>NC_085048.1:9270897-10470897 GCF_963662255.1 Cinclus cinclus
ACTAAACTTGTGTGTCCAAGTTAAACAACCAATTTTTTCCTTTTGCTGCTTTTTTTTTTAAAGCTACAAATGTAGAAATAATTGTGTTTTATGTGGAAAAAATGCAGTGAAACTATATTCTGTCTTGGGATTTGCAGGTGCTAGTTCTGTTTGAATAACAATAACAACGTTTAATTAATTAAAACACTAAGGCTGCTTATTTTGAAGGCATTACAAGAACTAGGGAGCACTTTGGATAGTATGCTCTGTCTGTCTCAGCCTCCCTGCTGGTTTCTGTTTGTTTAGAATCAGTTTTATATTTGAAAAGAAACCGTGTTGCTATGGAAGATGATAATGAAAGTGATCATAAGGCCTAAAGCAAACAAACAAAAATGTAGCTATTCCCCTCCCTCTAATAATTTTCCATGACATTTTAGTTCAGACTTCTAACAACTTTAAAAGAAAATCCCTGGGTATAGATAAGGTACTTACTAACTTCATGACAATCTCAGAACTCTCTAATGCAGCAGCTCTTACAATGAAGTTGCAATTGTGTAATTTCAGAACATCTGTACATGGTTGGTGTTTTCGGCTAAAGGCCACTTGAGGATGATTCACGGGTTATTATTCCTTTTATTTATATTAAAGGTGAAAAGCAGGTTAATTAGTGACTTTATGTTAACAGAAGTAGAATAACAGACTCATTTGAGATGGAAAAAACCTTTAGGATCATCAAGTCCAAGCATTAACCCAGCATTGCCATGTCAAACACTAAAGCCTGTTCCCAGATGCCACATTTACACATCCTTTCAAGGACTGGAAACTCATACACTTCCCTGAGTTACTAAGTCATTCCTGAGTACCAGTGACAGACATTTTGCTGCCATAGCTGCAGTCACAACTTCTAAGTGACTGCACATCTGGAGAGCTGTTAAGATCTGATTATTGTGATTATTAGAGATGCTTCTACCCAAATTAATGTGCAAATGAGATTATATGCCAAAACCAATAATGCATATTTTATTTAGTAAAATGGGAGAGAGAGACAGAGACGTAGAAAAGAGAGTAGGGGGAGAGGCAGAGAGAGAACAATTAAGTAGAAAGATAATCACTAACCTTGTATTAGTGATCACTAAGCAGTGTTCTGTTGGTTCTTCTACACCTTTTTTGGTGGTAAGGGTCCCACAAAACATGAAATTTAATGGGTAATACACATTTAGGTATATGTGGGCATGCCCAAGCCCCTCCTCTGCAGGGTGGAGTTTTGCACTGTCTTTTGCTACACTGTGTGTGAATCATGTGCAGTCCTCTGATGGAAGGCCCCAGAAATAAATCTGGGGTTGGTTTGGGTGTCTATGGTGGTTTATGACACATTTTTAGACATGACAGCTGCCTGTCATGCCTGTGTAGTTGAGCCTGTTATGCTCCATCAGAAAGGATAAATACCCTCAGGAATACGTGTGAGTGTGAATGTCCTGTGCCCAGTGTGTCTCTTCTTTTGAGTCAGTGCTCTGTGGTCTCCTCCAGTCAGAGCTGACCTTCAGCACAGTTGCTGAGCTGGACTTCTCCATGGAATCCTTGCAGTGTTACACTCTTCTCCCCCAGCCTTGTTTACCTCTCCTTAGGCTTGAGATAACAGGTATATTGTAAAAAAACTCCAGATCCAGCTGATTCTCCTGACAGGTGCCCTTAGAGCCAGCATTTTGGCTGCCACTGAAGGAGTCAGAGTTCCAGATGATGGTTGTTACTCACAGGTCCCACAGGCTGCTGTGTGAAAGCCAGGCACCTGTGTGTTCACACATAGGCACTACTGGTCCTGTGTTACAGCCAGCCACGTGTAACTGAGGACAAAATTTTGTCTGGATGTGTAAAAGGTGAAGTCCTTGACTGGCAGAACATGAGAACAGAATTGGAGCAGACAGAATGGCATCATCAAAACACTGGAGAAGGGTAGAGCTGTTGTTAAAGCCCTAATGATTTAAACATGGCTTGCAAAGAGGATTGGGTACAAAACTGGGTCCGTGTCCTTGTTTATTGTTATCCTATTTATCAGGAACTCTCAAGATGCTCTCTTTAAAAGGCTTTTTATTCAAGCTTTGAATTAGAGGTTCAGAGGTTGCCTTCTTGGGGAAGCTCAAGTTTCGTAACTGATCAAGTTTTGACATGATGAAAGGAATCTTTTGAAACTTTGTTTGAAACTAGATGGTTTGAGCCTCTTGAAAATGTGTATTAAGTTCTATGCATTGTGTATCCTTAGGTGAAAGGGCACCTCTGTTAATGAGTCTAAACTTTCTGAAGGAAGAGATAAGAATTCCACCCGAACTCTGCACTCCACAGGAAATCCAGGGAAGATGGAACTTGATAATCCTCATGGTTAAGGTTTAAAGAGGCAGACAAAATGTTTAATTAACCTAGTTTGGTTTTCTTTTAAATGAATGTCCCTTCTGATTTCTCAAAAAACTTTCACTCACACACAGTGATGTCCTCTGCATGGTGAACTTCTGATTCTGGCAGAATACTTGGTTCCAGTGACAGTGAGTGTTCTGTGGCTTGGCATGTGGTAACTTGGGGGAAGGGATCTTTGATCAGTTTTGTTTTTCAGGGAATTGAAACAAGACTGTTTATTTCATTAAACCTACTGTTTAATGGTCCAACAGCAAGTGCTTTGTCTTACTCTTGATGTGTGAGCACTCTAATATGATCTGGCATTCCTTTTGCAAAAACGTCATAAATATTTTCAGGTGGCAATCCAGGGGAAAGGTGGCACCACAGTTCTGTGGATCTGAAGTGGTCAGGAGGGAAAAAATGGATAGAGTAAACTGCAGCAGCAGCTGCTCCCCTGTTGCATTTTCCTCAAGGAGGAGCCATGCGTGGTTATGACTGCTGGTAGCTCTCAGAGGTCGATGCTGTGGTTGTCTACTTTAACTGGGTATGAAAAGACAGGTAGTTCTGTTCCCAGTAGGATTTTCTGTGGGAAAGCCAAGATGTTTTGGCTAGTGTGCCCTTTGGGCTGTTTGGCAGCGAGACTGTGTCAGGCAGTCATAACCAGAAGGCAGCTCTGAGGAATGGTGTCCTTCTTTAACTTGCTCAGTCCTGATATTTGTCTGATTTTCCTCAAGGATCTTCACAAATGGAAACTGTGATTGGCCCATCAGTCTGCTCCAGTAGCTTCCTTTGTATGTTGGCTTTAATCCAGTTCTCTGGTTGGCTTTCACAAACTTCACATTGTCCCTGTGCTCCAGGGACAGAGATCCTTCTTTCTTTCATGGCACCTTTCAGCTATTGTCTCCGTCATTCCTGGGAATGTCCTTAGATAAAGGAGAGGTGGATAGGGCTCAGCATGAGTCACTATGAACAGGCCTTTGTCTCAAAATAAACCTGATGAGAGATCATGGGATCTTCTCGCCTGCCATGCTGGGTTAAGAGCACTTTAAGATCCTGCGAGTGAAGTCCTGTTCTGAATGAATCTGTATCTCTTTGCAGAACTTCTATGTTCCTGGCATGTTGCCTGCAGTGTCGGCAGGTGCTTTGGGATGGAATATAGGAAACAGGCCGTGTCCCAGTTTGTCTTGTTGCAGAGTAGGAAGTGTTTGGGGAAGGGTCTGTGTGATGTCCTGCTCCAGCAAGAACCTTTGCATTGATTTTCTTGGGCTTGTAACTGGGAGAGGGAGAGTTAAAAGTTTTTGTGCCAATGCCTGAACTCTGTGTGTTTTATTCCCTAGGCAAATTCAGAATACACACACGGGGCTGGATTTGTCAGTGCCGGAATACCAGGAAATCCGTGGGAAGATGATGTCTGGCCATGTTGAGTATCACATTGTCGTTGTTACTCGACTGGCAGCCTTCAAATCAGCAAAGCACAAGCCTGGAGATGTGGTTCAATTTATGGTAAATATTTCATCAAAAATTAGTTAGTGGTCTCTTTGTTAATAGTTGATTATTTCTGTCATGATCTAGCAGATACTTCATCTTCAGTCACAGCCTCTCCAGGTCAAGGTCATTGGTAGGACAACACAGTCTGTACCATTTCTGCAATTCCTATTCCATTATGTGTATTCATTATCCACACAGTAATTGAACTTTTTATTCCAGGTCCCAAAAGTGAGGATGACTGTTGTTGCCTTTAAGGCATTTTTCATTATGGATCAACAAATAGAAACCAATTAAGGTTCTTATAAGTTCTGCTACAAATTAGTTTCCCCGATATATGTATCAGTACTAGACTTCTTACAGAAACATGAAATAAATATATAGTAGATTATTTGAGTGGGTCTATTACCTAGACACAGCTTTTAAAATCCTTAGTAAGAAAGGTTTACAAGGAAGTGTCCATATAAAGCATTATTTAGCTGGATTGTCTTTTTCATTATACCTGCAGAGTAAAGGTTTGAAAGCACAGCACATGACTTCAGACAGATGAAATTAGTCTTATCTATGGCCTGTGCATATGCACTTAAGCTGTTGCCCCTGGGACTGTCCATCAAGCTGATGGAAAAAGGTGCATTTAGGGTGTTCTATTTGATCTTCTTCAGCTGTTGCTAAACCACTCCTAAGAAGTGCATTTCGCTGTCCGTTGACCATAAAGAGACACACCCTGTTGCATGCTGCGAACATCTGCTCTTTTCAGATGTTTTTGCAATAACTGTAATGTCAGAGTGATGTGAATGTGTGGTTACCTGGTAGACCATGACCTGTAGTGTAACTCACACTTCATAGAAGATAGTTGATAAAAGCCTATTTAAACAATCTGATTTGCAGATAAACATCTGTCAGTGTTGTAAAGAAATGCTTTACAAGAAATGAGATCCCCTGCATTTATTTCCCACCTTGTGCTGTATATAACTATGGTAAAAGCAGCAGTGCTGGCATAGGAGTCTGTTCTGTTCTCCCTCCTCATCCCTGACTGCTTGTTCTCATTCTTGCAGTGCTTCCTTTTGCATGCTGTTGTCATGTGGCTATTGCACAGCATCTGCTGAGGAACTGCTCCTGGCTAAAAATGGGTATTTTGGGGTTTGTTATTCAGTACTGATTTACACCTCTTCCTTGAGCCTGAGTTACGCAATCTCATTCAAGTTTCTTCTAGGACAGGGAAGGGCCAGACACAGGCAGATAAGGGGACATGTAGTTGCATTTTTTTCATGCAGCAATGCCTGCTTATGTAATATTTCCACACAGCTCTGTGGAAGAAAGAATCTGACTACACCTGAGGTGCTAAACTGCGCTGTCATCATCTACCTTCATTTTGCACCATTTAAGAATAAGTTGAAAAAATCAGCTTGTCTATAAAGAAGAGAAACAGACTTTATACTGTGCAGCCCCTATACTTGCTGTGGTTGTCTGTTCCCATGTCTCTCTCTGGGAGGATTTTCAGCACTCAGTTGCTCTTCTCAGGTGAAATGAACCTTACTGATTCCTCATATGGTGAGGCCTCCTGACATTTCATTCTTCATGAAGAAGAAAACTGGTGGAGCCTGACGAGAATAACACTTATCAGTTACATTTTTTTCAGCTGACTAAGTGTGATTATAATATATAGTTTGTTGTGTGAGAGTAATTCAAAACTATGAGCTGGGAGGTTGAGGATGGATGCTTTCCATCGATTCATTCTGATGAATCTTGTCTGTATGTGTTACTGGAGGGAACAGAGGGATTCACCTGTCGTAACTTATCTCTCTGTAAGTTGGATATTTTAATTTGAGTCTGTGCGTGCTTGAGTGGTCAATGGGGAGGAGGGGAATGATGTGACTCATCCTCTGGAAATGTCTCTCTTCTTTGACCATAAAGGGAAAGTATCTACATTTTAGACAGCTGCAGTGGGGGGCTTCAGCTGCAGGCTGAAATGCTTGAGGGTCAGTAGAATTGCACACAAGTCACTGTGTGCACTCAGAGGTGCCCTGGGATTTTCTGTCTGGCTTTCAGAAGGTTGTGGGTTTCCTACAGATCTTGTATGGTACTAGCCTGATGCACACAAGCCCTTTGGCATGGGATGCCTTTTTCTGGGCAGAACAGTCTGCTCTCTATATTTAGATGTCTGCATTTGATTTTCTGAACTCCCATCCCCATCGGTGCAGTGCTGTTGAAGCGGACGTAGCTGAGCATCTGTGGGGTGGAGAAACCCACTTTGCATAACATAAACATCTGGTACCATTTGAGAAACCCTAAATTACTGTAGGTGTGTGCACAGGGCTGGCAGGTGTGACAGAGGGGATGAAGGCATTGGAGCTGCCCTGAAATGGCAAGGAGAATGCAGTACAACATCCAAGGTGCCACTGGCTGCCTGTGTGCAGGTGAGTTGAGCTTCAGTCACATTTCACCAAAATATTGTTTTACCAATGACTGTCATGGGAGCTGAGACATCTCGTGCGTGTAGGCAGGTGGTTTAACCTGGAGAGAAGTGCCGGTGCTGAGGAAGGGAACCCAGGGAAGGCGGGTTGCAGCCAGAGTGTCTGTGCAGTGCCCTGTTCTGCTGGATGCTGGAGCAGCACAAACAAGAGCTGTGACCCTTTTCCAGAGAGTTTGCAGGTGAAGTGTCTGAGCCAGGTACCTGAGGAACAGCAGGGAGCAAGGCTGCAGTGGGCAGCAGATTTAACACATTGGATTTGTATCACAGAGCAGAGTCAGATGAGACATCAGAAACTACTGTGTGCTTGTTCTGGAGCCGAATGGGAGAGGGAACATCTTTTTTTGCTTTTGTTGAAACTGCCAAACTGGAGCAAGGAGCCAGTGTCACAGCGCTGGAGTGACACGCTGGTTAGAGAAGGCAGGCAGGTGTGGTAGGATTTTCCTTGTCTATGGATACCGGTTTTCGGATTGTCTCTGTTTTGGCTACCGGCAGAGCCCAGTCCGTGTTCTATGGCTCCTCGCTGTCGCTGTCCTGTCCCTGTCCCGTCGCTGTCCCTGTCCCGTCGCTGTCCCTGTCCCGTCGCTGTCCCTGTCCCTGTCTCGTCGCTGTCCCTGTCGCTCTCCTGTCGCTGTCGCTGTCTCCGAGGAGCCGCCGCTCCCGCCCTGCCCTCGAGTCCTGCATTCTCGCAGCGGGCGCTGGGCGGCAGCAGCGAGCGCCCGCAGCGGGGACCGGCGGCTCCTCTTTTCCCTCCTCTTTTCCCTCCTCTTTTCCTCTCCTCTTTTCCTCTCCTCTTTTCCTCTCCTCTTTTCCCTCCTCTTTTCCCTCCTCTTTTCCTCTCCTCTTTTCCTCTCCTCTTTTCCTCTCCTCTTTTCCTCTCCTCTTTTCCTCTCCTCTTTTCCTCTCCTCTTTTCCTCTCCTCTTTTCCTCTCCTCTTTTCCTCTCCTCTTTTCCTCTCCTCTTTTCCCTGGGAAAGGGTGGCGGGCGAGGCAGGATCGGATCATGGCATCCTCTGGATGGGAAGCAGCTTTTAATATCGTTAACCCAGCTTTGGATGGATCAATGTTAACTATGCTAGAGCGCCAAGTACCATGTCCGGATGTTTGCTGAACACCTCCAGGGATGGTGACTCCACCACCTCTCTGGGTAGTTCATTCCAATATTTAACAACCATTTCCATGAAGAAATTCTTTCTGATGTCCAACATGAATCTCATCCTGTCAAGACTGAGAGATGTGTTAAGGCCCTATGACAAAAACTGGGTGAACGTCAAAAAGAGATTTCAGATGTGACCTGTGAAGCCTTTACTGTGGGTCTAAACAATCCAGAGTGCCATATTCCCCAGCCTTAATAGCACTATGCAAAATCAGCATCAGGACATCTCTAATTAAGATGTTTGTGGAGCATTAACAGAAGAAGAAATTCACTTCTATGATGACGTTCACATCTGAATTCTTAGAAACTGGAGGGGTTTTTTGATTTTAAAAAAATGTGAATTGTAAAATAGGGCAAGTGGGTTGTAGAACTGTGTAACTTCAAGGTTATATTTGATAATTAAAGGAAAAGTCAGTTGCATTTCTTTCAAAGGTCAGAATACTCTTGTACTATCGAAAGAGGGAAATTGGTTTTCTCTTTGGTACTGCTACCAAGGTGATATTTAATTATTGCCTGTAGATTTGCCATTTTCTGTGATAAAAAGAAAAGGCTTTGCTTTTCTTAAAGGCATTTCTTCTAGCCACACCTTAGCTTTTTCAGCAATTAGCATCTCCCTTCCCAGCCTTATTAAAAGCCTTTAGTGTCTTCTCCACCCAGCCTTTAGTGCATTCTCTTTGTATCTGCTTCCATTTCGATTCTTCTGTACAAGTTATTTGTTAGTCAAGTTTATTTATTTTTCAAAGCTGAACAAATAACTACTGGTGTTAGATATGCATAGCACAATTTAGGGAGGTATTTACTATAGAACTGTCTTCCTCTCTTAAAATGAGGGTGTCTGAGTACGTGGGTGTGTATTCATTTATGTTTTTATCACTGCCTTTTTGCCTATGTTGGCCTTTTTTCTTTTTTTTTTTCCTTCAAAATCTGTGCACTGGAGTTGCTTTTTCCTGACCACACAGATATGTTGTGAAGATAAATTCCTTCACCTTATGGCTTCTGTGATGTGGGGGTGGGGGGGGGGGGGTGGAATTCATGCTCAGTGTAGCAATAGGTTCAGAAGCCACTAAGAATTCATGTTGATTAAAAAGAAATATTAGAGTTCTTGCTCTTATGCTGGGCAAAACAGATGAGGAGAACAGCATGTGGTCTTGTAATTAAAATCTACCATCATGCATACCCACAGGGTCACCAAGCAACATTAATTCCGGTATGGCTTGAATTGGGAGCTTCCAAGCAAAAGCTTGGTTTGTGCTGCCTGGGAGAAGGGGTGCTTTTGATTCCTGTACCCAAAGCTAGTGGTTGTTTCAAAGGGCAGAGATGCTGGATCTCCCTTTCCTGACAGTGTTAAGAAGTGGGCTTTATAATAAGGAAGTCACAGTAACCCTGGCTTTCACAAAATATTATAAAATCAAGTGTGCCCTTTGTTGGTGTGCACTGGCTGGCAAAGGGCTCGAGTTAGCTGTAAGATCTCCATTTTATTGAAATCCTTTCAGCAGATATAAAGCATATGAAGACAAGTTTGAGGTCAGTAATGGGACAGTTAAAAGGAGCTTTGAAAGGAAAGGAGGCATTAAATACCATTAATACTGAATAGGATCAGATTCTGTGCACAACTGTGAGTCCCAGGCTCGTGTCCTACAGCCATTCCGGTGTGCATTTTTTTGTGTGAGGCCCTTGGGAAGAGGGGGCCAATGCACATGCATGAGATTTGAGGGATTAGCAGCAAACTTCAGACTTTCACTTTGAACTTCATGGTGGTTTTCTTAACCTTCTAGCTATACTTGATCACATTCAACTTATTTATTTGTTCCCAGTGGGAAAAAAAAAAACATTCAACCCATCCCTGTCTGTCTTTCAAGTTCTGTGTTGGATGTTAATTGTTACAGGCAAATAAGGTCTTGACCTGGCAAATGTGCACATGCTTTGCTGTATTTGCATGATTAACTCTTTTGAAGTGAAGCAGATTGAGCCTTTGATATTGTGACTTGACAGAACTCCTTGAAGTGTGTGCACTCTGGCTGACTTACAGGTGGTGGGGGTTTAGCTCCACAGTGTTCACAGAATTAGAGGCATGGAGGGGGAGAGGACAACTGCAGGATCAAGACCTGGAAAAATTACAGGCAACAGAAGAAAAATATTTGAATATTAATCAAATGGAACATAATTTACTTAATAGGATTGATAAAATGGGGTTGAGAGCAGTGCTAATTTTTTATCCTGACATTTTGGACCATAGGATCCATCAACAATTTTCAAAGGGCTGTAAGTGATAACCAGGAAAGGCAAGATTTAATTTTGTTACATGCTGATATGCCTTTCTTCTGGAAAATTGACAGAGGATGTCAAATTAAAAGGGTCCAGAACTGCTGCAGCAGAGTAGTGCCTTCTGACTGGAAAGGTGTGAGAATGCTCTGCATCACATCTGGGATTTGACTTGAAAAAATGTACTCTGTGGAACCTGTCCAGCTCTTCTGAAAGGCCTTTGTGCTGCAGCATGCAGCTCTGAGGTCACAAGTACAGGAAAGACATGGACCTGTTGGAGCAGGTGCAGAGGAAGGGTACAGAAGTGGTCACAGAGCTGGGACAGCTCTCCTGTGAGGACACTGAGAGAGCTTGTTCAGCCTGGAGAAGGCTCCAGGGTGATGTTAGACCCCTTCCAGTACCTGAAGAGGCTGTAAGAACGCAGGAGAGGGACTGGTTACAAGAACCTGGAATTGACAAGGGGGAATGGCCCTAAGCTGAAGAAGGGAAGGTTTAGGTTAGATCTAAGGAAGAAATTCTTGACTGTGAAGGTGCTGAGACACTGGAACAGGTTGCCCAGAGAAGCTGTGGCTGCCCCATCCCTGGAATTGTTGAAGGCCAGGTTGGATGGGGCTCAGAGCAACCTGGTCTAGAACCATTCCATGATTCTCAGTGCACCAGTCTGGGGCTGTTGGGCTCAGCCAGCCTTACCACTGCATTCCCAAGGACAGTCTGGCAGCTGAGCTGAGTGAGGGTATCGAGGAGCCTGTGGCTGCCAGGGCTTGAGGCACAGGGACAGCAGGTGAAGAGCCCCAGCTGCCAGGGGCTTGCAGGGACCAGCAGTGGGCTTAGGCAAGCGGGGAATGGTTTTGGCCGGAGGTGTGACACCTGACTGGTACGGCGGGGTGTTCCAGCAGAGGGCATCCCGGCACTGCTGGATGTCGGTCTGCACAGTGTGCTGCAGGCTTTGGGAAGCACATTAGTATGCTCCGGACACGGTGCCGGCACACTTGGTATTCCGTGTCGCGTGTGTGTTCCCGGTGTTGTTGTTCAAAGCCCACGCAGATCCGCAAAGGCGCAATTAGCGATGGGATGCGAGGGTGTGCGTTTGCTTTAGGTTCAGTGGTGTAATTAGACATAAATTGAGATTTATGAATAATTTACAGGCTTTGATAGAGGAATAGAGGAGGAACGAAAATTAAGTGGGGAAAGAAATAAGTTTGTGTATCTCAGTTCACTGTTAGAGTGTTTTGAAAAACTGTTTTGGCATAATCTTGATTGGCTGCTGTCTTGTAATGCTTTTAGAAATTTGGTAGTCATTATTGAAATTAATTAGATGTTAAATGTTTTTCACAAATCAGACTTAATTTCTTTTTTCCTGGGTGGAAGGTAATGATGTTTATTCTTTTGAAAGAGCACCAGTGAATTCCTTACTGCCCTTACATTTGTGTTTACATAGTATTTTTGGGAAGGGCTCAGGCACTGTACCCTGCTCAGAGTGCTGCTGGGACCTACCAAACTAAAAATGTATAGCAGTTCAGAAGCTCTGGAATTGCTTTCTCTTCTCTTTTTGGGTTGTCTTTGAAAGGGAAGATTACAATGTTCTGGAGCATCTCTGTTGCCCTCACTTTAGTGCTTGGTTGCTGAATGGCATTTCAGATCCCGCATGTGGAGCACAGTGTTACCAGCACTTAACCTTTGTTCCTTTCACAAAACAAGTCTAACATTCTCAGTTTTTCATTTCCTGTCGACTCAGGTTGGTGTTGTTTTACAGAGCTGCTTGCTTTTTTGTGACTGGATACTGAACCCACAGTGAACATGCACAGCTGAAATGCAAATGCTTTTCCAAATCATCTGGCTAGGTTGGTAATTACTGCGAAAGGCAGGGAAGCGTGAAAGCTGAGGTGGTTATTGCTCTTTGTGCCCACGTCTGAATCAGTGAACTGGTTGAGGTGTGCCTGTTATTGTCAGGGCCTGTTCCCTGGGCTGGAGGGCAGCTCACACAGTCAGGCTGCATGCACAGCATTAAACTTTCTTTCCACCTGCAGTGTGCATCAGTACCCAAACTGGCTGCTGAGGGGTCTCTCCACCAGGCCAGACCTTGGGCTGAAGACTTACCTGCAGGTGTGATAGCTGCCCAGAGTGTAGGAACTGTGCCAGACATTGTCAGGTTCCAGTTAGACACTATAAATGAGATTTTTAGTAGCTGCTCTCAGGTTCCAGTGGCTGGGAATATGCCTGGTGCTTGGTGTTTAGTTTGCTTGTAAAGAGGCAATGTAGGGATTCTGCATTAATCTGTAACTCATTTCCCTTCTGTGCTTTTTGTTAGGTTGACTCTTTTATTCGTGTGTTTGTGGGAGAACTCTGCATTTCTCCATTCCAAGGTGCGGTTCTTGAGTCTCTCCATCTTTTATATCCATCTCAGTATGTGCAATACTGCACATATTGCAGGGTTTATTAGGATTCACTCCTGTAGAGTTCAGCAACATGTGTTACCAGGAGGATGAGAGCTGGACCCTAAGAGTATCTGTGTCCTATGCCCTCCACTAGCACTATTTTTTGGGTTGTTTTTTATCTCTGTATTAATAGAAACAGATTGGTAGATTGTGGGTCCATGGAGGGCCTTGACAAATATATATTATCTGTATAACAGCACAGAGCAGGGAAATCACCCTCATTGCATCTGTAATGTCACTTAGACATAGTGTTTTCTTTGTGTGTGGGTTTTGTGTTTTGGTTTAAGATACTGAATTCAATACTTAATGTGGCATAAAAGCCACACCTTTTCTAACCAACATACCAATAGCTATTGCTTTCCTTGTAATATCTTGAGCCTTATTTCTCCTCAGGCTTCCTGTCTTTGTCCACAGAAGGAATGACTCCATTCACTATTGGCATCTTCTCCCTGCATAAGAACCTTTTAGACAATGGCCAAGTTGTTGATTTTTATGGATGAATTGAAGAGTCAGGGGTTAGCTGAGGTCTTTGCCCCTAGGTTTTTTGCATCACCTGCTCTTCAGGGCAGAAGATGTGCCAGTTTTTTAAGCCTCAGCAGCCAAAGGGCACTGAAGCCACCAGGAGTGAGGAATGGGACAGTGGTGCAAAGGCAGCTTTCTCCACCATGTACCTACCAGGCAGGGCTTTTCTTCCCTCCTGTCTCTCAGGACTGGGCATCACTTTTAGTGGACAAGGATTTCTGCTGTCAAAAAAGTATCTGGAGCAGTGACCTTCCCAGTATTTCATTAGCTGATGAGTCAGACAAATGGATTCTGGCAATGAACTGTAATTCCATTAAGCAGTGGATTTTAATAACAGAATTAGAAGAACAGCAACAATGCTTGAGGATTCACTGGGTACATAACAGGCTTTTGCTGGGCCATGTGTAAAGCTCCTTCCTATTATATGGTTTTCTACTTCCACAGTTAATGCTTCACAGCACCTAAACTGCTGCTTTGCTGCTCCTGTCTCTCCAGTAAAGAAACAAACCTGGGCAACACATTTTCATTGCAGGTTTCCAAGAAGTACAGCGAGATTGAAGAGCTCTACCAGAGACTGACAGCACGATATCCACAGATTTCTCTTCCACTACTGCCTAGAAAAGTTCTCTTCGTGGGGGAATCTGACATCTCTGAACGAAGAGCTATGTTCAATGATATAATGAAATTCATCTCCAAAGATGAGGATCTAGCAACGAGTCCTGAGTTACTGGAATTTTTAGGTAACTAAAAGATGTGAGTGCCCCCTCTCCCATGAGTGCCAGAATAAAGGCTGTCACTGAAAATATCCTCATGTGCATTTACAGTGCTGCACAGTCATGCTTGCTAGTGTTTTTCCCTCCTCTCAGTGGACACATGCCTCATTCAGAGATGTTGGTAGGTACCTTCAAAGCAAGCATTGTGCTATCCTGTCTCTGATTTCCTTCTGCGCTTCAGAACATGTAGGTTTAGAAAGCTAAATAGTTATATGTGGGTAGATGGACCCTAAAGAGACAGTACAGGGTCTCCCTTAATGAGCAGCTCTTGCATGTTTTGACTGATTTACCTGCATATTATTGAGTCTGATAGTTCCTTTCTTACATCCCTTGGACATGGCAGCATACTGAATGAGTGGAACATGTGAGTTCTCTGCTTTTAATTCAGCTGAGGGCTGCTGAGCAGGGAATACTCCAGCCTGGTGCTGTGCAGGATTCTTAGCAGAGAGTTACTTTTAAGTGTAGTTGCAAGAAACTAACAAGTGTAAACAGCAATTTTTGCAGAAGTTTCAAGTGTGGCCAGCTTAGTTCTGTGAAATTGGCAGCTTCCTAAAGTAAAAGGGGGCAAAGCTGCTTAATGCTTGGCAAGATTCAGGTAGTAAGGTTTTTGTTTGGGTATTTTTTTCCCTAGCAGTGTTCTCTTGAAAGCAGACCCTTTGCACTGAAAATTCAGAATTCATGTTGATTGAACTTTGCATGCTGGTTAACCTAATCATGGTGCACATCTGCAGCTAAACTAGGCTGGATTGCATTCTGTGGGCAGATTGGGTGAAATGAAAATTTGCCTTGGAATAATGTAAGTCTTACACTGATCTGGCAGATTCAGATATGAAAAGCTGGGTGAGGTGAATCTCCCGTGCCATGTTACCTTACGGTAGTCAAAATGGTATAACCATGAATTTTATCCATCACAGTTTTCAGTAGCATTTTTTTAGCTGGTCTCATTATTGTAAATTGGACATCTAGAAACTCAACAAGGAGCCATTTTCTCCTCATTCTGTGGGCCTTTGCATGTAACAAATATGGTGAAAAGACTTAGTTTTATGTTTCAGTTGGCTGAATTTGCTGAGCTGGATGCATCTTGCATACTGAAGGGTGTTATAACTTCAGGCTTCATTTCTCAGTGTAAAACTGGAAAGCTGCTGTAGAAACATGCTGTCCAGTGCTCTAATTTTAGCCCAAGTTAATTAAATAGTGTCAAAAGGAGGATTTTCTCTCTGCTAGCTATGTGAAAGTTAGCTACCTGCAGCAAAGCAGAGTATTTACAGTGTCTCTGTAGCCAGCAGAAGAGAAATAGGCACTTCAAAGAAGAACTTCTCACATGACTTCATTTGGATGGGATGAATCACCATGTGGAAATTCTATTGTTTCTGCTGACTGTAGAAGGAACATAAATAAGCAGATTTGACATGTGCTGCTGTGTCTCAGATAAAGTTCATTTCCTCTATCTTTCTCTACTTAACTACTTTAAATCAGTAAACAGATCAGACACAGAATGATACAGTGAATAAAGGGAACAGTGGGAGCGTTTTGAAAGCATTTCACAAAAGCTGATTGTGTCCTTCATTCCTCAAACAAAACTGTCAGCAACAAGTACAGGGTATAAAAAAACCTGTAGTTGTTATCTCGTATACTCAGTTTAGTCTCCATTACTGTGTTTTGCAGGAACAAAATCCTCCAGTGCCGTTGACTTCAAGGGTAAAAACGTGCCTGATGACAGGGAGAAAGAAGATGAAGAAAATGAGGCATTGGATTTTTTCAAAGAGGAGAAGACACCTGACTTGATCTCACAGCTTTTATCAGTGGAAAATGTCAAAAAAGGGGAGGAAAAAGAAGAGGGAGATGAGGAGGAGGAGGAAATTTTAGACCCTCTTGGTATCATGAGGTATGGCTAAAATCCTGTAAATTAGGTATTTAGATGTTAGGTTTTCTGAACAAGGCTGTTGTATGTCACTGTCCCCATGTCACTAAATTTTACAGAGGAAGAGGGGCCTCTGCAGTTCATGAATGAGGTGCTTTGGTAGAGGGAAAAGACTTTGTAGTGCCTTTTCAGTGAATTCCTCAGGACATCCAAGTGACAGGGACATCATTAATGCCTTGGTAACAGTCCCAGCTACAGAAAGTACTTTGCTGAGCACTGCAGGGTTCTACCACAAAGCATCAACACTCCAGCATCCAGTGGATGTGCCTTCTGGAGTGCACAGGACACTCTGACTACAGTGTCTGGAACTGCTTTTGAGCTCACTTGTGGCATTTCTTTCCTTTTTCCTTTGTCTGAAGGTGTCACATGCTAAATTCTACTAAGGCATAAGCAGTAACAGCTTGAGGAACAATAATAGGATCAAAGCCTCCTGATATTAGTATCTGGGCTTGTTTACCTGATAGGTTATTTTCAGACAGTTACTTTCTTCACTTCAAGATCGAATTTCTCACTGAATTCCAAACCGATTTCTAACTACTAAAGTCTGGAAGCAAATTTAGATTTTCTGTGGCTGGGATCACGAGTATCAACTACTTTTTAGGGTGTCTCAGGCTTTAGATGTCCAAGTAAAGAAGGTGTAGCTGCTCTTGATCTTCAGTAAGCACTGCACTGACCCAGCTGGATGGTTTCAGCCACTACTGAATGTTGTCTTGGATCTAGACTGCTTTCAAAATGCTTCTGCATAGCAATAGGCAGTAACTGAGAGTAACAAGCCAGACCCTTCTCTTGGTGTTTCCCAATGTCATTAAATCATTTCCAGGGGATCATTCACTCAGGGCTCCAAGCTGGAGTTTCCTACACTAAGTTTGGTCAAATAAGATGATTAATACTGGAAGCTCTATTTGGATTTTACTCCTGCTGTAATAATCATATGCAATCATGGATGCCCAGATGTTGTCCTTTTTACTTGAAGTATTTAATCCTTTTAATCTGAAAAGATTCACCAGAAAAAGATCACCAGAAAACATTAACTGTTACTCCTTTGACAAAATGTGCTGAATTACTCAGCATCAAAATTACTCTTCTGTTTAAGGAGAGTTTAAAAATTTAAATAACTATTTACAATGAGAAGTTAGATAAAGAAATACTTCCCACAAAATGTAAGGTCCTTAGTTTGTATGTTTATAAAAGCAGTTGTCCTTTTTTGGATAGGAAAATGATCTATTGGGTTAGCAAATGCAATGTTATATTTTCCAACTTATAACAGATAGAAGCTGTAAAGAGCCTGCTATGCCAAAACAAGCAAAAAGTTTGCTTTTCTCCTCTGCACAGTTTGACATAGCATTTGAAAATCTTGATTATTTTGGTCTTCTAATGCACTGAAGGATGGCAAGATCTGGTATTTTAATCCTCACTTAGTTTATTGCTTCCATTCCTCCAAGTACAGAATTCTTACTGCATCAAAATAACTTCATTTATATAAGAAGAATGGTCTTCACTGGGACAGGGCTGCAGTGTGACATGTTGTGCAGTCAGATGTTTTTCACTCTAAAGCAGTGGCTGGCTATCTATAAAAGAAATCTCCATATCTATTTGTTATTGCTTTTGTGACTCTTGCATGTACAGTGTTGGGGCAGAAACATGGAAGTGGAAACAAGAATTCTGAGTTGGATTTTTCATTGTCTCTGTTCTCCTGTAACTCATCCTGCCTCCATGGAAGTTATTTTCAGCTCACATCAATGGAGATCAGATTGTACTTCAGCACTGTATCCCAGCTCAGTGCCATCTAGTAAGAGGTGTCTAGCTGAGAGGCCAAAGGCAGGATCTTAGTGGATACTGGATGGGCAGTTCTTAGGAGACATTTCAAGGTGTCTTGTATGCCTGTTAAAATGTTTGGTGTGCGCATGCTTTGAAGAGGGAGCTGAAGCCACACAGCTTTAGTGCTTCAGAATGATGCTTGAAGTTACTTAGGCATGGGAATGAATAAATGGGAGGTGAAGCAGATAGATAAATGTGTTTAGTAGTAAATTGTCCCCTGGTGCCTAGTAAATTCAGGTTAAAAAGGAAGGAAAAAATCCATGTTCCTTTCCTCTCTGAAAAACCTTTGGAAAGCTGTAGATTCAGCTCTGAAACAAGCCAGTCCATTTTGTGCAGTAGTAGTGTCCAGAATGCTTTGAGCAGCAGAGCTCCAACCTAAATTGAATCATGTGTTTGGCATAATCTTACAGGTTTTTTGGTTTCTGGATGAGGATGAAACTGCTCCAATAGCACAGGTCTCCATATGCTGTCAGCATGCTTCATTTGGTAACAACTTCTCCTGGGCCAGAAGGCTGTGAATTGGATTTGGCCCAGCACTGCTGCTGTGCTGCTGAACCACCCAATATCCAGTTAAATATCTGGCCTTAGGGATGAAATGCTAAACTAGGGCCTTTTTTTTTCTGGTTTTGTGTTGCTGGGGGTCATCCAGGTGGAAGCTCATAATGGCCTGGTTCCTTTTGCCTGGAAGAGACATCCCAGTGGTGCTGATTCTCTGCCTCCCTTTCAGGGCTGTGTCTGAATTGCTCTTTGATGTCAGCTGGGCAAACTGACTTGTCAGTTCAGCTCTTCATGTTTTGTGGATATTAATGATGATCTATAAATTTTGTGTTTCTCTGTTGTATGATTCGATGCCTCAAAGCTTGCTTTCTGTGTTAGCAGAGTGATTCTGGGCTTCTTAGCAACAGAAAGACTTGGGGTTTTGCTGTCCAAATCAGGATCATGTCAAAAACAATACCTATTTCTGATAGAGTTTTCATCTTTTAACACCCCTCTTCCTTTTTATTTTTTTATCCCAGAAGCCTGGTTCTTCCTAGAATAAAAGGTGCTCAAACTTGTATTTATGGGATGCAGTATTGAAATTCATTGAAATATGTTTTCTTCTCTTCATCCTCTGCCTTTCTTGATAGTTTGAAGTGTTGATGTTCCCATGTATTGTCACCAGTTATTCTGCAAGTTTTCCTGGACATTTGTAGAAATCTTTTCAGCTTTGGACAGAAAATACAGGTCATGTAAGAACAATCACTCCTAATACAGGGTGAGATGATCCTTTGGTATCAGCTGTGTATAAGGGAATGAATTAATATATACTCACTTTTGTAGCAGTGGCACACTTTTAGCTCTGTTTCACTTTTCTTAGCATTTTAAGTATACAGTGACTTGTAAGTCACTGTAAGGTTCTCAGCAGTTTTTTTTTAAAGTTAGCACCTCGTGGGTTTGGATTTTTTTTTTTTTTTTTCTTTCTTCTCTTAAGCCACAATCATAATATTCCTTTGTTAAAATGTTTTGGTTCCTTTATAAAGGAAACCAGATACATATTTAACTCCTCACTGTAGGGACAATATTAGGTATATTAGAACTTAGCTTTGTCACCACTCTATCATTTTTCTTTAAATCCATAGAGCACAACATTTGCAGAAACATATTTTTAAATCCTTAGTACCTACCATGGTGCTTTGGTATCTGAGTTATTAAAGGTCCAGTATCTTTTAACAATATTTTAAAGGATTTTCCTCATAAATTGCAAAATAGTATTGTGTGGCTAGTCTCAGTTGCAGGGAGTTCTCCGACTGGCATGCCTTTAGGAATGAAAAAAACAGGAGCAATGGATCTGAAAGAGGCTAATCCTCTGAAGGACAAGGCATGGAAGAGAAACACAAGTTGCATGAGCTATTCACCTGAACTTGATGTTGAAAATTCTGCAGTGGAAAAAGGTGTGATTTGCCAGTGGTTTGAGGGGAGGTTGGCATGGGGTGAGGGGAGCTGTGTGAAGCAGGGATCAAATAAGATGATTTGCTCCCTGGCCCCTTGGCCAGGGCTGACTGAGCAGTGTCTGGCAGTGGCTATACCAGGACATTCTCCTGTCCTCTCAGTGAGGTTGGCTGTGTCCAGAATGGCCACTGCAAGTGGCTGCTGGCCTGTGCTGCCTCCTGGGCTGTGATTGGGATGGTATGGGAGAAGGCACATTGTCCCATGGCAGGGGTTTACAAGGGACTGTTCTAACAGCTTGAACTGTTGAACCGAGCTCCTGTGCTCTGGCCCAGGAACTACTCACTAAAACAGTTTTGGCCCCATGTTCTTCTACCCACAGAGCTTTCTGCCTGCTGCCATTTTTGCTCCATTCTGCCCTCAAGCTACCCCGGGGCTTGGCTTTCTGTAGAGAATTCAGGTATCCAGTTTGGGATTTTTTTGCTTAATCTAAGCAAGATCAAGTTGACATTTCCAGGTCTTCATCTTACAAGTTAAAAAACACATCACAGTAACTGAATTGGGTTTTGTCTTCTTCCTCTGTGGGTGAAATAGAGAGTTTTACTGTTTATATGTTGAAGCCAAGAGCTTTAGCATCCCTGTCCTCCCACTTTGTAGTCACAACAACTGAATTTAGTACTTGTATTCAGTTCATTCCAAAAAAGCTCAGACAGCAACTGATTAAAATGACTGTAAACCGGCTCCTGTGAACAAAGCAGCAACAATTCTGGAAAAGGACTGTGGCTGCCTCTTGGGTTAAAATGTGCAGCAGCCCTTTCAGTGCATGCATTTCTTCAGCTGCAATTACCTTCTGAGGTAATATTTGTTCACCACTTTGAGAGAACCCACCTTTTCCTGTGTTTTTTTTCCCCCTGTCTTCATCAGCTCTCTGCAGCCCTTGTAGGAGCCTCTCCTCCACACAGGGTTCCTCCCTTCCGTCCTTTTTCCTTTGCCTCCCTAAATCTTTCAGTGACAGCATGTATTTCCTGAGGTATAGGTTTTTCCTGGCAAACTGCACAGAGGTGAGTATTCCCTAGGCAAGAGCTCTTCTATATCCTAGTAGGTCCTGGAGAGTTTGTATTGTCTGTGCCTTTACTGTTGTTTCTGAAGATTTGCCTTTGTGGCTTCTCCTCATCCAGATTTGTTCTTCTGCTAAGGAATACAGACACATAGGTAGGTGGAAGCTTTGCATCTGTTGTGTTTAAACACAGATATACAGCTAAGTCCTGACAATAGTTAGGAAGGGATGGGGCTGGTGAGGGCTGACATTTTGGGTGCCTTCTGCCAGAAGTTTTTTAAATCTCTGTGGCTGGTTGTTGCTGGGGTCAAGCTCAAGCACCTCCAGTGCTAGAGGTTTGCTATTGCTGGGTTTAGTTGGTAAAGAGATTATTAAGGCACTCTGTGCTTTTCCTGGCTGCAGATGAAGTAGGTGATGGCTTGGAGCAGCAGATTGGCAGGAAATGATCAGCCAGGAGCCAGCTATGGCCTTGTCAAAGCCTGCAGAGCCAGGCAGGCTGCAGGAGGAGGTAGGTTGGCACACAAACCAGCAGTTGTTTCTGGGTTGCATCCTACACCTTTGTGTTTCCCAGCCCCTTAGTGGCAGTCAGGCTAGAGCTTGACTCTGCAATTGTTGATGCCAGTGCTCCCTTTCCTTTCCTCTTCCCTGTTGTGGCAGAAGAGCCTAGAATGGCCTCAGCCTTTTGTCTTAGGGGAAGAAATGAGTGGCAACATTTAATTATGCTTCCTGTGCCAGAAACCTTGGGCAGCTGAGTGGCTGATGAAGAGGCAGAAATCACCTTAAGGGGAATCCTACATTTAGCATCTTTCCAAGTGGTTTTATTGATGGAGTGCCCAGAGCTGTAATAGGTGAGGGTAGTGTACTTGCTCACGGACTTTCCCCTCCAAGGAAGAAAATTTCTGCAGGCTGGAGTGGTGTTGTAGCACCACTGCTAGACAGATGGTCTGGAGCAAACTTGTCAAAGTGTGTGTTCAGCTGCTGTGCCTTCTGGTCCTTGGCTGGCAGGGCTGTATTCCTGCCACTCCTTAGGCATTCAGCTCCTCAGCCACTCACAAATACACAGCTGCCCTTTGGTCCAGCCAGGTACATGTTTGCCTTCCCCTCTGAATCCAGTATGATTTATACACAGCATAAAAACAAATTGTCTGTTTATCCCAGTCAGCTAAAAAAAAGTGAAGGTGTCAAAACATCAAAGAAGATCGAAGATATAGGTTATTTTTTCTTTAACAAAATTCCAATAGTTAAAACAATGAATGAGAAAATAGTGCTTTGTTTTCCTAGCAGCGTGTGTATCCATGCTCACAGCTGTGAAGCCTTCAGAGATTTAAACAGGCAGATCTTTATTTTCTGTCAGTTGTTGAGTCACAAGCTTAGGTTGCAGGGCATGTTTGACCGTCACTTTGCCGAGTGACACAAGTATTTGTCACAATTCCAATCCAGCTGCTGTCAGATTGGCAACTCGCAAAATCCCAGTAAACAACCCCGTTGGTCTTCTACTGACAGATGAATTTTTTTTTTTTCTGAAAACCAAGGATAATCGTCTGGTATAGTGTTCTTCTCCATCAAAAAGAGAAGAAAAGGGAGCAAAAATTTTGTGTTACCTACCCAGTTAGAGGATAAGTCTGCCTCACTTTTCATAAATTGTCTGGCCTCAACCTTTTTTAGGGGCAACCTTGTAGCCTCTCTTTGGGTTTGTTTCAACTCAGTGGGTAGGGTATAAAGGAGGTTGGCAGTGGTGGTCTCCTTGCAGGAATTCAGTCCCTCCAGTTTGTCTCCTGAACATCTTTGTTTTTATAGGTGCTTTGTGAGTGGTGTATCCCATGCAGAGGGCTTTCCTTTCTTTTCTGCCACCAATCCTGTCTCCTGAGAACACATTCCAGTGTGTTTCTTTATTGAAATCTTGCTGTGCCCCACAAATGGGAGTTTGGGGGTGATTGAAAGGAAACAATGGAAAATGAAACCATGTTTAGCTGCTGGATCTCACTGAATCATCCATATTCATTCTGTGTTATGTTTTCTGAGTGGCAGAAACCTGTTCTCTTGAGATAACTCTACCAAAGCTTGTGTGGCTCCAAGTGGTGGAACTGAGACCCATTCCTAGCTGTACTTCCCAGCCAGGGAAATCAAGTTGGATGTGTAAAAGACTTGGCCCTCTTCTCTCATGGCTTTTCTTTGGGAGGGCAGACTGAATGGAATTATGCTCAGGAAAACAGATTTTTGTGTACTCCTGGACTTGTACTTGATATATGTTCTATCCCTAAGCACTCCTTCAGGAGAGCGTAATGCACAGGTGATTGCTGCTATGTGTGCACCTGGCAGTCAGAAAGAACTGTACCTTGGGATCAGAGCTAGGGCACTCACACTGTCAGAGACGTTTGGAATGGATACACAAGTCACAGCTCTAAAGTTGGCTGCTCTGTGTTTTCTTTTATTTTGGAAATCGTCATTTCCCTGACCTAAGAAAAACTTACGAGAGTCTTCCCTGTGCCTGCATTGTCCTTATCTGCATTCATATTTCCCTGTCTAGTGTTGGATTTTTGGTCCCATGAGATTGTATAGTCATTATTTCCCCACGTTTTTAAGCAATTGCCTGGCTTAAAGTTCAGTGGTTAGTTTCTGTCATGACTGGCTTGAGTGATTTCAGTACATCCACAGCTGGAACATGAGGATCCTTTGGGAAAGAGTTTAAGTAATTATTTTAATGTGCTTCATTTTCTTTCTGATTAGAACACTGAATATACTTAATGGGTTTTATAAATAGTTAATTTGTGTTTATGCCATCATCCTAAGCCCAAAGGGCTGAAAATAGCTCTCTAGTCTGTGCAGTGTTGCAGCTGTGTGTACCATCCGGTGGTGTTTCCAAGCAGAACACAAATGTAACTTCACCTGGGGTAAAATGCAGCTAGGACATAATTGCTTCGTGCAACACTTCACTGCAGCACCATAAATGAAGAGCACTTAATTCATCTGGAAATGCAGAGAGAATTGCACCCGTGTAAGTGCAAGTACCCAGCTTGGAATTCGACCAGATTCCTAAAGTAGATTGTCTCCTTTTAAAAAAGATTTGACAAAAAGATTTGACAGCATTTTTAACAGACCTGGTTCATTGTTCACAATGTACTAAAGAAATACAGCTTAACATGCACTTTTCTGTATACAGAAGAACTGTAGAGCCAAGTAATACCAGGGAACTGGAATGAAATGCCATTGCCACTGGCTGGCACCAGCTTTCAAATAATTCCTGTAGTCCTCTGGGTGAACCCTTGGCTTTTGGTTTCCCCCTCCTGTTTGGCAGGATGTGCTGGGCAACACTGAAGGTGCTGGAGCTGCTGTGAGCAGCTCTGCAGGCATATCCAGCAAGTCCTTACTTAACTGAGAAAGAGAGGAGGCAGGAGTACCCTTAGAGAGGCTATAGGATAAATTTATGACGATACAGAATCAAAAGTGTCTTTTTTTTATTTTATTTTTTTTTTTTACTTCTCCTTTGGAAGAGAATTGAACATGATGTAATTGGGCAGATCTAAACATGTTTTGTTTCATGGACTTTACAATAATAGGATGACTCAAGTCCTTAATTAGAATAAAAAAGCATTACTTCATCGATGAGCCTGCTTCTTTCACCAAGGCTGGGGAAATCTTTAATTGACAGATGCAGGGAACTGCTCATACATGAGACAGACTACTAATGAGGGATGGATTCAGAGCTGCCCTATTGCTTTACTGTTCACTGAAGAAGGTGTCTGTGAGGTGAATGTGTGCTCACTTTAAGTTGAAATGGGAGACTTGTTTTTCCTTTTATCTGATGCTGTCAGGTTCCTAATTAAGCAGACAATAAAAGCATTGTTCCATTTTCCCCATGGACCAGCTGCAGACATTTCTGTCTTCATTTCTAAGGGTCAAAGAATCAGCTTTTGGAAAACCATTTTTGAAAAGAATCTGTAAAACTTTGCCAAAAATGCATGATTTAGCTATATAACTGTAGGCTGGTACTAATTAACACACCTGGGGATCACATCTTTTACTGCTACCCCTTGCAGCATTTGGCCAGGTCTAGAATCATCTGAAGTGTCAATTAAAAAGGAACAGCCCTAAGGACAGATGCGTCTGGGACTCAGCAGCTCTTAATTCTGCACTTGAATTTCTTGGGTCATATCACACTACTTAAAAGTTAGATTTCTCCATTATCCCTTTAGTAAAAAGAATAAAACTGATTTATAGATCTGCTTTGAGAAAAGTTTCCCTTTGTACAGAAATGTGGCATTCAGATAGTTGTTAATGACCACTGTCAAAGAAGCAAAAGAAATTCTTTCCATTACCTTCTGTACATTTTGGGTAAGAGTCAGACCCTTTCTTTCCATATTGCCTGATATGCCCAGTCATGTCCAAATCATAGAGGAAGTGAGATTTATTTTGACACTGAATTACACAGCTGTGGTAGGTGGTTTGACTGTGGCCAAATTAGTAAATAAAAGCAGGCAGGAACTGTAGTGTTGTTTTTGCCAACTAAAATAAAGTAGCTTCTGTCCAACAGCTAAATCTTTCTGCTCCTTAGAACAAGCTGGCCATGTCCAAAACAGAAAGGGCCCTAAGCTTGTACTGATCCCTAAACTTTGTCCAGGTATCATTTGGGAAAGCAATAACAAGCCTGGGCCCAAGTCAGGCTGCTAAAAACTCACAAGGCAGTTACTGTGCACCATTATCCCAGCCCATGCACTCAGCACATTTGCTGTTGTTGGCCTTTTGTTGCCCTCAGGGCAGCCTGAGGAATGTGCATTTCTAGGAGTCAGGATTGGACCTGTTGGGGCCCTGCAGCGAGGTGCAGGCAGTACTGAGTGTGTGTGTGGCACCTGAGGATGCTCCGTGGCCATAAACCCCCAGGGGCATTTTGCAGCAAAGAGGGGTCTGGCTGCTGGCTCCTCTCAGCTGGCTCTGTTGGGTGGTGGCACAGCTCAGGAACTAGCCTGCAGCTGGAGAGGTGCAGCCTGCCTCTTTTGGGCTGCAACATAGTCCAGCCTTGTGGGTGTGAGCTGTGGTGCATCACATGGCTTGGAAAAGGTCCTGATTTTGATTTTTCACTAGTATAAGTTATTTTTTGAGGTCTGCTCTCTGAACCACAATTTTCTGTAGCAACTGCTCTTTATTTGTCACGATACACAAATGGATTGGAGTGGCTTGAATGGAAGACTTCTAAGCTTCTCTCTTACTTGCTTTTTGTCTGTAATAGTATCTGAGGCATACTTGATGGCATCAGTAAATGCAAAACACAGTGTCGTGCGCTCAAAACCATCTTACAGAATCACAGGATTACTTGGAAGAGACCTTCAAGATCACCGAGTCCAATCCATGCCCTAACACCCCAACTAAACCATGGGACCGAGTGCCACATCCAGTCTTTTTTTAGACACATCCAGGGATGGTGACTCCACCACCTCCCCAGGCAGACCATTCCAGTATTTTATCACTCTTTCTGTGGAAAACTTTTTTCTAATATCCAACCTACATTTCCCTTGGTGCAGCTTAAGACTGTGTCCTCTTGTTCTGTCAGTTGTTGCTTGGAGAAAGAGACCAGCCCCACCTGACTACAAACACCTTTCAGGAAGTTGTAGAGAGTGATGAGGTCACCCCTGAGTCTCTTTTTCTCCAGGATAAACAACCCCAGCTCCCTCAGCTGTTCCTCACAGGGTTTGTGTTCCAAGCCCCTCCCCAGCCTCGTTGTCTCCTCTGGATGTGCTCAAGTGTCTCAACATCCTTCCTAAACTGAGGGGACAGAACTGGACACAGCACTCAAGGTGTGCCCTCACCAGTGCTGAGTCCAGGGGAAGAATGACCTCCCTGTTCCTGCTGGCCACACCATTCCTGATCCAGGCCAGGGGCCATTGGCCCTCTTGGCCACCAGGGCACACTGCTGGCTCATGTTCAGTCGCTGTGGACCAGCACCCCCAGGTCCCTTTCTGCCTGGGCACTGTCCAGCCACACCGTCCCCAACCTGTAACACTGCAGGGGTTATTGTGGCCAAAATGCAGGACTTGGCACTTGGACTTCTTAAATTTCATCCCATTGGACTCTGCCCATCCATCCAACCATTCCAGGTCTCTCTGCTGAGCCCTCCTACCTTCCAACAGATCAACACATACTCCCAGCTTAGTGTTGTCAGCAAATTTACTCATGGAAGACTCAGTACCCTCATCCATGTCCTCAATAAAAATATTGAACAGGACTGGCCCCCGCACAGACCCCTGAGGGACAGCACTGGTGACTGATCCCAGCTGGATGCAGCACTGTTCACCACCACTCTCCGGGCCCGGCCATCCAACCAGTTCTTAATCCAGCACAGAGAGCTCCTGTCCAAGCTGTGGGCTGCAGCTTTTCCAGGGAATGCTGTGGGAGACAGTGTCAAAGGCCTTGCTGAAGTCCAGGTACACAACATCTACAGCCTTTCCTGCATCCACCAGGCAGGTCACTCGGTCATAAAAGGTCAAACATGACCTACCCCTCCTAAACCCCTGCTGGCTGGGTCTGATACCCTGGCCATCCTCTTAAGTGCTGTGTGATGGCACTCAGTATAAATTGTTCCATTACCTTAGCAGGGACTGAGGTCAGGATGACTGGTTTATAGTTACCAGGATCCTCCTTCCCACTCTTCTTGTGAATGGGAGTCACACTGGCTGGCTTCCAGTCATCTGGAACCTCCTCAGTGAGCCAGGACTGTTGGTAAATGATGGAGCTCTTCACAAGCTCATCTGCCAGCTCCCTTGTCACCCTGGGATGGATCCCATCTGGTTCCATGGATTTATGAACATTCAAGCAGCTCAGCAGTTCTCTGACTGCCTCCTCCTGGATAAAAGGGGGACCATTCTGCTCCCTGACACCATCTACCATCCCAGGAGGACAGCTGTCCTGAGGACAAGCTGTCTTCCCACTAAAGACTGAGGCAAAGGAGGTGTTAAGGACTTCCACCCTCTCCTCATCTGCAGTTACCAAGTTCCCTCCCACATACAGTAGAGAACAAAAGTTGGTCTTACCCTTCCTTTTGCCATTAATATATTTGTAAAATATTTTTATTATCCTTTACAGAAGTTGCCAAATTAAGTTCTAACCGAGCTTTGGCCTCCCTATTTTTTTCCTGCATGCCCTAGCAACTCCCTTAAATACTTCCTGAGAGACCTGACCTTTCTTCCAAAGATGATCCTCTTTTTATTCCTAAGTTCCTTTGAAACCTCGTTGCCCATCCAGGCTGACGTTTGCCTCGTCAACTCATCTTTCAGCACACAGGGACAGTCTGTTCCTGTGTCCTCAAGATTTCTGTTTTGAAGCACACCCACCTTTCCTGAACTCCTGTGTTTTTAAGGGCTGCTTCCCAAGGAATCCTCTGAATAAGTCTCGTGAATAGGCCAAAGTCTGCCCTCTGCAAGTCCAGTTCATAGTTCTACCTATGTCTCTCCTTATTTCAACAAATATTGAGAACTCTGTCATTCCACAATCACTGTGCCCCAAACAGCCTCCAACCACCACATCTCCCACCAGCCCATCTCTATTTCCAAACAGGAGATCTAACATAGTCCCTCCCCTGGTAGGCTCACCCACCAGCTGTGACAAAATGTTATCCTCCACACACTCTTAAGAACTTCCTGGTCTTTCTCTTTTCTGCTGTATTAAGTTCCCAGCAGATGTCTTGTAGGTTAAAGTCACTTACAGAAACAAGGGCTGATGATCCTGAAACATTCTCCAGCTGTTAATAGAATAAGTTGTCCACCTCTTCTTCCTGGTTGGGTGGACAATAACAGACTCCCAGTAGGATGTCAGCCTTGTTGGCTTTCCCCTTAATTCTTACCCACAGGCATTCAACTCCATCGTATTAATTTCAATACCCATGGCGTCAAAAGCCTCCCTAATACAAAGGGCCATCCCTCCACCTCTTCTCCCTTTCCTGTCTCTTCTGAAGAGCTGGTAGCCATCCAGTGCAGTGCTCCAGCTGTGTGAGTCGTCCCACCACGTTTCTGTGATGGTGACCACAGCACAGCTCTGCTGTTGCATCATGGCCTGCAGCTCCTCTGGTTTGTTACCCATGTTGTGTGCTTTGGTACACATGCACCTCAGCTGGGCTGCTGATTTCACCCCTAACTCAGGCTTACCACCCTTGGGCCTGCTTCCAGACACCCCAGCTTCATTCCCCCTCCCCCTTCAAACCTAGTTTAAAGTCCTCTCAATAAGTTCTGCCAATTCATAAACTAAAATCCTTCTGTCCTTACACAGAGGTGGAGCCCATCCAGTTCCAACAGGCCAGGCGCCATGAAAGTTGCCCCATGATCAAAGAGCCCAAAATTCTGCTGATGACAGCAACCCTTGAGCCACTTGTTGACAATGTGGGCTCTCCTATTCCTTCTGTTGTTTTTTTCCGCCTCCAAAGGGACTGAACAGAATACTACCTGTGCCCCTGCCCTATGGACTACTTGACCCAGTGCTTCAAAGTCCATTTAATTGCCCTGACACTCCTCTTTTCAGTCTCATCATTAGCAGCCTGGAATATCAGCAGTGGGTAATAATCAGAGGGCTGAGTCAGCCCAGGGAGACTCCCAGTGAAATCCTGTGCCCAGGCCCCAGGGAGGCAGCAGTCCTCTCTGTGGGATGGGTCCTGTCAACATATGGGGCCCTCTGTTCCCCTCAGAAGGGAGTCACCCACCATAACTACCCTTCTTTTCTTTTTAATGTTAGAGGTGGTGATATGTCCTACAGATGAAGCATAACTGGGAGGCCCACTGGGCAGACTTTTTTTCTTCTACACCATCAGGCTGACCCTCTAGGTCCAGGGCCTCAGACCTGTTCTGAAGTAACACCTGGCTAGGTGATAGGGGTTGGGAGGAATTTTTATCATTACCTCCCTGAGTAGGGAGCCGTTTCCACTCCCCTTCATCCACCATTCTCCTATTGCCTGCCAGTGGGAGGCATGGTAGTCCTCTGACTCCTGGTGGGCCTCCCTCAAGGATGGAAGGGCAGAACTTCACCAGTCTATTTCCCTTTCACTTTCCCTAATACTCCTTAGTCTTTCAACTTCCTTCCTAAGCTGGACCACCAGCGAAAGGAGATGATTCCCCTGTTCACACTACAGGCAGGTTTCTGCAATGCCTCCCAGGTACCACTGGTTGGCTCAAACACTGCACAGGAAGGGGTCTGGACAGACACATCCTTTTTGGAGGATTCTATTTGGCTAACTGCAGTTTTTGATCGTGTAAAAACCATTACTAACAAAAAAATCCCAAAACCCACCAACCAACAAAACCACAACAAACTAAATGCCCACTGGCAGGAGGAAAACTGCAACTCTGCCTGCTTGCCCTGCCTGCTGAACTGCTGCACCATGGTCCCTGTTTGTCCACTCCAGGTCACCATGCCTATGTGGCTAAGAGAACTTACTACATTATCTAGGCCCCTTTCCAGCAGACACTTCATTTTTCATCTGTGTTATGGGTTATCTGCCAGCGTAGGCTGTTGTTGCATGTAACACTCTTATACTGGGAACTTATTCCCGAATCATCCGTATTTCTTCTCTTGGCTATGAGTGACAGAGCCATGGCCCCAACTGTTCCTGTAATATGGGAAAAAGCAAATGTGTTCTCAAGAGACTCCTGAGGGTTAATCCTCACTTTGTCCCTCAGGGGCTGTTACACCAAACCCTGACCTCGCTGGAGTTGTTTTCATTTGTTCAGTGATGCTGCCAAGAGACGAGGGTAGTGCCACACAATGCAGGATACTGGAACAGGAAGGAGAAGCACATGGTCTAGAACTGTGCACCAAGGTCTCAGGAGAATTAGTTTTAATTCTTCATTTCAAAAACATCCTGTTTAGGCTGCAGATAGCTCACTTCTGGTTTTCAGGACCGCATTTCATTCCTGATCTGTAAAGAAACAATGCTGGCATGCCCCGGCATGCAGAGGTGCAGAGAGAGTGAGGCTGAAAGGCTGTGAGGAGTTTTGGGGCTATCCAAACATTGCGGTTTGTTGTCGGTAAGCATTGGTTTAGTTGCCCTTGGGAGGTGATGCTGGAGATATTACCCAGCCTGTTGTATTCCTTAGTCTCATGGAGGAACGCCTTGGTCTGCCAGTCCTTTTCCAGCACAGCACCATTGCTCACAGGAGGGATGCTGTCATGGTGCCGTTGTGTGCTGCTGGTAGATATTACAAAAGATGCTGAGTAGTCCTTAAGCCCTACATCAAAATGGACAACGTGGCAAAGGACAGCAGTCTCCTTCCTTCTCTCTGCTTATCACTTCTTCCTGGAAGGGGCTGGTACCCAGGACCTCTCACAAGGACCCTTTCTAGAAGGTGACATGGACATGAAGCTTCCCTCCATACACAGTTCTCCCGCAGTATCACACCAGCCTTTGCTCCTTCAAACACCACCACGTGCCTTTGTTCTGTGCCCAAAGAATGTCATTAGCACCAGTTCAGGCTATGACTTTACAGAGCTCTAGCACGGCCCTCATGTAATTTCATTTTTAAGTTCGAGCACTTTGAACTTAAAAACAAATGCAGAATAAACATTAATTCCAGAATGCCACAGAGAGCAAGGGAAGACTAAGGCCAAGTGTTTTAAAGTATGGATACAGTCCTGCCACCAGCCTTCTTGTTCAGCAGGGTAGGTGTGTTTGCTGCCTCTTGTGCTTATGGCACCTCTGCTGTGGAATTCAGTGTCAAAATCTTTCCAAAGCCACTTTGTCACTGTCCTCCTCAGCTGGGCATGGGAGAGAAATTATAATGATGGACTCAATGAGTGAAGGACAGGGGGAGATCATTCACCAGTGACCATCACAGGCGAAACAGGCTCTGCCTGGGGAAATGAACAGAATTTATTACCAGTCAAATCAAAGCAGGATAATGAGAAATAAAATTGAATTATAAAATGCCTTCTCCCATCCCTCCCTTCTTCCTGGACTCAACTTCGCTCCTGATTTTCTCTACCTCCCCACCAGCAATGCAGGGGGAATGGGCACTGGTGTCACTTTCATTACATGTTGTCTCTGCTGTTCCTTCTTCTCACATCCTTGTTCCTTGGGGTAACAAACCTGCCAGCAAACCTGTTCCAGCATGGGCTCCTCTGTCCATGGGTCACAGGTCCTGCCAGGAGCCTGCTCCAGTGTGGGGTCTCTTGGGAAGCCTCTTTCAGGCATCCCCCTGATCCAGGTTGGGATCCTCCACAGGTTGCAGGTGGATCTCTGCTCTCCCATGGGCCTCCATGGGCTGCAGAGGCACAGCTGCCTCACCAGGGTCTGCAGGGGAATCTCTGCTCTGGCACCTGGAGCATCTTCTCTGGCTTTTTCATTGCCCTGGGCATCTGCAGGACTGTTTCTCCCACATTCTCATTCTCTCCTGGCTGCAGTTGCAGAATAGTTTTCCCCCCTTACTTATGCTATCACAGAGGCTCTACCACTGTGGCTGGTGGGCTTGACCTTGGCCAGTGAGGAGTCCCTCTTGGAGCTGGCTGGCATTGACTGTTGGAAATGGGGAAGCTTCCAGCAGTTTCTCACAGAAGCCACCCCTGTAGCACCTGCCCGCTACCAAAGTCTTGCTATGCAAACTCCAGGCTTGGTGGGGAGCATGAAGGGACTTGGCTACAGGAAGAAGTCATCCCTACAAATCAGCATTTTGACCATATCTGATGTACTGTATGTTTACAACCACGCTGACCCTGTGGTGCTTGTCCTCTGTCCTGACTGTGTGTCATGTGAAAGGTCTGCTGTAGCATTTCTGTAGCTTATGGATCCAAATTCTGAAGTGCCTTGGGTCTGTGTTTTCTGTCTGTAATGTTCATTTTTCTTCCAACACTGCCACAGCCACTGTAGCACAAGGGAGTCAAAGCTCAAAATATTGTGCAGTTGTTTGTAATTGCTAGTTCTGTGCTTTCATCAGCATCATTTCAGCACTTTTCCAGTCGTCCCTCTTACTGACACAGATCAGTGATAGAGTTTGTGTTCCCTCTCTGTATTCAACCAAAGATCCTCCTTTATCAAACCTCAGGTAATTTCTCATGTCTCCAACTTACTAGATGGTACAAGATTCTTCACAGCATAGAGCTTTCATCTTCTTTGAATGAATTTAGGATTTGTGAGTCAGCAAACTGACCCAAAGTTAGCTCACAGGTAAGTGACCAGTAGCTAAACCTGGCTCACACTGTGACTGACCAGTAGCTAAGCCTGGAAAGAGCTCTCCTTGGAGCTCTTCATTTCTTGCTTTTTGTCTCCACACAAGCCTGAGATCTCATGTCATGTGGGGTATGACAGCCTGAGACGTTTACCAGCATTTCTACCCATAGTCTGTGTTCCCTGATCCATTTTCCCTCTGCACCCCTTGCAGCACAGGAATCTTCAGTGTTTATTTAATGCAGCCATCTCAAGATACTGGCAGGCAGGAGCAGATCATCAGGTGGCTGAGCAGGAGCAAGGAATGGGGTCTTCAAGGAGTCAGCTGAGTGGATCTGCAGGCTCATGTTGTTTGTGTCAAGTCATAATCCCCTGAGGATGTGAGATACTAGCTGGAGGGCTGAGATCATGTATCTGCCAGCTCTGAAGAGTGCTGTGGGAATAGGAAGTGTCCTCTGGCTGGGCTGAGCTCAGAGATTTTTTTGCCAGTAGGAGGGGAGTGAATTTTGTTAGGATTTTGGAATATTGTCATGGCTGCGAAATAACACCAGCAATGAGTTGGATTGCATGCATAATTAGCCAGAACACGTGTGAAGACTACTCATATTTTCTCCTTTCAGTCACGTGTTGTGGCTTGCTGGCACTTAGCAGCTTCCAGTGGTTCAGTGCCTGGCCTCGCTATGCTCCCCAAGGGGTTTGTGGTGCTTCCCCACTGGACCCCCTCCAGCCTGACAGTCAGCTGGAGCTTAGTGCCCAGCCCCTGGAGCTACTGACCTTGCAAAAGATTCTCTGCTGAGAAATCAAGCTAGTAAGCAATAAAATCGTAAATAGGAATCCAATTTTAAAAATGCAGAATTTTGTCAGCTGTTTTTCTGCTTACAGCAGAAAGCAGCCCCCAGGCAGCTGCCACTGCAGAGCCCCAGTGTCTTGCTTGGGAGGGAGAGATTGTGTCTGGGGTGCTCCCTGATGTGACTGTTCCTACAGTCTGACCCAGCAGTGTCTGCAGCATCACAAGTGGCATTGCTTCATGCAATAGGTATATCAATGGCCTAGAGAATATTTCACCCAGAGCAATTTTATCTTACCTCCGTTAAAAAAAAAATCATCACAAGAAACCTGTAGGCAGGAAAGCAGTGTTCTCTTTTTATGGAAGATGTTGTCATGATCAGCAAGAGAGGCAGCAGCCAGAGTGTCTGCAACAGCAGTGTCATTTAGCTCTGACAATGTCTCACTGTGTCCTTCTCCCTTGTAGTTCCTGTGGAGCCATCTCTGAGTTGTGGTGAGAGGTTTGTTTTACCCATGGTGCAGCCAAGGGGAAAAAGTGACCTCTGTGAACAGCAAGATGTGGGGGAGGGACGGCAGTGGGGAACCAGGCTCAGCCCCATCATCTCTCCTGGTTACTGCTGGAATATGATCACTGCCTTGGTATCTGGCCCCTCTTGAGCTTTTCATAAGCTCTTTAGATACGGTGTACAGGGATGTTGGGCAAAATTCTAGACTGGAACATCATATGAAGGTTGCTAGAGGTTTTTTGTAGGCTATTGGTCTGTGCAGGTACCAGGCAAAGAAAAGGAAACGTACCCTTCAGACTGTTTTATATGGAATGTCAGGGATTACAGAGGCCAGACGCTTTTTATGCAAACATCCTCTATCCTATTGGAAGCTCTTCTGTTCACAGACAGAGAAAAATTAAAGTAGTGTCTGCAGTCTGGGCTCTTGTACCGCTTCTGCTTTAGGATGTGATGAGGAGGGAATTCAGGTGAGGCAGCAGCAAAGTGGAAATTATCTCCTGAGGAGCACAGTGTGAGTCCAGGGGACTGGACTGCATTCTGTTGTGAGGAGGTAAAGATTAAATAAACCAAAATTAAAACTTTATTAAGTAGAGGTAGTGGTTGCAAACAGGTTGCCTGTCACTGGAAGGAGGCACCAAACAGTTGCTGATCAGACCTTGCCAAGGCCTGTAGTGAGACAACACTTTAAAACTTTTAATGTTAAGATGGAAAAGGGTAGGTTTAGATGAGATACAAGTACAATAAAGGTGGTGAGACACTGGCCCAAAGAAGCTGTGGATGCCCTACCCCTGGAAGTGTGCAAGGCTAGGTTGGATGGGACTCTGAGCAATCTAATGATAGGTGTCCCAGAACACAACAGGGGGGTTGGAATAGGTGATTTTAGTGTCCCTTTCAACCCAAACCATTCTGTGACTCTGTTGTTCCATGAGGTCTAAGTGCCAAACACATCTGAAAATGAACTATCAACTATTCACATGTTCAGTGCTTTTTCAGAAAATAGATCTAACAAGAACCCACAATAGTATGTTCATGTCAGGAGTGGAGCAGGTTTCACCATTTCAATGTTGAAGAAACCAGTCACTTCTCCAGAATGGTTACTATTTCCATTTGTCACTTTTAGGTGCTATGTGTAAGAATTCTCAGCATGACATTGCATACTTTTAGTACCTTTAATTCCCTCTTTGTGAGGCTTTCTTCTTAAGCGTTTGCTCCCAAATCTGTTGAGTTTTGGCAGAAAACATACTTACTAGCAAGTTTTTCTTACACACTGTTTCAGCTTGGGTGACTTGGATTGTGAAGCTTGTCAGGGTGTTTTGTGAAGAACATCTCATAAAGGACCAATGTTGGTAGGTTGATTTCATTACAGTGGTCAAATTTAAATTATTTTGGCATGTTTTATTGCTGAGTTATACTGCATGTAGACATCACTTTACAGGCATGCAACACTTACTCAAGTACTTACTCAAGAATTTGTTAGTTTTTGGAGCTACAGACCTGCAACAATCATCAATCAATGTAAGAGAATGGATTTTTTTTTTTTTCTTAGAGTATAAATTTTATAGGGCTAAAAGAAAGTTTCCTGAGAAGTAACTCCTGAAAGCAATGACTTTAGCTTGAATTTTACTCTAAAGAAAATAAACCAAGGGATAATGTCTTGCACCATTTTTAAAGTCCAAACTGTTCTCCCCCATTTTATTTCCTGATACAATTTTGTTTCTTCAGAAAGATTCTGCATTTATTTAAGATTTGACATGAATTTTGCCTTTTATTGAAAACTGACTGATAAACACTGTTTATTTTTAGGGGCTAGGAGTTACAGCTAGTTACCATTTGTGATCAGTTTCAACCTCTCCCCTTTCTCTTGTTTTGCTTACTGTTACTTCTGCTTAGTTTTATCCTTTTTTCCCCCTTTACATTTTCTCATCTACATTTTACCACTTTCCAAGTGAAGTTATCTGTTTCTCCTTCAGTTACTGCCTGTAGTCTTTTTCAAAAGCATAATTTGAGCAATGGTAATAATCTTTAGGGTTAAAGCAGAAGAAGAAGAGTCCAGAACAGAGGTCTGGAGAGTAAGAGGTACATGATGTGAAGAAGGGAGTTCAAGATGACAAGGAGGCCTTATTGTCAGTCTGGAAGGGTAAGGCAACCCTGCAGATTCTGGAGCTGGAGCAAGAAAATGTCTGATACTGGCCAAAAAATCGGGAAAGTGAGGAGGAGGGATGAAAAGGGGAAAAAGGATGGAACTGGGTAGAAATTGTAAAGGCTGGACATAAGGAAAATAAAAGGTGTACCAGAAGAGGGAAGCAGAGCAAAAATCAATGTTTCTTTCCTTTTATCAATTTGAAATCAAGTCCTGACAGACATACAAATAGAGAAAGAGAATTAAGGGCATGATAAAAGCTGATATGCATCAAGCCCTGATGCTGCCACCATCATTTTTGCCTTTTAGCTCTTTTACTAATTCATAGACACATAATATTCTCGTCTCCTTGTCCTACAAAAAGAGTGTTGTGGTTTTATTCCCTGTTGCTTGAGGTATCTCAGTGTCCAAGTTAATGCAGAGATAGCTCAGGATTTCTACACAGAAGTAGGTTTCTGCAATGGTGCAGTAAGATCACTGTCTCCAGGATCTGGAAGAGAGAAACTTCCATTGTCCTGCTCCTGCTTTAGAAGTAAATGGTGGGAACTGTTAGGATTGCTATGTCACACCTTGGGTAAGATACCATTATTAATCAAGGCTGATTTATAATTTTCTTCATGAAAAGAAGATAGCATGATTCTGGCCAGATTTTAGTAATAAATGCTGTTTTATTAACTGACTGATTATATGTGATAATCTGCCTTTCTGTAATTTTACTGAGCGTCAAGGCAATGCTCACTGGCCCATGCTTGTGTTCTACTTTTTTAACTTTTCTGATTTCTAAAATAGCTTTTATTTTTAGCTCTCTGTAACCTCCCTGGAGTTCTAAAATGTGTTGAGTAGTTACATCCAGGGTACAGAAAATGCCTGGCCAGTTTTTTCCAAAACACCTTAGTGCGTTTTCTCGTATTGCATATCTGAAAATGTTCATCATTTACATGAGTATTAGGATAATAAAAATTTTCCTGTTGTCAGAAGCTCTGAAAGTACCATTTTGCTGCTTTGCAGGTAAAACCCAAAATACTAGTGAGTATTTTTGGCTTTTTCACATCATTATGAACAACTTTATTATGCTTCTCTTGTTCTGGACCATGGTGGTTTAATTTACTCTTGATTATGTTTTGAAACTTGTCTTTTGTTGTCCTTAACTTGTTTCAACAAGTCTTACACTCTGGTTTAGTCTAGAAAATCAGAGGAAAATTATAAAGAAAGTTCCTTTATGGTAATTTTCCTTCTTTGCAATCTACTCTGTAACCATTGTTCCCCTGCCAGATTTATGAGGGTTTGAGTGTTTTATTAGTTATTTAGTTGAAAAAATTCTAGGAAATGTTTCTACATTATGATTATTGCTAATGAGCTGTGTACTAAACAGAAGTTGTCCATCTGTGGTCTTCTCATCTGCTTTCCAATTATGTTGGAGAGTGATATAATCAGAAAAATTGAGGACAGATTATAAACACATCTTGCCATTGTTTTGGTAGAACAGGTACTCTTGAGTTCTGAGCCCTTCAGAAAAATCTCAGCACAAAAGCAGGTCCTTGAATGGGAGCTGAACTACTGAAAATCTGTTCCTTCAGGCTTTCTTTCCATCTGTTGCTCTGCTGGAACAATAATCCAAGGCTGACCTAATCTCAGAGCTGCAGCAGACAAACTTTGCAATGAAATATTCTGGTTCCAAATTATTTCCATTTGGAGATTTATTCCATCAGTTGCATATTATCTTACTTTGGGACATCCAACGCCTTTTAAAATACTGTAACGTAGTATGATGTCCACAAGAAAAAGAGCTATGTGAGGTGAAGTATCCCTGCAGCCAGGACTTGTCGTGCTGGTTTAATGCTTAGGACTGAGGCTGTGTGAGCTGATGGGCTTCGACTTTCTACTGAGCATGCTTTGCATCCAGAGCAATTGAGAATGACCCCTTTTGTCCTGTCTGTAATTATCAGGCAGCTCTGGAAAATGAGCACTGCTGAATGAAAAGAAAGCAAGCAGCAGATGACATTTTGTTTTCTGCACAAACAAACTAGTGTGTAGGATCTTTGTTTTTCAGACATGGTTTTCAAGAAGATGTACTAATATTGCTGCTATTCTAGCTGTAGCTTTTTTGTTCAAGCCTGAACATAGATCTGTGGGAGCTGGGATGTCCATTTATATTCATGACCTCTTCCCTTGTAAAATTCCATGGATACCTAATATATGAGTATGTATATTCTGAATAAGTCTTTTTTTTATATTACTGTAGCACTCCTTTTCTGAATAATCTTATTTCTATAAAAAAAGAGATAGTCATATTTTCAGAATAATGACATCTGAAAACTTCTGCATGTATGCTGAGATTACATGTGCTCTTGATTTAAAAGAAATCACTGCTTTAACCGAGCACTGAGCATGGGCAGGGACTTCTCTCTGTATGGAGCACATTAGACACACTATGATTTAAACCAGTGTCACCCAGCATTGGATCTGTCATTCCAGTGTTTCACAAACAGCTATCACACACAGGTCTGGAAATCTTCTGACTTTGGAGTGTCTTAGTCATCCTTGTTGCTGTTTTCCACAGCTGACCAGAAAGCTCTTGTGCATTGCTGCTGTGCCAGTGAGACCTGACAGATGAATGACCTACATTGTGTCAGTAAACAGTGACAGGAGAATTCACAAAACTCACAAAGTGAGTGAAGATTGAAAGTGTCTGCATCCAGGGTTTTGTTGATATTTTCATGGGTGATTTGAGTATCATGTGGGAGCCAGGAGTCTCAGGACTTTAGAGCCAGGACTTTAGAGTGTTCCAGCAGCCTGACTAGGTAGATTCATATACTCTAACCTTTGATCATCCAGTTTTGCTCCATGTCAGTTAGAAGGCCAGTCTTTATGTACAGTCACTTGGGAGGCTCCTTTTTAGTCAGAGCAGGAGACAGGAGTGTTATTTGAGTTATTCTCCCTGTGCTTCCTTCCCTGTAGACATCAGTAGGCTCAACTGGGTAAATAGTTTCTGCTGAACAAAGGATATGTCGTCTTTAGGGCTGATTTGGTTTTTGTTAAGGTTTTAAAAGTCAGTAGAGTAATATTCCAAAAGTTCACTTGTTTCATAAATGAAGAAATAGCAATAACACAGGTCATCTTCTGCCAGCTGGGTGCTGGTAGTTTCAAAATGTCATATGCCAAGGTTGTGAGCGTGATGTATGAAGAAAGTGCTAATGAAGTGCAGGGTTTGGGTACAGTAATACTTTGGAAGACTGAATGTTCCTTCATTCTGTCTTCCCCAAAGACTCTACATTCCTACACAAGTTTACTGCACCCTGGTACATCATGATCATCGAATGAGCTGTCCTTGCAGCTTCCTCTCTGCATGCCTGCCAGCTCGGGGCTTCGCTATCAGCTTGGCTCCAGCAGAGTCCCTGGGCCCTGCTTATGGGGAGGTAGCACCAATATATAGAGAGGGGATGGGTGGGCAGACAGATGCAGAACCTCAGACTGTCTCTGAAATTTCTCACACACCCCCTTCTCATCCATTAACCTCTGCCCAGCAGTTTAGTCTGGACTGGCACAGCTAAATACAGAACCGTGGGAATCCTGTTTCCCACTTAGAGACTGATCTCAACAGTGTCCCTGTATGGATCTGCTGGAATTACTTGGCAGTCCAACAGTGGATTCCTTAGAAGGGTAGTGAGGGGAAACAACTTGAAGGGAGAAAAACAACTTCCTCCTGTTCCTACCAGAACCAGTCAAGCCCAGTGGGTTCTGGCCCTGTGCCCTGTAGCTGCCAGTGGGGTCCCTTGGCCAAACAGAAAGTGAGCCTATGACAGTGGGCTGGTTTGGTGCCAGATTACACAGAAGGTTGTTACCAGGACCTTTCAGTTCTATTATTTCCATTTTACTTGCTGTTCTGTATGACACTCTTTATGATTCTCTTCCCTTTCTTCTGGCTGTTCTGATATTGTTTGCTGCAAATACTTGAGCTAACTAGTAGTAAATTCCTTGCTAACTTTCCTGGGGTGGAGATCTGGTGCTTGGCAGTGTACTGGCTCATGTATATAATTACCTGTGCCACGATGGGCTCTTATGCATCAGGAGAGCTGTTGTAACTCTCTAAATGCACCAGAGGTCTTGTCAAAGACTTTTGGCATTCTGTAGGTTGGCAAATCCTCACCTGTGTTGTCATTCACCTCTCAAAGAATACTTCGTGAGGCATGAATTATGCAAATAAAAGTTGTTTCTTCCCCAGTAGATCGGATTTATTTGTATTTACTAAATCTTTTTTTTAATCAGTTTGTCAGCTCTGAAAGACTCAGTGCTACTGCTCTTTGGTTTTGTTGTTGTTTGGTTTACATTTTCCTTTAACACTTAGGCTCATTTGAGTGATAGATACCTTACTGCAGTTAATAAAGCAATGAATTTGAGATTGTGTAGGTATCCTGGCTGAAAGCTGCCTGTACATACCACAACTTCAGATCTTGACAGGTTTTGGAAGAAGGGTCTTCTACAAATGCTTCAGTTTGAAGCAGTTCCATGGAACTGAGCTTTCAAAAGTAGCTCAAATTCAGAGTTACTCAAGGCATACATCCCTAAAGAATATGAATGCAAAAAAAAATCAGTAAATTTTCTTCTGCTTTAAAATGAAGGTTTTGTCATAAATAGTAGTTGATGACACCTGCAGATACCTTTATAGTATCAAATAGGGTATATTTCCAAATAAATCAATATTTAAGGTCCGCATGGGGCTTGCTCTTGGGCTGCATTTGGCACAAAGAGATGGTAGCAAGGTAATAATTATCTGTGAGTTCCAGTTTGTTGATAATAAACTTGTGAAAATAACTGGAAGTAACTGGACTCTGCTTTTGTGTGCAGCTGTAATTGGAAGAGGATTTTGCAAGATTCTTTCATGTACTTGGAATGTGTGTGTAATCTTTTGACCTTGTTCTTAGTTTTTGATGACTGTGGCATGCTAAGTGCTGATAATTGGGTTTGCTCTAGGCTGAAACTTGACCTGCTCTCTGCAGAGGAGAAGATCAGATCTTCCATTGCAAGAGGCACTCAAAAGGGGCTGCCTTAGAAATGGCAAGACCTGCAATTGCAAACCTGCAGGGCTGCTGAGAGTGAAGATCTCTGAAATATGGCAATTACATTGGAAGGGCATGTTGTACTCGGGACCGCTTCTCTTTCAACCTAGTTTGAATTGGACTTGTGATGATTGTTAAAAGATTCGTGTTGATCATAGAAGTTTAGGAGTTTGTGTAAACCAGAATACTTAGATAAGACATGGAACTAGATAAAGGGAAATATGTGATTAAAACCATTCTGTTTAAATCCCCCTGATATGAATATTGTGTTTTCTAAGTAAATTGTATTTGGTACCAGTTTGTGAAATGAGGTTTTCCCACAGCCTGAAAGATTTTGCAAAATCAGATTTCCTGCCTTTGTGTAATCAATTGCAACCTATCTGCTAAGACCAGACTTCCCACTTCTGCTGTTCTTTATCTACCAAAACCAAATGGTTACTTGACAAATTGAAGATTTCACACAGCAGTCCCATGAATGTTTTTTGACCACCACTGCTTACCTGGCAGAATTATGACAACAAAAAAATAACAATTATTGATTACTACAAGGAAAACCATGCTATAAAAAGGAGCTGCAAACCAAGGTTCGAGGGAGCGTGGAGTGGGCAGTGACCCCTCACGTTCCCCAGTGCTCCTTGCTCCGTCTGTATCAAATAAAGCAATCTAAATTTTGCTAAATATTTAGACCTTTTGTTTCTCATTTATAACAGACTTTACACCCAAAGGTTTTTTTCATCTAATTTTTTTTTTTCTGTGCAACCTGGTTTGCCTCGTAACTCAAGCTGCCTTATTGTGAGAGCTAACTTGTAGCTTCAGCTGATGGAATGTGAGTCCTGGGTATGACAGCAAAAGGCAGGTGCATTTCATTCTGCCCTTGGAGGGGGAGTCAACTCTCTTTGTTTAAGCCATGTGCAAATGAGGGGAGTGTCTAATACCTTTATGAAAGGAGTATGCAGTAATCATAAACAGCATCAGGAGCTGGCAGGGAAATGGAGCCAGAGGAATTTTTCAAAACCTGTCCACAGGGATCAGTGCAATGGACCAACCTGCATTTTGTATTTCAAGCCATCCTTTCCTGTCTGTCTCAAACAGTGTTGATGGAACTGTTCTTTCTTATTTTAAGCTTTCTGTGTGGGAGGAGTAAAACTGCTTAAATGTTTCTGAGTAGTAGTTTGCACAGTACAGCATTGTTAGCTCTGCTTTCTCCCACTCCCTTTGGGGCCTTTGACAGACATAAAGAATACACAACATGGGTCCAGCTAGAGAATGCCAGACCAACTGTCCCTCCATCTCAGTAACCCATTCCTGCCAGCAATTAACAGATGCCTGTGTACCTTTGTCTAAACCTTTCCTAGCCTCCCACCATCTATTTTCAGCTTATGAGATTTTCTAGCCATAAGTCTTGCTTGTTATATGAAAAGTTGCAGCTAACTTTCTTTTCTCTTATGTTTTAGAACTAAAAAAACAAAGAAGACATCTGCTCCTCCAGCCAAAGAAGGGAAGCCCAAATTAACCATTTTTGAAGAGGAGGTGGATCCAAATGAAGGACTCTTTGGCCCAGAAAAAGATTTCTCATCAATTGATCCCAGAAGAAAGATGAAAGAGAGTAAACCTATTCTATATTTGTATATACACAGATTGCTTTATCTAAAGCATATGTATAATTGAGCCTTTAAATTACAGTGAAGCATAGTATACAGGCTAAATTATGACTTGGAAATGTTAAGGCAAATCTTCAGCTGAGCAGAATTATCTAGAAAGAACAAATGAAACCTGTAGCTCCCATAGCTGTTCTCTGTAAACATTTGGAACTAGGATATTAAGGTCTGTGGGAGCTGGCTGTCCTACAGTCACTTAGGCCAGACTAACAAGAGAAATGTGACCTACTTTTGAATGCAAGATTTATCAAAAGAAGGGTAGATTTACCAAGTCCTTGGAGTGCAGAGTATCACTGCACTTAGGGGACTGGAAGATTTTACTAAAAAAAGAATTGTGTACATGATCTGTTTTTTCAACCCAACTAGCCAGATTTAGTAGTTAGCATTAGTGCAGGCATTGTGGTACATAGCATGGTTTAACTACAGCAGCTTCTGATTCCCCTTTCTAGATCTGAAGCTATTTGAAGACCCAGACCTCGGTGGGGTGGTGAGACTGGGTGACTCACTGCTGCTGCCAGCTGCCTCTGAGCACAGCAAGGATGTGCTGAGCAGGGATCCTGAGGAGGACACTGAGGAGCTGCTGAGGTACTCATCTCAAATCTGTCATGTGGGATGAAGGTGGTCTGAAATGTTTAGATCTTAAAAGGGATTAATTTGGGGACAAAGCTTAAATACTCAGAATGCAAACTGTGAATCAATACTTGTATTGACAAGTAAAATGTAATGTGTGTCATGGAGCTTGGACTTCAAACACATTAAAAAGGAAGTTAGGAAGACCCTTTGAGAAAGGTGGGGTGCAATAAATTATTCCCTAAGTCCAAAGGAAGAGCCTTGAAGGCCCAAGGTGTGCTATCTTGTTCTTGTTTTCTAACATGACACTTCTGCTTCCTGCAAACAATCCACAGGGAACCTGACCTCCATTGTGAAAAGTAGGAAACAAAGCCCAGAGATAAAGAGCAGTTCAGCTTCAGGGGCCTGAAATCAGGGGCTCTTGCCACAGAAGGAATGATTTTCATGCTGATGGCTCACAGGCTTCCATGCATGCTTCCAGGAGGGATCCTGTGAGTACCTCCACAGCAGTAAAGGAGTTTTTATCACCCTGCATTTAATTTTTAATCTAGTGGGAAGGAGGGCTGGAGCTCAGAGTTACAGGAGGGTATAATATATTGCTTCTCCCTTGATAGTGTTGTTGCACTGGAACACATCAGCACATAATGCATTTATCCCTGACATCTCTCTCACAGGGCTGGTTTGCCTGCACTGATAATCCTCCAGAGATCAAGCAGGGAATCAGTGCTTGGAGAGACGCAGGGAATCTGTGCTGCAATAATGAGTCAAATTCATTCCTTCTGGGTCTCTGGCATCTGAATGATGAAGCCAGCCTGCTTCCAGTGCTAATTTGTGTCAACCAGCTCCTGTTAGGATGTATGATTTCCACAGCAGGTACTAAACCCAGGAGAGAGACTCTGTGTGTGGTTTCAAACCTCTCCTGAAGCAGGTAATTTTGCAGCTGTTGCTTTCTACGCATGGAAGAGTGCTGGCTGTCTCAGCAGTAATACCTGACTTACTTTAAACAAAGGTTATACTGGGCTGGGTGCCATCTTGCATTACACCCTGACAGCCCACCTGATGTTTATAGAAGCTGATGGGGCAAGACATGTCCTGATTTCCATGCTGTGGTATACTGGGAGCAAACACATGTGTGCTTGCAATATTTTCTTGTCTGCTAGTGATCTCAGCATACAGCACTTCATCCAGAGAGTTCATATGACTGCAGGAGAAGGGCCTGTTCCAGTGCAGTCCTTGCATTTCTGTCTGCTAGAGAGAACTTCTCCATCTGTCATGTTAATCTCTTTTGGATTATATATGTTAAGAGAAAGGTCTCTGAAGTCTGCTCTGAGACTAATAGACTGTGCTTTCAGATCAGTTTGGGATCATCAGCAACAACAGCACACTTGGATGGTTATGGGAACTCATGGGAAAACATTTAATTTCTTTTAAATTCCAGCAGTTTTTGTTTTTTTCCTGCTTTGTCTCAGTGCTTCCAATAGTTGATAAATCATCAAGATCCAATTGGAAGTGAATACATGTAATGAAACAGAAAATCATGCCAGGGGTCTCCAATGGGAAAGCTGTTATGGGAATCCAGAGGCAGCTCCTGGCTGTGCAAGAGATATAGGCAGATGGGTCAGGATCTGTTGACCTGTTCAGGTGCCTAACACCCTCTGAAATTCCCCTGATAAACCCAGTTGATGGTGTTATCTGCACATCATAGAGGGCTGGTGAATTCAATGCAAGGCAGTTGAGGGTAAAGGAGAAGCTGCTGTCCAAGAGGGGAGGAGGAGTAGCAGTTCTCTTTTAGCCTAATGCAACGCTTCATCTCCCCTCTATGCAAATTCACTGTGGTCACCTGAAATCCCATAGTGGAACTTTGTCCAGTAGTAGGGCAAAGTGCACTTTGTTTTGAATCTTCCTTTCCCTTCCCTTCCCTTCCCTTCCCTTCCCTTCCCTTCCCTTCCCTTCCCTTCCCTTCCCTTCCCTTCCCTTCCCTTCCCTTCCCTTCCCTTCCCTTCCCTTCCCTTCCCTTCCCTTCCCTTCCCTTCCCTTCCCTTCCCTTCCCTTCCCTTCCCTTCCCTTCCCTTCCCTTCCCTTCCCTTCCCACCAAACTGGTGTCGAATGTTCTTGCAGGGCAGTACCACTGTCTTTTCCAGGTGGTGACCCTTTGTGGTGAGAAAACGTTTAACGTAAGCTGCACTCTGCAATCTCCCTGGCATGGGAGCACGAGCTTATTTTGAGGCCTGAGAATAAATCTTGCTTTTGCCCTGTATATGTGCAATTACTCTCCGGAAAGGGACTGAAGAAATCTCTCTGCAGCCCTCAGATCAGAGTAGGAGCTGTGACAACCCATCCCTTTAGTAGACTAGAGCTGGATATGCTACTAGAAATGGAAATAGAAACATCTTGGCCTCTTGGACATAGTCACTTCTGTCATACCAAAAGTTTACCTGGACATATTTTGTTAACATCTAGGACTGTCCTGAGCTATGATGCACCAGAAGGTCTGTGGTAGGTTCAGAAACCTGGACATGTTCACTGCACTCCAGTGGAGTAGCTGAATAATGCAGATGTGGGAGGTCTTCACTGGTGCAGTGAACATTCACATGTAGCTCAGGGTCTGCTCACATGTGTGTATTGGATCTGAGAAGTGTCTGACTCACTGTGAATCATGGTCAGAGTTAGAAGAGAGCTGCCTAAGGCAGAGGAGGGCAAAACCTTCTTCCAAAGGGGGATGGGAAGAAGAAAATGTTCAGAGCAGAACACAGGAGCAGCCAGATCCTTTGTGATCTTTATGTTATCTGAATGGTTGTAGCAGCAGTAGCACCTCAGCAGTGTCAGCACAGCAGTGAATCCTCAGCAGTGGCTGTAACTCATGAGGCAGAGGCTGTTAAGGAGACAAATGAGTCTGCAAAATGTGCGTGGGCTGTGCTTGTCACAACATGAGGGAGAAGAGAATCTGATAAATGTTCTCATTGCAAACTCAAGACTGTGCTCTCTGTGGATACTTCTTCATATGAAATGAGAATTACTGTTTTAAATAGAATCACCAACTTTACATTAAAAAATGCTGAGCACTGAGAAGAACCAATTATGTTGTAAGTGCAGTGGGAGATTTCATGGGCTTTATCCCATGGGACTCTACAAAGCAGATCCCTGAAGAGGCCAAAGTTTGCTCTCCTGAAATCCAGGGTACTGAGTGTGCTGAGCACCCACTTCACTGCCATGAGAGACTCAAAACTCCACCATTTCATGGTCACTGCAGCCCAGCTGCCCTTGAGCTTCACATTCCCCAGAAGTCCCTCGTCCGTGAGAATGAGGTCCAGCCTAGCATCTCTCCTTGTTGGCTCCTTTGTCACTTGGAGAAGTAAATCATCCTCAAATGCATTCAAGGGACCTCTGCATTGCTTAAGCCCTGCTGGCTGTCCTTCCAACAGATAATGGGGTGCTTGAAGTCCTCCATGAGGACCAAGGTTTGTGAATGTGAAGCTGCTCCTGTCTGTAGAGTACCTTATCCACTCACTCTTCCTGGTCTGGTGGCCTGTAGCAGACCCCCACTATAATGTCACCTGTCCCTGCCTTCCCTTTAATCCTGATCCCTGAGTTCTTGGATAGCTCCTCATCTGAGGCTCATGGCTGAGCCCTGTGCACTCCAGCTGGTCATTGGCACAGAGGGTGACAGTCCCTCCTCGTGTCCCCTGCCTGTCCTTCCTGAGGAGCCTGGATCCTTCCATTCCAACTCTCCAGTCCCAGGACCCATCCCATCATGTCTCCATGATGCCAGCCCTGCAGGCATGAAGTCTTCTGCCTCATTAATCTCAATCATGCCTGCCTGGTGTGATGGATCAGGTTTTTGTGGGCAACCGATGCTGGACTTGATCCTGTGAATGTTGCAGCAGCTCTGTGTGCCCACAGAATTACATAAATTATCACACATCCTAGCCTGAAATAATTATCACAGCTGCCTAAGCAGCCTTTTAGGAGAGATTTAATTAGCTTCACCTTTGATAATGAATAGGGAGCTGAGATGGAAGGAAGCAGCTGTCAGCACAACATTTGTCTTTTTCCAGTGCTGAAAAAAAGTGTCAGCAGCAGGATCCCAGTTCTGCTGCCCTGTGATGGCAGATCTGGTGTGTTCCTTCTTAGGATTACACTGATAACCCTTTCAGGAGCATTATACTTTTTAAGGGTGAGGCTGTTTGTGAAAATGCACCCCAGGCACTGTTCAGTCCATAGACTTTCTTGAGCAGATTTCTCAGCTTCAGGTTTGCCAAGGTTGGCCACCCTTGAAGCAGAAAGTTTGTGTGTTCTTCTTTCAGCAGGCAGTATCAGATACTGAATTCAGAGAGTAACACATCTTCAACCTGTCCAGGAGTCATGTGGAGAAGCATCTCCAGCACCAATGCTCACTGTTCTGAGAGTATGAGAACACTATAGGTGGAAAAAAAAGCTTTGAGAAACTCCAGAGGGTTTAAATGTAGATCCTTTGGGGAAAGGGTTATTTGGGCAAGAGAAAGTTACAATAACCGAGTAAGAAATTTGGTGACCACTCCAGGGCAGTTTCTCTTGACCAATCCATGGCAATTTCTCTTGCTTGCTATGACCAAACTGTGGGGAAAGGTCCTTGATTTGGCTGTAGTAGGTTGCAGAAAAACAAATTCTTCGGGGATGGTTTTTAAGCATTTATTTTTTCATTCCTGTCATGTATTGGGATGCTACTTACAAGCATTAGAAAAACCATAAAGTAAACTTGCCAACAAAACAAAAAGCTTTTTGCTAGACCAGAAACATGAATCCTTACCTAGGAACATGTCGAGGTTGTGTAGCATAATGTACAGAGGCAATGTGGAGTCCCAGTGTAGCAAGAGATGCTTTTGTTGGGCTTGAGAACCACCACATATCAACTATTTCACCCCAGGTTATTTGCATTTTTGACAGACATCATCAGCTCAAGGGGCAGAAGCTGCCTGCTCTTCCCTGCCCCAGCTGTGCCTTTGGCTGGTGATTGGGGAACTTTCTAGAGAGGCAGGAGAGAGGTTTGAACTTTTTCAGACTGGAAAATTTTACTTTTTTCATTTCCTAGGTGAGTGATGTTACCAGCAGGCAGATTTCCTCAGAGGGCTGCTTGTGAGACTTAGCTGCACTGATGAGCCTGTTCTCTGGCACTTGGCCAGGCAGCACCACCAGGCTGCATCCATTCCAGTTGGACTCTGCAGCTGCAGAACAAAGGGACTATGTGCAGTTGCCTCCAGGGAATGGTCTCTGTCGGGCTAATCTCTCCCAGACCAAAGCCACACAGCATTTAAACAATAATGACTGTCACATTCCAGTGTCCAGACATATTTCTTGGCCCTGGTTAAAATACCACTGTGTATTTACCTGTAATGGCTTGCAGGGGAAAGCTGAAGCAGGAGGAGAGAGATCTCCTTCACAGCCCCCAGTGCCTGGCATTCCTGGGTTTGACTCCAGCCTGTATTTTTCCCTGGGCCTTGCTGGACATCACACTGTCTCTCCTGACCATAGCAGACATGATGGGCCACAGATTCTTTGAAGTCTCCTGCCTATTTTTGGGCACAAGTCTTTTCCCAAGTTGTAGATGTGGTATTACAGGACTCCCCAAGGCTTCACCAAGTTATCTCTCATACTTGGAATTAACACCAGACAAAATAAAGATAATAAGATAACAAAAGATGAAAGTCTGTTCTGCAAGAACTGCAGTTAGTTGCCCAACTGAACTTCAAGCCAACTGAGTATCCCAACTGAGCTTTTGGGATACTTTAGCAAACTATGGGAGTCTTTGTCTCTTGCTTTTATTACAGATTCTCCTCATTAAAGCACTCACAGTAAGCAGAGGTCACTGTCCCCATCATGTTGTACATGCAGTCAGTCACTCTTGTCTCAAAGAACTGGTCCAGAGAGAAGGGACAAAGTCCAGAGAAATTACATCTAAAATGTTGATGTTCTTGTGTCAGCTGCATCTGTCTCCAAGTAAGAACTCATTTACTGTCTGGAAGTCCACATGCCAGCAGTCATGAAGGGCTTTGTGACAGCTTTTCTTCAGTAAGGGCTTTGATTGCTTTCTGTGTCAGAGAGAATTTCCACCAATAGTCTCTGTGAATCAGCACAACAATATGGCAGGAATTTTAAACAATGTGGTGCTGCTTTTCTTTTACAGAAAAAGAAACAGACTAATTAAAGAATGATTAATTACATGGATTTTGTGCCTGATTGTCTATAAAAAGATGGGGTGGGAAGGTTCTTCCTTTATTTTTGTTTTAGAATCGTTGCTTGATTTTTTTTTCTTCCTCCTCCTGGCCTGGAGCTAAATATGGTGGTAGTTATGCACTGTAACAATTCATTTGCTTTCAAGAAATAGAAGTCCTTGTTTCTATCTCTGCCTGAGGCATTTTGCATTTTACCTCTTTAGTTCTGCAAAGACAGTTGTGTCTCACATGATCAAACAGCAGGGGATCAAACAGATTGCCTAGTACTGCAGTGCTGAAAGCAGGTTTTGAGACAGACCACGTATTATCTGCTGTATTCTCTCTATGAGACTTCTGTCTAACCAAGGTCTTGAAAAAATCCAGAACAGAAAAAGGAAATTACATCATTAGCTCCCAGACTTTCTTTGGCTTAAAAGCAGAACACCAAACCCCCACCCCCTAAAGACCCCCACAACCTAGTGGACTCGATCTTTTGGGGGTATGTTTTTGGCTGTGCTGAGTGGTTTTGTTGCTATGATTAGCACAGAAACTGGAGTAGAGAATTTAGGAAGTTGTACCATCATACCAGGTTAGTGAGCTGCTCCCCTTTCTGGGTAGTGCACACAGTTCAGAATACTGCTTCCTCCATATGGTCTCCATATATATTGTGTATTGTTTCTCTGCTTGTTATGTTTTCTATTATTTAAACAAAACTTTATGACATGGACGCTGATTCATTCGCTATTTGTTTATGCCAAGAAGGGAGGCTTCAGAAATACCAGCCCTAACAAGTTTTGTTTATTACACAGCAAAGAGAACAAGAACATGTCTTGGCAATGTGATTGCAGGTGTGATATCTCTTGGATATCAGAGTTTGCAACAAACAGAAAGGCCTGGATTTAAATGAAATTAATTTCTTTGTACATGAGGAATTCAGAAACACATTGAGTGTGTTTTGTAATTTAAGTAGGATTTGTCACCCACAAGGAATTATGGAAAATAAAAGACATCAGAAATCTTATCTAAATAAAAGAGAATATAATCTCCAGAGTTACTTAGAGGATGCAATTTGAGGTGCTGCCTGCTGGAATATCATAGGTAGAGTTCAAGGTGCAGTGTTCATGCTATTGGTTTTACAAGAGCAGCCTTGGTTAAAAGGGATTCCTTTTTAGTTTCCCTTTGGGAGCCACAAGAAGATCTCTCTGGTATCAGGAATGGTTTTACCTTAAAGAGTTCTGACTGTTTCTATGCCAGAAAGTTTAGGCTAATCCTTATTGACTTAATGGCCAGTTCATGGTGGGTGTCTCAGCCTGGCCTGTACAGTTGTAAGTTCCTCTCAGGTTTTAATGAACACAAAAAAGAAGCTCTCAAAATCATACAGTTTATCTTAGTAATTGTGGGATCTTTTATCTTGAGGAGGCTATAGTTCTTGAAATCCTATGGTTTTAACATTCAAAAAATATTCACTGGGGATGGAGGAATAAAGTGTCTCAGAGATGTTGATTCTTCAATCATGTTCCTGGTCATCCTGGACAGTTGCCTCATCAGTTGCTTCCCAAATTATGGAAAAGCTCAGCTTTACTTATAACCATCTGCAGAAAGCCCCAGCAGTTGTACTGCTGTGTGGTAGAGGCATTTACAGTACCTCTCCTAGGACAACTGGTGAACAGAGAAAGGGAAGAATCGCTGTCACGTTTAGGAAACAGAAATTATCACAGGGGTTTCACAGGGGTCTGGGTATCCCCCCAAGATGCCTCATTGCCTGGCAGTGAGGAAGTTATAAACTGGATATTAGGAGAAGGTTTTTCACCCAGAGGGTGGTTAAACACTGGAACAGCTCCCCAGGACAGTGGCCACAGCAGCAGCCTGACAGAGCTCAAGGAGCATTTGGACAGTCCTCTCAGGCACATGATGTGATCCTTGGGATGTCCTGTGCAGATCCAGGAGTTGGACTTGTTGATCCTGATAGGTCCTTTCCAGCTCAGGATATTTAATGATCCCATGATTCTAACTACAAAAGGCAGATGAGAAGAAGAACCAAAAAATACATCACATGAAACGATTTATTCATGCTCCAGGGACTGCCTACTATGGGTAATGGAGAAGAAGAAACTAAAAAGGCATATTCCTTGGACTCCAGTACCATATCCTGTTCCAGTCAGTGGAGCCACTGGAGAGCATCCTTCTTTTTCTTTATTCCATATATTGACTTTCCAAAGGCACACAGTTCTTGGAGTCACAAGATAATCTATGACAAGGGCTCTCTTAAAATCTTTTGACAGCTCATGTGGGAACAGAGTTGGGTACACACAGCTTGCTGCATATCTGATAGGGTCAAACAGTGAAGGTAGAAAATACTCTGAACTGTTTGAGTTGTTCTGGGTTATTTCAGTAGGAATCAGAAGCAAATTATCACCAAAAAGAGTTGTTGCATATGGTCACAGATTGCAAAACTTCTTCAGTGTCCCAGAACCAAATATGAACACAGAATTTTTAAATCCATTAGTGTTTATAGTTTCTCATGATTGAGCATGAGGAGTCTCAATCTCAGTTTTGGGTGATGGGGATGAAGAGGAAACAGAGCTGAGTGTGGATAATTTTACTTTCTCGTGAAAATTTATGGGGAAGCAAAGTATCCTGTCACAAATCAAAAACATTTGTTTCCCAAACTAAAATAAAGTTCGGTGTTTTTAGTAATCACAAATTACCTTTAATTTAGACATTTGAAAACATGAATTTTGAAAACATTTGAAATTTTCTGTAAAATTAACTTGTATAATTTAACTTGTGTGAACTGAAAAGCCACATAATAAAAAAGATGATTCTTAAGGGAACATGGAGAGAGAATGGAGAGAGAAATTCATCAGAGTAGATCCTTTCCTGGAGAAAGCTTTGTTTTGAAAGATTCCATTTTCTTATAAAACAAAAAGCAATTCAGAAATTCCCATGATGTTACTGATGTTTTCTTTTCATTCCAGAGTTGAAGATGATTTTGAAAAACTCTTAGAGGTTACCTCCAAATCAAAACCTAAGGTCCCACCAAAACCACCTCTGCCTCAGAAGCCAGCAGTTGCCCCCAGGAGCACTAATCCACCTTCACTGGCAAAGCAAAAGGAAAACAGGATTCAGATGATGAATGAAGTGGATATTCTCCAGTATATCCAGGAAAATGAATCTATCAACAACCAGGATACCAGTCTTTTTTGAGTATATGTATTTTTAAAATGTGATGATGCCTTCTTGGTCCCACCTCCCAGTGAGCTCAAGTGACAGCAGCAAGAATTGACCAGGTGTTTCTACTGTCACAGTGCTCATTTGTGTACCAGGATACAGAGAGCAAGTTTGAGTAGCAGAACCTTCCTGTGATGTTTTCAAAACAGTGCAGCTGTGATCTAATGTTGCCTTAGATTTTCAGTGTTTTACAGGGAATGTGGACAAGGATGTAGCACTACAGATTGTCTACTGCTATTTTAGTATCAGCATAGTGCAGTTTTGGCCAGTTGACTGAAGGTCATGAGGATGTTGTACACGTGGCAGCTGTGAGTAATGTCCAGCAAATGGTCTGAGGCATGATAGGATGCTGTTCTGTGATTTTCAGATAGTGTGTTTCAGTTCAGTGGAAAGGCCATTTTCCTTCTATCCAGTGCGTTTTGTAGCAGCCTTTTCCTCCCTGACTGGTATTTCTGTAATTTTTAACAGGAACTGCTAAATATAGTTAACAGTTCCTCTGTCTTTCTGTGGAACATTGAAATCCCAGATAAACCTGACAATCTGCTGCCTTAATTGCTGCACAAATGCCAACTTGTGAGAGAACTTAAGGCCTGCAAAGACCATGCCATGTCTCTCTGATTCCTGGGAAGAATAGCAGATGGCTGACAGTGGCTAAGAGCACTCTCCAGATATAGATGGAGGTTGCAATGCCTAGGAGGTTTGGATGCTGTAGGATTCCTGTGAACTCCAGATTCACAAGGGCTACTTTTTTCCAGCCAAGTCTTCCCAGGCTTCCACTGTAGTTAGTGGAGTGAGAGAGATTTCTCCAGGAGGTCATTCAGAGCAGGTGTGTTAATGGAGGAAATCTGAATTGCTCTCTGTAGTCACTCTTTCTCTCCTATTCCTTCAATTCTCCCAGAATATTGAAGAACCAGCCATGGTGATCAATTCCACTAAGCTAAAATAAGTTTGTGTGATAAGATGGTGGTCTGTTCTTTGCCATGTGATGGTTAAAACCAGGGAAGACAAAATAGGCATTATGTAGAGGGAAAAAAATAGGAAGGAAATATACTGAAGAAATTTTAATATGCAGGAAAAAAACATTGTCGAATAGGTATCCAAGACTTCTCCTCTTCTTGCCAAGCTCAGGCACTCTGGTTGAAGGTACCAAATTTACACCTAATGTGGGTTGATACCTGCTGTCATGTGGAGATTCCTGAACTCATTCCATGTCTTATGTAACTAGAGGTGAAGACAATCTCCCCAGAGGGAAAATTTTAATATATTTAAGCCATATCATCATCCCAATATTTTCCTTTCTAATATAGACCAAAATAAATAGAAAGCATTATATATTCTTAATAATGAAATTATTTCTATTAGCATTTTCTTTTTAACCCAGTGGGAATATTATAAAGATATTTTGCTTTGATGGGACAGATAAAATATAACCATTGGTTCTCCTCTGTGTGTGGTATGTTTTACTGTAATAAAACATTTTGCTAACCCGCAGGTGTTACTGTCACTGCTGTTCTTCTCTGGGTTGTACAGTAGCAGCAAAGAATCGATTCCATTTAGCTCAGGAGGAGTGCTGTGTGGTGTTAAAGTGTAAATAACTGTGAAACGAAAAATGTAGCTGTGCTCTTATTTCCTTTGGGAGCAGCTAAAGGCAGAACCAAGGGTACTACTTGGTCCTGTCTGTCCCCCAGTGTCCTGGTGCAATTAGGATTAAAAAAAAGTGAATAAAAGCAGTGAGGGGAAAATAAATGCCTTGCCCAAGAACAGGCAGGGAATAACAGTCAGGAAAAATTAATTCAGGGTGATGCCTGAATTTACAGCCTTCCTGTTGCACTCCCTGCTGTCGTGAACAGCCCCTGTATTTAACTGGGGGCACAGGGAGCATCATCTCCATGTTACTCAGCACTGTTTGGGGACATTGCTTGCATTTCTGTATTTCTGGACCACAGCCCATCACATAGATTTGAACACTGCTAAAACTTCCAAACTGCATGCCATGGATGTAGTGATCAGTAGAGTGAGTGTAGTTCTTCACCCTTATTGAATGGCCAAGTAATATTTTTCTCCCTGGCTCTCCCTAAAATTGTCAAATTACCTAAATGCAGGGAAGGAAGAGCTGTTAATTGTTTCCTGTGCTAGATTTTTAAGATTGCTGTGAGGCCAGTATTTTACTTCAGGAGAAAAATCTAGCATTTCTGTCAAGAAACTAATATAAAAAGATCCTTCATAAACCCTGGTGTTATGCTTTTGTTTTACAATGCAAATGTCTAGCTGCAGTCATATTTTTGGGCACTAAGAGGTGAATTACAGTCATTGAATACATTATATATAATGAAGCATTATTATACAAGAGAAAAATGTTAGAGAAAGGTAGCCCAGAAAAATTGAACATAGTATTAGAAATGACATAGGGAGACTATACAACATACTTTGCATCCTGCCAGAAGAGAACTTTGGGTTTTTTCTTTCTTTCATATTTTACTTCTAGTAGCAGTTATTTGATTAGCCTGCTCTTGACAACTCTTGAAATTCAATTATGGACTCTAATGTAGTTCTTGGCTGACAGTCATCACCTTCTAACATCAGTAATAGAGTTCATCAAAAGATTTGACAAGAAAGAGTTATAATTAAATCCTTAAAAAGATGCGGAGGTTGGCTAGAACTCATAATAGGTATCTCTATTGCCTTGTAAGCAGCTTCTTGTTTTGCATAACATTCTGCTTGCTTTATGGTAACAGCATTAACTGACAACTAACACTGTATACTTCATTATTTGGGTCACAGCTAAACAAATTACTTCTCCAAGATGCTTATTTCACAGATGAGTTGTGGGTCATCTGCTCAGGTCTGTTCAGCTGGTGAATTTTTAGGAAAGTTAATTCCCATGTAGCACTTAAGGTCTAGTTCTGTCAGTGATAATTTGGGTTGAGTTGTAAAACAATATATTAATTGAAACTGATATTTCTGCTAATTTTTGCCCAGATGTTAACTTCTGCAAAGAAGCTGGCTACAGCAGAATACACAAGTCAACTTCTGATTTAAGGTCGTGAAAATCCACCACACTCACGGGCCACTAAGGCATTGCCTACTGTAAATGAGCAGTCCCTGAGGTTGTTAGATTTAATACTGAGTACCAGGAAGCAGTGATGGTTCACTTAAAAATGTGACTGTCACAAATTCACCAAGGATTCTTGAGTCTTTGTGTGTGTATGCATCAACCACATTTCATATTAATTGAAGTGATCACACGTTTGTGACAGTTTAAACATCTGTGGGTCAAGAAGACAGAAGGCTTTTACTGTGAAGTTTTATCTATATTCTTATATCTATATTCTTACTTTTCATCTCAACATCAACAACTGGAGTAAATTAGTCAATCGCTTTCTCTATTGTGCCCATTTCTTCCTTAATTCATCTTTAAACCCTCCTGATCCATTTTGTTCAGCCCTCACCATATCACTGATCTTCCTTTAAAGCCTCCTGCATATTGTTATTTCAAGTCATGCATTGAACCTAATGAAGAATTCAAGTGATGGGAATATCTTGTGTACTGCTTCGAGTAAAGATACTAGCACTGGAAAGTGGTAAATTAAATTAATTGTCAAATTAAGTGCTGCTGTGAGAGTTCAGAAGTCAATAAAGCTGCTTAAAGGATTGATTAGTTCTAGATATTTAGGGACCAAGTTTTAGTCATACCAAGATGGATGCTTAAAATTTATATGGGATCAAGGAGACACTGGTTAGATTAGTGGAAAAGCAGTCAAGTGGTGGTTATGCCACTCAGAGCTTGGAAAGTCCTTGAGCTGCACGTTACTGGAAACAAGGAGAATGCTCAACAGCCAAATATTGTCATATGTCCCTAGAGTGATTTGCTTTTGGCTGTTGTAAGGAGTACTGTTCTGGGCTAACCCAAAACTGCCATGGAGTGAGTCACTCAGGGAAGATTTGGTGACTGAGAGAACAGAACATCTCAGTGCTTTATCACCCTGCTTCCCAGCACCCTCCATATGATTCCCCCATTGGCCTTACAACAACAAAGCAGGTTTTTCTGTTGACTCAGGAGAAAGTCCTGGAGTCAGTGGAAAATTTGATTTGTAATATATACTTTTTCAAAAGCCACTTTTGACATTTAGTGAGCAGTAAAAGTCCAGAAGGTATCAGAGGAAGATTCAATGATCCTTGAATGCTCTTCCAGACCCTCTGCTCCAGTGAGGATGCCCCATCTGGATTACAACACACAATTCTGGTGCCCCTGATACAAGAAAGACATGGAGCTGTTGGAGCAAGTCCAGAGGATGCCATGAAGTTGATGTGGGGACTGGAGCACCTCCTGTGTGAGACAGGCTGGGAGAGTTGAGGCTTTTGAGCTCAGAGAAGAGAAGGTTGTGTTGAGGACTCATAGCAAACCTCCAGTATCTGAAAGGGGCTACAGGGAAGATGGAGAGGGAATCTTCTTCAGGAACTGTAGTAATAGGACAAGGGAAGTAGCTTCAGAGTAGAGGCAAGTTAGATTAGATATTAGGAAGATATTATTTACTGTAGTGGTGCTCAGAAACTGGAACAGGTTCCCCAGAGAGGCTGTGGATTTTCCTGGAAGTGCTCAAGACCAAGTTGTATGGAGCTCTGAGAAACCTGGTCTAGTGGAAAGTGTCCCTGCCCATGGCAGGGGGTTGGAACTGGATGATCTTTAAGGTCCCTTCCACCCAAAGTGTTCTGTGATTCGACGATGCTGCCCTGGATGGGAAGGTTAGTATGTATTTGTTTGCTTAGGATGTCAGATACAGGAGGTTACCAGCATAACCTGGCAATAAATGGGCACCATCAAATTGCAGTGGAATACCCCCTAACCAGAGCATCTGATGTTATGATCTTTTTCAGTGAGTGCTCAGGAATCTCAGAGTCTGAAGTAATCAGCAAACAAAAAGACCTCACAGCCCACTGACTCTTGCTGCATTAACTGCTACCATGGTTTCTCACCCTCAGGTATATTGTTTTTATGATCAAGTACCAAGGATTCATGGTATTAAATTGGAGGTGTGGAGCTGTTAAAGCCATAGAGAAGCATTATGGTCAGTGTGACATCTTCCTTGTGGTACTTTAGTCACCCAAAAAATCCTAACAATGTATGAAAACCTATCATTTTGTTGAGTTTTGGTAAAAGAAATGTAAACCAGTCTCTCCTTGAACTCATTAAATACTCTCAGAATGCAATTTAGCTATTTTCTACCAAAGGCAATGTCTCTGTACCACTGATGTCATCAAAAGGTTGCTTCCTGTGACTGCTGTGAGGGTCATGCTCTCAATCTAAGCTGTCAAAACCTCGTGCAGATCAGTGGAAGCCTGGTCGTGCTGATGCTGGAGAGAGGAGGTAAAGAAATAGGATGTGACATCACTGACAAGCCTGATGGGCTTGGAGGGCACCACTGAGAAACAGGAGAGACGGGATAGAATGAAAGAAGGCATCTGCCTGATTCATACACAGGCTCCAGAGCCATTAAATTCCCCTGAAATATCACAGCTGTAGTGCTGGAATCAGCAATTAATTTAGTGTGGTGAGAGGAGCTCCATGGTTTTTCAAATGAACATAAAAGAAAACAAAATTATGAAGTTCCTGGGGTATTTACTGAGCACTTTTCTTACTTCTCTGCTAATCTATCTGCTTTTTAAGTCCGCACAGAGATTTTGTCTAATGATCACAAACTTCTCAGATTATTTTTTTTGCAATAATGATTTAATGATAGTGATTGTACTCTAGAAGAGCTTAATGAAACAGTCCAGGTAATGTCTGGGTATGTTAGCAAGTTCTTACTGTGAAGAAACCAATCATTTGTTTACATTGAATGCTGAGAATCAAAACTACCTAGTGCTTCCCTCCCATCTTAAGCAATCAAATCTGCAAGCTACTATGATTTGTTTTCCTGCTTATGCCTTTGTCAACCTTTCATAGCTTACTTGTGTGCAACGCCTACCTAAAAAAAAAAAAACAAAACCAAAAACTAACAATCAACAAACAAAACTAATTTACATGGAATTGTGTGGGAAATTCCTCTTTTTCATGAGGAATGATAAAAGAAACCTGAGGCTGTCTTCATGAGTGGTTTAATTTAGCTCAAGGGAGCATTTTCATAGCACATCTGGTTGGCTCACCTAACCATACTCTGGTTCCCATCACAGAGCTGCTGTGGCAGCAAACCAGACACTTGGTTCCAGAAGCAGAACCTCTCCCAGTGTGCAGTGGGGACTCACCACCATCTGTTTCACTCTGCACTTGCTGGTGTCATCAGCTCATGTTTGCTGGTAAGTTGAGCCCCAAATCCACCTGAACTCAGCCAGTTCCCTTGCACCTCTGCAGTAAGGGAATGTACTGAGGGAGCAAAGGGAGGAAGGGCAAAATCATAGGGAGGTTCAGGTGTTCCATGGTCTGCAGGTGCTGGAGTGGGTTTCACAGTACCCAGCCAGGTCCCCTTCTGTAACAGCTTTTTCTCTCTTCATCTGTCTCTTGTCCAGGCTGTTCATGAGTTTTGCGTTAAGCAAACATTGGCTCAACTAAAGGAAAATGTTGTATTGTGTAGGGATTTCAGGAGAGAAAACAAGCTCCCACATCTCCTGTTCTCAAGTACATATCCTACTTGCTATAAAATCCCTGTTTCTTCTTCTAGGAATCCGGCTTGTTTCCAGTTTCAGCTGGGAAGATAATGAATGATTTTGGCATTGCCTTGATTCTTGTTTGCTAGAGAAATGGAAAATGGAGGATCATAAGTTCCTGTGGCTCAGAAAGGCAAAAGACCTGCATGTGTGCCCTCCTGGGTGAGCAGGCAGTGCATCGGGGAAAAAGTCAGAAGGAGTAAAAATGTCCTTGAACAAGAAGACAGGAGACTCAGTCCCAGGTCTGGCTTAACTGGTCACTGGGGGTCGCTATGAGATGCTCTTGCTTTCTTCCTTTTCCAAGCTGGCACCACACAGCTGAATGGGGTGGCAGGGGCTGGTGTGCTCTGCCCAAAGGAGAGTTTTCAGCTAAGGCTGACCAGCAAAGGCTGTTCTGGATAGTGCTGTATCCTGATGTACCTGCTCCAGTTTTCCTATATCTGCTGCATGACACTGGGTTTTGTACAGTAGCCATGAGCTTACCCATTTTTATTTAATGCAGTAATTAGCAGATTGACTGCCTTTCCCTTCCAGGTACTGACCTGCAGTTGCTCCTCTCCTAAATTACTGCAGGTGAGATCTGTAATCTCATTTACCGCAGCTTTTTACTATTATTATTATTATTTCTGTTACTATTTCTTTATTTGCCTTTTTTCTTCTTCTTTTTCCACTTGTCTGGCAGAATTTCCAACTTTATGAAAGAAAATCATGGAGTTTATTTTGTTCAGCCAGAGGGTAAGAGGAGAAAGAAAAAATTGGGAGTTTAGTGGAAAAAAGAAAAGTTTCCTTAGAGCCATGTTTGAATAAAGAATTCCATGTAATTCAACCAGACTTCCACACAGGGAGATACACAGGGCAGCATTAGAATCTGGTAAGAGATCCTGGGAGATGGCAGGTACCACTGCTGTGTGCTGTCTCACCTTGCTGGGAACACTATGCTGCTTGGTAGTGACACTTCAAAAGGTGCTGGGGAAGGGTGGCAACACCGTGTCCCTGCCCTGGGTTTGGAGTGTTCGCCCGTGTGACTGTCAGAGACCTGCTGCCCCCTTCCCTTTTCCTGTGGCTATTTTAATACCAGCCGTTTCATGACAACAACTCTGTTATTTTTGATACTTCAGTAGAGACTGGGATTTAAGACTTTGGAGTCATTTATAGACCCTGTGTCGCTCTCTGTCTGACAATCTCTATGTATATAGTACATACGAGAACATGGAAAAATCAGAGAGGCTCATTAACCTTCCCACAGTTAAAGAGGGACTGTGTAGCAGAGCCAGCAAAAGATTTTTCTGGTTTCATATCTTGGCCATGAACCTCAAGGCTAAACTAAAAATATAAACCAAATAATCCTGTGGGTTAAGGGATTTTCTGATTTGTTTTCACATTTCTGTGATGTGCATAAAGGTGACCTGAAATATTCACCCGCTGAAAAAAATTAGCCTGCCTTTTCTGTGTTTTGTTAGAAATTCAGGAATATGCTTTTTCTGCTGGATAGACAGTGAACTGGTCACATTGTGACAGATGAAAGGAGAGAAAACTATCTGGTTTTGGTATTACAGGTTTTAATTTGTTTTCCAGTTTATTATCTATTTCATTTTAAAATATGTAACAGTATTTGTGAGAAAAACAATGTTTGTTAGGATTGCTAATGAATTTTCCCGACACTAAGGGTGTGAGAATCCGGGTTTCCTTCCTATTTTTTCACAATAAAATATAAGAAGGAAATGACTGACCTTTAAAAATGAAAGAGGAAAAGCTTAAGTGTTTTCTTTATGATGTTGGAAAAACAGGTGTAAACTCTAAATTCCTTTAAAATCACCTTTCTCTCCCCCCTCAGTCTCAAGTCCCTGGACCAGTCACTGTTCAGCCACCTCAGCCTGCTCAGAATCAGGACAAATAAAACTTTTGCTGGATTGGCATCAGAACACCATAAGACAAAACTTTTTAGAGAAACTTGTTTTTGAACTCACAGACAGCTTGTGACAGCAAAACCCAGAGATGCCTTGAGAAGCACAGCCACTGGAAAGCTGTCTGTGTGGCTTTCCCAGGATGAAGCACTGCAGACTTCGTGGTTTCTTATACAAATAAGAAAATATATCTTATATTAAAAAAAAAATCTTGTACAAAAACTGTGTACATTTATGGGATAGGTCCCTTTTCTACAGGTGGTTTTGCAGTATTGTTGGAACCCAGAAACCTGGGAGTTTTGTGCTTTCTGACATTGACCCCCAGGAGAACACTGCTTTTGACTTGAGGCCTTGGAGAAGGTTTCCAAACTTGAGTGATGGAGTTAGAGTCATGGGTGTGTAGTTAGAATAGAAGCATGTCATTTCACATGGTGAAGAGTTTTGAATTTGAAGGTTTTAGAATATAGTAACAGGTATGGGACAAGATGGAAGGTTTTGGGTGTTGTCTTTCTGTCTTCTTCCTTCTTCATGATTCCAGGTAGTAGTTTCTGGTTGGATAGAGCTGCACTGCGGGTCACAGCAGTTTGGTTATTGGGTCAAAAGTATAATAATATAGGTGTTAGTTCTTTATTGGACTGTTTAGCTTTAAAAGACCTTGTAACTAGCTAGATTCATCTCCATTTTGCTCACTTTTAGCTGGTAGCTAGAAGTATTGCAGAACTCTTTGTACTTCAGATAAGATATAATAAACAACCAAGTCCGAACATGAGAAATTTCTTTCCTTCGTGTTTTTAATCCTGACTCTGAGTGAAGACAGAAGAAAATGAAGACATGCCACTGTACTGGTTTGAAAAGCAAAACCAGTGAGACTTCAAGTCAGTAATACAATTTTTAATAGGGAAGAGAAAAAGGAAAAAAACCAAAATACATGCAATAATAAAAAATAAAACCACTGACAGAGTCAGAATACAACCTGATACCCTGTCAGTCAGGGTGCTGGTGCAGTTTCCCTCCAAAGGGTCCAGCAATGATGTGGAAAAATGCCTGGTTCTTCCTCTGGAATACAGTGGGAACGCCTTTGGCGTTCTAAACCTCAGTTTTTATCTAGGTAGGAAAGGCTTGGCTCGTCCTCCTGGCTGGAGCATCTCCCAATGGGATGATGTAATCTTATCAGTTATACAGTAGGACTCAATGGCCCATTAACAGAAGATATTTCCCACAGAGATAAGGATGATCACCTTTCTCAGTTGTACAGTAGGACTCAATGGCCCATTAACAGAAGACGTTTCCTGCAGAGATAAGAATGATCACCCTTCTCCGATGGTAATAGGATATGTATGTTGTATTGTAAACCAGGACAGCCACTAGTTGGGTGGTGCAGTTAATAGTGACCCATTAACTAGTGTCCCAGAGGTGGGCTGCCCTTTGAACAGAGCAGAGCTGCTGCCCCTCCAGCAGGGAAAGGGGCAGCATTTCCACGGATTCCCACACATTTCCATGGCATCAGCGCTCTCCTGTCGCAGCCTGGGACTTGCGGTGCCAGCCCCGCTTCTTGGAAGCGCGCCTCAGGGAATGCCTGCAGCCCGAGGGAATGCTGGCTAACCTGCAGTGCCGGGCACTGTGACTGTGCACTTCTCCAAAGGGAAAGCCAGACCAGGCACTGAACCCAGGAGCTCTCGGGTCACTGCCTCACTGCCTGGTGTTCCTGCCATGTGTGGAGCGAGAAGTGAGTATTGGACAGGAGCAGCAGCGAAATTTCCAGGGATCTCAGCTAATCGCTGGAGGTTTCCTGCTATTAATTCCCTATTGATTACACGTCATAAATGAGACAATAATCCTATTTGGCACCTGGTTAAACCAATATGAGCATGATCCTTATTAGTATTAAGTGGCAAGTTATTCTTGATGTAGATAAATACATCTAGCCATTTCCTTTATGTTTTTATTTCCTGTTTTTAGTTTCTTCAACTTTGCCAGGCTGTAATTGTTCCGGATAACATTTCACATGCCCCATTATTTGGCTCCAGTTGAAATATTAAGAACTGAGATATTAAGAATGCTTCAACTCAAACTACTCATGAGTTGTTGTATAAATCAGTTGTATAAAGTTCTTCTACTTCTTATATTTTTCCTTAAAACTGTGGGTGAGAAGGCTTTAAGGTCTCAAAGCTTGAGAATGGTTTGGGAATCAGCATAGGAATCACTTGGATGTCAGAGTTGTTCCTTTTGGTTTAGTATTTAGAAGCAGACAAAACCTATATCTTCTGAAATTTGTGTGTATGATAAAAGATAAAAGAAAACACGGGAAAAAAAGGGAAAAAAAATCTAATGTATAAACTGCCAGTACTGAAATATTGTAGGCAATTCTGTACATTTTGCCATGAATGTGGTCTCCCCTGTCAGTGCCCATCTGCAGCCAGTCAGTGGGCACATCTCTCCTCCAATAGCCCACTGCAGGAGGACACTGAGCGAGACCTGCACAGCCCTTGGCCACCAGTGTTCTGTTCTGAAGGGGCTGTGGCATGTGGTGATCTGGGGACAAGAAGACCTGGGGGCCAGCAGCTGCGGGCCAAGCAGATATTAGACATCTGTGCTTAGGCAAAGGAACCAAACCTCAAGGATGGTGTATCCCATGCCAAAGCTGACAGCTGAGAACCCTTTTATAGCCTAAGAAACAACTGGTGTTTCCAGGCTGCTTCATCTGACCTTCCTCTAGCCCAGTGTGAGGTGACATGTCCTCTGGAAATGCCTGATCTCCTCTCCAAGGGACCATGGCCAGCTCGCTCAGCTGCAGGCTGGGAGCATCTAAACTTAGGTGAAAGGGATCCTGCCCAAGGAGCCTTTCTCCCAAGAGTGCTGCTGGATGTCCCTGGGCTGTAAGTGGAGGAGGCAGCCGGCTGTCAGGAGGCTATTCCAGGCTGGGACCCATCAGCTGGAATCATGCCATGAGCTTTATTTTGGCCCTGTTTCTGCACATGCGCTCGGGGTCATTTGTTAACAGACAAACCAGCCAAACCATGTACTGGCAGTGGGTACACAAGGGAAAATGGAGAGACAGTGCCTTGTCCCAGGTGGGGCTTGGCTCCTCTCAAGCCATGAAGGTTCATGAAGGTTCATCTTCTGTGGAGCAGAGGTCTGTCCCTCTCTGCCAGGTGCTGGCTTGTGGCAAAAGTACACTTTTACAGGGCATCTTTAAAAATTGCTTCATAAATGTTAACCCTTGGGAGGACTGTAGAAGTGCTGGGGTGGACACTTAGGGCATATACCCATTAAGAGGGAGGCACAGGTCTGTCTCCCCTAACATTTCCCCCATCAGCTGCCTGAATGCTGACCTGGAACATAAAACACATCCCTGGACATGTTTTCCCCAGACATGTTTTAAACACAGTTTTTTCCACTGACCAGCAATAAGCAGCTGCTCGTGTGGCCATGTGGTGCTGGGCTGTGGGCAGCAGGATCTTCTTGCCCTCTCTAGCTTGACACACATGAACTGCCACACCAATACTTGACTACTGCCTTTCTGACACCCCAATGAAATAATTTCAGCAAATGGGAGCAGAAGCATCAAGGGAACCTGAAACCTATTCCTGGTTTAACAAAAAATATTTGCACAGATATTTTGATCTTAAAGGGATTACTACCTTGGAGCTTTTGTACTTCAAGTGATTATTTGACATTGTCTTCATGCCATATATGAAAGATTGGCATTTAATTTAATTGAAGTACCTGGGAATGTTGAGATATTTCTCATTACAGAAGCTGGGGGAACGCCAGAGTCCAGGTGCTGAGTTTCACAAGGACAGACAAAATACTTGTGTGATCTGTACTGTTGTGCAGTAAAAATGTCAAGGAGTGACTTGCTGGGTATTACTATTATTCATTTACTCCTATAGCCAGCTTCCATTTTCCCATAGGATCAGCTAACAGTAGAGAGTCTAATAGGTTTCTAAATGTTTCCCTGCTCTTCAGGGTAAAACTGCTGGGTTTAGAGTTAGGTTAAAAGACTCAAGAAATTGCTTCAATAAGCTGAAATTTCTGTATAATGGAACTTTGCAGAAACCTTTCCTCCAATCTGCCAATTTAGTTCCTAATATGAGTAACTCCTCCAGCACTGGGATTTAAAAGATAAAACGTCAGGCTGAGATGAACCTGGTCTCTCCTGATGCTAACAAAACCCTCAGCTCCATGACTGGTCTGGGACCCCACATCAGCCCAGAGCTGGGCAGCACTGAACAGCCAGGGTGCATCAGCACATCCCTAAGATAGCAAATGCCACTCGTGCCATGTCCTGGGGACCATGGCAATGGGTGTCCCAGCAGAGGTGCTGGCACAGAGGGTGGCACCACCTAATCACCACCTAGTAACATCCTTCAACATCCCTGCTGTGTCTCCTGCTTCCTGCCCCCTTTTCATGGCCACATTCTTCAGCAGGTCTGGTTGCCCTCCCCTGGGGAACATAATTTCTACAACACATTCTGTAGAACTCCCAGCTGGGATAGTGAAATCTGACCCTTAATGGAGGAGAGCCTGGCACAGCACTGTAAGGCTCAGACATGGTGTGGAAGGTACCTCCTGCCATCATGAGAGGAATGATCCCTCTCAGCCCCCAGCAGTGCTCCCTGGCCTCTCCTTGCCACAGACTACTGATGTCATTTCTGTGCTGGCCCAGGACATGCTCAGGTGTTTTGTATTGAAAAGCACTTGACAAACCTACTGGTAGCTGATTTCCTGCAGGACCTGCAGCACTGAGACCAGTGGCACAGGGGGATCGATCACTGCTGTGGGATGGTGTAGGATGGTGTGAGCTGCCCCAGACCTGGGGACACGGTCAGGGCCAGGTGTGTGCCAGGCACCACCAGCCACCTCGGCGTCTGTGAGAGACTGAAATGTTAAGGGTAAATGACTCAAACAATCAACCGTTTGTAAAAGCAGCAGGGCCCAGGTTTGCACACCCAGCTGAAGGGGAGAAGGAGATCTGTTGAGTGTGTGGTGCTGAAACCTCAGATCTGTACAAGCACAGCCCAGGTGCAGGGGGGTGCACACCTACCACTGGGGGATGACCATGACAAACCAACCTTTGTCAGCAACTCCCTGATTTTTGAGCCAGATAAAAGGCTGATAACAAGCAGAACCACCCCTTGACAGATCAACACTGCAACCATCAACTTTGCAACAATCAAGTCTCATTGCTGGATCCACGGTTTATGATAGTTTTCCCCCCCGCTGTCTGCTCTTATCTTTTTTTCTCTGTCTTATTTCCTTTATATATTTTCTTAAGTTAGGATTTTATACTTTTATATTGTTATATTTCTATAGAGAATAACAAAAATGGCCACACACCTCCTTTCCATTTCAACCAACCTAAAAAATACGTATATACCAGTCATTCAGTATCATTTCAATCTAATTCACCCCAAGGGATCTACTAAAAAGGACCATTACAGCATCACAGAAAAAGTCCTTCTGGTGCCTGGCACCCATGGTTGGTGAAGGTTGACTTTCCCCAAAGGTCCAAGCCAAGCTTGGGTACTGCAGCTTTGCTGGGGCAGTTACTGAAGTCACAACATGAGGGAAGAACATGGGAGTTCTCAGAGCTGCCTCTTTTCTTGCAATGCTACATGAGTTTTTCACACATGTTTGGTCTCAATGAGGATGCTTTTGAAATAAATTAATTCCCAAAGTAACTTTAACTTCCCAAAGAATGTTAATAAAATCAATAGGTTCTCAACCTAACAAAAGATGACTGGCAAGGACATGCAGAAGAAAATAAACTCTTTAGTGGCACGTGAGCTCAGAAGGAAAGAGTTCTTTCCCATTACACAGACCATTTCCCATAAATGTTAACTTGAAACAGTTACTTCAATAGTGCCAGCCAGGCATTTGTTTTTCTCTGTACAGTTTTGAGTAAATCATGACTAATAGGCCCAACCTCACTGATAAGTGCACAGAAGGCTCACTGCCCATGTTTTCCACAAATGCAATTATCTTTTATGGAGTTGCTCCCAATTTGCATCTATTAAGAAGCTCTGACACATGACTGCAGATTGGCAGGTTATCACACAGCTGCTCAGCAGCAGCAGGAGCCCAAATGTGATGCAAGGCTCTGGCAGCAGACGTTGGGTATGACATCATGTGGCTCACAGGGAAAGAGGATACAGCTGTACCAGATTGCCTCATATCTCCTGAAGGCTGAAATGTTGGTCCAGACAGCCATCACAACTCCCACTGCACGTGGGAGGAAACGTGTCTGACTGTCTTCCATGCAGAATATGCTTTCCATGATTGCCCCTGCCTATTTTAGGGTGTTGTCTCCACTTACATACAGCAGTGCTGGATCCAGCCAAGCTGTGTGTCCTGCCGTGGGTACACCAGGTGCTGGAGGTTTATGCTGGTCAGTGATCACCAAGGTCTCCTGCCATTCAGCTGTGTCAGTAACTCCACACCTGCTGAGGATGTTGGCCTGCAGCCATCAGAGCTGTTTGACACATGGGGTGGCACGTGGGATTGCTGTGCACCTGCTGGACGTGAACCGTGTGGTGGCACTGCCTCCCCAGAGATCTCCACCACCAAAATCTTCACCCAAGCCCAGCTGCTAATAAGGAAGAGATGTGCCTGCTGAAACCCACGTGCCCTGCAGCAGCAAATGACATCTTTTAGAAATGAGAAAAAGGTTCTTCTGCTCCACAGAGGAACAGAAGAAGGGAAGAGGTTGCACCCCTGTTTGAAGTCAGTCAGAAATCAGCTGCTGTGGACTTAGCCCACCACTGTGACTCTGCAAAACCTGCTTCCCAGGAGGCTGACCCAGCCCCAGATGACCTCCACCCAGAGTTTCACTTTACACCTTGGTGTTGCAGACCAAAAAACTGCACTGGCTCTGTGCTGGCCTGCCAGGCACCTTCCACATCAGGCAAACACTCTGTCCAATTTAAAAAAAAAAAAAAGCCCTTTTTTGTTGAACTGTAACCTAGAGCCAAAGTATATTTAGTGCTTTTTTTTCCCACCTAGATCAAACAGTGGTTGCTACAAGCTTGGATGCAAAGAGGAAACAAAAGAAGCAGCATGGGTTGTGAGGAGGGAGCTGGTTAAGCTCCTAACAAGCAAGGGAATGGTTGGTAGAGAAACACTGAACTTTGGAATGTTACTGGTAATTAATAGTTCAAATCCTTCAGCAAAATAAAGTGTTTAAGAGTATTGTATGTTTCATGAAGGTTTTATACATGTCATTTTTTTACAGTTGTCCTAAGTGTTTAATAAATTGTATTTATCTCCCCTTTAATCTGCCTTTTTGTTCATGAACTATCTAAGTGAAGTCAGAGAGAAAGAGTGAAAGAGCACTTTTGGCAAAGGGAAATTTTAAATATGTCATGTTTAATAGAAATAAAAAGTGCGCAAAATCCCAGGATTTATAAACAGCTTTGTGGAGGGAGGTTAATTTGCATCTCTATTGGATATCTTTCCCTAATTATCTTTTTATTGCTGAGGTTCTTACTTTCATTACTGTATGGATGAGTATTTCCTCTCCATCTAGGGAATGATTGATACAGTTCACTGCAGAGCTGAGACTCTTGAGCACAGATCAGTCATGGAGGGTGCTGCAAGCTCCATGTCATGCCAAGAGCAAATCATTAGGGAGAAATGCCCACAGGCACTTGAACTTCTTTTCCCCTGTCTTTGCACTCACAAATTTGCTACAGTCCACAAGACCACCTAAGCAGAGGCATGCCAGATGTTTTTTGTGAATCCATGGATGGAGTTGAAACACAGGTTAGTGTCAAAAACAATCCTCTGGTTTCCAAGGCACCCTTTATCTCTGAGGTATTTGCCAGCCAGGCCAGGAAAAGTCTCTGTCTTGTGCAGTCTTTTCAGTGATGATGCTGTTTTACCACATCTTCTAAGGACTGATGCATTTTCCCATAAAATAAGGGGAGTAAGTGAACAAAGCCTGGAAGAAACAATTGTCACTCCTATCTTCAGTAAGCACAAGAAGGATGAGCCAAAGAACTACAAGTTGACAAGCCTCAACTTCATGTCTGGAAACAATTTCCAGGTACATAAATTACAGGAAAGCCACCAGGAGCAGTCAGCACAGTTTCACTGAGGGGAAGCCATGCTTGACCAACTTTACAAAGTCCTATGAAGAAATGACTGGCCTGGACATGGGGGAAGAAGAGTGGATAGTTTCTACCTGGATGTCTCTGAGGACTTTAATGCTGTCTCACTTTAGATGCCCATAGACAAGTTGTTGATGTGTGGGTGAGTTGAGCAGACAGTAAGGGAGATTCAAAACTGGCTGAAGGGCTGAGCCCAGAGGGTGGTGACAGAGTTTAGTTGGAAACCAGTGACTGGGAGTATAGGGTCTAAACTGGGCCCTGTCATGTTTGACATCTTCGCTGATGGTCTGGATGAGGGGGAAGCATGTACCCTCAGCAAGTCTGCAGATGATACAAAACTGTGAGGAGAGGCTGATACCACAGGGGTGCACTGCCATCCAGAGACCTCAACAGGCAGGAGAAATGGACCAGCAGGGGCCTCATGAAGTTCAACAAGGGCAAGTGTGAAATCCTGTACCTGAGGAGGAACAGTCCCATGCACCAGAATATGCTGGGGGCTACCCCATTGGAAAGCACCTTGTCAGAAAAGGATCTAGGGGTCCTGCTGGACACCAAGTTGAACACGAGCCAGCAGTTTGCCTTTGTGGCAAAAAAGGCAAATGGTACCATGAGCTGTGTTAGACAAAGGATTGCCAACAGGTCAAGCTTCTTTCACTCTACTCAGCATTTGTAAGGTCACAGTTGGAGTGTTGGGTCCAGCTGTGGGCTTCCCAGTACAAGAGAGACATAGACACACTGGAAAGACTCTGGAAAAATCTCATGAAAAGTACTGAGGGTTGGAGAATCTCTCCTATGAGGAAGGCTTGGGACTTTTCAGTGTGGAGAGAGGGCTCAAAGTGAATTTTATCAATGCACATATATACATGAAAGGAGGCTGGAAATAAGTTAAAGCCAGGCTCTTTTTGGTGGTTTCCAGTGACAGGACAAGAGGCAATGGGGACAAACTGAAACACAAAATGTTCCCTGTGAATATTAGGAAGAACTGTTTTACTGTGAGGTTGACTGAGCATCGACACAGGTTGCCCAGGGAGGTTGTGGTGTCTCCACCAGTGGCCCACGGTGGTGAAACAGTCACATATTGAGGTATTCTGATGGCCTCTGTTGAAGGTAACCTCTCACCAACCCAGCTTCAGAGCTGGAGGAAGAGCAGTGAATTCCCACAAGAGTTGGTGCCCACGAATTCTGGAGTATTTCTGTGGAAGCCAAGAGGACTGAGGGCAGGATGGAACCTGGTGTTTTACACATAGTTCTGGCCATTGTGGCTCCCCAGTGTTACCCAGATTTTCATCCTGCATGCAAAGGCTGTTTGTCATCACAGGCCTCTCCACCTTTCACCCAAGCCACCATGGCCTGTCAGCTTGCACTCAAAAGTCCCATGCTGTGTATCAGTGTACTTATTTTTGTGGAGGAAGTGAGCAATTTAATTAATGCTGAATTTGAGCTCATAAGAAAGCAGGAACTCTCACTATCACATAAAGAATAATGCAGATCTTGTCCCATTCTCAAAACTCTTTTCTTGACTGGTCTAATTCCTTGCATGGATGCAGCCTGCATGTTTGAACAAGGAGAAACTTTTTTTTTTTTCAGGCATCTTTGGCTCCTTCTGTGCTGAAATCTTCATTGTTTTCTGCAGCACTGTGGTGATTGATAGACCTTGCACCCATTCCCATTTTGAGCCTGAAGCTCAAAAGCTGAGGATGCTGGGCTGGAGCTGCTGAGCTGTGGGGACACCAGTGAGCTGCTCTTTAGCAGCATTCAGCCATCTAAATTAGGAATGAGAGAAGCACAACAGTGAATTCTTTCTGAAATACTGAGACCAACAGTTTAAATGCTAGCTGCTACTCAGCAGCAGAATCCACACTGCGATTTGAACAAATGCAGACCTGTCCTCTGGATCCTCATACTGTGCCCACATTACAGCTCAGAGTCAGCTGTGAGCCAGAGGTGGTATTCAGTGTTGTATGAATGGGAAAATCCTAAACCCAGGCCACCTAAAAGGCCCATCTCAATATCCACCTGCAACCAGTTTGGGGGAACTGTGCTGCTCTTACCACAGTACCACTGATGAGCCGTGAGGTGCAGAGAGGACTCCCCTGCCTTCTTAACTCCTCTTGGAAGGAGAATGGGGTCAGCTAGATCCAATCTCAGCCTCTCAGTTTGTCAAGAGTTTAAGTAATTTCCTCCTACTCCCTCCCCCCCCCAATTGAAAGATGTCCAATCAGATACATTTAAATAAAATGAATTATTATGAAAAATTATTAGAAAAACTATCTTAACTGGGATTCTTTTTAATTTTTATATATTTATATATTATACATTTATTATTTCATACACAGTATAAAAACTAAAAGTACTGGTAGTGTATAGTATAAAATATGGACCATATTAAAGCAATTATATTAAAGCTGACAATAAGAAGCTACTATTAAGTAGAGATTGATGTAACTCACCAATATCAACACTCATGGGCAGTCCACCTTCTCTTAAACTCAAGAAGAATCCTTGGTGGGCATCCCCAAAAGCCAGGGGAGGAATCTCCACACACACCCAAGGAATATGTTAGAAGAACCTGCCTGTTTGCAAGTGGGACTGGACTTTTACAATACCAAGTGATTAACTGCCAGTCATGAGTCTCCAGGTCAACTGTGTCAGCTTAACATTTTTAGATAAAGATACTTTACCAGTAAAAATCTGCCACAAATTTATTTTAGCATCAGGGTAAATCAGAGTGGTTTTAGCATAATTCAACACCAAAAGCAGCCCCCTCACCATCCACCAGTGATAGCTTTGCTAACAGGGCATTGTTTCAGTTGCTTGACCATGTCCCAGGGCACAGCATCCTGCTACATTCCACCCCATGATTGCAGTCAGTTATCTTTACTTCATGAAGTGGCAATGCAGATACTTCTTGCCTCCATGCTATGAAAGTGTCCACTACATATGTGTTATATATGTTATATGTGTACATATTTATTGTTAAATATGTTGAGATACATCAGTCTCCTAGGTTTTACTATTTTATCCCAACTTAGATCGTCTGAAATACTGTTAGCTATATTATAAACATACCTTATACTTTTACAGACAAAATTATTACAAAAATCTGTCAGAATTTAGTTAATAATATTAAATGGAGCATACTATGGAATTAGCTATTGATTCGGGCAAGAAATACTGTTATTATTTTAATTTATGTACTTCTGGAATCATTAGTATCCTCATTTGTTGGATTAGGTACCACTCTCTTAAATATAAAATATATATAAAATAATTGCTTATAGAAACCAGATTATGATTAATAGCAATATTATAATAACAGGGTGTAACAATAAATTCAGAATGCCCATTGTGGTTGAGGATCATCCAAACAAGTCATCATACAGTGACATTTTCTATCCCTTTTCACTCTGTCTAGGACAACAGCGTATTTTTCCACATCATGATGGACAGTGATTAATTTTTTCAATTATCCTTTTTCAGTTGCACCAGTTTCTGTAGATCAAGATGTTCCAACAGTTTTTAACCAGGGTAATGTTAATTTCCATAGGTACTGATGCATGACAACACCACCTTCAGCTTGTAAAAGGACCCTTGTAGACAGGTATATACTGGCCCATGGGATCTGTGGTGTTTGCAAGTCCACAGTTCAGCAGCCTCCAAGCTGTTCGAAGGATATTATCCACTGTAGTGTTCCAGGTTTTACTGTCAGGACAATGACCTGGGGCAGCCATTATCTGTAAAACAAAATAGTATCTATCTTGGCAGCTGTGACAGATGAAATAGGTTAATTTCCTTAGTGCAGAATGTGGGGATTATCCATGAACTGATTCTGTGTTGGTGGCCATTACAGTCTGTAGCCACCCAGGCTAATGGTCTTCAAGTGTCCATTAGAGTCATAGATACAATCCCAGCTGGGGTAGTTTGACCCTGATAGGTTGGAACACCATTAGGTTGTCCTTGACCTTTGCCATGAGCTTTGATCTATCCCATGTGGAGTGTTTGGGTTTGAGCCTGTAAAAACCATCACTTGCAATATTCCTACTGCCACACCTCTTTTCCATTTACCTGCCAAATGAATGTTTTCCATTGACACAACCACTAGCACCAGCCCAGATTGCATAAGAATCAACATATACTGTCTTTGCTTTCTCATTGCCAGCAATACAGCTTTTAACATTCCCACCTGTGCACTTCCCATTCTTTCCTGTATGAATGTTAAAAGCACCTGCTCTGTAATTCCGTTTACCATCAATGCATTTGGCTGACACATCAACAAACCAGATACCTTTAACTTCAGAGTCTGGCGTAAATGCAGGAGCATCAAGTACAGGACTAGGTTTATATGGCTGTTTTGTATGGCAAAGCTAGCATATCTGGGGTCACAGCTATGTAATTTTGCAGGTTTTGTTGTTCCTTCAGTTATATCCATTTGATCCTTGAGTCCCAAGACACACAAACCATTTGTGTATTGGTCTTTGTGCAATCCCATCTGGTGAAACACTGCCCCTCTTAATGCTGACTGACAGTTTAAAAGGTCCTTGGACTTGCACGGGTTGATGCTGTTGAGTTTTCTACTTGTTTAAGAGTTCAGGTCAGAGATAATAAACCCTTTTCCCAATCAGTTTGTCTCTTATCAGTGTTCTTCAATGCTGCAGAATGCAACCTCAGTGGTTGTTTGTGTCCATGACTTTTCTGGAACATATTACAATAAGTCCCATGTTCAGCAAAACCCCATTTAACTATTAGAAGATCACTGGGATGAACAGGACCTAGTGCTTGATATGTTTTTAACACTTCTATCAGTGTTTGCAAAGTCTGTTTGTGAATATCAATCCACTCCCAGGTCTGTTTTTTTACCCATTAATGTGTGTGATGGCTTTTCTATTAGAAAAAAATCCAGAAATATTTCTCCATTATCCTAAAGTACCTATGATCTTTTGATCTTCCTTTTTAGTAGTAGAAGTAGGTATAGCATCCAATTTTGTCATTGTTCCATCTGAGATTGCCTCACAAGCAACCCACCAGGTTCCTGGGATTGTCTGACAAGCAACCCACCAGGTTCCTGGGAATTTTACCTCTTTAGAAGAGCGTTTGCATTTAGTAGGGACATTTCTATTCCTTTGTCATTTAATTTATTCCATACATCCTGTGCTGTTGTTCTTACTGCACCTTCCTTTTCTATCATCACACCGTGTATTGATAGATTTGTACTCCTTCCAGGATTTTAATTTGTTGAAGGAGATCAACTAAAGCATGTGGTAGATGAATACTTACACCCTTGGGGCAGACAATTAAAGGTGTATTGTGTTTCCTCCCAAGTGAATGCAAATTTGGGTTTGTCTTCTTCCTGAGGTGGAACCATGAAGATCGTGTCTTTTATATTAAAAACTGCCATCCATTTATGTGCAGCTGCTTGCAGGGCAGCAGTGAGATTTGCAATATTTGGGACAGCTGCAGTGAGTGTTTCTGTGTTAGCATTAAGTTGTCGATGATCAGTTGTTAAGCGCCAGCTCCCATCTGGTTCTCTTAGCAGCCAAACAGGATTATTTTATGGGGAATGTGTCCTAAATATATTACCCCTTCGTTCTAAATTCTTAATTAATTAATTTACCCTTCCTTTGGCTGCAAAAGGAATGAAGTACTGCTTGATATTAGTCACAGCAGAAGCAGGTAAAACTGGGGAATTTTTTAATAGATTAATTTCTCTTTTTTTTTCCAGAAAATTTACTATTTGGAGTTTTTGTGGGCCCAAATGACCAGACATTTCTGTTAATCAATTGCCAAACTTTTCCTTTAAGGATATCATACCCTAAAATATTTTCTTCATGAAATGAAATTGCAAATGTTTATGAGATAATTCGTTTTTCCTCAGATAACCATAAACAGACTTTGGCAGTATAACATACAGTAATTTGTTCATTGAACCCTCTTCCATACAGACAAATTCTTTCTTCTAAAACTTAATTTTTTAGCATCTCTGGGGATGATCAGAGATAGCTGAGCTCCTGTGTCAACAAAAACTCGAAGGTTTTTTGCTAGGTCCTACTGGTAAGCAGATACGGGGCCTGCTCTTACTGGACCATTGGAAGAAAGGAAGGGACCATTCCCAATCGCCCAGCTCTTAGAAGTTGTTTTCCTTCTGTGTTTCAAAAGGCTTGGTCATGTGTTTTTCCTGCGAAGGCTTTTCACTTCTTGTATCCCTCCTGCTCTGTATCACTGTGACTACGTCTGCCACACTGCGTTGGGCTGTCCCTGAGGGCAACACAGGGAATTCCCAAAGTTGCTGCAGTCCTCCTCAGCTCATTTTGCTGTTCTCAACAGTGAGGCTTCGATTTTTCTTTTCTTCAAGGTGGGTTCTGCTTAAAAGTCCTCACCCCTCTTTCAGGAGGTCTCTGTATTCCAGATTTTGAGATCCCTTCAGTAGCCCAGGTTTGCTCTCCAGATTGATTTTCCCAGCCCACTTCTCTTGCCCAGTTCACCATGTCAGGTAAGGGATCTGCACACAAAGGGATAACTCTCCTTGAGGCTTGTGGCTCTTGTAAAGCTTCATTATGCATTACATCTTTTCTGATTTCATCTCATCACTTCACTAAACACATTTTTAGTATTGCAGGGACTCCTTTTAACAGGGGTCTTAATAAACTGGGGTCCATTGGGATCCACCTCTGCGGAGATTGGAATGTCCACATGTGCTCATCTGTGCATTGCCTGTAGGCAAGCTGCCTTTCTGCCTTTGTAACAGCAGCAAACATTCCATCAGCTGACCTTATGGGTATGGAAAGTGGCTCTCCTCTGTCCAGAATATCTATTCTTCCTGTCCAATACCCATCCCTGAATGGGGTTCATTGGCAGGCTCAGGTCCCAGGTTTAACCAGACTCTCGTACCTCAGAACCCGGAGCTCTCAAACCCATCCAGCAAATTTCATCTTCCCCAGAGAGACTCACTCTCCACAAATACTCAGTTTCTGACTCTCTGGGTTTTGTTTTTATTTTTCCCATATATTTATCCATTGCCGGGATTCCTGGGGAGTAGTTCTGGCCCTGTTCCTTCTCTGATTTCCTTGAGGTCCTTTGGACAACTTTGGGTTTAGTTATGAACCTTTTAATTCTGGAATCCCTTCCTCTCTAACATGTGGGGTTTTAATCTTTTCAATGGAATCCCATTCAACCTCATCAGCATTTTCATCAGGGCTTTCCCAATTATCACCATCCCCATCTTCAGGTAAAACTATAAATTCTTGTAATTTTTTAACAACAATAGGAGTTGTTAGTTTTAATAACGTCAATTCTAATTCTCCTTCCTAGTTTTTTGTCTTTTCCTTAGATTCTTTTAACTGTTTTTTCAATCGGTCATTTTGATACTGTAGAGAAAGTTCTACAAGTTTTCCTTCTTCTATTTCTTCTCTAAGATTATCAGTTTATTATAGCATTTGTTTTCTCCATTGCCATGCAGCCTTTAAACATAATCCCAGTGAATGACAGATAATACCTTTTCCTTTTAAATCTTTCAGCAATCCCCATTTTGTATCTAATTTCTCCTGTTTCTTTTCCCACTCATACCAATTGTCCCCTGGCCAGGCATCATCAGTGTCAATGTGTAACTATGCCTCTGTAAATCCTCTGTTACTTGCACCTTTTGTTTTTTTCTCAAAATAATTTGCCATCCTGTCAGGACTACACCAAGTTTTCACGGCAGGACTATGAGCTTCAGACAAAGTTTATTAAAGAATAAACTGCCACTGAGCTATGAGGCACAGAGAGGACTCCCTTGCCTTCTAAACTCCTTCTCAGGGAGAAACTTAGGAGTGGCTGGATCCGCTCTCAGCCTCAGAGTTTGTCAACAGTTTAAGCAACGTTGTCCCACAGAACTTAAAGATGGCAAATCAGATATATCTTTATAAAATTTATTATTTATTATGACAAATAATTAGGCAAAATATCTTAATCAGAATTATTTACTACAATATGAAAGCTAAAACTTACTGGTAGTGTACAATATAATGCAGTGCACTATACTAAAACAATTATACTAAAGCTAGCAGAAGGAAACCATTTTTAGGTAGAGATTGATGTAACTCACCAATATCAACTCATCAATATCACTCATGGGCAGGCATATTTCTCTTAACTCAAGGAGTTATCCTTGGTGGGCTTCTCCACAAGCCAGGGGAGGAATCTCCACACACTTCAGGGAGGAACATGTTAGAAGAACCTGCCTGTTTGCAAGTGGGACTGGACTTTTACAGTATAAAGTGATTAACTGCCAGTCATGTGTCTCCAGGTCAACTGTGTCAGCCTAACATTTTAAAATAAAGATACTTTACCATATCTGCCACATCTTTACTTCATTATCAGAATGAGTCACACTGCTTCTAGCTGTAATTCAACACCAAAAGCAGCAGGACTTCCCCCCCAACTCCCTTGCCCTGTCTACCACTAATTGCCTTGCAAACAGGGCATTATTCACATTCCTTGACCACATTCCAGGGTGGAACATCCTGCTTCAGAAAGGACCTCCACTGGCCATCACAGGAGCAGCTGTGAGGACACAGCTCCTGCCAAGTGGTCAAAGGCCAGGCTGGATGGAGCTCTGGGCAACTTGCTCTAGTGGAAAGTGTCCCTGCCCATGACATGGGGGTTGGAACTGGATGGTCTTTGCAGTCCCTTCCAGCCCAAGATATTCTATGATTCTTTGATGATTGCTGTCTCGGGGTCTTTGGCTGCTATTTTCCTCCTGCATTCCTGGACCCATAGCAATGAGAACTGATACTGGTGACTCTGATGACACTGAACACCTCTCACTCCTCACCACAAAAAGAAAATTTGGTATATGGGATAGATTCTGGTACCACCAAGTATTTCTGCGTGCTGTGGCTGGACTCACCAGTAGGGTTTGAGGGATGTCAAAGCTCTCCCAGTGATCTCCTCATTGTTACCACCACCTCAACAGCCAGTCTGGCTGGAGAATCTGCAGAGGATGAGGGTGCTGGAGCCTTCCTCCCCCTCTGCATCATCAGACCCTGCTCAGGGAAATGCTGAGGCCAGGGAGGGACTGGGCTTCCCCAGCACGTGCAGAAGACCTGCATGGAGCCGAGCTCAGGAACTGAAGGAGCAGTTTGGTCACAGATCCCTTTCTGAACACAACATCCTGCAACACTGAGGCATCAGCTCTCTGGAGGCAGTGTGCAGCAGATGTGCAGCAGACACATGCATCTGCAGTCACCCCCACGCCTGGTAGCCCTGAGAGGCTCAGCCAAGTTGCAATATTCCCTTTTTCCTGCTCCATCCCCTCTGCTTCTCCTCAGGAATAAAGCCAAGTCCCATTCTTACCTGAAAGCAAATAAGGCCTTATTTTGTAACTTAAAAAGCAGTGAGAAGATTAACTCTTCTCTAATCCTTCTTTTCTAAGAGGGGCTCAATTCTCTTTTCATCAGGCAGACTGCAGTTTGACTGCCTTCACCTTGACTTACCTTCTACTTCTACATGCTTTATCATCTATTTTGTTCCCTTTTCACCTCCTGTAAATTTCTGCTGTTGCCATGACTTTTCGAATATGCTACCTGCCTTCAAACAGGCCTCCTTTCCTCTTCCTGAACTGTTTGAACTTTCAATAGGGACTTGTTAAGCCAAGCCTTATTAATATCACACGGTACAGAACTAAGGAATGACCTTGATTTCAGCATATCACCATCAGGCTTTGGATTCAAGAGAGTGAGGAGCACTCATGCTCAGAAAGCAGCAGTCCTGACACACTGGGTGCTAAGAAGTATACAGTCATAGCTGGTCACCTGAGTACTGCCAAGTTCTCTGTAGAATCCACAGAGAGAGACCAGAGGATAATTCAATAGGATAATTCAAGAGGATAATTCAATCTTCTTAAGATATGTATTGTTTGCTGTTTGTCTTCAATTCTCTCAGTCTTATCTACCTTCCTGAAAATTTCTGCAGAATCGTAATTTTGTTCAAGGCGTCATTTAAGGTAAAACATCCATGCAAATTAGATTAGTTCTGGATCATTTGATCCCTTCCCAATTTCTGAGCAAACACTGCCAACCATGTTCAGAAGTGCCAACACCTGATGAAAAAACCACTGTTATCCTTGCTGTTGCAGACTTCTTATCTCCTGAGATGCAAGTACACAGCCAGCGTTATTCTACACCAGTTAAATAACCTCATTTCACAGGTAATTTACACCAAGGGAAAGCATATAAACGGGTGTTTTAATAACTGAAAATATAATTTCTAGTTTGGAAAAGCGAGATCTTTGGGAAGTGGCATAAGGAAAACGTCATTAATGCAACTAAAGTGCAGTTTACACTGAGTTTTGGGCTTAAATTCATAGAATAATCCGTTGTGGGACCCAGACTACTTTTGGAGGTGACAAATAATACCAGGCAGCTGACACTGTTCCATGTGCCCCTGCATTCAAGGCCTCAACAGCAGCCACACATGCATGCCTGGCACAAGTGTGCAGCTGTCATCAGCATTCATCATAGTGCAGTGTCTGTGCTCAGACAAGCCAGGTTGATATTCATCCTCTGCATGAGAGTGGTCACAGCTTTCACTTGGGGAAGATTCCTATTTTCTCTACTTCCTTTGTCCCCCACTCCACAAAACTTGCACCCACAGCTTCTGCATGCAGGAATGCTCTAACCCTCAAGAGTTTGAGGTTCTTTCAGGTGAAAAACCTCCCCATGGCCCCCATGGTCTTAAAAGGTTGGGAGACAATGCTCTAGGCTTGTGAGTGATTGAATTCTTCAACCTGCTGAGGTTGGGGGGGAGGAAAATGAGAAAACACTGGCCTTGTCACAGCTGAGGGGTGACAGCCTTTCCCTGTCACCTTAGTAGGAGGTTGTGCTGTCCCTCTGTGATCCATGGGGACCAGGACGCATTGACTAAGAACAGGGATATCTCTTCTGGTAAGGCAATTTGCAGTTTATCCTCAGTTATGTCAGGCAAAAATGAAATGTGTCCCAAGAGGGCATAGCCTTACCTACCTGTTTAATTACTGCACAGGGATGTACTTCAGGCAGCTTTGTGTCTCTCACAACAAGTGGTGTTCTACAGCATGGAAGCAAAATCACTGACCAAACTCCAGCTGTCAGAGCTCTCCAAGAGCCATCTGCCACCTCTGGATGCACAGAGTCATTGCAGTATTGCCTTGCTGTATCCCAGGGGACACACAAATATTGGCCACAGACAGAAGATCTCAGGACACAAGGTCACATAAATCTGGGCTGCACAAAAAAACCCGTCAGCAGAGCCAGGCTGCTGCAATGGACCTACAGTTCCCAGCATTTGCTATTCCAGGACAAAGCAGCCATAAATGCTCCATTTAAATTCTGTCTTTGAAAGGCTCTTATTTAAATCCAGACAGACGCTGCTGAAACCAACACAAGTGGCACAAAGACACGAGGGTGCCTGGCATTTTCCCATGTGACGCTCCAGTTACCCCCTCAGAATATGCGAAACCCAGTGTCCCATTTACCAGAAATGGTCTGACAGGGCTGAATTGGCCATGACTATTTATGGAAAAGGCCTCTCCACTCAAAGCAACCTCCCAAAACGCAGCACACAGAAACCTGCTTGTCCCCAGAATGGGGTGCACTAACCACAGTGCTAATGAATGCAGATGGCAGAGCTGCCTCTCACTCTGCTAAATTGCCCGTGAAGATGAGTATTTTACTTTCTGGGCTCAGGGAGGCATGGAAGGAAGGTGTGACACTTTTCCTGCCAAGAAGAAGCCCTGTGCCCCCCTTGCTCACAGAGAGCATGCCAGGAGTGGGACTTGTGGTGGTGGAACTGGCCTGGTTCCCATAACAGCAACACAGCTCCTACCTCAAGATTTGCAGAACAATACTCCTTTCAGTTAGTAATTAAACCAGTATCTCTGCAAACTCTGATTGTTTTTGGTTTGGCAATGATAGTGGTTTGCTGCCCTTTTTCTTCTAAATCAGTCTTAAAGTGCTGTCTTTGAAAACATCTCTTTTTAATGAAATACTTTGTTCTTATTGAACTGATGGCCCAGCCTGTCTGAGAACAGTTTGATTTCTGTTCACTTATTAATATACCTAAATAAGTATTGCAAACAAAGGGAAGATGGGTAAAGGCACTTCGAAATCAATGAATTGACTGTGGACCTCTTCTGCCTTCAATCTTCAGCTGCTGCAGCACAAATCTAAGCTTCTCTGTGAAATGAAACATAAGTGTCTATGTTGTTTATGAGACTGTTACTCTCAAAAATGAGAAGGTGATGACCAAAGTTGAAGGAAGGACATATCTCAACAGGATGGAGCTCAAACAAGAGGAGGAGGCAAGGATCACCACTGAACTTTAAAGCCTAAAAATACCTAAGTAGGGAAAGGCCTGTGGATCCTTTGGCCCTTGAACAGGTCAAGCCTCGCAGTAAGAGAGAACAAAAGGGCAGTAGGAAGTGGACAAACCTTGCCAAGTGTGGTTGGAGCAGAGATGCAGGGGTATTCCTGCTGCCAGTGTTGGGAGCTGTTGTGATTTACAGCCTCCCCAAGACATCTGTGCTTGCAGGGACAGGGACACAGGGGATGGCTGGGACAGGGAGAGCTCCAGGGTCTCACCTGCCTTTGCACTGCAGCCCTGGGCAGGAGCAAGTCCCAGTAATGACCCAGAGGGAATGCCATATGCCTGCTTATTTGCAGTGGTACCTGATACCTGGGCAACCAGGTGATTTTCAAAAATACTGTGGGAGGGACTGGAGAAATAGATGCTTTCTGGTTTTCACTCTGCTCCTTCAGTTGCAGCAGGCTCAGGAGAGGCTGCTTCACCTTGAACTTGGTCTTCTGACCACTGAAAGTGTTCATTTATCAAGACTAGATCCAAGGCTTTGTGCTGTGACTTTAATCAAATGGAGGTAAAACCACTGCTGAGAATCAAAAAATGAGCCTGAACTGAAGTAGGCTCTTTTTATTTAGTGCAAATGGGCTTTTCATGAGATGATCAACCCCCAGTGTGAAGCTGAGGTGGTGAGTGCCCCACCAGATGGGAAGTACCTGGCCCTGGCACCAAAGCCCACTGACACCTCTGGTCTGTGAGCAATTCCTGGACCCCCACCAGCCAACATCCCAGTGCCCGTGTGTCCCAGTGACCTGCACCCATTGCTTCCCAGAAGCCTTTTTAGCATACTTAATCTCCTTAGCCAGGAAGACAGCTGGGTAAAAAGTTATGTGTTTGAGCAGCCTGGACTGGGAGGTGTCGTGTTCCCTGAGATGCTGGCAGAGAGCACACTGTCCCTAATGGCTCCCTGTGGGAAGGAGTAGAACATGCTGACCCAGAGCAGGCAGCAGACAGGACAGCAGTGTCCCTGGAGAAGATTATTTCAGTGTTTTCAAAGCCATTGAGCTTTGGTTGAACTCAGCCAGTACCAAAATTTGATGGGACAAGAAGTACATCCTGTTGGCAATGTAAATTAAACTATTAATGGATTTTCTGCACCCTGAAAAGTGCAAAATAATGTATGAACACAAGGTCTTATTAAAACCAATCTGGTCTATTTCTTTCACATAGCAAACTTTTTCCCCAAAAAAATATTTAGTTTCCTATTACCACAAGACAGGAAAGTTTAGGAGTGGTTAGAATAAACTTCTCTGATTTACTTTTAGCTGTCCTGGTTGAAGCCTCCTTGCACAGAGAACATGATCTAAACTAGCAAGACATAAGCATGATTTTTTTCTTCTGAAAGCTTGTGTGCATTCCAAGCAACTTTTAAGAGCACTTCCAATGCTAGCTTTTATGAGATACTTTATCACACTGAGATTAGAGGATTAGAATTTAAAAAGAGTTCCTAGACAAGCCTGAAAATTTACAGAAAAGGGGAAGAAACACATTAGAAGAAGAAAAAATCCATTGTGAATGTGGCAGCATCTGTTTCTAAAATCTGTAGAAGAGAGTGATGTTCAATACAACCTGATAAAATGCTTCTTCCTTTTTCCATTATGATTTGAGAAACCATCCAAAATGAATTTCATCTGTGTGGATTAAGTGGGATGCACAGGAAGTTCTGTTTTCTGTTGCTTAATATCAGGGATTACACAGTGTGCATGCTCCCAGCAGAGCCCTTGGCATAAGCCTTGATTACCTTTCAGCAGGAAAGCCTGAACCCCTGCAGTCACTCTGCCCAGAGGGCACAGTGAATGTGTGAAAATGCATAAGAATAAGCAATTTCAGCATTGTGATACAGGATTCTTGATAGCTGAACCTGTAGTTTATTGATAGGATCAGATTAGAGGCTTAGGGCCTGCCTAGGTGAAGGAGGTGTTTTTGCTAATGAAACTCCAGGTAAATCCTGCAAGTGCCTGGGGAAGCCTTCAGGTAATTTTGATTCTGTTCCTGGTACTACTCTTCTTCTGGGCTCTGTTCAGCACTGTAAGCAGGTATATAAATACATACCCAAAACAGGTAGGTGATGACAGCTCTGTAAATTAAAAGGGTCTTTTTTGCCTTTCTGAGGTACAAGTCTGGCTGGTGCCCAGGATAGACAGTGTCCTGTGGGTGTAGGAACTGAGCTGTAAGGGGCACAGGTGCTCTTCCATAGTGTAGTCAGGGAGTTTGCATCAAGAGGATTTCACCAGGGCAGGACTGTGAACCTGGGATTGAAAACATGCTCCTAGTACCTCTCCTGCTTCCATATCTCTTCTGCTGACATCTGAGTGTTGGAAAAGAAAGCTTCCATTGGGCACGAAGAAGACTTTCAAACAGAAGGGAAGAACATCCTCCAGCTGCATTTTCCCATGGTGACCTCCCATGTAGGCACCATCCAACACAGGTGACTGGCTCTATTTAGGCAGTTTCAAGGCAGGAACAAACATTTAGATCCTCCCTGGGGAAGACTTGTCTAACCTGGTCTGTATGATCCCCAGTGCAAGAGGTTCAGGATCTCTCCAGGACTCTCAAACCTCAGCTTCAGCACTCTATAGCTGGAAATATTTTCCTACTATCCCATAAAAATATTGTCTGTGGCAGTTCCTTCAAATATATTTTGCCTAGAGCTACCAGCCGGACAGAAAATGTCACTTGCTATCCTCCATGCCACATTCAGAGACTGCTGAATGCTCCTCTACCCTCACTCCTCTTGTCCAGAGGAACTTGTCTGCCAGTCTTCCTGACTCATATATCTTAAACCTCTGTCACAGCTGCCCATCCTGGACAGTAGCCAACCTTTCTTAAGATGGATTTAATGTGTAAACACAAGACTCATCAACAAAGATCAGAGCAAAACCACAGCAATACAACCCAGAACTGCATTTTCCCTTTAATTTAGTGCATTTTTCCTTTTATTTCACATTTCATCTTCTATCGAATAAAAACTTGTACTTGGGGGTGTTTGGGGTAGGATTTGTTTTTATTTATTTGGTTGGTTGGTTGGTTGGTTGGTTGGTTGGTTGGTTGGTTTTTGGGAGAGTGTGTTGTTTTTTGCACATTTGGTATTTCCACATTTGAACCCCTCTTCCCAAATTCAACATTTTATTTCATTCAACTTCACTGGTTGTGCTTTTCCCCTAAATTGCAGATTGCTCTGAACCCTGCTTCATACCTCAAGTAGATTTGAAAACTTCCCTTGAGAGGCCTCATTCCTCAACAAATGAAAGTGCATCCTTTACTCTGTCATGAACTCAAAGTGAAAAAAATTTACTAAAAACACTGCAAATTTTTTAAAGCACAAACTATTCACAGCTTGCTCTTTGGTGCCATATGTCAAGCACTTCAATACCCACCTTGTTATGATTTAATCTCTTTCACATTCTGTTAGGTAGTTTGTAAGAACATCATCTAACCAGGACAAAAGCATTTCTGAAGTAATGATTCAACATAGCAGCTACTTTTGCCCTGTTCTTGGGGCCCCTTATCCTGTCAAATAAAAGAGTCAGGCTGGACTCATGTGACTTGTTCCTGAAAAATCGATTTCTGTTGTATTTGCATTTTATCCTGCTAATGCTTATAAAGTAGTAAATAATTCACAGAATCCTGCTAGGTACAAAAGCAAGTCTGACTGGTCTGGCTTCTTTCCATCCACAACCTTCTCCCTTTCCTTCTGTTGTTTGCTCTTCTCTGGCCTGTTGGGATCCCCCATTCCACCCTCATTTTGCACTCAAAGATGATTGTTAATGTTTCAAGGAGTGCTTCAGCTAATCCCTCACTTACCCTTGGGTGATTGTCATCTGTCTTTCATGGCTTATCTAATTTCTCTAATTTATGCCTTACATTCAAAGCCTTTAACTGATTTAAACATTTCAGCACTGAGGAAATTCCAGGGAAATACAAAATAATTGTTATTATGCATTGATTTATCAATCTGATGACTCAGGAGAAATAATGGTTATTTTAAGCCCCATACTTTCAAAGGTACTTTCAAATGCAGATAAACATGAGATTTATTTGGTTTAATGATAACAGTTCATAACCCTGTTTGATAGATAACATTTTTGTTGCAAAGAAATAACAACAGATCAAATTTAAATGTCCTCTTTATATATCTGTGACTCCTTCAGATGCTACTCTTTATAATTTATAAAGCCAAAATCTGCTGTATTTTTGTTTTAAAATACTAGTTTTTTTACCCAATAGTAATGGAAATTAATAATTTTGTTTCTCAAATCATTCAAACTGTTACCATGGAAATAATTCTATATGGAGATGGGTCACGAGAAAATGATCTCTCAGAGAAGATTGCTACTTGTTAAGCACATAAATTATAATAATTTAATCAAAACCATTAAGTAGTCAATCTGAAAACCTGTGGAAATATAATAATTCAATTGTACTGCCTGATCTTTCTCTCCTGTGCATATCTTCTACACTATTGTTAAAAATCCATTACTAATTAATCTCTAATATGGTATTCCAGGACACTGCCCAGTTGGCCACTGAAAGTATTTTACAAAGGAGATGAGAAGGGGTTGACGCTAGATAAAATAAAGAGCATTGTTCTCACTCTTGCTTGTCGCTTCAAGATAAATGTGATTCTCCTGGATAAAAAATCCTTTATCTTTATGCCCTACTGTATTGCTGTGGGAAGGCTTGCAATGCTTCATCCCTGTCTCAGATGTGGCTGCACATGCACTGAAAGTATTTTATCTCCAGGAACCTCATCTCAAGCTCAGTGAAAAAAACAAAAACAAAAACAAAAAGCAACAAAGATCTTTGTAAAGAAAATATTGCTTTTTTGAAGTTCAGTGTGGATGCAGATACCAGCTGAATTGTCCTCTATTTTGGCATTGAAACTGGGTTTTTGGTTAAAGTAAGGAAATACCACATTAATGTCACCAAGGAAAGACCTGATGATTTTGGTGTAAAACCAATGCATCACAGAAGTTTCATTTTACTTTGCTTATGTTCTTCATATTCTTTCCCCTGTGAACACTTGTGATGAATCTGCCACACTGGTATCCATGAGCTCTGTTAGCAGAGAATTTTCTGTCTCACTGTCTCTTCCCTGTAGTGTTTTACCTGGAGCCAGCTACATTTTCATCTGAGATCTCTCCAGTGCCCTTCACCCAAGATTGACCAAGGTGTTATGTTTGAACTGAGCTGCAATAAAAGATTGGCAAAACTTCTTCCCATTTAAAAGACAGATGGAACCAGAAGGATTTACTGAGTGATTTGCTCCTGGCTATCGATCCCACTCTGCCAGAACTGGGTTAAAATCCAAAACACCCAAATCCAGCATTATCCTTCAATTCAACTTCTAGTGTTTTGTCATTTCAGTTTCTAGGGTGACCTATGAATGTGTGATACCTATTCTTGCCTAAAAGCTTTGGAGCAAGGTGAAAGGGGAGTAAAACTTCAACAAAGTTACAAAGTACAGAAGAAGAAAAATGACAAAAATAAGACCCAGTGTCCCTGGACAGCAGGATTAACAAAAAATATATGAAAACTTATGATTAATGTCACTAGGAGAGGATAAGTCATTTTTCCTTGCATAAATGATATAGGAGAAAATATAAACTGAAAAAAATGTAATAACAAAGCTATTGGGCCATTGTTTTCAAAGCTCAGAAGGACAGACTTTTACCTAAAATGGTGATAAGATATTTAGAGAGAGAAATGCAGGAAAATCAGGAAGTCTGTAAGATAAATCTTAAAATAGCTTGTGAAGGCTTTGAGCCTCTTGCTATTGACAAGGCATTAAGTGCAGACAGCATCCGCCCAAGGGTGCAAAGGGAAGCAGGGGTGGGATGGAGAGAAGTCAAGCGTATTTTTTTCCAAGGTCACACGTCCCCCCACACTGGGGGCAGACCAAGTAAACACAGATGAGTCAAAGGCGCCAGCAGCTGCCAAGACTGTTCAATAGCAGCAGTGGAGAAAATCCCAAAGTTTGCAGAATGTTTGGAAGGGCTGGAGAAGGGAGGCTGGTTGCTACAAGAAGGCAGATCCAGGCTTTCTGCACCCTTGCTCAGCAGCTCCCAGCTCTCCCCATTAAAGGTGTAAGGAACACCAGCAAATCACTTCTAGCAGAGCTGTCCACATGTTGGCAGCATGAATGTGCTTTTCCTCTCTGCTTTTTCCTCCTGCACCTAGCAGAGAGAGTCAGAGTGACAGCTCACAAATAGACCCTTCAGCTTGGAAAATTTCCAAATTTAGGAAAAACCCCTTTCTTTCATTTCTTTCAATATCACTGAAGTCAAAGAAGAAGACACATATAGTAAGAGTTTTATATTAATTCCTAAATTGGATTCAGATTAATTTAGCTGTTGACTTTTTAATTAAACAAAGCATTTCTAAACTAATCAATAAAAATATTTATTACTAATATGAATTTACCACACAGTTTCACTTTTTTTTCCCCCACATAATTACTTATTCTGACATGACCAGTCTGAATGTAGATGGTTAGTTTTAATAACAGGTTATCTAAAGGTTGCCTTAGTGCATCCTTATTTGCCAATTGTTTTTTGCTTTTATGGAGAATAATAACAATAAAACCCTCCATTGGTATAGGAAGTGCTATAAGAAATTCAGACCAGTAATGATCTTGTACTAAAATTCTAAAATACTAAACCATCTCTGACCACTGAATAATTAATTGTTGCCAACAACCAATTTAATAACTCCAAAGAACAAGTGACATGGTGGTGATACATCCTCAAATAATTCATGTGTCTAACTGGACTTTGTCACATAAAATTCATCATTTCAGGCAAGAAGGCAGCCTTGCCCCCAGAGGCTTTGCATTTTCTTTCCTTATTGAGCTACCATTGTAAGGTAGTATCACTGTAAAGAGCATTATTGATTTTCAGAAGGCCTTTACACAAGCTGTCTCTTGGCTTCATTAAAAATTGAACAGCTTATTATAGTGATATGTCTGGAAAAGAGCTAAGATGGTCTGCATTAACCTCCATCTGACTAGAGAAAGAGGGGAAAGTCATGATAAAATGTGTAGAAGTCCAGGCTTGGAGTTTCAGACCTAGTCCAGCTCTGCAGGTATCTCCACAGCTGCTGCCTGTCTGTGGAGGTTCCTACATTGCATGAGGAACTCAGGATTTTACCAGGATTTTCTGAAGAACCAGAACTTCTTAGTGTAGTGCCTGGATATGCCATTTTAGCTGGGTTCCGTGCACCCCACACCCAAACCTGCTCGTGTGACCCTGCCCTCCCTGGCTGTCTCAGCGTGCTGGGGGTTGCTGCTGCAGCTGGCATTTGCCTCATGATCACACTGCCCATCTTTGATACCTAAAAGGCAATTCCTGCCAACGCCTCATTTCTGTGTCTCTTGGGCATGCACACTATTTCGAACCCCAATTTAAGGCTCAGCTCTCACATGCATGTGTGAGCTCCCTAAATCTCTTCCAGAACACGAAGTGGAATGTCGTAGCATATGGCAGCAGTGATGAATAGCCCATCATCAAGGCCTGTTGGATGGTCAAGCTGGTCATTCCTACTGGGTTTCAGCACCATCAGGAGTTAAGCAGAGCATAAGAGATAAGCTCTCCATGGCTTTCCAGAGCTCTCTGGTGTTTAAACTGCTCTGGTGCAGCATCTGGTACTTAAGAGAGATCTGCTGAGCTTGAGTTGGCAATTTAGTCCCTGTGTGACCTGGAGTTTCTTGATGTTTATTGACCTGTCTGATGTATAAAGCCATAGAAATGCTACATAAACCTCAGAGGTAAAGAACAAAGTAAAATTCTCAGATGGGATTTCTGAAAGTTTTAAAACTTTTTCCATCAGGCCATTCCCAGCAGGCAGAAAAATTTTGGCTGAAGAGTAAAGGCTCCTGAAATGAATAGCATAAAAAGACATCTTTCATTATCTTCAAAGTACAGATCATGACCATTAAGTTATTTGGGGCTACAAGTTCCAGACCTCCATCCCCCTCCCCTTTTGTCTAACCAGCAGAGGAAAAGGCTGTAACACAGCCTTTAGCACAGCATTTAGCACAAGGTAATGCATCTGTCTCTAGAACTAATCAGAACCCCTACAAACCCCCTCAGCAGACCGCCAGGCAGATTATTTCAGCATCTGTGTGATGTGCACATTGACAGGCTGAAGACAGAGGTATTCTTCAGCTGTCTCCTTGCTGACCTTTAGATAAGAGCAGTCTTCCCTACTTCAGGCCACCGGAAAGAAAAAGGTCTGCACTCAAGACATGCCCAAACTGGGAACAAGCTGCAGCTTCCAGCTTCCCTTTCCCACCATGCAGGGTTTTTTCACCAGCAGTGCTGTGGAGGGTGGGATCCAGCCTCCACCCTGTCTGGACAAAATCATACTGATGTCATTCCTGGGGTGTCTGATGTATCAAGCTAAAAAATATGAGCGTCTGCTGTCCCTGGTCCCTCTGGGAGGCTCAGCTGAGGCATCCCAGGCTGCTGGAAACCTTCTATCTTCCAGGACTGAGGGAAACACATCACCCAAAAAGCAGCATGTAAGTGTCTCCCTGCCATCCCCAAGGACACCTGGGACAATCCTTGTGGACATCCCTGCTGGCATTCCCAGGGACCAGACCCTGGAGTGATGACACATACCCTACCCCATGTAGCATGGCTGCAGGTCCCTGAAGGATGTCAGGAGGCACACAGACACACCTACTCTGTGGGTGTCTGTGCTCCAGACCCCAGCCTGCCTTCTGGTACACCTGTAAACTGAAACACACATCGATTCTCCCTCTCCAGATGGTTGTTCTCTCTCTTCTGTTGCTTTGCAGTCATGGAATTTTTTGGAAGTTAGCACCTTCAATGCCTCTGCAACAAATTTTGCTGAAGCAGCTGGGCAAATGTCTCAGAAAATGTGGATCCTGGTCCCACAGGAAGAAAGAGAAAAATAGTAATATGTTTTGTGATTCTGTCCAGGAAAAAATGTCCCGACCTGTATGACAGACAGGAATATGCCTGTGTCAAAGTTAAGGAGCCAGAAGAGGTCATGTCAATGCTGACACCCAAGTCATGAGTGTCCTTCTCCCTTTCCTCTACCTCCCTTCTCCCCAGATCTGGGGCACATCAAACTGCTCAGCACCCTCATCCAGTGGCTTGCAATGACATTAGCACTCCAAAATGGCTCAGGCAAGCTCTGGTGGAAGCTAGAGTGTGAGTCTATGGCATCAGATGGTGCTGAGTTATTGAGGTAGAGAAGAGGGCAGGCCCAGAGAACTGGTAATTAAGGGGTTAGGGAGCACCACAGCAACAGTGAGAAGCAGGAGGGTACCCAAAGTGCCAGCAGCTCTCTCATGGACATATACACAAGGATACCCACTGGTCCCAAAACCAGTGCTGCTTGCCAAGAGGAACCAAAAAAGTGTTGGGCTTTTGGCAGTAGCCAGCTCTCCTCTTTAAATGAGTTAAATTGATTACTTGCTTCAGGTAAGACTACAACCTGTTGGGCTCAAGACCAGAAGGGAGGTTACTTATGGAAATACAGAAGAGCACTGATGAAATATAAACTACCCAGTCTAATATATTAGCATATTTTTGAGTGATGACCGATCATTGCCTTGCAAACAGCTTGCTGCTACATCAGCCTTCCTCAGCAGCAAACATAAAACATGAGCTGTTTGCCAACATCCTATTCAGGTTTCTTTGAGAATCCTGCAGTCATGTTCCAGAGCAAGCCATGGATCACCTCCACACCTGCACGAGGCCGAGTTGAACTGGTGGTCTTGTGAGAGGACAGCCATCCTCTGAAAGCCTCCAGCTGTCCTGCAAGTGAGCAGAGAGGGTTCTGCATGCCCTGGATGTGTCAGTGCAGGACATAACCAGTAAAGGCTGCTTGCCAGCTGGTGCTGCCTGCCTCGGCAGGGCACAGGGGGACATGAGGCAGCTCCTTGACTCCCTGCCTGCTGCTTCCAGCCTCTGGCTGGGCTGGGCTTGGTCAGGTGAGGCTGATCCAGCAGCACAGCCAGCTCCCCCCCACCCTCAGGCTCAGATTTACACGTGTGACCAGGCTCAGATTAACACGTGTGACGGGAGAGCAGGTGGAGCTGGGACACAGAGCGCCCGAAGCCAGCGCCGTGAATGCTGGGCACCAGCTGCTGTGCCACTCTCCAGGTACTTGTCATCGGGAGGTGACAGGGCTGGGAACACCAGACAGATGGCCCTGCTCTGGGGCTGGTGGCTCTGCAGCCTCCGTGGTGCTTTTAAGGAAACTAATTGGTGATAAATGTGCCTGCATGTGCCAGTAGTGGCACCACAACCCTAAAGCCATCAGCCAGCACTGATGGCTGCTGAAATGAGCCTGCCTGGGCAGTGGAGTGGCCAAAGGGACAGCACCTTCTGGCTCTGCCACTGCTGGAAACACTGTGGGGCAGGACAGAGCAGGAGATTGCCCAAGCTTTCCTTAATAAATGCCTGGGATTGCTCGAGGCACATGCTGGTGAGATCAGGGCCACAGGGCACATGTACCATGGCTGTGCCCCCACACTGCACAGCCAGGCCCACGTATGATGCCTTTGTGGTCCAGGACACAGCAGGATTTTGGAAGCAGGAGCACTGACAGTGTCTAGAAGGAGAAAGAAGGAGATGCTTACTGGCCTAGGCATCTGCGCTGCCCTTCTCCTTGGGTCTTCAGGACTGGTGTGTTTGGGATCACCCTGGCCAGAGCCGTGGCAAGAGCAGAGAGGGCTCGAGTGAGCTCTGAGCTGCCACTGCTAAAACAGTGTCTAATTTGCCAGGGTCATCCCCCAAAATGTAGAAGCTAGAAGTAGTAGAAAAGATAAAATGTAATGGGAGGTTAGTGCAGGAGTGGAGCTTTATGTGGGGACATGGAAGTGCAGCTCCTTTGTGGCTATGCTGGTGCTCCCTAAAGGTTCTTCAGGTACTCTGTTAAAAGTGAGGTGTTTATAGGCCATTTCTCCCCAGAGCTTTCCCAAACATGCCTCTGGTGAGCCCCATGGCCAGTGATGGCCACACGTGCAGGCTGGTAGGTACAGACAGAGCTGCACCCTTGTCTTTACAATACAAAGGAGGGAAACAGCCCCTGCACGAAAATAACACAGCATTTCCATGGAAAGGCAGGACAAAAGGATGTGAGACAACTTGTCTGTGGCCACAAGGCAGCATATTTGAGACAAAAAGGAAAGCTCTCTCAGTGCAACTTTCCCAGACAGACAAGCCATAAATCAGAGTGCCCTTTCCCGTCTCCTGCATCGAGCTTCCCTTTAGCTGCTGCAGTCTCTGCTCATTCATTTCTTCCCCTCCCTCTCCACTGCTTCTTTTACTACCCACTACAAGACCTATTCATGGACATCTCCTGAAATGTCCCATTTGTCGAGGGAGTTGCAGTGCTTGCTTTCACTTCCAGCTGCTGCGCATTCTGAGCCAAGGACCCAGTTTTTGGTAATAAGCATTCCCTTCATCAAAAAAAAAAAAAAAAAAAAAAAAAAAAAGGCAAAAAAGCAGAGTTAAAGTGCCAGCAAGCAGTGTCTATCTGCTAGACAGGGGGCTGGTCTGGCCTTAGCCAGCTATTGAGATGTCTTTGTGCCATGTTGCCATAGCTACCCTCCAGCTAAATAGGGAAAGAGCTCCTTTGTCCCAGATTAAGACCAGCAGACTTTCGGATCAGAGCCCGATGGAGACTGGGGAAGGAGCTTGTCTGCAGCTGCTGGGACTCTCCTGCATTATTGTTGTGTGTGCATTAGATTGGTCAAAGAAGGAGACAAGAAATTGTTTGAAATACATTGATTTTATATGCATAGACAGATATGCACATATGTTCATACACTTTATTTATATATATATTTATATGCACAAAGAAGGCTGTGGAAAGGTAACGATTGAGGGAAAGGTTTGCCAGGAAAAAGGTGTAACATGAGTAAAAAAGATTTGAAATAAATGCAGCAAGAGCACTTGCAGCACTTGTCACAGCCTCCAGGGAGAGCAATCAAATCCCTTAAAAGGGGACCACAGGTCCTGACCAAACTGCATTCTGAGATGAGTGTTCCAGAAAATTCACATCAAACTAGCTGGGCCTTGTGCTATGCAGTGCCAGTGTTGGCCCTGCAGGTCCTTGTGCATTTTCCTTTGCAGACTCAGAGGTCTGTGGATTGGGGCAGTGAAGCATGGACACACTGGTTAGCAGGGCAGGCACAGAGCTGGGGACTCAGGATGTGCTGCAAAACCCCCATGGAGAAACAAGGGGGCAGTGGCCTAAATGTTAATTATGAGGGGGATTAGCATGCAAGTGATTTTTTTCTGCCTCGGCTGGATATTTAGCTTGGCACAAGTGAGGCTGGGTGTTCCCACACTGCACCGAGGTAGCTCTAGCTCTGAGTTTTCTTTCTGCCCATCATCTTAAAATAGCCCCATTTCTTGGGGGTGCTCACACAGCAGGGAGAATTTCAGACCTCCTGAGGCTGTGATATCTAAGTTACACAGACTACTTAGGGACTGAATTTACATGAATCCAGAGAAAAATGGCTGGATAACTTGTTTGGATGTTTCGATAACATGAAAACTAATTTTGAAGGAACACCTGAAGGCATGGTAGTAAAGGACAAAATATGACAAAAATAAATCCAGGATTTACCAAGGTCACTCGAATCAGACTGACTTGATAAGAAAAGGGGAAAAAAAAAAAAGCAAACAAAGTTCTCCATCGGCTTTTTTAGACAGGGGAAATGCTTTAGATCTAATCTGTCTGGACTTCAGCAACACTTCTGATAAAAGAGCCACATGGGAAATTATTGTTTGTGTTGGAAGAAGCAGGGATTGTATTTGAGCTGAAGGTTTGTCAGGAAACAGCCAAGAACAAACACAACAGGTTCTTCTGAAAGGAAAACGATAGGACAAGGGGGACATAATGGGTGAAATTACTTGGAGCCAGTTTTAGATAGTTTTCTTCTGGAACAAAAAATAAGAAAGAGCTAATGATATTTGCAGACAATACACAGTTGGGAGGCATCATTGAATTGGGAATAGCAGAAAGGAAAAACACACTGCATTTGAGAGCTGTATCAGCAGACCTGGAGTGAAGAGTTCAAAGTGCCTGGCATGCACTAAGGCTCCCCCTACACTAATTAATTAAACTGATCCAGGGCTGGTTTATGAACTGCCCTGTGATCATCAGTGAGGATAAATGTTTATGTGCTTCCTGGCACTGTTTGACAGGGCTGAGCAATTCCCTGCTAGACAATGCCCAGGCATGGTTTAGGGATTAGCACCGGCCAGGGACAGCTTCCAAGGGGCTCCAGGGATGAGGTCACTCTGGTTTGGAGATTAAGAGAGCCATGGATGTGAGCCATGCCACACCATCAGGCCCTGGCTCACTGTACTGGCTTGCCATAAATGTGGACTAAGAAATTACAGTGTTTTACTGTAAAGTAGAGTGTGCTGATCGAACACAAAATGTGCACCAGACAGCAAATACAGTCACAGCTTGCATCAGGAGAGAGGCTTCTGAAAGCATCTTTTTGCTCCTTTACAATGTTTTCTGAAACAAAATGTGTTTAATCACGGCCTCCTCTAGCCCAGAGTCATTCCGAATGGATGACATGCAAGGCAGAAATACTGGGGGGAACAGCAAACGTGTCCAGTGAGAAGAAACTGAGTGAATTTGGCCAGTTTAGTCTGACAAAACAAAAGCTAAGAAGCAATTAACTTGTACTGTCTATTAATACATCAAGCAGATACACACCAGAGGATAAAAAAAACCCATGCAAGCTGAAGCCACTGTTGGCACCAGTACAAATGAGTATCAGTCAGCCTCAGATAACTTTAGACTTGAAATGAAAAGTAGTTCTAATCACTGGAGGAGAATGCTTCAGATACAAGAGAAGGAGCAGGAAGAACACTGAAGACAGGAGTGAATCTGGTTTAGGAGCTGATGGCTGGGGGATATGTGTGACATGGTGACTTGTGACAGCAGAGACTGCTGCCTTCTGAGAGACTGGCCTCACTGACCCACAGGGACCCCCAGTCCAGCTCTTCTCTTCTTAAATAATTCACAGGGAAGTCTGGCAATAATGACCACCAGAAGTGATGCTGAGCCTAATAGCTCCCACCCTCCACTGAGCTCTTTTATTGACCACACTGACCACAGCTCTGTGCACATCAGATGAGGCATGGCTGCTCAGGGAAACATGTGCCAGTTGCTGTTCTTTTCCCTGGATTACTCTGTAAGCATGCGGTTTCCTGAGAGACTTGGCCTCACACACATTGTTAGAAATTAAAGCATGGGGAAAAAAATAAAATGTAGATTAAAATAAGGGGTTCCATAGCATGTGTTATGAACTGCAGCCTGAGGATGGTTTAGAAGGCAAGGAATTGTGGTAATTGCTCTGGCTAATAACTGTGCAGAGCCAGTTTACTTCTTTCTGCTTTTACCATGCTTGATTGTTTCAACTAACAGTAGTGTTTTGTTTATTAAACCAGAACTTTTCAACTGTGGTCTGCAGGTCCTGCAAGGTTTCTGGGCTACTTGGAAGCAGCTGTGAAAAAATTAATTAAGAAAAGGAAATCTGTGGTGGGAGTGCTACATTTGCTAGACAGAAAGTCCCTGTTGCAGAGCAGTCCAGATCACTAACCCTCAGAGTTCAGCTGTCCCCAAACCTTGTCTGAACATTTACACTTTGCCCAGCACAATCAGACTGTCACTCATCCAGCCTCTATGGATACATCCATGGGTGTATATTCTCTAATGTACCCCAGAGGTGTAGGGTCCACCCCTCTGTATTTCCAGAAAATAACATGTCCCTGCTCATTGCAGATGGGTTAAAAGGTCTCTTTCAGCCCAAATTACTCTCTTATTCTGTGACTCCATTTATGTGCAGCACACAAAGCCTGCAGAGGGGTACAAAGTACATATCCATGTGAGAGAACTTGGAGAAGGGCCTTTGCATGTCAAAAAGCAGAAAAACTAAATTATTTTGCCTCACAGTGCCTCCTGTGCTCTCACAGGTTCTCAGGGATTTGGGGAGCAGCTGAGAAGTTCCAACTGTTGCAGAGAAGCAAGAGGAGGAGGAGGTGAATGAGGAGGAGGAGGAAAGGCAGCAGCACAGCAGCTGCTCTGTTTCACTGCTCCATTGGACATTTGCCTTTTGGCCAAGTCATTCAGCCCCCACATGCAATAGTCATAACTTTGCATAGTTTAGTTTGTATCTGTTATTTAGTCATGACCTGATGGCAAAATCAGCAGCACAATTCAAATCCTCCAGTAAAAGTATCAGTAGCTCTGAGACGTCTCCTGAGACACAATTTACAAATCCCTCCCACTTCAGCTGCATCAGCTGCAAAGCTTGCATACAGATCCAGGGTTATTTAGATGCAAGAGCTTGAATCCATTTCTAATATTTGCAGTTTGAAGCCCTATGCATATGCCAACTTCCCTTTCTCTAAAGCTGCCAATTTGTAACGTGTTACTGGAATAGATGAACCGAGGGAAGATGAACTGAAGTTTCAGGTCTGGGGCTCAGGTGAAGCAAGTTGCTGTCCTTGTCACTGATGTGTCTCTGACAGGGACAAATAGTTCTAATCCTTTTTTCTATATCCTGGGCCACTATAAGGAAAAATGCTCTTAAGAACACAGGACATTTAGGCTACAATGACTGGAGCCTTACAAATAGGTTCCACAACTATGAAGGTCTTTTAGGGATGATGGATTTCAAAAGCCTAAAGACTCCTAAATGCTTTGATAGCTCTGGAGGTGAGAACTTGCATATATGTTCACATATATGTACAGATTTCTTCAGCAGTGTATCTACACCACAAAAGTAGCCCCCTTCACTGGAGGCCAGCAGAGAGGCAGCACAATGTCCTGGCCATCCACAGCGGTGAAATGGTTTGCAGAGACCATGAAGCTTGCTAATGCAAATTAAAGCCCTTGTTTTATGCTTTGCCACCATAGTTGGACGCCTAGAGAAGGTGTGGAGCCTCAGTGTTAAGAGACATTCTGAACCTCGCAGGAGATGGCCCTGAATCACCTGCTGTAGCTGGACTTGGTTTGAGCAGGGGTTTGGACTAGATGAGCTCCAGACATCACTTCTAACCTCAGCCCTTCTGTGACTTTGTGATAAATACTTCCACACACACATTTTTACATCACATATATATACATAGATATATATGCAACCCCTCAGTGCTTCGATACATAGCTGAGTTGCAGAAGCCCAATGAATTACCATCCATCAGCTGATGCTAGTGAAACTCATGCACTCATCTGCAGAATCTTCATGTGCAACACCATGTAAACCACCTCTATTGAGGTCTAAGATCAGTTACTTTACTTCTCAGCTGACGGGCAGAAAGGTACTCCATCACTCTCTGCTCCAGAGATGAGCTGGAAGGGCAGACCTGGCCAGCAGCAGTGTCACCACAGCTCAGCTGGCATTAATAAACTGGCAGTAATAGGCTGGGTTATCACTGGCTGACCAGGCTCTGAGCTTTGCATTTATAGATTCAGCTACAGCGATCTGTGTTCACTGGAGCTGAGGAGAGGAGGTGAAGGTTTGTTTAACTTGACTTGATATAGATTCAAACCCATGTAAGGAAATAAGATACATCCCTTGCTGGAGCTCTGGAGCATATTTCACCAGTAGTTGTTCTGATGCTTCTCCCTAGGCCGTTATGAAACAAATTATCTATACAACTTTGATGAATAAATAAAACTTTTTACAATATTGAAAGAAGTTTGAGTAATATTGAAGTAATGTACAAAATACTGTTGTTTATGGTAAAAGCTCCTAATCTGGATTGGCTGCTGATATTAAGCAAAACAGGAAACAGCTCTTCAAGAAGGTTGCTCTGTAGCAATGTGATTTTCTGAGAGCCAGACTTGTCACTGAGCTCCATCTTCTTTGTATCACACTGAGACTTAAGCCCAGACCTGAACATCACCAGAACTGCAGAGTAGCTGGAGTAGATGGGTAAGGCTGTGCCAACAAGCCCATCAGTTCTCAAGAGTTTTACATGTTTGGATGTGGTGTTCTTACAGCTGCATTTCAGACACCACAGCAGCAGCCTCCTGAATGCCATATTGGCTGAGCTGTGGGATGGTACAGTGGCTGGCCTGACCTGTCAGAGGACTAAGTTTTCTGCTTACAGGACAGTGAAATGAGACTCTAAGATGGGGCTTCTGTCCTCAACAAGGAGCCATATGCCTCTCCTACTGCCTGGCTCCCCATGCAGGAAAAATTCACATCAATTCTTCATCCCTGACCACTTCTGGTCTGTCCTAAGAACCAGATCTCTGAGGACAGCATATCTCCTGCCAGGCTCACACAGTGCCCAGACCCCACAGGACTTGTACTACAAATGCAAAGAAGGGTGCTTGCTAGGGATTTGAGCAATATTACCTGCCTCTAACAAGAAACTTTGCTGGTGCTGTCTACTGAAAGCCTGTACATATAACCTTCTGGGAGGAGACATTTAGTCAACACACTTGGTGTGGGAAGCAAGATGTAGGTAGGAGCAAGGGATGAAAGCTCTCTTAATCATTGTCATTGATTTTCTGAAATGGCTCCATGTCTGTTCATAAGAAGGATGCAGTGACATTCTATGTTTATTCAGTGTCTACTCTGGGTGGGAGGCGATGGCCATGCCAATTAAAAAGTTTAATTAAAGCTGCAACCTTTCTGTTCCAGAGATGGCAGCCTGTCATCTGCCAATTTATTTTCATGAATAAGTCATTAAAGCTGGAGCTACTGAGGACTTAGTCAAACAGCTCATGTTTGCAGTGCATCTTGCCTGCTTGCTGGAAATCATTGCAGATGAGATATCAAGGCCTTGAGGTGAAAGTCAAAAATACAGGTCTAAACAGATCAGAATTATATCTGTGATGTTTTACTGCAGTATTGGAATCTCACAGCAGCAGGGATGTGTTGTCACAGTCCATAGCATGATTAATATAAGTGCATTTCATAGACATGTCACACCCAATAAATCTTCAGGAGCACCCAATTTAATTTTTTGCCTTGTTGCTCACTGTGGCTCTTACCTTTGTGGATCATGTTGCTGTATCAGAGTGAAGAGGTGTGTATCACCTCTGAGCCACAGCTGCCTGCCTGTCCAGCTTCCTGGGATGTACCAGGTTCCTCAGTGACCAAACTCAGATGGTCCTATGAGAGAGAAAGTAGAAATGACTGATTATTACCTTGTTTTTACTACCTGATAAATTATTTCCTCTTCAGATGAGTGAGTTCAAGTCTGAGTTCAGGCTGCTATGAACTACCTCTGGAGATTATTTCACACAATGCACATGACTCCTCTCATGGTTGGTAGAAGAACACTAATCTGCAATTTAAAGTATTACTGTTTGGATACAGGGAGGTGAACCCATGAGACATAAAAAATCCTCATTTGTTAGAGATTTGTTAGCTCTTGATGGCTACTCTGTAGCTTTCCAAAGAAATTGAGTCATCTGTGCTGAAAGACAAAGCTCTTTCACGTGGACCAGGTGAGACCTGAGTCAGCATTTGGGTGCTGCTCATCATGTCTGTGGGCTCCTCCAACAAATCTGCTTCCTTCACTAACAGAAAGGAAGAGCCATGGCTTTTCCAAAACAGCCTACAGATGAGGAGAGACTGGCACTAAATGGGGAGTAATGACACAAGAAGTAAAGATGATCTGGTTCCAGGACCAATGGTCAGACTGGCTTTGGGGGGATTTGCCATAAGCAACCCAGGCAGATACATCACCACTTCAGTGTTTTTGGCTTTTCAGCCTGCTGAATGTCTGCTACACTCTGTAGATGAAAAAAGGCAGTCATTTAGTGGAATTGAACAGACCCCAGCCCCCTAAAATGTTAGTCCACAGAAACTGAACACGCCTGTAGATGCAAATAAGACCAACCCCATGGGTTTGTGCCAGTACCTGTATGGATTTGTGCACATATATGTCTGTACATTCTAATACTTATGCCCACTGCATAATACATTAGGAGTCAAAATTCAGTAATGTGGAAGTTGGCCTGGTCATTTTGTTGGGAGATGTTAAAGAAATGATTAAACATTAGAATTATTAAAACTTAAAAACCTTAGGAAAATCAAGTTGGAGGCTGAGACAGATGTCTACTTTGGTATGACAGAAAGAACCAGAGAGGTGAGGTTTTCAAAGCTAATTTTGGGCAGCAACTACATGACTCCCACAAAAAATAAGTGAAAAGTTATATGGCTGAATTTTCTAGTCTGTTCCTGTTTTTCTCCTTTACAGCTGTGTCTGGATCCTTGAGCCTGCTTTGAAAAATTGATCCAAGCATCCAGGCTGTTCAGAGAACAGCAGAAAGACTCTGTGTTAGAGGTTGTGTAACACCAGGGTGGGAGAGCCAAAATTCAAGCTGATTCAAGCAGGTACAGCTGGAAGCAGTGAGGTGAAACTGAGAAAGAGAAGCTGTAGATTAAATGTCAGAGCTGCTTTTTCCAAAGCCAAGGTCTATTAGCCTGGGGGACAACATCCAAAGATGGTTACGGAATTCCCATTAGCTAGCCCTTTTGAAAGGTTTGCTACACCAATAACACTCAATAACACATTTTTTTTGGAACAAACTTATGCTGGCAGAGAATCAGGGGGTCAATTAATAGATCCTTTTTGGCTCTGATTTTTATAACTGTTCACATTAAGTCCTAATACAAGAGGTTATCTTTATGGCAGGCAATGAAAGGTTTTCCCTGTAGATCACTACTTGAAAAATACATGCTGCACATCTCTAAAGTACAGGACATTTTATAATTTCATTTTATTTCAAGTGGCTGGAGTACCCTATAGCCAGCTTCAAGTTAATATTTTAGCAAGAATCAGTGGCATAATTAAGATTTATGGGTGTCTCTCATCAACAGTTCCATGTGACCAAGTTTACAACATGGTGGTACTTGGATAAATCATTTAGTATTTATGGATGGCTCATAAAAAGTCATGAGGAGGACTTATCCACAAGGGATGCCAGAGTAATTATATACTGGTATGGTTTTAAACATAAATGTAATTTGTTATTAGCACTGTGAACTGAAACATGCTTGATTTAAAGGGACAGTACTATGTCAATAAAGACCTCATTATAGGGCCTAGGTAGCCAGTCTCACATCCCACTTTCAGAAGGACATTCCCTTTCAGTTTTCTGACTCCACTGGTATGAAATGTCAACATGTGTAGAAAGCCCTAAATATTAGAACTGTCCCAGAATGGTTTCTTTGTCTCAGTGGAAAGCGCCAGTGGACACGGATGTCAGATTTAAGTGCCAAAAGATGGCAACAGCCAACAGATGTCTGTTTTCCCCTCTGGAAGGCTGGTTGCCTCTGAGCAAACCTGACTGCTCATGGGTAAGACCAGGACTGTCTGGTCAACCCTCTTCAATCCCACAGCTAATTTTGGGACCTTTTCCTGAGCCAGCCAGAGGAAAAGGATGCATTTTGTGACACCTTCCCCAGGAAGCTGGTCCCTCCTTTTCCCAGCTCATTTCCTGGTGTTGAGTAGCACATGCCTTAACCTGGCTTAACCTGCTGAGAACTAAATGGGATGGAGAAAATCCACACTACACCCCCCCACACCAAAGTATGTCCTCCAGAGAGAGACAGCTTTCATTGCAAATACCCCTGCCAATGCCTGGAAAAGAAGGTGGGTTTGAGGAATGCAGTTGCTTTGCCAATGTTGGTGTTTGCAGAAGAGTGGGATGTGCTCCCCAGGAGGCAGCAATGCCCAAGGAGGTGTGTGGGCTGATTTCCTACCTCAGCTTCCCTCTCTTCATGGGAAAATTTGTGTCCCAACCAAAGTCACAAGTTTGACAGGGTGGGGAGAAGACTCAAGTTCCACCAGAAGAAGTTTAGATTAGATATTAGGAAAATTTTTGTCACTGAAGGAATGGTTGAACCTTGGAACAGGCTGTCCAGGAAAGTGGTGAAATCATCCCTGGAAGTGTTCTAAAGAGGGGGGGGAGGATTGGTTGTGTGTGTGTGGATGTGGCACTGGAAGATATGGTTTGGTGAAGATGGTGATTCTGGGCTAATGGTCGGACTCGATGATCTTAGAGACCTTTTCCAAACTTAGCATTCTGTGATTCCATCACTCAAAATGCAGACTTAGTGCAGCTGGGCATTGCACCTTGTCTTCCAGCCCAGCTTCCCAGGTATTTTACCAAGGACTATCCTGCAGCATAGGCAGATGCAATCTTTGATTCCAAGGAGAAATAATCATCCTGCCATGGAGTTGTAGAGCAGCAGCTTATTCCTGATTAATGGCAGTATAAATGAATTCTGATAAATCAGTGAGGAGAAATTAAAGATGAGCAAGCTGAACATCACTGACACAATTCACTGTCTTCTACTGAGACAAAGGCTGTGTGAATCCTGCGAGGTTTTTCTCCACTTTACTCCTACTGCTTTATCACTGCTTCCCTTAAATAGAAGTTCAGTTCTGATAAATAACAGTTTTGATATCTGTCTATATTCTGATAAGTGTTCTTTCTGCTCTTTCTTAAGACACAAGTAAATTAAGATTTTCTGTTTGCTTAGTATGCAACCCTAACTCCTTTTGCTCACAGTGCAAGGATTTTCATGGGGTCATGCTGGCCAAACTGTAATTACAAAGGATTGCAAAATGGAGAGAAGATTATGTTGCTGGTCTTGAAGCAGTTGAGGAGACAAAGAAAGAAAGAAACAGGTCAAAAAGGGAAAAGCAGGGAGGAGGGAATTAAAGGATGAATAATTAATGTTATAATTTGCTACACTGGAGTAGTCATCTCAATTAATAAAACTGATAATGCAGAACCATCATTTAATAAATTCCTTGTAAGTCTGCTGTGCTCCTTGCATGTCTGTTTTTGGGGGAGAGGGGTTCTGGTTGTTGGCCAAAGCATAAACAGCTCTAAACTGAACGCTTGCCAATTTAGTGCTATTGAAAGTGCACAATGCTATCAGGGACCAGGTTTGACACATCAAGTCCTTCCATTTTTTGAACGAAAAGCATGAAAACGACTGAATTGTACAGCCAAGATCTGTGCATGGGCTTTGAAGGCAGAGTGCCTTGGAGGTCAGAAGGAGCAGGCACAGGATGATGGGGCTGAACAGGTCTGATCACCACCTGCAGAGGCTGAGTAGAACAATGCTTCTTCTGCAGGCTCCACCAGCCACTGGCAGAAAACCATCTGAGCAAATATGGTCATATTTGGGCTACTTGGGACATAACTTGGAAACACTAGCAGGCCTGTTACAAGTGTAAATAATATCATCCATAATATTCCATCATTTTTCTTTATTGTGAGGCTTCCTCTTTTGGCAAAGATACTCATTCCAGGTACTTGTACTCCAATATGACAGCTGTGTCCAGGGACATGCTGGCCACTGCCTACACCAGCTGGCCGACAGCCTGCAGCCTTGCTATGGTGCATGTCAGTCTTTTGAAAGCTACAGATAAACTCATTGTACGATTTATCTGAATTTATTTAAGCACAAAACAACCTGTCACCAGGAGTTTGAGTTTTCACTGACCTTCACCTGATACACAGCTCCAAACCTGGCAGTATGTCAGTATATTTAAATCTGGAGTGTAAACACAACCAGCCTTGCTGTGCTCCCCTTCCAAAAGACTGTTTAAGTTTCAGAAACCAGCCATGAGCTGAAAGAATTTGTTCAACCAGCTCATTGTGTTTCCTTCCTAACTGCTCCTAATCTGCTCAGAGGAAAGGTGCTCTTTTTTCCTGTGTGCTGGAGGTTGCTATATCAAGGTTCAAAGCTGCCTGCAGGGAAAACAATCTCTTATGAGCTGAAATACACTGAAAGTGGCATTTTGCCAAACAAAATGCATTGCTGCTGTCATGCCAGGGACCCTCTCACTTTGCACATATATAAGCATCCAGGAAGGACTTAATTACAAAGAAGCTCATATTCTCTTGGTTCTTTTGAGGATGTTGAAAGTGTTCTTGGCTGGTTTTTTTTTTTTTTTTTTTTTGTTTTTTTTTTGTTTGTTTTTTTTTGTGTGTGGTTTTTTTTTGTTGTTTTCTTCTTAACCTTCTCATGAAATAGAATCTTCCCTGGCAGCTTTAAAGCACAGGGTTATTGTTTTTTTTTTCTGTCCCACAAATTCAGTTCAAACTCCCGATATTTCTTGTTCATTTGGAAATATGTTGAGATTGAAATCTGTTTCTGAGGACAACCAGCTCCCCAGCGGCAGATTTACAGGCTCCTCAAAACAACAGTACTCGATTTCACAAAACACTGAGTATGAGAGGGGGAAATGGAAGCCCACAAGGAACTTAAAATCCTCAAATTTGAATTTCTCTGGCTGTTTTCAGCAAAGGCAGGGACAGGGTAGTCATGGATCTGGGGATTCCATCATCACTGAGCTTGAGCTCTCAGCCAGGGGCTTGAATGTTTCTTAGAGATGACACATCAAGATTTGTCCCAGCACTGCTCCCTCTTGACAGCCTTGATCCCCCAAAACACTGTTTTTGCTACAGTATTATTAGGATAGTATATCCCATCAGAAGCATCTTGCTGGTGAAGTTGGAACAGATGGTGGTGGCTCGACCTCTTCCATTCAGTGGTACCTCACCCAAGTTCTGAGAGCAAGAAATGGTTAACTCTCACTTGACTGACTGCTTGGTGGCTTGAAGTGGGGAGTGATGTTGATAGCCACTGAAGAGCCAAGCACATTATTTCCCTGCTGACAGGATGAACTCAGTCCAGGCTGCTCCTCTGCTGATTCAGTATTTAGGGCCCCCTCTTCAGCCATCCTCATCAGCACTGCCAGGCAGGAGACAGCCCTGTGAGAGGAGCCTGCTAAGACACCTCCCAGGGCAGTGGGAACTTGTTCTTGAGTGACACCCCAGACAGAAAGGGGAATCCCTTCTCTCACCTGATGTCATTTGGATGGCAGGTGTCTGGAGAAAAGGATAATTTCCACTTTTGGGATATTTTTTTGGAGATTTTAAAAGAAAAAGGCTGATCAAAATAACCTGTAGCAAAAGTTAGTGGAACATTTGCTTGAACCATGGCATTTGCCGAGTAATCTTTGCTCTGAATAACAGAAGCAGAGATCTGAAGCCAATCTCTAATTTTCTAAGTGAACAGTGTATTCATTCCGGAGTGACAGATTCAAAGCTGACTGTGAAGCTACAATTCTGTATTTCACCAGAACTAACATCCTTTCATTAAAAACTTCCATTTCAAAAAGCTGATGTGCAGTGGTTGGAAAATGGGAGTTGAAAAATTCTCAAGCACTTGCATTTTGTATCTCCTCTCTTCTAAACATCAGGATACTGTGATAAACATGAGGCCTCTTGGTATCATTTGTAATGTCTTAGACAAATCTGGTTTAGAACAAAAAGCAATCCTGGAGATTAAGTGGCAGCACTTTGTCAATATTTTGGAGTTTCCACTCAGTGAATACAAGGATTAGTTCTATGATCCAGCCAGCTCAGTTCATAGCAAAGTAGAACATTATAAATACAGTAGTAACAAGATGATTTTATTTCAACTTTTAACCTTAAGGTAGCAACTGCAGAAAAGAATGAATACAACTGGACATGGCTTGTAATGGAGGCCTGAGTTATTTTCCAGCTTAATGGCAGCTGATATATGTGTGTTTGCAGTATCTCTTGTGGGAATGCATTAAGCAGAAGAGTTAACTAGTGTCAACTGATGATAATGCCTGGTGCTTCCCCTCGGGAGAGCCCTAGAAATGGGCTGGGTAAACAGCACACAGACTGCAGACATTGTGGCATGTTTGCTGAGGGGACCTTCAGCCAGCAGTGCACAAACAGCCTAAGGAAACTGGGCTCTCCTGAATCAACAGGTCCTTACTCCAGACAAATGTGAAATTGTTTCTTCTGGATGAGATAAAGGCACTGGCAGAAATGATGAGTTATTAGGTTAGTCCTCAGCACCAGCTTTGCAAATGCAGCTGAATTCCAGCTGACTCCAGTTAGCCTGGGAAGACTGCACACAGCAGGTAAATGAGGCAAACAATTGATGAGTCAGGGAAGTATTTTTCATACCTTTTTGAAGAGGTCAAATATGCAGTTTTCCCAAGTGGGTAATTCTATTGTACTTTGCCATGTACCGGGCATTTTCATCAGTTTATTTTTACCTGACCTTTGTTTTCTTTCATATATTGAAAAGTCTTAAATCTTGGTCTCATTGTGTCTGGAACATAAACGTCATATTAACCATTTTCTACCAGGAGAACCTGGGAATAAACCAGAGAAGCTCCCTGTGGGTGGACAGGATGGATGTTTTGACACATCTTTGTGGGAGTCCCAGTTTGTACAAACATTATCAGTGCTTAGCATAGGTCTCAGCTAAGACCAAGATTCACAAAGCTTTATACACTCCTCAGAGCTTTGTACACCTGTATGTAGTAAGAAATCACACAGACTCAGAAAAGCTTTGGCCCAAGTCTTCCACATTATTTGGAAACTCAGTGCCCAGGTTACATACCAGAGACCTGCCCTGGAGCCTCAGTAGATGATGTACAGTTTGACACAGGAATTATGGCTCGGTTTTGCAGCTTACAAGCTGATACAAAGAAATTCAATGGCTTAGGCAAGGTCAAGCAAGAAGTTTCCCCAGCCCTGATCCACAAATCCAAAATATTAGTTGCTGAGTGTGAGTAATGGATAGGGAAGGGATATGTCAGAGGCCAGTGTAGGAAAACAGAACAAATGAGGATCTGAGCTGTTGAGTCTGGGGTGAGAGGAGAAGTGGGCTGGGACAAATGAGATACAGGGAGTAGCTTGGATAGGATGGGAGCGCCTCAGAAGTCATAGAAGGGGTTTGTCCCCTGTCCTGAGCCTGCATCCGTCAGAGTGCCTTGCACATATTCCAGAACAGTGCAAACTTTGACTAAAGCCAGGCACATCTCAGTGGAGGGAGCCAACTGGAAGTTTCATCCCTAGCTAATATAAACCCACACCTTTGTTGTTGTAAGTTTCTTTAAGTTTTATTTATGTACATAAATGTTTTTATTTCTAAATTATAAATTATTCATTTTATATTTCATTATTTGGTTTATAAATTATATGTAAGTTTATGTATTTGTTTACATTATGCATTAAGGCGGAAGCAATTTTTTAAATAGAGGCAATTTACTGCTTTGCCCCTTCACACTGGGTACCAACTGAGCCATGGAACAGGTGGGGTAAATCTACCCCAAAGGGCAGGTGGATGGAGCTGAGCTTTTCCTGCACAGACCTGTGATAAGTGTAATCAGCTGGAGCTGACACTGCTTAATCTGGGCTAGCAGGAAGGTCATTTAGCACGGTGTCCTTGACATAAGTATCTCTCCTCTACAGTTATCACAGAGCCCAGACTCACTGAGTTTCAGGGTATGCAAAATAGTTCAGAAGAGGAATTTGAGTCTTATGGCTTTTCCCTATGGGAATATGCATGTGCAGAGGGGGGAAAATGGATCTCCTCCTGCTCAGAACATACATTATTGATCTTGAGCAGGCAGGTTTTATGTGCTAGGTAGGGGGAAGCAAAGCAAAGTAAAGAGGATTTCTTTTATTGTGGCTCTTGCTTTTGCATGGATGTTGTTCTGGAAAAATATTGCTGTGGGTTTATAAATTATGTGTGTCCAAAAGGAAGGACTGGTAAAACCTCCCTTTGTTCTTGTAGCAGTGTTTGCTACAGGAAGATGGATTGGCTGCTCTTTTTGACGTGAGCAATGGGGCCAGGAATTTCTCTTGTTATAATTGATCATGTAAGCCGACAATAGGAGAAGACACTTCCAGCAGATCTGTATTCATCCTCTGCAGCACTGTAGTTTGTCACTACCTGTAAGTGGAAGCTCTGAGCTGTCCCTAAGCCATCTCCACAGATTGTGAAGCCCTGTCTGCCTCCTCCCCAAGCTACCCAGACCTCTGGCATGCAGAGGTTAAGTCCACCATTGTATCTCAGGGGTTATTTTTGTGCAGCCTGTTTATCTTCAGTCCCCAGGTCATTAATAAACATCCTTTTTCAAGTACTCTAGACATCTGGAATATGGTTTGCTTGTCTCTGAGACAATGATATCCTTTTAGGCTGGTAAGGGAAGAATGAAGACTAAAGCTCGCCTTGTTTAGAAAAACAGTCTACATTTTCTTCTCTTCTACTCCAATTCATTCACCTGTCAGCTGGCATTGCAGTCTGCTGGAGCATTTAAGCTGGTATTTAACTGCGATGCACAGGTACAGACCCACTGGTATCACCTCCCTGTCACCATCACTGCACAATGTTATATTTGCACCCTAAGCACAGGCAGAGCCATTTGGAAAAAAGCAACAGCTGCTCCTTTTATACAAGACTAACTACTAATATACCTGCAACAGGGCAGCAAACCTGATAATTTTCAGCTCTTTTTACTTAATTTAGTATTTATTGATGCAAGAATACAGACTAGATTTATTATTTGTTTCAAAGAAAAATTGCCAACACAGGAAGTTCTTCAGATGAATGCTAGGAAAATGCAGAAAGGTTTCTGGATCTGTTCTGCTCATGGGCGTCAGGTGCAGAGGTATAGCAGAGCAATTTTTTTCTCTCATTTTACATGTCTATTTGAAAATTAGCCAAATTCTAGAAGTATCTTTTTCTATGTAATAACCAGAGAGGGATTTTACAGCTCCTTGTCCAGATGGAGCAGGCATCAAGATTTAGATGAATGCACCCCTCCCTCCTGGACATAAGTGTTGCTTATGCTGAAGCATCTACTGTGATTAGTGGGGTGGTGGGACAAGGCTCCAAGTGCTCCAAACCCTCTGTCATCCCTGGGAAGTACAGCTCTGTTTGCTGGCAGTAAGGCAAATCCCATGTACATGACTGTTCAGACCAGCCCCTCCTGATGGGTTCCACTTTGCAGGGGAGGTCACAACACTAAACTTAGGTGGAAGATTGAAAAAAAAAATATTAGCCCCAGGATTTGGGTCTTGGCCTTTCCTCTGTGATCCTGTTGCCTGTTGAGTCTGGAAACTTCTGTGATGGGCACTCCATGTCTGCAGCCACCAAGTCATGATCACATCAGACATGGATTGAGCTGGTGTGGAGCTACTGTCAACATTGTGCCTCAATATCTACCTATGGAAGCTTTTGCTTGAAACATTTTAAATGAGGCCTTTTTGGTCTTGTAGCAACCTCCAAAACACCAAGCTACCTGTTTATGACTAGCAGCTAACAGAGCATCTGGCTAATGATCGTCTATTGATCATTCATTAACCTCTGCTAAACCAGAAAGACTGAAACCTCTCATTTGCATGCTTGCAGATGTCTGCTATTGCCGCATCATGCCATTCACATGTTTTGCAAAATGAACAAGCTTTATGGGCCCCCCTCAGGCCAGGAGTGAAAGGAGAAAAGCCTCTTTGTGAGCCATCTCCAGCTGAGCCCTCCTGGCACAGTGTGGCCTCAGAGAAGCGGTGTTGGTAGACTTCAGTAGTTTCTTTTCGTCACTCCTCTTTGAGAAGACACTCTTGCACAGAAGTAAGGCAGGAAAATTGTGCCTGGAGCTGGGGTGGGGTTAGGGGTCAGCAGGCAGCCCCTTGTGACTCAGGGCTGAGGAATGTGCAAGCAGACCCTGCTCCTGCAGTGGCACAGTCTTCCCACGCCACCACTGTCTGCTTAGCATCCAAGGATCTCCTTGCAGGATGAGCGCTCTGGTGTCACCTTGGCTAACTGGAGCAGCCCCTGTGGCATGCTGCAGTCAGAAATGGTTCTTAAGGCTTTCCCAATGTCATTCCCCAATGTGTGGAGCAAATAGAAGAGGCACTGGGTTTGGGTAGCCTCTTGGTCAGGTTCATACTCCCATCCCAACACAAGGGATGGGTGATGAAGGCTGCAGATATCTTTATTGGAAAAGATACCATCAGACCAGCTATTTTAACCAGGAACAGACTGTTAGCAGTGGTTTGTAGCTCCAGACAGCCATCCTGGTCTCTCATCCCTTCCAGTCTCACTGACAGAGGCTTCTGCCACCTCAGTTTCACCAGATTCATTTGCCCAGCTGTGTAAAATGACCCAAGTGTAAGTAACCCTGTTGACCTTCTACAGAAGGGCTGCTCTGTGCTCCCTGCAGAGAAGAAATTCCTGGAGATTATGATGTAAGCTTTGGCTGGTCAGAAATATGGTCTTTCTTCCCACATCTTTTTGCCAAATCACATTTTTTTTTACAGTCTCAAAATGAGAGAAATATTAGTGAATATTATTTGCTGATAATGCCATGGGGGTTAGCTAGTTCTCATACTCAGTAGGAACTCTTTGTGGTAAATGTCCATGCCGATTGCTAACATTAACTCAAGCAGCATGGCAGATGATGCAAAAGAAAGTTTTATTACCTTTGATTCTCCGAGGTGCCCCAAAACACCCAGGCTCACCCAAGGCCTCTTTCAAGCTGCACTGTGAAGCAGGGGCTGGTGGAAACACGGAGCCTGTAGCAGCAGCTGTATCTGCAGGACCAGCTGTGGCTCTCAAGGTGGGAATGGAGGGAGGCTGCCAGTGCATCACTGGGCACAGAGGGAAAGCAGCTGGTGGGATTTTGACAGTCAAGGGTTGTGATGCATCCGTTTTTTGTCTGCCAAGTCAGTGCCCCTTGAAAAATGTGCATATAAACCCAGATCATGTTTACACAGGGATGACACCTAACTGAAATGATCTATATACAATCAGTAGGGGTTTTGTGCCAAAATGCCCACCCAACCACAACATGCCTGGCTGGCGCTCCTCACAGCCTCAGGATGCTTTGAGATGCTGAAGTAAATTACCCATGGAATGCATGGCCCGTGATGGATCCTGTGCTTGGAGTTCATGTGAAGCACATGGGTGCAGTTCTCCTCTCCCACCTCCTGCTCTGGGTCTGCATCCCTCCTTCAGAACCTCACTCTCCTGTCAGGTCTGCTGGTTCCAGCCCTCCCTGTGCAGACACATCACAAGCAAGAGATGCATTTTGAGCCTGGCTCCAGTGCTTGTGAACAGCAACTGCTTCATAACTGGAAAAGGGATTACTAGAACAACTCTCATTTTCTGTGTATACCTGTAGAGATATATATCTGCCCATTTGAATAGAAGAGACAGCTCCACCCCCTCTGCGGGACTAGAAAACTTTTCATTGTTTCTATTGTTTCATCTGCTGTGAAATTGGCTTGTCCAGGATTTAACTCAGCTCATAAAGTGTTTACAATGAGAAAAATCCTGGAATGCTCTTTTCCAGCTACCTAGGCAGGATCTATCACTCTAAAGATGGCAAAAGAATGCAGGATCACAATAAAGAATATCCATTTCTGTGGCATCTGAATAAGGAAAATCCTTTTGCGAATGATACATTTGACTTTATAGTTCCAAACTGCTGCAGACATCATGGATCAAGGTTTACTGAGCAAAACTACATTTGATGGTGACTGCTCAGTTAGACATGAAGGAGACAAGTTTGCACTGGCTTGTAAGGGAGCAACTCTCCTCTGTACAGAAATGAATCATCAAGGAACACAGTTTATGGCCTTTTGGGAGTCTGCAATGGCTTTGAGTTTTTGAGGAAAACTCACACATAACCTGATTCCCTAAAGAAATCAACACCCACTCTCCTTCAGATTTTTAACTGGGGTCTTGACCATTTGCAGTCCTCAAGAATTGCAGGATACCTTTCTCAAGAGCTGCACCATTAATTCAAGTCTCCCATTCCCATTTCAGTTTTGAATTCCTGGGCTGTGTCCCTGGACTCTTTGCACTTCTGCTTTGAGCAGCTCTCCAGTATAGCCATGCCCTGAGAAGGTGCCACAGCACACCCAGAGATACCATGTGGCTGCATCTCACTTGTCACAGAGAAATGACTTTCTGTGACAAAATTTCACAGGTTAATATTATCAGAGAAAACCAGCCTGAAAGAGAATTTGAGAGGTCACTATGCAGATCCCTTGCCCCAAGACAAGTCTGACAGTACTGAAACTAATCCTGACAGGTGCTTCTTTAATCTGTCCTTGAAAAAAAAAATAGCTGGTGTGAAGGTTTCACAGCTTCCCTTGGGCATCCAACTCCATTCTTCAATATTTTAGGTTGAGAAAGTTTTTCATAATTTCTAACTGAAGTATTTTTGCTGTAGTTAAAATCCATAATCTCTGACCCCTTTCCAGGCACAGATGGATTATTCCCTTCCTTTCTAAGGGTATTTTTGCCTTGTTTCAGACATTTATCTTTCCCTAGCAGTCATCTGTCGCCCAGACTGACGTTCCTCAAGTCCTTTGAATCCACAAATCTTATCTTTTGGACCTTGAATGATTCATGATGATTCCCTCTGAAGACCTTCCATCTTCTCCTTCCACAAGTGCAGTGACCAAACTATGTATTAAGCCCCAGCTAAATCCTGATAAATGGCAATGCTCCATCTATCATGGCCATCAGTCCTTGAAGAGCAAGGTGGCCAAGGGATGGCACCGTTCAGCATTGTCACCACCATCAAGAAGCAGCACACAGCCTGCACACTCACCAGTGCTGCAGATGACAATAAATACCCTCAGCATGTGAGTCACAAATACAGTGGCTGTGAGGACCTGTTGGCTGTCACTGCTGGCACATCCCTCACCTAGCCCATTAGCTTCTCAGAGCTGACAAATTAAAGTGAGCACTCAAGCATCTGAGATTGTGCCTAAGCCGTGGGAAGCCAGGATTTAGAAGGCTTTTATCATTTTTACAGAAATTATATTGGTTTGTGGCTGTGTGGGCAAGGAAGATTCTAAACAGCTCGCTCTGCATAGTCCTTTCATATTGCTTAGTAGTGAGCCATGCTCTCATACCCAGCACCAGGCTGAGAAACACAGACTAGTCTTTGTGGGCCCTGGAAAGTCACTCTGCCTCTCTGCCTTGGTACTCCCAAGAGCCTCAAAGCAAAAGGAACAATTATTTACTAGCACTGCCTAATGAAGAGAAGCCCATGTAGCATTGACTAATGCCATCACAAGAAGATGGTTCATGTCAGTGGAATACAAAAAGGAAAAAAAAGTGCACCAAGTCAGTTCAGGGAACAGATCCACCAGAAGACTATTTTTTTTTCTTTCCCCCTGAGATCAGATCTGTTTCCTGTTCAACTGCACAAGCCTTAAAATGTCATGGGAAGCCTGATGGGAATATGAGGGGGTTGAGCCTGGGGAAGGAAGGTGAGAATTGCCTGCCACTGTTTTATAATGATTGTAACTTAATGCTGACTAAGTTTTTGCGATTTGGGTGATTCCCACCTTAAACTCCTGCTATCTCCTCTGAACCTCTTGCCATGTCATCCTGTACAGAAAAAATGGGGAGCACGTTTCTACAAGAGATACAAATGTCCCACATTCCTTTAAGGAATGGTGAACACCTGCAAAAGCCCTGCTCTTCTGACACACAGGAGCATAGCAAAGCAGAATTCCTTTTTGTTTTCAGAGGATTTTAAGATACAAATATGCTGGTAATTTCATTTGCATTAAAAAAAAATCAGTCCAATTCTGTAAAGCATATGTGAAAAAAAGCGAAAAAATAAAAATACCATGTCAAAATGGACATAGTTTTGTAGGTGCCTTATTTCAATAATGCAGCAGTCAAGGCCTCAGAGTAGGCAAAATTCCCTTTTAAGGATCTCAGTGCTTATGTATTTAAAAACAAAAGAACCCTCACAACTGTGCTTCTTGAACTTCCGTCTTGACTACACTAGTGTAATTAATTTATTAAGCCACGAGAGAATTAATTGCATTAAAAGTACAGGCTCCATGCTGTCTGACTACCTTAATGGACATTTTCTTCCTAAAATTTTGCCTAATAAGGCAATGCGGCTCACAAAAAAAAAAAAAAGGCATATTTTTGGTGGAGTGCATCAGGTAGGTATCAGAAAGGTCAATTAAGTTTTTACTTTAAACACTGACTGCCAATGATTTAAGTGCTGAAGCCCTTGAAGTGCTGACTCTGCTTAGGTTTCACATGATTCCCTTGGCTCTGCTGCTTTGAAAGTCTGGATGACAGCCAGTGAGAGATGTTTCTCTTCCCAGTGTTTCAGCATGTGCCCCATCCAGGGTCTCCATCCTCATCTGGACAGGATCCAGCCATCAACCTTCCCATCATCACAGGGCAAAGGATGAATACTCAGCCACAGGGCTCATGTGAGGACTTTGGCATGGTGACGTGTTGTGACATTAGCTGAGGGACACTCTGCAGTGCACTAACCCTAAGAAGGGCAGATGCAACCCAAATTTCCCCAAAAGTGGGGAATTTTTAGATCCAGAACTTCAGCCTGCAATGCTGCCTTGCCCTGGGGCATCTAAACCCCATCAGTGCCCTGTGTTTTAGCTTCTGAGTTTCTCCAGCATCTGAGTGGGAGCTGGCCCAATGCTCTGTTCTTGGTGAAGTTAAGCACATGGATGTGTAACTCCTGCTTTTTGCCCCAGAGTCTGGGAGCCATCCGGAAGCTCCAGGACCCGGGGGCCAAGGCAGGAGTTACACATCCATCTGCTTGGCTCTCTCAAAACATGCATGTCATAAGATTTCTCAAGCATCATGAGCACTCAGCAATCACATCCAAGAGCAACAGCACTCCCTCCATGAATAGCTGGCAGAGCTCAGCTCAGGACCAGCTCGGGTAACAGCAGATGCAAAAACACTTGTGGACCCAACCTCTGTCCTCCAAGAACTAAAGTCCACACTGCATCACTCCAAGGGTGTGTCTTGAATCATGTCTCACTGCCACCTATCGCTCTACCCCCTGTGAGGCCAGGACCAGGAAATAAACGGGAGACATTTCAATTCCCAGAGACACTCCTGGAGTTACAATGAATAGCACGAAAATACTACTGCAGACAAGACTTTTTAAAAGAATCAGTTTAGGAGATGCCAATGAGAGAGAGGGCAATTGTAGGCAACACCTGATAAAATAATGACAGGTCTTGCTGACACTTTAAAACACATTTCTTCAAGAGGAAATGCCATGGCATGGCTCAGACCATGTCCCACTTTCCTTCAGCGACTGTAGGGACATCTTGGCCTGTGACTCCAGCATCTGTTGAACAATTTAATGTGATAATCTGCTTGTCTTAAAAGACCTGTGTCTTTTGTGACTGATTGAGAGATTACCTTTTCTTCAAGTATGTCTGTCCTCTGAAGCCCAACCCATATGTACAGCAGGTAAACAAACATTTAAAGGTGTTCAGGAGGTAAAAACACCTTTAAAGGTGGCATGCATTTCCTAGCAGAAACTGCCCCCAGTCGACATTTTTCCAATGACTCAGGAAAGAAGGCCATTAATTTTATGTCTAAAAATAATCCTGACCTCTGCGTGCCTCTGCTCACTGGCAGCTCTGTGTTTGCAGGGTGTGGTGCCGCGTGTCTCTCCATCAGCACTGGGTGTGCACAGGACAAAGTGCTGCTCCTCTGTGCCCAGCTGGTTTCAGCGTCCCACACCTCTGCCAGCCTTGGACACAGCATTTGTCTTTGCTGCCACTTCACTGCACTTTCCTTCACAATTCAGGTATGGACTATGCAACTAACCTTGTGCAGGAGAGGTAGAAAGTGCAGTCATCCAAAGGGGACAATGGTCTATTCCCCCTGAGGAGCCCAAGCAGAAGGCTCAGGAAAATTTATGATGCCTTAGTTACAGCAGCAACTGGATGTCAAAGGCCACTGGAGCAAATGATCTTCTGATCTTTCCCTTACTGTGGGTTGGGTTATTTCCTCCTGTCCTTTTCTTCCCCGATTGCATCACTGTGTATTGCTGAACAACTTTCAGTCTTATGCTTAGACATTGCACAACATCATGCACGTGGCATGGGGTTGTCATTGAACTGCTGAGATTCTGTATTCAGGCAAAGGGATTTCTGGGCAGCAGCAATACATATCACATCGGTAGTTACATATTCACCAAACTTCACAAGTTAGCCTGGAATGTTTCTGGGAGAGAAATGAGAATTTCTGAATTCAATGGGTGTGTGCTTGTTTTGTTTTCTTTTCACTGAGAGCACTGGAATAACTTGAACTTTGAATTTCTGGTTGTTTGTTGTTTATTACTATCCAAAATTCAGAAGAAAAAGTTTAAATCTTGCAATTTAGAATCCAACATATCTAAAAACATTGCTATGATATCAGAGCATTTCATTTAATTACTGAGGGCTGTATTCATCTCACATAGCATTAGATGCCTACAGCAAGATATCAATATCTTAGCCAATTTCCCTGTTCTAATTTTACAATGCTCAGAGACAAATAGGTGTTTTCATGTCATGGTTCATCAGATTTATTTCAGAATCCCATTTCTGAGTAGCCTACTTAAAGCTCTCCACTGTCTGTAAGAGGATTCTGGGTGCCTAGGACTAGATTCAGCCATCTTCTTGCCATAGTTCAGCATCCTTGCAGATTCATTAATGTATCCCTCCTAGTTTCTAGGTTCTACTCCAAAAGGGTCTTCTGTAGGTCTTGTGGCACTGTGGTCTTGTCTGGCCAGTCCCGTCTGGATATCTCAGACTTCCCAGAACTCAAATGGTATGAGGATCCCAGGTTTTGACTGTGGTTGCTCATGTCACACACTGGCCAGTTGAGTATGATCACAACATCCAGATAGTCCCAATGTTTAAAAATTTGTTGCAGATGGTGGCACAGCTGTCACCTCCCAGCAATGATCTGCTTTGAGTCAGGATCATCATTAAACTTCATTTCCCCTTGGTTGCACAGTGCCTTATGAGAGTTACAGTTTATGGGATTGCACTTGAATTTGTCGTGCTTCAGTTTCCAGCCACTGTTTCTTGTCATGTCCTTCTCCATTAGATTTAAAAAGCTGTTTAACATTGTAGCCTTTTTATCGACTGTAACTGAGTTGCCACTAAATCTTCTTTCCCTTTATAAATCAAACTGATCACTTTAAATCTTTTAACATATCTTTCCAGGTCTACAAAGTACTTTTGAAAATTTCTTCCGAATATTAGCTTCATTTTGTTAACTCTTTGTAGAAATGCACATGCTAAGATGCAGATTTCCTTCTACCAGGCACCTCATAGTGCACACACATATAAGGTGTTAGTGCATTGTTCCAAGTAGTTTTCAGACAGCAGGGTGAGACAGGCCTCTGTAGAGGGCAACACTTCTGGTTTGAACTTTTTGAACTTTTTTTTTTCTGGTTTTAATTTAAGTGAACCACCAGGGTTTGTATGAGGCTGCATCAGTCACACAGCACAGCGAGCCTCAGAGCACAGGGAGGTAGATGGGAAAAACATTGCAAGAAAAGTCTGCCAGGAAAGTGCCTCTAGATGCAGATCCCTCCATCAGTCAGACCCCACCAGGGAAATAACAGGAAATTCCAGTGGAGGTTGGACCCCAATTTTCACACATGGTCAGGGTAAACTGAGAGAGCTTTGACTGAGATGTGAGTCAGTGTCTCTAAAACTGATAAAGGATAGTAAACCTGGATCTGGGGATTGTTAGTACTAGATCAAAACATGTGATGGAGACACATTCTTTGCAAATTTTTTGCAGAAAAGATTGCACAATATTTACAAGAATGTAAAATGCCAGCAAGGCCCTAATGCATTCTGGCAGCTTTTCCTCACCCAAAGTTTGTTGATGTTTAACTTCAGCTCCCCATCTAAAGTTGCTTTGGGCCCTCTGGTTAGCATGATCTTGTGCTCAGAGGTACATCAGCTGCACACATATTGATAGCAGTCAGGAAACCCACCCAAAATTTCAGGAGGAAGGAGTGAATGATGGGGGAGCCAGGCAGTGAGCAGGAGAAACCTGACCAACAGGTGACTTAGACTGCTTTGAGCCCAAGTTCCATGAACAGAAGCAAACAGGAGCTGTGCCATTGCAGGCAGTACACAAGGTGTGGAGTAACAAAACATCCCAGGGAGTGGTTGGAGAGGTTCATCTCCCTTCCCTTCCCCAGCTCTTCCTTTGTGGGAGCATTACCAGCAAGGAGAGCCATGCCAGTCCTCGGGGCCATCCTGCTGCCAGTGCCTGTGTTCAGAGCCCAGACCCCATGGTGATAAGGTGCACACAGCGTTCATACTTTGGGGGCTGAACATTAAAATATGTGGCTGATGCTGGTGATAAAATGAGAGGATGATAATTTTGTTTTATGCCTCTTTTAGATATAGACTCTCTGTTTGCCATCATGGAGGAAAATGCCAATTACCCCCTGTAGGGAGGATAGATTACTTGATGCTAGCAGGATAACACAAACTCATTTCCCAGAGGTCTCCAAACAGCTGTCAGAGAATAATGACTTTCAGTTGCTACTAGCCCACACCAACACTGAAGTGGTGACCTAGAGGCAAAAAGACTGAGTCACATTACAAATCTCTTCAGCTTTCAGATGTGCCTCAATTTGTTCTCTAACACCAAAAGATTTAATTAATATGGATTATCATTTTTCACAGCTCTTCTCATTTGTGCAGAAATTGGTCTAGAGACCAATTTTCAAGAACTCCTTGTCTTTAGGAATTTTGCCTGTGATGTATATGAGTACTCTTCCTATCAATATTTTTTTCATTCTGTTTTAAAGCTTCAAGAATAAAATCTAACCACTCAAAACAAAAGTAAGCTTCCTTAATTGAAAAACAGTATTTTTACATGGAAGAGAAAACATATAGATACAATTACTCAGTAATGTATTATCAAAGAACAAGACTTCATACTAAAAAGAAGCAATTGTAATGACATGTCAAGATTTCTAGATTCCTCCCAGATTCTCACATCCCATTTCTGCTACTTTTTATGTTGCAATTGAACTGAAGCATCAATTCCTTGGGTTTGAGTTTTATTTTCCATTTCTGTCTCTCCTTAGTGTCTGGGGTCAGACTTGCTTCTCATTTATGCTGCTGTATGGAGAAGTCTCTCATAAACTGCTGAGACAAAGAAAAAAAAATGTGAAGAACCAGGTGTCCCAGCTGCATGAAATTAACTCAGGTGTTATTTCTCCAGCAAAGAGACTGTGATCATGGCCATGCTATATTTGCACCAATAAAACTGTGGTCAGAGTCTGATAGATTTAGCATACATAGTCCATACTCACGGCAATAGATCATAGTGACAGTGATATTTCTGTCTTGCAGGCACAAGAGAGGGCTATTGAAAGATGAAAAATGAGAAATTTTGTTTCAAAATAATGAAACCATTTACAAACCTGCAGTTTTTACAGGGAAAAAGTAAACCCAAAACAGTGAGCTTCCACTATGAAATCTAGACAAAATAAAGAATTAGATTTTTCCATTATATTGACAACTAATGTTCCAACCAGACAGAGAATTTACAAAAGGATGCTGGTGCTTTGGTGGGTGCAGTTGGCAACTGTCTCTGGTATGGATGAGTAGAGTCATGTGCTGACATCAAAGGAGCAGCAAAAGATCACTCAGGAAGCCCTTTGGGTTTAGCATTGCTTGATCTTGCAATTCTGTCCCCAGTGATTTTCATAATCACCAAATAACAAGTGAAAACCTTAATCCTTCCAGCAACACAAATCCACCAGAGGGAAATCAATTTAGAGAAATCTCTATGGAGGTAAATGAGCCGTTCTCTTCCTGCAAAGTTTGTGAAAAGAGCTGGAGGCACTGACAAAAAATACCTTTCTGTTTCAGGAAGGATAAGAGGACAGGTCAGAGTACCTAAATATTAACCAGAAACCATAGTTCTGTTGCAGAAGAAACACCAACAGCCTCCAAGCAGCAACCAAATCTTTCACAATTACCGGCAGGGAAGGCAGAAGAGGAGGACCTGAACACCCCCAAGACATTTGGGAGGATTCACTTCTTTTCTTTGGCATGTCTACAACACAAAATCCTCTTTCTGGGCCAGCTACTGTAGCTTCCTCCTGTGACCATCCACAGTGCTTCTACACCATCCCAGCTGCTTGTCCTCAGCATTATTTCAACCTGGGCCACCCAGTGCTCTCCCAAAGGCCTGGTGGGCTCAGGGCAGGGCAGTAGCAGTCACCTGAGGGCTACTTCACTACTTGTGAGGGAAAGAGCATTTCGTGTCATTCCTTGCCCCTCATCTTCGGTATCAAGGGATGATCCCTGGCATTTTAGTTTTCTGGACGTAGCCTGAACATCTACATCAGTGCCAGACACTTTACGGGCTCCCTTTACAGCCAGGAGAGAGAAACAGGCACTTTCAGGGTGTGATGTCAGAGCTGTTGCAGACATTAGGATTAGGGGAAATGCATCCTGAAGCACCTGTATTTTCCCATTGAGTATAAAAAAAAAAACCTAGACTCTTAGCTCACAGGCAGAAATTTACAGTGTGAACATCTGGAGTTGGTTGGGCAAATCCCACCATTCCTGTCAAACATTCAAAAAACTTTTTCCATAAAGACACCATGACTGAGAACTGCACCTCTAGCACACTTGCAGACAAAGATACTTCCCCTTATTTGTTTACCAAATATTTCAAGTAGAAATTTACTTCTCTAATGAATGAAATAAGGACTTCTTAGGAAAGTGCATAGTTAAATACAATGCTTAATTTAGAGCTAATGCAAAGCTAGTCAAATAAATGGAAATGGGTTTTTTTTAGTTAGCATAATGTGCTACAGAAAATGGTTGCAAATGTTACTCACTATTAAATAGAGCAAGTTCTCACAAACAGTATTTCTAGGGCAATGTCTGTCTGACAGACAGGTGACCTGCATCATCTGCATCTATTCCATTTGACGTGAAGCTGGAATGGCACAATAAAAACTATATGATCCAATATGAAGCCTTCCTGTAAAAATGTAACTTATTAAAATGATATGAGTGTGATTGAATCAGTTCACTGAATTTTTAGCAGGTCAGCATTTTACATTTCTGACTGCAGTTACTCTTCAAATACATACATACAACTTTTCTGTGTTTCCTGGGATGCTCCCATTGAAACTCTCAGTGGTTCAATGAGAGGGAAAATAGACCCAAAACATTTTGAAAGTGCCTTTCTTAATCCCATTTAAAATGTACAAAATAAAACAAAACTCAGCCTGAAGTACAAACTTAAAACTTGAGTGCTGTAGATAACTGTGTTTAAATAGGTGTAGCTCAGTTAATGCTGCCCTACATTTTATCACCTCCACAGCTTTCTTCATCACAGTCAGCAGTTTAAACATTCCTGTGGATAAAGTCTGCTTTACGTGCTGAGTATGGACATGATTCAATGCTGATTCAGTGAATAAGCATGTTTTTTAACTTGAACCTTCCTCTGATGAATAATTTTCTGTAGAAGTCCTTTAGTGAGGGGAGCCGACAGTACAAACACTGTGCAGCTCATGAAGCAGTGTGGACTTGAGTGCCTTGACAGCAGTCTACCTCCCTGAGGAATGGAGCTGGGAAGGGAGGCTCCCCTTGCTTCCAGTGGCCAGGTAGAGCATGGTGTTGGTGACTGTGAACACTTCCTGCACTGGCACAACCTGGCTGCAGCTGGGCTTCGTGCTGGGACAGCCTGCCCTGCGTTGTGAGCCTCTGCCAGCACTGCAGACCTGTCAGTGAGAGACCCCAGCTCATGTTTCCCTGAGCATGGGGCATCAGTGGCAGATGGAATAAATGTCTGGGCTCATGGATGGCCTCAACCAGCTCCCTGTTAGATGGTGTTGGATTCCCCTCTGGCACCAGCACTGACTGTGTATCTTGTTTTCTTTCCAAAGGCAGGAAATCTCCCACCTCAGGATTCTCTTGGACAGGATGGGTGATTCACTTTGTGCTCCGCTGCCCCTTCCTCAGGCTACAGCTGGGGAGTTTAAATAGAAAATTGTCTCAGACAGATTGAACACTGGGGAAACCCTTTTATGACCCAGAATATGCTCTCCACACAGTATTTGTTTCATTGCCAGGGGCCCAGACTTCCTGAGCTCCATCCTCTCTCCCGGGCAGCCTCCCACTGCCTGACATCAACAGTGTTTCCTTGCATGCCTGGGATGCTTGAAATCGTTGGGGCTTAACCAGGAAACAGACAGGATTCAGGGAAACAAGGGGGAGATTCAGTTTTCTTTCTGATAGGAGGAATTTGCTGCCGGACACCACTTTGTTCTGCACGAGCTTTGTTTACTCCCCATTTTGCCAGAGCCCACTCAACCACTCTGACTGCAGCAGTCACTGAAGCAGATGTTTCCTGCCCGGATCCTGCTCTGTAAGAACCAATGAGAGTAGAAGACACCGAGTTAAAAATGTGATTGCTTAATTTTGAGTTGTGTCTGGCAGCAAAAGACCATAGAGGTAGCAGCACAAATGCTGCCCAGTGGGTGTGAACACCACTGGTGTGGGCACAGAGCTGTTGTGCTCCCTGCAGCACCAAGAGCCCTCCTTTTTGTCAAGCCTTGGGTAGGATCTGCTACACTCCCAGAGTGAGGGTCTGTCTTCTATAGAGCATTAGACTGATATTTTCCTTACAAAGCTTACTGAAGCTAGGTCATTTGGGCCATGTCTAATTTAGGGAATAAATAGGCCAGGGCACAAACCTGGATGCTTCCATATCAATAGAATATTAGTTCCATTGCCAGTATTTTTGTCCTCAGACCATCAAACGCTCTCACAAGGAACTGCTGCACAGGGTATGAAATACGGACTATTCCCACTAGACAGTTTCTCTGTGTCTACCCTACCTCAGGTGGCCTCATGATGTCCCACTCTGCATGACGGAGGGGAGAGCACACCTGGCTGGAGAGAGGACCAGGGTTTGTGAACCTGCATAGGGAGCAGTAATGGCATGAACCTGGGGAGGTGCTGATGACAGCTGACGTACGTCAGAGATGATCAACAGCAGTGCTTTAGAAATGACAGAAGCAGATTGGAATTGGCTGTCATGTCCTGGGAGCAATTTGTCTGACCAGCAGTAGATAAGCAGAACACAGCCAGACAAGAGGTCTCAATTGCTCTTGTATTAAGAATATCTTTCATAAATGCAGATTTCTAACACAATAACATGCAGATGAAAACCAGTCTCTGGGGAGAAACCGCCTGGCCTGGCTTCAACTCTGCATCCTCTGCAGGTTTAATGCCTCCTATAACTGCAACAGTGAAAGCCCAGATTTGGCCCTGGCAGCAATGCTGCTGGGGAGAGATCGAAGGACAAAAGCAGGTGCAAAAAGCAGGCACTGTTCCAGACCAGCAAATGATCTGCAGTGCTAGTTCCACAAGAAGGTTTCTCAGAGCTAACTGGGCAGAGTGATGACTGCATAGACACAGGTCTAGCAATGACGCTCTCACTGGGAAGGGGTTTCTTGGAGCCTGCTGGACCTTAGTCCCTGAGAAATACACTTAGAGTGTGTAAAATGAGCTGCTATTCTCCTTTTCCAGACAGGTTTGTAAAGAGGTCCAATCTCTTTAGACTAATTGAGCAAAATCCTCTACCTGTCACAGGTGCAGCAGTGCTCTTGCTGCCATACAGGTACCATTGACCCCTGCCTGCACACTTCAGAGGACAGTGAAACCAGCCTAAACTGCTTCTAGCAGTCTGAGAAACTTTTCTTCCTCCTTTTATAGTTTCTGCCTTGCTCATAGCACCTGGCAGTAACCCAGCAACAACCATTTGGTCCAACCTGCCCAAATCTACATGTTTACTGTCTTACTGGCCTTACCTCAGCTCCAGGAAGGATGCTCTGAGCCCCAGTCCCATGCCTGCACCTTGTCACTCTCCTAAGGGAAGAGCAAGCAGCAGTGAGGAAGAGAAAGATACTGAAACAGCCTGGCTCTACCATGCTCTCACCAGTAACAAAAAGAGAGGTGTGGGAAGCTTGCAGCACTTCTGTTAAGTAAGCAGGACAAAGCAGAGAAGATTTCTGTGTGGGAGCCACTTTTCTCTGCTTTGGAAATATTTTTTTTTTATGTGTCCTGCTTGATTCATGCCCTGATTTTCCTCCTGTTGCCTTTCTCCTTACTGTATCGCCCTTTTCCATTTTCCTCCTCCACCACTGGTGAAAGTATTGTGGAATAGGCTGATATGTGTGGGTCTCTCATGGTTTGTTTTGTCTGAAGTGTCATCCTCCTTTTATCAGTCCATCACAGACATGTTAACTCTGACTCATTAGCACAGACCCATCAGTCAGCGACTCACACTCAGGTACTGCCAAGGAAGAATGAGCATTAGCTTGGTTAATCAGAATTTCAAAACAAACCATTGGGCAAGAGACGACCGAGACAATATTTTCCATGCAAGCAATGTTTTCCACCATTGGTTTCTCAGATAAAAAGCAGGAATTGCTTTCTAACAGATTTTAGGGCACAGGTCAACAAAAATGAACTGTTTATAATATCTGCTGTCAAAACAGTGTAGCTACATAGATCTCAAAAGCCTTGTAATCCATGGTTATCTTTTCCATGTTTGTTTTCCCGCTGAGACCTCAAATAGCTTCTTAGATCATACCACAGTTCAGTGCACGTGTTCCAGGTCCTGAGTGCTCTTTGCTGATTAAACCCATGTCTCACCAAGCTACCACTCTTCACCAGCCACTGTATTATACACTGGGGTGCTTGCAAGCCCAGGGAAGAAAGTCTTGCCCATGGCAGCAATCAGTAGCATCTGCCTTCAAAGCATCATTGGTTATACTGGTACTAAACCAAAGTTACCTGTAGTAGGCCTAATGGGTCCCTATTACTAGTTTGAAAACCAAAGGTATATCAGTTTGTAAAATACATCCATGGTTTGGAAAGGTCAGGGATAGTTGGCACAGCTCAAATTTCATTTGTCCCAATGGGACCAGGGTGCTGTCCTGGGAGAGGTGGCCCTACAAGAAAGACATTAACAGGAATCTTAGGAGATCAGTCTGTAATTGTTCCATCTGCCATGGACTGCCACAGGCATGTCCCTTAATCTCCATCCCTTAACCTTTCCAGCTCATAAATAAGTATAACAAAAGCATTATCTCCCACTTTCTACTTACCTTGTCTGTGTAGACTGTGGGCAGACTAATGCTATGTATTTCCTCATGGCAAACACAAAACCAGTGATGCATTAGTGTCCTAGCAGAGGCCATGATGGAAGCAAATATGAATAACCTTGTGACCTGGGAAACTTGAGATATGCAGGTTTAGGCAGTCACGCAGGGGATAGCAGTAACCCATCCTGCAACAGCACTCCCCTCCCTAAAATGAAACATTCCTCCACACCCCCAGGTGCCCATGCTGATTCCTGTTTGATCTCATGAAGTTAATTTTCCATTCATCACTTCTTTTCTGTCTTGATTGCAACTTCATTTAGGAAACCAAGCTTGATACAACTGTGAAATATACGAGGGCAACTTCTCTGATGGAATACACTGACTCTGCTGAATTGAAGCAGACTATACCTATATACACCAGACAAATCAATGGCCCCTAACTAACATCAACATGTATTAATTTCTGTACCAGGAATGCTAACAGCAAGTTTCAATGTGGTGAAAAGCAAATATTGATCTGTTTGCTTGAAAGTCAGATTTGGTTCTGTCCATAGGCAAATACTCCTGCTAGGAATTAGAGGAAAGGTTTTTTCCCCTTCTCCCTTCTCAAAGGCAGCCAAATCATATATATAAAAACAAAAAGCTGATACCTAGTGAGTTTTTAATTAAGGAGGGACCAAACCAAAGGGAAGCTCCCTGGGGAGCTGTCAATGGCTTTTGGCAGTTATTGTGGCAGGGAGCCACAAAGGTTCATAAGGGCAGCCTCCCATTAGTGCCTCTGCTCCTGAATGGGGAGAAAGTGCTCCTCAGGGAAATAAGATCAAACCTCTTCATGAGCAGGGGCAAAAGTGCTCAAAAAGTCTGTCTGAGCACAAGCATTTCACATTTTAGTTTTCAGTTTGCACTTCAGCTCTGGTGCTTCAAGGCCACTACTCCAGCACTGGCATGTCCTCCCCATCTCCCTGTCATGTCTCACATGGAATGAAGACACAGAGCCAGAGCACAAGGAGCCCTTCACTCAGCATTACCAGAATTTCTGTCTGTGTGGCAGTCTCCTGCCAGCACCCAGAAACCCACACCACGGCCACCTCAAATCTGTCACAAGATGGGTTCTAGGGGCCTCAAGATGCACCAGGGGAGACTTAGATTAGTTATTAGGAAAAATTTCTTCATGGAAAGGGTAGTCAAGCACTGGAACAGTGGTGGAGTCACCATCCCTGGAGGTATTTAAAATCCATGTAGACATGGCATGGAGGGACATAGTTTAGTGGGGGACTTGTCTGTGCTGGTTAATGGTTGGACTTGGTGGTCTTAGAGGTCTTTTCCAGTCTGAATGGTTCCATGATTGTATGGTTGCTGCAGGATGGAGGGAGAGCTGTGAGCTGCTGGGTGGCACAGCAGGCCCCCAGCACATCTCCCCCAGCTGTGACTAATCCCTTGTGTCTGCACAGGGCAAGAGCAGCTCCATGAGAACCTGACGAGCTCTTGGAGTGCTCCAAGGCTTACTGAAGGGAAAAGCTGCTCAGGAACTTGCCAAACATTAAAACTGGCTGGGGAAAAGTTAACTACTCTTTGTGCTTTGTGCTGATTTTGCACTGCTGCTCATTTCCAGCCCACTATAAGGTCACTTCACTCCTGATGCTACACACCTTCATTTTCACTTCTATTGGACTGGGGAGGTATTAGCCTCTTGGCCTCCTGAGGAGGAGGTTCCCCAGTTCCCAATGGCTTCAGGAAACCTCTCCATCATGTCCACATGCCACAGGGAATGCTCCCTCTCCACCTCTGTCCCCCATCAGAGCAGCCCAGTGATGGATGGGCAGGCACACATCAAAACCTCATCAGGCAGGAGCGGGTTACCCATCAGGAGTTATTTCATCCCACTTGACGGGATGAAAGGCTGAGTTAGGATCTAAAAATGAAGTCCCAGGGAATACAATTAGTTTGAATAGGCTGCTAAATATCTCGGCAGCCTTCAGGTAGCAACAGCAGGTAGCAAGCCACTCTTCTGAACATCCTCTATGCAATTAAAACAAACCTTTTGCTTTTGCTCTGCTTATTTTCCTTTGCAATATGGAGGAAATCTACCAAAACTGGAGGCAAATTCACGGCCTCAATTTAGTTATGCAGAGAGAAAAAATTCAGCTTTATGTCATCTTCTCACTCCAGAACCAAGACACAAGCATAGTCAAAGGTTTGCTATTCAGAGCCACCCCAAGGCTGCTCTGCAGCCACCTGGGCTGGTTCCAGAGGGACTGGTTCCCAAGGGTAAAAGCTAGTTAAAATGCAAGCAATCACGATTCAATTACTGAGAAGGCATCTGAAGAATGTTTCATCTTCTCATCTCTGAGCAAGGACTGAGGTGCCTATCAGTGTTCTAGTGAGGATCAGGTTTTGCTCTGTGCAGCACTGAGCACACAGATCTCACCTGAAGAAGAAACAATTGGCCATGACCTGAATAAGCCCCATCTTTAATCATGTGTTTCCTCTGGTTGCTCCATCTCCGCCTGTAGAAAGAGGGACTTGATATAGGGGTAGGCTGGATAAACAAAGGGTTATTTCTTTCATCATTACATCAGGAAAGATGACAGTTTCTCCTGTGGAGGCTGGCTCAATGAGTACTCTTTTTTCCCTCATCTCCCAGACCACATATTATTTTACAAGCTCACATTATAAAAGGTTAATGGGAGAAGCAAGCACTGACAATCATTTTCACTCCCCTGGAATGATTCACTGCATTGCTGTAATTCAGTTCAGTGTAAAGCTTCATATAACAGTAATACCTGCACAAACTAACTGCTTTCAAAATCTTTTATTTTCTTTTTCATTTTGAGCAAAACTTCGTTTTTTGGTTTTTGGCCCTTCTTTGGTTGAACTTTGACTTGAATAGACAGCAACATCTGGAATTCAGCAAAACACACCATAAAGGGAATAATATGTCCACAGCAGTTTTCCTGGAAAGGACAAACCCATTTATTACTGAAATGAAAAGTTACAATTGTTAAATGTCAGATGAAATTAGGAAAAAAAATTGAATCATCTGTGTGTGTCCTTTGTGTCCTTTCCAGCTCAGTGTGTGTGGAAAGCTGTCCCTCTGTTATCACCGTCTTTGTGCTTTTTTCCATTTGCTGAAAGCCTGTGAGGACTTTCCTTCTGCAGACACACCAGATCAATCTTTTACCTTTACACTGGGGTAGAGCTTTTTCCACTCAGATATGGAAAATACATCAGAGTGTCTGTGATCAGATCAAGCTCTAACTGAGTGGCATTCTTCTGGCCCCTTAATCAGACACTCCAGGAAACCCTCAGGGACGCTGGGAACAGCTGAGGATGTGCAGCCAGTGGGGTTATGGGGGGATGAAGGCACAAAGCACCTCAGGAAGGGAATGACAAGTGTCATCTCTCTCTCTGTCTCTCTCTCCCTCCTCCTAGCTGAGCAGCCACAGATGTTCTGTGATGGTGATGGCACAGGGCACCTGAGCCTCAGACACAGTGCAGTTGCAGACCAGATCCATCTCTCTTTGCTTTGTTTTCCAGTGGTAGCTCCTGATTTCTGGCGCAAACTCACTTTCTTCAGAGCACATGTTGAGGTCATGAAGTGACAGCTCCCATAAATCAGCAGACACCAAACACATTAATCCAGGAGCAGAAGGAGGTATTCAGCTAGTTCGGCAATTTTTAGCTTAGAAGACTGGTGCAAGGGTTGAAATGCCGCCAGCCTGGAGAATAAACATCACTCTCTGTTCCTTTTCATTTTGTACCAGGAAGTGTTTGGGGTTTTTGCAGCACAAAACCAAAATTAGGAAAGTGAAAGAGAGATTGGATTTATTTTCACAAGGTTGAGGTGGGCCCTGCTTCCATCCCTGCTTCTTCCAAACATCTCACATGTGATTTCAGGTATGTTTCTGATGACCAGACCCAAGAGGCAAGACCCCCTCAGCCTTAGTGACACTGTTGAGTCTGGGTTCAGACAGGTAACTTTTAAGCACGTGACTTACACCAGTTAGTTCAAAGCTGTGTATCCCTGTCTCCATTTCAGCTAGATTTTGCATGCCCTTTATCTGAGGGGACATTGTTTTTGGCCCAGACCACGCTGCAGGTAATGCTGCCCTTCTTGAAAGCACCATGTCTGCACCTACAGCCAGGTCTGAGCTACTGGGGTAATGCCCATTTCTTCTGCTGCCTTTTGCATGTCCTTTCATAGCAGAGTCTCTTATCGCTTGTGAAATCAAAAGCTAAACAGATTGCAGTCAAGATAATGTGTTAGTAGGCAGCATTTTGGGTAAGCAGCATAATAGTTTATGTAAATAAGTGAGAGGTTTTTTCCTCTTTATTCTCCTTCCCCATGAAGAAAGCAGAGGTTACATCCATTTTAGCAAACTCATCCTGAAGGTCCAGGTTTGGAGGTTTAAGCCCTGAAACTTGATCACAGGTGCTGCTGCTAAATTGGCAACACTGATATAGCTCAGTTTAGGGCTGGGCCACCAGCACGACCCTCGCAAACCCTGGGAACAGTTTAGGATTTAACAGGGACCAGAGGATGTTTGGATGTGGGAAGCCTGACTGGAGATGTGGAGATACCATTAATGGGCAGAAAACCTGCCTAAGGCTGGGGAACACTACCTGGCTGTTTAAATTCCCCAGTGAGGATATACCCTAAAAGTGTGTATGTGTGTGTCCTTGGGATAACTGTGACTAAGATCATCTCTGCAAGGCAGAAGTGACAAATTCACACAGGCCTGGGTTAGACTAGGAGAAAAGCAACACCTTAGACTGCAGGTAAGTAAAATGACATTAAGTATAATATAACCCTTGCCATGAGCAGGAGCTGCTTAATAGAGTGAGTTGCACACTGGTTAGCCACAACAATGCCATCTCCATGGACTATGGAATACTGTTCCAGCTACCACAATTACCCATGGCTGTGCTTGTTTAAGGTATCACTTCCTGCTCTACTGGCACGTGTTCAGTCTCAGCAGAGGATGCGAGGGACCCTCCCTTCCCTGGCTGGGGCTCCCCATCCTGGGGCCATCCCCACCTGCCACCAGCTCCTGGGAATGAGTGCCTGGGAAAACAACTTCGTTTCCTCTAGCATATTTTGGCTCTCATCCCTCCAGCTGCACAGCACAGGTAGCCAAAACAGCAGCACATGTTTTCGGCTGCCTGCTGGTCAGAGGAGAGCTCTGAGCTGGGCAGTGTGTCCTGGATGGCTCTCACTGAGTAGCTCCTGCCCCTCATGTCCCACAGCACGTTAGGACTTCCTCTTGCCCATTCCCCTTCCCATGTGTCCCTCTCACTTTTCCACCACCCATGTGTGAACTGTCTGTCAGCAGCAGCTCTGCCCCATCACTGTGTTCTGCCACTGATGGGGCAAACCAGGGCACTGGGGCAAGCTTCAGCCTGGGCTCCCTGGCTGCTGGGCAAGCACACACAGCCCAGCTCCCATCTCTTGCTTCTTCTGCTTTGGCAGATTTCCAGAACTATTCCTGTTGCAGACCAGAGATAGTCCTGGATTTTTGGCAGCTTTTCAGTCGGGGGAGTTGTTTTCCACCCAGCTTGAATGATGAGAAATGTGTACAGTACCAGGAAAATGTAAATTTTTTATAAAATCCCTACATATGAAGACGAGTTTTCACAAGCATCATGGAAATGAGGTGGCTGGCTGCTGCCTGCTCCCATTCTCTAATTTCAGGAATTCTGTTCCTTGCTAAGAAGAAGGAACACATACTTTAGATTTTGCTTTAAACTAGAATAGACCCAGGATTTAAGTGGGAGCATGGATTGCTCTCAGTGTCCTTCAGAAAACAAATCCATGAGATTCCAGTAAGAAGTGATGAGGCAGTCCTTCAATTTCCAATAGTAAATACACAGTCCATATAAACATATGGTGCAATTGGGAAAGAGATGCAGCAGATATAAATCTTCAGTGACTGCTTGACTTCACATTTGGTATGTGCCTTGCATCCACTGACACATCACATCCGACCAAGGGCCACCATCAATTTTACGAGTTTCACGTTCTTTTAATCCTTTTTCTTACAAGAACCTGAAGGAATGCAGTATTTTCCCCAGTACATGCAGTGTTGCTATTTATAACTCTGGACCTATCAGGATGATTTTTGATGTTTTTTCCCCCCTGAAATCTTAGACTAGTTGAACCAAGTGAAAAACAAATCATCTCTCATTTCTTTATGTACTGTGTTTAAGTACCAGGGCTGAGAATGTGGAAACTATCCTAATAATGTAGTCTCAGGTCATCCTGGATTCTCCTAGATGATTTATCTATGACCAGAAGGACAGAAATTCAGTATCCACTATGTGATCCATAGGGAGCCATAAAAAGTCTTGCCTCACAGAAATTAATGTCTGTGTTCAATCACTCTGCATAAATAACAGACCGGACCTGTCAATGCCCTAAATTTGCAGAAGTTCATGAATCTGCAGTCACTAATCTAATCTGCAGAAAGGCATGGGTGCTCTGGGACCGGCAGTGTCACTGTGCCCACAGTGAGACCGGGCAAAGGCAAGTGTCTATAATTACCCTGTTCTTCCACGCTCACACATTTCCATATCATTCTCCTCCCACAGATGTCACTAAACCAGAGAGTGGGCTCTTCGCAGAAGGAACCTTTGCTTTATTCCTGGCTAGTAGAGAGCTTGGCACTAGAGGAGCCCATCTCTCCAATGATGGGCACTGCAATGAGAATAACAGCAGTGGTTTGAGTCCTGGCCTCCCTTCTGCTCGCTTACGTATCCATGCACGTACAAACACATACCCAGACTCCCCATGGCCCATTAGCAGTCCCTCAGGAGGCTGGATTCTGACCTAACTTATGGCAATTTTATAATGACTAATAAAATTTACCGTGGTAGAAATTGCTGCTGATTTATACATGTGCCAGAAACAGACTGTGCACAGGCATTGCTGGAGTTAGGTGTGTGCGTTTGTCCTTTCCAGGAGATGAAAAACAGAAACAGGGACCTCAACACAGACGTGAGAGGCACCAGGGGCAGGCAGGCTCCCACAATGGGAGAGATCCCTGTGCCAGCCTGCCTAGCTCTTCCCATCCCATGTTGGATGCTGGTCACACTCCTGCTTCTCCTGTTCCTGCAAGAAGGCCAGGGTGTGCACGGACCTGCCACCCTCCCTTACTTACAATTTATTTCACTTCCAAGAAGGTTTTTTTTCACATCAGACTTATTTTTGCAGCTGGATATTTTTCCCCAAATGACACACTGTGATTTGGTCACACCCAGAAGCAAGGACTGGGTTTGCCACAGATTTCCCTGGGGCAGAAGTGTATAAACCAGGTGGGAAAAGCTAATGGCTTAAGGAAAATAAGGGAAAAGGCTACATCTCAGTGGCACATACCAGGCCAGCAAGATAAGACCCTCAGGCTGTGTCTGCCTGGTTTTCAGGAAAGGTGAAGGAACTGGAAATTGAAATTGGGTTAGCTGAATGAGGAGGTAGACCCTCAGGCCATAGCCTTGAGGTATCCTGCGGAGGAAGAGCAAAGATTTGCTACAGCCTGATCCTTCACTCCAGGCACTTCCCAGCAGGGAGATCACACAGCTTCCTCCCCTAGGGCACAGTGAAAGGCTCCAGTCATGCCAAGATGCTGCAGATGGCTTCACATGCCATGAGGTCTCATGGAGGGTTTCACACTCCAACCACTCCCACCTTCCCCCCTGCCAAACACTGACCCCACTGCAGCCTTACCCCTAAGAGAGCAAGGTGAGGAGGAGCACCAGTGAACCCAGGCTCCACCAGCACCTCTCCAGATCCTCACCCCAGAGCAGAACACAGCCAGAGATTTCCCAGCTCAGTGCATGGAAACCAAGCAGCTTCAGCCTGAGGGTCTCCTCTTGCTGGCCTGTTGAGTGCCACTAAGGAGCAGCTCCTCATTCACCCCAGCACATCTCAGGAGAAATTCTACCATTACTGACTAATTAGGAGCAGATGGAATTTGCTCCAATTAAACTGAGGAATCCCAGCAGGCAAGTTCCCAGTGCTGTAAGAGTAGGTCAGCTATACAGGGAAATATGCAAAATTTCTGGTTGGGAAAGGAAGGTTGTGAAGAAATAAGATCACTTTACTGCTGCATCAGAGCATAAAATGGAATCTTTCTTCTTCCTTTTTCTTGTGTGTGAAAAGTTTTAGATGCATTTATCTGTAGGAATATAATTCTGCTTGAATGCCTTCTGCTTTGTCTGTTTCCCAATCTAGGTGGAACAAATTAATTTTGGAAGTCCAAAAAGAACATATATCAACTAAAACATCCTCAGTGTTCTGAGATAAGGATTTATTCCAGCAGTTGCAAGACTGTCTTGTTGCCCCTCCCCAGAGTGGGGGTTCCGAACTCTAAGATTTGGTCATAAACTGTGCAAGTGCTCCCAGCATTTTTAATTAATGTAAAATTTGCATTTTAATGAAGGGGGTGATGGAGCCTTCCAGCAACAGAAACAATTACATATCGACCTGATGAAGTAGCAGCAGGATTGCTGCAGTGAGCATGTTTAGATTGGTTTTGATGGATTCAGCTGTGGTGTCCCATCTCTGCCCACAGTGGATGAGCAGAGGTGCAATACCCTGGAGAAAACACCAAGAGAAAGCTCCTGGGAGTCCTACTGATCTGGGCAGTTCACACCAGGTGTCAGCAGATTCACCCTCCTCTTGGGATTTTCTCAAGGAACAGAGAGGGTAATGAGAAAGGACCTGTAGTGTCTTTCCTTTTTTGTTCCCAGCTCTGGTCCTGGATGCTCTCAGGGAAGATCCAGGGGTGACCTTTCCCTAACACTGGGAGTATGAGAGAAGATATTCTGCACTGTTTTGTGATTTTCCAGATTTTCTGCCATAAGCAGGGTCAAATGGCAATTTGGCTCAGTTTCTCAGTTCGAATCAGCATGAGATACAGAAAGTTATTTCACCACTTCTACAGACCCTTCATCCCGAAAACAATTTTCCTTTTTTCCAAGTGATGATGATCTGCATAGCTGCATTTCAATTTGCAGATCCTGCTTGAAAATCTCCATTGCTTGGCAGTGCACCAAGAGGACAATTGTTGGAGTGTTTTTTGTCTCAGGGAGCTTGTCTCAGCATGCGTTCCTCAGTGCAGGGCCAAGGCATTAGAAAATGTTTTGCGTCCAGGAATTATTTATAAAGCAAAGAGGAAGTTTAAGATGACTGGAAACATTAAGACTTTCCAGCCTGTTGAACAGAGGGAAACATAATACAGTTTCCTAGCAGGTCTTGCTGGTTCACAAGGTATTTTATACATTTCCTCTCTCCGGATGTTATACAGTAAGTAGCAAATGAGTGGCCTGGAAATGCTTTATTTTGTTGGGGTTCTTTCATTTAGACAGGGATAAATAAGATCTCAGTCAAGCTGAGAATTCATTCCAGATCATCTCAATGCAAATTCTGTCTTATATTTTTGGCCACTGCTCTCCCCAGCATATTGACCCCAACAAGAGCATGAGCTGCACTTATGCCCAAGCCCTTAAGAACAGCAGAGCAGATGTGGTGTCATAAGTGGCTCTGGATCAATATACCTGACTGCCTCTATCTTATTATGAAGTTAAACACATGGAACAGGATCTCCCCAAGTACTGATTCATCTCCTGACCACTGACTACCAGAATAGAAGGGGACAGAACCAGCAAGGTCAGTGGAAACAGGACATTTTATCTGCATATCACAGCAGGAAAGCTTTTTGGTAAATCTTCTAAAATTATACCAGAGTGAGGTTCATACTATAACTTCTGCAAGCAAGAGAATCAGGCAGATTTAACCAACCACAGTAATGGAGAGTTCCTAGACCAGCCTTTCAGAAGACCTTTAACTCCTGGCTCTATTGCATTTACTAAAAACTCAGTTCCTCCTAGTCTAAAAAGCAGCTCTCCCCACCCTCATTTCTGTGGTCTTGACCTTGTGTGCAGCCTGTGTGGTTGCTGGTATTATCTGATTCATTCCTCTGTACTTTCAGTGCCTTTTCTGCTCACTCACCCCTCGTTTTTCCACTGCCATCCCGAGCAAACTTGCCTGCTACATATAATCTGTACCTCACAAATCCTTCCTAAACGGGGATTTGCATGCAAGGAAGGCAGCAGGGGCACATGCAAACACAAGAGCACCCCTGAACTGCAGCCAGGTCCTTACAGAAAGGGAGTCAGCTGGCTTGGGGCTTTATGCTATGCTTAAGTCTCACATTAGGTGCTCAAGTGTCAATTCTTTATTCTGGGATCTGTATCCAGAGCATCCCAGGCCTGTACTTGGTGTTCACTTTTTCCATTCTTCTTGTTCTATTCATATGGGCAAGGAACATTTTGCTACTTTGTATCTGTCTGGTCAAACTCATTTCTCCACTCAGCAGTTCTCATTTTACGTATCCTCTTCCCTACTTCAGACATATATCTTCAGCTATACTATACTTCAGCTATATCTATCTGTCACCTTTATTTTCTTTTTTTTTCTACTGAACCTCATTAACTGTCTGCTTACACTGACATTGCCCTTCCCTGTGTATTTTCTTCTTTGGATTACCATTTTTGGATAGTTTTAGCAGCTGTGCCTTAAAGAAATCCATCATTTCCACTCTCCAGGTTCTGAGCTCCTCAGACCAGGTGACTTTGCTAGTTGCCTTAATTCTTCAAAATCCACCCCCTCTGAATACTGGCGGCCCTGGGAAAGGTTGTGCTTATGTTTATTCCTCATTCAGCATAAATTAGACCCACTCACAGTCACAAAGGCAGAGACCATTTCCTAAATGCTACATTTCCTAAAGCTACTTTTTTCTCAGCCACAGCATGACCAATATTAGATACTGAAAATCAGAAGAGTCAGTGTTTCCAGTCCGGTCATTAGTCAATTAAATCCAAAACAGACACCAAGAAATAGTGCAACTTCTTAAGTCCTAACGTAGTCCCTGTGATTGAAATAGAAAAAAAAATTTAAAAAGAGAAAGGAAAAATTCCTGCCTGCCCTCCTGAGAAGCAGCAGATGCTCTGAAGCATAAAAAGCAAATTCTTCAGCCTAACTTGCAGCTTTATAAATTTCAGTGAGTTTATTATATTATTCACTACTTGACCCTGTTACCCCCATCGGCCTCAAATGCCAGGTGTCTCTAAAGTAGAGGAATTCTTCTAATCTCAAAACTAATTATGCATCAGGGTCCTTGAACTTATTCTGTCCTCATGGGCTGTAGAAAAAAATACAAGACAATTTATTACTGCAAATTTCTTGGCATTAGGGGGTTCTTTGAAATCTTGTAGAGATTCTTCTATTTGACATTGTAGGGAAACTTATTTCTTACAATAGAAAATAATGTGAAAATAACTGATTTCTGCACAGACCTGATCATTGTTTTTCAGCTTTGTGCTTGAGGATTTGAAGAAATATTTAAGTTGATGGACACTCACAATATGATAATGAAAGACTCATGAAGAAAAATATCTATCAAATATAATTTTTAAATTATCTGCTTTCCTGAAGAGTCAAGGGAAGGTATTTTTTGTGAAATGCTATAAATATATGTGCCTCTCACATATAAAATCCAGCCTTGAAAAAGACAGCTCATAATTGCCACTAGCACAAAAGATCATATGATCTACTTATCCTGAATATAACGTATTTGTTTGGCTTACAAAAAATGTGCCACATTTAGAGGAGCAACTCTACTCAGGGACTGAAAGTTGGTTTTTAACCTGTGAGCCCACATCAACAATAAAACTTCCTAGGGACAAACTTTTCTTTAATTTACTGTTGTATCACTCTATGCACACAGAATTCACCATTAGCCCTTATGAGAAGAATGGCTACTTTTAATCAAAAGTAAGGAAAAGTCACCATCTGATGTTGTTACTTGATGAAAAGGGGAAAACAGAGACGAAGACATTTTGTGAAACAGTAGATCTACCCCTTAATATGAAGTCTCAGTCATTTCAGTGCATTCATCATAAGATACATGACATAACACTGATCTCCTTGAATTCTGTATTTTTTTTCAATTGTAGACATATTTATCTTGCTGTCATACATACAAATCCTTTTCTTTCCTGGTGGGACATAATGCTACAAGTTCAAAACTTTTGACATTTTTGTGGGACTCTTACTACTGCCTTTTGACATTTCTCTCCCAAAAACTCATTAATGCAGAGCCTATGGCTCAGCTTCTTCTCAGTAAATAACCCTTGGCTGGAAAAGACTTTCTTCCTCACTTGCATACAGGCCAGCCCAGCATTCTGTACAGCCTCTCTGGACATCGAGCTCCAGGGCTCCACTGTCCTTAGGGTGGAAATCTCTTCCCCATGTGCTGGAACCTCTCAGGAACATTTTATGACCACTGTCTCTCTTGCTGCTGCACATCCCCGAAAAGAAAATAGCTCTGCCTCCTTCAGCAGACACTGGCAGGTTGCCATCAGGCTTCCCAAAAAAGTTCTGTTTTTATCCAGCCTGAAAATCCCCACACCCCTTAGTGTCTCACAGGGCAAGTTCTCTGGCCATGGTCACTCAGTGGTGGCACTGGGGACACTTAGATGCAAAATGCTCCATGACCAAGCTCCCAAAGAATCTTCCAGAAAGCTTCAAATCCCAAGTATATTTAAAGTGAAGAATTGTTTAAATGCAGGACCCTGAAATATTTATTTTTTTAATTACTAAATCATATAATATTCAGGTTATGTGGCAGTATATACAAGCTATTTTTGTGGGTAGGTGTCAATAATGGTTAAGAAGAAAATCTGACATATCCCACTGCAAAATATGTTTGAGCGGAAAAATTAGGTTTTCCAGGCTTATGTGTATTTCTGAAAAACAAAAAAGATTTGCTTAAAATTAAAAACTGGAATTAAAATTAATTTCAAACAAATATCGTAAATCAAATTTGCAACTGCAAAAAGCAAGTCAGTTTGCAGTTATCATTAATGCAGGAGCCTTTTCCCCCCACTAATAGGCAAACAACTTCCTTGGGGAAAAAAATTCTAATGCACTTTTGTGAGTAACATTAATGGCAAAAAAAGTGGGGATTATTTCTAGCTAGCTTGTATAGAAGACATGAAAACTCCCACTACATGTCATAAATTTGCACAGTGGAGCACTCTTGGCAGTCTTCTGATGGAACCATTTTTTAAACTATAATAAGTAGATCTCCTCAGCCTCTCCTCCAGTCTTGTCATAAATCTATCACACCAGCCCCTGGCTTTCCACTTCAGCCCACACACACCTGCCTCATCCCCTTATACTTTCTCTAACATACTTTATTTGTGCATAGCAGCTTCTCTCTCGAGGATCTCACAGCTTGGGTGTGCAGCACCATCCCTGCCTGCCTCTCAGTGCTGCTGTTCAGCTCTGAGGCTGTGCTGGCCAAAAGTTGTGAGAAGCAGCACAAATTGCACAAAAAGCTCTTCTTCAGGTGAGGTCCACATGGCAAGGACGTTGTCCAGAAAGAAGGAGCAGAGGCTGTTAAAACAGCTGGTGTTCCTCAACCTTGCCCAAGACAGGAATGCAAGACCAAGATCATAACCTTGTACAGATGTGGGAAGAGTTTAAACTCTTTCTTTCCATATTTGAGCTGGAGGCTGCAACCCTTTCACTGTCATGCTCCTTTTGGACCAAAACAGAGCCCACCTCCAAGTTCCTCCTCCAAATTCACCTTCCAAACTTCTTACAACATTATCTGTTCCTTTTCCCAAGTCTGGACACACCATGCTATAGGTACAATAAATCGTGTAGCTCTCATACTGAGGTCCCAAACTGAACTGACACCTGTCAGAGCAGAATCATGGCCTTGTACTTATTGTAATCACCTTGCCTTCTTTGGGGCATGGCCGAGACTCCTGCCATTAGAAATCACATTCAGAAATGTTTCATTTTCGGAGGGTCCCTCTCACACAGCTGTCACCACAGTCCTGTGTAATCTCCTGCCTCCCCATCTTTGTCACATCCCAGCCTTCCTGGGTCCCACAGCCACAGCCTTTGTGCTGTTCCATTGCAGAGCCCAGCTATGCCACAACTGCACCCCCAGCTCCCAGATTTTCTGCAGTAGATTGAACACCTGGAGAGTTGTAGTACCCACTGCCTCACCTTTCCATGCCCCAGCTTAGCCAGTTCTCTGCAGTCCACATCTGCTGGGCCCCAGGAGCTGCAGCCCTGCAGAGCCTCCAAACCACGTCCCACACATGGCCAAGCCCCGCAGGCAGATCCATGAGGGCAGTTCTGTGGCACTGTGAGCTCTCTGTGCTCACAATCCACGTGCCAACTGCAGCCCTTTGGCACAACCAAGCAGCCACCATTATTCACCAGCAGCCAGAAACCAAAGGAACTTTGCAGGAAACTCATCCTCTCCCTGGAAGCCATGCAGTGGAGGCTTCCAGTGAGGGTGAGAGTGAACAGTGTGCAGCAGACTTCTGCCTCTCTTGCCTCTGCCTTTGCCCAGGCACATCACCCAACATCCTCAAGGCTCTTTGTGAATGATCCTAGAGAAGGCACCTCAGCTGGTCGTGAGCCCAGTACTGACCCTGTGGCAGAAAATGAACAAAACACCCAACTCTTGACAAGTCCATGAGTTCTCTCTGAGGCTTTTGTGGGAGTCACTCCTCCAGATTCAACAGCAGCATCTCCTCTGCCCTGACTCAGGCTCCTGCAGCATCACAGATGAATCACATCCTCAAAAAGCTTCTCTCTGTTCACTTTACTGGGAGTCCCAGACAGCTGGCTCTAGCACAGGCAATAACTCTGCAGATGTCCATGCTCAGACATTTGTTTGGCTTCCCTGCTCTGGGCCAGCTGCTGGTGAGAAGCAGACCCCTCTTCCTTCCCACCCCTCCAGCATTTCTAGAGCTGCCTGAAGGAGAACACTGCTTTTCTCCTGAAAGGGGGCATCCAGGACTGGGCTCCAGCTCTGTGCTAAGTCCTCCACATCTGCTTTCCCCCTTGCTTCTTCTGCTTCTGCACCACAGTGGGACAAGCAGAAGTGAGAGTGCTCTGAGTGACAGGCTTCCTTCAGAGGTGGAGTCAGGACCCTGCTCAGAAAAGTCAAAAGACTGTCTGAATTAACAACTGCTTTTTTAGCACTCCATAGCCTTGGGATTGGGAGGGGAGATGAGGAAGGTACTTTTGAGCCACTCTCCTCATATTCCAGCTGCCTACGTTGTTTATGAGACCCAGCTGAAACCTAAGCTTCAGATTTTCACCAGGAAATATTAGGATTTTTTAGTACCAGCCTTTTCCATGCAATTTCATAAATACCTCACTTTTAAAATCAAGTTCAGGTCACCTGCTCTGTCCTGCAGGTGGCCATAGCTCAGAACTTTGATTTCTGTGTGGTACCTTGTCAACAGTCATGGGGTTGTTCTCCCCTGATCCCTCCACATGCCACCCCATTTGAATCCATGTCCTCTAGGAATGTGTTTCTCATACTGCAGTGCCTTGGCCTCTGAGTGTTTATTTGAACAGACAGCTACAGCTGGGGTTTTTGTATCTGTACAGACTTCGAACAGCTGCTTGTGGTTCCACCCAGCCCAGCTCCCACCCTCTGATGGGAAGCACGTCATTTGTGAGGAACGAAATAGCAGCAATCCTCCGGGTGTCATGGACCTGCAGTGGGAGTGGGACACAGCAGAGCCAGGCGGAGCAAGGTCAGCAGAGAACCAGCTGATGAATTGTACAGGCCAAATGTGGAGCTCCCTGAATGCCATCGATGAAAAACGGGGGCTTTTTATAACACAAACAGAAGATAACCCTGGCTGGGGGAGGGCTGACCACATGGGAAACAGTTCTGTGCACCAGGGCTGCTCCTCTGCTCTGGGTGGGTCAGGCCCAGGGGAGCATCACTGAGGTGGATGTGCTCTTATTACCCAGATATGTTCATGGCATTTGTAGATGGGCACTGAGCACAGATGATGGCATCAGTATAAGAAATTTTTACCACTTGGAACTAAATAGTCCCAGGGGACTCTGCAAATACAAACTGTGCTCTTCCAAGGATGTGGCTTATTACTGGCTTAACCCCAGTGGCTGAGCTGCCAATAAACAGTCCTGCTCTTTCACTGTCTCATCCCTGCAGTCTTCTTCTCCCTCCTCATCTGTATTTTTCTGAGTGACACTGGAAGTTTTGTGGAATGGCTTTTCTGTTCTGCCTGAAAAAGAAGTTTAGTTCGGGTTTTAGGGTTTTTTTGGCTGGGCTGATTTTCCAGCCTGATCACTGACCTACTGATATACTGAGCAGGCATAAAGGCTCTGAGCTGAATCCAAGGAATGGAGTTTAAAACACATGAAAAGAGAACATGTCTGTGCAAACAGGGTCAAGGAGCAGACAAGATCTCATGGTTACAACCAAGCTCAGCTGCATTTTCCATGCAGTGCCTCACAGTGCGTCAGTTTGCTGATGGTGCTGCTGCAGCAGAGGTTCATGACTTTGGAGGAGAAGACTTTCTCCCAGAGAGCCATCTTGCAGGCAAGCCTGAGCCTGGACTTTGCTCTTTCTCTGGAGAAATGTAAAATCTGAATTGCTCTGAAGGGGGCAAGAAGATCACCTGGATTTCTTCAAACATGATCCTAGACACACCAAGATTTTTCCCTCAGTCCAAAATCCGGTAGAAGAAATTCAAAACATCTCTGTGGTTAAGCAGAAGGCTGCACTAACACATCTTCAGAGTGAGCTGCTCTTCAGATGCTGTCCTTATCATGGAAAAAAATCAACAATAATTTTCTCTCCTCTCCCACCTGCCCAACAGGTCTTCAAGGAGACACACACCCAGGATCAAAATTTTGTGTTGCAAAGACCACAGTGATTTGAATCATTCTGAAATTTCATGTCCTCACAAAAGTAATGTTCTCTCAAAACTACTGCTTTGCTAAGATGCAATTCTTAAATTTTAAACTGTGATATCCAACACTGCAATGAAAAACAAATCAAAAATCTTACTTTAAAAATAATAAAAATACGTTTCCTTCTAAAATTATGTTGAAGCCAGACTCATCTACATAATGTGAATCTTCTTTTTTGAAGTAAAATTTCAGGCTAAATCAACATGTCTTTACAGTGTATTTTCATAGCAAATGACTCTTTACAAATGCAAAATAATTTCTCAGCAAGTTACACACCAAGACTCAGGAATGCGGGAAATCCAGATCAGGAGCAAGCTGAGAGTGTGCCTGCTTGGGTTCTTTGTTAATTAAGATGGATTAAGTCTTTGCTGTGGACTGGAGATTTCTCAAAGATGGGGCGGCAAGGTGTTGTCTCTGGTGAGATTAGGAAATCTCTATTTTTGTTTCCACTGCTAATACCCCAGACAGTATAAATGTGCAGAATGTGATCTAGCAAAACTTTCAGTCTCAGCTGAGGCTTTGCATTCCAGCTGTCAGGTTTTCACTTGTGTACCTTGGAGCCTGGCTTCAAGGGATACGATAAAAGAGATAATTGGAGTGGCTGCCAGCAAGAAAAAAAAAAAAAAAAAGTTTCAATAAAAAGTATTTTATTCTGCTATGGATACTTACATGAACAAATGGCACCCTTGGGTACAAACCAGAAATAATCCTAAGCATTTCTCTCCCTCCCTCTCTCCCCATACCTCCCCTGCAGCAGGTTTCATACCACACACAACATCACTGCATGCAGATTTCTATCCGTGTTTCACTGCAATGGGCCCCAGGAGCTTTCAGAGCCAGGATTGCTGTGCTGTTCCAAAGGCACTGTGGAACAGGGAGCTCAGGAGCTGAAACTGAGCAGGGACTGGGGTTGTGTCTCTCATGGGCACCTGCCTCCCCTCCCCGTTTTCTCGGGTCATTGCCATTGCATCCTTGCCCCTGGGAAAGGCTGAGCCCTGGGGCTGCCCCATCTTGCTGATGTACCTGACACCACCCCCAGCCCTTGCCCACCCCTGGATCCAGAGGGTTTGCTTCTGGGATTTGTCCAGGGCAGAGATAAGAATAAACCCTGAAACTCTAACAGGACTTCACACTTTGAACTCTGCTTCCCTCCCTGTAGTAACCTAAATCTGGCTTTCACAAGAGACTAAAGGTTTTCAGGTTGTCCAGGCCCAACCTTTGAAAATATGTTCAAGATCAAGTGACCTTCTTATTTAGTAATAGCACCTCTCTAAACAAAACCTTCTGGAGGAAGTACTGTGTTTACATGCTAACCCTGTTGTCAGAAAGTCAGAAATCCAAAGTCAGAAACTCACAGAGAAAATATCTCAAAGCTATGTATGGCTCATATTGAATTTTGCTACTCAGCCCTGCCTCCCTGTGCCCCCTTGGCAGCTAAATCTGTAAATTGGATAAACTATTTCAACTGGCCTTTGAAATCAACTAACTAGCACTCTAGCAAGTCATTAAATTAGCATGGCAGATGAGAAATCCCTGTCACTGCACATTTTTATTATCACATCCAAAGGGAATTTGAACTCCAGTGAAGATGTGGCCAGTTAATCCAGCAACTGAAAGCCTATGTGAGCATCTTGTGTATCACAGCTTTGATCGGAACTGGGATGCTAAGAGTGGTGAGCAGCACCCCGAGCCAAGCTGGTTTTGTCATGTCTAGCTGGCATCTGCTGCCTCTGTGCCAGACGAGCTACTGAGTGTGGCTCCATGCCCAGTCCTGGACTGCTGGATGAAGGATGTCCCCGGGGCTAAAGCTGTGCACATGGTAGGACCAGCTCCTGACTTGGGGAGTGACACTGCACAACCTTCCCACACCCCAACAGCATCTTGGAGTTGGTAATGGCTCTCCTGCATCTGCAGGTGGTGATGGGTCAGTCCGCTGTGGCCAAAAAGGTGAATAGTTTTCAGTCTATCAGCTCCCTCACCTCGCTCCCTGCAGGAGCACCTAGGCACAGGCAGCCCTGGTTTAGAAAGGTTTAAGATGCTGTGACATTTGCCATCATGATTGCTACGGTGTAATTTGAAAGTCTGATCTGTCCTCCCTGGTCAAGTCCTGCATGGGCCAGGAAGTCTGCCCTTGATGACTTCATGGGAAGCCAGAACCCACCACTTCTGCTTGAATCCTCATCTTTGCTTGTCAGCTTTCTTGTTCTAAAGCACTGCATTTAACTCCCCAAAGGCAATGTTTAATCTTTCAGGTTTCTCATTTGAACATGACTCTGCATGTCAGTGTATCACTGATAAATTCATGTATGAATTTCCAGTTCTTTTACATCTGTCCTTCTTACCTTGTCTTAACAGGAGGAGTGATTAATGACACCAAAATGATCATGACCTAAGTGATAAATGACTTTTACATCAAGTATGCAAAGATCTGGGGAATGTACAAGCCAAAATCCTACTGGATATTGCGAAACAATGACAAAAAAGAGCTGAGGCCCCTCTTTATCACCAGCTATCCAAGACAACAAAGTTTCCTTAATTAGACTGGTTTGATGTTTGTTTCTTAGTAGGAGGAAGTTAAAAAAACGAAGCCCCTCAACACCAAAGGTGAGTATAAATTTTGTTTTTCTTAATGTTGCTGTTATTTTCCGGTCATATTTTTTACTGCTGAACACTTCCTTTGCAGGATTTCCACCAGACTTCTTACATGTGCTTGTCCCAATGTGCAGCTATGCTCATCCTTCACTGAAGACAGATACTCTCACACAGAGACAATCTGTTTTTTTAAATGCATATGGTGCTGTAGCAAAAGCGCATCTGGATGATCTTGAAGGAGCTATTCACCAAAGGCCTAAATATTTCAGAAATATTGTAAATTCCTTTTTATTTCAGATTTTAATATTCAATAGGCAGAGTCTTCTGCCAGTGACATATGCATAAACGCTGAGTTGACCTCTCAGTGCTGCTTTGATTTCACTGATTCACTGGAACATGGTATTTGTGTGCACAGTGGAAAAAGGTGTCAAAGCACTTTGATTTATGCCAGATTTTACTGCTGTCATTAATGCCATGCTATGGTTTACCCTCTGGAATGACTGGGAGCTGATGGTGCTATGGGCTCCTTTGGAAGGATCTTAACGTCTCACCATGGGTTCTCCCAGGCCTGGGAAGGGCAGTTGGCTTTCTTAGATCCCCTCCCAAACTGTAAGAACTACCACTACCACTCTTTGCTATTTTTGGGCCATAATTTGGGATATGAGGCTTGGAAGAATGCAATGTTTCTCAAAATTCCTTCAGAGTCAAACCCAGTGTGAGGCACTCCCAGAAAGCATTTCAAATAAGTAAAGCATGAGGTTTAAGTGTGTCAAAATAGCCCTTCTCCAGGAACTGCTACAAAAAAATAACTCCCACAGCTGGCTGGTCCCAAGTAGACCCAGCAGGAAAGGCATGAAAATGCAGAGTCCCTGGTGACACCTGAAAGGACTTGCCAGGATGCGGCTTGTACCAGGCTGGGTCCTGAGGTACAAAGAGCCTGTCAGCTCACTGCTACTCAGAAACCCAAAACAGGAAACCCCAAACGAGCACAAAGCAGTCAAACAGTGAAGAAGAAAGCTCGTTCATGCTTTATCCAAACAAAGCCAGTCGTTGGTGAGCCCAAAGAGACAACAGAACTGTCACTGAGGCTGGGATCTCAATTTGTCAGCTCAGATTCTGTGCATAAATCCCATGAAGCAGGGGACATTACTGCATGGTGTTGGGGGCTGCTTGGCCTGCTCAGCCACCAAAGTGTCTGCCAGGGTTTCTGAGCACACTTTCCTTCAGAAAAATGACTTTGCACACCCCAAGGCTGAGCCCAAGCCTGGCATGGTGCTGTGCCAGTCAGGTGCCCTGACCCCTGATGGGGAGAGTGGTTATAAAAGCCTCCTCCTGTAAGGGGAGAAAGATGAAACCACAAGTTTAGAAGGCTGTAAGGACTTGACTAGGGAGGGTCAAGCCTTTTTAAGTAATCAGATTAGAGAGAAACAGTGCTAATAAAAGGCTAGATACTGGTAGATTTAAAGCCACAGTGTAAAGACTTGCCAATTTGAATGGGTGCAAGGGAGAACCCTGCAACATCACGGTCTGAGGGGACACTCCAAACTTAAACCCTGATGCTTAAGGCTTTCAGGTCTTCTTTAGGCAAGCATGGGAGGCTAGAGCACATCCTCTCCACGGGTCCTTTCCAATTGGAATTATTCCCTGGATCTGTGAACATGTTCTAAAAGTGCAGAAGAACTTCCTTAAAGTTTCTAAAGTTTCTTGAGAAACTGATGGGTTAAGAAACACATACTTACTCTGTCTTCTGGTGAATGTCCTTTGCTGAGACTGAAAATATCTCTGTCCAGTTGCTGGCACAGCCTCAGACTTTCTGGGTGATCCTGAAAATAAAAACAGTCGGACTAAGTGTCCCAGGAACACAGCATATTTTCTTTGCCAGGAGCCAAAACAGGTGCTGGGTAAACTGCTGAACCACTAATCCCTATGCTGCACTTTTAATGCCCAAATGTTCAGGGATGAGAGCAACCCTCTCTTTCTTCTGCTCTTTGCCTGTTTCTGGAGCAGAGCCCTGTTTAATCTCTGGATTTTTAAGTGATCCAGCACAAGACTCAAGTCTCGCCAAGCCCTTGTTGCACTCAGCTGCAAACTCCTCTCTCCTCTGATTGCCCACAGACACAGCACCATGAAAACACTGCCTTCTGTCACTTAATCTGTCACTGAAGAGCAAACCCTGGAGGATAAATTCAAAGACTGCTTGCTCTTTTTTTTTTTAATGCAACTCAGAAACATGTTTCCACCTCTCTTTGCTTTTGAAGATGGTTTTGTAAAGAGAGATAGCACACAAGTGAGAGAGCAGTTTCCTTTTTGCAGGTGCATGTCATTCACACTCTTCTGCCTGAGCTTTGTCCTCCTGCCTGGCCTGCTGATAGTGTAGGATGTTCTGAGGATGGGAAAAGGATGGAACATCAGATAATAAATCCTCTGGCACAATTCAACTGCCCTCACTCAGCCCAGAGTGCCTATGCCAGGCAAAGTGCAAAACTCTTTTTCCACCAGAGCCTGCAGAGACAGGGGTTAGTTTGTTGTGATTTAGAGAATCCAAAGGTTTGTGCCAAACCCTAAACCAAACACTTGTGTTGTCACTGATACCATTGCAGGAGGGAGCCAGAGGCATCAAGCAGTAAATTCAAGAGAATTAAAACCATCTGTTGCCCAGGACTGCCAGCCCTCATCTCCCTGCAGAGTCTTTTGAGGCAAGCAGTTTCAATAGCCAAGTTAAATTTCCTTGAAAGCCACCTACACCCAGACAGCAATGCTGTCCCTCTTGCACACAGCAGGAGATAAAACCAGCCAGAGCAACAATTTTACTGGAAATTCTAGATCCTTCTGGGACACTTCTAGAAAGTCTTGAGTTGGAAGGGACTTTAAAGATCATCTAGCTCCAAACCCCCTTGCCATGAGCAGGGACATCACCCACTAGATCAGGCTGCTCAGAGCCCCATCCAACCTGGCCCTCTAGATCTTTGCAGAGTAGTCAGATACATGTTCATGATCAGTGAGTGCAGACATGGGTGTACACACACATCTTTTGGTTGGATCAGAGTTCTCACATTGGTTGAACACCTGTCCTAAGGAGTCTTCCATGTAAACAGACATCCATGTGAGTCTGATTTTCACAGGCCTGAGAGTAATGCTCTGGATTCAGCATCTGGGTTTCCAAAAGTGGACAAACCAGAGACAGTGATAACACAGGTCTTTACAAAGGGATGGGAAAAAGGTCTGATTTATTATTTATAATCTAGAGGCAAACACCATCAAGAGGGCAATAAGGTAATTTTTCAGTGGACTGCATAAAGCTCTCAGTCTCTTTAAACTCCTGTGAGCTGAAAGTGCTCCTATCTCAGCAGCAGTTTTCTCCAGAAGCCAGCTAGCGCTCTCAGTGCCTTTTGCCAATAGCAGCTATAATTACATTAAAAGGATGGTTTGCAGAAGCATGAGAACATGTGCAGAGCAATGTTACACAACATTGTAAGGAGTTTGCGCACTTCTGTTGTTCCAGCAAACCACTTACAATGACACTCACATACTCCTATTTTCTCTATTTTGGAGATAAAATTATGAAGGAATTCTTTTGTGGGATTATCAGATAGATGAAGACCTTTGACTCATTGCAGCCATTCAAGGGGAGCTCGATGATCTCAAAACAATTCTCTTCTATGAATGGCCATTGTGATCCCATAAAAACAATGGCATGGGATGTCACACATCCTTTCCTGAGCTTAAGAGAGGCATGCTCAAATATAAGAACTTAAAAATGAAACAACATTTCTGTGAAGTGGAAATGACTGCAGTGTGTGCTGCCACTTCTCTTAGTGTTCGTGTAAGTACACTTACCTCCAAATGCCATCCTTTCTCCCCAAGCCTGAGCTGTAATTAGAATTCCACCTTTAAATCTGAGTGCATTTTGTAGGCTTAATAGGGCATCCAACAGCAATAATGGCAGTAATTACAAAAGTGTTTGGTGTTCAGAAATAAAGAAAAATACACTAAAGATGAAAAATGTGATCAGTCAAGAATTCTTTTGAAACAACACAGGCAGAAATGGGCAAGTTTGCATGGCTATAAATATCACCAGAACAGAGCTTACATTATTTAGGGCACGTGTATGATGAATGCTCTTCTGAAAGGCTCTGGGCAGTGATAAAGCTTGAGAGCACATGAAACCTGGGAAATATCAAAATATTATAATCTGCTTTGGAGACACACTGCTTTTCTTTATGGCTTGCAAAAATACACTCGAGATTCCAGCTGCACTCCGCTGCAGGAGCGCTTGTTTATGGCAAATGGAGAGCACACTGGGAAATATTGCTAAAGAAGCTGGCAATGGATCAGCATGAGCAGCTTGGTAGCGAGTTACTTTAATGGCATTGTATATCCTGTCCCAAGTCATGGTGAAACCTCTCAGGGAACAGTTTGTAACAACCACCTTCCAGTCATCCCTCATGTATCATCAAGATCCAAAACACATGCATCATGGACACAAGACAAACTGGTAGGGATCTTGGTTGTCACAAGTTGTTCCTCGGGTCCTTCAGAGTAATTCTGTTTGAATTTGGCAATGTCTTGAACACAAACAGTTCCCAATAAGCCATCAGGAGACCTGAAGTATTCTGTTTTTTTCATCTGCCCTCCAAAGAGCATACAGACAAACAATATGTCTAAACAACAAAGTAGTGTAGCTCATCTCCTTCTTTTATTATTTTTCATTTATCCATTAACCATTTCTCCCAGTAGCTCCTCTCAGACACTAATCAACTTGTACCATAAGTAAACTGGGAGGTTTCCCATTTTTTCAACCTGCAAAATGAAGTATGAGAAGGTAGAACTCTGATATATTTATTTAACCACAAGCTGCTCCTTCCTCAGGTTATCACACCATTTAAGTCCAAGCTGTGCACCCAAGAGGTATCTGACTCCAGTCACTTGGTCTCAGCACATGCAGTACCACAAGGAACAAGCTATGTTGTGGGACTTTTGCAGTTCTTTCCTTCTGGAATTCCCCACTTATTGTTCCTCCTTCAGTCTCTCAGGAGGAAGAGGTGGTGCACTGTTTCTGGTGTTAGTTGTGCCACCACCCCCAAGCTCTCGTGTCTCTGCTGGCTGGGGAAACAAGGTCCTAAGCTGAAAACGTGACAGATGGTGTTGGTTGTTGATGAAATTAAACCACAGAACATGTCCTGCAGAACCAGGCAGAAATCTAACATGTCTCTGCACCTTGAACAAGTCAAAATTAAATGTTTTAACCTCAAACTGCACGCTGGAAGCTCCCCAATGCTGTTATTATTTTAGGCATTGAGGTAGGAGGTAAGAGAAATGTTTCTTGTAACACACAACCATTTCACACAGCTGAGACTGGGAACACAAAGTGCCACTGGAACAGCAGCCATCTCATGACCCTGATCTGAGCACTGATGCTGGAAGAGCTCTATCCAAGCTCACAGGGCAGCTGCTGCAGAGCCAAGGCTCCAGGTATGGGTTAGATGGAAAAGACAAGAGACTCACCAAAATTATCCTCTGCAGTCCCCTAAAGGCTGCTTGGAAGGTTGGATCAGCTGTCTGCACAGGCAGCAAGCCTGGAGGTATGTCCCCTGCTGGAACACACAGGGTGAATTGGCTATTTCCAGCCCACAGGAGGGTCTCAGGCCATCCCTTGTGTCCCCCGAGAAGTTTGGGAAGCCCCTGTGTGCAGAAGTGGAAGTGGCCCTAGAGCCTGATGGTGTACCAGCTGATCTCCTTAGAAGTGGCATGAGGCTCAATTTAGTTGCCTAACCAGCACTGCCCAGTGCTATTAAGGCACCCTTTGGCCTTTGTTTCCTTACTGCTGCAAACTCTGTGCCCATCTCGTAACCACGGCAGATGTTTTGGCTCATTAAGGACATCCCACATGGCACAGAGTGTCGATATTTCTGCTCAGAAACCAGGCTGACAATACTCAAATCCTCACTTTTTAAAGAACATTGGCATCCACAACACAAGTTCAAACTTACAAGATGCAGTACCTGTGAGCTGGTGTTTCTGAATGCAGGATCCATTGCATGTGGATGAAGATATAAATATGTGCCCAAGCTTATGCAAACTTTCGACCAGGAGAGCAGCAGCTGTCACCAGTAGTTTCTGAATCTCATTTTCTAAATATACCTTGCCTAAATCACGGGAAGAACATGGCTTGGCACCTCCCAAGGGGAAACACAGATGTTTGGCTCCAAATCCCTGGAATTTCTTGAACTTCTGTGGACAAAAGGGGAAAGGTCAAAGGCTGAGCAGCACTATTTATTTTGACTCATTTTCTACCAATTGTTCAAAACCATGCACAGATAAGGCATTTCAAGACCCATGGGCTCTGCCTGAACAGCACGGCAGATTCCAGTCATTCCTCCAGGCTGATGGGGGCTATTCAAGCCCCACTGAGGCAAGGTGGGTCTACCAGCCCTCAGTCTGCTGAGGAAGGACAGGTTCCAGACAGACCACTCTTTCCCCAGACAGACCATCCCATCCCATCCCATCCCATCCCATCCCCATTGCACCAGTCCTGTGCTCCGTGAGGAAGAAATCCTGGGCCTCAGGAGGTGTTTCACCTGCCAGGAAGCTGGGTGCCCCACAGAGACAGCCCCATGGTGGATGTCCGAAAGATTCCTTCCTTTTCAAGCAAGACCAAAAGAGAGAAAAGGAGAGAGGAGACACTTGGTGGACTTCAAATATTCCTTTTTATCCTGCACCTAGAATTCAATTCACTTTAAAAAAAAAGCCTAGAATGTTCTCCAGCAGCCTTTTCTGCAAACATGTTCTGTACTAATAACTAAACACTTCAGGAACAACTGCAATGGTTCCCTAAACAGCATGTCAGGGTGGCATGATTGCTGTCCCTAACATTACTGCTGCTCAGATAATGGGAAAATACATTACAAATGCTGGCTTATCTCTCCATCCTGCTCCCATGTCACCTGCAAGGGCCACACTTGACCAGTACTTGTCACATGAAAATATCCCCAGCTGGGAGGAAATTCCTGCCACAGAGGTGGCACTCATTCTGCACTACTTTCAGGTATTTCTGTGGTGAAAAGAGCTATCTGAGATATCTGCATGCTCCACTCTGTCCTGCTCACCCAAAGGATTTTGAGGCCAGAGGGGTTCATGCGTCAGCTGTAGCCTTCCCTTATGCTGGCTCTAAATCACCATCTGGCACTGGGTGGTTTCCAGCACCTGGGAAACATGAATATGGATCAGTGCAGTCTTTCTTTCTCTCCTTCCCCCTGCCCTGCCTTGGGCATGCTCTGTGCTTACATCTGCAGCTTCAAGGATTGCAAATACCAATAAAGATCTAAGCAAATGTAAGCTTCAGCCTGCATTCCAATTGAATACAAACAATATGTTTTTAGAAACAGCCCTATTTCATCCACTTATATGTTCTCTGCTGATTTAACCTCTTGCAGAAGTTTTTTGGGTTGAGATAAAGGGGTAACATTCTATTCTGGTATCTCCTCCCTTTTTCTCCCCAGCCCCCAAGATGATCTCAAATGCACTCTCATCCACCTTCCTACTACAACAGGTAGAAAATCTGTTTAGAAGTAGCAGCAGAGCACAACCTCCTCTGTGGTCATTCCCACCATGCCTGCTGCAGGTCAGCACCACCAGGGCAAGTCGACCTACCTAACCTGGGCTCCTACAGCAAGTATTGATGTGATCTCAGAGCATGCTGCAATCCAAACAGGCCTCCATGTGAGAGTTAAAGCAGTGCTGTGTCTTAACCACTGAGTTAACATTTTGAAATTTAGATGGACTCAAGTCTCTATTTCTTTCTGTATTTCTACAGTACCTAGCACAGCAGCACTCAGATTCAACTCTGATGTTCCCAGGCATGGTCCCAAAACAAACAAGAAGTTGCAAATCAGCAATCTGAATCACCCACTAAAATGAAGAGGAGTGTGTCATTGATTCCACTGGAGCAGAAGCACTCTCTATATCATTTCCAGATCAAGAAGCAGACTCCAGGAGGTCCACATTCTTTGGCCCAGCTACCAGACCTCAAGTGGCTGACTGTAGGAGCACAGTACAGCAGGGTTAATATTCACCATTCCTGTAAAGAAGTTTAGTCACACAGTGCTATTTGTGACCCCCTCCCATGCTAGCAGCAGCCCTGTGAGGGTGTAGCTGGCACAACATCAGCCAGCAGGACCTGCACCAGGCAGGACCTGCACCAAACAGCAGGGAAGGCCTGTGAACAGTCCTTTGAGGTCACACTGCTCATGAGACCCACGTCTGGAAATAAATAACCAACCATTCACACCTCAGTTTATCTTCACTTAAACTGTACATCTCTCCCTCCCTCCCCACCACTGTTCAAATTAATTTGGACCCTGACTCAATGAAGCATTCAAATGTGTGCTCTGGTTCAAGCACTTGGTCCTGGTGGAGCAGAGAGGTGGGGTGATGCCAGGATAGATGCCAAGTTCATTCCTGCATATTTGCCTGTGGATAGTAACCATTTTTGCAGGAAGATGGTGTCCTTGGGGACTTATCCCCTGGGATTTATCCCCAGGGGGAGAGATGTGCAATCTCTGCTCTCCTATGTCCTCAGTGCATCCTCCTTGTCCCTGCTACCTGTCTTGGCAATGCTGGCAGACTTGTGGACTAAGCTGGATCTGCCACAAAGTGCTAGGGTGGTCTTGTCATGGTTTAACCCCAGCTGGCAACTCAGCCCCACACAGCCACTCGCTCACTCCCCCTGGCCAGTGTGATGGAAGATGGAATTGTGAGGGTAAAATTGAGATAAAGACAGTTTGATAAGGAAAGCAAAAGCTGAACACAGAAATGAAACAAAACAAGGAATCAGTTTACCCCTTCCCATGGGCAAGCCAGTGTTCAGCCATCATCAGGGGAGCAGGACCCCATCACACGTAACTCTGACTTGTGAAGGTGAATACCATTATTCCTCCTGCTCACCCTACTTTACATCCTGAGCATGATGCACATGCTATGGAATATCCCTGGGTCAGATGTCCAGGCTATATCCCCTCCCAGCTCATTTTGCACCCCTTGCTGGTGGGAGAAGATAAGGAGCAGGGAAATCCTTTATGCTGTGTAATCCCTACCCAGCTATAACAAAAACATCCCTGAGTTATCACTGTTTCCAGCACAAATACAAAACACAGCCCCATACCAGCTACTGTGAAGAAAATCAGCTCTACCCCAGCCCAAACCAGCGCAGGGGTTTTTGCCTCTGTTCTTTCATGCCCACAGAACTGTGCAAAGGCAGTGGATGGGGTAGGCTGCAGCCCAAAACTGGGAATGCTGTGTCCTTTGTGAGTCTGGTTAGGTGGATTGTCACAAATTCCACAGGTCCCTAAATGCCACCAGCAAAAGAGCAAGGACAGGTTATTCTGGCCCACTCCCAAGTGAAAAGTGAAAGCAGGGCCATGAAGCAAGCAGACAAAAGACCTCAGTAGAAATTGAGGATGCTCCATCTCTCGGAACAGAGCTCTGAATAGATGAAGTCCAAGTGCAAATATGGTCCTGCTCAGGGACAAATGGTAAAGATTGATGACATAAGCAGAGCAACATGATCTTTAATCTCTTCATACAAGTGTGGGAAGCCCCTCAGAGGAGCTAGAAATCATGCAAAATTATGGGGGCTATGAACTCAGGAGCTTAGCTCTGGTCTGCTGGGGTTGCTGTCATAACTCTGATCTTAGCACATCATCTGTTTAAGGAGAGGAAGGGGGAAGGACTGCAGGGGTGCAGTTGTACATCAAGTGTACATACCACTGCCAGCAACTTGTCACTGGAGGATGAAGAGAGTGGTGATGGAACCACAGAATCAGTGCATGCGAGATGTGGAATGAAAGGAAAAGAAGTGAGGGCTCTCCTCTGGACCACCAGGACTGGGGAGCAGGAGAGCAAAATGTCTGTACTGACTCTCAAACTGCCAGAAAATATCCAAGGGAGAAGCTGTGATCCCCAACTGGGGCTGAGGGTGGCTGCTGGCAGCCAGACCATACTCTGTGTTTGTATTCCAGCTGCCTCCCATGGAAAGTGCACAGAGTCTGGCACTTCAGAACAAATGTAAAGCAGCGGGGACTTTGATTCACAGCTGGGATTTATGTAGGTACTGCCTGTAGTCTTTGTGGTAAGGCACAGGTTTTACAGTTCACTGCCCCAGCTTGTGGCTCATTGTGAGAGAGGCCATTAAAAAGAGATTTACAGAAGATACAAGAGAACTGCACAAATTATCCACTGAGACTAAGCAGAGTCTGTTCTCTCCAGCCAGAATTAGGCACCTTATCCTGTTCAGTTCTTTTTTCTTTCAGAAGAAAGGTGCACAGAGGAGCATTGTAGAGCCTCACTGTTCCTATACCAGTAACGTGAGCAGGGAGAGGTGGGCCTTGGCCCTGGTGTTTCACACACCCCTGGACCATCCTGCAGGACTCAGCACAGACTCCAGAATAGTTTAACCCAAAGAAGGGTCTCTCCAAAGAGCTTTCCCCAGTCTCCTCATTTGGAAAGCAAGAGACATCATCCTCAAAGAAGTAAGCTGGGCCATATTCCACACATTCACATTTGTAAGCAAAGAGGGGGCTTGCTGGTTTATTTACTCATTAGCACAGATACAACATCAGACACTGGAGATCTGGTTTAGGTTCCTCTAGATTCACATCTTCCATCACTATGGAGGGTGCAAACTACATTATGTGGAGATATAGGATACACATTGTCTCTGCTGCTGGAGTTCTAGTCTTACAGAAATAGTACACATTTATTGAAGCAGATGCTGGACACCTCATCCACCAACTCTTAGACTCATAGCACCATGTACATTAGAGCTATTGCTGACCCAAAGAAGAATAAATTGTTTCATATAATGTGAAAGCTCCACAAAACCCCAGCATTTAGAAAGCCCCACTCCAGCATCAGACAGTCTGATAGCTAGGATGCTCTCGAGGGCTGCTGGAGAGACCTGCCTCTATCTCCTTCATCCCCAGACAATGACCCTATCCCTAATCCTATAGGCATGTGTCAACATTTGGCACTTCCTTACCCTGGCAGTATTGGCCTCACACTTCTCCCATGCCCAGGAGACCTCGTTTTCCTTAGACCAGACTAAGTGTCACCCAGGTTAAGGCACACAGCTATCTTTGTGCCATGCACATGCCAAAGAAATCCAAAAGAGCTGTAGCAGCATTAGTGTCCCATTACATCATTGCACAGGGACACAGGATCATTTTCATATGATATACTACTAGCTAAAATAGTAATATGAACCCCTTGCTTCATGTACTGAGGAATTTAGTCCAGACAGAGTGAAACTGCTAGACTGAACTGCATGTCATCTCTGACTGGACCATGACTGAAGGACTCAAGTATGTGTTCCTGAGGCAGACTCATGGCTCTGTTGGTTATGAGGCTGTTGGGATTTTTTTTTTTTTACAGTAATGTAATCTTCAACCCAGATAAAGATGCACAGATTGTGTGGATCACATGAAAATGGGGAGGCTTGAGGTGGCACAAAGGGTATACAACACTTAGAAAATCCTAACTGCTGTAAACACATCAGGAAAGGGAGAGGGAGGAAGGGAGATGGTCTGCCTGTGGTAGGGGGGCACAGCTGAAAATACTCCCAAGGCCCATGTCTTGACCTTCACATGAGCTGAATCTTTGATCTCAACAGAGAATTCTCACAAGCTCTGCAAGTACAGCCAAACGTCAGCTCACGGATGTGCACAAAGCTGTGCCTTCTCCCTCCCTTATTCCCAGAGGGGAATAGCCCTGCAGGGTACCTCTTCACAGCTTCTCACTTAAGGGTCAGTTCTTAGAGTTTATTTGTTGACCAGAGTGCTTTCTAATGTGGCACATACAGATTTATTATTAGCAATTTCCATTAGTAACAGAATAAATGGTCATACATCTATGTTCTTATAAACCTGGGTTCAGCAGGACAGAGAGAGCTGACCTCGCAACAGCCAGGGAGGGATGCCAGCCACCCCACCCTCACTAGGTGACAAGGACACACAGATCCCTTTCCCTCCTATTCAGGCAAAGCTCATCACTTCCAGGCTGTGATGCTAGACTGGAAAATAACCCCGGTTTGTACATCCTTTCAGTTTTCCAAAATAGGATTATTTTCAAATCTACTCCCAGATAAGTCTTTTTTTTTCAGACAAGAGAACTGGGACATGTAGAAATTAAGACCTGATTAGGCAAGTAGAATCAGTTTGAGGAACCTAAATACTCCATCATCCTCTCTTTGCAAGTGTTTGCATCTCAGATTCATGGCTTACTTTTTAGTTTGTTTTCTCAAGAACTGCATTTTACTTGGGATTAATGTGTTGGCATTGTACTTACAGCAATCCTACCTAATGTGCAAACTTTCTCTTCTACATCTTTAACCCATTTCTCTTCACAGAATCACAGAATCTGCTGAGTTGGAAAGGACCCACAAGGATCATGGAACCCAGTTCCTGGCCCTGCACAGGACAGTTCCCAGAGTCACACCATGTGCCCAAGACTATTTGACTCCTGTCTATCCTACCAGATAAGTAACTGCAATGGGTTGCACATATTCCAGGGAAGGGTAAGACTACACTGGGAAATAACAAATGTCAGTCTGCAAAGGGGGAAATGCAATCTTTGTTTAATATCTATCTCATTACAAGCACTGTGTCCTGGCTCTGAGAGACAAGAACTAAAGCTGAGTCCATTTTATTGTGAGTGAGTAATGGACAATCCAGATGACTTGCCAGGAAACATGGCCCCAGGGCTGTGCAGTACACAGCTTCCAGGAAGAAAGGCCCATATTTGTAAACAGAAAGCAACACCACTCATTGTTATGAGAGGCAGTTCCCTATCTGAGAAGTGATGGAGCAAAGCCACCAAGCCCTCTTTATAGGGAAAAAGTCTACTAAACAGGAAGGTCTAAGGCATGATAACGTCTGGATAAGAGGATAAAACGTACATGTATACCTTCCTGCCATTATGTTGGACAAAAAAACGAGTGAATATTCCATTCCTGTGGAAAGCCTGACACTGTGCAAGTACTTCTGCTCTGCAAAATGTGGAACCAGTCCAGCAGGGACCTGCTTAATTCCACTGCACAGGGAGGGTGCACCTCTCAGCTGCCCTGTGCTCACTGGCAGAGTGGTGAAAGTGTCCACACAGCATGAAGGGCTTCAAGCCAAGCAGCATCACTCTGTCTCACGGGTATTAGCACTCACTGGTCATTTTGCTTCACAAAAGTGGGCACAGACTCTTCATGCTCCTCAGAAGTCCACATGAGAGCCAGAGGGGCAGATGTAAAATGGCAAAATGTTGACTTCTGCCAAATCCAGAGCAAAACTCCCACTGGTTTCAATGGACTCAGTTATTTATCCTTAGATTTCAAGGCTGAGACTACTGAACATCTTGGCTAAAACTCCCATGAACAACCACAGTTCAACTCATCACCCCCAAATATGCTCTTGAACCACAACAGTGGTCCCCAGCTCCCCCTGTCCTGGGGCCACAGGACAGCAAGTCAGAGGGAGGAACAACAAGTCCCTCACTCCTCATAGCCTCAGGCCTGTGTTTTTATTTACAAGGACACAAGCAGCGCTGTGTTCTGCATGACAAAGATACCTGTTCATCATGGATGGAAGGTTACTGATCTCAGAGACATCCCTTAGGAAGCTGTCTAGTCCTGCTTTGAATGTTTCAGGTAGCAAAGAGCCAGTGCATGGCCCTCAGAAATTCATTCAGTGGTTAATTGTCCTCCTCCATGTGCATTCATGGGATCTGTAGTGTTTTTCTTCCCCCTGGCTGCTCCTGAGACATGTGGTTTGGGTACTAATGCTGCATGCTGGCACCAAGCTGCATTTCACAGGGAAAAATATGCAGCCCTCCATAAGCAGATTAGGAAACACAAACACTCAGAAATGGAGAACAGAGTTGGAACAGAACTCTTATCCAAACAACACCCAGGGCAAGAGCCAAGGCCTCCACTTGGTGAGAAAATTGGGAAAACATGAAATTTAAAAGTGAAATTGTTGGGAGACTCTGTTACTTTGTACCATTAAAGTGATAGTGTTCCCTCTCTCCTGGCAGGCCCATCATGGTCCTGTTTATAGCCAGTCCTGTATGGACATCAAAAGATGCCTCTTGTTCAAGTAAACTGCATAGTGCACACAGCATCATCAGGGAATTCAAACACATCTGGACTGTTCAATGTTTTCATGTCTTGTGGGTTTTGTCATGCATGAGCAAGCTGCCTGCAGCCCACCAGTGTACCATGCACCCCAGCAGAAAGAAACCACTGCAGCCTGAGGTGTGGTGGAAGCTGCAGGAGAATTCATCTTCAGCAGCAGCTGGTCCCCACAGCTGCCACAGTCTCCAGTGCTTCCCCACATCTGCAGGAGTTAAACCATTCTAAAATGAGCCTGCACAATGATCTTGCTAAGCTGTCTCAGTCCTCTGGACACACGCTGTCCAAAGCATCCTCAACTCACACTCTGCATCTGGATGGTTTTCTGAGTTAATAGGTGTGAGCAAACCCCACACACTGCTCCTACCTCCTCCAAATCTTCACTTTCTCCCTCTCTTTTCCCCTTTCTGCTTTCCTCTCTAGCTTTTCCCTTTGACCTTATTCCATCTTCACTGCTCTGCACTGTTTAAACATCCCTAGCAAAACCTGGGTGTTACAGAAAAGAAACCCAAATACAAAAAGAAGGCAGAATTATTTAATACATGAACAGCTGGTTTGTAGGAATACTGGTGTCATTATTTCAGGAGGATAAAGGAATATAAGTTTTAATGCAAGTCTCCCACTCAGTTGTAAAACATGCTGCTGTATTTACACTAAAATAATAATCAGGCAAACAGTTATGTGTTTTTTCCTGAGAAAACTCTATCCTGGATTTGTTCTTAGAAAGGAAGTTGTTCATAGCCTCTCACCATCCGTCTCTTTGATGCCTGCTATTTTAGGATAGTTCCACTCCTTTTTTGCCTCTCTCCCCATAAAACTGGAATTACTTTAGCCCACAAGGTTACTTCATAAAGCCTCCTTCTCAGCATATGAACCCAATTTTAGATTTTCAGGCTTAAAAATAAATATCTGACAAAAATCCCCCACCAAATCAAAAAGATGTTCTAAAGAGAGAGGAGAGAAAGAAAGCCCCAGTATCATTGTTTCAACCTTAGCTATCTCCAACATATTCAACCAAGTCACATCCATTTTACTGTAAGCGATGTATAATCTCTGGATGGATCTGCTTTGTAAAGATTTAGTATTGAATGGGTGATGCCTGAAAGAATAGGAGTGTGACTGTAGCGTGTTGTCCAGGGATGGCTGCTCCTTAAGCTGCCCAGAATAAACAGTGTATGAATGCAAATTAGAAAACTCATGGGGGGAAAAGCCACTTATATTGCAATGGCCTAGCCCCCAGAAAATTTGTTCTGTAAAATTAGTTGTTTGTAGAAGATTGCATGTTGCTTTCATACTTTCTATTAAGTGCGTAAAAATATATTAATGACATTTTCCAAGTTATATTCGGGCAACATTTGCAGTGTTCTCTCAGTAGCTGTCTTAGATGTACAGACCTTGTTTTTACACAGGTTGTTAGCTGGAACAAGGGCTCAACACAAGCCTACTGCAGCAAGCCATCTGAAATACATGTGAGGCTGTCTTCCACATGAGAAATTGTTTCACCCATTCTCTAATATCATCTTCCCTCTCCAAACCAAGATTCTTCAAAAAAAGGAGGTTTGTATGCAAGATAGGGATCCGACTTCAAAAAGCAGTGGAAATATGCCTCAAAGACAGAGCAAATGTCCCTTTTAAAACTTTGGTTCCTGTGCACAAAAATTCCAATGCCATGTGTGACTTGGGGGCATTATTTCTTTTCTTCTCCCCACTGTGTTACCAGTTCAGCATTTTTCAACTTTGCTCAACTCTACATTGGGCAAAGCCTGGAAAAAATAAACTGTCCCCTGAAAAGGGACAAGCATAGCCCCACTATTTACCCACTACTCTGCACTTTCTTTCCCCCATAGATAGTAGAAATGACACAATTCATAGCAGGCCTAAGTCTGGTGATTTGGCTGAAATCAAACACCAGTTTTCAAAAGGTTTTTGGATCCAGAGAGAAATGCCTAGAGAGCTGCAGAATACATTGGGTTTGACTGACAGCTAATTTTTCTCCCTACTTTTCTGTCTGGCTGTGCAATCAAGAAATTAATTATTCCAGACTAATTTCCAAAATAGAACTTCTTTACCACCCTTCTGGATATGATGTCACTGAGGTACATCCTGATGGTTTCCAAAAAAAGTGGGTTTCCTGCCTGATGGCACAATAATAGTGGTAGAAGTTTTAAGACTCACAATAAGTACTGGGAGAGCAGGGAAAACAATGATTGGCATCAAAATCAGAAATCATATCTCCTGGCTTTCTCCTGGTTAACAGCTATAGTATGCCATTTTATGGTTGTGGAAAATCATTTATGGTAAGGTTTTTGGAAATGAGTGCTTTTGGAAATGAGGTCTTCTAAATGAAAATGTAAGCACTGCAATAAATGACTTGATCTTCAAATGTATTCAACAGCCTATGGCTCTTTCAGAAATCAGAGCCGTGGAGTGCTCAGTGCTTTAAAAATGAGTCTCATTTTCTCTTGTGCTCAACTTTGGATAAAGGACTTATTTTAATGTTCAGAAAAAGAGGATTTGCTCATACTGCATAATCAATCTGTAATCCTTAGAGCTTCTAAATGTGAAGTGCTGCTGTTAATTCCCTTATTCTGGTGTGGTTTTGAAGGTGTTCACTGGAATAAATTGGAAATGCAACTTGGAACATTTTCTATATGCTTTGAGGAAGCAGGATCCAGATGACAATTGATGAGACATACTTGTCACCTGCAGCGGAAAACCCCCACCAAGAGGGAAGCCATAAGGCTTCTCCCCGTGCCCACAGAATCCTACACAATTTGTGGTACAAGAAAAAAGTCTTTGCAGCCATGTATTTATTTGTCTTGCTTAGTGCCCTTTGTGCTACTCCCACACATTGGACTTTAAAGCTTTCTTTGAAAGTTTTATTATCTTCCACATTTCGCAGGCCTCAGAGGCATTGATGTTGCAGCCTGCTCTGGGGATGGGTGGCAAAGCGCCCTTTGTTTCTGCTCGGGGAAGACCCTGAAGGCCACTAAAGCTGCTCAGCAATGTTTCCTTTTAAGGATGAGCCGAGGGAGGCTTCTTGCTTTCATCCTTAAATCTTACCAGATGAGAAGGAACTGGTGCTGAGGACCCGGCGATGATGACCTGTGCTGAGTTTCCCCAGTTAGTGGAGATGTAGCCAGTGGACAGGCATTGCCAGGGCACTGAGAGCCAGGGGCTGTGCTCTGCCTGCAGCTCTCCGTGGCTCTTCCTCAGCTTCTCCTCTGTAGAGCAGAGCTGATCATCCCACTGCATCTGCTGGGGACAAATCAAATACTGCTGTCAGTGTCTCAGATCCATGTGCCTGAGAAAGCAAAGCTTTTCCCAACGCCTCTTGCCATAGCCCTTTCCCTACTGGGATCATTGCCATGGCTTATTTAGAGATTCCCTCTTTCCAAGCAGGAAAGATTTGAAACTGCATATGAAAGGGGGCGTATTTAGATGCTTATCTCCTTCTTGCTGTAAATTTTTTTTTAGTGACTTTGTGTTGTAAGAAAGTTCTTCTCACAGGCAAAAATGCTGTACAAGGAAATACTTCCTGATACGAAAATATGGACAAATTATCCCAAAAACACATGGCTTGAGAGCAGGACTATTCAATGCTGAAAATTAATCGTGTTGACATGAATCTCCACTGTAAAACCAAACTGTGATCACACTATCATTTTCAACCCAAGAAATAAATATATATACTGCAACACTGAAAATAAATCAGAGTCTCGCAATAAACAACCATCTTATTTCCTGTAGGGGGTGAAAAAAACAAACAAATAAAACCACAGGTAGCTTCATGGGAGAGAAAAGGGACAAAGGGAGTGATGGATAGAGCTTTTACAAGAATACGTGGTGACAAGAGAAAAAACAAGAGTTCTACATTGAAAGAGGGTAGATTAAATTGGATATAGGGAAGAAATTTTTTACTGTGAAGGTGGTGAGGCACAAGAACAGGCTGCCCAGAGAAGCTGTGGATGCCTCATCCCTGGAAGTGTTCAAGACCAGGATGGATGGGGCTTGGAGCAGCCTGGTCCAGTGGAAGGTGTCCCTGCCCATGGCAGGGAGGTTAGAACAAGATGATCTTCAAAAATCCCTCCTAACTCAAACCATGCTGTGATTCTAGAAGGCTCATATGGCACATGGTATCAGTGCAAAATATTGTTCTCTGTGGGCCATCATCCCTCATCACCCCTCAGTCCATGTAGACCCTTGCTCACCAGGGTCTCTAAAACAGCACACCAAATTTGTATGAATTCAAGGATGGTCACTAGAAGCAGCAGCCTGATGATGTTTGGTGATCCCTCTTCTCCAGAGGGTCATCTGGAGTCTCCAGAGCATGGGCTGATCTGTGAGCTAAGCTCAGCTCTCCCTCATGGGCTTCACTCCTTTTACAGCTCCCAAGTTCACACCTGACCTCTCTGTTTGCTGCTTGCCTGGACCCAAACTCTTGTACTCCTACTGATTTCAAAACAAGATCCAGCAGGAGAGTGGGACTCTGGGAGCATCAGGGTGAGGGTAAAGATATTTCAGCTCTGCCTCTATGATGGGGTATCTTATTCTTATCTGCTTCTTGCACCCCACAGGTGCCTCTGCTTCTTCACCTCTCTCCAAGTAGCTGTCTGTTCTCCTTATGCCTTCTCCTCCCTCCTTCTGTTTCTCTTTTCCCTTCTCTGGCTCACTCAGTACATGCTTCAAGTCTGATTCAGCTGCTTCCCCTGCCTCCATGATCAACAACTCCTTCCCTGGTAATTTTTCTTCCTGTGGATCAATCATCTAATTCAACATACAACCTCAAAATATTCAGCTGTCTAACATCCCCTCCATAGCCTCCTCAAAGCCCTGTTTCAGCTCCAGATCTTCTTCAGCTTTGTCTCCCAGCAGCATCTTGTCTCCCACAGGTTCCTCAGAGGCTATTTCCCACCTAAAGAGTTTCCACTATAAATGTTACCTGGGATTATCTTGCTCACACAGCCAGGCATCTTTGCTCCCTCTGCCTTTAAATAACTTTCACTGCTGTCAAAATTGCCTTTATTTGCTTCCTCGGATCTGCTAAAACATCATGTCAAGCTTTCTCTACAAACTTTTGGCAAAATCACAACCCTCTTCCCAAGTCAGGGCCTCCAGCAATCATTCTGTATTTGGATTTTTAAGAGTTTTGCCTGAATCAATCTTGTTTTGAAATAGTAAAGATAACAGCTTACAAAGTGCATACGTTTACATACCTCACTTCATTCAAATTAAGTGGCAAAGATAAGAATCTCCAGCAAATTAATTCTGCTAATGTTCTACACGTGAATTTCAATCAAAGCTGAAAACCAAACCAACACAGCTAAATTGCTGGCTCTTGTTACACTTTAAGTGATCTAAGATCATGCATCAATAAGCAAAGCAACTTCACGTTGTGAAGCTGAGCTCCAGACTGATTTGCTGCTTTCCAGAATTGTCTGATAAAAAAAACAGCCAGCTCCAGCTAATAAGAGAAGATCAATCCAGAGCCAAAGAGCAATAAAAATGTTGTAGCAAGTTCAGAACATTTTGTCACAGCTAAAATTGGTTTCCTATGAACCCTCTGAAATCATATGGACTGCAAAGCCTTACAGTTCACAGGTGTTAAAATAGCAAATGATTTAATGGTTCCAGAAGCAAGCAAGAGAATCTACTATTTGACCCAGGATGAGGGACAGTGATGAGGTGAAGAGTAAGAGATGTCACACAAAGGGTTTGGAAATTAATTTGCTACTCAGTACTCTGGGTCATTTGAAACCCAGTAGTTCAGCTGGAGAACCTTTGTAGCATTCAGACAATCCATATTTTAATTTGAATAATTTAAAACTGAACCGAAGCTTTTGAGACAAACAGAGGCTTATAGATCAGATATAAAAGTGGTGTGGAAAACTAAGAGCAAATACAAGTGAAAGGTCTGAAAACAACAGGGATTCTTTGTTCCCAGCATTCCCACACTGCCACAGTGGCTGGGTACCCCACAGACTCTTATTTGGATTTCTAAATATAACTTACCCTGGTGCAACTAAATCCCAGAAGTGCATGGGGAGAGAGAAGGGCAATGTTTACAGACTTATAGATGCAAGATTCCTATGGGGGCTGTGGATTCACTGAGCATATCCCTAACTTGCCAGTGGCCAGGGCAATTCCCAGCAGATGGGTCTTGGAGCCCAGGGCAGAGGATAGAGGGGATAACACGAGGGGCTGCAAGCAAATAAACCAACTACACAAGGAGCAGAGCTGCCTGTGACAATATTTTTTGTCTCCTGGGAGACTGATGATGGCAAGTGCCACCTGTAATGAAGAGGTGCCCATTCGTGAGAGCATCTAGCACAGCCACAGCCTGGCTGCTGCTCCCAGAGACCAAGGCCACCTCCTCAGCTCCCAGTCTGCCCATCTGCCCCCTCTGAACCAGCAAGGACTTGATCTTGCTTCTGCAACCGAGTGACTGAAATGTTTCCTACAAGGCAAAGCACTCCCTGACCTTTATTTTTTTAAAGAACCTCTTGTGTTTCCACTGCTGGAAGAAGCCAGAACCCTGTGTTTGGCCACAAACAGGCTTCCCACGAGCAGATGTGCTCAGAGCATCCACCCACACAGCTCCAAAAGGAAGGGCCTTGGGAGGGAGCAAGCAGCTTGGTCTCCACCAACTCTTTTCACACAGATCAATGAACAGTTGTTGAACAGAAATGTCTTTTCATCCTCAGCAGTCGAGGCCATGCTCTGGCCTGTGACCCATCCCCTCCCAGCTGGACTCGAGGAGAACCCAGGATTTATGATAAAAGACTGCTGTCCCCTTTGTGCTTCTCCCTGGGGTGCCTCACAGCTTGAGCAATGTAGCAGTTTCAAATTGTTTTAAAGCAGGTCCCTGCTTCTATTTTTACAGGAACGTCTCAGCCCTGTGAATTTTGGTGTCCCCTGCGTATGGTATGAATTGTCCTCCACAGGCAGCATGGGGAATTAAGCAAACAGTCCCCAGCTCCAGGGGGAATATGATAAATATCTTCATATCATTTACACAGGAATGGTTTTCAGTGGATAAAGCAGCTCTGGTTCTGTGCCATCACACTGATGAGTGCATCCTCCACACATGGCGTGGTGAGGCTCCGTGCGTGCTCTGTGTCACCCTGACAGAGCTGTGGTCCACCTCGTTCCCATGGGCAGATTGTTAATTTTATAGATTGTACATGTAATTGATTGTACTATGCATGTTTCATTCCTTGCTGATCATACAAGCTGATAACTACCTTGATAGGGCTATATATTTAAAGTGTCTGAAAATTTTCCTTGGCATCTGCTAAGAAGTAATCAAGTGCAGTCCTCCCTGAATGCTATGTGTAACACTTCCTTCCCCGGAGTTCAGAAATAACTTCCTAGCACTGTCAGACCTACATGTCACTTATTTTCTCCACATGATATTTTTTGTCAATGTGAAATGATCACACTTCCTTTACCCTCTTGTTCATTCAAACAGCTCACCCTTGGTGGAAGAATCTATATTTTGCAATGGTTTTGCAAAATGGTTGCTCTGCTTTTGCTCAAGAGCCCTCTGTGCTACTGTGATAAAATTGTAGAAGATAAGTAGTGAGAGAGGAAGCTGCAGGGAGCAGTCTGATGACTTTTACACACACAGGCACCACTTTTATATGAATTATAATGCAATTTAACAGTTGCAAGATCAGAATTTTTAAGTGCTATTAAATAAGCAGTGATTTTATACCAAAGCACAGACAAGAAATTGAGCCCACAGGTAGAGCTAAAAAAGTGCCACATCAGAAGAGGGTGGGCTTGTGCCTAGGTTATTTTGTCTCTCCCTAACTATCCAGTCAAGTTATTCAGGCAGACCAAGCTTTATCTTCATGGAAAATTTCTGAGCAGACACTCAGTGACAAAAAGGAACAAATATACTATCAGCAGTGAGTTTGTTCTAAGAATAAAACAGTCATGATTGTGGGGAAAGCAGAGTGTGAAACACCATAGGCACAACCAGGAGGGGCCACTGCAGTAAAAGAGCCCAAGAAAATTTAAAATTTAATGCTGCTTGTGTGCATCATGATAATTACATTCAACCTGCTGTGAAATGGGAGGCATAGAGCTGACAGAGAGGAAACAACAGGGAGGCAATAGGGGAAGGGAAGAGCAGCTTCCCAAACCCCACAACTCCATGCATGACTCAGTCTTTCATGAAGCCCTAAATCCATAATTTCTGGAGAGAAATGAAGATTGTAATATTGCCACATGACTCACTCCCAGGCACTGCCTGCTGCCCTGCTCAGCATGGCATGCAAGGACATCGGGAGCACGGCCATGGCCAGGTCTGCCCATGGTTGCAGCACGGGGTCATGCCCATGTCTGTGCCTGGTATTGCAACATGCAGCTCTTCTGCCAGCCAGCACCCCACAGCATATGCACAGCACGGAGCAATTATGATTACTGGTGGCATGGCTTCCCCCCAAAATTAGATTCTTATTGATTATGATAACTAAAGCAGCCTTACAAGGAACGTACTTTAGCATTTGGGCTCTCCTGGCACTATTATTTGTCGGAAAATTAATGTCACCCTTGGCTTTGCTTTCCAGATGGACGATGTAACCGTCTTCAGGCTCCCCCCTGAATTTCCCGTCTGCTGCTCATTGTTCACAGCTGTGTTGAGCAAAGTCCTGGCAGGCTGGAGTTCAGCAGACAACCGGAACAGGGAGAAAAAACTTTCTGAGTTTCAGCTTTTGTCAAAATGTTTATTCACTTCATAAAGAGCTGATGCTCTTTCATAATATATAAACATACTGTTGCTAAAACTTTAATGGGCATAATTACATCTCTTTGAGAATTCTAATTATATGGATTATTAGGAAACAACTTAAGAGCTTGGATAAGATCAGGGGATTTGGATGGGCTGCCAGTGATGCAACTTCTGTGCCTATAACTCCCTGTAAATTAATCATTTTCCATGGTTTATGTATACATTCCACTTTTCCACTTAATATGACACTGCAGGTAATATGTTTCACCAGGTGTGTTTCACATCCTGCCTTGCTCAGTCCCTCTAGCTCTGGCCCCGTGCCTGCTCAGGATTGCCACTGTCTCCCAGCAAAGATCCCCTTTTTGTACCCCTTACAGACCACACCACAGTCCCTGCCAGCCCCCCAGCCCCCAAATACTTGTTCAGACTGATGTTTTTGAGGTTTTCAGCTTACTCTTTTTTCATATGAGTAAGGTGTCATTTCCTTTTTAAAATATCCACCTTGAGGACTTTTGTGAGAGATGATTTAGAGGTTTGTGTTTTCCTGTTTTCAGATTTTATGTGTTTTGTAATCAGCTCTGGGTGATAGCAAGAGCCAGAGCTGCAGAGGAGTAAAGTTACAAATCCAGCACAAATCCAGTCTTGCTCATTGACATTTGCCTTAAATGGGTTCTTACTCTTCCTCTTCAATATTATGGGATAAAACCAGGAATTGAATTATTGAATATTGTGAGAAATCAGCTTGCAAATTCATACACTTATTGTAATACTTGGTCTGAAATGTTAAACTGCTACTAATAAAATTGCTGACTCTTTGTATTAGCAGTTGTTCTCAGGCTGGGGCAGCAAAGACCAAATTTCACCTGAAAATTTGATACCCTCTTTGCACCATGAATTTGTCTCACAAGTAGACCCAGCCCTGTGACTGGGAGGCTTTTCTCTTTTGGATTGGGGTGGGGGTTTGTTTTTTTTTTCCTCTCCTCTCAGTCTGTGGAATTTTTTCCTGTCTACATGCTAAGAAGTACTGATGGCTAGTGATAGGGGGAGGCTCCCTGTTCTTTTTTGGAGTTTCTCTCGCAGGGTGGGGTTGGGGGGGAAGATGGGGAACATCACGAGATCAGGGACAGGTAAAGGAGAGGTGTGGGCAGGTAAAGGAGAGTTGGGGGCAGGTAAAGGAGAGTTGGGGACAGGTGAAGGAGAGTTGGGGGCAGGTAAAGGAGAGGTGTGGGCAGTTGCTCGTTCTCTCTCTCATTTTGGCTCTCGGGGGAGGACGGCTGCTAGAAAACCTCTCCCTGCCATCCCACCACTGGGAGCTGCCTTTCCTCAGCTGCGGGACCCCGCACCCCCTGCTCGGACACTCTCCTGCCTCAGCCTGCCACCTCCAAGCAAGTTGGAGCACTTGGACTGACACTGCCCAAGGATCCATGAGCAGAGCTTCTCCTCCACCCTTCCCATGGGGACACAGCCTCCGTCACCCCCAGCGCTCCTGCAGCCCCCAGGACCACCTCATCATCTGTCCCTGCCCACCGGGAGCTGCTGGCACTGCCTGCCAGTGGGATGGGAACTGCTCCAGAGGGGAAAGGTGTCTGCAGCCAAAAGAACTGCTACTGGATTCCCGTTCTGTTTGGTGTTAGTTTCATTGTTGTTGTTTTGTTTGCCTTGTTTGATATATATATATCAAATATATGTAAGTATATATACACATATATACATTCTAGTAAAGAACTAAAGAACTGTTATTCCTATCCCCATATCTTTGCCTGAAAGCCACTTAATTCCAAAATTATGTTAATTCAGAGGGAGGGATTAATTGGCTCCATTTCGAGGGAAGGCCCTGATCTTCCCTAGCACACACCTGTCTTTCTCAAACCAGGACAACTGGTCAAAATGTATTACAAATGGAGACAATGCAGCTTTCAGGCACAGTGGTCTGACTGCAGGCTGCCATTTATATTTCTGCATGTAAAAATGCAGCTAATGTATAGTCTGTACAGCTCTCTGTGTGGAGCTGAGTGAGGAAGCAGACTCCAGGTGCTGTGCAGAATCACCCCCAAGTCAAGCCGTCCCTACAAACTTGGTGACCCTCTCACTCTGCATATGAGGTTTTGGGGAGGTGAGAAGGATGCTGCATTGCCTCATGCTTCAGGAGAGGGGAGCTAGCTCAACAGGCTCCATTAGGTTTTGGCAGCCAACTACACCCACTGCTTGTGGACATCAAGATCTGCTTGAGCAAAGCCTCCCTCCAGCCTCTGGAGAGGCTCAGGACATGTGGCTGGGATGAGAGATCTGTGCCAGATCATCCTCCATCCCTGCTCTCCCTGTCTGGACAGCCAGCTGAGTGGGAATCCATGTCTGTAAATCTTCCTTGACCCTCCTTGTCCTTGACTTTCCTACTCTGCCAAAGCCCCTTGAGGTATGTCAGCTGACCTACAAACCTGATCAGTCCCAGCTGATGGGATTCTTTGTGCAGACACAAGCCACAGTGTTAAGTGAGCATTAGAAAGGCTCTTTCTGACTTTTTTGGGTGTTATAAATTAATTACCAAAGTTTAATTTAATTAAATTTCAGTGAAGACACAATTTCAGCTCATGAAACCTTCTCAGTGTAAAAAGCCATCAGTTTTTATTATGCATGAAAGATTACTTATAGAGGTATTTTTCTAAGATGTAAGAAGCTTTTGTGTTTAAAAAACCCATCCAGGACGGTCCTGGAAAGGAAGCAAGGAGGAAAGATGTCAGAGGGGTTATTGTAATTTCTCAAACACAACACAAGAGGTTTCAGGTGGCCATGAGGTAAAAGTTGATGTCTGGGCCACTTGGCAGCATCGTCACTAGCTGCATGTTCTTTGCAAAGGAAAAAGCTCATGAAAGGTCATCAATGCAAAAGAGAGGCTGAGTGAGGCTGGGAGAGAGCTGTGCACAGAGCAGAGCATCCTCCCCAAAAACGTGGGATCAATAGCCCTGTCTGTTACAACACCAAATCCCATCAGCAGGGCTGCCTCTCGTCCCACACAGAGAGCAGCCCCTGACACTGCTGCCCTTCCATGCTATGCTTTCAAGTGATTGCAAGCATTTCAAAGATTTTCACTTTCAGAAGTAACACATAAATAATTCTGGGATTTGAAATGTTCTTTGAAACTTTAAGACAACCACCCCCCAACCCCCCCACCCCTTTCAGGAATTGTCCATTCTTTGTCCTTACACAAAATACATCAAGCATTTGGGGTAAAGTCTGCAAAGTTTTCAAACTATGTGTTTTTCATTTAAACCTTTGTTACAAGTATCAGTGAACAAATACATCACATTAATATGGATAAACCAAATGTCCAAGTTCAGCTTTCAAATACCCTGAGCACACTTTCTTTCTGCTCATGATGACAAATTTGGTTCTAAGTTTTTTTAACATTAAAGTGCTACTGACAGAACTGGATGAGTAATTCATAGGGAATAATTTACTCATTATTTCAGCCATTTTTCTGCTCTCTTATTTTTCATAAGGAGATTGTAATATTGTCACATTAATTCCTTCCTTGAATGTCTTCATCAAATAAGCTCATCACTTTATTAACTGCTTGGAGCTCTGCCTGGATCCCACTGGACCAAGACACAGGATGAGTTCAGGGGCACACAGCAATCACCAGAGGAAAAAAGGCATAAAGATGGGGACCTCTTGTCTCAGAGAAAGGGTGATTGGAATATAAGTGGTTGAAGCAAACAAAATAATACAAGGGTAAAATGGTGAAAAAGTCAGTTATTTTTCCTCTTATAACATAAGAAAGAGAGGGTATTCAATGAAATTGAAAGCCAGAAACTACAGAATGTCAAAAAAAAAAAAAACCAAAAAACCAAAACTAACAACAACCAAAAAAAACCTCAAAAATTTACAACATTGGAATCTACTTCACAAGACAGTACCAGTGCCAAGAGCTTAGCCCAGTTCAGAGGAGGATTAGACATTTGTAGGGATAATGTGAATAATGGATGTGAGAAAATGATTTTAAAAGTAATATAAACCCTTTTGTTTCAGGGCATTGCCAAGCCTTGCAAGGTCAATTCCTCACAAGTACTTGCATTTGAAATTCAGAATATGAGCATCCAGTTCTCTCATGGTCTGAGGACACAGCTTGTACAAGGCATTTCTGTTCCTTGATGGGATAGGTGAAACTCAAACTGAGTGCAGAGTTTATACACATAGCCTTGTCAATTTATTTTTCACAGCACTATCTTCAGCAACATCACTTACCCCAGTGTTCCCAGGGGTGGGGAGGGCAGCCAGGTCATGATCTGGCTCACAGGTTCTATTTCAAGAGGACATTTCTGGAGGCCTGTTTCAGAAGATCACCCTGCTCTGTGGCATCAGCTGTGGCTTCAGGGGAAGATGAAGCCAAATCCCATTTGCAAAGGACCAGGGAAGGATCAGGCTAGCAGCTGTGGCTTCCCTGGGAGTAAGGGACAGCACTTGGAAAGACATGGAGAGACCAGGGAGAACCATCACCTTCCAGCCTTAGTCTTCACAAAGCACTTAAGAATTTGTATCAGCTAATGAAAGATAACTCAAAAAGACACCAAGAGATCCCCTTCCCATTTCAACACCTAAATGTTCTGGATGTCAATGCATTCAGTAACACATTTCATCATTTTTGATACCCAGGGTTTTCAGCACCAAGAAAAACTGAAGCTTTTTTAATAGGTTGAAGAGCTGAAGATCTTTTCCAGATCCTGTTTTGTATAGATTTCAAACCTTTAGAAATCAACCATTAGATTTTGTACTTTAGATTAACCACTTTATTTAATTTTCCCTCTCTTCTTCATGAAGAAGAGAGACCTTTATGGGTGATTTGTGAGAAGGTAGGCATTTAATCAGCTTAGGTATTAAATGGGCCCTGACACAGGAGCCTGGACAATGCTTGCACAGTTGCAGTTCCTTCCAGATCTGCTGTGAAAAATAATCTTGCGTTCTGTAATGTGAACAGTAAATTACAGGAAAGCATGCATAGTAAAATGGCCATGAATCTTCCATGCTCCCCAGTGAGACCCCCACTAATTAGAAAGGGGAGAGAGGCTTTTCCTGCAGCAGATACAGAATTGTGCCTGCATCACCATTTCACAAAGTTACTATGTGGTTCGTGTCACTGGGTTCCCATTTCTCCAGGGTATTTCAGTCCTCCTATAGAGGCTGGATCTGGACATGTCCTGCTGGTACTCATCAGCAAAAAGTGATGTCAGCCAAGGCCATGGCTCAGGATTCCTCAGGGGAATTTTTCCTGTTCTGGTTTCACTATAACTAAGTGAATAACATTGTAAATGCAAGGCTCCTAACCATCTGGACTTCAAGCACAGTTTTGACTAATCTGTTTCTTTCTCAATCATTTTGTCTAATATATCCTGTCCTGTGCCTCTGTGTACCCACTCACACAACCTCAGAGGCCCAGGTGCATCTGTGCCCCATCCTGAGAACAAATGGCATAGCCTGGCCTCCACCATATTATTAAACTCTCCTGACCTCCCAAACCATGTGGCTACATCCAGGCAAGCCCATGGGAGTGGCCTCTGACCCAAGCCTGAAGTCTCTGAGGTGCTGCCAAGGAACCTTTGCCAAGCAGTGGTTACTGTGAGGCAGATTCCTTGGGACAAAAAAATAAGGACTGTACAGGCTACTGCCTGGCTCTAACAGGCAACTGAATGCCAGATGGGAGGAAAAAAATCCCACTTTAAAAGTTCACATTTTCTCTGGGGCAAGGAGCACAGTTTGTTCTGGTTTGTTACTAAAAAAAAGCAGAACTGACAAAATTATTTAGAAGATTGTGATTTCCCAGTCTGTTCATCACACCCTATCCTGGCTGGTCCATCCCACATGAGGCTGTCTAACACTTTGTATTGTTTCATCGCAAATGTCATACACCTGTGGGGACTCAAAAGAAACCCCATAATATTAACCCAGCCTTTGACCAACACAGAGTATCGAGTCACTGGCAGGGAGTAAATGTCTTTCCTGTTAGCCAGAGATGACATTCATTTTCTCCATCAGCCTCTTGGTGCACAAACAGTCTGTCACTAAGAACTGATCTTAGAAATCTCTCACAAAGAACATCCTAGACAGTAATGAAGTTTCAGGAATATTAAAAAAAAAGCACTTCTCTAATTTTCAGTCAGCTCACTTATGTTTAGATAGTACTGCCCACACACAGAATAAAACCAGAAATTTGCCAGCTATCCTTTTTTTTTTTTCCTTTTTTTCTTTTTCTGTTAAAGAGGAGCTGGTACATCAGGTTTCCTTCTCTTTCCCTTCTTAAGTAATGTACTGCACTTTGTGGAATGCACCCTCTGCTAGATTTCCTAGCTGAGTCAGAGAGCCACACCACCCAGAGACCAGGGAAATTACCAGGAAGATGGCTAAAGCCTCTTACTAAAATAGTCCCATTGGTGTGATGCCAAAACACAGGCTCCACATCAGGGACAGGCAGCAACAAGGGGCTCTCACACCAGTGCTACATCATCAGCTCGGGGTCCAACCTCCCACCACGAGCAGGAGGAGACACCACAGTTCCTTCTATTGACTACCAAGTCCATCAATCTACTTGCAGTGGGGAGAGAGGGGAAAAGCTCATTTTAAGGTATCACTACTGCCTGCATAGACAGCTGGCAGTCACATCATGGGATTACAGATCCCAATACCATGAAAGCCCACAAAGCTCCTCTGCTCCCTCCAGTGACTCAGGCTACAGGGCGAGGGGGCATGAGATGGTTGTAGGATACTGGTGAGTATCTGTGTTGTTATCAAGGTGCCCACACAATGATAAATCTTAAAAGTTCATGCTGGGACAAATCAGTCAGTCTAGCTTGGTACCTTTGATGTCCTTCTACTGGAAATTAAGGGCCAAGCTAAAAGAACATACTGCAGACATACTGCTCACAACCCAGGCACTTCATATATGCAAATAAATATACTGAATGTAGTAATCTTGGATGCTTTGGCAATGTTCTCTGAAGTTCTTGAAATGTGTGTGCTAGGAGCCAAACATGTATCCTCAATTCTAAACCTCAAGGTGTGCTTTGGAAAGGTTGCTAGTCCTACTCAACACACTGGTTTGATGTACATTCAAAATAAACCATGTTATTTGTAAAGGATGTGATAGACCCAGTGTGAACACTTGGAGGTATGAGGTGCAGCATTCTAGTAAAATAAAAATGCCAGGGCAACAGGCTGGGTGTGGGAATTCAATTTTCTGTTGGCAGAATTGTCTTTCAATTTTCTTTTGTCTGCATCTACTACTATCTCCCACAGAGTGTTCAGGAGATCACAAAAAGCAGGAATCATTCCCAAAAGCAATCTGGTTAGAGCCACACAGCTCTGGAGGTGAGGAGAGGTCCATAGTTTTGATCAGGGCAGCCAAGCCAGCCTAATTCAGGGCAGAGGCCAGGTTCTGTCAGGGCTTGACTGGTGTGGATGAGGCCAAAGTTCTCTGCATACCAGAATTTGATTTCTCTTGGGCTTACTTTTAGAAATATAAGGCTGAGAAGGGAAAATGTTTTTCTCTGTCACTTCACCATCCAGCCTTTCTACTCACTGTCAATGCCATCTGCAGCAGCCCAGTGATCTGCACTGCTGTAACATTTGTGTTTTCTTGCAGAAAAATCATGCCCTCCTTGAACATTCAAAACATCTTGCAGACCCCTCCAGTGGATTACAGATGCTGCTGCACCCACCATAACACAGTGCCTGCAGGGATTAAAGGGAGGGCATCAGCAAGGGACCACCATCCTTAGAAATAGCTACAGACACAATCCCTCCCATTCCCTTTGCTGTGAGCAAAGAAGTGCCAAGATCCTCAAAGGCTTGAAAAACTTGCTTCCATGCCTTGGAGCAACTGGACTTCATATGCTTTCTTCATCTGAATTCCTTCCATTTGCCTGATTAGCTGCTCTAACCAGAGAGAAAAGAAATGAAATCAGATATTGTCCTGTCTTCTGCACTTCCCCAGGCACTGACTTGTGGTAGGAAATGAAGGCATGTCTGCTCATCACAGCTGGCACCTGAGCTAGATAAAGGATGGTGGGGAGGAGGAAAAAGTTGATCACACACAAATGTGTGCACAGATACAAGAACAGCAGACCATAAGAAGTGACCTTTGCAGAAGTGCACAGAGGAGCTTTGTTGTTCTTCCACTTGGTATCAGAACTCAACATGTAAAACAAAGGGGTTTTAACTTTCATTTTCATTCATGACTGTCTGCTATACAGAGCCTAATTAAAGCCCCTCTGTTTCCAGATCAGTGAAAATATGCAACCTGTATATAAATGCTTTCTCTGCAAGCTGAAAAGCCAAAATCGTGTTATTCAATTCTACTTAAGAGGAAGTAAATTTTAAACCTGGAGCAGTCTCAGAAGTAACTTCCAACTATAAAACAAAGCAATGTGGAAACACAGCTTTGCGAAAACATGGTGCTACTTCTCATTTAAACAGACATATTTATTGATGGTAAGACATAATGGATTTCACTCTCAGCTGAATAACTCACCTCAAAAGTTTTGAAAGAGATACAAATCTATTTTGAAAATACATTTCCTTCTGTAAGTATAAAAGATGTCCAATTTACATTTTTCAAGTATGTCATCTTTTCTGAACAGAAAAGCACATTAAAAGGTGAAGGCAGAAGTCTGCAAACTTGCAACATTCTTTTCCAAGAAGATGTGTTTTATTTGTGCCCTAGTAAACATAAATAAAGCAAGGCAGCATCTAAGAAAATTAAGAGCTAGGCAGAAATTTTTGAGGAAGGTCTGACAGCCACAGAACACAATATTAAGAATTCTTTATGTCTAAAGGTGAGTTTTTGGAAGGTTTGCTGTCTTGCAATGTAATGTGCTAAAGCAATTCAGCCCAAAGAGGAGAGAGGAATTTGGGCTACTGGATTCATTTGTCAGGCAGAGAAATCTTCTTGTTTTTTGATATCAGCAAAAATAGATATAGCTGACATCAAGGCATCAGCCTTAAAGAAGATCCAGCATTTGGAGTCTGCTCTGAGCAACTTTAGCCTTCCAGGACACATCAGTTTTTACTGCCTTTCCCTGCAGTACTGTGTAGCACCAGGAAAAAGAGATCCCCTTCACCACCTGAAAATAGCTGAGATGCATGAAAATGCACTCCGTGTGACATTTAGTCATCTTTTCCTGTCTGACTTTCATTTATTCTACGTGCAGTAAAGACTGAATTTCAAAGCAAGTGGTGGCCTCAGGGGGTGGGGAGGGGTTTTTTGAGAAGAGGGGCTCTGCAGGGCTGGGCAGCCCCTGGACCACGCTGGCAGCTCCCAAGGATGAAGCTGGAACAGATTTCCTCCTGCAGGATTCACCTGCTCACAGACAGCTTTAGGCTAGGATTTTACCACGTACTTGTGGCATTACAACTTCGTAGCTGATATCTGATGATCAGCTGCTGGGAACAGCACCAGCCCCTCCCCAGCCATTTCCCGGGGGAGGAGGTGACAAACCTGACACTGTGGCAGCTTCCACAGTGGCAGTGTGGGCACAGCTCTGTTACACAACAGATCCCTTCACTTCCGATGGGAATGGGAGGCGGGGTGCCCGTGGCATCCTCAGCCTCCTCTGCTAAAACCACCCCTGCATCCATTTATTACTGATGCCCAGCAGTCCCCTGTAATACTAGAGGACACATTTTGGAAAGGAACATGTGAGAGGATGAGATGCTGGCACAAAAGCTGGGAAACACTTCCTCCTGCATTGCACAGGAGAATGTGAGCCCCATGCTCCCGTGTCTGCTGATGAAAGTGTACCAGGCAGGACAGGCAGGAACCGTGGCTTGCCCATCTCTCAACTCTTTCAGTGACACCCGTGGGCCACTTGGTGCCTGAGCGAGTTTTGCTGTTTGCTGAGATTCATTGAGGAGCACAATAAAAATGAAACATAGCAACTAAACCTCATTCAGTTCCTCACAGCAAATATTTGCAAATATTTGACACCTTGAATGTGAAGAAAAAATAACTTGTTGGAAGCAAGTATGTTGAATTAGAGCCCTGACATACAGCTATAAGCACAGACATGTCCCCATTCCTCCATCCCTCTGTCCTTCCATCCCTCCTTCCCCTTTTCTCTCCTCTCACTGTTTCCCTAAGGATGAATCATACCACTCATGCACCATGGACTCTTTTTTCAGCAGATCCCATCCTCTGGCACTTCTTCCATGCAGCCATTCAGAAGCCATGAGTTTGCTGGCTTTGTGCTGGCCTCCAGCAAGCACAGCATCTGAGAGCAAAGCACACACTCTTTTTGTAAATTTAGGTTCTAATCATGATGTGGCTTGATTCCCTGTTTGCAAAATGAGCATATTAATCCTTCCTTTATCCCACTGTTTATCAGCCTTGACTCACAAGATTGTAAATTCTCTCTGGCAGGGTAGTCTATTAGGATTGTGCTTGCTTCAACAGAGCCTTGAAACCCCTAGGAATTTCTAAATGCTGCTGTTCATGTATTATCATATTATTCATCCTGATTAATTTCTGGGTTGTATCTTTAAGCAAAGATTGCTGTTTCACAAACCTTAACTTCAGAGTCCACAAGCCAGATTTATCCCTGCTGTCGTGCCATTAAGTTACATTACTGTTAATAATTCCTTGCTCTGAACACACTGGCTTGTACTACCCCATTTTGTGCTTCTTCTACAAGTGATAAAGGATAGCTCTGAGGAATTTTCATTGCAAAAGAAATCAATTCTCAGCTCACAGGGGAAGATAGCAAGGGCCATATAAGGTGATCTCATACCACCACTGCTCCCTTTAACAAGACTGTAATATTTTGCAAGCTGTACATCTGGATGCCAGCTTTCCAAGCACTGGGGTCGATGTATCAAACACTGCAAAACAATCTATCTTTAAAATGAATGATGATGCAAATTGTTCTCAGAAAATAAATCTATCAAAAAAAGAAGAATATAAATTAAGAACTAGACATGTTGGCAGAGGAGGAATGCTATGTGGTTTACATCAAGTTAATCCACTGCCAAAACTTTCTCTGATTTATACACTGAAGTGGCAACCCTAGACTAAAGGTAAAAGGGGCACATTGCCAGCACAGAGCCTGTTTGTGCAGAGGCTCTGCACGTGCCCTGTGTGCTCCTAGGCTGCTCGGAGGAAGAACTTCTGTCTCCTTCACTACCTTGGAGGTGCTGATGTACCACCCAGCAGCCAGAAGAAGGAAGAGCTGCTCAGCTGGGTGCCCGGGAGCTACGAGGAGGAGTTTAGTGAGTGATGGCATCTCCTCCACACCTGGCAGGCCAGGACCCAAGCTTAGCCTTGCTCCCAGCCACTGGTGGAGTACGCAGCCAGGGAGGGATGTCCTGGAGGCCCCCTTGGTCCCAGCACCTCCACTACAGTACTGGAAAGTCTCAGTCCCAGCCCTGGTGCAGTGACTGCAGTCCTGTTCACATCACTGTGAGATCCCATTCTTGATCCAGGGCACTGTGCTGCTTATTAGCAGTGAAATCATTAACAGCTACTGACCTGTCCCTGCTGTGACTCTTTCAGCCACTAATCAGACTCTCCCCTCTGCAAAGGGGCTCAGAGCCAGCCATGCAAGGTCCTGCACCAGCAGCTCCTGCAGCAAGGAGCTCTACACCAGAGAGGACAAGGAAACCTGTGGATGGCTTTGGAGAGTGGATGTTCAGTGGGACTCAGCCAACCTTTGGCCCTTAGGATAGGAACACAGCAAGACTTGTTACTTACTGCAGTTACAGACAATATGCAGTGCACAGTTGAGACCCCTTCCTCTTTCAGTGGGGGTGGGAGGAGGGGGCTTGGGAGACATTTAATACTGTTCATTACTCACAAAAATTTGATTGCACAAACATTGAAATTGCAGCATCAGGCACTCATGAGTTAAGAAGTGCCAGAAATAAGATTGCTAATCTGTCCTTTATTTAATCTACTTTTGCATGTGTACTTGATAAGGTCTTTAATTACAGGATCTCATGTTTGCAGCTGTATTATAAAACAAGCGCAAGGAAACCCAAATCAAGCTGTACAACAGCTCAAACAAGGGTTTTGCTAATTTCCCAGTTCTTTGTGTGAGTGAGAGCAGCATTTTTGGCCATCAAATCCTCATTTGCCAAACCTGTTGTGTTCCTCCTGCAGCTCTGCTACGAAGCCCCTTTGCTGATATAATGGTAACCAAAGCTGTTAGGAGTGCTGGGAAGAGCCATCAGAAGCCACATGTGGATTTGTCAGCCCCTATTACAGGCTGAGTAAGGTCCCAGCTAATTGATGAAGCAAAGCCATTTCTGTGATTGAAAGTCTATATAGAGATAAAGCACTGCATTTTTATCAGGTTCAGCTTTGATTTTTCGTTAATTACTGCACTAACTTTGGAAGGAGGGGGAAGTATTTATCCCACATAAGGCAAAGGAAACCAAAGAATATACTTGGCAGAGACCCAGTGTATTTGTCTGGGATGAAAAACAGGACATATCTACTGGTAGACAGCTATCCAGGGAGGTGTTTTTCCCCTGCTGCACTGTTTCTCTTGGCAGCACAATGTGCTAACTTTAGAAGTGTCTGAATGCCTTTGCTAAACTATTAGCACAAAATAAGCTCCTTTGTGTTTCACCCATTCATGCCTCTTAATTTACGTTCTGGCATCATTTTTCCTTGTATTGTGCAAGTCAAGAGTCTGCACATGGGGCCAAAATGTGTTTGTGCACAGGCGATGATTGGGACAAATGCCCTTGAAGTCGATACAACTGCACCAGAAAGCCAGACCCCACTGTGTCTCTCATTTGTAATAAAATTCACACATGCCTACTTTGAAATCCTGCTCAGAAAGTAAGCGTGTACCTTTGTCTGCCTTGGGGTTGATGACAGGCTAACCAAAACCAGGAGCAAACCATGGTGCATGGAGCCAGAGCTGTGCTCCCCACTGTCTGCGGGTATGGGCTCCCTGTTTGCCCCAGGCTGGCAGAGCCAGAGGCCACCAAGAAGTCCATCAGCAGAGCCAAAACACGCCTAAAGTGAAGTGATCCTTCTTCTTTTGATTAGTGTCTGTGTTACAGCAATGTGTTTTATTGCCTGGGAAAGAGACAATAAAAAAAAAATCTGCAGCAATAAATAATGTGAAACAGGACATTCAAGAACAGTAATCCAAAGCACTGCATGAAGTGAGGGCCTTTTCCTTAAAACGCTGCACACTGCAAGTTCCCTGGGGCATCAAAACCCCATTCTTTCATGTTCTTTATGGAACTAAGGGAAGTGCTGGTGACTGACCTATCAAGAAAAAATATATATTTTTAAAGGGTGGTACCGAGACAGGAAATCTAAGGCTCTGAAGTTCGACTGACAGAGTTTGCAGAAACACTGCAGCCTAGGAAGCTTAAAACTTCACTTTTCCATACCTAGAGTAACCTTCACTGTCTTCCCAATGAAAAAGACAGGAAAGCAGAAGTGCTGTGGGTGTATTTACTTCTGGGGAAGAAATTCACAGTTCAACTCCCCTAAAGGCAGCTCCCAGGATTGTCCCTAGGACAGGCTGCTGAGCACTGGGACAGAAGTTCACCTGAAAATTTGGGTGCTGGAAAAGGCATGGCCAAACCCCAGGTAAACAGGTTGCTGATGCATATCTGGGACCCTTTTTACAGATAGGGGGGAAAAAAAAAAAAAAAAAGCCTTTTTAACAGGAACCTCCAACTTCCTTTGCTCAACCCATCCTTGCCCAAACCAAGCTGTAGCTCTACCAGTTTGAAGGCCTGAGTTGGGCATGGGGGCTTAGAGTTGTGGCTGCCTGACCCTGCTGCCCCCACACCTTCAGGGACAGCAAGTAGGGGACTGATGTCTTTGAAGCCACCAAAGTGGCATCCCCAGAGCGCTGAGCTCTGACACTGACTTATTCTGTCACACATGTGTCCTGAGGCTCCACAGCTGCCAGAAACCATATGTTGAAAACACTCTCTTCCATCCTGACTCCTTGAGGGCTTTTTCTCAGATTTCAAGCCCTAGAAATGGGTGCTTTTGACTCTTAACTCCGCCTTGTTCTACCCTCTTCACAAGAGGATGCTCCTTCAACATCTGTGGAAAGCTGCAGCTCCAAAGCAAAGTTCAGCTCACACAGGCAGCTCAGACCACAGATGACTAGGAAAGAGGGAAAGAAGGATGGAAAGCAAGAGGAAAAGCTAGCACCACTGCACCCAGTCTTGTTTTAGCTTTCCAACACAGTCCAACACAAAGGCAGGATGACTGCAAAGCTGGCAGGTAAAAGTTAAATAAAGGTACCTGCCAACTGGAGGGTGAATGTGACGCTAAGAAAACATGGCTCATGAAGTGGTCCAATGGGAAACAAAATAAGCATCTACATTATGTCTTTTTGAACTGTTTATAGCTGGGTCCAATCGCAGTCCTAGTAAGGTCAATGGACAGATTCCAGGTAGCCAGGGCTGAAGCTAGCTTTGGGTCTGTGTCTTTGGCTCCACAGCTTTGTTCAGGGATGTTAATAAATGTTTCATGGTGTATAATGGGTAAAAGCAGCACTGCTGCCTCTTGGCTGCACAGTTCAGAACAAGGAACAAGCTCAACAGCCCTGGGGCAGAAAGGCAGCTCTGTGTGCTGCAGGAACACATCACTTGATTGAGATGCAAACTCTCTAATTTATGCAGACAGACATACTTGTACACAGACAAACACGCTGGGTTTTCATCCCAGCGTATGGATGAGTGGGCTCAGGAACAGAGATGACATCTTTCTCTCACACACACGCAGTCACCTACACAAAACCATGCTAAAAATATTTTTGTAAAGGCAGCAGTCAAGTACACTGAATAGGGAACATCAGAATTAAGACTGCCTATTCATTTTTGATACAGTTCTAAGAATTAAAGTTGAGCAATAATAGTATTGTCCTCAGTGTTACATTAACAATTCCTGCTCTATTTGTTCTGAAAGTACATGCCTTGTATTAAAAATATCTTCTTTTTTTTCCTAACTAAAGTCTTGGGGGGAAAAACAGGAAACAAAATCCAAGTCTTTATTTATAAAAGTTTCTGGAGAGTTTTCTCAGGAAAATCAAAAGCAAAAACACAGAGATTAGGAAATGTCAAAGTTAGGGCTGCCCAAACATGGAGACACTTTTGATTTACTCATATGTCCATCTCCAAATAAAGTGAACCAAAAATGCACAGCCAGCTCTGGCTTTTGAGTGACTAACTCTGGAATCTCAGGGACAGTCTTTTAACCAAGGACATGTGTGCATTTAAATTCCAGGGGAAATTCCCCTGTTCATTTTCCTGAAAGGAAGATGAACCCTGTGCCTGCGTGGTTGCCCCACCATTGGCACTACCTGAGTCACTGGCAGTGGCTCAGGCTGCCACCCCCATTAAGAGCAGCCTGAAGGAGGAGACGCTTCAGCCACAAGTTTGGTGAATAAGCTCTTACATCCTCTCCTTCACATCTATTCCATACCTGAGCTGTTCTATCCTTTCCCCTCAAAATGTCCCATTTCCAGGCCTGCCATATAATTTCTCCACTCACTGAAGTCCCAGGATCCACATCCTGCCAACCATATCCCTATTTCTCTCCTTCCCATTAATGTCATCGCTCAGCCATTCTCAGTTCCCCATATCCAGACACTCTGCTATGCATTTTCAGTTCTCCTTTATTTTCCACCCTTTCTATCCCTCATGTCTCACCACCCCATTCATCTCTCTCTATTTCTCTTTCAATTTAGTTCAGGCAGCAACATCCCTCCTGCCTGGGCTCAGCAGGATTCGGGGACAAGGTGAGGCCAAGCCCTGTGGTCTCAGTGCACTGCCACTGCGTTTCCCTGCACTGCATCATTCTCTGTGCAAATGCACCATTTGGAGTGCAAATTTAAATGGTCAAATGAGTCACTGTTTAGCATGTGAAAATAAGAATTTTTCCTAAAATTTGGCACAGAGGCAGATTTTAGTGACTACTGGAATTTGAGGGAAGGAGTCAAAAACCCTTGCTGGGCATGGGATCTACCTGTGCCAAGCATACCCTCCCCATTCAAAAGCAGTGACCCTGCCTGATCTTTGGTACAGGCAAACAAATAATTTAGAATCTTGGTTGTATCACGAACAATTCAACAGTAAGAGTTTTTTGTATCTCCATAGCATGTCTTAACCAAGGCTTTTGGACATGGCTTGTAAGCCTCAGACAACTCTATTCTCCCAAAGGGCAGGAGAAGGATGGATAAACAGATGGAGAATGGTGAATAAACCATCTGTGCACCCACCAGCTCCTCGGGTAGCCTGCAAGGACCCTCTGGGCAGCTCCCCAAGTGTGAGATCTATCTAGATTATACCTTAACAGTCACCACATCTAATAAATGGTGGGAAATAGAAGGAGTGTTCCATGTTTATCACCACACAATTAATCAGTTTACCCAAACACAACACAAAAGCACATGCAGCTTAATGCAATGCTGAGACACCTATCTCCTCCTTCAGAATAGACCAGCCTTTTATTTTCTTGCAGGAATAAACACAAATGCTTGTCTTCCCTGACATAATTCCCTTCCTTAGCTGAGCCAGGATCACTCACAGGACTTCTCCCCAGAAAAACCTGACCCTCCCTTTCTGCATTCATGGATTCTGCTCAAAGAGGCTCTCATACAGCTCTACATGAGCTGACTTCTAGATAATATCTTTCCTGTTCCATGACTACTTTTCTTGCTGAAAGATAGGGAAAAATGGCTTTTTTTTTTCTTTTTTAATCATCTCCTGGACATATACATCATCACTTCAACATATTCATCATCACTAAATATTCTATTGGAACGTGCAGACATGAACCATAATGGCATAAACTCAGTCTGTGTATGGATGAGACAGAGTGGGTAATTTATCAGAAGACAGGTAGAAAAAAGGTGCCTTTCTACTTTCTGGTGCCTTTATGTTGTTTTTTTTTCTAGGAGGTATCCAGAACTCTTCAAATCATATCTGAAATGTAGAAGTCATAAGGACTTGAAAGACAGCACTGACTTTTCCCAGACTACCTACCTGCACTGATTTTACCACTTGGACCTGAAGAGCTTGAACAACACGTTTTGGTTATTATAGAGAACTTCACCAAAGCAGGCAGGTGCTGGCATGATTTTAGGGCTGCAGGTGAAGTTCTCAGAGGAAAAGTTGTGCTCCTTTTGCCAGCCTGTCTCCCCAGATTATTTATTTGTGCAGCCATAACTAAGGAAGTTTACATAAAGACCATGAATTGCTGCTAGGAAATGCAGTAACAAAAACTGGCTCTCAGTGAATGCCAAGACAGAAGGTGGGTGGAAAGTGACTTCTGCTGATGTGTGATGAGATTTGGAGGCTGGTGAAGCACAGAATTAGGATCCCAAGCAAGGATTTTCTGAATTTTTATAATTGTAAAACTGAATCTCAGAGTCCTGCAAGATGTTTGTACTGTTTTTATTCGGATCCTCTGCGCAGCACAGATAAACAGCTCTTTTTCTATTCACACATCACTTGGCTCATGTTGTGCAGCAAAAAATAAGTTTGTGAATCTTCCTGCCATCCCTTAAGCCTGGGTTGACACATTCACATCTGAGATTTCTCGAGATAAAATATAAGTCCACAAGCCCAGAAGTCTGTAGCTACCATGGTGAGAACACTAACTTGCTCCTCACAGCTGGCCTACACACAGTTCATGATGACTCCACACATCAAACAGCTACAGGCAAAGCATGCAAGTCCACTGCTCCCCATAATTACAAGCTTACTGTACCTGCAGTGTACATTCAATGCCCAGATGTGCAGTAAATCCATCCAGCACAGTGGGAACCTATGGCTCAGACCCACCGCAACAGGGCTGTGGTGGCACAGTAAAGTGCATTGCTTTCCAAAAGCATCAGACTTGTGCACACACCATGGTCAGCAAGAAGGTTTCTGGACACGTGGCAGCCCAGATAGATCCATTGCCTTTTAACTCCCAACTGGTCACTTAACATCTGGAAAATCGGGACAAATACAGAAATTACTGAACATTTTCTGAGTAAGGCTTTGGCCAAAAAAGTGATTATGCCAGTGGAAGTAAACAGAACGTCAGGGCTAAATTACAATTTGACATCAAGATCCACTGGTATGTTCTGCCTGCATCATAAGCTGATGCACATAAGCCATGGGCAAATGACTGCCTGCAGAGTTTATAAATACTTTTTTTATTCTTGGTGGAAGAAAGCATTGTTTGAATGCATATTATCAGTGAAGTAGAATTACTTGTGCTCAATCTTTTGATTGTCACCTATGACAGATCTACAGAAAAACATCCTTTTAACTAAACATGTGACTGTTGGGCATATTTGATGACAATATATTTCAAAATGATCAAAGTCAGCTGTCAGAGAAATTAGATTAGTCATTATTAGTCTTCAGTAGTTCCCATGAGAACCTTGAACAGTTGGTGGCTCTTCTTAAAAGATTACAGTAAGCCTTGTAATGTGTCATGATGAAAGTGGTAAAGATTTGGAATAAAGGGCAGACTGCTGTCTTTATTTCTGAAAGTAGATGGTTTCTAATTGAGACCTTTAATTGTACTGAATTTTATCAGTCTGTGATACAGAAAACATTGAAAAAGGACTTATATCTTTCCATGAACTGCTGTAAATGGCATTTTAAATTCATTCCTCTGAAAGAATCTGGTTCTTAGCAGTCAATATCAATGCCAACAGATATTCTTATTTCCACACCATTTCTCCTTTCTCTCCTACTAATGCCAAGATGAGAAACAATGCTATATGTTCACAGGACTAATTTTTACACACTGGATCCTTCAGTCTTATCAGTGAAGTTGAAACAAAATTGGCAATATAATATTCATGACCTAAAAATAAAGTTGGGGAATTTCAAAGCAAGATGAGATGAGGTTTCAGCCATAATGACTGCTGATATGTAATATAATTTAAAAAAAAATATTCATTGACTGTTTTATTCCTTCCACAACTGGAAACTTCTATGACGTATAATACCATGTGTTAAAATGGGAATCCTTTAAATTCAAATAACAAAGGATATCACTTAAGTAATATTTAATCCAAAGAGGTATTCAGATAATCTAAAATATCTGAGAAAAATTATTTCTTCAAAGCATTAGAAAAGATTGCTCCTTGAAATGGCTTGTTTGAAGTCTTTTTGCACAGACATAAAACAAAAGACTCTCTGTTTAAAGGATTACACTTAAGGAGCTCTTTATTCCTGCATTTATTTGTTGTTAAATTCTGCTTGGGGAGACCCATAAACTGCAATGGAGAGTATTATGGCTGTCATTTCAAAGGAGACTGATAACTTCTTTAGATCTTTCTCCAACAGTGAGGTAATCATGCATCCTTGTCCTTTCATTATGGTTTCTTAGTCCAAAATTTATCAAAGAGGAAAATTTTATAATGCTCTTTTTAAAAGAGCATTTTGATGTTCCTTACTGTCAATGCTTTCTTTTCAATTTTTTCAATCCATCCCTGAAGCACATACTTCAATAACACAAAAGGACTTAAACCCTTAAAAACACGGGGCTTATAAAATCAAGGTACCTGGTGACCAAGTTTTCAAACTCCTTACTTGTGTGCTTGTATACATGCTATTTAGTCCATTTTTTAATTATATGTGAAAAATCATAATATTAACACTGCACAGTTCTTTCTATGCTGAGTGGCTTTGGGTTGTGTGGGGTCCTCATGAAATCAGAGCTTTTTGCCTGATGTACCCAGCCAATGCAGCCCCTCCAAAATCTTCACAGCAACAGCAGCAGTAATATGTTAAGTCCCTATAGACAGGGGGGTTTGAGAAGGGATACATGGGAGAACATTCCTGGTTGCCAGTGGCACAAAGGCCATGGAAATGTTGGCCAGGGTTCCCATAGTCAGCCTCTGGCTGAACCAAAGTTGTGGTTGAAATCTCACCCAGCCTGCAAAAGTTTGTTGGTTTTCCAGGAGAATTGCAGACTCTCCGTAGTGAATTTAAGTTTCCAGGCTTTTCCCAGTTGCTTTTCCCAGCTGTCCTCCACAAACCCCACTAGAAGCAGCCATGGCCCTTGGCTGTAACAGTGCCAGCAAGGTGGTGAGAACAGGGATCCCAGCTCCAGTGCTGCCCAGAATCACTCAAACCACTGAATTTCAGCAGCGAGCTTTGGCCCTGGCCAGCCCTTCCAAATCATGCTGAGGCACTCTCTGGGAAACAGTCTGGCCAGAGAACATTCCCAGGTGGTGACTATGGACAAGACTTCCCTGTTTTGGGAAGGAAAGGGGATGGAGCCCAGCCAGACGGATACAAAATCAAGCCATGTATTTCTTGCCCTCGTGGCCAACAGTCCCTGTGGTTTAAGGATTTCCTGAGTCAGAGATGGAATCTTTCTGGGGGTTTGACTGTTCTCAATTACTTTATATTCCATGAATTTGTCCAAATGCGTGTGAGATCCATGGAAAGCTTTAGCATCCTTCACGTCCTTTGGCAAGTGGTTCCACAGCTCGTATCAGTGTTATTAATACCATACTTAAATGTAAGTGATAATAAATCTATCATGCCTTGGCAAAGTCCTCCAGGGGGTAATAGTTTTAATAACTGTTAAAAAGGTTTGCTGGACTTACTGTCTGAGTATGCCTAGCTTCAAATTTCAGCTACTTGGTTCCTGTTAATGCCTTGTCCATTAGCTGGTAAAAAAAGAAATAGATTGCCAGATAACTTTCTCTGAGGAAACTGTGAAGAAACCACTCCCTAGCCTTCTCCTTTACATAATAAATCAGCTGAGTTCCTGAAATTTTTCCTAAAGAGGCATCCTTTCAAAACCCTAATAATTACACTAATTATGTCGAGGCATGACTTTTCTTCCAAAATGGAGCCCTTTTTGGGTGCATAATATACACCTTGACAGAAATAAATAACATTCACTCTCTCTTTAGTTTTTGATATTATGAAAATATTACAGAGAAACCTTTTGCCTGTCTCCAGGCCAAATAAACAATTTCACAATTAGCATCCCAGAATATCCCCATATGAGCAAACTGTGCTCCAAAATAAAAGTGGATTTCAGTGCAAAAATATTAGTCTGAGTTCAAAGTCTGCTAAGGAATATAAACAGCTTATTCAGCACTATATGCTTTGGGAAATTTTCCATGGAAACGAGCTCTTTCTGAACTCCAGGATGGCATTAATTTGTTCATATGCATATAATTAACTTCATTCCACTGATTTTCTTGGAGATTTGTTAGAAGATGAGGAATGATCTTCATACCATAAAATGTGAAACAGCTGATCTTCTTGCAAGATATATCTTGCCAAAGGAAGAAAAAATATATCATTACAATTCTATTGATTTGGCAGTAGAATACTTAGTGTTTCATGTTAGATCTGATTTTCAGGTGTATTTTTTCTCACATCCCCATACTGTTCTCTTGTATAAAACTGATGTTGAGATGTGATCTTCTAGTTGAATTAAATGGTGAAAACTGAAAAATAGGCATGCATTAAATTTGTTTCATAGTGATTATGCAATGATGATTGTTACTGAAAAAATTACCCACTCTTCCAATCTTGATTTTCAAATTCATACCACTCCTTAGACTTCCAGGCATATACTGCAGGAAGGAATACATCTTCTCAAATGCTAATCTTTCATTTTACACATCCACCTTGCCAAATCTTATGACTCAATTTACTCTGTAGGGATTTCATTTGCTGTAGCACTGATACTGGAAGCACTCCCTGCACAGAGATGTAAATAACATTCCCATAGACAGTATTTCCAGAATCCTCACTGAGGCAGGCAGGAATGAGCAGCTTTTGGGCAAAAACTGGTGTAGGGACTTTCCAAAACAGACAACTTGGGGCAATATTACCACAGAGAATTACTACTCCGTAAGTCAAAGTATGTTTTCAACCTCTCCAGAGTGTTTCCATAGATTCAGACAATGTGCAAGTAAAATGTGTGGTATCTGAAGCTCAGAAGGAACTGCTCATAGCAGAAGATCCAAATGCACATGAGAAATCTGTGTAGTATTTTATTTAAAACTGAGATCTCCAAAGAAGCACAACCCTCATACTTGTGCATTGTACCAGGTTTCAACAAAGCCCTGCTGGAAACCAGTGCTTTCACCTTGTGAAAAATTTGAATTTCAATATCTATAGCTGGAACCTGAACCCTGAATATGAGCAAGATGATTCTTGTTCTTCAGAGACACACTACATTTCACATAGTACACATTTGAGCAGTCACTTGATTCAGAGGATTGATAAACTAAATTCCTACCACAGTGGATGTACAAATTAGGCAAGACACTGCCATTTTGCAAATTCTCTCTTCCTTTATTAAATTTAACTTTAACATATGATTAAAATCCATTTTGACATTTACTTCAAGAGAAAAAAGACCATGCCAGTTGCACTGGCTCAACAGCTACAATAATTAATTAAATAAATAAATAAATAAATAAATATTCAGTACTTCAGGATTGTCTGAACAGCATTATTATGGGAATTTTCTAGGTTGCTAATACTTTAATAGCACCAATCTTGCCTTGCAGTTAACATCCAAATGGTCACTCATGTATTTCAAACCTTCTTTTGAAATTTAATTCGTTATCACAAGGTTTTCCTTCACCTCACAGATCCTCTCCCATTATGACACAAGTTAATCTCAGGGGAAAGGGCTTAAAGCTCCCAAACAAGTCAGGCTAAAATGTGATTCCACTAATCTCTTCTGCATTTTTTTTTCACACCAACTTTTCTGGTCATCAGTTTCAGTTTCCCTTTAAAATAAACTTTTTGTTTTATTTTGCTTAGTGTCTCTAGCACTGAAATTTAGTGTCACCCTCTTTAATTTAAAATAACATTGTTTTACAGAAGAAAGCAAGCAAGTAAGAAAGAAAGAAAGAAAGAAAGCCTTTCAATCTTTCATATGTTTTTCTCTGGAGGGCAAATTTCTTTTAATCACTGAGCATAATTTAGCACATGTAATTATATCGCAAAACAAAAGGAAGTGAATCAATGCATTACTTTGATATTAGGAAATACTAAATGTAGTCAATCCAAGGATTTCTTGCTACCCTTTTGATACAGTTGTCACTGCCAAGGACCAAAGTGCTTCTGAGCAGAGAGTAAATAAGATGATGTGGCACTTGTTACAGGACAGCCTTTCTGAAATGCAGGATTGGTGTCTGAAGGCATTATGGTTCAGGTCTAACCTGTCAGCCTGATGCAAAATAACACACACTTCAATTCTGGCATACTGCTGCAGTTTTGCTTTACAGAAAAATAATTCTTTTGTTTGCTTTTTTTTAATACCACAGTCATCCTAGATCATACTCATATCCTAAACACCAGACCATCCTAAACCCATGCAACTGCTGTTATGCACAACAGAAAGGATGCTCTCTGAAAGGCAAGTGATCCTGTCTCCACAGAGTGATGTCCTGAGCAGCAGAGGAACAGCCTGCAGGTCACCATAGTTATCTCCAAGGGCTTCCTCCCTCTCTGGCCCTGGTTTTACAATGCCTTGGTGCCCCCTCAACATCACACATCTTCCCTGCACCCTTTGTGGCTGATGAGAAGCTGGTTTGCTGTGCTGTTCCTCACAAGGGTCACTGTCCAGCTGCGCGAGCATTTCTTTGCCACTGGTGACCCATTGTCCTGACTTTGTAATACCCTTATTTATTTACAATATTTATTAATTTATCCACTCTCACTTCCTAAGGTATTGTACAGCACACTCTGATAAAACAAAGGAAAATACTAATCAGGATTAATAGCACTATTATAACCAAATGAATTCAATAGAATTGCAGTGGCTGAGAGGGAACATTAAATTGCAGATGAAGAGCTTATGCAGGAAACACAAAGATGCTTGAAATTAACATCTTTTTTTTTCAAGAGTTATTCACAACTAAGCAGCTGCAATAGATCCTTCACTGTACCTGCAAGCAAGGGCAAGATGAGCTGAATTTTGCCTTTGGCTAAGTATGAGAAGAGGATGAACTGTTTTGTACTGAGTTCTCCATTTTCTACACCTTGTGTGCCTGGTCATGTACAGTGGGAACTGACACTGCCAGTAGTTCTGGTGAAGAACCAAGTAGCATTAAGCACTTTCGGAGCCTAAATCCACTTTTTCAAGGAGACACAGGCCTGGGATAGGACCCACAAAGGCACAGGCTCCACAGCACTGAGGTGGCAGCAGTTGTTTCCCAGGCACTCGCTGTCTCCAGCAGGGCTGAGTGAGGCATCTGGGCTCCCAAAGAGTTTCCTGAAAACAGGAGCCACAAACCAGCCCAGCGGGCAAGGAGCCAAGTAAGGCAGTCACAAAGAAATCTTGAGGTGGTGTCAAGCCTTACCCCACCCAAGGGTTCTGGGCTTGGACGGTGTTCACAGCCCCATGGGGTGGAGAGCCCCATTCCCACCCCCAGTGCCTTTTTCCCACAACACACAACCCCAGGGTGCAGGAAACAGGAGTTCACATCATTCCCTGGCCTAAGGAAGTGTCTGCACATCAGAGAGCTGGTTTCAGGGTTGTATTTTTTCCTTCAGGGTGAAAAAGGAAGATGCAGAGCATCTAGACTGCAAAACTTGTCCCCGTGAAAAGCTTTCCCAGTTCTGGTTTTGTTGGTTTGGGTTTTTTTTTCAGCAAAGAAGACAACAAAAGGGGAAAAGAACATCAAATTTTGGCCAGAATAAAAATCTATTCTGAGTGAAAAATAAATTTTCCCTTCCTCTATCCCATGAAAGCTACACAGTGGCTCTTGCTGTTCAAGGAGTAACTTTATACATCTCTAAAACATCTCTGCTTCTGGGGTAAAATGCTGGGGTGTACTATAAACAACCAGCAATACTTAACCAACCCTCTGCTAAAAGCAGTGGTGATGAAACCACCAAAACTGTGGTCCTGTGGTGGAAACAGAAGCTATTGAAGGGCCTGGCCCAGCAACATCATGTGCTGCAGCCCTGTGCCAAGGAGCACAGCAGAGAGGATGAGGACTTCCCACTGGGAAAGGAGCACAGCAGAGAGGATAAGGATTTCCCACTGGGAAAGGAGCACAGCAGAGAGGATGAGGATTTCCCACTGGGAAAGAAGCACAGCAGAGAGGATGAGGACTTCCCACTGGGAAAGATGCTTTGGCAGCCTGTGGTCATCCAGGTGAAGCCTGGTCCTCCCACCACTCTCCCCAGGATCCAGTTTCTTGATGCTCACTCCCAGCAAGGTTCTACAACAAGGAAAAGGACAGTAAAGCCAATTCCAGGTGACAACCCTCCACGAATGTACCCACAGTGTGGTGTCTCCAGTGCTGTGCACAGTGCCCCTGCCTGAGGCTGGGAGCACACGAGGCCCACAGACACAGTCTGAATCCTTGGCTGCCTGAAAGGACAAGGAGGAAAAGCTTTGGAAGTGGGCTCTCCCTCCTGTCCCACTTTGACTTTTTCTTTGAACTGTACTGAAAGTTTTCTTTTCCTGATCTGTAGTTAATCTGGTCACAAAGTTGCACAGAATATGAAATTAAAAATGTGACAGGCAATTTTTTGTTGTTGTTGTCTGCTTTTTGACAGCTTTTGGAAGAGAAACCCAACTTCTGGCTTTTTGCCAGGAGGATTATGTTATTTCACTTATGAAGAATGCATTTTTCATAAGCAATTATTTTACATTGCAAACTCTGGGCTCTTATTCCAGACAGATTGACTACTTTTATTAAAGTTTCCTCCAAGATCTCATCTGGCTTTTAAGTCCATGAGTGTTAACCTAGAAACTCTGTAGTTAAAGAACTGCGCACAAAGGTATATTCATAGGTCTGGGGCTGCTCTTACACTGAAATAACCCTTTAGAAGTTTTAAAGAAAACAACAATACATTCATAAATGTGAACACATTTGAGTATAACATACAATTATAGAGAGCCTGTACTTGGTCTCAAAAGGCTGTGATTGTGACCTGTGGCTGTGGCTGGGCAGGAAACGCTTTTCCTGCCTTGCAAATAATCCTGGGATTTCAGAAATTACTCCCATTTCCATATGTAGAAAAAAACAGAGTTATTTTACAGCTTTCATTGAAATGAAAGAGCAGAGAGACAGGCAGACAGCCCACGGGGTTGTGGTTAGGGCTCTCACCTAGGATGGAAGGGATTTAGGATCAGATTAGCTGTGCTTGCTGTGGTTTGCAGAGGGGACAGGGCTGCTGGGCTCTCAGAGGCACCAAGTGCTCATTAAGCTGCTGGCTTTTTCAGCTCTCTCAGTCGAAGATTTTCAGTTTTGCACAGATCATTAACTGCTCACCAGATCAAGGACTTGAAGCTAATTAATCTCCATGGGAGACTGATGCCAAACCCATCTGCTTCAGGCACCCGAACAGGTTAGGCACCACAAGTGCCAGAGAGATGGGTAAGTGAGATGGGTAAGGTCTGCAGGAGTGACTCAGATCCCCAGTTCCCAGCCCAGGCTCTGCCAGGGCTCCCGGCACAGCTGCAGCTCTGGGTCTGTCTGCCATGCCCATGCCAGCAGCTACCTCTGTCTGCCCACCAAGGGCAGTGCTGGAGGGGCACTTTGGGAGTGGGGAAGCACCAAGAGCCAGCCCAGGGGATGGGTGCTGGCTGTGTCACACGTCCACGAGTCCCTGCGGTGCAAGCAGCAAATCCTGCTCCACAGGACTGCAGAAACCTGAACGTGGGTGAGTCCTTGTGCACAGCATCTGAACCCTGCACCCTCACCCACAGCAGCCCTCAGAGGGACAGCATCTAGCCCCCAGGCTAGAGACTGGGCTCAAATAGAGATGGTTTCTGTCCTGCATAGACAAACCATGACACTGCTGTTGTAGAACCCACGGGAGTGGAGGAAAAGGTGACCCAAGCTGGGGTCAAGGCAGTCTCCTGGGAGAGAGGACTCTGACTCTTCCTACACCCAGCACCACCTACGCCTCTTGCCAGTGGTCACAAATAAAATCCTCCTTTCTCACCTGCTCCTTTCAAACCTGTATCATGCCCACTGACCTGTATTATGCTCACTGGGCCAAAGGAAGGCTTTCAGGTTTCTCCAGCTCCAGAACCTGCCCTTATTTAGAAGATTTCCCAAATTTTACATATACTGCCAGTGTCATGGGAAGCCAGGCCAGAAGGGAATCTCACCCAGTCTCCTGCATAAGAAATTAATTCTATAACAAATTTCATTGCATGAGCCCAACACAGAGGAACAAAATGTTACATTTCAGCATTTGGTTTTTATCCCTCTTTGTTCTTGTCTCCTTATTTTTTTTTTACTAAAAAAAAATTAAAATTATATTAAAAAAATGAGGGTGCAAATGAGGGTGCATATGAGGTAAAATATGAATGGAAAACTCCTACTTGTAAGTACTTACCCTGGGAAGGAGAGAATGACACTTGAAAAAAAACGTGGAAGAAAATATTTTCTACATTTATTTCTTCACTTTCTTTGTCAAACTTGTTTTAATGTCAGGAAATTTGCTTGTAGACAACCCTTTCACAGGGACCAGCTAGGCTATTGGAACTCAGCCCCTATAATGTTGCACATTCTGTAACCCAGACACCTCAAAGGGCTACCCACATCAGGGATTAAAATATTCCTCATCTTTTCCTGGAGCTGCTCTAGAATGGGGCTGGTGACAGGCTGGCCTGGGATACACATGGAAGTGAGTGCTCTTGAGGTGATAATTAATGAGTGAAATTTAACAGTACATGATTTGTCTCTCACTAAAGAAGTCAGTGTTTTGTGTTGAGTTTTTCAGGAATATCTTCAGGATGAGTTACAAATCTCCCGAAAGTAAGACAGCAAGTTACAAGCCTGCACAGACCATCTCTTGACTCCATTGTGGCCCCAGGTGCTTATTGTGAAAAAAATTCCAGTTTCCTATTTACCATATTTTCCCTTTAAAGTTGTTATTGCCTGGTTTCAAACTCACTATTGCCTTGTCAAAACTGCTGTTCTGTTTAAAGCAAAAGCAAATTATATCTCGGGGAACTCAGAGAAGATGGCTAGGAAGGAAGATGGGTGCACAGAGGGGTGAGATTTTCCCCTCCTAGGGCCAAAATAATCTGTTCATGAGCACAGGTACTCTGTTCTGGGTACCTCTGTCCTTGCCAGCTACATCTTTGACCTTCACCCCCTGCATCTCACATCTGATTAATCTGTGAATGCATTTATTTAAGGGCTTGACTTTTGTTTTTGAGCTTTCAGAAGTAGTTTCTATCAGTGGCTAACATGCTGGGGTGAGTAGACACAAAATGAAATGGAAGAACAGGAATTTAGCCCAGTGATGACAACCCCAAGAAACTCCATATTAACAGGAACTGCTGAGAATGCTGTTTTGGTTGCCTTAACTCTGAAATCTTCAAACATAGGTTGGTCTTGGACTTATAGCTTTTTCAGAAAATCCTGGCCAAGACACTTTGTAGACACGCATAAATTTAGATGGGTAGACAACATCCAAAATACATTAAAAAAAAAAATTTCCTCTTATGCCTCCATTTTATCTGAGCTGCCCAAAAGCAGCAGGGCTCCTGCAAGGAGGAACATGTACTGCCACATCAGACGCTGCAGAGCAAAATGCAAGTGGGGAAAAATTCATTTCTTTAGGGGATGAAGTGAGCCTCACTCTTTAATTCCATTAACTGTTATATCTCCCAGGCATTCTGCAGGCAGCAAGAGAATAAGAATGATCCATTTCACATGCTGAAAAGGACATATTTGAAAAGAAACTCCTGAAAATAAGTGGGCTGAGGTACAGCAGGTACAGCAGCTGTAAAATCATTCTGCTATTTAGGCTGTAATTCTAATATTTTATTGTATGCCTTGACAGAGAGTTTTCTTAAATGCTATCAGAGAAGATCTTGTAGCTGGAGTATAATGAGCAATAGTCGAATTACCTTTTTTTCTGGTTTATGCTTTGGGATATTTTAACCCTTGCTCTTAATCCCATTGTTGGCATGGTCACTAAATGGAGGACAAACTGTGCACACACAAAAACACACACACACAGAAATAAGCACTTGTTTATGTAATGTCTGTCATCCATCCAAATTCACTCTGCCTTTTCTTCAAATAGACAACATTATTAGCTTTAGCCTTTACCCTTCAATTACCAAGCACATCATGGGTCTTGCAGCACTTCCTCAGCTTCAGAGCAGAATGGAGCTCAATCAAAAACAAACAAACAAACAAACAAACAAACAAACAAACAATCAACTTCCCTGGATTTCCATGCATACTGATGATATAGAGCAGAGAGGAGACTGCAAAGTAGGAAATATGACTCTCAGGGCTCAGTATGGATTTTAGTTCTCTTCACCCTCATTTTGGGTTCTTGCATGATTTTGAGATTTATTTTTTTTTTGTAATGTTAAGGTGGTAAATTCTGATTATCTTATTCCTTCGTGTTGAGCAAGTCTTACTTTACACATCTATCCTGCAGAGTTTTACTAAGGTGGATATCACTGATCAGAATAGAGATGGTGTGAATGGTCTTAGAAACATGGCATGTTTGAGACCTACCACCAAAGTCACTCACATAGATAATATTCAGGTGTAATTTCATGACAGTTCCTACCCACTCTTAAGGACTCTAATGTCTGTGAAGTTCAGTGAACACCCTTCCTCACCAGCAGCAATCCTATAACTCTCCAGGAGCTGCTGCATGGATGTGCAGTGTGAGACCATGCTTCTCTCTCAGGTCACAGCTGTGGCCATCTCTTTATCCAGTGTCCCTAGAGGTACAATCAGTGCCTTTGGAGCTCCAGGGATTTACACAGATGAGTGCTCAGCTTTGAGCTGAGCATGCCCTCCAGGGTCTCCCTGCAAGTATGGGACAGACAATTCCCTGACAGGGCTTCACAGTATGAAACCTGCTCCCTTTTGGGGGGTGAAAAGAAACATCTTCACTGTATCCAACAGCATCACTTTCATATTTGGAGCCTCTTCATCTCTCTGAGCTCCTTTCAAACACAGAATGAGCAGAATCTGCAGTGACATATTCTCAGCTCTGCTAAGACCCTGGAGCATTTGTTTGAGAAGATCCAAACATCTTACTCACACTGTGGTGCTCACCTGAAGATCAGTCAGGTTGTTCAAATGCTGTCCCAGTAAACCAAGCATGTGCTATGCTGAGTGAAACTAACATTGCCCAAATGGCACCCTCAATGGCAGTTCGGAAAGTTGTAGGAAATGTGTAATGTTATGACAATAATAATGATAATAATAATGATAATAATAAAATTAAAAGAACATGTAATAAATGTGCCAGGGAGGGAAGCATTTGACTGAGATCTGAAAAATTATGGCAGATTGCAATGTGTTATCCAGGAGCTTATAAATTACCCAAAAGTAAAGGACTTCTTCTTACTATGGATGCTTCATCACCCAGAACATGTTCCCACATTCAGCAGCAGCTTTTGCTCAACTTCAACTGAATTCTCTTGCATCACTCTGGCTGTGGACACAGCTGTAATATCACTCCCTTCTCTAGTCAATATAAGGCAAAATATTTATTTTAATAGTGCTGGCTAGGCCAATTTCATTCATAATTGAATCAGTGGTTTATTTCTAGGCCTTTTCACTGACCACCCATTCATCACTTTTAACCACAGGGTTCAAAGAGCTGCTGGAAGGCATAATCTTTTCAAAAGCCAGCACAAGCAGAGTGTCACACCCCAAGGGCCAGGCTGTCAGTTGTGCTCTGCCATCACAGCCTGTCAGCCTCAACCAGGACCCTGCGGCAGAAAGGTCACTCCAGCAAAGGTCTCTACAGCCTCTGGCACCTTGGGGCATACTTTCAGTGACAATGGAAAATGCGCTGGTTGAATCAAAGACCACCCAACCCAAGCTCATCCCACTGTCCTGGTGTCCCCTTAGAGCTGCTGATGATCCCAGGGGAGTAGAGCTTTTTGGGTCCTGTGGTCTTCACCAGTGTGTGGCTGCACATAATCCATCACAGATGCACATTGAGCTCATGTTCTCTTTTTTTGTTTCCTGGTGAAGGTGACCAAGGGAGCTGTATCATACTTTTTTGTTCTATTGCACACCTACTTTCTTGTTCTATTTCACAGTTCCTATCCTGCAGACAAGAATTGCCACAGTACACTAAAACTCCCCCTTGCACAACAGTGCAGACATGGTGGTGCACGGAGTGATTCTCAATACTTCACACATATCATAAGAGAAGAGATCTGCAAAACATTTGAAGCTAAGAGGTTTAGACCAATGATGTATCTCAAGGGTGTCTGGCAGCAAGGAGCTCCCAAGCACAGCAGTACAAAGAGAAGCCAACTCCCTTCTACAAATAATTGCCTTGAGCAGGTAGTGAAAGCTAAAGTTCACAGACTCTGTGATTTGGGGCAAACACCAAAGACACCAGACTCCAGTCCCTGTAATCCCCAGTCCCAGCAGGCAGTCAGGCTGACACATACCCAGGACAGCTTGCTAAAATTTTCTTTTGGAGTCCTACCTTTTATGTCTTCATATTCTGTAAATATTTATATTTCCCCTTCCAAGCAGAATGTTTCACTCTGCTGTTTCTCATAATTCTGTCCTTCCCAGCATCACTCAATTAAAGAAAACCATTTTTTTTCACCCAGTTCCGTACCTCCCTCTCTTGTAACCATGGGTAGTCATTTCCAAAGTGCCTAAAATTATCAATATTCAGATTGAACAGCCTAATTCACAAATTTATCTCCAATTTTATATGCACTCTTGATGCATATCCCCAATACCTGCAAAATGATACTCCTATTAACTGGGCCAACAGCTGATGGAGAAGTTGGATTACCACCACAGTTCAAATGATGACATGAGGAATACAGTTTTTCCACAACAATAAAAATTTCAGCGTGACCAGACCCCAGTCTCATTTTTTCAGTTTCACATCTTCAAATATTTTGATCAGCTTTCCACTCTGTCTTCCAGCCACTCCTGCACTTCACATCAGCTGATTGTTTCATGGAGCCCAGCTCTTTTGATCCATTAGAAATTTGCTCAGCATCCATTGCTAAAGCCAGTTGGAAGAAAATTTGCAAAAGGAGAATATAAATCAAGTGGTAAATTTGTTATTTTCATGCAAACCACAAAGATCGGTGAGGTACTGGCTCAGTTACACCATCCACTCCTCTGACCAGCAAAGTCTGAGGCCTTTTTCTGTGGAGAACTGGAAAATCTTTAGATCACCTTGGTCTGAGAAGAGGATCTTGAGCTGGTCAATATTTATTCTAGTTGAAAAAGTAAATATTCTACTGTAGATTCTTAGATGGAGAAAATATCTCATAAGAATGAGCAGAAGGATGGGTATGAATTCCACTTTGATGACATATTGATCAAGATAAGAAATAATTATACAACTCCTCTATAATATTATACAAGTGGAGAAAATTATTCTTTCAAAAAACCAGAAATATATGTCTTGGAACAAATCCAGATACAGCAAATGTCTACTTTTAAACTCAATGACTAATGGAAAGAAAGCTGCAGTGATTAGTTACAGCAGTTTTAAATAAATATAAACTAGGAATGGCTCTGACTGGATCTGAGCAAACTGACCTCCAGAGCTGAGGAGTGGATTTGAGGAGAATGTGGAAGGAGGGGAGCAGCTTGGAAGACCAGATCCTGAGGAGCTGTAATGGTTTAGTGGGTTTGATTTCCTAGGGTTTACTTGCTTCAAATGTGATTCACGGAGAGAACCGACTTTTCCAATTGGTTTCTCAGGCTGACAACAACTAAACCAGCCTGCAATTGGTCCCATCAATTCACAGAGGAAGTTCTTATGGAGAAAATCTTCCAGGTGTGCCCTCCCCCCATGGTAAAACCAGCGCAGGAGTGTTCCATGATGTGATTTCCAGAGGACTCTTAGGGAACCTTGTCCCTGTTCCAAAAATGTGCAGCCACCTCTGGTGTCTTGCTGTGTGAAAATTTCCCATGGGAAAATCTGGTGCAATAATCTGTGCAGGGGACAGTCCAGTATAGAATAACAACCTCTGGCAGTAGTGATGGTGAGGAACAGGCATCCAAACCCTTCATGCAGTGTCCTGACTCCTGTCTTGCGTGTACGGGTTTGCTCGTAAGAGCCATGAAACACTCAGTGTTTCAATAAACCATTTCAGAGTGTCTGTGTGGTGTGTGGTCAGCTCACACCTCACTTGCAGAGCTCCTCAGTCACTGTGGCCCACCTGTCCAGATATCTGCAATGCCCATTGCCCCATTCCAGTGGTGCCCCAGACCTGATCCTGCTGATATCCAGGCACGTTTGCACCTGTGGGTGCTACTGCCAAGCACACATTTGAGCTGTGAGACTGATCAAATCAAACCCTCTTTTTTCCTCTTGTAGGTATTGTGAATTCAAGCCCTGAACTAAATGCAACAAGTCCTCAGTAATTTGAAGTGTGGATGACACATAGGACATGCTGCTGAACGTTTTGCACAAGCCATGTTTTATCAGATCAGAATGGCACATGTTAATGAATGCAGTGGCACAAATGGCATTGAAGTACTGCCTGTGCACTGCACAGTAATTGTCAGACAAAGGATGGCAACAAAGCAGAGACTCACATAAAATTAGATCAAAAACTTTAACTCTTGGTGTATCATGCACAGTGTTTCCATGGATCTGTAATTGCCCAGGGAAAGAATTTGCAGTGGGAAGCAGAGGCTTTTTCTGAACTTACAGCAAGCAGTTCACTGCTGCTCAGGCTGCAAACACAAGCTATGGACAGCTGACATCTTCTGAGTGCCCATCATCCCAACTCTGATTTACATCTGAAGCTTAAGAAGGATTTATTTCAGAGCCAGCTCAAGGAGTATTATGTGAAAGGGGAGTGAATAAAGCAAGAAAGCCATAAATTTCTCTTTCAGTTCAAAAACCTGAACACTGAGTAACCATGCAGAGCCAAGAACTGAGTGGAGCACATCAGTGTGAATGCTGTGATCTCTATGTTAAAAACCTTCTTTAAATTCCTCTTCAGTAATTCCTTGCTGGGGAGAGCAGGTGTTTATATATCATGAAAGAATATCAATTTTTGAGCCATGTACTATTTTAAATCACTTCCTCACTCAGCCCCCAAACAAACAGAGAAGCAAGTTAGGATCTGGGGAGAGACATGCTCTCCCTTTGACCAGACTCACTGCATAGAATACCTGGAGCTAATTCTGCTTTCTGCTGGCATAAAGTGGATCAAACTTGGCAAATTGTTTTAAATGTCCAGTGTGATTACTGGCAACAGAAAGATCCTGAAAGAAAAAGAAACTTTCTTTTTTATTTTAAACTCTGAATAACACAAAGTGACAAAAATCACTGGATAAAAATCTAGGCTACATAATGCTGGTTTAATTATATTTTCTGTTTAGGTCTCCTAGTGATAAGTTCTTACTAATGCACTCTTGTCCCAGATTTCTTCTCCTTGTGCTTCAGTAGTGTATTAAAAAGGCATTCTGCTGACAGACCTTTGTAAATTTTAGTGGAAAAAAGTGAGGAATTGTCACTGATAGTAGGCCTATGGCCGCAGATATTAAAAAACTTATCCAGTCCCTCTGCATATTGTTGTCTACTAGTAGAAAGGAAGCACACAGGAAAGCAACAAGGATGTTGAACCTACAGAAATTGTAAATTAGTAATCTTTAACATTGCATTCCTTCCCTGCAGGACAGAGAAGGTAATGAATAAGGAAAACCCAGCTAAGGGGGTAGAACACTCCTGATGTCCATGCACGGGTGATGCAGGAAGTGCAAACTTCAACAGAAAACACCAAAAAGTCAGCACATTTCCTGTATATGACCCACCGGTAAACTCACATTACTCAAGTTAAACAGGAGCACAGAGGTTTATTTAGGCAGAATAACAATTCTTGTAGACATAAACAATAATGAAGAAGAAAAGTAAATTCATCTGGAAGACAACAGAAGTAGACAAACAAAGAAACAAATTATGCCAGAGCCAGGCCTAAGCCCAAAACCTATTGTGTCCCCAGCCCCAAGAACACTGATACACAGCTGACCTCTGTAAAATCCTGGTCAGGTACTTTTCAAGCCCTTTTGCTATTGAAGATAACAATTTTCAAGCCTTCTGGAAACAAGATGTGGAAAGACAGCAACACTGTAAAAGCTGCGTGCAAACTATACCAACACACACAAGCTGGATGCAAGTACTCAGTCTCTTCAGCTCTTCTTTATATTTATTTTAAAACATATTTTTTATATTAGTACTGATTAACTAAAACTCAGCAATCCATGACCTATTTCTAGTGTGATGGGCTAAGGCAATGGGAAACAACAGATTAACAACTTAAAGTTAAAAAAACCATAAAGTCACAAATAGATGCTCTTTCTATTGCCTGTGGCCTCATTCTGCAGCAACATTAATGTGTCTACAGAGAATAAATAGGGCCATATAATGGCAATTATTTTCATGGGCTCATTGCAGACATGACCTCACCCTCAGGACTTGGAATCTGCCCCTGATTGGGCTGGAGCTCTGGAGGAATTTTAATGATGGGTTGTGAGGGTCAGGCTGTGATACCTCTTTTGCATAATAGAAACCCATCTCTGTGGGGTTGACTGAGGCTGATTGCTATCTGAGCTCCCCTCAAGGTCTCCAAGGAATGAGTTGGTTCAACAGGTAGCTGTACACTCACACCCAGTGCTTTAGTCACTATAAGTATCCTGAGAGAAATACTAAAAATTTTCTATGGTGCAGCCTCAAATTTGAGCACCTGAGGAACCTTTGGTTTGGAGTAACACTTGCCTTCATCATGGATCTGGAACAGCCTTTGCCTATTGTACACTAAATAACAGACAAGGCTGTCTTGTGCTCTCAGCTTTTAGCCATCTGAAGTTCTGTGTTACCTGCAAGGGACACTCACTTTACCCAGAATCTTAGAAAGGCATTCAGCAACACCCAGGAAACTGGAGGAAAATATGACCTGGCAGCGACCTGTTAAACTACAGACCTCACAGCTTCACCTGCTGGGAGCTACCAAACATGGTGGGAAGACATGCCTGCTGTAATGCACAACCATTCTCAGCTAACAGACATCTCCCAGTTACCCTGCAGAAAGCTCATTCCAGCTCCCAGTTAGCACCAAGTCCTCAGGACTCTGTTTGAATGGTGAATGAAGGCTTCATTTTGTCAGTCTCTGCCATAACAGTCCATTAACCTCTGTGAATTATCTTGTAGTCCCCATCCATCAAAGTGTCTGTCTACCTGATGAAATGAAGAGTTATTTCTTCTGTCTGTCACTATGTGCCAGCTCAACAGCTAAAGCATTTATTCAATATGATTTATCCATTATATCCTAACTGTGGTATCTGCCCTGTCAACCTGAAGACATGGCCAGAAATATTCCCAGGAACACCAGAGAAAACAGCAATGGGACTGACAGCTCCAACATGTATATGGCATGCCAGGGGCATCCAGGAAAGCATAAACTCCTTCCAGTCCCACACTGGCATTGGAACATTTCTTCGTTTGAGGAAACTGAACTTCAACAGGAGAGAGAAAGGGCAGGAGCAACTCAAGGGGCAGCAAGAAGCATTTCACAAATCAGTGCCTAAGAGAACTGAAAAGATGTCTGGTAAGAAAGTTGCTTTTAGGGTGAAGATAAGAGTGTTCAGACCCTGTGATGAGCATCAGTACCCAGAAGTACTCGCCTGGTGAAATGTCTGGGATCTCCCAGATCTGTGCAATCACTTTGGTGTTTAGGATTGCTGCACCAATATTCCACCTCACAGCCTGCAGGGCTGCAGGATTCCCAGTTATGACAGCACTCACCAAATGGAGACAGTCAGCCATAGCTGACGGGTACCTGCCATTGCACCTAATCTGCAGAACATACTGCAGAACACAGCTACCTACTGCCTTTATTGCTTTTTCTCCTTCTCTGTCATCCAGTCCTTGAACCTGGCTCCTCTGACTTGAAAGAAACTGAAATACTGCAATATCTGAAACACTGCTAGCAAGGAGCCAGCTGTAGACCAAGCCAAACAGCACTGGTGACAGAAAAAAACACTTAGCACAGAGCATATATACCAGGGTGAATTACACAGAAGGATAGGCAGGTTCCCATTATTCATTCCTGAATGCTTACTGGGCTTGCTTCAATTCCAAGGCTTAGTGGCATGAACCTCAGATGTATGATGCTACTTATTTTTATAAGGTCATGGGTGGTAATTGAAAGGTGACTTTGATACTCATATTAAAAACTACTGCTAATAGGAAACAGCTCTGAAATCAGCCCAGCATGATGTCTTTCAGTCTTGGTAATAATGAATATACAAGCAACTCGTAACAGTCTACTTGGTGGAAACAAAACATAATTTGGCTGGTCATTTGCTTTTGTTTGTCTTTTATTGGGGGAAAGGGAGGGGAGACAAGTCCTGTGGCAATGGCATTGAACAGCCCATCTCTGTTTTGAATCTGCTGAGATTAAATATATCCTTTCAACAACAAAGGCTGAACTCTGATCAAAGTCCCACCAGCAGCATGCCCTACAGTGGGATATACCAGATCCTAATTCCTGCGACTGCCCAAGGGGATGTGAGTCTCCCATCAGTCAAGTAAGACAAGGACAGGAGAGAACACTGTAATTTTCAGTTCAGCCCAACAAACCCTGCGGCCTCTTGGCTTGCAGTAATGTGGAATGCATCCTGCAAACAATTAGCAAGATGGCTTTTCCAAGTCTGTCAACACCACATGGCTCTTCTTTGATATTATTTAGTTCTTCTTCCCCTCCCTCCCAAGAGCCTTTTCAGGAACCCCACACACATGCTGCTGGGAATACAATTATAGGACAGTGTGTTCAAGTCAAAATTCATTCAGCATGTTTCTGGGATCTCTTGTTTTTATGCAAGGGCCTCTGTGCCTCTTCTGCCTGCCCCCAGTGTGAGTGCAGTTGTATGAGATGCTTGGACAAGCAATTATCCATCATATGCAAATAAAGGCTTGTTTTGTCAAGCAAATATGTGTGTGCAAAAATGTGTAGTCTTGTGCTATACTTGTGTAAAATATCATCGTGGCACAACAGTGAGTTACAATATGCACAGGGATAGTTTGTCTCTAAATAATTACTTGTGTTCTGCACAGACCCTCCCAGAAGCTCCTCTCCAGCTTTCATTTATGTAGGACGAACACTGATGTTAGTAGACCGAATGAAAAAAAAAGTATTTTCTGTACTTGCAACTCAGATTGCAGAACTTCTCTTATGGCTCAATTACAGCCTTTTGCAGGATGGAAAGAGGATCTGCACCAGCCACTCACAGGCAGGCAGAGTTTAGCAGTGGGCAAGTGTGTCATTCCCATTCTCACCTTGCTTGCTTGTCCTTTGCTGCTCCTCCTGCCCTCAGCAGGAGCAAATCTCTCCCAGCCCTCTGTGTTACCCAAAGGACCATGCTGCTGTCAGCAGCCTACCAAGAGTCTCTGCTGAGAAATTACCTCCCAAGTAAGGGCAAGTCACGCACAGATCTCGTGTCTGAAAATGGCAGGTTTATCTATTCTGTCCTCTGTCAATCAGGAGAGGGGGATCCTGCTGCCAAGCTCTTCTGCTTATGGTCACTGCATGGACAAAGCAGGTACAAATTACGGAGAGACCCCAGAAACATCAAACATCTCAGCAGCTCCTGCTTCCCTACTGCTGGGGGTCAGGGTACAAGGAACAACAGCACAGTACAAGGACTGGGGTGAGGCTGGGTTGGTGAGGTGGGTTGGCCACTTACTGCCCCAAAAGGAAATATGGCTTCAAATCTAGGCTGAGTTATCAATGTGCTGTTGATCAAAGCTTCATCTCCTCTCTTTCTTTCAAGATAGAATCAGGGCTCTAGGAGTCTGTGCAAATTGCCATAACTATGTGGTTTTGGGAAATTGATAACTATTAATGTAAATGTTTCCGTGTCAAAATTCTCTGTCACACTTTTAAATACTTCAGGAAGATGGAACCACCCACTCTAAATCTGTCGTTTTATTCTGTATCTGTGGTCTAGAAATAAATTGAGAATTCCCTTTTCTATTTTTAGGACTGCAATTATTTTAAGAAACTTAAAGTTCTTGGAGAGGTGCATTTCCATGCATGTTGTACTATCACATCTGAAAGAGAAAAAAATTAAAACAAAAACACTATCTCCTATCTGTCCCTTAACACTGAAATATAACCAACCAAGCAACCAATACTATTGAATCAATTGCGGAATCATAGAATCATTTCAATTGGAAAAGACCTCTAAGATCCTTGAGTCCAACAGTTAACTCAGCACTGGCAAGTTCACTCCTAAACGATGTCCCCAAGTGCCACATCTACACATCATTTAAATACTTCCAGGGATGGTGACTCAACAGCTTCCCTGGGCAAAAATAGAGTAATAATGTACCCCAACCTTTCCTCACACTCAAGCTCCCTCAGCTGCTCCTAATCAGACTTGTTCTCCAGACCCTTCACCAGCTTTCTTGCCCTTTTCTAGGAATGCAAATCACTTAAATATTCCTTATTCAGCATCTGGACTTAGCTGCTCTGTAAATTTCCACTGAAATCCATAAAATATGGATGTTGATTAAAATATAATATAAAGTATAAAAATATTTTGAGAAAAATATTGTGCATTAAATCTATGTGCTTTATGAAACAGGAATGTAGTCACCTGCAGAGCTACATTGCACTGCAGGGAAGAGTGTGCATGGCCATGGATATGGTCTTCTATTTTCTGTGATCCTGTGTTTATCTGTATGTCTGTGTATTGCCTTTGTGCCTGACAGCTGCCTGATAAATTGCATGGCCATTGCAAAAAAGAGATAAACCCTGCCTTTGCAGTTTGCTGATAACATCAGTGTTCAATTTAAGGCAAACGCTAAATCACGGAAATCAACGGTTCATGCAGAGATCAGAGATTACTGGGTTTCAGAAGCTAACAAGCAGTGTGACTTTGCTCTGGAATACAGGAAATCATGGTTCAACTTTCCATACAAGCACAGTAGTGAAAAGATGCAGATTTGGTAAAGTACTTCTGGGAATTTGGCAGCAGAAAGAAAACTTATTTTGACTTTTAAAAATTTGGTTCAGTAGTAGTAGTAGCAGTAGTTATAATAATATTTCACATATTTTCTTTTCAAATAGCTCTTTCCAGTAGCTCCTTTAAAGGTTGGGGCGGGGGGGGGGGGGGTTGCATTCAATAAACAATCTCAACTTGGGGGATCCACAACAAATGGCATATTTGTGATCTCTGACTGTGTAGTAGTCATTCTCAGGTTCATATTTCCTGTGTGAGATTCATGATTATGAGCTAAGAAAATGACTTTACACCCATGATTTGTAATCATTGGTTAAAAGCAAACAATTCCACAGTTAACTAATTCTGCCAAATACTCATGGAGGAAATGTAAGTGGCTGTAATTCAGTCAAGGTAAGTCCAAGGATGTATCCAGGCAGAATCCTCACTGCATTTCTTCCAAACTAACAGCCCCATCTGGGTATGTATTTTTAGTTTTCAGTGCAAAAATTCCCAGTAATAGCACGAAGGTATGAGATCAGTTACTTTTTTAACTAGGCAAAGCTTAGATAAATAGCCTAACTGCCCCTATTTTCTTACAGCTTGTTTGTCTGTTCGTTGTTGACAGCATAACTGTAGTCCCAGGCAGAAATACTAGCCCCACCTAATCTCAAAGAAATTTCATTCTGTTACAAGAAAAAGTAGGATTTCAGCTTCATTGATTCACTTGGATCATACTGCCTAATTGTCTTGAAAATTTAATGTTTCATATTATGACTCCTAGTACAAATCAATAAGGGAAATGTTTTTGTGAATGCTAGTCCTACAAAATTATCTGTCATCTGAAATGTCTTTTTCACTGCAGCAGAAAATAGAAAATTTTTGTATTTTTTCTAATACTCTGACTTTATGGGGATCTTGGGTGTTTCCCAAGATTTCTAAGCATTAATATTTCCACTTCTAAAAGATACCATCTGCTTTATGTTTTTTCTACCCAACTCTTCACACCATCATCAGTCTAAATCCTTGGCTTTACAAGCTGTAGCTGATAGCCATATAAATGCAAAGAAGGGCATAATTCTGAAGAGTTCATGCTCACATAAAAGCAATTCTCTTAAGAAAAAGTGAGTAATGGAAAGATTAGTATGAAGCTATTCCCAAACTTGGTTTCTTCAGGTGCAGCTGTCAGTGTGAGGAATAAGTAACACACAGATGAAAGAATGCGTCCCACTTCAGCTGGGGACCATGTTCAACCTGCCCAAACATCAAAACACCTGAGACTGCTGTTCCTTATGGCTTGAATGGCCTGGAACTAAGCAATCAGAAACTCCAGGAACTGGCTAAAAAGCCATCTCCACTTTGCCCAAACCAGGCAGACAGTGGCTGCAGTAGAAAAAGGTCTTCATCACCCTGCATTTTGCCTAATCATTGCCTAGCAACTGATTTTTCTCCAGTTCTGAAAATTTCTGTACCCCAGTGTGTGTTCCTCAAGAAGACAAGCAGCTTGGGAGGGTTTTCTGTCTTCCCATTCTGTGCCCTACCACGGTGTACTCACAGGGAATGGGAGGAGTACAACTTTAGGGTGAATCCTTCTTGAGGCTGACTGTTGAAGGGACAAAGGGAGAAGTAAAACCAGTAAAACCATCTACCCAGAAGAAGGAGGGCAACTACCAGTTACTGTTGAACTGCTCTTAATCCTTAAAATCCTATGGGAGCAGGAGCCTCATTGGGATAAAAAGCTGTAGCTCCTACCTAGAAATTTAGACACTAGGACAGGCAGCTGGCTGTCAGGTGGCAGTAAAATTTGTAATGCTCAGGAGCACCATTGTTTTCTTAGGAGCTGTATTTCTTCAGTTAGTGATGCATCCTCACCTGGTGCTCTCCAAGCACTGGTTAACATCGTACCTATGTCCATGGGTAAGTTGCAAATCCATATAGAACATTCCTGAGCACAGTGTCATTAATTAAGTGTTTTCAACAGAGGTCTCAGTATTGTGCAAAACTCATAGTTTGCTAAGGGAAACCAGAGGACTGTTCTTTTCCTCCAGCAAGCATTCCTCTTGCAAAATCCAAAACTATTCCATTGAAGTGTTCACAGTTTGCTGAGAGAAAGAACTTTTTTTCTTAGTATGTGGCAACCAAAACCAAATAAAATTTTTCCTGAGAGCTGGACAATGTGCAGGACAATGTTGCCATCTCTCCAAAATAAGAAATAGCTGCTTGGTGTCTCACTAAAAACAGTTCAGAAAAAATGCATCCAGTTTTCTAAAGCAATCACTGAACTATGGCCATGAGCTCAGGCCTGGAGGTTACAGACAGACCTTAGTTTAGGCAGTGACTTAGGTCCTCTGTCAAATGCTGCTTGAGAAATGGGGCTGAAAGAAGAAAATAAGGACAAAACCAGATGGATGGATGGATGGATGGATGGATGGATGGATGGATGGATGGATGGAGACTTCTCCTTTCCTGTCATCAGGATCCCTGTAAGTCAGATTTCCATGTCAGTTTATATGAACACAGTCTGCTCCCAGGATGTGGAGTTTCACTGCCACTACTGCTGCTGTGGTTTTCATTTTATAAGTTTTAGCCCGCATTGAAATGCATCTGGTAATTTCCTGGTCCTTGATAGCATAAGAGAAAAAAATCAGCTTTTTGTGCCCCAGTCATCAGCAGTGACTGGGGCAGGTGACAAACCACTGCCCTACCAGAAGCATTTGCAAGGTTTGCTTATTTTCATCTGTCCAACAGGAGAGCTGCAGCAGCTTTCTACAGGCTCAGATGTGTTTCCTTCTCAGTGCAAGGACCCATCACAACTCCTCATTTACTTTACTTTTTCAGAGAGAAGATTTTTTTAATATATTGGACAGTTTGTTAGTCAAGTTAATAGCCTTTGCATTATTTTGAGGACATGAAGACAGCAAGACTTTTTGTACTTTAACCACAGAGCTGACTCTTGCAAGACCCTTGGCAACAGCAGCCAATTATGCCACACACATTATGGCATATATAATTCCTTTCCTCCTGGAAAACAACCAAGTGGTTAGATGCCAGCTCTTTGCCTGGGCATGCACAGTGGAGAGCTTAGCCTCTGTTTAGAGGTTGTGATAGGCAGGGGATAAGGTCCTGTTGATTATATCCTTGACATCTGCCCTGGTTCTGAAGATAAGATTTGATGTGGACTCGTTGAGTGATCTAGGTGAGCCTTGGACTTATTATCATGCTAGCTAATGGTTTCTGCCTTGCAGACCTTTTCATCCAGTCACAGAAAGAGTGAGTGGGAGAAGCTATAATAAAAGATCAAACTCTTTTGTTCCAAAAACTATTCTCTGCTCTTCTTTTATGCCTACATATCAAGTGCTACAGCTCTTGCCTCTCACTGGACCTTTCCATAGTGACTCATTAAACCTTGGAGCCTCTAAAAAAAGATACTCAAATCCCATCCCAGCTAGGCAACTTCATCACATCAGTTCAAATTTGACCAACTACTATGACTATTCCAGAAAGTCTGTTGTTTATTTCTCTTCCATCCTAGAAGCAGAGTTTGAATAACTTATTAAATCTCTGTAATTTACATAATCAGGACCGGTATGCAAAATTTTATCTATCTATTTGTACCACTCAGTGACAGCCTGAAAATTGCATAAGAACTCCCAAACTCAGCAGGTATCAGCAGCTGCAATCCAGGCTGGCTCTTGAACAGCTCTTGAGCAGATTATGGCACAAAGTGGGTGAATAGTGGGTGAATGAACCCTGTTTTAATCTCTTCTGTTGTATCCACCTCTTTAAAAACCTACAATACAACAAAGGCAATTTTCCAAGCAGGTGGTATTATTATTATTATTATTATATTGCCTGTTTCACTGTTATTGCTATGAAGGTGCCACCCACCAAATAAGTGGCTGCTCCAGTTTTTGAATCAATCATAAAATCACAGAATGTCTTGGGTTGGAAGGGATCTGCAAGAACATCTAATTCCAAATCCCTACTGTGGGCAGAGATGCCTCCCACCAGACCAGGTTGCTCAAAGCCACATACAATCTGGCCTTGAACACTTCCAGGGGTGGCTCAGCTTGCAGCAAGTGACAAAGCTGTTGTTTGAACAAACCCTTGATGATCTTCTCTTCTCACAAAAGGAAGAGATTTGGTGCAGGTTCTCCACTTCCCTCAGGGTAACTGATGAGAAGAGGAGGCTCTAACTCACAGTAGCACAGCTCAGTGTAGCGAGCTCCAGGCTAAAGCACAGGGTGCACAGGCACAGCACATGTTCTGCACGGCACAGGAGCCTCTGGACAGGACTGAGCAGCAGGAGAGAGGGTGATGGTGGTGACTGACATAGGCCAAGTCCCAACAGCAAGTGTTCCAATGACAGAAGAAACAGCAGGGGTGACCTTCCTCCTGGGGAGCCCCGATGGAGTGGTTTTGGGTGGCAGCTCACCCAAACTCAGCTTCTTCTGCCCTGACCTCACAGCCCCTCTCTTACTCAATACAGAGGCTGGCTGCAGGTTTTGCTTCTCTACCCTGCCCTAGTCCTCATGCTCACACAGCTCCCAGGCAAGGTTTTAGCTCTCTGCTTCTAAAGCACACAAACTGTGTCTGTGGAACAAGGAGTGCCTGCAGGATAAAAGAGATGGCTGCAGGTCTCATCATGTTCTTCCCTTGTCATAAACCAAGCAAGAGATCCTAGGTACATCTAATGTCCTTATTGCTGTTTCCTTTTAAGTATGGGTAACTCATCATTCATGGAAAAACAGGGAAATAACACTTTTGCAGAAGGTCATTTGTTTTATCTTGTTACAGATGCTTGAGGACTTGTTTTGTTTTTCCTGCCCCCTTTATGAGATGAAAATTGCAAAACCCTAGTAACATGAAACTCACTAATGAAAGTGCCACTGGCACACAATTTACTCAGAGCTCTGCTACTTCAGAGTTTGGAGATTAACTTGGAGAATAACCAACACATGTGACTCAATCCTTCTCAAATAGTGTATTCTCATTAATAAGGATGAAAATCATGAAAATCATGAAAAGAATACTGTAAATAATGAGGATTAAAATAATTAAAATCATGAAAATCATAGTCTAAGTAAAACATTGACAGTTCTGTGTTTTTAAGATATCTTTTGGTTATTTGAATTTTGCTATTTGTCTTTTGAGACTCATAAGTTTGCTCATGCTGTTTATGAAGATGATGTATAAAGATTTCTAAAGAAGGAACAAAAATAATAAGCTGAGAAAGAAAGAGCAAGTCTTCTACTAAAGGAAATTAGTGAGAATTAAGCTCTTTGATCACCCTTAAGTTATCCTCTTGCAGTATCTGGAAAAGCACTTTTTGGTTTTATCCTAAGAACAGCTGAATAGTGGCTCCCAACTCATTGCTTGTCTACAGAAATTTGGACTTTAGGCAAAATATTAATTACATGGGACTGATAATAGTAACTAGTGATAAAAATGGAACTTAAAATGCTGCCTTATCCCACAGTATAAAACTATGTTTAAACTGACCTCATCTTTAAAATTAGCCTGGCTGTAAGCCTCTGAACCTCACAGTCAGGTTCAGCTGGGGCAAGCAATGGGGCTGTTCCTTTTTTACATTCTGCCTTTACTGAAAGTGTGTCAGCACTTAAATGGGGGCATTTCCTCAGCAGATTCAAAACACTTCGAGTGCTGACGGGTTACCATGGCAAGTCAGCACGTTTAGGTAGCAGGCAGGAAACAGGGACCTGCTTTTCCAACAGCAGCAGCTGGGGAGGGCACTGTGCAGGCAGAAGTGTGGGGATTTTGTAACTTCTGACCTCAGATATGGTCAAGCTGGCTGGGTCTTTGCATCCAGCTGCTTCCTTTTAGTAGCTTCATTTTAGACAGAAGAATCAAGGGTAAATGATTCACTGTTTCCAGACCAGAAGATCAGAACAGAGGTTTGAACACCATGAGATGTCAGCATTCATGGTAAAATGCCACATCTTCCTTCCCTGTTTCCCTTGCACCCATCCCATATATCACAGCCTCCTGTGCCACTGAAACTGAGTCTTCACTGAAACAAAATCGCTGGGATAATCAGGGTTCAACTCCTTTGGAGGACTGTTCAAATATGAGAGGGATAACAAATACTGGCATCTACAAACTAACTGCAACAGGGAGCCCAAACCAGGATATCGTACTCCGAATGCAATGCCACAAGTGCTGAATAGATAAGAGCTTCACAGGGTAATTTGGGTTGGAAAGGACTTGGGGACATCATCTAGTCCGGCCACCTGCTCAAAGCTGGGTCAGTCACCACCTCTCCAGATTGTCTAGCACGGCCCAGGACGCAGCCAGCTGCCTCCCCTGCAAGGGCACACTGCTGACCCATGCCCATCTGCCCCCTCCTCAGATGTCCCTGAGTTAGGCAGCCTTTGAAGATAATGACAGAAATAGGTGTCTGACCCATTTCAGACATGTGCTTCAGCAGGAGATGAATCACTCTCCAGCAATGCCTGGTTCCCTCCACTGACTACAAAGGGAGACCAGGGTGATTAGCTCTGATATAAACATCCATAGTGGTGGTATTTGCTTTCAGCTAGATTAATCCTGCCTCATAAGTTTTGCTGCATCCCCAGATTTTGCTGCAAGATGTCACACATTTGTCACACGTGTGTGTGTCTGTGTGTGTGTGTGACATCCGCTTGCACAGTTCCTTTGGATGTGAAGACAGTACAATTAAAAAGGATATGCATTCACAACAATGCCCCAAACTGAAGGTACTGGAAAGAACTGATTCGCATTTCAACGGCAGATATTCTAGCAAATATCAACCCTAGTGGTTTCTGAATGTTAGCTAGCGTCAAACATATGCCAGAGATTTTATTTTTAATACTAAGTAGCATGAAGATATCTTACTTTCATCTTCTATTTTAGTAATATCAATTTGATTTTCTAAGGCAAAATATAAAATTTGCTTTGAAGCAGTTGAGCACCAAATTCTGCATGCAACCCACACTGACATCATCCTTAATTCTGTTTTTTCTCTATAAGAGTTTCAACAAGGAGCATGAAGTCAGCAAATCTGACTGACTTCAGCTCCTGGTGAAAGGGTCAGGAAAAGTTCAACTCCTTTATAACAGAGGAGCAATTCAGGAGGTCTTTAATTGTTTTTCCTGTAGACTAGCATAGTCCTCACCTTTCGGTGAACATAATGGTTAAAAATTACATTAAACCTCCCCTTTATGAGCAACTGCTCTCCTTTTGACCTCTCTGTAACCCTGAATATTATGGCCTGCTATCCAGTTTGAATCACAGATGAGTGTTTCACTTTTTAGATGCATGTTAAATAATCTGCCACTTACTTCTGACTGAAGACAGGCACTGTCTCTGTAGAAAAATCCAGGCAGATAAGGAAGAAAACATCACATCCCATTCCCAGAAACCAGCCTGGACAAGCAAAGTACGTATTCTTTTAATAAGTATGTTTTGAAATGTTGAGAAATCATTGATCTTAATCTTAAAAGCTGCCTTTAGCCTCCTTTTATGTACTTTGTAGCAGCTTCCTAAGAAGTCCACCACAAACCTTCCCAGTCATGACAATCTCACGTCATCTCCAAGCAACTGGTCATGTGCATACAAAACAGAGAAGGGGTTGCTCATGCTGGTCAGAGCAGATAGGAAAAAACAGAGGGAAGACAGGACTACCCCAAAGTCATTTTGAATAATGAGATTGATGAGCCTCTGCAATTCTGACTCCATGAAAACTGTGGATATCCAGAGGCTTGACTCCAATTGCACTTAGACTACTGCGTCAGCAGAGGATGGTCAAAACATTTAATTCAGTGCAAGGGGGTTTTCAAATCACTTGCTTGGGCCTTAGCATAGCATTGACAAGTATTCTTTCAATGATGAAGTTTTCTGTGGAAACACCTCTCATACAGGTCCCTCTGGAGAAATTCTAGGGGATCCTTGGAGCAAGTGCTTTCATAATGGAGAAAGAAGAATAACCAAAGAGGAGTCTAGTCCATCATGCTAGGAGGTGTCTGAAGTAGGAACTGGTGTTGTCCTGTTGATTCCATCTATTTATTTATGCCTTTCTGCATTCTAATGTTCCTCAAGTTCAGAAGCTGGCAGACAGCTCCTCTCTTAACTTCCTGTTTCTCTGCTAGTTTAAATTTTGGTGTTGCATGTAATGCTAACTACACTGGAATTCATACTGGGCCTGGGAGGGCAAAGATCCTTGTTCCTGGAGAGAGATGCCTGAGCTCAGAAACACTGTGAGATGTGTCCCAACAGCAGTGTAAACCCTGCTCTGTCAAGGATAGGAAACAGGCATTACAGATAAAAACCATGGGGAGGTTTAGACTGGATATTAGGAAAAATTTCTTCACAGAAAGGGAAGCATTGGAACATGCTCTGCCCAGGGAAGTGGTAAAATTGCTGTCCCTGGAAGTGTTCAAGAAGTGTGTGGATGTGATGCTTAGGGACGTGGTTGAAGTGTTCAAGAAGTGTGTGGATGTGGTGCTTAGAGACGTGGTTTAGGTCCAAGGTTTAGGACCTGGCAGCATTCGGTTAATGGTTAACAAGGTTAAATCTTTTTTTATTTATTTATAAGACAGCTAAAAGTGAATGCATGTTCAGGATCCACATGACACAGTCATTAACAATAACCCTGGATTTATTAGTAGTAGTTCTAGCTGAGGTACTTGTCCACCAGTTTCATAGATGAGTATAACATACCCATATCTCCAGAGAGTATTTCAAAGAATGCACAGACCTCAGACATGCCTTACCTAAGCTATACATGGACCATATACTCAGAAACATTACCAGCACTTTGGATTATGCTTTTTATCTGACTGCTGAGATATTAGGAAAATTATAACAGAAAAAAACCTATTTTGAAGCAAAAATGCTGTCACTGAAACTAGCAACATAGCCCAGACTTCATTGTTTTAAATATTGGTGTCTCATATTTTGGGCAGAATGAGTAAGATGCAGCAGACATTCAGAGCAAAAAGGATCATTTTCTACTCAGGAAGTTGGAGATTTAATAATAAATGTGGCCTGAGGATTCAAGTTTATAGTCTGATCTTATGGGAGTTTCTGAGCACTCAGTGCCTTTGAAACAAGCCTACAAAATCTGTGAGAGATATTAAATGAGTTCCTCAGGGCCAGGCAAAGGCCAAGGCTGTGAATGAAGCACTCCTGCCCAGGAGATTGGACAGACACCCCCACAGAAAGCAACAAACTCGTTCTGAGCACCCAAGCCTCCACCCACCACAGAACAGCTCATGCAGTGCCTCCTCTGGGGCTTCTTGCCATTGTCCATGACCCACAGCCTCTCCCTTGCAGTTCAGCTGGACAGTCACTACCCCTGAACTCAATCCATTTTCAGGGTCATCACACCCACTCCAAATACTGCTTGCATCAGTAACTTCAAAAACAACAACAGCAGCAGCAACAACAAAACACATCAAATCATAGAATTACAGAATTGAAGGGACCTTAAAGATCATCTCATTCCAAGCCCCCTGCCATGGGTAGGGACACCTTCCACTGCACCAGGATGCCCAAAGTCCCATCCAACTTGAACACCTCTAGGCATAGGACATCCACTGCTTCTCTGGGTAATATGTTGCAGTGTCTGAGCAGCCTCACAATAGAGATGCCCCAGTACATTTTCTTCCTTAGTTCATTGTCTCCTTTTATACTTTTTCATAAAAGTTGTAGGAAACACCACATTTGCACAGCAGGCAGGGGTACATGAAAGTTTAACAGTAATGCAAAGATCAAACAAGCATCTTATCACAACAAAACCCCTGGGAGTTTCTGGTTAATCTCAATCTGCTCTCTGGTAGGAGTACAACAAATGCTAAATGTCAGTGTAATGCCTCCACGGAAAGCCAGTTCTTAAAAAAAGTGTTGCAAATATCATGTGTGTTTCCTCAGATCATCCCATTTCTGCAGCCATTTGTGAACAGGGTCTGTACACTGCTCTACAGATGTCTATCACGTGTGGCTGCAAGTCAGTATCACTTCAGGGCCACTGCAGCAGGAATGGCAGCAGCATTACATCATCCGATGCTCCACTATCTGGGTGACCTCACAGCTCTCAGAAAACACCTGCTGTCAGCACTTACTATCTTCTCTAAGGGCTGATAAGGTGCTGAATTTAAAATCTGCATGTTACCTCACCTGCCCCCAGCTCCAGCTACTGACTGAACATACTCTAGGGATATTTAAGCAGTTTATTGCAGCTATAAAAGTCATGTGCCACACATGAGCATTTTGGTAAAACATTATGCAGATATTTTCATCAAATGCATCTTTCATGTCATTCATTGAAGTGAATAAAGCCTCTGGTTCTTTGAAATTTCATGTATCACTGCTGAAAACTATATGAAAAGGAAAAAAATACCTTAATACATAGAATACAACAGAGGACACACAGAAGGCGCACTCTGAGATGGAGCACAGCATCCCCAGGGCAGAGCAAAAACAAGCCCAGAGCCTGTCTGGGCAGCCCAGGAGCACCCCCACTGGTAGACAGATTTGTTAAAAGACAATTTGCTCTTCTCTAGCACAACCCAGCCCAGTGAGAAAAAAAAACTGGGGGCTGCTGGGTGCTGGGGATGGATGTCTGGGGACAGGTCTGAAGGGAAAATGGGGCATAGGGAGGAGGGGAGCTGATTCACATTTCAATGGCAGATGTTCTAGTAAGCATCAACTCCAGTGGTTTCTGAATGTTAGTTTGCTTTAAACATATTTCAGAGACTTTATTTTTAATACACTAGCTAACATGAAGATCCTTTTGTTTTCTTATATTTCGGTAATAGCAAATTTATTTTCTAAAGGGAAATATAGAAGTCCATGTTGAAGCAGTCAAGAGGACCAAATTCCCTGCACTGAGATTATCCTTACGTCTGGTTTTGGGAACCAAAACCTATGGGGCTGAGGCTGTGAACATCCATGTGCCTGTGGGGACATCCCTGAGGTTCCTGTGCTGTAGGAGCACCTCTGAGGGATTGCAGCTATAGGTGACCCACACAACTATGGGCACAGGGAAAACAGCAGTGCAGGGACACCCTGAGGGACTGCAGACAGAGGTGATCCTCACCATAGTGGAGTTAAAAAAGCCCTCTGAAAACAAGGCTGAATCAAAGAGCAGCAGAGAAAAACCTAGGGGAAGAAATGGTGGCAGAGAAAAATGAACAGGTTAAAGGCATCAGCAAGGTACAGTTCCAAGTACAGCCTCAAGAGAAATTATAATTCCACCAGAAAAATCAGAAAAGGATAACTGTGACATGGAGTGCAAATCAGGGAAGTTGAGGCTAGGAAAGGGAACATAATAACTGATTCAGGGGAAGGAAGACAGAAGGTGCTTGTGTTCTTTTTTCCTTCATCAATAATAATAAGGCATCAAAAAATTGTGCTATTTGTAATTAAATTAAGTAAAAATTCCCAGCATTGAGTCTGTTTGGCCTGCAACTTCCCTCTCTGTAGGAATTAGTGTGTTTGAGGCTTTCATCAAGGAGCTTCTCTGGTAAATCCGCTGTCTCTCCTCAAAGAAGCAGACACAGAGTGCTGCCAGGCATACCTGATGCCAGAGGTCACATACAGACACCATTTATTCCTGTTTGGAGGATGAGTGGAGCAGTGTGTTTTGCTGAAGTTTGTTCAGAAGCCATAGAACTCTTCATGCAGTTTGGTTTTGCTTTATACGGTGCCATGTGTTCCCAAAGGAGAGTAGGCACTGAAACAGAACCAGCCAATCCCCAGCATTTCCTCTGTGCACTGGGCACATTTACTCTGCATGTATCCCTTAAATCACCTCAGGCCAGGCTTGGACCAGCATGCTTGGACCTTCTGAATGAGATGAGGAGAAAATTCCCTGTGCCCAGGGTGGGAAGATCTGGGTAACAGGCTTCTCTGCTACAGCTCTTCCTTAGTGAAGCTGCCTGATGGATGACTGATTTACAGGGTTTTTTTAAGAAGTACAGACTTCCATTTACATCCAAAAACACATGGAAATTTCTCAGCAAAGTGGGATTTGTGCCCATGTATCTGCATTCCCATTTGGATGAGAGTAATTAGCAACTCTAATTTTTATTTTTATTCTGTTTCGAAAGATCAGGTTATAGTCTTCATTAATGCATTTCTTATTTAAGTTATTGCCTGTGACAGACCACGCACACTTTCTACTCGTGGCCCAGCATCTCGCTCTCTCCCCACACTACACAATGTGTCTGGCTCCATAGAATCATAAAGCTTGGGAAAGTTCTTTAAGGTCAGGAAGTCTAATCATTAATCCAGCACTGCCCACCTTTAAACCGTGTCCCAGGTGTCACATCTACATCTTTTAATTTCCTCCAGGGATGATGACTCAGCCACTTCCCTGGGAGGCCTCTTAGAATGCCTGATCCCTGTTTCAGTCAAGAAGATGTTCCTAATAGCCAAACTAAACCTTGTCTGGTGCAACTTGAGGCTGTTTCCTCTTGTCTTATCTCTTGTTACTTGGGACAAGAAACTGGCTCCCATCTGTCTACAAATTCCTTTCAGGTAGACAGTGAGAAAATCTCCTCTCAGCCTCCACTTCTTTATCAAGCCTGACTGCAAGCACAGTTCCTGCCTGTTCTGCAGCACAGAGCTAGAGATCCCTCTTTCAGCAAGCCCTCCTGATAATAAACTGTGTGCCAAGATGTTTGTGGGCAACAAGCATGAAGATGAGTGTAAGTCAGGGCAAATGGTTTTAAAATTTCATAGATGTGTTTGTTTTTACCTTTTCCCAATATTTTTTCAGATGTCTAATCTTCCTAAGAACTGTGTAAATCAGGTTAACTCTTGCCCAGTGAAAAATTCCATGCCAAATTCTCACAGGCAGAACTAGAGTTTGGGTTTTCAGTCGTGTCACCCCATCCTTCCCCCACACACCTCCCAGCAAAACAGTCAAAAAAATAATGTCTCTAATTTTCACTTTAAACAATATACTGTGGTAAAAGAAATAAATTTCTTCAAAAACAAAACCAAAAAATTTTAATAAAGAAAACGTTCCTCCTTCAAGCCTCATCCTGAGTCATGATGTCACTCAGATTATGGGCTTTATCCACTATTTCAGTTATTACACCCTGCAGCACAAGTCATTTTACCTTTGGTGTGCTGCTTCCATCCCTTTTCAAGACCAAAATTTTCAGTGTGTGCTGGTATAGAAGTTCTGGACAAAACCCCCTCTTTTTCCCTGCATGCAAATCTCAAAATTAAGCTATCCACCTATCACTGGTACCTCAGAAATACACCCCCACATTTTCCCTTGATCTTCTCCCACACTGTGCTACCTCACCAGACTTGGTAACTTGGCTTCCAGCCTCAAAATTACTCAGAAATATAATTGGTAATAGAAATGTGAAGAAGCCCCACTTCACACCTTACAAATACACACTGGTGGTCTAAGACAAACGGTGACATCCTGGTAAGGTGTGAAATAGTCCATGTCCCAGGCCAGTGTGACACTGTTAGGGAGCCAACAACAGGCCATGAGGGTCCTTAAGGGTCTCAGCCAATGCAGCAGAATCACACAATCACAGAATGCCCTGAGTTGGAGGGGCCCCACAAGGATGGAGTCCAACTCCCAGCCCGGCACAGGACCATCCCCAGGAATCACACCATGTGCCTGAGAGTGCTGTCCAAATGCTTCTTGATCTCTGGCAGGTTTGGTGCCATAGACTGCAGAGACCCCTCAGTCTCCTCTTCTTCAGACTGAACAGACCAAGTGTCCTCAGCTGTTCCTCCATACAGCTTCCCCTGAAGGCCCTTGCCTGTGTTCATAGCCATCCTTTGGATGCTTGCTAATAGCTTTGTGTCTTTATCTTTCATGCCAATTCTGACAAAGGGAAGGCTGGAGGTGTTTCTTGTCACCTCCCTCCTTGTCTTCCTTCTCCACATCCACACAACAGATCAGTTTTTACCATGCCCAGAGGATCCAGTGCCCCAGTGCAGGACTCTCAAACCCTCCATGGGGAGAACTGCAGAGAAGAAGACCTCAGTACATGGAGAGAAAGGCCCCCCTGCACCCAGGACTGCATTTGCTCCATGAACTGCCTGCACACCCACCAATGGTGCATGTCACATTGGACAAGATCATCCCACCCAGTAGCTTAGGGGATGCTTCCAGCCACAGGTCTGGTCATGCTTTCACTCCCTGTTGTGTCTGTGGGCTCTCCCTCTGGGTTCTCCCCAGTCAGTCTGCTGGGATGCTGAGCGGGACCTAACATGATCAGGTGTCATTTTGTCCCTTGTGAGGGGCAGAACAGCTAGAATTTCAAGTCCAGCATAATTTAATGTTGGAATTTTTTATCATCTCCAATAACACTGCAAAAACAATATGCATACTGATCTCGTCTGCTGAAGAAAGCATGACTAAGTCAACTCAAAATCCCTCTATGGTTAAGTAAAAAAAAACAACAGTCTAGATTATTTCAGGTTCAAGACGGCAATAACCCCGAGTTGCTCCTTGATGGGGTCAGATTTGGCCCTAAGAAACTTCTTAAGCAGGAGAATAACATAGTCCTGGAAGAATAAATCTCTGCCACACAGAGGGATAGTAGAGCCTGCATCCTTAGAGATGAAATGTAAATCAAACTAGCAATGGCTTTGTCTGATGCTGGCAGTAGCCCTGACTTCAGCTTGAGGATGTACTAGAGTCCTTCAGAGGTTCCTTACAACCATCATTCCAACGATTCTGTGAAAATGCAACCAGAACTGAGAGCTGTATACAACTGCTTTATTATTTGAATAATACCATCTACTCCCATCTCCCTGGACATTTATCTCTTGCCTATATTTTGCCATGCCATATCTAAATACTCAGATTTTCTTACCCAAAACTCTGAATTGTAGGACCTACAAGCAATCTATTCTTTGAAAGCTCCTTTCTGTTGGCCTGAAGTTCCTCTTCCTGTATAGAAGTAAAACAGGGAGGAAGAAAAAGGGGATAAGACCTCAGATAAGGTAAAAATTTAAACTTAGACAAATTTGTCATCAGATGCTGAAAATGGATCTGACCTTTCCAAGTATAAGACCTGCATCACTACATGCTGTTGAATACCTATATCATAAACCCAGAGCCCATAATGTTAGATAGATTAATTTCTGGTTTTACACTAAATTTAATGCCAGAAGGGGCTATCTCAAAATTTGTTTTTGCCTCTGAAACATTTTAAACTTTTACACTTTTACACTTTCTCATACAAGAACTACAAGCTTGTTCTTGACAACATATATCTTCCAGAAATATTTTATTCTTGGAGAAATCAACATTTCTAGTTCATATTGGATCCAGAAGTGGGACAATGTCACACTTTGTGTGGGTCATTAGGAGGTGAGTAGGACTGTCACTTTCTGTGGAAAGCATAGGAAGGTAGATTTGTGTTGCACAGCTAAGAGAAGTGCTAAGGACAGTGCTAATGCCCAATCAAGCATGTTTCAATATTACCCTGACCAGGCTGATCTTTCCTGAAAAGATCCATGAAACATTCCACAGCTCTGCTCCCCTCAGTCTGATTTGCCATTCCCCAAACACTGAAGGTGCTGAATTCACAGGAAGAGACTGAAGTGCTGTAGGAAGGATGACACCACCATGTTGGATTTGTTCCTTGTTAGTCAGCAGTTTCCAGCACGCCCCATTATGAGCCTTCACTCCTTCTGCACAGGGACTGAAAAGGTCAGTCATTTCTGAGCAGTGTTGACAGGACAGGATTGCAGCAGGGCACGCTCACTAGATTTGCACAGCTATTCTAAAGATTAAATGTGGTTTAGGGAGCTGACAGGCACTTCAAGCTGATGCTGTTCCCAGGGAACAAGACCAGCACAGTCCATGCACCTTCCCCGTGATATGAAAGATATTCTTTCAGACCTGACAGCCCTTTCCACAGGGAAAATATTATAGAGGCTGCTTGAGAAGATTGATCCTTCTGTCCAGAAGCCATGGGTTCATCTTCTCCTCATCCTGGCAAATAATTCTGGGACCCCACCAGAAACCTTGCCAAACAACCCTTGCTCCTCTGCCTGGATATCAACTCTCAGAACAGTATAGTGAGGGTAGGCAAGAGCAGCTTTTCTTCACTTGATGCTGCATTATTGCAATTTAGTGAAATGATCCACCCAAAGATGCACAAATACTGCATTTGGAAGGACATTGATCTGGTGGAGCAAGTCCAGAGAAGGGCCAGCAAGATAATTAGGGGCATGGAGCACCTCTACTACAATGAAAGGCTTCATTCAGACTGGAAAAGAGATGGCTTAGGGGTGTCCTAATTACAACCTTCTTGTACCCAAAGGGAGCCTACAAGAAAGAAGGAGAGGAGCTTTTTGCAAGAGTATGTAGAGACAGGACAAGGGGGAATGGATTTAAAATGAAAAACAGTAGGTTTAAATTAGATATTAGAGTAAGTTTCTTTCCTGTGAGGGTGGTGAGGCCATGGCACAGGTTCCCCAGAGAAGCTGTGAATGCCCCATCCCTGAAAGTGCTCAAGGATAGGTTAGATGGAGCTTTGAGAAACCTGGTGTTGTGGAAGGTGTCCCTGCTCATGGCAGAGGAGTGGGAACTGGATGATCTTCATGGTCCCATCCAACCCAAACCATTTTGTGATTCTATGATTTCATCTCCAGCTAAAGGAGAGAGAAAAAGCAGAGGAGGATGAGCCATCTGCTGCAAAACTCAAAGCTGGATGTCCATGCCAAGTTGGATGAACAAGGTGACTTTCAGCTTTCACCCACCCTGTGTCATGAAAAAAAAAGTCTGTTGGAGCTCTTTCATGCTGATCTGAGAGGTTTCATGCCATTGTGTGGTAAATATGAGGGTCTTCTACAGCTCAGAAAACTTGGCTGTGGTTGCTTACAAAAGATGTGACTTATCTCACACAATCCTCCCCTGCCCCCTAGAAATGTCACTGCACCAGAAAACACAGCTTGCTTCTAGAAGAATTACATGACTGAAGAACTAAGGCAGGCCAGAAATATCCTTGGGCTGGCACACAAGGAGCACAATGCCAAATGGGGACAGGATGATGATGGATGAGATGAACTGTGTCATCATGACCTGGCACCATTCTCACATGCTTGTGTTCATTAAAAGGCACTACAGAGGTGGTGGAACAAAAGCATAACACTTTCCTAGTGATTTAATCTCATTATTGAATGAACAAGGGCATATTTCAGATGCTCAGGCTTTTAACTATTCACAAAAATATTAGAAGAGCATTTTGACAATTGTGAGAAGTGGACTGGCATCAAAGAATGGTAAGAACAAGCAGGGAGTACCTCAAGAATGCAAAAAAGGGACCACATAAACAAAAAGAGAAAAAAACAAAAGAATGTGGAACAACATGTATAGATCATGTAGGCAAAGTTTGGAAGTAAAAATAATACTTTATCACATTTTAACCAGGATGCCATGGGTCATTGTGTGGACAAGGCAAGGTGGTTAAATAAGGATACACGCTGAGGTCTGAAAAGGAGATTGCCTGAGGGGAAAAGAAGTCAAGGAACCTGGTACACTTGAACCAGGAACCAAATCAATTCTATTCCAAATGTTACAGAAACACATACCATACAGGAAACTGGGCCTGGCAGAAAGTGTGCCTGAACAATTCTATCAAGGAAGAACAGCTTCCTGAGTGGTGTCCAGAGTTTCTGAGCCTAGGAAACCAGAGGCTAAAAAGGTGTGTTAATTGCTTTCTATAAATACAGCAAGGAGGAAAGGGAAAGCAAACAGGAGAGGAAAGGGTCCATTTAACCTAAAGCACAGTGCTGGCAGAGGAACAAATAGGTACACACTGTCCACAAATATACTTAGGCTGAAAATTAGAAGGCTTCTTTCCTCTAAAGTGATCAGAATATCTTCCAAAAACAAAACATAACATTTCTTTGAAAACAGACTTTCAAGGTGAATTCTTACAAAAGCTTATAAAAGAGATTTCTGTGATAGCAGGGGAGTTGGGTAATAAGCTGAAAGGTTTCTTGTTTCTAAAAATAGGTATCTAGATCTAGAATAGTTATAAGAAGCTGGTTCAAAAATGTTTATTTTGCATGCTTAACTAGAAATCATTCAGCCCACAATCATGCAAAACCCTACTGGTGCCTCCATTGACTTCAGTGCAGTCAAGTCCTGTTTATGAACCTTCAACTCACCTCTTACTACTTCAGCTCCCTGAGACCAAAGGGAATAGGGGAGAAGACCCCCCTTTAAAATATTGACAAAAACATTTCTTCCCCCCAAATCCTAAGAAACAAGATAGGAAAAAAAGTGAACTTCATAAGCTCTACAGTGGAGCTACAAAGCTGTTCTGAGAGTGCCACTGGCACCTCAGACTTCATAAAAAGAAGAATTTTATTTATTTTTTTTCCAATGAGGGGGGTAAAACACTGACACGGGTTGCCCAGAGAGGTAGTGGATGTCCCATCCCTGGGCATATTCAAGGTCAGGTTGGACTGGGGTCTAAGCAACTTACTCTTTAAAGGTCCCTTTCAACCCAAAGCATTCTATTCTTCTATGATTCTATGATCTGGGTTCTCTCTAAACTTGTGCCTGTGCAGAGTTACTCCAATGCAGCTGTGATGCTCCAGGCTTATGCTGCACCTTATTCTGCAGGAGCCTCCCTCTGCAGGAGCAGAATTTGAGCGGAGCTGGGCAGCCAGGTGCCCCTGACTGCTCTCTGAATATTGCTGCTGCATCGAGGTTCACCGAACAAAAGCAGGGAGGGACACATGACATATGCAAATGACTTTCAAAAAAACCCGTTGTGGTTAATTTGCCAAGAGACAGAGAAGACAAAGACCCTCATTTTCCCTGTCTTTCCCATGGAGGCCAAAGTCTTTCCCAGGGCAGCAGCTTTGGAGAGGAATATAGCTGAGCATTTGATACATCCACTATTTTGGGCTGTAAGAGTTGTTAATAACTTTTTGTAAAAACAGTTCATTAAGTTTGGTCCCTGCTCCTTTCCAGCCATTTTCACTGCCTCATTTGCTGTGGCCTGTTATGATAGGTCATTTCATGTGGCTCATTGTGTTGAGATATTTTAGTACATTGTTTAAGATGCAGTATTTTGCACTTGAAATAAATGCTGTACCCTACTTCTCTCTTTTGTTTTTGCTTTTTTAAACTCTGGTAGGTAACTGACAAGGTCACCTGCATTTTCTCAGAGAATTCATGCTTCTTAGATTTGTATAGGAGGAGACATGGTGTTGTGTGGTTTGTACATCCACCCATGGACTGATATTCCATTCTTTTTTAGAAATCCAGAAATACCTTTCATTTCCCTGGGTATTTCCCTGAACTCTAAAAAACACTGAAGCAGTGCCAGCATCAGGATCTACTGTAGGCAGCAGAAATGAGGCCCAAAGGAGGCCATAAAGATTGTAAAGGGTCTAGAGGCAAGCTATACAAAGAGTATCTGAGGTCACTTGGCTTGCTCAGCTGGAGGAAACTGAGGGAGACCTCATTGCTGTCTAGAGCTCCCTTACAAGGGGAAGCAGAAGGGCAGGCACTGATCTCTTCTCTCTGATGACCAGTGACATGACTTTGTGTCAGGGGAGGTTGGATATTATAAAAAGGTTTTTCCCCCAGAGGGTGTTTGGGCACCGGAACAGCTCCCCAGGGAAGTGGTCACAGCACCAACCTGACAGAGCTCAAGAAGCTCTTAGACAATATTCATCTTAGACATCACTCAAGAACCTGATGTGATTCTTGCAATTGTCCTGTGCAGAGCCAGGAGTTGGACTCAATGATCCTGATGAGACACTTCCAGGTCAGGATATTCTATGATCCCATGACTATTTCCAAGAAGAAAAATGTTCCAGAATGGAAATTATTCCTGATCAGTTCAGGATGCCGTGCATACAGCCCTTACCTCAGTCCATGCTTCTTTCCATGTCTATACAAGTTGTACTCAACTCTCCAAGCCTGCACTCTGCTGAAGCCTACGAACAAAAAGCCCTGGATTTTCCATGATTTCAGTCAATTCACCCTGTGATTGGCACAGCTGGTCAGAAAAGGATGTAAATAACACCAAGGTTGTGGTTTCAATCCCCACACATGCCATTTACTTACAAGTTGGACTTCATGATCCTTGTTGGGTCCCTTGTAACTCAAAATATTCTTTGAGTCTGTGAATAACCCACTCTCTGTCCCAGGTCTGAGTAGTTTTGAAATAAATGGAGGAGCTAGAGCAGGATGATCCTGAGGGCTGTGAAGAGGCCAGAAATGGAAAGGAAGGACAACCAAGAGCTTCCAGTTCCAGACACTTCTCTATGGGAGCCCTTGGGGATGGGTGTCTGGTTTTGACTTACTCTGGTATGGGTGAGTGTTGGGGATAGAGGAAGGACAGAGCCCCATGCTGGTGGGCTGTCAAGGGGCTTGCCAGGATTTGAAGTCAACTGACAGAGTCTCTTTTTTACTGCTTTTGAAGACAGATGCTGTCCTTTCCCAAACTGCAAAGGCTGGTGCATGCACTTCAGGAGCTCTACAAAATAAAGCTTAATAGTTTAGAAATTCATCTTGTTGGCCCTTAGGTACCCCAGAGTATATTTCATCAAACCCTTCCTTATTTGAATCCATCTAACCTGTCTGGATTTAAAGCCTCAGATATGATATCTTAGATCCCTTTCAAAAGCAGAAGGGTTTCAGTTCCTAGGCAGGGCACCACTGACTTCAGGCTAGTTATCCATAAATCTGTATTTCTTACCATCAAAGTGAGACAGAGGATGATTTCAAAGCCATAACAGCATTTGAAAGAGCCTGAAGATACTGAGCAGAAAGGATGAATTATCACCCTGGGTGAGAATTTTAACTTTTGGATTTTTTAACAGATTTTAGTGAATCATATGCTCCAAATGTGTCCTATCCTTCACTAGAAACTTTCCCTGTAATTTTCTGGTTTATTGTTATTGCCTATTTGCCTTTAGTACACCAGTCCAAAAGCTATTTATTGTGGGAAGCATACACAAGACTCTTCCCCACTTAAATTGAGTACTTTGGGTTTCATCTAGAATTGCTGTGCAGAAGATTTCTGACATTTCAGGTAGTATCATAAACATCTCTGTGTTCAGAGTCAGTGTGAAATTGTTGTAACACTTAATTCACTGCTAGAAGGCACTCAAAACAGAGCAGATGAGCCTGGTTAAAAAGCCAGCATACAGCAGAATCAGCAGTATAACTCTACCATAAGAAATTGCAACTTGTCTCTATTTGAGCAAACATTCATAGAGAAGTTATTTGCTCAGCTTTGAACTAGTTTTTAAGTCAGTCTACCTGCTTTCACCATGATAGAAATGAATAAAAACAAAGGTAATCCCTTGATATTTTGTACCAGAAGATTTTTCCATAAATCCAGGAAAAAAATTTAACTTGTGTGCAATAAGACCCCTGACCATAGCTCAGCATCTCACCCCATTACACAAGGCATAAAAAAACCAAAAACAGTCCTGCAGCTCACCATTCACTTCAGGACACCCAGCTTAACTTGTCCTGTTTTCCTCTGCCTCCCCTCAGGAAATCTCACTGGGTTGATGTGCCAGGGAAGGAGCAGCAGACTCAGCTGCAGTATGGGATGAAAGAGGAACTTGCCTAAGGTACTGGCCAGAAAGATGCACAGCCACATCCTGTTGCTGAGGGTCTCCTTGCTCTGAGACCAGAGTAGAACCCAGGTTTCACAAGATGGCCTGGCCTCCTAGCCTGCATTTTCATGCCTATTATTTTTCTTTCAGAGTTCTATTTAATACTTAATTTATTCAACCAGGGGTGATGATTACAGTTAACACCCTGCTTAAAAATATGAAGTTACTACATCGAAGCAAAGGGATGAGCCCTAACCTTTGAGACTGAAAGGCATTTCTCCAGACCACGGGGATTGGTGATGTTGAGCACTGCAGGATCTAAACCACTCTTGCAAATTTGTCTTTCAACAAGAACGGAGTTGGAAATCAGCAGAACTTCAAGTCTTGCTTGGAGCAACTGAGCAGCAACAAGCACTTGAGTTACAAAGGTACATTCAAAAAATTTAACTAAATGGCGGTGCCAGAAAATGGCAGTACCAGAAAATGGTAGCCAGGGTGATTCTTACACAAGTGCTCTTCCATCAAGCCATGACAAACAGTCCATGGCACCCACAGAGGGATACAGTCCCAGAAACCCCCTTGGAGGCTCCATCAAGAGCCACACACCACTTGTCCCTAGAGGAATACCGTGACCCTGGACAACCATAAAAGATGCTCCAGGCTCAGTCCTCTGCTCTGCCCACCTTACCCCCTTTCCAGCAAATTCTCCTCCCTGAGCATGTTCAGTCACTCACAGTTCAGGAGCAGTTTGCTTTACCACCAGTATGTTTCACTGGAGTAAATACACAGAATTTGGAGGCAATAATTTTATTTTCAGCTGTCCAAACTCCATCCATCAGCACAACAGCAGGACCAAGATACAGTACATTTTTTCATTGTCCACCACTCTGATTCATTAATGGTTTCCAAACATCTACAAGCAAAGACCACAAATACTCTTTTTGAGCATTTGCAAGGTAACAGATTGACTTGCAGGTTCAGAGACTGGTTTGGTTTGGTTTGGTTTGGTTTGGTTTGGTTTGGTTTGGAAGGCACCTTAAAGATCATCCAGTTCCAGCTCCCCTGGCATGGGCAGGGGCACCTTCCACTAGACCAGGTTGCTCAAAGCCCCATCCAACCTGGTCTTGAACATTTCCAGGGGTATGGAAACGACAGTTCAAGTAATTAAAAACAACAAAAAAAATCTCTTTTGGGGGGAAATCTCATCCTTTTCCCTGGTCCTCCCATGAACCTGCTATATTTTGGAATTTGACAATTGTTTTGGTTGATGACAAAAAGCCCCAGCCAGGCTTGTCCAGACGGTGCCACAGACACAGTGAGAGGTACTTCAAACTCACAGGAAAAAAGCTGTACATGACAAATTTTGTTCCATCAGCCCCTTCTATCGTTTCTGTGAGTGCCACTAATGCTGACAGCTGAATAGGAAATCCTGGAAGTCCTCACTGACAAAACATAAATTTACAAAAATGTATGGGTTTAGTTTATAGGGCAGGGTATGTCATGTAACTGTCCTCAAAGGTCTCTTATAATCAGCTGCCATGCCAAACTGAGAAGACATTTGGAATGTGTACTGTGGCACTCTGCTTTAGATCCAGTATTACTCCAGTGCTACTGTCCATTTCTATGAACAGTTTGGAAAATGAACAAGATGGAATACTTTAAAAATTTGCTAGCTACAAGAATATCCCAATAGATAAATCCAGAGATTAAAAAGCTTGAAAGAAAATCATAAATGAACCCAACTCTGCAGGATTTAATTGATTGCATACACATGAAAAATACTAAACTTGAGAAGAATGAATCAGAGGCACAGACACAAACAAGGTTGTCAGCAGTGCAGCAAAAATGGGCCTGGAGTTACAATGGATCAAAAAACAAAGATGCACCAACAATATGAGACTCTCTGTGAGACAGGAGATAATTACTCTGTTCTGGCCCACTCTGGATAATCCTCAACTAGACCACTGTGGCTCAATTAGAGAGAACAGAGACAAACTGGTGAGATTAAAGCACAGCAGCCAGAATGATGAAAGGACTCAAAACTGCGACCTACAGGCAAAGGCAGAAGAACAGGGGATTGTTTTCTCTAACAAGGGGGAAATTTGAGGGGTTAAAACTTGCAGCTTTCCTTTGTGTAAAAAGCTCAGTGTTGAGCTATTGCCCAGTAAAGTTTGAGAAAGATAAAATCAGCTTTGCAACAAGAGAAATGTGGGTGGGTTATTGCATACCTGTACAGAAAAAGACCCCTTGACATAAGTGGGAGATTTCAGACAGAGTAGATATGCTTAATCCCATGTCACTATTGATTATGCTTAATGCCATTCCCAGGGAGTTATCTTGCTGGGACTATGCCTGTCCAGATCCATATCTGAGCCCACACAGAGCACAGCATCCCCAGCAGATGGAGTTAGTGCTGGACAGCTGGGAGGGACCCAAAGTGAAAATCTGCCACGACCTGCACTGGATGTGAATGTGATCTGCTCTGCTAAAAGCAAAGCTTGTGTGTGGCCTTACTTAAACCCTGACAGCAGGGGAAACGTGGGAGCTGTCTTGGTGACTCACAGAAAGGTGTCTTGCCTGGGCTTTAGGGGAGGGAGAGCATTTTGTTGTGGGATAGACAAGTTAAAAAAGGGGAGGTTCTTTGAACCAAGGAGATTGCCGCACCATGTAGCAAATCTCGGTTTTATAACAAAGCAACCATTTGGAACAAGGTCATGACTGATCTTAGCAACAATGGTACTTTTCTGCAGCAAAAATCTACTTCCAACAGTATCCTCCTGTCCAGTTATAGGCAAAGCATGACACAGAGCGGTATTTAGTGAATTTATTTTCTAATAACCCCCAAGAGTTTGAAATCCGTCAGGGTAAGGGCTCACTACAGTCCTACTGTTGCTGAAGGGAATGAAAATGCTTGACTCAAATCCACCCTAACAGGCAGCAGATACAGTTTCCATCTCCTTGCTGGAGGTGCATCCAGCTGTGCTTCTCCTTTGTGTGCCAGCTGTCTTTGTCCTGAATGGCCCATCCCATGTAACAGCAAACAATTCAGACCAAAACCTTTCAACCAACACAGTGATCAGCCTCTGCAGAGGACCTGTTTGTGGTGAAGTAGCCTTGATCTCCATGAGCTGTTGGCATGAAAGATGTTTGATGGTGTGAAAAGGGATAAAGGATGAAATCCTGAAATATTTTGTCTGAAACAACATGGGAATGTTCCTCCATGCTGTGAGCAACCCTGCACTCAGTCATCTGAAGTAGCTGTTCTGGCAGGATTTAAGACCTCATAATTAGGTCTTTCACATATAAAAACCCAAAGCACAGACTTTCAGTTTTAAATAGCCCTGGCCTGTGTTCACCCTTCTGCCTCAGTTCTGAGTGGCTCTGCCTTGTGGCTGTGGAGGCTGTGTCATTATCCACCCACAGCAGCAGGAGGAAATTTTCCTGCGCCTGAACCTAACTTTTGTTTTACTTCAGTTTCTGACACCTCGCTCCCACTCTTGTCCTCAGGAACAGCTCCCAGAGAGGGTGAATCACTTCACAGCCTTGGGAAGACAGAAATGAGGAGCTCGTTCTGGTTCCAGCCCTTTCCTAAGACAGTTTGCACAGTCCAGGGGCATGAGCAAGTGCAGCCCCTGGAGGACTGCAGCCAACACAGAGCCTTTCCCTGTCACTGACTGGGGCTCCCAAAGATCTTACAGAAGATCTAGAGAATCTTCCTCTTTTGCCCCAAGAAGCACACACACAAACACAACCCACATTCCCTCTTCCCAGCTAAGGTGGGACTGCAAATGAGGAGTGTAAGCCTGCAGGGATGGGCAGCAGACAAAGCAGCAGCTGCTGGCTGTAGGAGCTGCTGGTGTCTTCTGCTGTACTTTCCACAGACCTCCTTCCTTCTCCCATAGCTGAGCTTGCTCAGGTTTCATCCTGTGTCTCTGTTCTAGGGGTCTCCTCACTACCATGCTCTGTGTTATTTTCCTGGCACCATCTCAGCCATGGAGAAGCCCCAAGACAAAAGTACCTGGGAAGGTGGTGATGGTGATGTTGATCATCTTTACACCTCTGACATGGTGAAAGGATAGTGGGAAGGTCTCTGGGTGGTAAGGGCCAGCTGGGAATGTGCTCTGGACAGAGAAGGCAGAGAACTGGCAGCTGACAGATAGCTCCAAAAGCAGAAGTAAGTTAAATTTAGAGACTTTTTAAAGATGGGAAAGAGTGATAAGGTCTAAACATAATCTACCATTCAAAGGAGAGCTCAGGTTTAAAGTAGGAGATTTAGTCAACTTCAAGGGAAAATAATCCCAATTTTCATTCCTGGCACAAAGGGGATGTGTCTGTATGAGTTTCAGAGTGCTTCAAAGAGAGGTGAGAATTTAGATGTCCTAAACACACATTAAATCAATGATTATTCACAGAACAGGCTAACCTCACTGGCTTACTGTGCCTGCAAGAGTATTTGTCTAGTCATGGATAATTGTCAGAATATTTAGAATTATGGTTTGGAAAGGCATAAGAGATCTGGAGGTTTGTCTGAACCCTCTGAACCATCTCTTTGCAAATGCAGGCTGGCAGCCTCACACAACTGGGTTTTCCTGCTGAGTCCCCTGGCACTGCTTTATGTGTTCCTGGCTATAGAGACCACAAGTGAAACCTCTCCTGTGTGAACAGAGCAGTTCTTCATGCAGTCTTAGCCAGGAAAGCAAACAAAACTGAAAGGCAAATGTTATCTGACCACTTCTAAACTTCAAAAGCATTTAAGGTCAAGCTGTTATGCTGGTATATAGATATATGTTAAAAAAAACCAGCACTTGGAAGGGCTGAGCAAAGAAGTTTCCTGTTTGTTTTTCTTTTTTCAGACTGGATTTCCTGTCAGGTACACCCAGAACAAGGAGAAGGTCCGAATTGTGTGGATCAGGAGGAAGAAAGTCAAAGGTGATCCCTGATGAGGACTAAACAGGTAGGAACAGTGGGTATGACTGAACTCCAGGGCTCCTTTCCTAACATCAGCCTGGCATCAAAGGTGCTCCAAACAGTCCGTGGTGGCACATACAATGTGTCTGGTCATGCAGCTCTCTGACACACAGGCAATTCCTCACAGGCACTTCCACAGCTCTGCCACATGGACCTGCCCAGTATTTAATGCTATGCACAATTGAGTAGGAGAGACTGAAAAAAGCATAGTGAAATTAAGCACATGTGTTCAAATTGCCATGTCAAACTATAACCTGATGTAGATATTGAAGTTAATTATAGAAATGTCTTTTTTTTTAACACACCTACTTGCTTTTATTCTGTGCAAACTCACAATTCAGGCATTCTTTGCCCAAAGAAGCATTATGCAACTTGTTAATTAAGGCAGGTAGAGATTTTGTAATCCTAAATGCTGTCTGAGAGGCTTTCCTATGGTACAGGGCTCCCCTGAGCTCCTAAGGGTAAGCAACTGGCTTTTGCCATGTCAGAAGCAAACACTTCCCATCTTCCGTGGGGAAGATCTCTTTTACAGCATTCCCATGGCAACAGGGGACTAATCTAATACACACACAGCCATCTGACCCACAGAAGCAGAAAAGTCTATTTTGTCTGAACTCAAACTTTTCTGTTTGAGTGCAAATTCACTAAGGGGTACGTTATGCCAATGTTTGAGACTAGAAATTTCTGTTTGCAGAAAGATTGTGCAGATTTTTGAGCCTATGGTGAGCAAAAGGAAACTGATCTCAGGCATGACAACACATGCAACTATTTATCATAGAATCACAGAATCACAGAATTATAGAATTGTAGAATCACAGAATCATTTGGATTGGAAGGAGGCTTAAAGAGCATCCAATTCCAAACACCCCCCCCCCCCCCCCCCATGGGCAAGGACACTCTCCAGTAGATCAGATTGCTCAGGGCTCCATCCAACTTTGAACACTTCCAAGGATGGCATATCCAAAATCTCTCTGGGCAAACTGTTCCTCTCACAGGCACATCCACTCAAGAGCTTCTGAGAGAGCTCAGCACTAATTCAGTGGCAACAGCCCAGACTCCAAACCAGGCAGCACAGACGACCTGCAGCCAGCTATTCACAACCTGCTTTGGGAAGGCACTAGTACCTGCTTTGGGAAGGCACTAGTTCCTACTTTGGGAAGGCACTAGTTCCTGCTTTGGGAAGGCACTAGTTCCTGCTTTGGGAAGGCACTAGTTCCTACTTTGGGAAGGCACTAGTTCCTACTTTGGGAAGGCACTAGTTCCTGCTTTGGGAAGGCACGTGCCCACCCTCATTGCTGCAGTCTCCATCCCCAGGCCAAGCTCTTGGCAAAGCCCTCCTCACTTGCTACCTTTGCTCACAGGCAGGGCTCACAGGCACACACATCAGCACAAATCCAGTGGCTCCCAGGGTGGGTAAGGTGTCTGCTGCTCTGCTCAAGTGGCACACCAGAGCACAGCAGTGATCTAGCTGGAAAAGGCTGCTTCAGACAGACAGTGGAGGATCAGTGAGCTAGGGCAGTCAGCACTCCTCCAGAGTCTGCAGGGAACCTAGAGGTGGGGACAATGTGATGTAATTGTGACCATGGGACTGCTGCCTTTCCCTGGAAAGACAGGCCTGTCTGCATGTCAGGCCCACCACAGCAAAGGCAAACTCATCCCTTACAGTATACAGGCAGCCAGCATTGGAGTCGAGGGCTCTGTGGCCACACAAAGATGAGGATTCAGCCCTGAATGCATAAACCTAGATGTTGCCTTGAAAATAAAGCAACAGTCTACCCCATTCTCAGGGAAGATGTGAACTTTGCCATAGATGACAGCACTGTTTTGTCAGAAGGCACCTTCCTCTCATTTTTGGCTAAGAGATTCAGCTCTGTCCAAAATGAGTGCTGCTCCTTGAAGGCTTATGGAGAATTGAGCTGGGAAACCTCAATGGTTTCACCTCCAGCCTAGAAATCCCAGAACTGAGACCACACCAGGTCTGACAGCTTAGCAGGGAGAAAAAGCACTGAAAATCAGTTCTGTGGCTTTCCAGAAGCAGGCCTGAAGGACATGACATGTTTTAGGAATGCTGTCAGAAGGCGAAAGGCTGCCTTTGTGTCAACTTAATGCTGGAGAAGCCTGACCAGGTTTTACTGTTGCTCTCAGCACAGCACAAAGTCTGTTCTGCTCTGCCCAGCTGAGAGGTGGTTATTCATTCACCAAACTTCAAATGCTGCAGGAGTCATTTAGCACCTGAGCACACGCACATAAATCATCAGCCATGTTAAAGAGTATGAGGAGTCTTAAAAAGCAGCTTGCCTCCTCCTTGGTGCACAGCAAAAGCAGAACCAGCCTTTGAGAAGAGAAACATAGAAAGCAACAGCTGATACAGGCATAGAGTTAATTCTTGGCTTCCAGCTTCAGCCCCAGGACTCCACCTTACAACACAGCTTTCTCCTTCAGCCTGTGGAAGCAGAGAGAAAAGAAAACCAAAGTGTTATCCCAGTTTTAATGATCTATTGCTCCAAGCCATAGTTGGGGGAAGCCTCAGACTAAAGGTAAAGAGCATGAAAAATGCAAGGTGCACCTTCAGGACAAGATTCCCAGTGCATGTCTTAATGACAGCCTGCTCTTTGTTAATTTGGCATTTAATCGCTAAGGTTATTCCTGCTGTGTCTTCTGCACTGCAGAAAGTAAGGGTGGTCTGCAGAAATTGAGGTCACAGATGGATAGCAGATATCTCTGACACTTAAAGCCTTGGTAGATGTGAGTGGGGATGGTAGAGTTAGGAGAAACTACAGCATTACAACTCTTTCCCTCATCCCACCCAGAACTTATCAGCTAGAGTAGCCTTACAGCTCCCTTTGCCTGCAGGGAAAAGCAGCTCTGCTAAAAGTAGTATTTTTTACAAGTGCCAACTGCTTTGGTGTTGTTCCCATGTTGAACAGCCTTGAAACAAAGTGCAAAGCCAGTCCCAAGAGAAACGTGTTCTGTCTCTGTGCACAATCTCAAAGGCTCACTGCTGAAAGCAGGGAATCATCAAAAAGCCTTCTGCATATTTTAAATAAGTTACTCAGGAGAGAGAAAAATTATTACTTCTATGCATCAATTTCTCCTTGTCACATGAGCAAAAGGTGACAAATAAATCTCCATAATGGAACAACTACCTTCATGGCAGCTCCCTCTTTGACTAGAAAATCATCTCTATGGGCTTTGCTTTGCCAGTGGCTGAGAAAAAAAATAATAGAGACATAGTAGGATGTCCCTGCCACCCAACTGGCTTATGGCCGACCAGAGCTATTGCAGAAGAGATGAGGGGTTTATGGATCAAATCAAATCCTGCTTCTACTCACTCAAGGCAACAGACCATCCTTATTCTGAGTGATGGAGAAGAAAGACTCCAGATATCCAGCACTGATTTCCTGGGAAAGTTTTGCCTGTAGGAGCTCATTTTCCCACACAATTAAACTTACACCCTTTTTATTTTAGGTGTCATTCCCTCTACAAATTTCAGAGTACTGAAGAGAAGGGAAGATGAAAATAGAATTAATCCCTTAGGCCAGGGAGGAAGCCATTACTTCATTTTCAACCACAGTTGTGTGACAGCAACTTTCTTGCACTCACTTGGATGGGAGGAAGGTCTTCTAGACAGAAAGCAAGCAGTGCTCTAATATTTTTGGCAGTGTTAGGTTAATGGTTGGACTTGATGATCTTAGATACCTTTTCCAACTTAAATAATTCCAACCTAAATAATTCTATGATTCTATGAATGTAAGACTTCGGCATCTCTTACTGCACCCCAGAAAACCCCAGCCCCTCCACCTGGAAAACTGGCACTTGTTCCCATGCAGAGAGAATATAAAACAGAGCAGCAAAACAGACCCTTTCTGAAGGTAAATAAGGCTTTCCTCACTTTTCCCTCTGTTATCACAGAGTCATAGAATACTGTGAGTCGTAAGGGACCCACAAGGATCACGAGTCCAGCTCTGGAATGAATGGCCCATAGAGGGATCAAACCCAGAAGCTTGGTGCTATCAGCACCATGCTCTGACCAGCTGACCCAATCTCAGTCATGATAAAATCAACCCAGCATCTCATCTCCAAGGTTTTTGTGTTTGACATTAAGCATATATCTACATATCTCAGCTGAAGAGAGGTTTTTCTTCCTGTTCAGGCTGGCTATGTACATTAGCAAATGAAAGTTTAACCAGGCCTTTACAGATCTTCATTTTTCAGTTACACTTGCAATATCACAAGTTTCATCACTAAACCAAAACCCGAGGCATTTCTTGTGGCATCCAAGCTGCAAATTGGAATGTCAAGTAAAATGAAGACTTATAGGATTGTAATTCCCCAGGACAAAAAGGGGCCACTTCTATAAAGCACTTCTGTCAGCTCCATGGAAATCCTTCCAGCAGGCTTAGTCTGTGAAGGAGGAATTTACAAGCTGGCAATGATTAAAAGCCAGAATTGTGAAAATGGCAAGCAGGCCTTGCTTAAAGGCCTAATTTGATCCAAGTCAATAATAGCATAGCTAATGAAAAGGCAGTATGTATTCAATACATAATTTCATCCTCTTCCAAAAATGCAGGGATAAACTCCACCACAATCCTGGATATTCATTCTGATCACAAGTTGCAGATCTGTCACTTCACATCGGCACCTATTACCTCCCAGATTCCCTTCCAAGGACCATTTGGGTCCTGGCACAGACCTGGTTAAGAGTGCAAAAATGGGAAGAAACACAAAACGAATATCCAGATTCTGCCTTCCTTATATTCAGGTCTGGTTTCAGCACTGAATAAAGGATCATAATCTGGCCTCAGGGGTCTCAAAGGTACCAAGCAAGCCAAGGCAGAAGAGGCAGAAGAACATGAACTGACTCTACCCACCACTAGTTGCCTTTGCATGCGACTCCAGTAACGCAGTGTTCCCCAAATAGAAGTTCATACCTTTTCACCTTCAGAGCTGGCCTATTTCTGCTCTCTGGTATTCAAAAATAAATTTCTCTCCATCCCAGGAAGGAGCTATGCTATAAATATCTCCATGCAAGTTTCTTAAGTCCTAATGTTTCTCACAGAAGGGTGCAGCTCCTTGTCACAAAGCAACAAGCCTGGCTGGGTTGTTTCTGCAATGGCTTTAGTAATGTCCTTGTGCTTCTGTGGCTGCAGAGCAGGAATGGAGACATGGGCAAGAGCAGTGGCATTGCTGTAGCCATGGTGGTCCAGCAAGAAAAACAGTTAGGAAAATCTCTTCAAACTTAATCAGTGCTGGTGAGGCCACACTGAGAGTCTTGGATTCAGTTCTGGGCCCCTCACAACAAGAAAGATATTGAGGTGTTGGAGCATGTCCAGAGAAGGAACACAGAACTGGGGAAGGGTCTGGAGAACAATGATGAGGGAGCTGGGTGGGGGTTCAGCCTGGAGAAAATGAGCCTCAGGGAGAGCCTTCTCAGTCTCTGGGACTCCCTGGAAGGAGGTAGTAGCAAAATAGGACTCCGTTTCTACTCCCAAGGAATAAGTGACAGGACAAGAGGAAATGGACTCAAAACAAAGGTGCACCAGGAGAGGTTTAATTTGTACACTTGGAAAATTTTCTTCCCTGAAAAGATGGTCAAATACTGGAACTAGCTGCAGAGAAAAGTGGTAGTCATCTTTCCTGGAAGTGTTCAAGTTTATTGGTGGACCTGGAAGTGTTAGGTTAATGGTTGGACTCCATAAACTGAAGGGTCCTTTCCAAGCTTAGTGATTCTACGCACTTTAATAAATCAGCTCATACAGGAGGAGGGCTTGGTTGTGAAAAGTGCGTTAAGTCAGTGTTTTTAACTGTGCCTTACATTGGGTGCTTCAAAAAATAAGATACCAGTTTGCTTAAGAACCAGTTGAACTGGTGGAAACATTCAGAATCATGTAAAGGCAGAGGGACCTTGAAGGAATAATGTGTCTTGCCCAGGGAATCAGCATCAAGCCCAGGAGCACAGCAGAGGGTTCCTGACACTATGCAGCAGTGCAACAGTAGACCATATTTTTCTTGACTGAAAGGAGCTTATTAAAATAATTAAGCAATATAAGTGCTGTAGAAACAGTGAGGCAGGCATATATGTGATTGTAGCTAGTCCCACTGGGGAGAGAGAAACCATCTAACTGCTACATGGCACCTCCACACGCTGAGACACACTGATAGTGCTATTTCAGGGTATTTCTAAATCACCTCCTTTCTTCATACACTTTTCACATGAAATTATCCCAGAAGTATCCATGAGCCCAGCCTGCCAAGAGGGATGCAGATCAGAGCAGATGTTCAGGGTGGCTGAGGCTATTAGACACAGCCAAGCCAATAATGAGAAACTTTTATAAGGAACATTAGCCCTACATCCTTGAGATGTGAAAAGATTGAGGGGGCATTTCACACCCCACTTATTTCTCCTGAGAAAAATGTTTTCACCAGTAAACCCTTTCAGAAGCATCAAACCCTCCCACTAACATCTCAGCATGTGCTGCAGTGGCAGAGCCTGTGACTCAGTGACAGCTCCAGAGACTCTGAAATCAGCTGCTGGATTCAATGGACTGTGTAGAAACACCAGGTTTGGGTAATCCCAGGAAATACAAACTCTCTGACTGAAAAAAGATGTTCTCAAACTGTTAAATATTCAGCCGCCAGCTAGGGTTACTATGGAGAGAGGTGGCTCTGTTGGTAAGGAACACTGAGGGCAGGATTTAAAGACCCCATAAGGAAGAAAAGCAATTTGAACAAAAATACATGTAAGATGGGCAGTCATAAGCTCAAGACCTTTCAGGCTGGTCATTTGATGAGCATGGTGGTACCTCCTTTGCCTTATGTTTTCTGGGTCCTGTAAACAGCAGGCAGTTGGTTTTCAAAAGGAGAAGAAATACTGATAAAGGAAAAAACCATTTTGTAAGTCAGCTATAAAGGAGCATGAGGAGAGGGAGAAGAGTCAGATGTCCCTGGGACCTCCTTGGCCTCATTTACTCCTTATCTGTAAGGGTGAAAACATAAGTAAGGAGAGCTGAGAGTTTCCTCAGCTGTCCAGAAATGACACAGGTGAAGGGCAAGCATAGTGCAGTGAATGTCTGTGGCCAGATAAGAGCTGTGCAAAGAGTCAGATAAAGGTGACATTTCTTATCCAGTTATCAAGCAGTCCAGGAGTTTGACAGCCATGCCATGTGTTTGATATGAAAGGAGGGGACTGCCACATTCCCTTCACAATGCCTGCTCACTTCTAGCTGATGATCTGTCCTGGGAGAAATACTGCTGCCTTTGGAGGGGCAGAACATTTTCCTCTGGTAAAAAAATAAATATAGCTTAAAAAAATTTAAAAGCTTGTACAAATTGCCTCAAGAGCTGATTAATCTGTTGAGCAAGCTTCAGAAGCAAGCATTGTCCTACACACATTCAATCCATGAGTTCACCTAGGAAGCATCCCTTTGTTAGGCCAGTGACTACAGCCTGAGCAGGGAGGACACACCTCGGCCTTGACAGCGCAGTTTTGTAGGAGTAATTTGTTGATCTCGAAGCATGAAGCTGAGTTACTGAGGGTGTAGGAGGAATAAATGTTCTGCAGGAGCAGCCCAGCTCTGTCAGTTCTAATCAGTAATACTCAGTTGCAGGCTCTCACCCCTGTTTTTCCTTCCTCACTGAAAACAGAAAAAAGCAAAGCTGCTTTCCATGACTGACAGCTGTGGAAAATAAAGTCAATTGTTTTGGCCACAAAATGGGGCCGAGTGTGAGACTCATCAGTGACTCGGCTCCTGTCACCCTCCCCAGTGCGGGTTTGGTGTCGCTGCTGGCAAGAGGTGTTCAGCGAGGGGCAGGCATTGAAGGGGGCTCAGGATTGTGGTGCACTCCGAGACGGACACGGAGCTGCTCACAGGAGCCCTGGAGCTGCGTTCCCCAGTGCTGTGTCCTGCCCTGCACATGTCCCTGTGTGCCAGGGGGACAGCCTGTGGCTCCCTCAGCTGTGCCCCAAAACCTCGTTTGAACAGAGGGCAGTGGGGGAGTGGGGTGTTCTATATTTGTGTCTGCACTGTTCCCCATGACAAAAGATTCATCAAGCACAGGCAGGAGGGCTCCACGTGAAGCCAAAAGAAAGGCTGAAGGTAATACTCCAAATTAATAGTTCTTGCTCTCGCATACACTGGGAAATGTTGCGCATGTGCTGCTGCATCATAGGAACCATGAATCTCCCCTAGCAATGCTCAAGAGGAAAACAGGCATTGAAACCTCTCCATAGAAGTTTGGATGAAAATTTTCCATCTGTAAAGGTGGGAGCATTCACCAGACTCCAGTTCTTCCAAGAACATTTGGGAAAGGACCAAAACTCTGATGCTTGCCAGGACAGAGGGCATTTAACCTCTTTCTAAAAAAATGTCAGACTCATTTATGAAAAGTGGAATGAGGAACAACAGAAATGGGCAGACAGGAAGGACTGGGAAGTGCACAAGCAAGATGTGAATCCTAGCAACAAACACAACCTTCTCAGCACAGAGACTTAAATATTCCCATTTAGGAACTGACCTGATCCAACAGCTCCTCACAGCTTGTACAATCAGGAAAGACCTGTATTCAGTAATGTAGCAATATGGTTTTCCTATACCAGGGAAAAGGTCCATTAATCTTGGCATATTAATAAATGAGCGTCTATTAGCAACAAATAGGCTGGAGATCAGATTTCAAGTGCAAGGTGGTGATGCTCAGAGCAGCTTTCTGATGCCAGGAGTAGAGGTCAGGAGAGGAAAAAAACCAAAATCTGATGGCCTTACAGGGAGATGTTGATAATAAGGGACAATTACAGGGAATTAGCATGCACTGGGTGGAGAGAGCACACAGGCACCTCTATTTGGGTCCAGGTGGGGCTTGCAGAAAGGAACAATGCTCTCAGTGCAGCTGCAAATGCCCATGCAGAGGGGCAATGCCTGGGACAGCAGGGTCCACTGTGGCTGGGGAGGAGCTACCAGGCTGATGTGCCCAGGGGCTTGGTGGGTGGGCTGGGGAGAGTCCTGAGCTCTGTGTCTGCGGCATGGCTGATATCCCATCTGATCCTGTCCTGCCAAAGGGGGCAGCACTGCAGCAGGAGCCACAGCTGGAGCACACGGATCTCTGTCCAGACACGAGTGACAGCTGGAATGCTGCCAGCACTGCACTTTCACACAAGGAAAACAGAATTACGTGGCAAAGCAGAAATCAAGCAAAGTTCCACTGGGTGTTTGGCCACAATCCGAGAGACAAAAGCATTGTGAGTTTTTGAGCTGCACAAAGCTGCACAGAAATAGGTGCAAGACCACAAGCCATGGAGTCTCAAACGCTAAAGGTCAGTGAGGACTCTCCCATTGCAAGGCACAGCCACAGCACAGGAAAAGCCCTGTCACTGGACAGAGGAAGCTTGGAGAATGTCCTCTCCTCTGCACTAGCACCTCGGCTCACTCACCTCCTGTCCCATGTGGGTGAGGACAGGATAACTCTGGACTTTGTTAGACCTGTGAAACTCACTCATCATCCCTCAATTTAAATAATGCCCTCGGAGTTCAGCAGGATGGAAAGAGGTCAATTTTGATCATGCAGGCTTGGTGACACCCTTGTAAGCTGCAGCATAGTGGATAGGACAATCACTGAGACATCCAAGCAGTCCCTCAAAGAAGGGAGACCACTAAACATAGGTCTGCTCAGGAAATAACATGTGAAACATGACTTTGACCTCCTCACAACTTTGTGAGTGACAGCTAAGCTTTGATGTACAGAACTAGTGTAATTTAGGTTGGAAGAACCTCTGGTTAGTGCTGGGCTGATGTTGTCATTAGTCCAGGTACATCACTGGCATGAATTTCTCCTGAATTCACAGGCAGCTTCTGTTTGATCAAACCTGTGCTTGGTGACAAATAACATTCCCAGCAAAGAAAAAGACAAACAACAATACTGCTCTCACCATGAGCTGAGCTTTGCCATTCAGTGCTCTCCTCCCCTCAGACACAGCCCCACTTCTGGGTCAAAGAGCTTTGGGTCACAGGGAAAAAAATGGGTTAACAAACCCCTCAGCAAATGAAACACCATTAGAAAAAGCTGGACTACTACTTTCTAGGATCTACAACCTTTAGCCAAGGGACTCAGCTTGCTGGGAATCCGTCCCAGAGTGCCATGGTAGCCCAGACAGTGTGACTGAGTGCTGGCATGATGCCTGTCACACTGTGAGAGACCTTCTAATCCTGGGGGTTGGGTCTGGGGTTTTTTGGTTGATTGTTTTGTTGGGGTTTTTTCTTGCTTGAGGGCTATTAGTTATTTTTATAGCATTATTTTCAAGCACAACAGGAATTTTCTAACCGGAGTTGTTTTGTTAAAAAAGGCTGAAGAGTTTCATGAGAGACATCGAGAAATTCTGCAGAACAGTTATCAAAGCCACAAATTCTGGAAAATTTAAATCCTGCCAGTATTACAGATGAAATCCCACAAACATAGCTATGTGCATATGTTTTTGCAGACCTACCTTTTGTCCACAAAAATATCCCCCATCTCTGCTATCCACAGTGCTGCTGAGACATCTTGATAACTCCATCTGCAATAGCTCCTTCACCCAGAAAGACTCAAAGGAATACACTGTCCAACAAATGTTTCTGGACAGGGAAGCAATCTACACTCAACCTTTACTTGAAGCTGCTTCAGTGTGAGGGCAGTAGGTTTGAGATGCTGGTGACTGAAGGCTGGATATGGCCCCAGTTCACTGGCAGAGCACACAGTGATGCTCAGCGCTGCCCAGCAGCGATGCCAAGATGTGAGCCCACCAACCAGGGCTGGAAGAGCCCACCGGCCTCCCCTGTTCATTTCATCCAATAATCCAACAAATTTTGACACGTGAGCACCTTCTGGGTTGTTTTTCTTCCTCTGTCAACTTTTAAAGCACAGCCACTAGCTTGACTTGCAAAATTAACACGTAAGAATGCATATTTTTCTTGGGTTTTTAAAAACCATTAATGCATAGACTTAACACGGTCTGTTAGTGGAAGAGCTGCATGTTCTGAGACCAGTGTGTGACTGGTTTATGAAACAGTCATTTGGGAGTGCCTAATAAACAATTGCTTTTAATTTTAAACATCTGTATCTTTAACAATAAGAGCAGCTGAAGTGGCCCTCCATCAGTCCTGGGCTCTGGCTTGAGTTGAGTAAAGACCAGCTGCAGCCTGAAAGTGATCTCGTCTAGCCCTGCTGCTTCACATGCTGTAATTCTAACCCTCTGCGGCTTGTCCTGGCTGATTGTCCCCTGAAACTTGATCTTTCAACGGATCAAAGGAGCAAAAGGAGAAACAAGAAACTTTTGCTGTGAAATTTCAGCCATGGCAGCTTGAGCTGCGTCTCCAGTTCAGTCATCACTCCTGGCCACCGGCTGCTGCCTGTGGAGTGTGCTGGTGTTTCCAGCCTCATGTCCTCATCGTGCTGCCAGAGGTTGCCACAGCACAGTCCTGTTTGGAGAAAAATAACCTGCAAAAGGGAAACCTTGCCCCTAATCACACAAGGAGTTCCACCAGTGCAACAAAAATTATGCTGACGTGGAATGACTCTGCTTGTAGACTTTCTGAGACAAACCAGTACAATCCCAAAATTTAACAAAGGAGATTAATATCACCATCAGAGTGAATCGATACATCATTTCCAGTTTGCCTGCTATATGGTATTAGGGAGACTGTGTCCCTGCAAGGTGACTGTGGACCAGCCCCTCAGCCCTTAGTGACAGTGTGTCCCCAGGCAGCCACCCTCAGCTACCCGAGGGCAGCTACCCTGAGTCCTCCACAGCATTTGCACACCTTCAGCATGGTGTTGGTAGCAGTCAGCTATGGAAGAAACCTTCCTTCTGTGGGCTTTTCTGCAGGGTGTACAGAGAAATGGGGATCCCTAAACCTGCCAGGTACCTGCACCCAGCTCAGGGGCCCAGCAGAGAGTCCTTTAAATGACTGTGGTCATTAAGTTCTTGTGATCAGATGGAAGAAATATGTCTGGCTTATTCCTTTGCCTATTTTGTGAGATGTAAAATTACAGAAGTTTATGTTTCAAATACATGCTTAGTCTAAGGAGAGTAAAAAGTGGCTGGAACCAATGTCTTAGAATACATATTACAACTGCTACAGTAATATCAGTCTAAGAGTGCAAGTGAAATATCTTGCCGTCGTTACTTGGCTGCTTCCCTGGAATGTTGAAGAATTAAGAGCATTTTTAGATGGAAAAATGTACAGAAAAGTGACTTTTTATTAAACCCAGAGGTTCCGCTGGAAAAGACAGAGAATTCCTCAGGCATCAAAGCCCTTCTTCCAGTCCAAAATCTCCCCGGATGAATATAGGCTGAGAACAGTTGCTCTGAATTTCACACATTTCACACGATGGTGTTAAATCTGAGCCCACCCAAGAGGAGAGGCCAGCGGTGTGTGGAAGCCAGGCAGGCTGTTAGCAAAGAGCTCAGGCATTAGGCACACCTTCCCTAAATTCCTGGCTGCAAGGTAATTACTACAATTTGCTTTCTTTGTCACCACTTTACTGGTATATATGTACGTGTCTGTGTCTGTGTGTCTGTGTGTCCTCTTCGAGCCTCTCATTTCAGTTAATCATTGAGAGTGTTTTGAGTGAAATGCAGCAATCACTGCCAAGGCAAAGTGATGTGTCACCATCAGGAAGGAACGAGCTCCCCAGCTGAAGGGAGCCTTGTTTGGAAACACTTCCCTAAAGAGCAAACATGGGGCGACACACATTCTCCTGCCCATCGCCTCACAGTGGGAAGGCGTGCTGGTACATGCTGTCTTGACATGAATTCTCTCCCATCCTGTTTCCTCATGCCTCTAGATGCCAGCATTTTACTGTCCCTCCAAGAGGACTGTCAGAGAAAATGGAAATTAATTGTGAGTACTTTTAGAAAGCAGTATTTAGAAACTTGGAGTTTCTTTCAGACACTCATGGTTGGTTGTTTTAAACCCCCCAAAAAATGCATATATCTTTGTCTTTCTGATGTTCTTACACTTGCACACCAGGCAGTGATTTTCCTCAAAAATTTCCAAGCTGATCATTTGTCAAAAATACAAAGTGCCCAAACATTCTTGTAAGAAGCTTGAAGGCAAAAGCCTGGATTTTCATGTTTTTATAACTTTATACAGGTAGTGTGACTATATCCAGCTTTGCACAAACCTCTTGGAAAACCCCTGGTCTAAAACTCACTCTGTTTTCACGGGATGAGAAAGTTGCCTGTCAGCAGGAAGGGTCATGCTGCTGCCATCAGAATCCAGAGAATCCAGCAAAGTGGGACCTGATTCTGCAGTCCCGACTTGTGCCCTACAGAGCAAGGGCTGTAGGGTCAAACTTCGTGGTATAAAAACCCCACTGCACAAAAACTTAGGAGCAGAGAAAAGAGCAGAGCAAAGGGCAGAGAAAAGCCTCTTCCAGGGCAGACCCCTGGCAGAACCCACCTCCCCATGCCCTGGGGGCTCCCCACTGCCACCACCCTCCCCTCCTTGCAGCCGGGAGGGAAGGGGAGATTCACATGCAAATGAGGATGATTTCCCAGCAGGAAACCCACTTTGTTTCCAAATTCATATCTCCAGCCCTACCGCAGCAAGCTTTGAATGCAGAAGAGGATGAATGACCTAAAAGCAACGGAACTAAGCATTTAGCATAAAATCCCACCCACTGGTCCCCTTTACTGGAAAGCAGGATTTAGCAACACAGACAAAACCCACACAGACTGGCAAGTGAGGAGGGAAATGTACACACAGAGTTAGTTTGTGTTGTAGGCACCGGTCTAATGTTCTTTGCAGCTGCAGTTCAGTGTAAGATATCACATCCGTGCCTCCGGCTTTGACCCCCCTCTAACAATCTCACCTTTTAGCATCAGTTTGATAATCATGTAAGGAATGCAGATCTGCCCATAGCTGTTAATACACCAAATGTTATAAACTTCAGAGTTACGGATGGATAATACACTGCTGACACATACATCTCTCACAGGTGACTTTCAAAGCCTCTCACTTCATGGCCCCTATGACAGAACTGCAGAGGTCTGTCCTGTGCAGGCTGTGCATAGCCACAAAACTGAATTTACCTGTCTGCTACTTTTCACAGTCTGTGGCTTACCACTGCCACTGGGAGCAAGCCTGAAGAAAACTTGCTCTCAACGAAAAACTGCACAAATTCAAGGGAATAGGGAAGAAGAGGAAAGTGCAACTCATTCCTTTCCTCTAGCGGCATTGAAGAAAATGTCCATCCATTGCATCAAGCTACTCAAGTCAAGAACTTAAAAATGTAGAATCATGGAAACATAGGGTGGCTTGTGCTGGAAAGAAATCATCTAATTCTGCAGCCAAGGAATAAAATCTGAGTGAATTACTGTTACTGACATTGATTCAAGTAAAACACTTGTGGAGTCCCTCAGAGTAATCTTTTTTCTTTTTTTTATTATTTCTCTTACTGCAGGAGTTTGTGTCAATTCTTTATTTGATGCCTTGAGAGGCTACCTAGAACAGAGGTTAGACAGCATTAAAGGAATAAACTAGGTATTTATTAAAAAGGCCTTCAAAGGATACACCTTGGGTAGTACAAGAGCCTGGCTGTGGCTCGACCCAAGATGGATGAAGGGTCACAAGTTTTCACACTTTTATAAGTTTTGGTCCATTTACATTTTGGGGTTAAATGTCCAATTACAACTTCAGGCTATGAAGTCACATCCTCCCAGATTGCCCTCCTCAATTCACTGTTGTTTACACATTTTTTGGGCCCAAAGCTGTAACAGTCCAAGCTGTTACTTGGTTCTTAAGCTAGGATAGGATTGTTTGGTGAAGAGGGAACTTGCTAACACTTTATACGAAGTTCAGAGTTATATACTAATGCAGTACAGAATCTGGAAAATATGAAACCTACAACTTAAGACATCATACTGAGCTGCTAAAAAAGATTTGTAACATGTCCAACATACTGTAAGCAAATGGAGTCAACTAATTTATTGTTCCAAACCCAGAAAGCCATTGAGAGGACATGCAATTGCTTTAAAGTCTACAATTGTATTTGTGCAACCCCCCTGGAGTGTGTGGAGTTACATGAGGGTTAAAAAAACTAGCAAGCATAAAGAGCTTAATTCCAATGCACAACAAGTGCTTCAACAAACATTCTGCCAAAAGTACTAAGGAGATTTAATCACTTCTTTCGCCCACCAAAGATGACTTTATTTTGTGTTTGACATGCCCTACAGAGTGTGCTTTCCATACAGAAATTCTCTATTTGATCATGCAAGGGCTACTTGGTAAAAAGGGTAAAAAAGGAAACAAAGAGCAAAAGGTGTTTCTGACCTTCCCTGGGTGGCTTCATTTTCATCTGCTCTGACAAGATACCCTCACACTGCCAGAGGGCTCAGCCTGGGAACCTTGTGGGAGGGCACAAGTGGTCTCCTCACTTGAATGGAGAATGATGGAGATGATGAGGAGGCCTTTCAGCAAAGTTCCTCTATGTTTCTAGAGTTTGCTGCAAAGGGTGCGACAGCACCATAACAGGGCTCTGGCTCGCATGAGAAGAAACACCTTTAGCAGAAGCTGAACTCATCTTGAACTTTCCTCAGCTGAGGACATCTGTGTAGACATGTGTGGACACAGCTGGCAAAAGCTTCTGTGCCCAGCAGTGTGCACTGTGAGGTGAGTCACTGGTTGATGTTTCTTTGCTGCTTTGACTTGCTCAGTGTCACTGCTTCTCCTGCAAAAGGTAACAGCAGACAGACTGGGATCAGATGAATATGAATTAGGGGACCAGATGAAGATAAGCAAGGGGAGGTCCAGGTGAAACCAATCCTCTGTCTGAATACAGGGTGTAGGTTGTCAGGCACCTGCCCTGAGCTCAGGTGCCTACCAGGCCCCAGTGGTGCAAGACCCTCTGGGAAAACTTGGGCAGATGCAGCTGTGGGGTGGAGTTGGTCACTGTGACATTCCCACACTGTGGGTGTCAGCCTGGCCCTGTCCGTGTGTCCGATGGAGTTGGTCAGTGTGACATTCCCACACTCTGGGTGTCAGCCTGGCCCTGTCCGTGTGTCCGATGGAGTTGGTCAGTGTGACATTCCCACACTGTGGGTGTCAGCCTGGCCCTGTCCGTGTGTCCGATGGAGTTGGTCAGTGTGACACTCCCACACTGTGGGTGTCAGCCTGGCCCTGTCCTGTGTCTGAGTCATGATGGGTGGGATGTGCTACACCTTATGTTTCCCCTCCACCAAAGCAAGCCCAGCAATATGACACAAAGTAAAGGAGTTATCTTAGAGCTCTGATCCCACCATTGACCCCATGGGTGGACTCCCACGGTGATCTCACCCTGACAGCTTAGTCAGCTTCACAAGTACCAGTGAAAGGTCATGCTGGGTTCAAACCAAAATGTGCTTTCTTGCAGCTTTTCCCCTTTGGGCCAGAGGCTGTATCCCTTACTTGGGCAAAGATCCAATTGGAAATAATGAATGTAATTACCTTGTAAGCACCTCAGTGGAAAATATTGGTATAGTTCATTATACAGGGCTGCAATGCTAACCCGTTTCCCAGTGTTTAAAATACAAATATTAATGCTTTCTCCTTTGGGGTTTTGAGATTACTTATTGTAGTCTAACTGAATTGATAAGCTTTTCAGCTATTGCAATCATTCTTACGATAAGGTTTCCAGTGCAAGTTTAGCATCACTGGCTAGCATCATGTGTTAAGAGTGTTACTCTGCACAGAGTTGGGGGTTTGAGTGACCCTGCATGAATGAGGGTCCCTTTGACCATGGCCCTTTAAGCATCCAAAACTGAAATCTCTTTCAAAGGATGTTTCATTTTAGCATCCTCAAACTGAAGGTAAGAAACACACTGACTATCCAAATAATTGAAATTAAAATTTGAATATCAGGAGAATAGAGAAGGATACCCAAAACCTAGGACTTCAGTACCTATCAAGAAATCCTGATTAAATTGGCTATGTGAAAATGCCTCCATCTTTTGTTAAGGATCTTAGGAAACAGTGTAATAAACTCACAGCATGGACTGAGCATGTACTCCAGTATTTTCACATTATGGCTGATCAGCTTTCCAGGTGTTGAACAAGGAACCAGTTATTTCTATGTCAGTCTGCCTGAAAAGCCCCATCACTTTCAGCCCTCTGCGAGAAAATGAGCAAAAAACACTACATGTGTTTTGCTTGCCTTGGTATTTGTTAACATTTTTTAATTATCTGTGTCTTAGCAGATATTCACAAGTCAAAACCAGAAAAAGCTTGACTCTCACATCTCTACAGAAGGAGCAGAGATTTATGAAAATAGAAACCTGTCCTGAGATTTCCTGTGAAGATATCTGAGGAAGTTTTTCCAGGAAAAAAATAGGAGACATGAGCACTTTGGGCATGAGCACTTTACTGTTCAGCATCACTCACGTTTTGTACAAGGCCACCTCTTCTTGCCAGGAGCCACCGCCACAGGCAGCAGCACAGGACTGTGCACCTGCCCAGGCATGAAGAGGGAAGGGACAGGCACAACACCCTGCTGGGGATCCCTGGCACCGAGAGGCCCACACTTCTGTTGCCACGGGAAGTAAAGAGGCCAGCAACTGGGAAATCCATCGAGGCAGCTTTGGAGACTCCTGCTTCAACAGAGGGCAGTGTTTGCCCCCTTGCCCTCCTGCAGCAAATGGAGCCATGCACTTCAAGCAAAGGGGAGATCACTAATAGAAACTGCTTTTATCTAAACACTTCCTTGAAAAACAACCCTTACGGCCTGTGCTACTTTTCAATTTTGCACCTATTTTGCTGCTACACCACCTCGCTGGGAATCCAAGCACAAGCCACACAGTCTTCCTGTGCTCAGCAGCAAGAAGGATGGATTAGTCACCATCTTGACTTTTCAGTACGCTTCCACATGCCACACACAGAAAAACTAAGGAAGCAGCTCCCCCAAAGGGAAATAAAACCACCATCCTCTAAAAGCTGCCAGACAGGTATTTCACCCAGTGGGAAAACAAAAAAAAAAAAAAAAAAAAAACAAGAAAAACAAACAAACAAAAAAAAAGGCCAATTAAAAGCATGTGCAGGCAAGGGACAAACTCTGGTCTAGTTCAACACCACCCAGGTGTACTGCTGCAACCTGAGGACAGTCTCCATGAATCACAACACTGCTCTCACAAGTGTCAGCATAGAATCTTTTAATACTTTACATAAAAAACTGCATACACTATAGTTTTATGTAAACATCATATACATCTCAGTTTTTGCCATGTCAGTTTATTAAAAACAGTCTCAGTACCACTATTGAGGGAAGAGAGAGTAAAGTAAACAAACAAATGGATACATTTGTTCTCTGAACCAGAGAAACAGAAAATTACTTTCACCCAGGTTAGCCACCTTGTGAAAATAAGTTTTAAACAAACCTTGATTCTTTAAACTGCCCTTTAGTACTAAAATCTGATGTACTCACTGCATAAGTAACAGTGCTTTCACCCATTTTTTTTCCAAGGCAAAAATATACAGTGGTTTTGTCTTGTGTTGAAATCAGTTTTTAACAAAACCCAGAAGAGGTTACTGAGTAAGAATGTTTCCAATGCTACAGTGTTGTATGCAGATGATGAGTGCATTCAGTGTTTAATTTAAACATTAAAAAAATCCAAGTTGTGCAAAGTAACTGCTTTTGAAGAAAAAAAAAATAAAGCCAAATCAACACACTTGCAGGAGACAACACTAGAAGTAAGGAGCAGGCACCAAGATCATAATATGGCAATATCATCCCCTTGCTCATCCTGCCTCATCTGTCAGGAGGTGGATATGCAGCAAGCAGGACAGTTCAGCTTTACTTTCTGGCCTGCTGGCTTCTGCAGCTGGAATCAGCTCAAGGCTCCTGTTATCAGCAGGCATCAGTCACTCAGGGCAAGTTCCTTTGCACAACACAAGTCCCACCTGGGCACCCCCTCCCCACCTCACTTTAAATAAGCACCCCTGCACTAACCCAGTTTGCACAAGACAGAAAATGTAACATATATACAGGCTTCGCTTGGGATGACCCTCCCCTTCCCTCCCAGTCTCGGTCTTCAGGGCACTAATTTCCACAGCAGGTCAGGCTCAGGCTGAAACATGTGAGGGAGAAGCGAGGATGCTGCAGGCAGCCTGGGAGAGGCAGCCCCTTTCCCCAGCTCGCCTGGGTGGAGGCACATGCAGGCAGGAGGCAGAAGTCCCTTCGAGCATCTCAGCTCCACCGCCCTCCTCTTGCAAAAGAGAGGAGGCTGCCTGGGAGCAGGGAGCAGCAGGTATTGGCAAAGGGGCAGAACCGGGTGCAACGTTTGCTCAGTCCAATCTTAGCAGCTTTTTGCTGTTCAGTCCGCGACTAACTCGTAGGGGCCGGTGGTGGGAGAAGGCTTCTCCCCACTTTATTCCCAAGACTCAGGGCATGCAATCCCCCCCTCCCTCAGTCCCCACGGCTGAGCAAGCACAACCCTTTTCGGCCAAGGCTCAAGGAGCGTGCTCCCTCCCCTAGCCCCCACCCCATCCACGGCCAGTCCCTAGCGGAGGGGACAGGCAGATGCCGTGTGCGCTATAACCCAGCTCCTCTGCACCTGCCAACAGGTGACCCAGGCGCCGTGCCCAGCGCCGCGCTCCAGACACGCCCTATAGGACTTTGCAGCAGTTGATGCAGCCGTTCTGGGTGCCGTAGCGCTTCTGCAGGGCTGCCCGGGTGGCTGTCTCGAAGACCTCCCGGACACCCTCCTTGGTCTTGGCCGAGCACTCCAGGTAGTCGTAGGCCTGGATGCGAATGGCCATGGCCCGGCCGTCCTCGGTGCGCACCGGCTCCTGCTTCATGCGGGCCAGCTCGTTCCGCACGTGCTCGTCGTTCCGCAGGTCCTTCTTGTTGGCCACCAGGATGATGGGCACGTTGGGGCAGAAGTGCTTGACTTCGGGCACCCACTTCTCCGGGATGTTCTCCAGCGAGTCCGGGCTGTCCACAGAGAAGCACATGAGGATTACATCGGTGTCCGGGTAGGAAAGGGGACGCAGGCGGTCGTAGTCCTCCTGGCCAGCCGTGTCCCACAGGGCCAGCTCCACCTGCTTGCCGTCCACCTCGATGTCCGCCACGTAGTTCTCGAAGACGGTGGGCACGTAAACCTCGGGGAACTCGTCCTTGCTGAAGACGATGAGGAGGCAAGTCTTGCCACAGGCACCGTCCCCCACCACCACCAGCTTCTTGCGGATGGCGGCCATGGCCAGGCTCGCCAAGCTGGCCTTACCGTGCAGCAGGACGATGGCAGCGCCCTCCTCCCCGCGGCCGCCGCCTCCCGCTCCCTCTCGCTTCTCACAGGGCACCGTGGCGAGCCGGCCCGCGCAGGCAGGCGGGCGCGCCCTGCTCTCTTTGCGCACCGGCACCGCGCCTCCGTACCCTGCCTCGGGGGAGCGCTACGGCCGCAGGACAGCGCCGAGATCCCGGAGCCCTGCGGCGGAAGCGGTGCCGCCGACTCTCGTCCTGACCGCGGACACTCAGACGAGACCAGCTCCGCACAGCCACTGCCGCAAGCTGCGGCCCGGCGCCGCTATTTAAAGGCGCTCGCGACTTTCTTAATATAGCTGGCCAATGGGAAGGCAAGGAGTGAGGTCATCCCCAGCGGAGAGCGCTGCCATTGGCGGGCGGCGGCGGGCGGCGGCGGGCGGGAGGCGGGGCCGAGGCGGGCGGGGGAGCGGCTGGGCCGGGGCAGCGGGGAGCGGAGCTCCGTGTGCCCGGCCTGAGCCCTCGCGGTCCCGGGGGAGCCCGGCCTGGCGCCAGGGCAGGGCAGGGCAGGGCAGGGCAGGGCCGGTCCCCTGCGGTCTCACCGCTCGGGATGGCCGGTGCGAAGAGTCCGGGCGGGCAGCCGAGAGGAGCGGGCAGCGCCACTGCGTCCCAGGTGCTGCTTTAAAGCCCGGGCAAAGTGAACAGAGAGTATTGCAGGTGGTTTAATAAAATAAAAGCGTCCGCTGGGTGCTCTTGGAAAAGCGCTCGACTCCCTTCCTTAAAAAATTCATCGTGTTCGACTCTCGCCGGCTCTTGGCCGAAAGGGAGCGGAGGAATTGTGAACGGGGAGAAGCAGCAGGTTTGAACTGAACTGGCCTTTGGGTCTCAATTTACAGGGATGTAGGAAGTGACAGCAATGAAGAAATGAACGTGGAAAATAAAGAGGCGTTCTGTGGTGCGGGGTTGCTGGGAGAGCAGAGTGCGAGTCCCTCCATAGGAGCAGCTGTTTGGGCTGGGCTGAGCCGGGCTGGGCTGGGCTGGCCGCAGTGCCCGGGAGCACACGGACACCGCCGGCAGCGACGCGCTCCCTCCCTGTTGCCGCTGTCGCTGCTCAGCCGGGTGGTGTCCCGAGCTTCTTCCCTGCGAGCTTTCCCACGCAGACGATGTCCTGTGGTACTGCCTCTCGGAGTTGCATCCGAAGTGTCCTGTTTTCCTAGTCAGCACTGGCATTAGTGAATAGAAGAAAAATTAGTGCTTTGTACAATACTGTTGTTATTAAAAATTGTATCTTAAAATACCCGCTTGGAGAGCGAATGCATCGCTGAGGACATCAAATTGCCTGACAGGTTACTTGGAGCAGACTGTGAAAGAGAGATGGGTGTCAACAGGGGAAAAGGTTCGCTTAATCCTAGACATTATAATAAAATTAATTTTCTGTGACATTTTTGTAATATCTGTTTCTCCCAGTCAAAAGAGCATGTCCCCAGATGCTGACAGATCAATTTGTACCTTGATATTACAGCGGTTCGTACAGCATATTTTACGTGAACATAATAAATTTTTTTTAAAATCCAGATATAAAGTGTAGATATAGACATGGATGTTCTTTAGTACCTGTGGCCTTTGAGCGGGCCAAATTTCTGGCTTACATAGTCCCTTTAAATTTGCTGTCACTGCTCACAGGCTTAAATTCTTCACAAAACTGTGTGGAAATCACACAGCTCCTAACGCTGGAGCACTGGCAGTTTTTCTCTATTTCCTCCCCAGTCCCAAGCACGTTAAGGCCGTCCGGAGAGGCAGAGCGGGCGAATTTAATGTTGATGTGAATGCCTGTTTTATTTTCCCTGTACGGTGTAAACCCCCACGAGCTCCCCGCCGCCCTCGGCCGCGCTGTGCTGACGGCGGGGCCCCAGCGCCCTCTGGCGGCGGCTCCGCGCCCTGCACCGCCCTGCGCCTGCTCCTTGCGGCTCCGCAGCTGGAAAAATCCACCGCAGGAAAAATCCACCGCTGGAAAAATCCACCGCTGGAAAAATCCACCTCTGCGGCGGCAGCAGGAGAAGCTGCGAGTGCTTCATCCGGAGTGAGAAGTGCTGCTTGAATATACTTCTGATTCCGCTTGTATCTGACTTTTAAATCGTGCCTGAATGTTTGGTTTTGTCTTTTCAGAAGCAAAAGGTTTCATTAAAAAACAAAAGGAATAATGCGAATGAGCAGTTACGTTGATCGACTCATCTGCGCTGTGCCACGGAAGGCAGGTAAATAAGCAGCTTGCTCATCTGGAAGCACACGGCTCTGTTGTTGCCCAGAGTGCTGCTGGCAATTACCCGTGTGCCTCGTGTCCCACATGCATACTGCTTAACTCTTTCAAGGCTTCAGAGCAGGGTGGCCTCATCCTCAAGCTGTCTTCTGGTTCTAGCTCCCAAACTGAGCAAAGGAATTACTCCACAAATGTCCGGCTAACCCAAGTTAAATCCATAGCATGATTTTTTCTTGCAGCTGAGCAGTACACATATATTTGCAGCACCCAGTTATGGTCTGAGCCATAACTGCTTCATTCTTAAGTGAAATCTCACATCTCTAGTCTTCCACACAGTTGCACTGAAGGCAAAGCATTTGATGTTTCATCTCTCATCTTGCAAGACAGACTTCAGTAAAGGCAATGTAACTCCTTGACCAAGGGTTTCAAATGCTTTATAAGTATTTTTTCCAGAAGCTTTATATCATGAGACTCAGCCCTGTGACCGACTCAGGCTGAGATCATACTCATTTCACTGTTCTGGGGTACACTCCAGCAACAGCCTCTTTGGGGAACATCTAAGTCCCTCTGGTTATTGCACATCTGTACTTACCAAATGTATCCAGTTCACGTATTTTAGAGCTGAATTTTAACTTATGTTGTAGCTTTTATATTTTCTGCATGAATCTGCATGATATGCTGAACTATAGTTCTTTAGGCAAGCTGAATCTTCATTTTAGTTATCCCAAAATGTGCACTCTCTAAGCACAGCATTAGTTCTGCTGCACCACATACTTCTGTGTGATTGATGAAGAAAGCATGAAGTAGGAGAGCCACCACTTGTTTGCTTTTATTGCTTGTGCTGATGGTTTTGAGATTAAAACTCTAATGTAGTTGTTTGTTTTTGTTTAATCCAAGTGACATTTTTTTGTTGAGAAGACAATTCCTGTCAATTACTGGAGATTGTTTCCAGATTATATTCCACCCTGCTCTTCTTGCTAAACAGATTTTCTAAAGGACATGTCTGTAACTTAGATAGTTTTCGTTCAAGCGTACATCTGTACCAAAAGCATGAAAGCTCAGTGGGGAAGGTAATCTTCTTTTCGTCAATAAGTAGGCAAGTAAGTACATTGCCTGCTGTGGCATAACATGCTGAGGGAGCCATGTGTCCTCTAATGGCACACAGAGTCCTGGATGCTGGCTTGTAATGCTGGCATCCTGCAGTCCTCATGCAGGCAAAGCTTCTCAGCAAAGTGAGGAAGGCGAGAGGCAGTGAAATATGAGCAATTCACAGGCCAGTGTGTGGGAAAGCTCTGAGTAGATGAGAGAGAGCCAGCAAAATTGGTTAGTATCCATCTCTCCAAGATAAGAATTTCTGGCACACTTAGGAACCACTTGCTGTGTGTCACCACAGGTCCATTGCTCTCCAGCGCACCTGAGAGTTTAACTCTCAGAGCCCCTTGGCTCTGCCCTCAGCAGACAAGCCAGACTGATCTACCTAGAAACTGGAATGCCAGGGACCAGCAGGAGAAGGTGAAATGACCTCTGTATTTTCATACAGATATTTATGCTAAGTGCAGTGCACATGAAAGCACACCATCCCAAAAAAGAAATGCTTTCATGGCTAAAGAGCTCTATGGGATCCACTGGCATTGCTCTTCCAGGGAATAAGAGAGGTCAGTCAGAAGCTGTTGGTTTTAATTTTTTCTAGTTCTTATAGCAAGACTATAAAATCCATACTTTAATAGGACTCAGGAAATATGGGTTGGCAGAGTAAAATTATACCACTACAGAAAATTAAAATGGCCTTTTGTCTCCAGCTGAGTTCAAATTAGATAAAAACAAGTTCCTCATCCTTAGGCTAGAACTTTTAGACCTGCAACCCCTCATCTCAGTTGAAGAACCCTTCTGTAGATCTATGAAATAAATGAGCTGACCACATAATTATTATGGATACTAATCATGTTACATATACATCACCAATAATACCTTTGAAAACAGTTCTCTTTGCAGAGAGACCAAACTTATCACCCTCTGGTTCCCTTTGTTCTCAGTTTTTCCAGACTGCAGACACCTTTCAGTCTTTGTCTACCAGGAAAACTGAGACAGAGTAAAAAATGCTGGTCCAATGCCAACAAGACAGGAGGGAATTCAGTCTCTCTATCTGAAGTTCAAGATAATATCCTTAACAGTGGGAAGTTCTTTATCTTTAGACTCTCCAGTGGATTCATTCCACTACTTTGAGGGTGGTCAGACACTGAAAAAGTCTGCCCACAGAGATTGTGGAGTCTCCATCCTTGGCCATATTCAAATCCCAACTGGAGTCAGTCCTGAGCAACCTGCTGTAGTTGATCCTGCTCTGAGCAGGACAGGGTCGAGTAGATAACCCCTCCTCACCTTATCCATTCTTTGATTCTGCAAATCATTTATTAATGATGCCTCAGCAGATCTGAGAAGTGATGTTTGGAGGGTCTCTGGCAGGTCTGCTCCTGTTTCACACTCCAGCACTCTCAACCCACATTCCATCAGGGAGTTTGGCACACTCAGCTCTGAAGTGCTCGCACAGGATGAGTCTTTCACAATAGGAATGAGGAAACTTCTGAAGTAAACATGTTGTGATTTGTTAATGATTTGTGTAATTTCCACTTTTATTGCCAGTAGATTTCTTTAAAAACAATGATGTCATACAGTTCTCCTTGTAGATTGATTTGTTATATTAAGGTACATTAACCTATTCCTTTAATTACCGTGGTCTTTATGGTGGTCTTTGAAGTCTGGTGGTCAGTTCTCTCTGCAGGGGAACCTATGACCTGAGGAAGCTGAGGCAGCAACAATATTAGAAGAAACTGATCTAAGAGAATTGATGGTGGAATTGTGGTTGATGGTGGAAATTACTATCCTGTAAGTCTAACAAACTTCTATTTCATATAAATTAACCATGACTCTATGAATACTCAGAACACTTTCTTAATTCCCACATGATAACTGATCTATTAGCAGAAGCAGCATGGGTGCACACAGGAGAGCTATTGCCATTGTAGAATCCCACTAACAAATCATGGCAGGAAAAATGCCAATAAAACCGATTTGGAAGGTTGTTCGATACAGTGTTTTACATTCTATCTCACTCACAAAATTAAGTCATTCAATCTAAAAAAAATAAATCTGTTATGAACTGAACACTGACCATAAACAATATCTGAGATGATAAAATAGAAATATAGAGTACTGCAGGAGTCTTGGTTACATCCAGATTTGGCTCATACCTTAATTTTTGAATTTATAATATTAGGCAAGAACAAGGTAGTCACAATTTCAGAAGATTCTGATATTGAACTTAAAATGGGGAAAAATAGAGAAGAAAGGTAAGACACAAGTATGGGAGAGAAAAAGAAAAAGAGATAAGGGAAATTCCAAACAATAGGAATTTCTCTCCTCTCCTCATTCTACCCTTCACAAAAGCTTAAAAAAAACCCCACACCCTGGGAATATGTTATTTTGTACTTCATCTTTACTTTCAAGGAATGGCTGCCTTTAGGAGAAAGTTAGCTGTAGTTGGAGATCACCCCTGTGGTAAAATATGCTTCACCTTTGCTCTGTGCCATGAACACCTCCACAAGTCCTATGAGCAAATGCTGACACTACTGAGTTAGATGGGGAAGAGATGAAACTCATTCTCTTGGATGTGTCAGGGAAAGAAAAAGTTGGTTAATGAGATCTCCACAAGGATATAGACATCTACATATGTCTTTTTAATGTGCTTCTTCATGGACAGGACTGGCTCATAGCAAAACATCCTTGATTTTTGGGTTCCAGAAGTCAAAGTGTTCTTCCTCACAATACCTATTATTCCAGTGGCTAGAACTAAGATAAAATTAAGGTATTAAGAAGAAACTACTCTAGGCAAGGAGACAATTAACACTACAGAAGGAAAAACTTAGGCTGCCAGCAGTGGGGCATATGCTTACCTGGGCTGTTCTGCCAAGACAAAAGATGGTGATGATAGAAGCCTGGAGATCATTAACCAGGTGCATTACATGAGGAAAGGAGGAGAAAAAAAAACACTACAGGCACTGCCAAATTTTATGAGCAGTGAACATTATTTTGTGGTTGGATTTTATCGTGTGGAAAGGTAAGCAGATATCTTTGTTGTGCTGTAAAGGCTGCTTATATGTTATAGGAGGAAAGTATCCCTTATCTGCAAAGCCTCACACTTGAAAGCTGGATTTATTTCTTTCTCCACCTCCAATACAGGCTAAAGAGAACAATTCTAGATTTGAGATGTTTGAGACTAGAACCAGTCATGAGAAATGGAATGACTAAGCCGCCATTCTCCATGGAGGTTTTTTGGTCAAGGGAGTTACACAGAGACTAGGATGGAAACATAAACCAGCACTAGTGGGACAGGCACAAGAACACGTGTTTTATTGAATCTAATCCCAGGTTCCTGGTAGCAAGACTCAGTGGCAAACAGCTGTGCTGACAAAATTTCCTTTCATACACTTCCTTCAAGGGTTTCCTTAGGGAAGGGCGTCACCATGCATGTATCCAACAGTCTGCTGTGCTAATAGCAGTGGGTTTCTGACCAGCAGAGCAGGTCTGACTTTCTCTAGGATTCATTTGTAGACCTGGCCCAGGCTTGGCTCCATATATGCATCAGGAATGCAATGTATAGCATAGAGTACAATGGAGGCAGTGTTATCTCCACCTCTTCTTCAGGCACAGGTGAATGAACTGGGGTAAACCAGCCTGGATCTGGGCTAGGATAGTCCAGTTTATGATTGAATTCCTACCTTAAAAGTAGAGAAAAAAACTAGACTTCAATTTCTACAGCTCTTTGTTTTTATAATCTGAATGTATGTTACATTTTTCTGTCTTTCCGTAGTACTTGCAGGCAGAGGACGTGAAGAAGAGGGAATGCCAGCAGCCATGCTGTCAACTTTGCAAGTCATTAACAATCTGGAAAGAGACTGAGACACACTGTCAAGCTAAGCAGAACATCTCAGAGAGGCACAGAGATGGACCAAAATGTAAAGATTTCGGGTGCAACTCCCCATTCCTCCCTTCTGAGAAGCACTGAGTCCTGGCAGCCCAAAGAACTGTGTTATGAACTGAGATTAAAGGTGCAAGGCTGGAAGCAGTTGAGTAATGCGACTGCAGGGTTTGAAGGCACATGCTGAAACACAGAAGTGGACAGAGAAATATTCTAAGGTAAACCCCTTCTGTTCCTGAAGTAAAGGTACAGCCCTAATTGAGTGTAACTGTCATGAACTAGGAGAACATGGAAGGCTGTCACTTGGTTTTGCTGACTTCCTCGATGCTGGTGTCATCACTCTGGCAGCCTGGTTAAAGTTTCCCAGGAGGAAACAAAAATGAGAACAACATCAAATTTTTAAACTGATTATGCACCTGGAGCTGTACACTTTGCAAATTAGCTTTTCCAGGTCAGAGACCTAGCAAAATACACGCTTAAGATTCTTTCTTACCCACTCTTCCCACCATTATTTGTCCATTGATGATATCATGGGTAGCAATGTTGGGCCGGCCAAGTATTTCCTACTGGAAGGATTGCTGCTTTCCTTCTTCATCGCTTTTTGGTAGCAGTTTGAAGTCCTTAATCACACTGTGCCATAACAACAAATGTTTCAAGGATGACATTTCCAAAAATACCTTTTTTTCCAAGAATCTCTGAGTGCTTTTCAACATGAATTACCAGCCCATCTCTTGGTGATAAGTAGGTGTTATTTCCATCTTCAAACCAGAGAAACTTAAACTACTGCCTAAAGTAACTGTGAATCATCTACTTCTTGGAGCTTTCTTTTTTTTTTTTTTTTTTTGTTTTCCACCTCTTTCCCTTTTGTCTCCTGGGCCATTTTTAACTTCAATTTCCTCTCCCCTCTATCTATAATAATCCCCTCGATGCAACCTGATATCGTACCCAAAATTTAACTCTTTCTCTCATGCAACTTGGTCATGTGTGTGTGCATAAGTGCTCTCCTGATTCAGGTAGTAGCATCAATAGAGCCTTTCAAAGAGCTGTATTTATATAGATAGGTTTAAATTGTTATTTCCATCCTGTATGTGCATGTGTGGGTGGGGAGCACTAATCTGCAGATAAGTTGAAGAGCACAGGTGTCTCAGGTGCCTCTGAGGTGGAGCACTGAACTGGAGAGAAGCCGTTTTGCAAAGATTCTAAGCACTGACTGCTCCCCCTACTTGGAAAGTTCAGACCACTTGGGTGAATCAGAGCTCACACTACCTGATGGAGTGTTTTGTTCAAGAGAAAGGTAACTGGTTTCACTCCCAGTATTCACTATATATATCTCTGAATTAAACTGTTGTTGCATTGACCTTAGTTTCTGTTTCTTAACATTAACCATTTTATTGTTTTTTTTAATGGGTAATAGAAAGTTGGCAATCTGTTTCCTCTGCATACTCTCTGCAACTGGAAAAGGGAAAATTAGGGGAGGTTTTTCATCATCTTTTCTTAAACTGTATAAATTTATCTTTTTTGCCATTTCTATCAAAAAATCAATGATGCACCTCTGTATCTGTCTCAGAGCACTTTCTTAAAAGATGTTTACTATGTGGCTAAGAAATTGATTTGGCTGGAGTCCATATTTTAGTGCATCTGCCTCCCAGGAGAAATATAGGCTGGATAGTTTCCTATAGTTCTGTATTTTAGCATTGTTCTGCAATCCTGAAAGAAGGGGATATATCCCAGCAGCCAGTGTATTATCCAAAGGCATCTGTATCCAGGGTTGTTTCTCTATTCCACTTCAGGCTGTGTCTTTGTGCCTGTACAGAAGAGGCTGTGCACGTCTGCACTGCCAAGTAGCTGGGAAGAAGCAATATCCCATGGCAGCACAGATCTCTAGGAGTGCTGGTTCACCTTTCCCACTTAGGGATGTGTCCCCAGGATCCTCTGCAGACTCCAGTGCAGGTACACCTGCCATGTGATATTGGGCTCCTACCCACAGGCCTGCTAGGATGGATATTGTGCTCACTCATGTGAAGAGCTCAGACATTACCTGTGGAAGAACTCAGGTGTTAGCCACTGAGGAGCTAGAAAGTCTGTAGGAGACCAATACTTGGAAAGTGATACATTCCCATATCTTAAGCTTGGAACAAAAATTAATAATGATAAATCCATACAGAAACAAACTGCCAGGGATCAATACCCAGGCTAAGCTTGAGCCAAAGTGCTCTCCTCTAATATAAGTCATACTGCCAGTGTTGGAAGGGAAAGGAGGAGAAAGAGAGGGAGAGGAAACTGTTTCATTAACTTTTTTTTTTTACTTTTATGTATTTAAATATTAAACATGAGTATTTATTAGGAAAATTAAAAAAAAAAACAAAGGAAAGAAGTACTATGGAACAGAAGATGGAAATTAAATGAAGTTCATATATCATTCAACTGGGCCATTTCTAAGATGAAATACACTATTTGCTCACCATCACCCCTGCTGTCTAATTGAAACAGCAGGGGAATTCATACTATATTAGGTGAATATGATGCTATACAGTACAATTTGAGATTTCAGCAAAGCAAATATGCAAATAAATGATACTGATGTATTCAGTAGAAATAAGAATAAATAAATCAATTAAGTCAGTACATAACAATAAGAAAGCAATATGTGAGAGCAATTTTCCATTTCCATTGCAAAGATGCAATGCATTCCATGAAGAAGTGTTGTAGTAGCCTGCATGCTTAAGAATGTCATCAAGGCAAGGTTTGTAGACAAGCTGACTTTGTTGGGAAAAAAACAGACAAGCTCTTGGCCAGTCATGTCTTCAAACACCTACTCCAGATCTTATTTGATAAAGGACCTGACTTGCCCCCCGCAGAGCTCTACAGACCATGATAAGTCACAAAAGCCATGACAATCTGGAATGTGTTTTCTACAGAGATTTAGGAAGAACCTGTAGGCTTCAGAGACATCTACAAAGTGATGCATCAGCAGTGCTTTAGCAAAAACCTCCCCACACAGCACCCAGTACAGGGCTTTGGAAGGAGGAGCAGTTTGGAGCTAAAAAAGCCCCATGTGTTCTTTCCTTTTCATTGCCTGTTTTACAGTTGTAGTGGAGAGAGGGTAATTTGTCTTGTTTAGCAAGACCATTCTCCATTTTGTATAACTTCTTATGTAAATATGTCTTCCTAATGGACAATCTATCAGTCTACCTACTAATTCATCTGTTTACTCAAAATTATATTCAGACAGGAAGCATGTTCTATTTTGTGAAAATAGATTCTCTTAGGCTTTTGTCTCCCTTTTCTTCATAATGTCTTGCCATTTAATCAAATTCATTTTTGAAATGTACTGCATCTGTTTTAAATAATTCATCATATTGTACTGCTATCGGCAATCACTCTGAGAATGTCGAAGCACACAAGAGTCTGTAATTAATTATTATATTTTGATGGAGATACAGGGCTGGATCATGATTTTCCTGCACAGCAACTCAGAGTAGCATATGAAAAATAAGAAAGACTGCAAGTTTTTGCCAAAACTAAGTTTTATGTGTCCCTAAGGCCTTGAAAGCTTCATCTCTGCTAGTGGACTTGTCCGTCACTGAAACTACCTCTGCACTGTTGATGTGTTCACATTTCAATCTGCTCAGTTGCCCAACACATGCTTTATGTCAGCTACCTCCTGTGTCAGGGTGACACAGCTTTTGGAGGGGACATGTCTCAGCACATCCCTCAGGCTGTGCCTGTTGAGGGGACAGATTGGTAGACAAACACTCCATTCATGAATCACACCCATGACTGATTTCTGAGCAGTCTGATGTCATTGAGAGCAATTTTCCCAGCTCAGGTGTGGCTGAGAGGAGCAGTGTTGCAAGGTGGATATGCCTAGGTGCTGGGAATGGGGGATTTAGCAGCTTGTCATCATCCAGCCTTGGCTGAGAGGGAGTTTGTAAGCTTGAAGACATTAAAGGAGCATTTTCTCTCTTTCAACTCTTTTGCTCAGGAAGTAGGATAGTCTTGGCAGAGACTATCCTTGGCTCCCACCCCACTGCAGGCCCAAGTGAACAGATCACAAAACTGTCATTTGTCACAGGCTGACAAATCCAGTGGCCCAGTAGAGGCAAGGCTGTTGCAGGTCCCCAGGGCCATCTGGCAGTGGGGCTCAGTGTGGTTTCCAGTAGGCACATGAGCACAAACACACTCAACACTCAGTGTCTGGGTAATGATCAGTTCCACAGAAACGCTCAACACACACACACACACACACACACACACACACAAACACAAACACAAACACAACCAGCTCCAAGGGCCTCATCCTGTTCTGCTCTCTGGCAGATCATGACGAAAGCCCATTAATAGAATATATTTATTTATTTATTTATTTATAAATTATATATATATATATGTATACAGACATCTAAACAATGTGGATCCCTCCAGCCACTACCCTGAGACACTCAAGTCTACACTGTAGCTGATCCCTGAACCTTCTCACCTCCAGCTGGCTCCTGCACAGACACACACAGTCAGGTTTCTCAGTTGACGTCCAGGCCCCATAATATCCCCAGTAGCTGGCCAGGACCGCCTGGTCCCTCCAGTAGCCAATACACAGAACTCTGGTGCCTCCAGCATCCAGACAAGACTTATGGTTGCTATGATATCTGTCTCCTCAAGCCTTTTATCCTACTCACCTGTTACTCCGACATTCACCAGTGATTCACCTAGACACCCAACACACATATGCACACAGAGCAGAGTCTCTCACCCATAAAAAGCATCTGAGGTGGAGTTCAGTGAGAAGACAAGCCCTATTGACCAGGTGCAGGGTATGGCCAGCCAGATAAAGCAACCAGCCAACCTTTGACATGCCACTGGCCCCTTTTATCCCCTCGTCATTATGTTTTCCCACCTTTATTCCTTTCCAAACCACCAAGATCCCTCCCTTTTCCCCTGCATTGTTCCTCCTCTAAAGATCCCATAGTAAGTCTTATGCACTTCCAACTTGCTCCCCTTGTGTGTCCCATACTGTGCCCTGTATCTCTTACCCCTCTCGGTCCATGCAGCTTTTTCCTTCAGCTCAGGTGTGCCCCAAGCTGAGACTCCCCAGGACAGCTCTCAGAGGGGCTGCACCAGGGCTCATGTCCCCTACTGGGGGTTTCTGGTGTTCTCCCCACCACCTCTGACCTCAAGTTCCTGTGGCCAGGCTTCAGTCACACTCCCCAGACACCATTGGAGGACACTTTTGGGTGTGCCACAGGCTCTGTCCATCATGGACAGCTGCCTGCCAACACTTCCCCTGGAGGGAAGTGAAATGTTGCTGTGCTTAATGTCTTTGGCAGGTGTCCTGATTTGAAAGACAGGTGCTTGCTAAGGAAAGCAGAAGCTTCCCTTTGGACTGAAAAAAAAAAAACCACGTGATTCTTCCGATTATTATAATTTTGGAATTAAGAGAGCTCTCAGGCAAAGATATGGGGGTAGGAATAACAGTTCTTTACTAGTGTATCTAACACGACAAACAAGAACAACAACAGCTATGAAATTACCCACAAACAGAACAGTAACTCAGTCCCAGTGTTTTTTGGCTGCAGGCACCTTTTCCCTGAGCTGCAGTTCCCGGTGCTGGGGGCGGGCGGGTCCCGCAGAGCCGCAGGAGGGCTGGGGGTGATGGCAGAGCTGTCCCAGGGGGAGAGAGAGATGGAGAGAGAGCTCTCCGCTCACGGTGTCGGTCCCGGTGATCAGTAGAGTGCTGGATGGTGGTAGTTCACAGCGAGAAGACAGCCAGGCAGGGTCCCATGGTGGTTTCCCGACGCTGGGATGGCAGGGATGGGACACAGGCGGCGATCGTCCTTCTCGTCCCAACTCCGCGGGGGAAATGGGCCGAGGCCCAGCCTTCCGCTTCCTCTTCTGGCTCTTTGAATCTCGCGGGGCTTTTCCTCTTCCCTCCCGTCCCCTCCCCCTTGTCACCAGGGCCCAGTCAACAGGTATCTTAGCATGACAATGGGGAAAATTCCACAGAGGGAAAAAAAAAAGGAAAGAACTAACCCTCAACAGCAGGTTAAAACCTAAGTAAATATTTATTAATGGCTGAAGGTAGAAGAGAGAGATAATAAAAATACATCTTTTGGAAGGCTCCCTGTCCACCAGTTTTCTGCAGGAAAGTAAATCTAAAATAATGTTGCACTTAAGCATTGCTTTGCTTTTAAAAACAATGAATGGGCCTGGGTACATTTCCAGTGACCTGCTGTAAACCTGGTACATGCTGCATCAGCACTAAATTGCCAACAGCTGATGATGCTCTGAAAATACAAGGGAGGCAGCTCAGACGTTTTCTTCTCTTCATCCCACTCCTATTGGAAGGAGCACACTGGCTTCTTTCCCAACAGCTGGAGATCAAGAGCCACAGGATTTGATCAGCCTCTGCCATGGTTGTCAGAGCAGCACCATGGTCCTTCTCACTAAATCAACATTTCAACCTCACACAGGGACCACAGAGGAAAGGGTGAGGGTTTGGGAATGAGTAGGATCCAACATCACAAAAACAAGCTTCTTCTTTTCTTCCACTACAATCCAGACAGCTGGATTCCCATTATAATTACACAGATATGGAAAGCCTCATGGCAACACCTATCAGTCTTTTTTGACACAATTCTGTGATGATTGCCATACAGATCAAGAGATGAGATTGAAAACTCAGCACAGCCCTTGTGTTTTGTGTTCGTACAGTGCCAAACATGAGGGGTTATACCAACCCAGAGGAGAGGGATGTGCTCCTGAAGATGACAGTGTTTTGTGATGTCCCTTGCTTATGTCTGACCACAACCCAGTTGCTTTAAGACCACAGCAAATCATCACATCTGGTAATCTCTGTTAACCAGATATCTCCCCAGATTCTCAGGCTGTCAAGAAAAGACATTAATTGATTGTCACTACCACAGTGGCTTCCCTCTGTGATCATCCACCAAAACCCCAGGGGAAAGAGTGAGCCCCAGGACAATCTTTACTCACTTTGACTCGTTGGGAAGCCATCCACCCAATGCAGGATCTGGTCTTGGCACTTAGTCTGCTGCCCCATCTCAGCTACAAATTAGAGTAAAGCATAAATGTTATTTGTCTCTAATTAATTATTAAGCCAATGTGTAACAGCACTCAGGAAAGACCATATTGGTATGTGTCTGGATGCAACCTAGCCATCCCTAAATAATGCTGAAAACCGACTTCCCTCGTTCTGTAAGCAGATTACTTCAGTCTAAGTGTCGGTACATAAGGAGAAGATTTGTCAACCTTCTGGAAAATCAATAGGCTCTTGGCAAACTGGCTTCGGTGCTGTTAATCATCCTGATGGCACCATCTGCCCATCTACCAAACTGCAGCAAAGAGCCACCCTGCCTGAGGGCCAGCCACCGACGCTCCCAGTGGCTGCAGAGCCCTGGCACAGCTGGGATTGCACCTCTCACTGCATTTGAAACCAACCCGGCTCAAGGCACAGCAGGATGTGGGGACTGGGAGTGCAGAGCTCATGGAGGACTCTGTCATGTCTCCTCAGTATTTCTGTTCCATGTCTGGGGGCAGTGCCTCTGCCTCGTGCCCAAAACCAGCTGAATGTTCACAGGAAAAACAGAGGAGTCAGAAGTGCTTGAAAATTCCAGATGCCTGAGGCATCCCTGCGGGTGCATGCAGCTCCTCAGCGCCTCGTTAACATGCAGAGGATGGAGAAATCCCGTGGCAGAGCTCACTGGCTATGGACTATCACTTGTCACCATATGAGGTTCTGGTGCGTGCCCCACCTGCCCTGCGAGGAAGGGTCTCTTCTTCCTCATCCTCCTAACCCAGGTCAGTGCTGCTCCAGCAGACAGGAGCAAGAAGCTGTGAGAGAACCTTCTGTGCAGAGCCAGGACAGGCTGGAGAGGCTGGAGCCAAACTCCAGGAAAGGATGGAGCAGATGACAATCTGCAGCATGAAAAAAGGAACTCTGGCTTAGCTCACAGGATATCGCTGCAGCAGAAGTCCTGGCTGCTGCCTCTGGGGATATGCTAAAAATGCAGCTGCTGCCCAGCTGCTGGGATGGGGAAGGGATGGGGCAGGACCCTCACACCACTGCTGTGGCTTCCCATCCAGTCTGCCCAGTCTCTGCATTCCCCCGTGCCAGCATCATGTGGGACCTGCAGAGAGCCAGGCTGGGTCCAGCGGGCTGGGGTAGCGAGCTGGGGAAAATGAGCAGGGGTAGTGCCCGACTTCCTCCTGCCCCGCATTAATCAGCGCTTTTCTGAATCACAGACGTGGTTTGGCTGTGTGATATCAACTATGAGATTCAGAAATTAATTCAGCTTGGGAGCTTTGGGTGACTCAGACTGCTATGAAAACACCCCAGGGCAGAAATGAGATGTTGGGAAAATTCACCCTGGGGGTATCTCTCAGTGGACTTTAACTGAGGATAAATTTAATTTGCAGAACTGAAGTATATTTTATTTACTTTTTTAACTAGCATTTTAAATTGAAATATTCAAATAGATAATCAAGAGGCACTTAATAGGTTGCTGTTATTGAAAGAGAGTTTGTTTTAAATTGCCACAACCTCGGAGTCCCAGACATATTTCCTTCCCCCAAGTGAATTCTCTGTTGAATTTCTCTACTGCATTAAATATGAAAATCAGAATTCACCAAATAAACAGACAAGATGACACAGCACTGATGTTAGGCTGCCCACAACCCAACCCGTGATCCTGCTGGAACTTGTCTGTAAGTCTCAATGGAAAAGCAGTATGCAGCACTCATATGTGCTTTTAGGAAGGAGTTTGTAAAGAAAGAGTTCTTTCTCATGCATCACTGGGTTCCCAAAGATGGGTCTAAGTTATAATGTCCCTTAGAGTTCACTTAACTCTGCTGCCAAATGTCTGCCTGTGAGAAAAAATACATACATTTTTGTAGCTGGAAAAATATCGAGGCAAAGGATTTGAACCACTGAGCCGTATGGACTCCTGCCTTAGCTCTCTCAGTGCAGCAATGCTTCATTGCAATCAATAAATGTTTCATCATCATTTCTGGTGCAGGGAGGCTTTAAGGAGCCCAGGCTTCATTCTTGGCTCCACTGTCTGCTCTCTGTGAGCTTTAATCTTCATTTCATGTCAATACAGCAGGACTCAGTGCCCTGTTTTCTTCACGAAATGAAGGGGGTGTGCTGTGTACTCCCAAGGAAGAATCAGACTCAGTGCAGTTTGGACTGGAAGGAGCCTTTAAAAGCCATCTAGTCCAACCCCACCTGCCATGAGCAGGGACACCTTCAACTAGATCAGGTCACTCAGAGCAACTCTTGCTGTTCAGCTTGACCTTGTTTCCAGGAATAGGGCACCTACCACTTCTGTGGGCAAGCCATGCCAGTGTTTCTCAACATCTCATTGTAAAAACTTTTCCTTATAGCTGAATTGATCCTCATTTGGTTTTAAACTATTGCCCTTTGTCCCATTGCAACAAGCCCCTACTGAAAACTTTGTCCTCATCTTCCTGTACCCTTTAGGTACTGGAGGTTGCTAGTAGGCCTCTCTGGAACCTTCTCTTCTCCAGGCTGAACAACCCCAACTATCTCAGACTGGAGAGGTGTTTGAGTCCTCTGATTATTTTTCTGGCCTCTTCTGGCCTCACTCCAACAGGCTGATGGCCTTCCTGTGCTGGAGACCCCAGAGCTGGAAGGAGAAGTGGGTTTGAGGTCTCACCAGAGCAGAGCAAAGGGGCAGAATCCCCTCCCTGTCCTGCTCAGCTTTGGATGCATCCCAGGATGTGGTTGATTTTCTGAAGTGGTGTGGGGTATCCAGGACAGTTCAGAGTGTTCCACTACCTGGGTGTAGGGGATGGACAAGCAGCAGACTGTGGCAATGGAAAGGAGGAGGCAAAATTTTGACCATGCCTTCACCTCTGGGAAACCAATGCTGATGACTGGCAGCTGGAGGGAAGCCAGGCAGTTGTACATTCTATGAAAGAAACCCCAAGGGCAAAATCTGGGGAAAGATCTGGGGAAATTCTTTCCGAAAGCAAGGCCTTGTGCTGCAGGACACATCTGGATCCCATTTGTTGTCTACCATCTCTGGAGATGTATCAGACTGTTTGAAAGCTCCTGGTGACCCAGCCAGCCTGTGAGAGACAAGAGCTAGATCTGGCTGTGTTTTCATGGACTAAAGTCTGGGATGTGACCAGGGGTGAAATTCACCTGGGGGAAGGAGCTCAGAGAGACCTGTGTGTCTCTTGCACTGGGCTTTGGAAGAACCTCAGCAGGAAGTGAGGGGCAGTTTGGCAACATCTGCCTCCAGTATGGCACTTCTGTAACAGTGGGGGATGGGGGCGATTTTAAGGCTTTGTGCTTAATGATACAGGTTTTATATCAGGTTGATTTTCTTGCTTTACTGGTGGCTGTGCCTGTTTCCTCCCTTACACCCACAGCCAGTCTAAGCCAAAGCCACCCCCACAAAATACTAAGATAGTGTTCTGGACAGTGTGGATCCTCCCTTGGAAAGGATGGTGAGTTTATCTCAAGGGCAGCTTGGGTCTCAGGACACTGGCTTGAGAAAAGCCAGATAATGGAACCTAAAATAATCCTGGGGAATTGCTTCTCTGAGTAGTAACAAAGAGGCAACTTTTGAAGCAACCTGCTAATATTCAAAGTGCTTTTAGAATTTAATATGCCATGTGACTGACTATATCTGCCTGGGACATTGTCAGAGCCATCAGCCAAAGTTTTTGCCCTTCTGAGCTTTATTTTCTATAACCTCTTACAAGCTAGAGCAGGTGCAGTTCTTTACATGTACTCTTTCCTTTGCAAGATTTATGATATGGGCTAGATATCTCCATTTCTGCTTAAATCCATATAAAACATCTCTGTGGCTGCTGACACATCATGAGTATGCATCCAGGTATTCCCTACAGGGGATGCAGGGGAGTTACATCCTTGTGGACAAGCCCAGATGGTGGACTGATAGCTCTATTTTTCTTCTGCCCAAGGAGAATTGTGCTCCCTTGCTCTCTTATCTGAGGAATGCTGGAAAAGGAAAACTGAGTTTGCTTGCCAGTCCCACCTCTTCTGAAGGGAGCACTGTCCCACAAAGCATTTCCAGGGGTCACACTTTGCAAAGCCCGTTGAACTTCACAGTAATTGGGGTTCCAGGGTATAAACTGCATCTACTGTAAACATGAATCTGTTTCTTCTGCACAGTTCAGGCATTGTATAGCAGAGTTATGCTGAGATGGTCTCTGGCAAATGGTTTAATTTTGAGGGAGCTTTTGTGTATGTACAGCAAAATGCAGGTCCTAACTCACAGCTACAACTTGTGTAAGGAACCAATACATCTTAAATAAATTATAATATTTTTCCACCCAAACTCCATCTGCTGAAAAAATGTATGTAATTAACCCTTCCCCCTGTGTTTTTCTGTTTGCACTCACTATGGATAATGAAAAAGCCAAATTCACTTCGTGCTTAGTTACACAACTTGAACCTTGAGTTTTACTCTGTGGGTTTCCAGCAAGCCTTGAGCTCAGCAAGGCAAGGTCCTGCCTGTTCCTGGAGGCAGCTCCTGCTTCCCAATCAGCTTTGATTGACAAGACAAAGAGCCAAGTTTTTAAAATGCACTACAAAAGTACCTCTGGGGGTATCCAACTCCAGCACAAAAGCATTTAATCTGGATTTCCAAAATGGCAGGAAGATGGATATGTTTTGAATACAGTGATGAATAATTCAGTTTTCATGTATTTGCCTGACTTCACACGGACTCATCCTGATTTCAGCCTGAAATCTGCCTTCCTTTCTAACCACTACTACTTCAAGAAAAAAAAGCCATGGCCCTTGGGAGAATTCCCCGTCCCAGGACCCAAGAGAAGTATCCCCAGTGCTGTTCAGCAGGTGGCTCTGGTGGGTGCTATATTGTGGGTGCCTGGGGTACAGACACAGGGACAGATGCACACAGGAGCCAGGAGGTCACTACTGCAGAGGGCAGGACTTGTTCCCTTTTATCATTTCACTTCCAGCCCCAGGACTGCCCTCTCCCTTGCTCCAGAGCTGGCATCTGTCTGACTGCGAGCAGAGCGGTTTTATCCCCCTCTCCTGCCCCTAAAGGAGCTTTTCTGTTGTCAGTGGAGGAAGCCGGCTCTGGGTGGGCAGGGACTGCACGCAGCTGTCCATCGCAGCACAGTGAAACAACTCCCCGGGCACGACCGATCCCATTCCTCGGCCTCAGCTCTTTGTCCTGCCCAGCCGCAGGGGCGGGAAGAGACTGATGCTGCTCCATCACCTGACTGCCACTGCCACCTGCCAGCCCCACAGTCCGCTGCGATGTCACCTCCCTGCCCCTAAGCTCCCAGGACCCTCTCACCTGCCTTGGACACAGCAGACGTGGGAGCTTGTCTGAGCTCGGGGGAGACCTTGCGGCTCTCTACAACTACCTGAGAGGAGTTGTAATGAGCTGTGAATATCTTCTTTCAAGTAACAAGCAACAGAATGACAGGAAATGGCCTCAAGTTGCTCCAGCGAAGGTTTAGGAAATATTTCTTCACTGAAAGGGTTATCAAGCATTGAAACAGGTTGCCCGGGGATGTGGTGGAATCGTCATCCCTGGAGGGATGTTTTTTTAGAAGTGTAGATGTGGTGCTTAGGGACGTGGTTTAGTGGTGGCTTGGCCATGCTGGGTTAATAGCTGGACGTAAAGGTCTTTTCCTACCGAAATGATTCTGTGATTTTAAGGAAGCCAACGTTGAGGTTTCAGCCCCAACTGTGCAATGCCTTCCCCATCATTCCCATCTGGGCCAATGTCTATTCCAAATCCCCCAATCCCAATATTCCCCATATTCAAGACTCCTGAGTAAAGTATTTTGGTGTTGTCTGAGGGGCATTTTGCATTGTAAATCTGAGGAATGCTACTTTTAGCGCAAAGTAAACTAAATGAGAGTGGAAAAACAGGCAGGGGCTTGCTGGGCAGGTTGGCAGGACAGCCCTCAGGGCAGGAAAGCTTAATCCTAGGGTACATGGGGTGAGAGGACCCTTTGGGAATCTGACAAAGACTGCAGGGGATTTTTAAGGACGATTTCTGCTTCCACAGTGGCCTGGAGTCCAGGCAGCTCCAAGGGGATGAAAAGTCACCATATGTCTCTTTACCCATGGCCATGCTTGTGCCTGGTACATAAGAATCCTGGTAGGAACCTGCAGCAGGATCTGGTCCAAGCTTTTTGTCTTGCTTCAGGAGGCACAGCTCTCTGCAAGTTTTGGGGATCCCAGGGTCCATGGTGTAGTTTGCAGCAACAGCTGGGTGTGCTCAAATACATCCACACTCCTCTGTACTTTCTTGCTGTGCATGAGGTACGGCTCCTGTCTGCAGAGTGCCCACTTGGCCCCAGTGGACTGGGAGCCATCCAGGGACACCAAGAGGGCAGCTCAGCTGGAACAACTTACCAGAGTGGCCCTTCAGCCAGAATGAAACTCTCCATATTTTCTGTAGCCTCTGCACACTTAATATAGATTGTAAAACTATAGCTTAGAGGGACTGCTTGGCCTAGGAAGAAAGAAGAATATTAGCATCATTTGATCCTCCTACTTCCTCTTCAGTGAGATGGGATTATTTCCTTTTATTTACAAATATAAATTAACTAAGATTCACACCAGTTCTGACAGGCTGAAATCTCATTAACCCAATTTTAAACAGGGTGGGAGGTGAGTGGAAAACTCAGCATTCAGAGCCCTGGAGAAAAGCCACAGCAAAGGGAGGGGGACAGCAGTTCCATTACCCCTAGAGATCCTGGGGACATCTCTGGATTACTAATTCAGGAACTGATGCTGCTCCTTGTGCCAGGACCTGGACCTTCTGCTGGAAATCTGTGTGCATTCTTGGTGCCATCTCTTCAAAGGAATCATGACCTGTTGATGATGTTTGGCAACTACAAACTGAGCAATGAAAAAGGCTGAACTAACTACTTTGCTAATGACACAGCTATGCTGTGGGAAAAAACAGATTGTGAACTGAAGAACAGACCTAGAATGTACAAACAGAAATCAATTACTGTGTAGCAAAAAAAAAAAAAATTAAAAAAAATCTGTCATTTCAAAAATTCTGGGGACACATCTTTGCTGTTTGGGTGTTTTCCATGTCTGGGTTTTACACAGGTAATTCAGACAGACAAGCCAAGACTTGCATGTACAGTAATTCTCTTTCAAGCTATTTCTCATTTTCCCTATTCTCAGCTCCCCTGTTGCCTTTCATGTCACTGCATGGAAACCAGTCCATAGTCCATGAAATTAAACAATAACAAGTGATGACCAAACTTCAGAAGGAAAAGATGATCATTTACCTGCCAGACACTCAAGCCATAGGGTTCATTGTCTCTGAGGACAAACATGACATGGTAGCTTGAATCTAAAAACAGATGGGCTGTTTCACTAGCCATTAATCTCACTACTAAATTTCACAAACTTAAAACCATCCATTTATTGTATGACCGTGGGTGTGCATCCTTTTTTAGCAAAAGCACTCCTTCATGAGGAATGAGTCACATAGACAAAGACCCTGACAGTATCCAACTAACTAATCAATAAATGGTAAAGTGCAAGATGTAGATCCCCCTGCACTGCTAGACTGAGTCATCCTGATGCTGGATTTATCAACAGCCTAGACAAAATTTCTAATAAGAGCAGCAACTGTACAAAATAAGGGTTTTCTGCAGCCATCAACTAAGTCAGCTGCAGCTCTTAGAAGTGACTGACTGGAAGGATTACACATAGTGGCCTGCATTAGGAAAGGTACTTAAGCAAACCAAGGGATGTCAGTGTCTCTGTAGAGTTGGTGCCTGTAGAGGTGCACACTGGGAATATTGCATTCAATTTTCTGACCCTTCCCAGTTCAAAAGGAAAGCAGAGGAACTGGGGAGAGTTCAGCAAAGAGCTCCCACGACAGAGGTCCAGAGCACTTTGCCTACATGAAGAAGCTTCTTGAGTTGGGCTTATTGAGTCTGGCAAAAATAAAAAGAGGCAACATAACAGTAATCTACAGCTCAGTGAAGGAGAGTTACAAAAAGCATGTAACCAACCACTTTGACAGTAGAAGATGATACAGGGAAGGGCAACAGCCACAAGCTGCAGCTTGAGATGTTCAGATTGAACTTCAGCAAAATTTCTTTATCCAGAGAGTGGTGCCAAGAGATGGTGGGCTGTCCATCCTCAGTGTTTTCCAAAACATGAGGAGACAGAGGCACAGATAACCTGCTTTACATGATAATAGTCCTGCTTCAAGAAGGAAGTTGGACAAGAGACCTCCAGAGCTCAGTTCCAACCCACACAGGTATGGTCTGTGATTCCCAGAACTGACTGTATTTGTTTAATCTCTGAAGGGAGAAGATCCCCTAAGTGTGATGACCTGGAGAGCAAGTTAACACTGCTGAGAGAGTCCAGTGAGATATCTTTTACTCTCTATGTCCCAGCAAAGAGCAGGAGAGACTAAACACCAAACCCTCTGCCCTGGCTGAGAACTGTTCAGATAAACACAGACAGTCTAAGTGGGTGAACTGCGTTTCTTGAACAGAGGAAAATTAAAGTTCTTGTGAATTCTGCTCTGTCCCACCCAATTGAAAATTCATCACAAATTATGGCAATCACTTGAACTTGGGCATATGAGCATGCCTGACTAGAAAACCACCAAAGGAGGATTTTCTGCGCTCTCTCACACACTAGACTGTCCTTTACTGTCCCCAGGTCTAGTCCATCTCTGATGCTTCTGAGGAAATCAGGAAAAAGCCCAGAATTCAGCTTTGTGCACCAAGGGAAAACTCCCAACTGGTTGTTGCAGGCTGTTGACTGAAGGATGGGACTCAATTATACTCAGGGTCTTGAGGTGAAGTAGAGATCTTATGATTATCTTGAGATCAATGCTGATAGTCCATTTCTCCTCTGAGCCCTTGAAGAAAGGGTTTAAGCACGGGTCACAGAGATCTGGTGCTTTGGAAACAGACAGGACCAACAAGATCTTGTAGTATAACCTGTACAAGCTGCAGGTACAGAGCTCTGTCCACTGTCACATTATAACTGTGCTGCAGGAATAAATGGGTAAGGATGTGTTGCCTCTTCCTGGCACTTCTATTGTAAATGCCTCATGAAGGAAAAAGAGATTCCAATTTACATATCCTGGGGTTGAATAGATAAGCAATCATTTTGAAAAATGAGTGTAGCACATAACATAACGTGTGTAAACACCCACGCATGTTGTTAAACCTTCTGACCAAGGAGAGATAAGCCTGATGCTGATTGTTTATGATCATGCAGTAAAATTTCTCTGGAATTGTTTTTCTTGGATGAAAAACAGAAACAAACACATTAACTCACTTCATTGTAATGCCCATTTTATTGTAATTATCTTGCCATTCTCTGAGCTTTCAGCATCTTGTTTTGGCATTATAAACACCTGCAAATCCTAGGCAACATAAGAAAAATAATATCTTGTTACAATAATATCTATAGAAAATGAGATTGGTGCAAAATATGATAATTGCAGCTTTCCAGTTCCCCTATATCCATACACAAAGCAAAAACATATAAAGGCTATTTATTCAAAGTGCTAAGTCTTTTCATGCTCTTTATTAGAGCACAGTCCCGTGTGATAGGCCTCAAAAATAGGTAGGAAAAATATTGTTTCAAAAAAAAATTATAATCAGGGAAATTGTATCATTCTATTTTTTAGGTAAGTAGTTGAGATGCAGCTCCTTTGAGAAGTTTCCCTGACATCAGATGAAAAGCCTGGGGGAGTGGGGGGAAGGTAACCTAGAGCTCCTAACCTCATCAGTCCTTTTAAGAAGAACCTCTCCTTTAAGAGACACATCCCAAGAATTTTATGTTGTCAAGGGAGTCAGGAGGAAAAATTGTTCCCACATTGGCCTTTGTTGGCAACTTTAGTAAAAATCAGTGGAAGGAAATCCTCCTAAACACTGTTTAAGCTAAGGATTTGGATGAGTGGCATCTGGCCTATGCATTATCATACCCAACACTTGGAAAAACAGACTGTTGGTACATCCCTGTAGCTGCTCATATCACTACTGAGAGGAACAGAAGGGGTGACATTGCAGAATGAGATTGTAATCAGATACACAGCTCTGAGATGGGCTGGAAAAGTCCTGGAGGACCAAGTGACCTGTATTCTAGGATTGTAGCAGGTTAGGTAAAAGGTAGCAGGATTGTAGCAGGTTCTATAGAAGAATGCTGACAGAAAGTTAACTTCCAGTACTTTAACAAGACATTTCAGGGACTAATTCCTAGACCTTTCTATGACAGGACAGGTATCATCCTAGAATCATCTGAAAAATATGAAGAAAGCAACTTATAATAACTCTACTTCCCCTAGAGCAGGAAAAAAAAAACCAAAACAGTTGCATCTCAGGATAATGGGAAACAACAGTGACTTCAGTGTGTTAGGTATGGGTGAGAGCACAGACTGTGACTTCCGTGTTGTGCCTTTAGAATCATAGAAATTGGTGGAAATGGCTGTGGTAGAAAATGTAAGAGAACTGAAATCTCACCACCCTTCTGCTCACTGCTCCAAGGCTGCACTGCCCTCATGGGGCACATTTCCTTCAAGTCCAGCCTGAACATCTCAAGCCACACCTTGTGACCATAGCTCTGATTTGCCATTACAAAGAAGGACCCAGGTAGTCCTCAAAACTCCACCTTGAACACCAGAGCCCAACACTGGATGCATGATTTCAGGTGTTGAGTCCAAAGAGACAGACTGTTTCCTTGCTCTGCTGGCCACACTTCTCCTAATGTAGCCCAGTATGTTGTTTAATTCCTATTCAGAGGATCTTGTTGGCACATATGCTCTAGGGTTTTTTGGTTGGAATTTTTTCCCTCACTTTGCCAAAAAAAATGAGTTATTTGTCTTCAGGGGGATCACAGGAAGCACATGGGTGAATGTTGGTACTTGAGTGATGCTCCTTGTGTCCTCATCATGAATGGATGGATCCCAGATGACAAATGCATTCTCAACTGAGTAAACTGACAGAACTTTAAAGCATTTCTTGTCTCATGTCAGAGGGTTTTCTGTGGGAGATGAATGATTTCTGAGACAGAGAAAGGACTCTTGTGATTGTGCACCTGGAAATGGAAGAAGCATAAGCTTCCCAGAATGAATACCTGAGTGAAGAAGGGTTTATTTCTTGTGGCCATGGTAAGCCCTTGCTTTATTGATTTGAGAAGTTCTGCAGTCACAGTGGGCAGAACTAGGTTACAGTGGGCAGAACTAATTAAAGGCATTGCCAGGAATGGCTATGGGACCCAGCCTGCTATAGGAATATTTCATTATCTATCTTTTGCTTTCTTTTATCTTGAAATATGAGATAAGATCCTGAGAAACAGCCCCTTTTTTGTGATGAAAAATACAAAAGCACATATATGTAATGCCAAGGGAGAGCTGAAAAGGACAAAAACATAACCCCAGAATTTTAGGGAAACATGATGAATCATAGCTGTAGTCCATCTCACCTGGACACAGTGTCACTCACATTCTACTCATTGCTCTTTACAGAAGAATACTTTCTGAGCCTTGAAAACCAAGGTGCTGGGATAAACCAGGAGGTGCAGGCAGCCACATGAAGGCAGGATGTTATATTTCAGTTTGCATCCCTGGTAGTTGGAGCAACTTCCAGCAACAACTGGAGGTATAAAGTGACTGTCTGTAAGAAGCGAGGGTGGTACTTAAAGCGAACCAGTGGGAAATAAAAAATTATGCCACTGAAAATGAACAGGACGATGTAGAGGATCTCTATTTGGGGTTGATCAATGATGGGAGCTAACACCAGGTACACAGCTGCCAGCAGCACAATTATGGGGATGATAATTGGGACCTGTGAAAGCAAAACATCAGCATAAGGAGACATGTAATTCTAGGTATTTGTGTGTCTGGACAATCCTGGAACTTCTGCAGAAGGCTTTTTAGATGAAACCTTTCTGCAACCCGAGGTATTACTTATAAATATCAATTAATTCAGACATCCCATTTCCCAGTCTACCCCCACTCCAAGGCTGAACATCCCTGCAAGAGCTGTACCACCACATCACACCTTTACCCAGGTCTTTCCTGCCCTCCTAGACCTGAAGATGCAAAATGATGGGTTTAGTGCCAGATCTGTTCTTGCTCTTCCCTACTACCTCGCATTTAAAGCCAAGCTGTAGACAAAACACAGGCAATTGTATTCAAATCAACGGTACCTTAGCACCCTTGCACAAAAAGTATAATCCATGTGTTGACAGACAAGTGGACAGGCAATCTCAGAGGCAATTTCTGTAACCCTGGTCAGAAAGCATTTAAATTTCAATTTGAAGCCACCCTTCCTCAAAGGAAGGGGGCTTGTGCATTCATTAATAAACCTCAGTCACTGAGGAAGCACTGCAGATCAGCTCAGTCATGGAATCAGGGGAAGAACACGACTCCTGACTTCCTTCCTTTTATCTGTTTTGTAGGGAACAAACCTGTCTTCATGTCATCTCAAAAAACTTAGGTTACTCCACCTAAGTTATTTTTTCCTCTGCAAGGCTCTTACACCTGGGCTACCCTCCAAGGAATTTGCCCAAAGTCCGCAAGCATAAACAGATGATTACAATGTTGATCAGAATCGTCCTTCATTTACCAGTTAAATCTTTTAGAAAAAAAGAGGATAAGGTAGATATATTTTCATAGTGTGAAGGTAGGGCATTATTAGCTATCAAGACAGAAAATTCAGCCTTGACTTATGCCTGTATGTTTGCACTATCTCACCCCTTGTTGGCTTTGCTAACATAAAACTTGAAATTAAAAAAGGAAGGATAACCACATTAAATCTGTAAGCCACCAGTGCTCACTCTTTTCTCTAAATGTTTTCTTAGTCATTTCAAAAATATAGGAAAATATTTGAGGGTTTTATGTTATTACTTTACCTTGTAAGATCTTGGCAGTTCTGGTTTCTTGATTTTTAAATACAGGAGCCCAGAAATAGTCATTCCATAGAAAAACCATGCCATAAAACTCGAAGAAAAGAAAAACATTAAGACAGCATTAAACTTGGGGTAAGATCACCCAGGAATGTCAGTCCTGCCTTGCAGATCCCAGATGTTCACCTCTCCAATTAAAAAGGTGAATATTGATATAAATTTAGTATTTCTTCCATTAATTTCCTTTTTAGCACAAACAATGAGAACTTTAGAATTATCTGAACATTACTGATTCAATGGAGATGAATCATATTCAGTTAAATCTCTAGTGGCAGGAGCATTCATGCATTGCAAAGGTGCTGGCTCCCAATCTTTTCCTTTTCTTTCTTCCCTCCTCCTCCTCTCCCCAGTAGAAAGCAACGGCCCAGGCTCAAAAAGATAATGCAAGAAAATAGTTATAAACAATGTAAAACCCAGCAGCACAGGGGATGCAAACAGAAACCCTACACACACACACACACACACACACACACACACACACACACACACACACACACCTGAAAAAGTTCACGATACTGGTGAAGTTTCCTGATATTATCATTATTAAAGACATTGCAGACGTAAACAGCAGAGCAGGGGAGGGCGTGAGGCATCGCACGTGAGCCATGGACAGAATATCTGGCTGAAAAACAAAGCAAAACATTGTATCATATCATGGACTCAGAGGTCCTTACTCATCCCTCTCAGCTGCTGTTGGGAGCTTCGCCTGCAGCCAAAGCCACTCCTAATCAGCAAATAATCATCATATAAAAACCAGACCAACACTGAGGAGTGTAAGTACAGAAAACTCCTTCAAGGGTATTTTTATTGTGTCTCGCTGGTTTCACATCAAATATGCTCAGGTTGAGCAGGCAAAATGAGGTTTTCAAACTACTGATGTGACAGAATGAGTCAAATTAGAGCTTTCCTGACCACCATCAGGACCTTCTGCCATGGACCCATTCTTCTGCCCTCTGTCATGTCTCTCTGCGATTTAACTTCTCTTGGGATGACAGGAAAATGAGCCAAGGACTACTCCTGAAACATTTATGTAAATACAAATTGAACCAGGATTTATTTCAGGATTAGTAGCCTCCTTACTGTTTATTTAATTGGGTAAGTTTAATGATAAAGACTGGTTTTAAAATTTATTTGATTGTATTTTATTTTGAATTCCCATCCAAAATATCATGCAAGGGCTTTTGCTAGAGATGAGTGTCTGAGAAATGGCATAAGCATTTAGCTCATAGTCTGGTATGGTCAGATTCAGACCATCTGTGCACTTCTCAGCACAGAGATTGCCATGATAGAGCAGGCACTGTCCTTAGAGAGAGAAGTTGAGGAACCAGTAACCACCAAAACCAGCAACCACTGGTCCAGTCATCTCCACCAACTTGGTCATTCATATGTACAAAAGATTCCCCGCTATGAACCAGGAGCAGAGCTGATGTGGAGTCATATATTTGTAGAATGATTTGGGTTGGAAGGGACCTTGAAGTTCATCTAGTTCCAACATTCCTACTGTAGGCAGGGACACCTTTCACTAGACCAGGCTGCTCAGAAGCCCATCAAGTCTGGCCTCGAACTTCCAGGGATTGGGCATCCACAACCTCTCTGTGCAACCTATTTCAGTGCCTTCACGCCTGAGGACAGAAATGCCAGATGTTGTAGGTGGGAAGGACCAAAAAAAAGCAGAGATATTCAGGAGGAACACAAGAGGCCTGCTCAAAGCAGAGGACAAATGCAGCTCAGCCTTTTTTCTCCTCTTTGTGGAGCAGTGTGGTTAAGTGTGTGTGGAGGTGTAGCTGTGAGTGAGGGGGTCTGCATCAGCAGCTGGGATGTGGCAGCAACCTTGGGGGCTTGTATGGCCAGGTACCAGCAACTGGAGAGACTGGGATCTGGGGCTGAGTATCTGAGTCCAGCTGCTGGAGGGACACACACTGTACATGTTTCTACATATATTTCTCACTAATAGACCCTTGATCAGTCAGAGAGGGAATGAAAGGCCCCTGGTGTTGTTAGTGCTGGTGTTTGTATGAGCCCCAGATATGTCTGTATGTGCAGCTCTATGTTCTCTACTGTCTCTGTACATATATATATACAGCTATACATGTATGTATGTATGTATGTATATAAATATGTTTCATACCTGTGTGTGCATGTGTGTGGCTACTGGGAATAAATGCTGGACTTACTGGTTGGACCAGGGAGGAGTGAGCTGCAACAGCCTGACCTCCACTGGGTTACCAGATTTGGCCCACCTAACAAAACCAATGATAAATCCAAGCTAGGAGAGATGTAAGGCTTGGTCTCACCTTGTAATTGCTATGAAGCTCGAAGAGCAGTGCTATCCTATGGTGCATCTGAGCTGGACTACCCATGAGAAGGCTGGAACACCCCTGAGACTACTGAGACTACCTGTGTAGTCAGTATAACATGCAAAGGCAGCTGGCTGGTGCTAGGCTACCTTCCCAGGGCAAGCAAAGGTGCCTTACTGCACACAAGCATGGCCAGGTTCCCCTTCCCTGGCAGGTATATTGACTAAGTCACACCACAGCCTGTGTCTGGTGCTCCAATGCTCCAATATTTGAGTCGTTCATTTCAAGACTGTTCTTAAAAGTCAGGCTACATGTGAATATGTATCTTTTTGAAAGTACCTGACTGAAGAAGAAAGCCCAGAGACAACATATATCTTACAGTTGAAAAAGATGGGGATTAAAGTCTTTGAGCAAGGAGCAAACCCCTTGAAGAGCTATCACTCTGCCATTTGAACACACACGGGGTTTTCCTCTCTGCTTTAGTGTCACAAGAAGGTGAAGTTGCTCAAAGCAAGCCAGACTCGTTTCTTTGTGCTTACCATATGGCCCTCCCTGGCAGCAATGTAGCACACACGGCCCCCGCTGAAGAAGGTGCCATTGGATGAACCAAAAGTAGACAGGGCCACCGACAGGGAGATGAGCCATGCCCAGCTGCCAAGGACTTTGTCCCTGAGGTGGGAGAGAGTTCACAGCATAAGATGCAGTTCGTAGGTGTAATGAATAGCCATGGTCAAACCAGACATGTTTCATCCCTCCATTATTTCTGTGTTTTACTGAATTTTTTTCTGAAGTCTTTCTAATAATTTAAAGTTTTGCAATTCCCATAATATTTAGTGACTAGTAAGTTTGTCTTGTCTGCCAGCTTTTTCTTCCTGCTATACATATTCTGTCCACACTACAGTGGTGTACAAAGCTGTTGCAACAGGCAAAAGCACCTATTTTGTGTACCGATGCTGTGGCAAAACACCTGAAGATACTGCTACCACAACCATTAATGCTAGCTTGGAAATCACACAAAACCTGTTCCCATCACACTGGAAGAAATATTCTGCATTACAATCTCTTTCTGAATATGCATTTTATATGGATTTTAACCCTTTAATCCCACATGCACCTATTACTGCTCTTCTGTGAACCAGACTTAAGCCAAAGCAATGGTTTGAATTCCAGATGTTTGGTTCTACAACAATTTCAGACATTTCCGGTTCACTTTCTCCTTGACAGAAGAAGTAGCAGAGTTACAGAGTTCAAGGTAAACATCTAGAAGGAATGGTAATTTTCTCAACTAAAAGTGAAGATTGTCTTCTGGAATGAAGCAGCATTAATAGTATTAATTGAGTAATAAATGCTGGTGTTTGGGGTAATTATCGCATACACAAACACTCTGTTTATCTCACTAGCAAAAATCCAAAACTCAAATGTTTTTTAGACCACTTTATTTACAAACAAACTGAAACCTGTAGTTGCTGTTAAATAAGTGTCATCAAAGAAACGCTGGGAAGAGTTTCCTGAGCTCCTTTTGTGGCTGCACCTCTCACCACCGAACAGTGAACTGGCAGTTTTCCTCTTATATAGGGAATAAATGCATTTAAATGTGACAAGTCCTCCTCTGGCTTCTTTATACTCCTTCCATTCTTTCTTAATGGCCTGAATAGCTGCATCTCTTGCTTGTGAGCCACAACCTTCACCCCCTCTTCAGACTGGCTCCCTACCTGTTCCCCAGCCTTTGAGTGCTGGGGACAGCTTTCCTGTCACTAGTTCAATATTTCTTTCTGAATTGCTCTCTTAGGTGAAAAGCTTAATCAGGCAGGAAAATGAGATGTGTTGCAAAGGAGGAAGCTCACGAATAACTTATCAATTAGGAGTGATGGGAAAGGAAGTGCAGGGAAAGTTCATGATAGTGCAGCTTGGTGAGGCTTTGTGACATGCTCAAAAAAAAAAAAGCCCTAGACCTTTAAAAGCTCCTACTCATAGTGATGTGAAAGGCTATTAGAGAACACATCCAGCAAGAGCTCAGTCAGATCTTCAAATGGGAGATCTTGTGAAATGCACACAGAAGCAAAGCTGCTGCTGAATTTTTAGGAAGAGCATGAGCAGTACATAATCTGTGGGTACACCATGTCATCATTTCTGCCAGACAACTCATTTAGTTCTATCAGGGATTCTGCGTCTTTGGAAATATTTAGACTAAAGCTGGATGTTCTGGTGGAAGATCACTGATGGTGTCTATACCTCTCATGGTGATCCCTTCCTTCTCTTCCTAAATCCCTTGTTTTGCACAGAAACTGTTTAATCTCACAGAATACTTCAGGTTGATGAGAGGTAGAAATTGTTTCTGTGCAGCACTGAAAAAAAAAGCCAATCAAAGTTACAGTTACCAAAGGCTGCCCAACCTGTGTATAACACCTCTCAAAGGTGTTGTTGAGATCAATGCCATTTTCCATTTCCTCACAGATGGAGAAACTGAGACAAAAGACTCTGGTCTGCTCTAAATTCCATGTGCCAAGTAGACAGGATTCACCTGTTTGACTCCTGTCTCACTCCCAACCCATTCTTTCTGCATTAGCAGGGCAGTACATTGCCCTCTCCATTTCCCTGGAAATATCTAAAACATGGGTCATTTCTCAGTCCCCAAGTCTGGATATGTACCCTCGCTGCATTCCCAGTGCCTGTGGGCAGATGCTCCTGGTGTGACCTTCATCTCTGCTTTATGAACACTTTCCATGAGGTGAAACATGAGCTGGGGGGAGCTACAGGTTCCCAGTGTAAACCAAGGGAATGGGGAGTAAGGAATGTGCCATTTTGGCAGCCTAGATGCACCGTGGAGACCATGGCCAGATGGAACTGGTCAGCCTTGGCCTCATAGAACCACAGAATTACAGAATCATAGAACAGTTTGGAATGGACCTTGAAGATCATCCTCTTCCAAGCCCCTGCCATTGGTAGGGACACCTTCCACTAGACCAGGTTGCTCAAAACCCCCTCCAACATGACGTTGAATGTTTCCAGGGATAAGGTATGCACAGCTTCTCTGGGCAACCTATGCCAGTGCCTCACCACCCTCACAGTAAAGAATTTCTTCCTTATGTCTAAGCTAAACCTACTCTATCACTTTGAAGCAATTCCTGCTTGTCCTATTTCTACAAAAAAAAAAAAAAAGAAAAAGAAAGAAATTAAAAAGCTTCCTTTCCAGCTCTCTCCTATAAGGTCTCCCTGGATCTTTCTCTCCCCCAGGCTGAACAGCCCCAGCTCTCTCAGACAGCAGTGTGTTTCAGCCCTCTGAGCATCTTTGTCACCCTCTTCTTCTCTCAGGTCCTCCTGTTCTGACCAATGCAGTGCTGCCATTCCCTCTGGGAATAACATTCAAATCTCCTGAAACTCAGGAGAGAACCAGTGTTTCTCAGGGCTGCATTGCCCATGTTGGCCCATGCAGAGCTCACCCCCAGGTGACAGCCACAGCTCCTGAAGACAGCAGTTCAGAGGGAGTCATGGCTGCCAAGTAGCTCACGTTTACCAGCACATACAGGCACGTAACCAAAGGAATGGCAATCATCAGAGCTCTGGGAAGGGTTACCTGGAAAAGGGATGACAGCAGTGTTAGGTGTAGCACATTTATGACTGCACTGTGCTCTTTTTTGTTTGTTTTTTTTTTGCCACCACCCACATCTCTCATTCAAATTCCTCCACTCCCTAAGCTTTTCCTCAGAACATGACTGAGATCCAGATTCACATAGCAATTTTCACACCAGTCTTGTAATTCCAAAGTTTATCTAAAAAACCCCACAACCAACCAAACAAAATAAATCAAACAAAAAAATAGCTGACCAAATCTTATTAAAGAGATTTTGGTTTATAGCTGACCAAGATGCCTTTTGCATAGCTCTTGATTATTTTAGTATTGATTTAGTTATTTGTTATCAGTGTGTTATGTCTCCTGGTGTGCTGCATCTTCCCATAAACACCACACTGCCATGGACAATGTTCCAGCGTGTTTTGCAGCATGTTTAACTACTCCACAGTTTAAATCAAAACAGGGGATTGATCTCAAAATCTCAAAGGGGATTTGCTCTAGGAAGGAAATATTTCTTTTTTCTTAGTGGCAGGATTGTGTCTTAGAACACCACAGGATCATTTTAAGACTAAATAAAATCCACAGTGTCTTATGCAACTGAAAATACTGGGAAATGGTAACTGTATGCATCTAAGAACCTGAAATATCAATTTCTGCATTCCCCAGGCTCAACACAGGACAAGATACAGCAATTCCTAACAGTGGTGCCTCCACTCTAGAAGGGCCTGAATATCAGTGCTCATGATCATGTGGGAGAGAGTGGCCCTGGGATCTTTGCTGCCATTTAGGTTAATATTTAACTGTGTATTTTCGTTTAATATGTAGGATCTTGTGTGCTGTTAAAAAGCACTCTCTATAAATTCTGCACTCATGCAACCCTTGCAAAATAAGAGTTGTTCACTGTTGCAGTGTTTGATCTGGGAAAAGGAGTAATAGGGCACAGAGAAGGCTGATGTGAGATGCAGGTGAGCTACTTCAGTGCCTACAGCATGGACTGCACAATGTCAAAATATAGCTGTTTAAAGACAGGGATCATTCACAGAGTTAGATTCCCTTTCCAGTGAGGCTTGGCTTGCTCTGAAGTTGCCCCTTGAGGCAAAAGGGAGACATAAAGTAGTTTTCTAAAGCATAGATTATGGATCACATCTTTAAGGAAATATATGGTGCTAAGAATCCTCTATGGATTTTAGTAGGGAGTGATTTTCTGAATAAATCTAGGTATCTACAGTGAGATCCTCTAAACACTAAGACAAAACTTCATCCCCAAAGCATCCAAGTGCTGCCTAATAATTTCTGTCTGGCCAATGGGTTATTTTAGGAATTTCATAGGACCACATGATGGTTTGGATTTGAAGATACCTTAAAGATTATGTAGTTCTAACCCCCATGCAAGGGGGTTAGAGCAGGGGTTCCTTCCACTACACCAGTGGAAGCCCCACACAAGCTGGCTTTGAACACTTCTGGAGATGGGGCATCCACAATGTCTCTTGTGTCAGTGTCTCACCACCCTCACTGTAAATCCCTTGATTACTACTCTTAACACAACCACAGATAGAATCAAACATATTAACAGCAGGATTAGGTCAGTAAAACCTAGCTCGCTCGCTCACTCACTCACTCACTCACTCACTCACTCACTCACTCACCTACCTCAGGCTTCTTCAGTTCCTCAGTTACATAATTTAGGTTGTTCCATCCGTCATAGGACCAGAGTCCCTGGTAAAATGCCACTCCAACTGTCCCAATACCTGCAGTTGTGCCTTGAAAACCATTCTGGAAACTCTGAGTTTGTCCCTTGGCAAGGAGCACCAACCCACCCACCACAATCACAAACAAAGCCAAGAGTTTGGCAGCTGTAAAAATGTTCATGACAGATGTCGCCAGCCTCACGTTGAGACAGTTGATGATAGTTAAAATCAGGATGCAGGCAGCAGCTGTACATTTGATGGCTACCTGCGGAGATGAGCATCCTGGGTAGAACGGCGCAATGGCGTACTCAGCAAAGCTCAGACAGACAGCTGCCAAACCAGCTGGTCTCACCAGGATGACAGAAGTGTAGGCGAAAAGGAAAGCAGGAAAAGAACCAAAAATCCTCAAAATGTAAATATATTCTCCTCCAGACTCTTTAATTATTGTTCCAAGCTCAGCATATGACAAGGCTCCAAACATGGCCAGGAGACCACATGCTGCCCAGATCAGGAGGCTGCTGGCAGGGGTCCCCATGTGATGTAGTACCCACTCAGGGGACATAAAGATCCCCGAGCCTATCATGGTGCCTGCAATTAATGACACGCCGCTAATCAGACCGACCTCTTGTTTCAGTCTTAACTTCTCCTTCCCTTCACTCAGATCTGTGGATGAATGAAGTGGATCTGTTGAATTGAGTGGATCTGTTGTCTTCCTTTCCCTCATTGTGGAAATGTGAGGAGATGTTCTAAGGAGAGAATCTGAAAAAGGATTAAGGCATTTGAATAAGGACTACCTTAGTCTTAAAGGTTTAGTTAATAATTAAAAAAGTCACACTGAACTGTTGATAATCACAAACTTATCTCCTGCATTTTGCATTCTTTCATGGTCCATCTTATCTTGATAATTTATTACACCGAGTTTGATTATCCCTGGTATTTCAAGCAATGGTAATGGATAGTATCCAGCACCACCTCGAAATCACTCAGCATATGACTGGACTGTGATCCTGGTTATCTCTCCTTTAAATCATGCTTCAAACAGCATCTGAAATAACGATCAGGTAAGCAAAGTCCCACTGCAAATCTGTACTTTATTCTTTGCTTAAAAGTCAATGTTCAAGCACTCACTTCAGTGCTCAATCATATTTTCATTCTTCACCATAGTATCATCAAACAAACAAATCTGCTGGCCAACATGCTAAGGCTTTGCTCAAAAATGAACACTTCCAGTGTCTTGATCAAAAAAACAAAAGTGTTTTGGTAAAAACATTCCAGAGACTCTTACTGCACAGTAGTAGGGGGCAATATGGGCTTTTTCCAATTTTAGGAAGTGCAAGAGGAGAAGTGTGAGAAGGCTACAGTTACATTTTTCCAGGACCTTTTCACCATTGTACTTAAGGTGCGCACATTCCTACCAGACCACAATCTTCACAGCACTTTGTCACAGCTCATCGAACACACATGTCAATGCATACACAACAGAAACACAGGTTTTTAAGATACCCCTGACCCTTACTTAGATATCCAGCACATAAAATTCCAGACCCTGAGGCAGGTTCTGCTATAAATATGACAATTACAGTGCATGAGGATGTAATTTGTGACCTGTGATGTGTATGAAATATTGAGTGGAAGGGAACTTCCACACGGATTTCTTTGAACATGAACTAAACTTTACTGGAGAGTTACTGTCCTTGGAGGTCTCTTGCAAACTTCTGTTGGGATAAGTACTAGAAGTGAGACTTTTCTCTGCCCTTCATGGCAACCACAGACCTTGAATCTTTAAAACTATCTTGTCCTTTCCAAACATTTGAGCTAAAAAAGGCGTGACTATAAATAGAGCAGTATTTCTATTGTTTTGATAAAAATTTCTTCTAAATCATTTAGACCTGTCTTTCTTTGCTTTTTGTTAAAAAAAAAAAAATCTAACTAGCTTTGCAGTTCTCTGCAAGAAGAGTCCAGGGTAACTCTTGGACCCTTAACAAAACTCGTGGGTCCACAAGAAAAACAAAGCATACAAGTTGCATAATTTCTCATGCTAAGACAAATAAAGTTGCTCAAATTTTATCAGGTTGAAGGACTTTAAGTTCACTAAAGAAGAAAAAAAACCCCTCAAATTTAATTAAAAAGTAGAGGAGTTTAGAGTATAAAAGTTATTATTAGATTAAGGAAATAATATCCTAATATCACCCCTCTAGTGTTCACTAGGAAATGGATGCCAGCTAGTTTTCTCCTAATTTCAAAGGCTCTTCTGGAAGTTCACAGCTGATCAAGGGGTAGCTGTAACAAAAGGGAAAACTTATCTGCCAAGCAGGTTTTTTTAAGCTTTCCTAGCAAAGGTGTGAGTTCTGAGAATAAACATACACCTTGTACTGCACGGATGCAAATTAACACATTTCAAGTTAATGGTTTGCAAAGTGGTTGAGAACTTGGAAGGAGGCATCCAGAGTAATGCAGAGTATTTTGGTTTGCTTTTACTAAGTTACAGTATTCTTCTTGTCTGGTTAAACTATTTGTAGTGTATTCTTCTTTAAATTGCAAATGACACTGTAAGGTGAGGCTGAAATCCTTCCGGGTCCAAAGGTCTGGGGTTTTTTTTCCTGCACTACTGACACTCTACTTTTGTGTGCATCAATACATGTATTATGTATACCAATCCTTATTGAAAACAAAGGCACAAAATGTGGTTAAATCAACGCCAAAGGAAAATTTCATTTGACTACAGGTCGTTAAGTATCCTTCTAGTAAGGCTGTAGATAGATTACTCTAACTCTTCTCCCGTTTTAATGATGGAACTTCTGAAGTCTAAATTCAAGGGTCTTGGAGGGGATTTTTTGAAACCCTTACTGTACTTGCTCCTAGAAATGAGTAACTTTTAATCTAATGTTGTAGAAAAAAAAATAGAATTTCTTCAAACTTGATCACGTCAAAAAAATTTCTGTAAGGCCCCTATATAACCAGAATTAATTAACTGGTATATCAATAGCCTCGGTCAATCCCTAGAGGGAAGTCTATTTCGGATCTCAGACTTTTTGTTACTCAGTTCTAACTGCTTCCACCTAAAGTAATAAGGAATCTAATTAATAATGATAATAACTTGAGGCTATTCCTGCAGAAGCTAAGGCAGTCTGATTGCTTTGGATTTTTCTTCCATTGTCTTGTTCTTTTTTTGACTGATATTAGCAGTAAAGAGCAGCCAGAAGATATTTTAGTCAAATGAATTGACACAATTATAATTTGTCAAAACTGAGTATGTAAAAGGTCAAGTCATTCCTCCCTTCCAAAAGGGAGAGGTATATGAAGGAATAAAAAATACAAGTTCTGCTTTCTCCTCCTGTGGAATAGCAGAGCTTTTCTGCTCAAGCTGTCACCTAATAAATCCCCTCCCTGAACAATTCTCACTTTGACACGGCAATGGGTGGTTGCCATCTACTGGTCCCGAGCAATAATGCGAAATGGCTCAGTCCGCATTTGGGTTTGGCATTTTGCATTCCTGGCTGAAAAGAAAGCTACTGTAAGTGTTACTTCTTCAACATCAAGATAGCACAAATAGACTATATTCAAGTTGTGAGTGAAAACTCTCTTTTAAATGTCCTTATGGTTGTTTTTATCTCAGGAGTTACTACGAAGACTAGAGAAAACTAATTTAAAGAAAAGGTCAATGACAGTGGTAAAAACTAGGCAAAACATGTGGGCAAATATTTAGCAATATTTAATTTTAGGTCCCAGGAGTGTTATTTGGAACATAGTTATGGGCTTGGTTTCCCTGTCCCATGCTTGGAAAATATTTACAAATCTCTGGATGGGATTAAAAATAACCTGTAATCTGAGAGTGGAGAGGCCAAAACCGTTGCCCATAACTTCCTTTGGAGGTAGACACCAATATTATACTTATAAAATTGCGCAGGGTTTGAGATTTTTTATTTTTTTTTTATTTTAAAAACACACTAAATAACAAACATCAAGTTGTATGAGAGGTACTAATCATTAGAGAATTCATCCAGAACATAAGATGTGGGTTTGATGGCCTTCTCTACTTAAGAATGTGGAAACTCACAAATTCAGCTTGAACACTCTCACCTCCAAAAAGCAAGATTTGAACTGCAGTTGCAGGCAGATCTTGATGCCTGTGCTTGCCATATAAGATACCTGAGTGAAAACAGAGAGGAAATAAAGGCCAGGAAAGTGGAACTCTGAAATACATCTTGAGCCTAGAAGAAAAATCAGGGCAGAGAGACAACACACCTCAGATGTCCTGTGTGAAAACAGACAAAGGAAAGAGGGCTGAGAGGTATCTGCCTGGGGAACTGGTGCCCCATGTGTTTGACTCTAAGGCTTTACATGCCCAGTGCATCCTGGCTCTTCTCACATCTGAGCCTTGAAAGACAGCAGCTTTGAGCCTCCACCCCACTGGAGGTGGCCTGGACCCACCAGCTTCTTTCATGTTGAGCCCAGGGGCCAGCACTGTGTGGTTGCCCCCAAGGCAACAGTGCCCCTGGCACGAAAAACAGGACCCTTGTGCAGCAGAGCTCTGGCTGGGATTTTAAAAATGGCAATGTGAGCTACAGCTAACCAAACAAAAACAGAGCTTGGGCTACTGGGAGTAGGATGGTTGGGTGGAAATGACATTTCTAAGGATGCAGGACAGCCCTAGGCTTGACAATAAGAAACTAAAACTGAGCTTCTTTATAATTAGAGTATCTGCCTTTCTCTGTCATTTTACGATAGCATATTTGAAGTTGGGGGGATTAAGAATGAATCTTAAAGCAAGTAATTTACCATGAGCTGAGTTAGTGCTCCCTGTCTGGGTCTGCAGACAGCCTGCAGCTGAGCTTGAGCCTCCCTGTTCCTGCTCAGCAAGGGCTCAGCATATTCTGGTTCTGCAACTATTAAACTTTGAAAGACTTGCTTTTGTTTTATAGATATTCTTAATTAAATTAAAATGTATTTGGTATCCCATGTTTCCAATTAGATACTGAATATTTTGTTTAGTTATCTTACTGTGTTCAAGAGGAAGCTGCTAGTGTCATACTGCACCCCTTAAAAACAATGGGATCCAGGTAGAAGGAAATCTCAAAGTCTCAGGAGCAGGCTGTTCCTATGTGCCAAAAGATGAGTCAGTGGGAAATAAAACCAGCCTGACTGAAGAGGGAGGTTTTGCTGAAACTCGGGGGGAAAAAAAAATTGAGTTTATGACCTTTGGAAGAAGGGGCAGGCAACTAAGGAAGAATACAAGGATGTCATTGGGTCATGTAGACAGAAAATCAGAAAGGTGAAAGCTCAGTTAGAACTCAATCCAGCCACTACTGTGAAAGATATTAAAAGAGTGTGGAGGATGAGAGGAAATGGCCTCAAGCTGCACCAGGGAAGGTTCATGTTGGATACCAGAAAGAATTTTTTCACCCTTTTTTCAAAAAGGTGGTTAAGCATTAGAATGAGCTGCAGAGGGAAGTGGTGGAGTCACTGTCCCTGGTGGTGTTTAAGAAACAACTGGTCATGGCATTTAGTGCTAAGGTTTAGTTGGCATGGTGATATTTGGTCAAAGGTTGGACTTGATGGTCTTTGAGGTCCAACCTTAATAATTCTATGATACTAGCTGCTCTAAAAGATACTGATGGAGTAAGATGAAACACTGATGAAATGAGAACCACAAAAAAAAACAGCTGAAAAGAAATAATTACAACTTGGGAACAGTACTGATCCCACCACTTCTTGCACAGATCGAGTTAATCTATCAAGGGCAATTGGTACTTTTTCTTTCAGCAACTGAGAGAAATTATGTAAATGTCTTCCTTCATTCTGTACTTCCTGGGTTTATAGCTTATAGCTATATATATACGTATACAATGTGTGTGTATGTCTGTATATATATATATAAATATATATATACACAATCTGTTTTCTTTTCCTAGCAATACCTTAAATTGGCCTTAATAATTTATTTGCATTTGTTTGTACTCTTAAGAACTCATTTTAAATGCTGGAATTATGTTTTCATTTATTAAGTTTAATTCAATATTAGATTATCTTGTCCTATACAAAGTCTGCTTTGCAGAATCATTATCAAATGAATGCTGTCATTACCAGAATACAAATAACATTTTCATGAAAACCATCTACCACACAAGATAAAAAATATAACTTAAATATGCCAAAATTCTATTTAATCACTGAAGTGCATTCCTACATTTCAGAGTAGATGCACAATAATACCTTCAATAACACAAGATAGTGTTATTATTTTTAAAATAAACTTTTATAACACATGCTTAGAGCTTAACTTGTAAATCCATATTCACTCTGTTAGGTAACATTATACAGTAAAATAGTTTCCTCTGTACAACTCCTGTCAGAAGCATCATAATAACATTGACCCAAATAATTCCAGTTTTTCTCTGGTCAAAAGGGGACATGGTAACTGCAGGTAATAAAATAGATTCCTTAAAAAGTTCACAAAAACTGATCCTTATTTTTGAATGAAACCCTGGACCAGAAGTGACATTGAGGGCCCGCAGAAGGCAGCTCCCTTCCCCAGCCTGCCCCACTGTAGCCACGACGTCATCCCAAAAACCCTGAAAACTGAAAGGCTGTTTCCCCACCTGCCTCTTTTCTTCTTTTTAACCACAAAAATGAGGCAAGCACCAGCTTTGTGCTGTGTGGCACAGCAGAGGACCTGCCCTACAGCTAGGGGACTAAGAAAAGCACATGGAGAACAACAGCCAGGAAGGAAAATATGGTAATGTTGCTTGCAGCAGCTGGTGAAAGTCTTGTGAGTTGCCTCCGCCTCTTTGCTTTCCCTGGGCCACAGTCGGGAGCGCAGGGTGGGGCTGGGTATCTTATCCCTGCCTGGCACTGCTGCTGTCAACACGCGTGAGAGAGATCACCCTCCCACTGCTCTCCCCCCACGCAGGGGTGGGATGTGCTTCAGCTCGCAGTCAGGGCCAGCATGGGAGCAGGGTTTGCCCCTACATGCCCAAAATGTTTTCTTTGTGGTGTGGCTACAAGCTGTGCGATGAGCTCTGGGCCATCCATGCTTCCAGCCCTGTGAAGTTGACCTCCTGGGATAAGCTTAGCCAGGGTCAAGAGGCTCAGCCAATCTCCAAACCAGTTACTGCCTAGCTTCTCACAGAGCTAGGACAAGGGGGTAATTTTAATGCTGTTTAACTGTAACATCACTTAGACTCTGCCAAATATAAAGGAAAAACCAGTGTTTGCCTGGAAAACTCCCGTAAGTTATAACGCTCTTTAACATCTCTGGCTAGTGCTAATGAAGTTGCAACAAACATGCATTAATGCTTCATCTTGTGCATTTTTACCAACAGAAAAGTTAATGATCTTGCGAAGAGAGTGATGTGTTGAGACTAATTCCTCCCATCTGTATGCTTTGGTTAAAGCTAAAAATAGATATAAATAAAAGGAAGGATGAAATTGATTAGGCATCTTTACTTGGCTTTCCAGGGGAAGTATGCATGGGAGATGGGAACCAGGTTTTCATTCATTTTCACTTGAGATTGTATGAAGAAAAGAATTGTGCTAAAAGGTTTGGAGGACTCTTTCTGGTCTAGGGATCATCGCTCCTTAATCACCCTTGTCAGTGATGCAGCCAGCATGATGTAACATGGATGCACAGGAATCACTCTTAAGTAGTATTGTTCTCTTGAATGGAAATTGGATGTATCTACGGATGATGTCCTCTAATTCTTAGTCCTTAGCCAAATTGAGTGGAAAGGCACTCTTACTTACACATACAAACTTCCTGATTTGCAATCCACTAATAGGATGTATTACAAGGGAAGAAGTTTTCCAGCCCAACTGGATTTCTGTCTGGAGCCAGCTCAAGCCAGTAGGCAAAGCAAGCCACAGGCCGCAGGGTGTGGTCTCGTGCCTACTTTTCTTGTGCCAGGGAAATGGGAATTGATTGTTCCCATTTGAAGAGCTAATCTCTGCTTCCCACTTGCAAAGCTCTTTGCTCTAGTGTCACATAGACAGCAAAGGTATAGCTGGCTGGGTGGTAGGTTCCTTCCCCAGCAGGTCCCACAGGAAAACAAAGCAATTCTCTTCCCTCTCACCCTGCCTTTTCCATTTTCTGCTCCAAATGCTGGCTCACCCTTGGGTCCCCACCCCAGCACAGGGGGTGCGGATGCACAAACGGCTGCTGGGCCCTGATAATAGATTAGCTGAAGACAAGGATCCTGTACTGCAAGAGAGGGAGAGCTGGCTCACAAAAAGAACTTGAATTTTGCAATATTTAAAAATTCATTGTTTCAGCTCAATGAATTTCTTCCTTCATTCTGTGTTTGACTAACCTAGGAAGAAGGATGCATCAGAAACAAGAGAAGTACTTTAAAAGTCTGTAAAACGTGCAGATATAATTAAAGGTAAGCCCACAGAGGTATGAATACACTGTTATTATTTATGTAATATGTACAGAACATTGGCACCTACTATTCAGTATTACAGTGCTCAACCACTTTGTTTGTGCTCAGGAAGCAAGATGGAATTTCCCTTTCTCAGTCTGTGTCTGGTATTCTGTACTCACTGTGCTGTGCATTGTTGCTCTTCTGAAGGCATGCTTGGGTTCTCTGTGTGGAAATGGGGGCCAGTGGGTATGTCTTCATGCTATAATGATGAGTCAGAACAGAGGTCTGAACTAGCTCTGAGCTAATACAGCTGTGCTCCATTTTGGTATTTAAATAACGTGTCCAGTCATCTTGTTGCTTTCGGTTGGGCCCCTTGACATGTATAAGAACAGGAAATTCTGGCGAGCTTCAGGTGCAGTTAAGATAGAAGAAAAAATTATAGCCTAGTGATTACACCAGAAGAGCAGAGATGACTGCAGATGTCCAAATGTTACCCTAAGCAAAGTCCACTTGGAGTCAAGACTGCTGCTTCGCAAGAACCTTTGGCAATGGGGAGGATCAGTATTTGATACAGCAAGAGGTAGAAGAGTGTCAATGAACTTAAGACATGAAATTACGTAAGTCAAAGTACTGTTGTAGATCTTTCTTCTAGTTTATCTTTGCACTAATACTTCTCATTCTTGAAGATACAGAGAAGTTTTTGTTCATGCAAGTTGGTGAAACTTTATGCAAAAAAATTCAAGCCTCGGATATGTTCTTAGGGTTCTTATAATGTGTTTCCCTAGGAGAGAAAAAAAAAAAGCATTCTTCCCACTCTTCCTTGTTCTGATATGGCTGAATTATGTCATCCTAAGTGTGCCAAAAACAAACAAACAAAAAAAAATATTATTCAGAATTCTTGTGCTTGCTTCCATTGCCTCAGATATTTCTTCGAACTTTTTTCCCCTTTTAGAAATTAGAATGTTTACTTCTTACTGCTTAATGAATGACAATTAATTTGATGCCTAACTCTGAGGTTTCCTTCTTTGTACTGAGTATCATATGCAATCTTCAGCTCTAAGATCCACAGCCTGCCTCTCTCATGGAGAGTTCCTGGAACTTAATTCTCCACTAGAAAGAAAAATATACTTCTATTGAGACACGCAGCCTTTTTTAAAAAAGATAAGCACTGATACCACTTTGTTGGCAAAGTGAATGTGAATATAAAAACAAACTGGCATTATGTCTGGCTTTGCTCTCCACAGCTAATCACTTTCATTCATGTATGAGAGGCCATGCCATCAGTGACTTGTTGTCTTATAATGGCAGTCTTTGGTGGCAGTGACTCTGAGATATGAAGTTTGTTCGGACCTCAGCTGATTGTGAGGGGATCAATGCCTTGGGGACCAAAGCCATCCTGCAAGAGAAGCAAGTCTTCGGCTGACACCTCCTTCACCATTATAGCATAGACTTACTTAGCAAAGCACTTACAAGAGGGACATCTCTTTCTTGGGACAAGTTCATGATGATCTGTGCTGCAGGGCTGTGCACTCCACTCACTGACACCTCCTCTCATGCATTTCCTTTAAACATCTTGTTCTTGTTCTTGTAGAATTATTATCTTGCTGATAATGTCCACAGGAGCAATGATCATGTATGAAACTACATGGCAAGTCAGAATTTTAGAACAGTAGTATAGTAATGTAGTGACAAAAACAGTGACAAAATTTACTACAATACAATTCTATATTTTCTGTTGATGCTAAACTCATGTCCACTAGCTCAGTATGTTGTCCAGTTGCTATCTAGTCCATAAAAAAGCCAGAATATGCAGCCTTCCTTGAAGAAATTTACAGGTGCACATACAGGTAGGGGGAAACAAATGGAAATAATACCACAATTTTGAGGAATAGAGAAGACTGGCCTTTTTAGCATGCTGAGAGGCTGGCTGTTATCAAATAGGTTTATGGGTATAGTACTAGGGGAAGGCCTTTTAGTATCAGTTTTTGTGTTAAATGGGAAGTTTGAAGGATAAGTTACTCTTCTGAGTTCTTCCCACATGTGGGATAAAAAAGCTTAAAACGTGTATTTAAACACTGAAACTTGACAATGAATGCAGTTGCATAATGTGGGTCAAATGCTTCCATACCAGAAGAGAGGGTTCAGACAGGCTGTGAAGATTGAGGGAATTCAGACAACAGTACCAGTACAAGGAGAAGCTGCAGAGACTGAGTTAATAAACAGGTTAGTGGTCAAAAGCAATGGAACAGATCAGCCCTGCCTTAGCACATGAATGGCAGGGAAAGGCTGTGCATATGAAGCAATGGTGGGGCAAAAGGATGTGTGAATGGGGAAGTCCCACTGTGAGAAGAGTCTGCAGCTCCTAAACCTGTTTCTCTGGGGTTCTGGGAACAGATTAGCTAAGGGGGAGCCTTGGCTCACTGGGACAGAGCTCTTACTGCATGTATTACGGTCATTGCCAGCTAAAACATGAAATACAAACTAATTCCTACAGCATGCATCTAGCAGCATGTCTAGTGACTGCAGCATTTCAGACTCATTGATTTTATTAATTAATTTTAAGTCTCTTGACAAAATGGAATGGAGAACACGATGCATTGGGTGCCTCGATTTGGTATGCAGTGGTGATGTGGGAGAGTTAATTTCAGGATAGGATCTGCTCCTGCAAATGCATGAAAGTACATACAGGTCAGCATCTTTTACCAAGATGTAGCTCACAAGGGACATGCTAAGGATATAAACCACCATTCCAAGGCCCTGCTCTGGAACTTGGACAGAGAGCTCCAATGGCTTCCAAGCTGCAGGTCTGTCCCTCAGTGAAGGTGTAGGTAGTTAACTGCAACTGTTGTTTCAGAGAACTCAGAGATTCACACATCCATGACTGCCCCTCTTAAACTGTAGAATGACAGCTAGACTGGGGATTAGACAGGGGATAGTTAGACTTGGGGTTTGGACTAGAGGGTCATCAAATCCCTTCCAACCCAAACAGCTCTATGCTTCTCTGACCGAAGGCCAACAAAGCCATTAAGCAGAAGATCTGAGATGAAGATATTGACTTCTTCCCTGCAGAACAGCCCAGATGCAACAGAGGGCAGCCAAAGTAGGCTGCTGACTTTGGGGACTCTGTCCAAGGAAGTCATGCCTCTAAATCTTGAGCAAAGGAATCAAATCTGGGTGCTCCCCTGTCCTGGGAGTGAAGGATGTCACACACTCTTTGTTTTGAAAGAGTGCAAGCTTTTGCAGGTACCTTCATTTTTTGTGAGATGGTTTGAGAGTGTCTACCACACCTAGCTGTTTAATTTTCATGGAGGAATACCTTTGTTTTTAACTAATACATGTTAATTATTTGCTACCCTGATAGAACCGACAACACAGCTTGTCAGCTGCTGAGGGACATGAATATCATGGCACAGCAGGATAAATTCTGTTTATGTCCAGAGCTTTAGGTCCTGAAGTTTGTGGCTTTAGAGAATGTAGACCTCTTCATGATTAGGCATTAGCTGAGTGGGGGTGGTTAGGGCTGCTTTCAGTTTCTGTGAGTGCTCCTCAGTTAAGTGCCTTACCCAAGGCGTCAGAGGAAGACTGTGGAGGAAGGCAAAGACATCCAGGCTTTCCATATCCTCGGCTACTGCCTTAAACTGCAGACTGTGCATTTGTTTAGTATTTTTCATTGAAGATACCTATTCATAGAAAAAAAACAAAGCATAACTGTGTTAAAGGAGTTTATCTGAAACATCTGGAGTGTAAGCAGAGCTCACTCAGCTGTTAGCACATCCTTAAAAAGAGGAATAGCTAGGAAAAACATTTTGTAATGGACTGATATCACATAAAACTATCTAAAGCATTAAGCATTTTTAAAGCTTCCACTCAGAACAAAGGTAAGAGAGAAAGGCATTTTTTCAACTATTTTAGCATGAGTCAAAAACTTTAGTGCAATTACTAAATAGTGAGATGTATGGTGGTGGAATTGTTTTCTTCTTTTTTTTAGCAAAATACTTTAGAAAATAATCAAATAATTGTATTTATCAGATCAAATTCCAAACTGATTGTACTTAAACATTTTTCTTTTTCATGATCAGGTTGGGTTTTTCTGAGAAAAAGCACACTGAGAAGTACACTGATGTGGAAATCATATGACCTTATGCTTATTAAATGCCTGCTCTTTGTGAAGATTTGATGCTTTATACAAACACTGATTAGAATTATTGAGGACAAACAGGGTCTCCAGAAGGGTCAGAGCTAGAGAGCTGGTGTAACGTAGACCAGCTGCTGTAAGTGTTCAGGATGCCAAGATCATAACAGGGCTTCCTTCAGTCCCAGCTGGTCTGCATGAAGGGAAAGGCTGGCACGGAGGCTGTGACTTAGAGGGCTTCCCTCCCCACTAAGCACAGGAATTGGCTTTTCAACCCTGCAGCCTCCCTGGAGACAGCCCCAGGTGGCAGTGGGATGGGACACTGGGGATCACAGAGATTAGCAATGTGAATGGCAGCAGGCTGTAGACATCTGAGTATTTAGCTGACTAGTATTAGGCTCAATAAATCATTTTCATTTCTTGCAGAAATGTTTCTATCTTTATCAGGAGCTGGGAACTTTTATGTTCTTAGCCATGTCTATAAATACTGAAAACAGCGAGGATTTTCTCCTTTGAGACATCTCTATTTTTAAGAACACAGTTGGTAGTCACAGACATCTCATCCACACAACTGCTGTGCCAGCAGTAGCACCATTACAGGTGCTATTCCTGCAGCCCAGCTCGCCTGGAGTCACTGCGACAGGCAGGGCCTGACTCCTCCCTGCCTACACATCAAGAGGTCGGCAGCAGCAGCGACTGTGCAGTGCCCACAGGACCGAGAGCCAGGTTTTGTCTGAAGGCTTGATCGGCAGATGGCATCTGTCACTGTTTTCTGCAATGGAGCTCTCTCTAACCAGGCTCTTGAAGAATGGGTAAAAAGACAAAATAGCCGATTTTCTTGTGAAATGTGTGTTTTAAAATGTTTCTGACATGCAGAGATCCCTCTCATTTTCAGAGTCTTCTGAAGATGCAGAATTTATGCTCATATTGAATGAAGTTATCAAGATGCAGCACTGGCAATGACTACCAACACCAGAACTGTATTTATCAACAGCACCACCCTCCTGTACCAGTGATCCCATCCTCAGGTCTCTCAGGGGACGGGAATAATTGGCTCTTTGCCCAAAATCACCACACAATAACTATTAGCACAGCAGTTAACTCGTAAATTAGTAACTGCTGAGATGCATTTTTGTTTGGTGTAACACATATGCAAATGGCACATCCCACAGGTGGTGCTGGGTGTGGGGACTTTGGGAGTCACCAGGGACCACTGGGGACCCCTCAAACAGGTCTCACCTCTTTGTCTCCCAGGCCCTCAGGTGGACACCACCTCCCATTGCCACACTTCCTGAAAGGTCTAAAATCACAGAATCACATAATTGTTAGGGTTGGAAGAGATCTCTGGAGATCATCTAGTCCAGCCCCTGCCAAGGCAGGGTGTCACAGGAATGTGTCTAGGTGGGTTTTGAATGTCTCTGGAGATGAAAATTCCACAACCTCCCTGGGCAGCCTTTTCCACTGCTCTGCCACCCTCAATGTGAAGTTCTTCCTCATGTTGAGGTGGAACTTCTTGTTTTAGTTCATTGCCACTGCTCCTGTCACTGGGCACCCCTTAAAAGTCTGGCACCAGCCAGGCACTTCAGGCTGGAAGGGGCTGAGGGGAGACTTCATTTCAGTCTTCAACATCCTCCTGAGGGAAGTGGAGGGGCAAGTAGCAATCTCTTCTCTCTAGTGACAGTGACAGGATCCAAGGGAGTGGCTTGGAGCTGGGTCAGGGGATGTTTAGGTTACATATCAGGAAAAGGTTTTTCACCCAGAGGTTGGCTGGACACTGGAAAAGGCTGACCCAGGACAGCAGTCACAGCCCCAAGCCTAAGAGAGTTCAAGAAGGGCTTGGACAACGTTTTAAGGCACATGGTGTGACTCTTGGGATGCCCTGTGCAGGGCCAGGAATTGGACTTCTTGATCCTGATGGGTCCCTTCCATCTCAGCAAATTCTGTGATTCTATGATCCTCTTGGCATCTGCCTTCGATATTCTTATATGCATTAATGACATCCCTTCTCTGTTTTCTCTTGACTGAACAGGCCCAGCTCCCAGTGTCTTATCATAAGGGAGATGCTCCTGACCCCACATCGTCTTTGTCGCTTCCGCTGGATCCTCTCCAGTAGTTCCTCGTCCCTCTTGCACGGAGGAGCCCAGACCCGGACGCAGTAAATGAACGTGAGCACAAACACGCCCAGCCCAGCGCCAGCGCCGTGCCGAGGCGGGAAGGACACTGATGGGGACGTGCCCCTCCCGCCGTGCCCGCGCTGAGGGGCGGCGGGCGGCGCATGCGCGGCGGAAGGGGCCGGGGGCCGCCGCCTCCTCCCTCCGCCTCTCCGCGGGCCGGGCCGGGGCGCGCAGGCGCGGTGGGGCCGGGGCGGGCAGGGGCGGCGGGGCCGAGCGGCGGCGGCGGCCGGGGGGAGCGGCCGGGGAGGTTCAGCCGCGCTCTCGCTGTCCCTGTCCCTCCGCGCCATGTTGTTGTGAGCCCCAGGCGGGCGGGAGGGGAGGCAGGAAGGAGCGGCGCCCAGCGGGAGCGGCAGGAGGAGGAGGAGGAGGAGGAGGAAGGGGCCGGCGGGCGGGCAGGCGTGTCCCAGCGGCCGCTCCGGCTCCATCGCCGCCAGCCAGCCCGTGAGTACCCCCGGGGGGCCGGCGCCGCGCTGGGAAGGCCGCGGGCGGGCGGAGCGGGCAGGCTGGCCCCCCTTGCTCCAGCCCCCTTTTGTCTGCGGGCTCGGCTGCGCGCCGAGGGAGGGGAGAGGGAGGGGAGGAGGAGGGTGGAGGTGGAGGAGGAGGAGGGGGCCATGTTGTGGCAGGTCACCGGGCGGCGCGGGGCCTGCGCGGCGGCCTCGCCGCCTTTGTGTCCGCCCGGGAGCGGCGCCGAGGTGGGGACGGAGTGAGCGCCGTGAGGGGCGGCGGCGCCGGGAGAGCGGGCGAGGGAGGGAGGGGCGGCATTGTGCGCTCGGAAGGGCTCGGGGGGAGCCGGCCCCGGCCCGGCGGGGTGTGCGGGGCCGGGTTGGTGCCCGGGAAAGCGTCGGGGGCCCGGGACAGGCGGGGGCGGACGCAGCGCTGGGGCTACAATGGGCTCCGGCTCGGGGGAAGCGGAGACGGGGGCGGCGCTCGGACCCCACGGGCCATTGCGTGGCCGGGATCACACGGGCTTTGTTCGAATGTACGAAAAACTTGTGTTATTTTTTTAGTGCTCTTAAAGATAATAACCGCTTCCTGAGCGTGCAGCGAGAAGGCCAAATGCCTTTGGTAGCTGATAGCACACAATGAAGCGATAGGGTTTGATTCTGCTTGAAACGTGCCTGGGCAGACTACGATAACAAAAAGTTGAGGAAAATGCCTCCTGTCCTGAGTGGATCGTGCGTACAGCGAGCAGTTTGGGGTTAATCTCCGGGGCAGTTATTGTGCAAAGATTTTTGGGTTTTGTTTTGGCATTTTTTTCTTTTGTGTGTTTCCTAAAGCCAGACGCTTATTTCCTTGAGAGAAAATTACTGGTTTTTGGGAGTGTTTATATTCTTCTGGTTTGCAGTTTGTAGCGTGATGACTTAATATCCAAATGTGCAGCGTGTTTGAGATGTGATAAAGAGGTTCTTACCACCTGATTTCGGGATGCTTTTTTTCTGAGCATTTAGGTGTGTATGAGCAATGAGAATCGGTAAAACTCTTAATTCGCCTAATACTCACTTATATGCTACATGTTAACAAAATACTTTGAGGTTTATTTTACTTTCTCTTTGTTGCGTCTCCACTGGGAGATCAGGCCTTCATAGTTTCAATGAGCTGATGGTGAAGCTCTTCAGGTATGTGGGATATGAATGTATTTGAAGCATAATTACTATGCCATGTTACCATTTTTAACATAAAGCATGGTTTTTTTTGTTACATATAGTCACGTCTAGGTTTAAAAAGAGATGTTAGCAACAGTCGCAGTTTTGTTGAGAAGCTGAGGGAAATCTTGCCTACTTTGCTCAACAACTCTGTGTCAACACGAATATAAATATGCTAGGGAAGTGGGAGAAGGAAACTCGAATAAAAAGGAAAATGCTAATTCAGTGGTGATGTAGTTTGGGTTATATGTGTGGAAATGACACCAAATCACCTGACAGTTTTCTGAAGTGTTCAGAGTTGAAAATTTGGAATTTGGCCCAGCAGAGTGGTTAGTAGGCAAATGCATGTGAGAAACTGCTTGATAATGCACATTCTGCAGTTTATTATGTGGATGTTGTACATAGGAAAGTCCATCTTATTTGAATACTATTTTTCTGCATTGATAAGAATGGTTTGGTTTTATTTTTTTTTCTTGTAGTATCACTGTGTAGTACCGAATCTTCTGTGTTAAGGATGCTGGCACAGTGCTGAGGCAATTGTAGTTGTATCTGGTATCGTGATTGAGCTAATAGTGCAAGCAGTTGGCTGAAAGAGCTTGCCTGTCTTTTTATGAGAAGGTGCCTCTTCTTATGACAGTTTATATTAAATCTTACACTGGATTGTGGAGTGCACTGAAGGCTTTGTGTAGCTGTTTTCCTTGGGTATTTCTCTGCACTGTTCTCAGTGGGTCAGATGTTGAGGATGTTTAGGGCCAGTGTGTTAACAGAGCATCAGCTTGCTGAATTCTGTGAACTAGGTATGATTTTAAACAGTGCTTTGTAATTCACTTTTAGATGTTGCCCCTTCTCCTTGATTTAGTGATATCTGAGTGTGCATTGAATAATCAGCATGTGAAGAAGCACTCTCCTTGATAATTTAATCTTTCTTTGTACAGTGGTTTACAAAATACCAAAATTATTAGACCACGTTTTTATACACAGGCAAGTAAGCCAGTAGAGGGTTTGAATTCCTGCTTGTATGTCTTTCTGCTTTTTTTTTTGGATGTGGAATTACATGAAAATTTGCTGTCTTGCACTAAAAAGAAGCCTAAATTCTCTTGAATGTTAAATTCTGTGTTGAGAATCTCCTGTAAAATGCATTGTATTTTCTTTTTAAAAAGTTTGATAGAAACTCTACAGAAGAAACAACATAAGACAGTAGACATGATTTATAAATGCTTCTCATTGTATGTATCAAAAGTTTAGGTATTAAGAGAGTTATTAGTCTTCTTTCTGGTCAGGTAATTTAAGTGAAAGTGTTTGCCTCATTTAATTGGGATTTCCCCACCCATAACGTTACTGTTGACTTACTTATTCTACATAAGCCAGTGCCCAGGCCTTTGTCTTGGGAATGAGGAAAGAAATTTTTCCTTTAAAACCTCCTGTAAGATTTAATACTAATTGTATAGTGTTGCTAGTAATGAAGTTGGAGGCATTTCACAGACATATAGTGGAAAAGCATTTTAAATTACATCAAAACATGTAAAGGATCCGCTTCTGTCTGCTCTCGTGTCATTCCAAACAAGTTGTGTAAAATTTATGCAATGGCTTGCATGCTGAAACTTTGCAGCAAGATTTAGTTTGGATCTCACTGGGAGTATCTGCTGTGGCTTTTAAAATAGGAGGCAAGAGCTGATATGTGAAGTGTTTAGCTTACAAATAAAGACCACTTATCTCTAAGGATTATATGTCATTATTGCTTAACAGATGCTTTTTCTAAACATGGTTACTTAAGAGCCATTCTGAGGAGGTTATGACAACCATCTTAGGAGTTAAAAAGGAAATGCAAAGCTCTATAGCAAAAGCATCTCAGTAATAATCCATGTTTGACTTTTTTGCTGGTTCTCTGTATATGCATCATTAGTGCTAAACTCCAGTGGTGACATGATCTGTCCTCTGCAGACTATGCTAAAAACACATCTGCAGCCCTTCTAGGCAGGCTTATTTTCTGACAACAAATATTTGTGTGCCTTGGACTAAGTAATCTGGTGTATGTTTTGTAGTTGTGGTGATTTTTCATTAAGATATTGTCAAAAGTCTCAGGTAATAGGTGTGGTTGTCTGTTTTTCCATATAATGCTTCCAGGATGTAAATCCAGGTGAACATACATGGAGTCATGTCAGAGCTATATGTTCATATCTTTGCTATTGGATTTCATCCATGGTTTTTTAAGAAGAGTTTTGAGTGATGGATTGAACTAGTCATATAGTCATTTTGCACGGCTGATATGAAGTTTCATGTAGAATTAGATCATAAATCTCTTCAAAGAGGAAGTGAGTTTTTAAAAGCTGCATTAAGTTCTGTAACTCTTCACGTGTGTGCATTGATTAAATACAAAGCTAGACTTGCTGGAAATGACAGTGTAGTTGATCTAAAAATAAGGAGTCTGGCTTGACTCATATTTTTCAAGTATGTCTCCTCCGTGATATATATTGTTTCAATTTTAGTTGGTACAGTGGTCCATGGTCATGGTACAGTGATGAGTTAGTCATGTAGTCTGAAGAAGTTGCAGAACTCAAGCTACTACAGTATTTTGACAATGAGCAAATACCTATTGTAACAGTACTGAGAAGACAAAGTAGCTTTAGATCTTGCATTACTCACAAAACCAAGACTGTTCAAGATTATTTAAAAAGTACTACTGCCATATAACTTTCTATATATTGTATTTTTCCTTAAAGATGTGACATTTGGTAGTCTGTAAGACTCAGTGGATAAGGTAGAATTGTGTAGAGGGATTAAAGGATTGGTTTATTTTGTCTGTATTTGAGATCTAATTGTTGTAGTCTGGTTTAATATCTATCCACATGTTAGATTTTAATTAGATTTACCACTTTCCTTTAGAATGAAAAATAAGACATTTCTTGGACTTGAATATATTTTTTCTCCCTTAAAAAGTACTTATTTTATATTGTAGGTGGTATTTTGGGTTTTATTTATGTCCATTCACATACTAAAAAGTTGATAATATGTCAGTTATGGTAGATTAGGAATGCATGGAGGTCATTGAGTGTGGTTGTTCAGGCAGGGACAGGTGTTTTTTTCCTGAGAGGACTTTTTTGATACCTGAGTGTTTTGCTGTTGTCATTTATAATGCTTTTAAGCCAAGTTTTAAATGTTTCAAAAGTGAGCTGATGAATTTAATTTTAATATGAGTCTGAAATCTTTATTTTGTGAAGACCCCCACCTGTACTCTTGTGCGGGTTAGATGTTTAATGTGAATTACTATGTTAGAATGTGATGTGGCTTAACACATTTGAGAGAACAACTGAGGCTGGGATGTAAGAGTGAGATGTAGTTCAGATAGAGAAGTTAGTTTTCTGTGCTACTTTGTTACATAGTCTACTAATTATAGAATCAGACATTAGCAGTATAACAGAATCAGTGGTTTTACACGTCGTGCTGAGTAATAATGTAAAAGAAACTGCTGCCTTTGTGATTGAAAATTATAGTTTGATTTTTTTAGCAAGGAAATATGTGGGCTAGCATATATAATGTATTGGGCTCTACCATTTAAATATTTTTTTTTTTTGGAAAAACTTGTGATGCTTTTTTTTTGTTTCCTTTAAAGTTCTAGTTTGGCAGTGGCATTTAAAATTTAAAGTTTAAATTGGTGAACATATTTCCCTGTAAGTATTGTTCTTGCCTGGACTTTGTTGTGTTTTTTTTGTTGTTGTTTGTTTTGGTTTTTTTGGTTCTAATTATAAGAACTGTCTATCTAAAGATATGTTGGAGAGCCTTTTATGTTCTCAAGAGCTTTTCTTTTAAGCTTTCTCTGTGGAATGAGCATTTCGTGTGTTCTCCCAGCCATGGATGAAGTGTCCTGGTTGGAGATCAGAGACACGATGTGTGTGAACATTGGTCTGGAAGCCAGTGGGGTTGGAGTAGGTATTGCCCCAGCTGGAGCAGTAGCTTCACTAACATCAGGGCCCAGTTCAGGTGGAAACACTCCTCACACCATCCCTGTAACTGTAGTGTCATGTGCTTCCAGTATCCAGGTGCCCATCAGTTGATGTTCTCCATGCCACAGTTGGAATTTTTTCCAGTAGCAGGCTGGAGGGCAGCCACTTTGTCTGGTTGCCAGTGTGTCTGGCAAACACTGCTGGCCCACAGGAGATAGGGGCTCATATAGGTGATACAGTAGGTCATTGATTTGCTTTTCACTGGAACAGTTGCTGTGTTTTGTGTCAAATCCACAACTTTAAGAAAATTATGTGTGAATTAAGCTGGTTTTTCAAGGCTGTAATAATACAATCTAAAACTTGCCATTAATTTTGTTAAAGCAGTTGTACATGAAATGGCATAAACTCATTCTGGAATGTTCATTTGGAACCGTTTGTTTAACTTGCATAAGCATATCATATTTCTGAGTGCCTATTTTTTATCAGAATATGATAAAACAATTAGTTTTGAATTTATGCAAAGCAGTTGGTTCAGTTTGACAAGGTACTTACTCTTGGTAGGTTTTATGAGAAGTAATAGGCATTTAGTACTGAGTCTTAGTTGTCACACTTAGAGGTAAGAATGTTTTATTTAGGTGAAATAGAAGTAGAATGAAGTGTAGATTAAAATGTAACTCCTTTTGCATATGGTAACCTAAAAGAAAAAAAAAATCCAGTTTGAAGCCTTTTGCCCTTAAATGTTTGATATAGTTTCCCAAGTTTCTTTTAAAAACTTTTGTTTGGATTTGAAGGTAGGAATTACTTTCCCCCACAGGATTTTGGTAGTGTGCCACAGTTTAGGTCCACAAGGAACTTTTTGCACCTTCTCAAGCCCAAGGACATAGGGACTGTACTCAAAAAATGTAGTAAGTATTGGAGCAAATGTAAATAAATAAAATTTGCTGACTTTACAAGCAGGAATGCCTGTTGTGTCTTCGCCTTTTTTGTCACCTGTTCTTTCTCATTCTGTAATTTCTTTAGGCATTTTGTTTCTGGCTCTCTGTTTTACTATTTTCTTCCACTTATATTGACCTACATAACAAAATAGAAAACCTTTTACCTGACATCCTGCTTCCTGCTGTATCACATTCTTTAGTACTTGTGCAGAAGCCATAAAGCAGTTTTGTAAATCTAAAATTCTGCAATATTTTATTTGTCCATTTGGATGCACTTCCTGAAAATGAGGATGATGAGTTTTTTCTCACTAGAGGAAGTTGCACAGGTAATGGTGCTGATTTTCACTAGCATTTCTCAAGGCTAATATGTTGTGTAGGTAAAATTATTCACAGATAAATAAATGCTGAATAGGAGTTGCATCTCCCTTCTGCCTCCTGCTTTCCATCCCCAGTGATCAGAGCCATGCCTTTATCAGCAGCTTTGTTTAGTTCAGTTAGGTCCATCCAAATACTTCTGGATTCCTTTCAAAGGTGAATGTCATGAATCTCGTGTGTTTTCTGGTAACATGAATGGGGGAAGCAGAGGAACTACTCTTGATTTTCAAAGTGCTTTTGAGGTGGTTCTATGCCTTAGGAAGATTTGGTGAAGGGGAAGCTGCTCTTTGCTGTGCATTATCCATGTGACAATAGTAGTTTTCAGCTTACTGTAATCATCATGTTACTGTTGTGCCATTTTTTGACTCATTTGCTCTCAGTCTTTCATAGCAATATAAACCAGCAGAAATCAAGGACAGATCAGGGGACTTGTCCATTTAAATTCTTTGAGTTCCGTGTACCAGTGTTCTTTGGGGTTTAGATTATTTGGAGGTTACTGTTTTGTTGGAGATGTTTTGGGTCTTTTGTTTTGTTTGTTTTTTTTGAGGGGTGGTTATTTGTTGTTGTTGTTGGAGGTTTTGTTTTGCTTTTGCTGAATGGTTTGGGTTGGAAGGGACCTTCCAAGCTCCCACCCTGCCATGGGAGGGAGACATTCCCCTAGATCAGGTTGCTCAAAGCCCCATCCAGCCTGGCCGTGAACACTTCCAAGGATAGGGCAGCCACAGCTTCTCTGGACAATTTATGCCTCAGCATCCTCATGGTAAAGGTCTCCTTGGAGCCTTCTCTTCTCCAGGCTGAGCCCCCAGCTCTCCACCAAAACCCCAAGAGCTTCTCCCCAGCATTGTGCTCCATCCAGTTTTCTAGGGGTAGTTCTCTGTCAAGTAAGTCCCGGGAGCTTAAGGCCTTAACTGGTTATTTCAAGTAAATACAGGATGTGGAAAAACCTTGTGTCTACTTTCATATGTGAAGATAGGTGATACTTTTTAACTGACATTGGGTGATACAGAGAAGCGAGTTGAAAGAGTCGTTGAGAGCAGTAAGACAAACAGATCAGCTTGGCTGGAGTAACTAATGGATTGGGAAGAATCTTCAAATTAGTTAAGTGCTAAAGGATCTCAGTAAGAGAATAAGAAGTTGATAAATATACCTCATTAATTGCAAGCAATGAATTCCTGGGAAGACCAGTAAAACATTAGCTTGGTCTTCTGAAAACTGTATGAAATATCTTCAAAAGAACTGAACATAAGGCAAGACAACGTCTTTATTAAAGATTATGATTTGTCTAGTAGCATATTTAATTTTTTAATTTGTGGTTAAAGACTGGGGAATTTCTTGTCAGTGGCCCTGATAAGGGGTTATTGAGGAATGAACTGTGGGAATTATCAATGCAGTGTCAGTAGTTGGTAGGCAGTTCATGCCATTAATAAGATGCTTTAACTTTTGGTCAGCCCTGAAGCAATCAAGTAGTTGGATCAGATGATTCCTTCCAGCTGAACTATTCTATTGTATGTTAATTGACAGTAGTATTGGAGGCCTTTGATAGCCCAGGGAAAGATCTAGTGGGTTATCCCGGAGATCCATGTAGTATTGAGGCTTAATGTACTCTAATTTGGAAATTATCAAGGCTAATGGAAGAACTCAAGGTAGCACACACATTCAAGAGAAGAGCAGGAAATTCAAACACACCGCATGGAACTGGATTCAACATTTGGTTGAAATGGAGAATTCCTTATGCTAAGTGTACATTTGACACACTGGTGTCCAAATTAACCAATCACTGCCTCAGAACTAACATCATCGTCTTACAGAACCCATAAGAGGCACAGAAACACACAAATCATTAATATTCTCAGTCTGTTCTTTATCTGCTCCAGCTGCAGCAATAAAAATTTAAGTGGTGGACAACAGTTACTGTTGTCAACAGTTACTGATGGCCAACACTTGAGAGACTTGAACTACTTTGCAGGTTGAGTGGGAGTCTCTAAGCAATAATTTACAGCGTAGAAGTCAACAGAGGCTGGAGGAGCATGCCTTGCATGAGAGGTGATAGCTAAAAATCTTTGGACACTCAGCTGAATAGTAGTACATGCACAGCTCCTCACTACAAGGTGCCAAAGCCAGCACCGTTCATTTGAGTCAGCACACCACCATTGTCACCTTCCATATTAAAACAGTGGTGACCATCCAGTCACTGACAAGGTTAAGTATAAACTCCTTAATCTAGAGATAATCATCCCTGATTCTCATAAGCATTTCTTTAAAATGTTTAACAGTGAAAAGAGTTATAAGGGATAATGAACTAAGTATGAAAACTATTTCACTTGAAATTTTGACATTTTTTAATTTCCCTCAACACCAAAAACAAATTTTTCTTTCCTTCAACACCAGTCTCTGGTAGCAGAGCATTTGAAGATGACTGCTGTGTGCTGTGGCGTCATCCTTTTGTTCACTTCCCCATCGGGTCGCAGATAGGTTAGTGATCTGTTTGTCATCAATTTACATAATTTCAGAAATGAAGAATTGTCTAGGATAGAAAGGCTTAGTGATCGTCAATCAGTATGTAATATTTGGAGTTACAGAGAAGAAGTTTTTTGTAAAGTCAGGATATATTTTTTAGGATATTGGGACTACCTGTGGATGCTCTTCCCACATGCTGAAGCAAACAGCTACAGCAGTGTGGTACTGCCCAGGCTACTTGTCCCATCTGTTCTGAGTTCATCTCCATGTACTTCCCTCCCTCATGACAAAGGTAGTTAAACACGTCATTAGTTCAATCTAATTATTTTCGGTTGTGAATTTTAACATGACCTGTGTGTCTTTGCTTCTTGCTTTTGAAGAAACAAGAGTTGATAAGCAAGACTAACAAGAGAAAAACTTAGGCTTTAGCAGCATTCTCCAAAATCCAAAGGGTAGTGGTGCTATAAACAAAAGAACATAAATTATGTCTTTACACAAAGTTTCAGTTGAGCTGCAGTTGCTGCAACTCGTTTGTGTTAGAATTGACAAACATCTCAAAGTTTTGTGAGTAGCTGCTGTAACAAAGAAAAACCCTTCCTTGGAGGGAAAGAGGAGAGAACAAAGGGAAGAGTCTTACTGAGTTCAAGAGCTTTTTGACACTTCTGTGGTCTGGAGGAGAAGCTATTAGTTTCAGTTTTTGTAAGTAGCCATCTGACTTCTGTGGGGTCTGTTAGAACTAATATAGTCATAAGAAAATGTATAGATGCTATTAAATTACCAAAATGTGCAAATACTTAACAGGATGAAACAGACAATTTGTAGCAAAAAGTCTGCCTTGGTTTTAATAAGATTATTTTGTTTGTTGTTCAAATGAGATAGACTAATATGTTTGTGCAATAGGAATTGGGAAATCATTTTCCCATATGAGACCTCACAGTCATGTAGCCATCCCTTGAAACAATGAACATAATCTCTTCATTCAAATTGAGAACAACTTAATGTGTTTCCTGACCTTACAGTGGGAATCTTCAATCATTGGTTCTTCCTTTTATAGATTTTACTTAAAACTGTCCCTAGAAATCTAAATATGCTTGCAGTCCATTTTTATTTCCCATCTTTCTTTGCAAATTTTAGTTCAGCTTAGAAGTGTGGTTGTGAAATACAATATTTTAAAGTGATTTCAAAATAATTTTCCTAAACAGATATTTTAAGACTTTTTCAAGTGTTAATCACCTATACAACACTTTATATAAATAAATACTTTAATTGCTAGATTTTCATTGTAATAGCTCAAGTTTTATCTTAGCTGATTGATGGGGCTGTTCTCCCTGTAAAGTTGACATCACTCTGAATCTGTTCTGAAAATAATTTCTTTCTGTTTCTGCAAGCAACAAGTTCTCTAATAACTTTTTTTGTGTAAGTATTATATTTCTGTGCTTGGGTTTGCTCTGGTTAAATTTTGAGTTTGCTGTTGTCATCACATAGTTCCAGTAGCATTTAGTTCCACCAAACTAGACACCCAGATTATGGTTGTTGAATGTACGATTTAGGCAGCTTCTCAAACTTGCAAATAACTAAAACTTTTCAAGCCTCACAAACTAGGAAAAGAAATCTTAGATTGACAGAATTTTCCATTGTGCCTAGAGGAGAGCTGAGGGGGAGGGCATTTGATTCCTGTTTTGGAAAATCTGTTCCCTGTTAAAACATCTTGTTTAATAAGTTGCTGGTGAGATTTTTGTGTCACAGTAGTGCTGTATGAGATGGGGGAAATACTGTGAGTTTTTCGAGTGAATTGTAAGGTGGGGTCTTTTCTTCTGTTAAAAATTATTAGATGTCTTGCAACTTGCTTAGTGAGATATCACCTTATTGCCTGCTTGTGACGACTCTCAGTTCTGATAGCAGACATAACTGGATTTGAAGTAGCTGAAAAAGGAGTATTTTGTGATGTATTGCAGCGTGGTTTCATGTAATAGGACTGAAAGAAAAACACTGAGAAGTTTTCAGTCTTTAGTGCTTTAAAGCACTTCCCTAGACAGAGAGAAGAAAATTACAGCATTGATTTTTGCAGACACTTGGTTTGTATTTTTACTATTTTCCAGCATGTAGTGCATGGAATAGGCAGCTTAATGTGAACTGTCATCAGGGCAGGGAAAAGGACAATAATTTCAGTCACCTGACTGTGCAAGCAAGTTTGTTCTGTGTGACTTCTATTCTTTAGAGACACGTTTTCTTAATTACTCATTCCAATCACATTTGCTGTTTCTGTGTGTCTGCACAGTTTCTGACCTTTTCACCAGCATTTTGAGCAGGTGATGGTTTTGGCCAGTGAGGAACTTTGACCAGTCCCCTGCCCCCCCACTGCATATTGTCTCATGTGGCCTCAAGTGGTGAACTGGTACCCCCGGCATGTGGACTTTGTATTAGTTGTGTCTTTATTAAATATCTTATTAATATTGTATTAATGTCACAAGGACCAGTGTCCTTGTGCTAACATACTGTATGCTTTATATTTCCACCTGCTTTGATGTCTCCAGATGCCTGGCAAGCGTTGTTGAATGTCTTCACATGAATGGCTGCTTTATTCTCACTTTACCAATTTGGTTTCTTGTTGTTCTTTGTAATATGTCTTACACTCAGGTCTTTGAGGCAGAGTCCTTCATACTTTAGTGCTTATTCATTAATTACCGTAGAGAGAGCCTCGTTTGATATTTACAGCAAACAAATAGCGTGTGGTCAGCTGTGTATTATCTTGGATTTACATATAGATAAACTATGGTGTGTGCTTGTGCAGCAGTGGCTTTGCACAGAATGCATTCAGGTCTGTGAGGAATAGCTGACAGCAGCATAAACCTGAACAGTAGTGCTATTCCAGAGGGAATGTGGGCTGGGAGGAGCCTTGGAGCACCAGAGTAGGAACCCGAGACCTGAGCTGGTGGTATATGGAGCCAGCTGGAGTTTTTTTGCATTCATTCCCATGTGCTCCAGCTTCTAGGTGAGACTGTGAGTGAGGCCTTGTTCTAAATATGGTTATTTTTTGGATGTGGAGTTTTGTCGTAACGTTAAAACTTGCTTTAGGCATTCTAGGAGAGTTTTACATGACATCTAGGTTGTGGGAGCCAGTAAACTTGGCTAAAAATAACTGCATATAGGCATTCAAGCATTTGGTATTTGCAGCAAATTTCTTGATATATTCTTACTCATTTCCTTACATAATTCATGGTGTCAAGAAAATAAAAAGATGGGTTAGCATTAGTTCTTTTGCTTAATCTAAGTTCTTATCTGTTTGCCTTTTTTAAAATGTGATTTAAAATCGGTAGTTTTGAAAATATAGCACTGCTGTATTGCACAAAGGAGCTGCATTTAGCTTTCTGAACTACCCTGATTTGGTACCAATTACATTAAATTCAGGGTGAAGAAGGCCCTTGTGTGTCTTCATGAAGAGTTATGTGAAAGCTTTTTTCTCTTCAGTGTAAAGACGAGGGGAAAAGCAAAGTGGATAAATAGTGAGGGGAAGCACGTAGTTGGGTAAATGATTTCAGGGAATACTGTGTGTGAGGATGAATAACATGGAATTTAGACATCTAACCACAGATTTTGGCCATAAAATTACCATCTGATTTTTTTTTTTAAAGGATAATTCAAATGTAGCTTGATTTAATCCACAGTTCCTGCTTTTGCCTGCCCTATGTACTGTGCCTGTTTGTGTACAAATAGCAGCTTTTGCGTGTAACTGCTCTTAAAGTTTTGGCTTTCAAATGAAAAAGTTGAAATATTTGGTTTTAAATCCATTGAATCACATATACATCAATATCAGTCTTTGAACTAATTTTTGTTAAAAAGCTTTTGTCACTTCAATTTTAATTCTATATCTATTTTTTTTTACTTTTGTTTACTGTCATTGGTATAAAGTGTTTGGTGTTACTTTAGACTGTCATTTACTTCTTTAAAGGACTATGCCAGCCAGCATTTCTGAGATATTAATGTCCAAAGCTAGGCTGCAACTTAGTGAATTAGAAGTGAGGCGTACTGAGTTAGAAGCAGTCTCTAGTTTTTTGTTTTGTTTTTTTTTGTTTGTTTGTTTGGGTTTTTTTTTTTTTTGTTTGTTTTTTTGGTTTGTTTTTTTTGTTGTTGTTTTTTTTTTTGTTTGGTTGGTTTTTTTTAGAATCGGCTGTTTTTTTCAGCTTTTAGGTAATTGTAGAAATCAATGGGTAGTTTAAATACATGTTGTCCAAAGAGAACATCCTTAGAAAACAGCTGAAATAATTGATAACAGCAATTTCTTTAAATGTCCGTTCACCTGTTGTAGACAGATAAATAGAAAACACATATGCTTCCCTGTAGCAAAGGAGGAATTAAAAAGCACCCTTAAAATAAATATTCCCTGGCTCTCCTTGAGGTTATGCAGCGTTTAAAAGCTCAAAAAAATTTAAGGTGGATTTTGAAGCAGACTGACATATACTTGAAAATTTGGGTTTTTTCACTGTTATTTTTTGCTGGGGATACAGAGAAGTTGTTGTGTTGCGTCAGAACCTTTCTTTGCAAAAGCTAGTTATTTGTAGTGGAATGAGGAGTCATGAGAGGTCTAAAAATTCTGATTTTTTTACTTTTTTTTTTTAACTATTCAGCTGTTCAATTAATTGAAAGGAACTAAGTAGTTTCATCTCTGTAGCACCCACTTTGAGAAGATCAGACTATTTTGGTATTCCCTAGTTTCTTCTTGCCTGCTCAGGAGGGAAAAAAATTAAAAGCAGAACTGAAAGTCCAACAGCTTGTTCAAATGGTACTGGATCATGAGGGAGAAGAATTCATGATGCTCAAAACTTCTGAGCAGGAAAATTACTGGGAGAACTTCAGTTTTTCCATGCAGTGTTGCTGAAAACTAAATGCTTGAGAAATTAATATTTCGTGCGGCAAATGCATCGTCCATATTGTGGAGTAAACAAAATGAAATAAATGCTCTGAAGAAGGGGTTTGTTACATATCAGTTGCTGGGGATGGGAGGAATGTTTGTGATACCAGCTCCACAGTAACACAAAATAAAACTGTTTCCTGGAAATCTGTTTGAGTGACTTCTGGAATTCCCACAGCCCCACTTTCAGTAGGGATGGGGTCTGTGTGTATGTACATACATATGAAATAATTTTCTTCAAATAAATGATATTGTTTATAAAGGACCACATTGTTTTTAAGATGGTCTCAAAACCCCATAATTTGTCAAACAGAAATTTAAAGTCTGTTTGGTTTGGTGTTTTTTTTTTTTTTTTTTTTGTTGTTGTTGTTGTTTTTGCTTGTTTGTTTGTTTTTTGGGGTTTTTTGTGGTTTTTTTGGGTTTTTTTTATACTTTTCAGACATCTGTATAGGGGAGATGTTCTGTTTCAGATTCCTTGGTTGTAGACAGAAAAACGAAGACAGTTGAAATTTCTAAAGAAAACACATAAGCAAAAAGAGTATTGATTACAATATAGAAAATTAATTTATAGAAAGTTTTACTTGATTCAAGGCCTGGGGATTCCAGTATTCCAATTCTTGTTAACACATTTAAGAAAAGCTGATTTACTCTATTAGAATGAAAGTCAGGTTCCATTAATCATTACATTGAAATAAATCGTCCCTAGTTCTGCTTGTGTGTAGATATGTTTAGGGTTTATACAGTTTTCAGCTTCAGAAAAGGCAAAGTTTTAAGCCTTTTTAGTAGTATATTGCCTAGAAAGCACTCAAAGATTTTTCATTTACTTAATAAATTTTTTTGAATGAGAGCAAATGATGAAGTAATGAAGATTGACATCTCAAACCAGCAGCACATCAATTTAATGTCACGCTTCTGTTACAAGAGTAGCTGTATAGTTATTACTCACTGACCAAGCTTTTCTGTGTAGAACAGGATATTAATGGTTAGAAATTTGGCTCTTGAATTCCTCTAAACTTCTGTTACACCACTAGTAACACTTGCTACCAGAAAGGTGACGCTGAGTAACCAGCTTAACAAGTGTAGATATTTAAAATTCAAAGAAAAGTTTAGTTACATGCATATAAGTAAGCACCAATTAAATTAAGTATGTTTAGACTGAAACTGCAACTCATATTTCCTTTTACAGCTTTGTTTTTCAAATTTCTGAATATATTTAGTGTCTTCCTTGTTTTGTTTCTGGTATATTTATGGAGGAACATTGGAGTGCAAGTTGCAGAATAATGTGTGTAGCAGAGGAAGGTGAAGAGTCTCATCAAACAACATGGGATTTGTACCTAAACTATTTTGTATTGAAGATTAAACCTGTATGAAAAAATTTTCTTGAATGAAAAATGTTTGATTTCTGAACAGTAAAGGACCAGTCAGCCCCTTATTTTAAAAATTACTTTTTCTGTAGCTCATTTAAATAAGCTAGAAAGTGTATGGGAATTATTATTTTAATCAATTGTATTTTTTTTAAAATAATTTCCTGTTTACAGAAGCTCTCACTGGACAATTTTTTATGGGTTTTTCTTCTATTTTGTAAAATTATATTATATACTTTTTATCACGTTTCTGGATTTTTGTTTTGCAACCTTCTGTTACTTTCCCTGCTGTGCTGTATATTTCTTAGAAGCTCTTTTGAATGGATAACTTCTTACACAATTGAAAAACTGTGAAACCTGCTAAAGTTATTTAGTCCAAACTATATGTAGGAATATATCACTTCAGCTTTTCAAATGGTGCAAACAGTGTAATTGTTATAAATAGGTATGAAATCTGGTTTCAGTACAAACACATTAATTTATGTGAGCCTGGTAGCTCTGCCAGTATTTGGCTGAACAGATTAAAGTCCTGAGCTTGAGGACATTTGACAGTAGTTTAGGAAAACTTGTACAAACAGTTCTGCCAGTCTTAAGGCAAAGCTTGAACTGATTGGGTGGGAAAGACACTCATGAAAGCCCATGCAATGAAGAGGCAAGTTTCTTACGTGATGCAAGAGTTCATTTTTAGGGGGAGCAATTTTTTAGAGTCCGTAGCTAGCTTTTTTAGGCCAATGAACCATGATGTAGTTCTGAAACGAGGGGGCAAGATGTCCATCATTTTCCTCAGCTTTTCTTTGTGGATAGTGATGACATAATAATTTCTCTGTGTTACCTGTTGGCAGAAGACTATGCAAGTAAATTAGTATTTTCCAAACTTGGTGACTTGTGAGGTACTATCAGGCATACTTTGACATATATATAACTTGTATGCATATTTATACATGCTGTTGATAAAAACCTAGAAAATTAATTTCTCCTCTATGCAGGCTTTGAGGTTATTGATATTCCTATTGAAAACAAGCAAGCAAAGGATGTGAGTTGGCTTTTTAAGAAGACTAGACTCTGCTTTTGCTGAGTGTATTCCCCTGCCCCTTTAATGTGCTGCAGAAACCCCACCTCAGAGTCTGCTCTCTTCTGTCACTGTCAACATTCTCAGTGCTGCTGGGATTGCTTCTCAAACTGCAATACAAAGCTCACAAGGAAATAAAGCACAAGAACATTAAGATCCAGAGTGGTTGCTGGGCCAAGCCAAGTAAATTGAGAGATTTGGTTTTCTTAGAATATTTGGGTGTACAAGGGTCATAGAGTGCAGAAGTATAGTACTGCTCAGTCCGAGAGTGAGTTAAGAAGCCAAAAATATTGCAACTGAAGAATGATTCACTTCCCTGCAAAAGTTTTAGTTAGTTTTAGAACACTGTTTTAACATAGTGAAAATTAAGTGCTTACTCTGGAGGAAGATGTACTTTTGAGATTGTAACCGTAGAAATATTTGTTAGAACTTAAAACTGGTTGCCTAAATCTTTTGTCAGAAGTGCCTAACACCTTCTTTATTTGGACTGCGTAAGGAGCCTGGACATTTTGGAATGTTTTGTCAAAGTTTCAGTTGTGTTACTGAAATCCCTATATACAGACCCTCGCTGCAGTATGGCATAACAGGTTTGGAGATGTGCAGTTTAGACTGGTTGTATAGTTTTCCTTTCTTGTCCTTTGTTACTAGTCTGTTCTAGATTTCTGTCTAATATTTGTATTTAAAAATACTATTTCTGTTTTAGTAATTTTGGTGGGTTATCTTTATGGAAGTTTTAAAAATGTCTTTTCAAGTGTCTGACGTGGTTTTACAATACAGTGTTTAATTTAATGGAGTACTGGCAGAATTGTTATGTGTTGGGTTTTCAAAATAGTTTAGGTTGCTCATGATGTTAAGTCTCTGCCATAAGCATATATCTTACATAAATGGTACAGAAGAGCCACCCCTGTAGAAAACTGCTGGAAGGGTATCGTGCATTGAAGTCATTCAGTAAAATCAAGAAAAAAGCACAAGCATCTACAGTGTATATAGCAGCTTCCCTTTCTTTCCAGTCCCAGTGATGTAATAACTATGTGTTTTGTGTTGAATTTCTGGCCTAGGACACAACTTCAACTGTAAAATATGTCTTCTTTGTCACAGTGGTTTGGGTATTCTCCTGAGAGGAGAGGGATGGGATTTGGAATTTCTTAATGCAGTAAAAGTAGGTTTCATTCTTTCTGGTCATCTGTTTTAACCACTTTTGATGTATAAAATAAAATCATATCTTTCTCTTTAATACTTTATTCTTTTGTTATTACTTTTCACAGGCCTTTTTTCAGAGAAGGGGCTGTTCATTGCTTTTGCAAGAAAAATGGTTACAAGCTTATTTCTGGCAAGATTCAGGATTATTTGAGAGAGTAGTTGTCCCAGGATCTGGATGTCTGGATTCCAGAAATGGATTTTACTGCGAGCAGTGTTTCATGTGGTAGTCCTAGATGATTTCCAGTGAAGAGTCTACCTCCCGAACTCTGCCCGAGGCAGGGTTTCATTACAGGGCTTGAGTTGCTTGCAGCCGGTGCTGAGTGGATTCTCCTGTCCCACCTTGCTCTGCCCCAGCCTGTCCTTGTTGCTGTCCCCAAGTCAAACACAGTGGTTGGTGGTCTCTCTGTGGTGTTTTACCCAGTTTAGCTGGATGATCTGGTGAAATTCTCACGCATGGAAAAGGAACAAAAAAGCCTTGTGAATCAAACAGTACCAAGTTTATTCAGGGGAGTGGTAAAAGCTGTTGAGTGAAGGGTGGCAGGACTGTCCTCTACACAGTCTTAATAGAGTAAAGAAACGGGTTATGCGTAGGCCTCTAGATTTATGGAAAATATTTTAAATTTAAAGGAGAGAGAGGAAGTGTAGACTTTAGGAAGAAAGAGTCTGCTAAAACATAACTTTGTTTCTAAACAGAAATTTTGTGTTAAAATCTCATTCTTAATGCTGCAGTGAAAAATGGACTTAAACATTGTCACATGTTGTATCTAGAGCTTGTAGAAGGGGAAGAAGATGAGAATTTTCTGTTGGTGTGTTAGGGGGGAAGAAATCATGAATGCTTGTGACATGTGAGGAACTGTTTTACCTAAAGACAGCTCAGTGTGTAATATCTGCTTGTATGTAATCTGGGGGACCTGTGGAATGATCTGCTGTGTATTAGAAGTTTGCAACCATTGTCCAACCCCCTGCCGTGGGCAGGGACACCTTCCATTAGACCTGGTTGCTCAGAGCCCTGTCCAGCCTGGCCTTGAGCAGTTCCAGGGATGAGGCAGTGATGTAATCAAACAAAACCAAAAAACCTTGTAAATGTTGAGCACTATGTTCCACAGGTCTCTTTTTGACTTATGAATTATTCTGTATGACAGGGTATGAATAAAAATAGAAAAAGGTGGGGTTTTTTTAATGTTCTGAATTTGTGTTAAAAAAGTATTAAAATGTTTATTTCTGGAACCTATGAATTAGATTAATGCTGGTATTGAATTGGAGAAAATAAAATGCTTTGCTGATACAGATAATCCCAGTTGAAGTTTCTTCTTTGGGGAAAAGGGCATGACTTTATACATAGGAGGTCCAGCCAGATGTCACACATTCTGGGTGTTTTCTTCTGTTGTAATGGTAGGGCTAGTGTTAGTGGTTAGTGTTGAAGAAAGCGATGAAGATACTGGTGCTGCCTGTGTTTTCTCCAGTTTGCAAACGATCTGTGAATTTTATGATATGGGGCAGGATCTTTTGGGCTCTTGTTTTCAATGGAAAAAAAGGACTGTATTTTTTCTTTTGCTGCTGGTAGCAGTAGATAATGCTAACTTAAATTTTAAATTTTTGAGAAAGAGGCCAGTGAGAAAAATTAATGTTAGTTGTGCTAAAACATATTTAGAGTTTTATAAAACTTCTGTTTCTTATAATGTTCTCTGAACTGCTTAGAACAAAAAAGGAGTTAGCTGTGCTGTTACCCTCCTTCTTGGGTTATCTTTTCTTAGAGACATGGAAGGAGGCATGGCCATGGTTTTGGACTTCACTGAATTGTGAATACAATCTTTTATTATTGGGTCCTGCAACACAGACAAAATATGCAAACAAATCACCACTAAGCTGAAAGTTAAAACCAACAAAAATCCAAACAGCAAGCCCCAAAGAACCCACCCAAAAACCACCACAACCAAAAAAATTATGCCTCTTCCAGGCTTGGTTGTTTGTTATGTAACAGTGATTTGGGTAGTGTTTATGGTAAATATACTTTAGCCTATGGTATAAGCTTTACCTGCAAATTTGTTTAGAGATCATTAGATCAAAACTACATATTGAGACAGAAGTACCTAAATTAATAATGTTTTGTAATTGAAACTAAAGCACACGACCTCGACAGGAACAGGCCTAGGTAAGATAATCAGCTCTCTCAGCAATCTGTAGAAGACATTGTTTTCAGAAACTGTAATAATCAAATTCAGAAGTCTTCAAGGTTTGAGTTTCTGATTTGTTTTTTTAAATAATTGCTCTTCTTCCCTTATATTTTCTATGTCCATGCACAAATATTTGATCATTCCTTGGAACTAATAAAAGTTTTTGCATAATGTATGAATATTTTCTTAATATTTTTAAAATATTAATTTTAAGAAAAATGTCTTTAGCTTTTTTAAGGATATGTTAAAATCTGCTTTCAGTTTTTAAAAGAATAAAATCAGCCTAATTAACTTAAGTGTCAGCATTACTGGAATAAGGCCAGTATACTAATGTGCCTACCCCATAATTCAGTCTGAAACTAAATTTGCTCTTCACTATCAGTGAAATTGCTGGGAAGTGATTTCAGACTCCATCTTAACTAAAATATTGTTCTTCTTGAGGGAATATTTCTTTGAGCTGTGAAAGTTCTTTGTCAAAAGCACAGAAACACTCAACCTCAGAAGTTAATGGCTTAGAATGATTGAGGCAATAACAGTAGTTTGGGAGTAGAATTTTGAGTATGGAGCATCTGTTGGCCACTTTTCCAGTGCTAAAGCAGAGTTAGTTGTTTGTGCCAGAATGTTGAAAGCACCAGATTGTTTCTTTGCCTAGTATTTGAGGATCTATTGAAAAGTATTAGTTATGTGTTACCAGCTGTGTGGAGTAACTTCATTTTGAATTATTGGCTGGTGTAAACAGATGGATTTACTGGTGAAAGTAACTCCTCAAGAGGGACTGGTGTTGGGAGCACAACTAATTTTACTTTGAACTTGAGTAAATTTACCTGCTGCATGTCACTATTAGGAGAGAAGGGAAGGGAAAGAAACAACTCTGAATTTCCATTTTTAATCTGTTTTGCTAAGCATATCCTGGCTTTGAAAAGTCCTTATGGAAACCATTTTCTCAGAAAAGAATGAGCCCAGGGCATTGTATTTGTGCCATGGAAAGAGGAGGTGGTTTGTTGCAGCAGCAACTCTTCCTTTAGTAAAATGCCTTTCATATTTACAACAAAACAAAAAAAAAACAACCTGCAGAGGAGGAAAAATTCTATTTCCTGAAAGAAAGCCTGAGGAATTGTGATAATGCAGTGAGATATTTACTGTATTTATGCAGCTACTATATTTTAAAAGTAACACATTGCTAGTAGGTTTTGAAACCTGCCTTGTGAGCTTTTTCTTTGTTTGCTGCCAGGTGTACTCAGTAACAGTGTGCAACAGTTCTTCTCACTCAGGATTTTATATGCCCAAATCTTCAATTTCACTTCTTTTTTTTCACATTCATTGCAAATGTAATATTGGCTATTGTTTCTATAGTGAGTAATATCTTTACAGGTATGTGGAGATTAAACTGTTTAAGTCTCTTGGAATTTCTTGCATATTATTATATTAGCAGGGTACATTAAATTGGTAACTAGCTCTAATCTGTTCATGAAGCCTAGACTTACCTTCAGACTAAATTGAGAAGCACATTTTTTTGTGTGCTTTCAATATTCAGAAATCTTCTGAAGTATTGAAGACTCTTACTTTTCAAAAGATATGTGACTAATGTATTTTTCTTTTGGTTTTCCCTCTACAGGTTCGATCTGTGGATGAGATGAATCATGAGTTTCAAGCTCTTGCCCTAGAATCTCGGGGAATGGGAGAGGTAATTTTTGAGGGCTGGAAATCCAGTTGATTTGGAAATGTTGATATAGTCTAAGAAGTCTAAATAATTCAACGTGAAGCAAAGAGCTTCTTTTAAGAACAAGTTTATTATTTCTGTGTAAGGTGAAGAGAAACCAAGTACATTAAAAGAGTGTTGGGATTGTTATTGACTGGTTCTGTTGTGTCTGCGCCATTCTTGTTAGATGAGTGATAGTTCTAGGGAAGTGAAAGGGTAATTTTTTTAAGAGTGTACAGTTCTATGAAAGGAGGCATGTCTTCAGTCTCACTGTTTCTAAGCTAGTGGAACAATTGCTTGCTACTCCTGAGAAGCCAGGGAGACTGGGATTTGAAAAAAAACATGTTTGGCTCCAATAAAAGTGAACTGGCATACCCAGCAGAAGTGTGTGGTAATTTAATATTTTTTTCACTGGTAATTACTCCTTAAAAGATTTTAACTAGGCTGAAGAGTGCTGTTATGTAATTTAGCTGGAGGGAAGAAGGACTGTTTCTTTTGACTGATTTGATTTGTTTGGGTTTTTTTAAGTCAGTGTACTTAAAGGCTGGGGAAAGGAATTTAACATGAAGGATGACTTGGCTCCTTCAAAAGCAGTTCCATGAGCTGTTTAGAAGGTAATTGACAAGTATTAGGGTTATTTGCCCTGACAGGACCTGGTGAAGAAATTCGTGTTGAGCTAAGATTTCAAATGTGGATCCTTTTGTCTTGCTGGGTATTTACCTAATTCGGTTGATAGTTGAACCAGTGGCAATATTGCAGCCTGACTTTCTTAAAATGATGGTAGGAGTCTTTATGGAAACCATAACTTACTGATGAAAAAGATGTGCTGTGTTCTAGTTCCTGAATGTTTCTGAGCTGACATGTGGCCATTCCTACTTGATTATTTTATTTTAATGAAGCATTCAAGCAGTCACTTGGCTTTTCAGCAATTTTTGCTTCATCCAGGGTTGTCTTTCAATCATCTCCCATTTGAGAAAAGCAGTAACGGATGAAGCCCTGTTCTTTAGAAACCTGAGCAGCCACACTGCTCCTCTCCCAGCTCTTAAAATTCTTTTTGAAAAGTAAAAGTGTTAGTGAAGTATCTGTGATAGTACTAGCAGTGTGATAGAGTGGATGGTTAAAACTCATTATGGTATTTGGTCTTCTGACACCCACAAAGTACTCTACAAAGATTGAAAGCAGTGAAAGTGAAGGATGGCACAAATGCCTGGGAATTAAATTATAATGTATATGACTGTTCATACCAGTCCCCATTTTAGTTATCTCAGATGGGGGAATGTATTTCTGCATGATTAGGATTCCTTTGGTTTGTTTTCATGGCATTCAGTGGATTTATAAAGATGTTTTAAAAAACCACACACAGAGTCAGAGTTTTGATACAGTACTGTAGCATCAGCAATTGATATTATATCGTGACCCTGCACTCACCAGGTTATTCTGTCTTTTGTTTCAATGGTGTCTTCCAGGTATCTTGAGGTAATACAGGTTCACATAGCTAGGCTGACTCACTCACTAATTTTCTTGATGTATTGCACCACAATGAAGTAGTTCTGGGATGCATTCCATGGCTGTTTTAATCTTCTTGATTATAGCCTTCTAGAATATTAAGGGAAAAGTCCTTATAAAGTGAGCTGGAGCTGGTTAATATTGTGAAGAAATAAGAATGCATGGATCTCTCTAGGCATCTGTTTGCTGTATCAGGGTGTACCAGAGTGGGCTGCAGGACTTTTAGTGTAACCCAGTACAGCCACACAAAACTTACTGCCAGACAGAACAGAAAATTAAGTCTTATTTTGATAACGTCTGTTGCTTTAATTTACAGGGTCAAAGTGCACAGTGTTGGTTTTAGGAACAAAGTATTCATTTCTAGTGTCAGAACTTCATTCAGAGAAATTCAGCTGAGGTGTTCATTGAGCTCTGTAGGAATAACTTCCAATCTTAAAAATAATTTAAAAATCCTTAATTCATGAGACAGTGATGGAGACCATGCAGTTTCCTATCAGAGAGCTGGTTAGGAGGCAGCATTAGCATAACTGGTTGTTATCATTTGTGTGTAGTAAAGGGCTTTGTTCATCTGGTAGACACCTAACAGGGATCAGTGCTGATACTGAAAATGATGCACTTAATGAGCTTTTGGGAGAGTTTAGTAAGAAATACGACAACCTTCTCCATTATTTTTACTTACAATTGGATGTGTCTTTGTAAAGTTTGTGTTTTGTTACACTAAATGCAGAGAATATTGAGGAAATCAGAATGATTTAAAGCACCTGTATTGATTTGAGATGACTTCTAGGTGAAGTCTTTTTTGGTAGAACTAATCAAGCACATTGTTTTTCCTGCCTGTCAAAGAAGAATACGTGTTTTGTTTTTCTGAAAAGTAATTATTTTATTTGAATTCTACAATTAAAAGATTTGGCAATTGATAGGGCTGCTTATTTGACAATCCAAGAGCTAATATATTCATTTGAAAAGACCATAGTGTATGTCATATCCATCTGTCAAAGTAAATAATGAATCTAAATCAGTGGCTCTCAGGGAACTGCACTAGTGTTAGCTTTGTAAAATTGCATTTATTTATTTGATAGATTTTGTTGTGTAGAAAATATACAAAAACGATTTCAGTAAATCTGTTTAATCTTCAGTAGTTTAAATTTAGCCTTTCGGTATGGATGATGCATTGTTTTGCATTAAAGATATTTTATATTCTTTGTGTACCAAAGTACATGAAGACAGAAAGCAGTTGAATTTATCTGTTTGCAGTTTGAGAGTAAGTAGTTTAAAAAAAAGAGCTAACCTCAAAAAAAGGAAAACCAAAAAAAACCAGAACAAACCTTAAAGCATCACAGCAGTAAAATCCCCCCAAAAACAACTTGCATTTTTGCAGTGAGGATTAGTGCTTCTAACTACCAGAGTTTTCCTTCTTATACAGATAGCTTGAATGAGTTTTGATATCAAAACCAGTATTAGAGTGTGTTCTGCTCTGAATTTGCTTATTCCTAACACTGAGTTGTGTGAACACACCTGTCCCATAGTGGAATTTACTAATTTCAGGGTAAGCATACTTCAGGTAATTCTCATTTTATGACACCCAAGACATTATTAGATCTGTTTTATTCTGACAAGGTTGTGTTAGGTGGTGACACATTCCCTTACATGTTTCAAACCCCTCAGCTGGACACATATTTGAAATTGACTTAGACAGCATTTAAAATAAAGTGTGATTCTCTAAACCAGGATTTTGTAGATAACATTAAGTCATTGGTTTCTGTTCTACCACTCTCCTATAAAATGAAAATTTAGTATTGCAAACCTGTTACAAATAGAAAGCTAAAAATTACGTGCGTAGGCAGATCTGATTTTTGACATCCTCTGCTTTCAGTTGAAATGCAGTTGTAAGATTCCATTAATCTATTTCTCTGCCTTCAGATGGCTAATATCAACCCTTAAATTTGGGGTAAACTTAATATCCTGCTGCTCACAAAGTATGTTTGGTTGACACCTGGTGGTGATTCTACAATACATTTGAGAGTGGGCATCTCTGTCAGGGCAGATCACAACAGTACAGCACCTCTTGCAAGCATAACATTTTCCTGTATGTCCTATTGAGCTTTGGTTGTTTATCATCCTCCCACCTGAACCCTTCTCTGTTAATGAATTTCTATAAGGAAGCCAGAGATTTGAGGTTAACCAGTCAAATGCCTTCATTTCTGGTAAGCGCTCTGGGCAACACAAAACACCCAACAATCCTTAAGTTTGTCCAGGGGAGTTCTTGTCACCTCTGTTGCAGTGTTAATACTGGGGCCTACCAGTGGCAATCTTAGCCACCTCCTCTTGAGGCTTTTTTCACAAGTGCTTTCAGTGTCACACTAATATCTATATTATATACTCACTCCTGTTAGTGGTTTCATCAAGACTCATACTAACCAACTGTGAAGTTCAGAAGCATTTTTTAGTCGCTTAAATTACAGATGAAGCAAATTTCCAGAATGTACTCATTTATTGCAAACAGCTTCATCAAATTATGTTTGCCTTTTCCTAATTTTGCAAAATTTAAAATTATAAATACAGCATTTCATTTTGCAGAATCTGATAAATCTGATGGATTGTGCAGCGCTCTTCTTCCCTAAATTTTGCAAGTTGTTTTCACTTTAGTTTCTGTTGATGTGCCTTGTGAAGTACCTATTCTGTCTGAGAATACATTTTGTTATTTTTTTTTTAAGTTACATATAGAGAAAATATGACCTGTAGAGTTTGGCAGTTGTATTGTTACTGATGGGAAAAGGTACAGGAATAAAGTAGTAAAATCAAAGCAAAAGGGATGCTAGTATTTGAGGATTTCTTGTTTGTGTGGTACATCTGTCATGTCACACTTAAGTCTGTCTGTCCTTGAAGACAGTACAAAAAGTGATACTGATCTAACATGACACTTCCTGTTTTACAAGTAGGAATGAAAAAAAACATACATCTAAATAACAGTGTTGGTATGTGAAACTTCACATATGAATGTCACAGATTTTTAACAGCTCTATGGTCGAAAGGAGCTGACTTGCTACCATGTGTATTAGTCACTTCCTAAAATTTGGAACATGATGCATTTCCAAGTGAAGGAAACTTTACAAATGAGCTGCTGCTCTTTCTGGTTATCACAGTATTAGTTAACAGCCAAGCTTCTGAGTCTTTGGCAGGAAGGCCCTGTTTGTTAAAGTTTCTGAGAAGATTGTCTTGATTTAACACAGGGATTAATTTAACTTGCTTTTTTTCACAGCTGCTTCTATATTCTGTATTTCTTCCTCATGACTTCAGAATCTCAATCCTGTTTGAGTCGTTTTAGTAACCCCTTTTTACAACATTAACTTCAGTAACAGAAAGCAGACTTCAAGTGTTAGGATTTCCTCAGCAATGTGCATTGCTTTAGTGAAAGCTGAGTTTTGTATCAGTCCTCAGCATAGGAAAGATGTGAACTTGTTAGAGTGGGTCCAGAGGAAGCCACAACGATCAGAGGGCTGGAACAGCTCTGCTGGTGCAATGGAGAGGATAGACAAAGAGAGCTGATGTGGTTCAGCATGGAAAAGAGAACTCATTGCAGCCTTATGGTACTTGAAGGAGGCTTACAAAAAAAAAGGCAGAGCAGATTTTTACAAGGGCAGATGGTGGTAGAATGAGGGGAAGTGGTTTTAAATTAAAAGAGGAGAGATTTTTGATTAGATACAAGGAAGAAATTCCTTACTGTGTGGGTGGTGAGGCACTGGAACAGGTTGTTCAGAGAAGTTGTGCTGCCTATCCATGGAAGTGTTCAAGACCAGGTTGGATGAGGCCCTGAGTAACCTGCTCTAGTAAGTGGCGATCCTGCCCATGGCAGGGAAGTTGGAATTAAATGATCTTTAAGATCCCTTCCACCACAAACCATTCTATGATTCCATGATGTAAAACTAATTACTTGCATATCCTCTTAAAAGTATTGCTATTTTTGCTCATCTCTAAGCATATTTAAATAAAACCATCATCATCTTTTCTAACAGCTTTTACCTGCCAAAAAGTTTTGGGAACCTGATGATTCTGCAAAAGATGGACAAAAAGGGATATTCCTTGGTGACGAGTGGAGAGAGACTGCATGGGGAACTCCTCGTAAGTGGTTGTTGTATATTTACTGAAAAATCAGTCATGATTACTGAATGTTATTTCAAAGCAAATTTTAAACTGTATATTGAATTTTATTTTCCTTTCATTTTAGTTGTGAAAATGTATACTGCGTTGTGATTGTGTTTTCATAACGCTTTTTTAAACTGTGATTTGGAATTTTTTATTTAATTAAATTTTTGTCTTCATATTGCTGTTGTAATGAAATGCGATAACACTGCAAGTTGTATTTTTAAAAATACCATAGTTTTATTTATTTATTTGTTTTTAACAGACCATTCTATGTCCCAGCCTATTATGGTACAGAGAAAGCCTGGACAGGGTTTTCATGGAAACAGTGAAGTAAATGCTGTATTGTCTCCACGATCAGAAAGTGGTGGCCTTGGAGTGAGCATGGTAGAATATGTGTTAAGTTCCTCTCCAGCTGATAAATTGGATTCCCGGTTTAGGAAGGGAGCTTTTGTAAGTAATGCAGTGTGTTAAGCTTGCCTGGTTACCTGCTATGGTCTTTGTTACATGGTTTTATTTTCTGTTCTCTTAATCAGTTTTTATTGTTTAATTCTTTTCTTTAGAAGGAAGTGTGTAGTTGCTGTTTGTCTGTCTTCCTTGGTTGGAGGGGCAAAAGAGGGGAGTGGTTTGGGAATCTTAACTGAATAGCTGTCTTAAAGTGCTTTCCTAAAAACTTTATTTAAAGGTAGGAAAAAGACTGCAAATAGCTTAATTTAAAATGTGTGGTGAGTTTTATTGTAGATCTTCCTGTTGTATGTTTTCATGCGGGTTTGTTTTGTAACTGGATGTTTTAATTGTATAAAATAAACTTTTATCTAATTCAAAGTGTTACTGCTTTAACAGCACCGCTATAGTTAAGGTTGAGTTAGCTCTTCCATTATAAATCTTGGCATTCCTTTTCACATTTTGGCAGTTATTAATTGCATGTGGTTGAAACTTGATAACCAAGTTACCCACCAAATGCAATTTCATTGACAACAAACTGTTTGTATTGTTTACGTGCACTGTAGTGTAGAATTAGGTCACCTTGTGGTGCTCCTATTGTGTTCTGTTCAATATTCAGAATCAAACAGATTCTTTTTCCTCAGGGCACTAGAGATGCTGAAACAGATGGACCTGAGAAAGGAGATCAGAAAGGCAAGGCTTCTCCATTTGAGGAGGACAAAAACAGAGATCTTAAACAAGGAGATGATGAGGATGTTACTAAAATAAATGGCAGAGGTTTGCCAAATGGAATGGATGCCGATTGCAAAGATTTTAAGTAAGCTTTTAACTGTTTCTCAAGAAGACGAGCATGTCTCTTAAGGGCATTATTACAGTTCTGGTTTGTGTGTCAGCTTTAAACATTACCAGCTGCAGACTGATTCTTCCCTCTCAAGTCCTCCCTTTCCCACCGTGCCACATGTTTCTTAGGATGTCATTAATGTGTGTGTCACTTCTCATGAGACAAATTCATCTTAACATAGTAACTATTAAAAGTAAATGGGTACTTTCTGAGTGTGGTGAATTAAAAAGGGATGAAAACTTTAACCCTTTTAATGTCAAACTAAATTTCTTTCTCTCTCTGCTTCTTTTTAATGCTCTTTTGCACCTGAGTGTTCTTGTAGAGAGTAAGTCCTACAGAATTTTAACTTTCCTTCTGATTTTGCTAGTGGATACCACAGCCTAACACAGCTAATCATTTCCCCATAAGTCTTTATAGAAGCCATATCTTTGACTAAGGTGGAGCAAGGTATTTTCTTACTCATATAATTAAATGTCACCTATGGAATGGTGTTGTGGTTTGGTTGTTTTTGTAGGGAAAAACAGATTGGACCAAGCTTAAGCTTTTGAACAGTGAACCCTTCTTATATGACAGCACAGCCAGTCTGGTTTTTTTTTCCTAATACTAAACTGCATTTTAAATTGGGTATTTTTAAAGGGCTGATCCTTCTTTCTTGAATGACTGCAATGCATTTGTAAGTGTCATAAAGAAGAATTAAAAAGAGAACTAGAGTGCTGCACATAAATTTGTATTAATGTGATGAACATGACTACTAGATAGTTGTGGTTTCATTAGTTCATTACTGAACAAGTATATTAAAATGCATGTTTGAATCCCATATGTAAGTATTTCCTACCCTTAAAAAAATGTATTTACCTGAGGCTAAGGAGGGATTCTTCAAGTCTGTTTTTCAAGATGTATCATTGAAAATAATACAATACCAAGCATACCAGAGAGCTCACATTGGCTCCTCTGGGATGCCTGCTGCAATAAGCACAATAAACAAAGTTACCTTCATTGTTACCCATCACAAATACAGAATAACTTGTGTCCTGCTTTTCTTTACCAGTATCTATTTCAATTTTGAAATAGGTGTTTGTAAAGTACCCTCTATATTGTTTAAAGAGAGAAGTTATTAAAAAATAAACAAATGCAAAAAAGCATCCAAAGCCAGTAAACCTCTCAAAAAAAAAAAAATAAGGCCATCTAAATGGAATGGGCCATATAAAGTGGTGGTATAGAGCCCTCCAAACAGAGGTTTATAATTGAAGTATTGACACAACTTTAACTATAGCAACAGAACAGCACTAGAACAGCAACCTGTGTTAGCTAACCATAAGTATTAACAAAGGAACTTCATCCTGTCCTCCTCCTTGTATTTTTATTGTACTTGTAGCATTTTTAAACTAAGTATGTACTAAAATAACTGCCTTTTTTCCTTTTGTTCTTCACTTTGTTGATGCTGTATTTCACTTGGGAAAAATAAGGAATATTAAACTGCTTTAAACTCACGTTTTGAATAAGACATGGTTGCTTGCTAGGTTATTTAGATGGTAAGCCAGTGTTTTATATGCAATCACCATGAGGTTGCTTGTTACATTAAAAAAACCTCTAGTCGAAACACTCCTCCTTTCCTAGACATATTTTGTCCAGAGTAATAAATCATACATTTAACTCCCTAAAAGGCTGATTTCTAGCTGTACAGACTTAAGTGTTGTTATCAGCCATGACATAAGTACTAGTAGATTTCTTTGCATTAGTCATGTGCTTCAGTGAGGAGCAGATACTTTGGCTTTGGAGCCCTGAAGAGGAAGCAGAACAGGTAGTACTAAGGCTGTGTGTCTGACCTAGAAGTAGCAGTACAGCATACTGGTCTGGCACTGTACTGCTGGAATAAACATAGGTTCTTCCCTCAAGATAGCATTTGGTATTTGAGCCCAGTTCTCACAAGTGAAGCAAACTTAACTAGAAGTTTTACATTTCCTGAGAAACAATATATAATCATAAAGTTCTGCCAATGCAATAATGTTATTTTCTCACACAACTCTTTCCTAGTAGTTTTTGATTTTTGCTAGTAAAAATTGATAGTCTAAACAATATGGCCTCCCCCAGTGTGTGAGGTAGCATTCCAAATTAAGGTATCCTAAATCTAACCAAATAGTGTTGGGAATATCTTTAGGATGTCACTCTGTTGACACCTCACTTCATCTGTTTGCCTGTAGGTGTTTATAGGTGTACAGAAAGTCCCCTCTAGTCAGTGGGAGTGTGACTAATACTGCCAAATGAGAGAGCAATCCAGCTTTTATCTATAATACTGTATCTATGATATTGTATATTCTATTCAGGGTTATGTTAGGAGCACTTTTTCCCCACCAATCATCAGTGTAGGATAGTCTATTAAATGAGTTGTGTAGGAAATGTTTTAGTCACATGCTAAATCAAGTGGTTAATTTTACTCAAGGTAAAAATATATTGCTTGCTTTTCAGATATCAAAAATTGTTACTATAGTGTATGTTTGTCTTTTGCAGTTGAAATGTTGCTGTGTGATTCTGTTCTTTGGCGTAAAATGCCCTTAGCCATTGCTTCTTTTTAAGTTTTCTCTTGAGTATGTTTCATGTCACTACCAAAATACAATAGAGACATCCCAAAATTCATAGGTGACCACAAGTCACTCCACTCAAAACAGCCTCACAGATCAGTTTATTTTCCTCACAAGTGATTTGAAGGGCTCTCTAGTCAGTCTTAAACTTAAAAAAAAAACCCCAAAATTATGCTTTAGAGTTAAATGCATTCTTTGTCTTGAACCATCAGTGCATGCTGGTTGAAAATGTTAAAATGAGTCTGCTTCCCTTTGTAAAGTCTCTTGAGTTCAGAGCTGCTTTGAAAGTAGAAATCCTATGCTATGCCTGTGGACAGCTTTATTTAAGATTGAAGAGTCTGTCTTAAATTTCTTCTGAACAGTCGTACCCCTGGAAGTCGACAAGCCTCCCCAACAGAAGTAGCTGAACGCCTGGGCCCCAATCCTAGCACCACAGAAGGATTAGGTCCACTTCCCAATCCTACAGCCCATAAGCCTCTGGTAGAAGAATTTTCAAATCCAGAAAATCAGAATCTAGATGCCATGGAACAAGTTGGTCTTGATTCTCTCCAGTTTGACTATCCTGGCAATCAGGTACAAATGGACTCTTCAGGAGCTACTGTAGGACTTTTTGACTACAATTCTCAGCAGCAGGTTAGTAATGGACTGTGGCAAATTGATCCTTTAAGTTGATTATCCTCTTGATAATCAGTCATTTCAACATGCACTCCAATATTATTTTGTCTGTGACTTAGTCAAGGGCAAATAATTGTATAATTAATCTAAAAGAATATTTTTGCATAATTTTCTGGTTTAGTAACTTGCTATTACAGAAGCTTGGTTTGACTTCCTTGTTTTGTAAGCAAATCCAAGTATATTATAGCTCTGACTTTTGAAAACTGAAATGCTTTTTTTTTTTTTCAAATAGCTTTTCCAGAGGACTAATGCTCTGACTGTTCAGCAGTTGACAGCAGCCCAGCAGCAGCAATATGCACTGGCTGCAGCTCAGCAGCCACACATAGGTGAGGTTTCTGTACAGTACAGTAAGTGTCCCTGGCAAAAGTGGGTGTGTTGCTTTGATAGAATCCTTTCAATTTACCTAGTCTTCTCATTCAAATAGATACTGATCACTTGGCCCGTTGCAGTGGTTCTCATGAAAACTCAGAATGACTGTCTGTGTCTGTACTGTCCTTAGTGTGGAGGTTTTCTGTTGTAAATTTTCCCCTTTGGGCAGCTGTATACAAAGAAATAAAACTTATATTTGCTTCTGTAGCATAGTAGTTGAATGTTGATGGGCATAAGAGTTAAAAATGCTTACTGTTATAAGCAGTAATAGAAACACTAGCTTTATATACTGAAAACCAATATGCAGTTGTAAGATTCTGTTGCAGGTTAGTATTTTAGTAATCCAGTTAAAAACCATTGTAGAGTATAATTTTGAAATCCTATTGTTGCGTTGACTAAGTTTTAATTTTTCTTTGTTAATGGCACTATTTAAACAGCTCTTTCTACTTGCAGGTGCCCCTGTCATAGAGCTAATTCTTTAGCATGCATTTTTTCAGTGCCTTTAGTTCAGTGAGTTACTTAACTACATCAAGTTCTTTGTGTGCTGCAACCCAACAAGGAGCCTTTATTTCAGTGGCAACGATTTTATCTTCCAGTCTGAGGAAGCTGTCGGTGTTTAGGGGAGGGAGGTTGGAACACAATGGAAGCAATTCCTTGTTTAAGGAAGGGAGATAATCGGGATTCCTCTCCAGTTCCACTGGGCTGTTGGGCTGTGTGTGCACAAATGTCTTTCCTCTGTGAGAGAAGAAGGATTCTCAGGCAGGCAGAAGTAAGCATCTCCAGTGACTTGTGTCAGTGCTTTCCTGCAAATAAGTTTTTCTGCCAGCTTGTTTAGATAGGTTGGGATGTCCACTCAGACAGGGATCAGCAGCCTATAGCTGGGATTGAAAAGTAACAGGTCTTTAGTGTTACAGCTTACAAATACAGGCTGAGAGCTGGAAGGATGGCAGATTGAGATGTTTGTGTGAGTCCACAGGTCCTGTCTTTGACTTCTGAACTTTGGAGAAGCCTCTACTTTGTATGAAGTGCTGACTTAAATTTTCCTCATTAAAATGCAGTCCCTTCTCATGTGCACATTAATAGAAATTTATCAAGAAATATTTGGAAGGAGGGACATAGGTTGATGTGCTTTACTTGCTGCAACAGGTGCTGACTCAGTGTTGGATAAAGCACGAGAACCCAGCTGACAGGGGGAACTCTGGGTAGCGATGCTTTGTTTGCCAGAATTTCTGCAGTTGTCTCCTTCCATTGCAATTCTTATATCAAATTCGGATTCTTGGGAAGTAAAGTTAGCATCTCATAACTGGTTGTTTAAAAGCTAGGTATCTGACTGAAACTGGTTAAATATTTTCTTAATTGTCAGTGAAGAGAGATTTTTGTCTCTAGCGGGTGGTTCATTTCATCTGGCTAATTCACTTCAGACACTTGATGACTTGTCTGCTACAGATTTCCTTGCAAGACTAGTTTAGCTTTCAGATTGTTGAAATTGGGCAAGATACATTCCACTTTGAATAATCCCTTCTGTGTAAGGATGGATAGACACATATGAGGTAAATCTCCTTGGAGTCCATAGATCCAACAAAACAAAGCTGTTAGGCCTTGGGATTAGTAAGGAAGGACTGATGAGAAGACACTGAAGTGTTGATTTCTGTAATTACCTGCTCTTAAGAGGTTCCAATGTACAAACAGTTCTGATTTTAACAGATAGACTGTATGATTTGGGTGTTGTGAAAATGATGATGCTTGCTAAGAATGTTGGCTGTAATGAAACTCTGTTTGTTACTGCAGCAGGCGTATTCTCTGCAGGCTTGGCCCCAGCTGCTTTTGTGCCAAACCCGTATATTATCAGTGCTGCTCCTCCAGGGACTGACCCGTACACTGCAGCTGGATTAGCTGCAGCAGCTACCCTAGCAGGTAACTCAACACTGGAAATGTCTGTCTTGATAGTTCCACCAAATGAAAAGAGAAGAAAAAGGGAAATTGGTCCTGTTTATTCTATGCACATGTAGTTCTAGGAAGGAGAGACTTGTGGGAAAATTAATACTGCCATTCTGAAAATCTTTACTCAAGGAAAAAGGATTTCACTTTGTTATATATGGATTCCAAGTTTCTCTTGTCACTGGACTTTCATATACAAAAATTAGGCCTTTTTATCTGTTCTGAAAGTGTTTAATGAGGTGCATCTGACATTGACAGTATGTTTTATTTTGAAAAGATGAAACAGCTAACCTTTCCTTGTATGTTTTTACTCAGTGCATTAATTTTCAAATTCCAGCTTTTTTCATTCCCAGTGGGTATGAGAATAAAGATGGTCTTCAGCATGTTAAAAGGCCTAGACAACAGAGAAACCCAGGAAAATCTCTTAAATAGTTACTAGATATCACTGTGAAACAACATGACTGAGTATTCAAGTCCCAGCTAGTGCTCAGGCTTGAATATAACATTTAAAAAAGCATCTCCTTTGCTTCCGTATGGTATTTCACAGGGAAGGCAGTAGAAAAAAGTAAGACATGTATACATAATGGTTTGTATGTACAATGCCATGATACAGAGAGATTATTCTTCTACAGGTTTTTCATCACTAGACCAGAAGAGTTAAGTGTGCCCTCTTTGAAGAGCATCACGTATATGCAGGGGAGGCACAGGCAATAGCTGTGTTTATGAGCAGGGGCATCATACGGAAAGGAGGAATCACAGATGATCAAAGTCTCAGCACATCACTATCAGGAGGATAAATTTTGTTCATTCTATGATATTCTGAAATGATCTTTCTTCCACACATGAAAACTGATTTTGAATGTTCTTTGGTACACAGACTCTTTAAATGCAGAATGCTTTAAGGTTTTTTCTTTGTCATCTGAGTCTCAGAAAGGGTATTCATTTTTTTTCAGAGAGAAGATAGGGTGTGAATTTTTTAAATTAACCCATTTGTATTCATGTGTCATATTAAAAAATATGGGAATTCTCTCTTTTAATACCAATTTCTCTTCTGAAACTGAGAAGATGGATCAATGAGGGATGCTACAAACAGTGTTTTAAGCAGCTGCACTAGATGGAATAATCCTGCTTTCTGGTTTTAGGTCCTGCTGTGGTTCCACCTCAGTATTATGGTGTTCCGTGGGGGGTGTATCCAGCCAATTTATTCCAGCAGCAAGCTGCAGCAGCAAATACCACAGCAAATCAGCAAGCAGCTTCCCAGGCACAGCAGGGACAGCAACCGGTATGTTCAGCATGAAAAGCAGAGGTGCCTTACCTTAACATTCCAGTGTGTGATGGTCAGCTGCCAGAAAATGTTACATAATTCAGATATTGCGTTTTACTGTATAATAAATTAATGTTAAAAACTCTCTATTTCCTTACTGATTGTCACTGTCTCACACCCTGTTATTTTACAGTCTCATCTCTTAAGATAATAAGCATTAAAAATTGTTCTTTTTTCAGGTTGCTATGCTATTGTGTGTGTAGGTACTGCTTCCTGTGTAGTAAATTATTGTCAAGTTTAATCTGGAAAACTGACATAAGGGAATGAAAAGATACACTCAGGCAATTTTAGGAGGATATTTTTTTCTTTTAAGCTTGGGAAAAAAATCCATCTGTGTTTTCATAAATTAGCTGTCACATTTTTCCATCCCTTCAAAAAGTAGGGGGAAAAGTGGGAAAATAAAGGTGTTAGCAGTAGTTTTGTTGCTTCACAGGAAGGAATGCCCAACTTATTTTTCTTTGACATTGTTGTGTTACAACATCACCATGTGCCATATGGTGTTTTGCCTTTGGTGAAGCGTTATTAAGAACTTGTTGAAAATTCCATTTAAGTACTTTTAAAAAAAAATGCTAATTTTCTATTGTTGCTCTGGATACATTTTTAAACTATTGTATGCGTTTTCAATATAAATGAATGGCAATTTTGACAAAGGAAAAGCCCAAATTTTACAATAACTTTATACTTGAATGAATGTAAGCATTTCAAATTTCTTACCAGCAGTGTGGTTAATTTCAATGCCATTCTTAGAAATGTAATATTATAAGTCTAATATGCCATGTAGTTCGAGGGGTTTCATCGCTGTTTTTTATATTCAGGTGGATATTTCTTTCTGCTGGTTGTTTTTATCAGTGACCTGCATTGGTAACTGAATGTGTATTGTCTCTGCAGTGTCTTTTTGTTTTCTCTGTAAAATTAATACTGATTTATGCAAATAACATATACAGTTCTTTGTGGGAATATATTGTGAGCTGTATTTCTCCCTTATTTCAGACTTGAAAAAGTTGATTTTAACCAAGAGAAATAGAGTAGTTGCAAGAATTTAGATTGCTTTTCAGTCAGATTCCCAGAGATTCGCTGTCAGAACATAATAAAATACACCTGCATTGCATGGTGATGGAGTGTTATGTGAATGTTTAAAACTCAGTGGGTGCATTATTTACAGCACTGTTGGCAGTGGAATGTTAATTATTTAGACAAGTTACTACAAGTGCTGAGAGACTCAGATTTACATCATTCAGCTGCCTTTAAGTAATGTAAACAAATGTGTTTATGAACACATTTGAAGGTCAGGTGTTCAGTTAATAAGTAATGTAGAGCATAAAATGTATCACTTACAGATTTTCTTCCTTCCTTTATACTCATTACCGTTGATGGAACATACATCAGCCCTGCTGTCCAGAGCATGGCAGATATTTTATGGTCATGTTTGTCAGCAAAATGGTATCTACCTTTTATTCTTTATATGTGTCTATTCTTGAGACCAACAAGGTGCAGTGTAACTTTCTTTTTACTTTTTCCACAGGCTTTATTATTGTCTGTGAAGGGGTCAGGCTACAAATCTAAAGATGGGGGATCACACATGTACTTTTGTAGGGTTTGGGGGGATCACAAGTAAACCAATGGAAAACAGGTTACATTATCTTTCTTTGTTTGGGACAACCAATTATAAAGAACCAAACCTAACCAATAATGTTCTAAAAGGATAAGAAGAGCTTACATTTTTCTAACATGAGTCATTCAAAGCAAGTAGTTTTTCTTATCTCAGAGGAGGTTCCAGGGGGCCGTCCAGGGCTGTTTGCAGAGGGATTCATCTCTGCTACAGTGCAGAATTCTCAAAATGAAAATCAGGGCAGAGAGACATAAAATAATTACAGCAACTGTTCTAGACCTTTGTTAGCACATAATAGATTGGCTTCCTTACCTTTTAAAGAAGGGGTGTTGTGTTGGCCTTTTGCAGGTCCTGCGAGCTGGAGCAACTCAGCGCCCGCTCACTCCCAACCAGGGGCAGCAAGGGCAACAGGCAGAGTCACTTGCAGCAGCTGCAGCAGCAAATCCAGCTTTGGCTTTTGGTCAGGGTCTTGCTACAGGCATGCCAGGTATGTATGTTACCAGTGGATTAAGAGATTCACTGAAAGTAATAGTATTGGTGTTACTAGGTAACAGATTAACAAGGTCCTGTTACATTTATGATAAGCTGCTTAGAATTGAGTTTTCTAGTTTTATGTTATTCAGTTGGTTTAAAATACTGGCACAATATTTTTAGAGCACAAGAAACTCCTGTAACATGTATTATTGGGAGCATTTTCTCTGTATTTGCTGTTACAAATGTATGCACAAGGAATATGATGGATTTTTCAAGATAATTTCATATATAATAAAGCAACTACATGCTGTCTTTAAAAATCATGTGTTCTCTGGTTCCTCTGCAACAGGAGGTATTAAGTTTTACTAGAATGACTTCTATTTGGGACATAATAATATCTAAAATTCAGAATCCAAAATTAAGACATTTAAAATAAAATTACTGCTTGAGCATATCTGAAGATCACAAAATGCTTGGAAGCACTCCAGAGTTTGGAGCCTCAGATTCTTTCAGTGTACATGGCTTCTGACTTCCTGAGAAATGGTTTATGTGTTGGGGAGTGGTTAGCTTGAAGTTCAACGTCTTTGAAGTTCTAAGTCTTTGGTACAGTTACCTGAGCAAGAGGAATTTCAGTGTACTTGGCTGTTTTGCAGTATGAAAGTTAGAGTTTTTACATAGTTAAGTTAGATAATGTTGATGTATTCCTTAGACCAGTACAAGTTCTCTCCTTGGTCAACACCACTGTGAGATGCCTTGCAGTCTGGAGCCAGAGTTGTTTGCTGCATGTTCTGGGGCTGTACTGTGCACTTTGCTTCCCATGAGCACATTTTAGATTCGAAATCTGCAGAGCTGACTAGCTATTGTGTTTTTCTTGTCTATTTTCTTTTATAACTGCAGTTTCTATTTCTTCTCATGCAGTAGTTATCTTCAGCTTTTAACATCTTTCTCCTAAAATGAGGAATCAGCAAGGTGCTGTCCTGGCACCTGCCAAGCTGTACTTCTGCACCTCACCAAAGCAGTGGATAAGGCTTACAAACAGTGAGGCATGTGAGAGATGTTATAAGCATCTTTGCACAAGTCTCAAAGGCTTAACTTCAGCTTTTGGTTTTTTGTTTCTTGGTTTTTTTGTTTTGTTTGTGTGGGTTTTTTGTTGTTGTTGGGGTTTTTTGTTGTTTTTTTTGTTTGTTTGTTTGTTTTTGGTGGGTTTTTTTGTTTTTTTTTTTTGTTTTTTTTTTTGTTTTTTGTTTTGGGTTTTTTGGGAGGGGGTGTGATGTACATTTGTTTATAGTTATATATCAGTTCTTTGGATCTGGAGTAGCTATCTTAAGACTAGCTCTTAAAACCCATAGAGCCCATCCACTCTTCCCCCACCCTCCAGGTGGCTGATGGAAAGTAATACTGAGTGGTCAAATACATAACCTCAGCAGTGCAAGAGCCTGTCCTTTGAAGAAGGTACTTGAAGACATTCTTTTCCTCTTCCACAAGTCCCAAAAGGTTTTCCAGGAGGGCAGGAGCCTTTTTATTCAGTTTCCATTATAAGTTCTTGGTTTATCCCATCTGATGCTGCAAACCTGCATCATCAGAGAAGAGCTTGATTCTTGTGAATATATTTCAAACTGTTCTGTAATAGGAATTGTGTGCAACTGACTTCAGCTTTACCAACCACACTATAACAGGGAATAAGGCTCAAAATATAAGGAAAGAAATTTATTTTTTCAGCCATCATCATATGGGTTTGTAGTGAGTCATAGGGAGTGCTGGTGATTCCTCTTTTTAGAGTAAGAAGAATTTAGGCTGAGGAAATGAATGCATGTCTTTCTATATAGGAATCTTGTTACTGGATTTGGTATCTGTATTTGAGAGGGATACTTGGGCTCCATTTATAGCAAGCAAAGAGAAATAAGAACTTGATTTGTTCAATTTACTCTTGATTTGTCCACCTCTATTTTAGTTTCCTGATTTGGGATAAAGCGAGTTTGGCTTTAGAGATGTCTTTTTTTATTACCTTACTATAAAATTGAGTCAAGATGACTAAATAATATCTAGATACCAAGATGTCATTCAGTGAATCCCAGACAGCAACCACTGAGTAACACATGTAAAGTAATTAGCAAGATTAAGAAGTGTGGAATTCATGTTTCAATGGACTAAGATGTTCTATAAGACAAAGTGAAGGTCCAAAAGCTTGAGTTTCAAGGTTTTAAATTCTCTTTACAGTGTTTGTAGTTTGGCTTCACTGTGAGCTAGTAAGTGAGAGGATATTGTTCAGCTTGTCCATGCTGCTGTCCTGAAATTATTTGAGCTGCTTTCTTCTTGTCATAGCCTTCGTGTTGGATATAATTATGTTATCCCAACTATTTCATGGCTTTATTTTGAAATTTGCTATTTCAGGTGTTTCTTTGTTACCTGTTTAGGAAGGTATATTCCTGTGTTGCTTAAGATACATATGTCATTCTACATGCAGAGAGAAAGTGCCTGAAATCCAGGTTACTCTTCACATAAGAGTGTTAAGTCTCCTTTCAGAAAATCATAGAATAATAGAATGGTTTGGCTTGGCCTTACAGATCATCTCATTCTAACCCCTTGACATGGACAGGGAATCTTCCACTAGACCAGGTTTCTCGGAGCCCATCCACCCTGGTCTTGGACACCTCCAGGGGTGAGGTGGCAACAGCCTCTCTGGGCAACTTGTTCCAGTGACTCACCACTCTCATAGTAAAGAATTTGTTCCTAATATCCAATGCAAAGCTACACTCTTTCAGTTGGATGCCATTCCATCTTGTTCTGTGCTCTTGTAAAAAGTCTTCAGCCTTCCTGTAGGCCCCTCTGGGTACTGGAAGGCTGATAAAATTTTGGGTTCTTTTTTAAAACCACTGAATGTGAAAAGCATTTTGCATTGGAGTTATGCAATTCCATTTTAAGTTCTTCCTATCCTAATTGAGCAAGTCATTCAGTAACAAAGATTCTTTGAAAACAGAGTGTTTGTGCCTGAATATATGTGCAAGAGAGTGTCAAAGGGTTTTCCCAATTTCATAGGATAATCAGTATACATTCTTCTTAAGAATAAAACCAGTACTCATCATAGGCAACTTCTGGGCTTGGCTAAATCATCCAAAGTCTGGAGTCTACTTGAGACTTCAGTGATCTAAGGAGTGATTGTGCTCAGTGGAGATCTCCCTTGTGCAGTTCTGTAAAGCGACTGCAGAGCTCCTCAGGTTACCCTAAAATAGATGTCTATAGCAGCAGGTCAGCCAAATCCCTCCAGAGGCTCCACTGACTGCACTGACTAGGTCAAATACAACTTAGTTTTATGGAGCTCACACAATAAAGCTGTCACGGTGCATCTGGCTTGCAGGTGGACATGTAAACTGAGTACTCTGGAAAAAATGCCCATGTATAAAGCATTAAAATCAACAATTTCTACCCACTGGCTTTTGGTTTTATTACCTAGATGAATTTGAACTGTGACATTGCAGTGGGTAGTATGAAATAGCAATCAAATTTCATTATGACAGATACAGAGTATAGGTAAAGTTAAAGTGGTTATAGAAAGTATAAATGGGCTACTGCCTGGATAGTAAGTTCTGAACTTTGATTTGTGAGAGGATGTGCAGAGATAAGACTGAGCATGTCTTCAGCACAACATGCACGAAGTTGTAGGGGTCAGGTTTTGGAGAAAGTTGGGGAGGGGAGAGGATGGCATTTTTAAAAGAGGCAGATAATTGAGTTGGCAGTAAGGAGTGTCACATCTGTTAAATTGTGTAGAGAGAAGTGGCAAAGAGGCATACATTCAGATGTCATCACTGAGGGAAGTTGCATTACTGGATGGGTAAGTGCAATGCTAAGGATGAGCTGCATAAGCCAAGAGAACAGGTTTCATTTCCTCTCATTCTTTAGGTATATTCAAGGTTTGTGCGGTAAGAATCAGAAAGTTTTTCAGAGTCTGGTTTTTAGAGACATTTAGAAATAATTTCAGCAAAACACCATATTGGTAAACTAGATTGTTTACTTTCACATTCCCCGATGATACCAAGACAGTAAGTGTAGATAGAGCAATTGAACTCTTAAAATAAAAGGTGTGACTAGGAACTGATTAGGAAACAGTATGTTTTAGTTTTCTGACTGTATGGGAACACCACAGTGAACTTGAATGTGAAGGCACTGAAGTGAGCTTTGATAATTGTTAATTTTTGAGGAGCCACAGAGAGAGACGATGTGATGGAAGGTAATAAAAACTGAAACAGGAAGAGAGGGAATTAGAGAAATCTTCCAAGTCCCCACCTGCTCTCTCATAAGAGAGAAGGTAGAGGTAGTTTCTGGATTTGTGCTCACCTTTCAGGCATGAGGCACAATTTGTGGAATAATGGAAAGGAGAAGATTTAAGTTTTGCTGTGAGAGCTGTTCTTCAGTTATACAAGCTCATCTTAGATGGTTTCTTTGAAATTTTATTTTTGACATAAACCCAAAATATTTTATACCTTTGAGGCTGTAGATGCACTTATCAAGGTTTTAGCAATTTCACAAATTGTCAGTCCTATGTTATTTTGTTGTAGTGATTTAAGTAGAAGGCTGAGCCTATTTTGGCTCGGAATGTATTTCAGAAATTGGAAACAGGGATGAACCCATCAGTTCTCATTCATAGCTTGAACCTTCTGTGACAATATCTGGATTCTATTGACCTAGCTTATCATTACTTATTTTAAATGTACTGTCTATGGGTGGATCACAGGTTTGGGTAATGTCAGGGAAGTGTCAAGAGGGCTTGGGCATCTTGTAATGTAAAGAGCAAGGACAATTTGCTTCTTTTTTAAGTTTAGCAGTCATATGAGTAAATTATTTTAGAAAATCTAATATTAATGTATTCAACTGCATTAGTATTAATTTTGGGAAATTTAATTTATGCAAAATGTAAGTTATCTCACCTGCCCCCCTCCAAGTATTTTGCATTGGAAAATAAATTTGTTTACATCGTGGGCCTTATGTCATATAAAAAATGGTGTATTAGTTTTAGATGAGCACAAGGGTGTAAACATGGAATCAGTGGGGGTTTTATGCAGTTATATTTAACAGTTACAGTATTATCCATGGGTTTGTGCATTTGAAGAGGGTGGGTGGGCAGAGTTAATACTGGTAAGCATTAGCCAATTCTGAATTCTGAAAAAGTGGGTTTATATGATACAGCAGGAACAAACCACAGAACCAACATGGTATTATCAGTTGAACCTGCTATGAATAAAAGCAGGAATTATGTAGGTACTAGTAATTAAACATTGTTAATGTGTACAGGAACACATGTTGTTATAATGAGCTTTCCTATTGTGTCACTAATTAATCTTCTTTGTTATCTACAGAACTACAGTAAAACAGATAACAGTTTGTCTCCTTTCCCTGCCTTGGGAACGTAGCAACCTTTCTTACTGGTAAAGGGGTAGAGCAGAGCACATTTTTGTAGGTCAAAGAGGCAGTGGCACCTCTAGCAAATGTTTTCTAACCAGTTCAAGTGTAAGAGCCTGTTTTGGTTGGTTTTAACTAGCCAGATTTTCAGACAAATTATGTAGAGTACAACTGTATTCTTGTGCTGTTGGTGGGAAAGAGAAGGTAAATGTGTCTGGAATGAAGAGCAGTGAGAAAAAAACAAGTTTAGAATGATAGCAGTGATGATGTTTCATAAGTATAATGGAGGTGAATACCTCCAGAACTGTGAATTGAACCTAAAGATCTGGATTTCCATTGTTCATATTCTCTTCAGTGCTACCTGAGTCTCCTTTGTATCTTCATGTTTTCTTAGTATGTGAGAATTTGGACCTGTGAAACCAGCTTCTCTGCAGAGCACTGTATCCACCAGGCCAGAAGGCAGATGATGTTTCCAGCTCTTTTTTTGGAGTGTATCTAGGCAGAAGAGATTACAGAGATGTTTTAGAAATTGAGGAGGAGAAAATATGACTGAGAAGGCTGGTGATTGTGGTACTTAGCTTAAATCAGAGGTCCAGTTATGTTCAGGTCCATATGTATTTCAGCGAGATCTCTGCTAGACCTAGTTCTGAACATACAAGGCAACTAATTGGAACAACTGACTTAAAACAGAATGCAAAATTTTTGTTCTTACATGTACAAAAATAGATGTGTGACTTTTGCAATCTTGTCTTTTTTCGTAATAGTGTTAGTTTATATTTGAACATGGGAGGAATATTGAAATTCCATTGGGTTTTGTTTTATTGCTTCATAAGAGCAGTCAACCTAACAATTAGAAATCATTATGTTTTAAATATCAGCACCCTTTCTTAGATTATCGTAGCTTGTCTTCCATTTTTAGGGATTCTTCTTTAGGGATTCCAGTTCATCTACTTCACTGTAACATGTCAAGAGCTTTAAAATTAATTCTCTTGCTCTTGTTCTAAATAAAGGGGGTTTTTGCTTGGATTTGTATTTTCTGCTGTTCTTCATTCATATATTGTATCCTGTATTCCTTCCTACTGCTTGCTTTTCTCCTTTTTCAACTCCTCCTTTTCTGCATCAATTCCAATTCTCAACTGAATGAAGTGTTACGCTTGGATTACAGTCTTTTTTTTTTATTCCTGTGAAACTGACTGGTCCAAGGTATTCCTGCACACACAGCATTCCTTTCCTAATGTGTTTTTTGCAGATGGACTTTTAAGTGTGGCTAGGTAATGTGTGGAATTACCAGACTTGCATTAACTCAGCCCTTTAATTGTGCACGTCTCAATAGCTTCTCCCTGCACAAAGGAGTACAAGAGAAATGTAGAGTATTTAAAACTCCTGAAAGAAATTGGTTTTGTAATGATCGAAGTACTGCTGTTGTTGTGCTGTACCTGTACCTTCTCACTATGGTGTTAGAAACTTCTACCTTGACAGTAAGTTCTACTTTAGACAACTGATTTTTGAAGTTATTTTAGTTGTAAAAAAAATTACTTGAAGCATTTCTAAATCTGATTTTGTTCCAGTGTTTTATGATGTTTACTGCTTTTTCTTTGATGTCCAATTGATGTTCAAAGACTGTGGCAGAAATACTGGTTTGCAGTTTGTGGTTAGAGTATTTCAAGGAGAGAGGAAATGCTGACTGTGTGAGACTCTCTGTGCCACTAATCCTTGTCTCCTGTGTTGTGTAGGCTACCAAGTGCTGGCTCCCACTGCCTATTATGATCAGACTGGTGCCTTAGTAGTAGGCCCTGGAGCAAGAACTGGCCTTGGTGCACCAGTCAGATTGGTGGCCTCAACTCCTGTTCTAATCAGTTCTGCAGCAGCACAAGCAGGTAAATATTTAATCCTGCACAGAGGTTTCTTTCACTTCTCTGCTGAATCTTAACAGTAATGTTGATTACTATTTGACATCATTGAATGTTTTCTGTGCATCCGTGAAATTTTCTAGTTACGAAGGATATAGTGTGCATGCTTGCTTTATTATTCTCTCTCCTCCTGTTCTCTGAGGCTGTTCTTTCTCACAGATGGGGTTTTCCATTATTAATTGGAATTTACAGTCTTCTTCCCATACATACACGAGCATGTTTCTGCAAATGTTACTTGTCAGATAGGAACATTTTCTCCTTCCTCTCCCCATGCATTGTAACATGCACTTCTCATCAGTCCCCTAAATGGTGTCCTCTAGGAAGCATCATTTCATTGCTTCGGCCTGGCAGAAGATGGACTGCTCTGGAGCCTTGCTATGCTTTACTCATTAAACTTATTTTCTCCTGAAATATGTGGCAAGGAGAAAGTTATGTATAGAACGGAAAGTAAAAGAAGAGAATTAGTTATATCAAAAGTTATAGCTCTAGTTTCTTCCTTTTTTACCAGTTGTCAGATCTAGTATTACTTTACTGAACCATTTATTGCATTTTTTAAATTAAAATCCAGAATATTAACCCTGGATTAATTAACTTGATCTGTTCAGAAAATTAGATTTTAAGTTAATCTGTTAGCTTCTTTCTCTATGCAAAACTCACTTCTGGCAGTAGCTGAAGATGTCTTTGAATGACTCTTACCTGCAACTCTGCTACTGCAACTTTGGATATAAAAAGTTCAGTAAACAGTAATGTCTTACATGTGTGCACTGAAAATTCCCTCAATGACATTAACAATGCTGCAGCCTTGATTAGCCTAAAACATGTGCTCTCTTCACCTTTCTTCCTTGAGTAATTGTGTAATAGTACTAAGTCTCTTAGTCTTGGAATACGTGAATTTCTGCTTGTTTTAAGAGGGCTTCAAGAAAATACAATTTAGTGCTGAATAATCCATTTTCAGTCAGAAATGTTTGAGAGAGTAATTATGATTGAAAACATGTGTTTTACAGCTGCAGCTGCTTCAGCTGGAGGAACAGCAAACAATCTCGCGGGAGCCACGAACGGTCTATTTCGGCCACTTGGTGCCCAGCCACAACAACAGCAACAGCAAACAAATAGTAGCCTACAATCCAATTCATTTTATGGCAGTAATTCTTTGACCAATAACTCCCAGAGCAGTTCCCTTTTTTCACATGGTCCTGGCCAACCAGGAAGCACATCTCTTGGCTTTGGAAGTAGCAGCTCTTTAGGAGCAGCTATCGGCTCTGCACTTGGTGGATTTGGCTCATCAGGTAGGTTGTTAATATAGTGAGGACATTCTGTGAGACGTTTGTGCTAAGCAAAAAAATGTATCTGTGTCAGGCATCATATATAGACGTACATTTCCAGAAAGAGTGTAAAATTAGGTTATTCAAGTTTAAAACAAATTGTAGGGGAATAAAGTTTTTAAAATTCGCTTGGGTTTCTGTATACGAGATGCATTTTTTAGCAATATCCTGTAGTCACAGGTATCTCCAAAATACTTTTCCATACTGATCACTCTACTCTGCCCCAGGAGTTTGTAACTGTTTTTCAATTAGCTGCTGTTGTTTTCAGGGAAGTCTTCATTCTGTCATTAAAGTAACAGTTGATGATAATGAAGATACACATTCTTTGGTTTTAATTATCATATCAGAAAAAAAACCCTATTTTTTTCAAACAAATTAAACAGCATATGACTTTCTAAATTTGATCTAATATTGAAGTGCTTGTTTCCGTAACATTTTTAAAGGATTTATAAAACAAAAATACTTAATACCCAAGAACTGTCCTTGTTAACTCTGTCAGGTTTAATCTTAGATATACTTAAGCCTAAATAGTTTTGTGCACGTCTGGGGCCTTTAATTATTTCAGCAGATACTCCTAAATATTACAAACCTGTTTGTATTAAAAAAAATAAAATAATTCTGTCACATTTCTGCTCTAAAGCAAATTTCATATTTGCAGTTTTTAAACATGCAAGGTAGGTTTTCTTGTATTTCAGATTCAGTTTTAGTAAGGCAAGAGAAACATTTTTTTAAAGCGTATTTCCTTTTTGCTATTAATCTCTAAGTTTATGGCACTGAATTACTTATTACTAATATTATTTTAATGAAATCAGGGGAGCATGTTTAATCTTGCATATCTTGCAGATGGGTAGAAACTGGGGGAATTGTATGCTCTAATGGTATTCTTTTCAAAATTAAGGAAATCAGCGCTAAAGAAAGTAATTTTAAAAAAAAATTACAAAATGGCTTAATTATATGGGGGAGAAAAAACAGAAGGAAAAGCACACCCTTCAATGTTAAGACATGGTAGTTGTTATTTGGTTACTAAGGGTGAGTAGTGGCATCAAATATACTGCATATCAACACAGTTCTTCTGTGTTTTGCATACAATGATCAGAAAAACTATTTAATTCCACAAAACTTAGGCTAGGAAGTCCAAAACCATGTTTTTACACTTGATCCTGTCCAGTATTTGATTTTAAAGAGGACACTCAAAACATCCCGTGTTCAAATAAAAAAAAATAAATAAAATCAAGGCTGCTCAGTAGCTTAGGTTTTCTTAATTTTCATTAATGCCACAGCAAGTAAATTTTATTTACGAAATTTGCTATCCAAGCGTTTATTATGTAATACAACTTGTCCTGAGCTCTTTGTAGGATTTCAGTGAATCCTTAGCAGCTGTGCTTCACTCTAGATAGTTTCATTGCAGTGGTAGATAGTGATAATAAATACATATAATACAGTGCAACTATTTAAGGTCTCTAGTTAGAATAGGTTTAAGTCATAAAAGTTTTTATCCTGCATTATCTGAAGAACCTCCATAGAACACAAATTTTAGTTGTGTATCTATTTAAGACAATCAGCATTGGTTTTTCTGGCACAGGAGATAAAGCCTTTTTCTTGTAGCAAAGGTCAGTTCCAGTGCTTTGTCTAAAGCCCTCAGCACAGAGAGCACATGCTGAAATCTTGCAGCAGTATCCAGGGTGATTTAATTAGTATGGTAGTTTGCACAGGAAAGCAGCAACCCTATGCTTTTGCAGTTTGAGTAGTGCTGATGAAAGGTGCTATCTAAACCTGAAATATTTTTTAGTAGTATTATTGGAATAAAAGTACATTGAAAGTGCCCTTCTGCCAAGTATAAACTGTATTTGCTCTAATAGCCACTTTAAAAATGTTTCCTGGTTATTTATTTATTTTTTTAGAGTTCTGACCTGTATGTATATATGAATTGAATTACACAGATGAGCACTTAAACAAGTGGTATTCATGCATATTGAGGCAAATTGAAAACAAGTTGATTTTTTTATGTGCCAAGGTTTCAACTTATTTGTGACTCCCATCACTGTGTTGAAAAGGTTGAATTTCAGTTAAAATATAGCCATGAAGACTTATAGATGGTAAAACACATTTTGCCCTTACATCTTCAGTTTTTTGCAGGGGGCAAAAATAGTTGAAAAAATTCAAAGGTGAGCATGTTCTAGCTTGAATGACTGAACAAAGTAACAACTGAAAGCAGCAAACATACCATATAAATGACTATGTGCTTACAGTCTCTGTTCTTTTATAATAAAGTTATTCATACTCAATTTTAAAGGTTTAGGTACATGATGATAAGTTACTGCAGCTTAACAGGTAGCCAAGAATTAGATCAACTATGGCTGCTTTCCAGATGCTGCCTTCTGGCTTGTAATGACTGTGAAGGAATCGGATTAGTTTAGAGAGGGGAGAAGAGAAGTAAGCTAATGCAAATTACCTTCTGGGTTTTGGGAGATTTGCTTGCGTGTGTGAAAATGCAGCTCAGCTGGTTTGTGGTAACTTGTTAAGCTGCAGTAATTTAGCTGAGTAAGAAACCCTGAAAGATGGAAAAATAACAATCCATTGTGTAGCATTGTATTAACGTTTATATGGTTCACTGAGCCAGAGCCTGTAGAGCTGGTCTCAAAGCTTGAGATTTCTTTTAACTGTTGCCTTAATTTGCTCTTCTGGTTTCTTATTCTCAATCTCCTTGCCTAGTTAGTTCAGTATCTTTTCCTTCTGGTTTCTCCTCTAGTATGTCTTCCTTCCCAGTTTCTAGGCAACATTTATCTCCCACTTTCCTCCCCCTCCTAAGTATGTTTCTGTTTCTACTTGTACTGTGTGATGTTCTTATCATCAGCTTACTATTCCAGTCTTTTTGCCCCACAGTCACATACACCTTCTACAGCCTAACTTTTCTTCAGATCTGCTTTCTTCTCATCCTCAGTCCCACTGAAAGTGCTTGCCAGTTTTTCTTGCAGTCTCTTTGTTGGCTCCTTTGTCTTACCTTTCTTTCTTCTTCCTTCTGGCTTCTTTTTTTCTCTTCCCCCCCCACCTAGTAGTCTACTTCTTGTGTTTGGCTTTTGTCTCCCCTGCACTTGAAATAGAAAACTTCCTTTCTGCATTGCCTCATGGCCGTTTCCAACACAAGATGAAATCTTGGACAGCAGTTTCAAAGTCTGTTTTTGACATGGCACACTGAAGTTCAATTGCAGGCACAACCTAAATCAACCATCGCAGTTGTTACTCATTGCTGAGTATGGTCAGGAGTTTAAGTTTCCAGCTATGAGTCTGTAGCAGATCTGTGCTGGCCTTGGATGAACTGTGATTTTACAAAGATTTTTAATTCAGTCTGAGGGTGTGAAAATAAAGGTCTCCTGTTGCTGGCATATTTGGTCTTGAGTACATGAAAGCATCAACCTCACAAAGAGGTAGCTAAATTATTTTGGTAAGGATAAAGCATCTTTCTTTACCAGTATTTCTGAAATGGCAGTGTTCATACAGGACTTGTATTAAAAAATTTGGCCAAGCAACTTCCTGCCATGAAAAATATTAGCTAAGTTGTTAATGTTATGAGAAAACAAATTAGTGTCTTAAAATGGGAAGTTTCAGGCGGCCTTTATATTGTGCCATGCTGCCAGCTTTAATAGGAAGGTACTTGAAAAGGATAAAGGTGATGGAAGTAAAAATTCTGACCTTTTTAAGTTGAAGTAGTCAGTAGTAGTAATCAATTTCCCAAATTCAGCCTAAGATACTTGTTATTAAAATACCCATAATCTTGTTTTGGTTCATGAATGTAATAATGTTCAGAGTTTAAAACAGGCACTCTAGTTTAATACTTCACTAGTATGCAGCAGATATTAGAATTTAACATTTCTAAAAACTTTTTATTGTTCTCCTAATTTGTCCTAGACTGCTCATCGCCCTGCTCAACGATGCGGTGCAGGATAACCAGTCCTTCACTAATATACTGTTATCCAAAGCCTCTAGTCTAATTTGACTTGCAGAAATACTAGCAAGTATTTACACTGATAGCAGTAAAAGCACGTTTTTAATTCTCACCTAATTTTCCTATCTCTGCTGTGCTGCTCATCTTCTTTCTTGACCTATTCCCTCTTTATATCTTTTCAAAACACTTCTTTGAGAGCCATAATTCTCACAGGGAATTTAAAGTAGTAATTTCTTCCCTACAGGTGAGGGGTTCACAAACGAGGAAGTTCAGAAACAGCTGAACAGCAATATAAATTATTTTGTGAACCCTTAAAGAACAACTAATTTCCTCTAGAGTTTTTCCTGAAATGAGTGTCACTGTCTGACTAATAATTTATGGTGGAAAAAAATTATCAAATAATTTAGTGGCAATATTTTTAGAATCATTTATTTCTATAAAGTGACAGTGTAATCTAATCTTATAAATTCCATATTTGTCCCAAAGCCTGAAGTCAGGCATTTAAAACAGAGTACTGTAATGTTACTGTGAGAAGTCTAGTGTGAAATGTTGAAAGACACGGATGTTGGTGAAATTACTTGCCAGTGGTATGTTTATACCCACTTAGATTTACTTAAAAGCATGTATGGTTATCGCAGTAATTGTCTTTGTCATAACGATTGCTGTAATTATTGTGATCGCATCTGTTGTTGCCCAGCTGTAGTTTGGGATAGGTTTTATTCAGTTGACACTGTGTAATTAGGGTCTTTTTATTTCTTCTTCAGTTGGCAGTTCTTCAAGTAGTAGTGCCACAAGGAGAGATTCTCTATCTACTAGCTCTGACTTGTACAAAAGATCTAGTAGCAGCCTAGCACCCATAGGGCAGCCATTTTACAATAGTCTGGGATTTTCCTCCTCTCCAAGTCCAATAGGCATGCCTCTGCCAAGCCAAACGCCAGGACATTCACTTACGCCACCGCCATCACTTTCATCACATGGATCCTCATCCAGTTTGCATTTAGGTAAAAAAAACAAAAACAAAAAACCAAAAAAACACTTTTTGTTTGTATGTGTGTATGTATTTCTATGTGTAAAATATATGTTGCATAAGAGATGTCACATTACCTTTGCTGTTAAACAGTTTTGTAATGAAGAGGGGCCATTCCTGAAAGGTGAAGAGCATGTTCAGATGCTCACTGATGTGACAGTGGAGGGCATTCAGCTTTTGGCAGTATTGGGCCTACAACTGATTTTTCTTCCCTTGCAGAAGCCCAGTAAAAAGCCCAGTAAGAATTATTGGTCCTTTTTTCTATTAATATTTCCACAGTAGGACAAGCAAAGGTGCATTATTTTTGTTTCTCCTCCACTTTAAGGACATTTTAGATAATGTGTTTAACAGTGAAGTGACTTTCATTAATGCCCCTTGCCATGATAAAGTAGAAAAGTGAGCAGTGCTCTCTCTCAATGCAAAATGTATTAAAGGGTCATTTTTGAATCGGTCAATCTCATGGCCCAGATGCTTTGCCAGGAAAACAGTAGTTTATCACCAGGCTGATGGAAGGAGACAAAAGAAAAGCATTTGTCAAAAAAGTAGCAAAGGCATTGTTAGTGGTGGCTCTCTGTTATTGGAAGTATTTTTTCAGGAATGCTGAAAATAATTTCTCAGAATTTTTGGCCAATAAGATGACATGGGAGCTCAACCTTTCTTAAAAAAAAATTAAAATAAACGATCTAAAGAAACCTCACGAGAGTATACAGTATATTTAGAAGATAATGCCTCTAACCTGAGGTTAACTAATACAGTTTTTCTTTTCTGCTGCAAATATTTGCAGTCATTTAATTTGGATGCTAAAATCATACAGTGAAACTGGATGTAATTCAAGATCGAGTTGCCAGCTGCTCCAGTTCCATGCTTGCAATAGGCAGCATAATCCCCTAGACTCCTTAGTGTAGGGAAAAAAAAATTAAATAAAAAAGGAAAAAAAAATTAAATGCCTACTAGGATACACCTTGTGTGAGAAATGTGTGAGTGATTTGTATAACAAGGTTAAATAAAATATATTACATTTGCAGTACAGTATCCCCTTCAAGGTTAAGTGCTGAATACCCGAAATAAAACTGGGCAAGGGGATGTTTCAGCACATTTTATTTTTTTTTACTTACCTTTTTTCCTTTTTCAGGTCTACAAAGTGCACCTTTGGGCTGAGACCAAGCATGGAAAGTTTCAGCCCAAATGGAGGCTTTTGAGAAAGTTCTGAACATCTGACAATGGGGTTATCATGGAAATCTTTTTCTTTCTTTCTTTTCAAAGTACTCTCACCATAGTTTTCATATTGCTGAAAACTATACTTAAACCAAATTTTGGAAGGCATTATCTAAAATTTAAAGCATTCAAAGTTTTGTTTGTTTCACATTTAATAAATGTTTAAGACTTTTTTTTTTTTTCAGTTCTGAGAAAATAGGCTTTGATCAGTATAGAGGATTGCCTCTATCTACAGAAATTGCTAAATACTGATTTTGACCCATTTTGAACTGTTTGGCAGTGTGAACTAAGCCAATAGCTTGTTAAAATCATGTACTAGATCAGTGTGTAACTGCCAAAATATACAGTTGTACTCTGAAAATTGACACAACTTTGTTGGCTTCCATGTGTCCTCTTCATCCTCCAAGTGAAGTGGACCTTGATTACTGATAAACTTTTTGTTATTTTACAAAATCAGCCTGAAATTTGGAAATGGAGGTCTTTGGGACACTTGCTTCCACAAAAAAGGCAGAAAAATACAGTATTTTTTTTTCAGCCTTTCTGCCCTGTGCCATATTTTTGCACAGTTGCATTCTAAGTGCATCATCTCAGAGTTTAAGACTATTTCTTCAGTTAATTGTCTGTCTTGTTATATTTATTCTGGTGTGTTCATCAACTACTCTTGTTTTGTTCTCACATACAAAAAATAAAAATAAAAAAAAAAATCAAGCCTTTCTCACCAAGTGAGAAGTTATAACTGAAATCAAACAGGGAGTGTATTTTAAGAAGGGTATGGTTATCATATAGTCACTTTTCAGAGTAGAACAACATTGTAAGATCATGTCTGCATGCAGTTTCCATTGGTATTCTGATAATGCCTGTCAAATGCAGCTCTCCCTCCACCTTCCAAACTTGTCCTGCCTGCTCGTATCAACAGGTGCAGCTAAGTTTAACTCTTGTTTTAAAATGGGCATCAAACTCAGTTGCTCCTGTTTCAGCCACCAGAATCTAGAGCACAACACTGGGAAAAGGGTGCATGGTTTTATAACCCCTTTGTCAGACACTGCTGCAATTTGTAGCTTAAAAGAACAATTTCCCTTTTACAAGAAATTTGTGATATTTTACTGCTTTTATCTCTTCTCACCAACTTCTATCCAACATCCTAAAATAGGAATGTGTTGATGACTTTGTGCTAGTTTCAGTTTTCCTGTATTTGAAGGGATTTGTCAGTTGTCTATAACTGCTTCTTTACTGTAATCAGTTGGAGCAGTAAGGTCATGAATTTGAACTACCCTTTCACTCCCGAGTACAAGGAGCTGCAAGAGGAAGTGTTTTTCCATTGTCATAAAAAAATCCTTTGAGATTGGTAGTCCTTACCCTATTTGATGGTACATTGCAGCATTTTAAGAGTAGAGTTTTGGTGTAGAGAAGGATTTCTAAAATCTGGGCTTTGGAGGTACTTATTTCCTGAGTGTTGTGAGCCAAGCTTGTTAGCAGTTGGGATTGATGTTTCACCTTCAGAGATGGTCATTGTGGGTAAGAGTAAAGGCCCCTTGGCAAGGCAGTATGGGGAACTTTGCATTGCCTGTGCTGTGTCCCTCCTCTGTAGGGCTGCAGTAACCCGGTCATAATAAACACATGCATTGATTCCTAAAATATACAGAGTTGAAGCATTTAGTTTAGGATGAGATGAAGCTACTTTTTTACAGATGAACAAGTACTTCATAGAAGTTAAGTTTAAAGGATTTATATACATGTATGTGTGTGTGACTAGAAAATACTGCTGACACATGTAAATAAGTAACTCTGCAGTAGATAAGTTTTTGTCTTTATTAGAAATAATTGAAAAAATACTTTGATAAATACTAACAGACTAATGCTGTCAAAATAAATGTACCTGGATTTAGTTTTTAATGTTTTTTCATGTTCTCCTTAATATTAAATATCTTAAGGAGTCATTAATTTAACATGCTTTGTGTTCTTGAAACTTAGGCTCTGATTTAGATGATCTATAGCCCCTTCATATCTCTACCTTATCCTCCTTATGGATTAGCCATGGGGTTTAGGTTTGATTAAACTGTGAAACAACTTTAATATTTCTCAGTGCTTTGGAGGTCTTTGTTTTATGAGATCAGAAGTGATAGCTAATTGATTATCTGAAGAATGAAGAACACTTCATTCACCAAGAGTTTGGAATTGTGTGGCTATACTGATGTCTAATAAGTACTTTAATTTTTCAGTACTTTATTCAGTAGGGTATGTTCCCCAAATAACTTTCAAGACATAGGTTGTTACTTTCCTAGTTTGGTGAAGAAAATAGGCCACTGTACTCACAATTATGGCTGCACGTAACAAGTACCTAAGACAATATGCCTTTATTTTGGGAGTTTTACCGTTTTTCAAATCTGCAGAGTTGCCACTGAGCCATAACATTGATGTAATTAAAGCTTGTGTGAAAATAAAAGCTAATTACTAATTAAATTAATCTTTTTTATATATAATAGTGTCCAGTGTTTTACAAGGTTCTGAGTACCACAGGTTCTTCTAGGCACAGTGGATGTGCTTTCTTAATACAGCCTTCCTGTATTCCTGCTGAACATGATTGTCTGAAATAGGCTCACAGGCTAGACAGGAGCCTCCCAGTTGCAGCATAGTTGTCTTACAAGTCTTAAAAAAAGTGATGGTTCCCAAATTAAACTGAAAAAAGACTTAATAATTCTGAGCAGGAAATGTATATTACACATATATAGCGTATTTGTTAAAAGCTACCAAGTTTCTTAATTTCTATTTTAGTTGCTGGATGAATTGTTGCATTTAATTTATAGAGATGAAGGCTCAGTTAAAAAAAAAAAAAAAAAGCTGAGACAATTCCTGATTCACATGTGCAATTCTATGACTGTGTGTGTTGACTGTGAGCATATGATCAAAACTGCCCTATTAGTTTTTGGCACAGAATTGAGCATGTGATCAGTGGAGTTGTAGAGATGTTGAAGCAGGAAACTAGCCTAGATTTCCATTCAGATGGGCTCTGGTGCCCTCTCGTGATGTCAAATTGTGTTACTGCACAGTACAGGGAAACCAGGGTTCCACTGTTGTATTTACATAGTCCAGATGAGAAATACCATCATTTCACCTGCATTTTGTTCTTTAGAAGTCCATTCCTAAAGGAGAAATCATGGCAGAGCATCATTCTGCTTCACCTGCAGAATGTTGGGGTTTGTTTTTTCCTTTTGTTTGTTAGTACCATAGTGTTTGTTAATAGAAACTAAAAATGATAGTTACAAAACTTTGATTTTCTTGGCTGTAGAGAATTAAGAGTCTTTAATTTAAAATAAAACTCGGGGTTTTTTAAAAGGTATTGTGGGGCATAAGGTATTTATTGATGTTTATCACAAAATTTTGAAGACTAATTATAAAGTAAATATTATTTCTATTTTAGAGCATAATACTATACAGTGCAATAAATGTGATGCTTGATGTGTCTTGCAGAGCACTAACATCTCAGATTCTGGTACTAGAATTTGACCTTTTGAGAAAAATAACTTTGCCATTAAAACACTGCCAGTCCACTGTAACACTTGTTGCCTGGCCTTATAAATACTGGGAACCAAAGGAAAGCTTGGCTGGGGCACAGTCAGCTGTTTTGGGGTTTTTGATTGTTTTTGTTTTTTTTTTTTTTTTTTTTTTTTTAATTTTGCTTTGTTTTGTTTTTTGGGGTTTTTTTTGTTTGGTTTGGGTTCCCCCCCCCTTTTTTTTTCTTAAGTTTGTAATAGAGCATCATTCAAACAGCACATACTGCAATTTGTTTCAAATTCAAATGTAGATGTTTATTCTGTTGACTTTGAACGGGCTTTAATTGCAATGTCACTTTCTAGACAGGGAGAAAAAATGCTTTCCTTTTCCAATTCATAGTCAATACTTTTAGGAAGCGTTTGTTTTTTTCTTTCTGTAGTTTGTTTTTTTTCTTAGTTTGGTTTTAGTAATAGAATTGAGGTTTCTATGTGGAAATGGTCTTTGAGTATTTCTGCTTGCAGTATAGTAAGAGTATCCCTTTAAAAAATCATACAGCAGTTGGGAAAGATGCTTTGGATGCTTTTTATGATAATTGCTGCCTGTTGTAAAGTTGAGGGGAGAGGCCTGCTGGAGGAGTTCAGAGTGACACAAACTGATCAGAGAGCAGGGTGTGAGGACAAATGCACAGGACTGTAGAGTGACAGGAGCTGTAGGTGGAATCACTAGCAAACAGGAGTATGACCTAAACACAGGAAGGCACTTCAGTTCTTAGAAAGTAAGGAAGGATGAAGTGAGAACGATGAGTGTGCAGCAAGGAAGGGACTTCATGTTTCTAAAAGGAGCTTCAGTTTGATATATCTGTGGTTTATTGATAATTAAATAGAGCATTCTTAGTTACCTGGTTTGAAATTTGACATATTTAGTGCTGAGAAGAGGAGAGGTACCGGACTGAAAGCTTGGGATGCTGAAGTCATCAAGTAACCTGCAGGACAGGTACAGCTTGACAAGAGGCACTACACGTGCCTCCCCAGCAATGCCCTTAACATGCTGTGAGCTGGAAAGGTATCTCACTAGGGACTGAAGGGTAGTTCAGATTTCATGGTCTATTTTGACACAATTGGCTAACTTCAAGACTACTAACAAGGGTATAAGCCAGTATGACTCGTGAAGTGGAAATTTGCCCACTAAGCTTAAGGCCCACCCAGTTCTAAAGTTTCTGTAAGGCTGAGTGGGTGCTCACTTTACCTGCCTTGATATTCTTCTAATGACATTTCTTTTCCTGGTGCCCTTCAGATAAAATATGGAGGAGAATGGGTTTACTTATTGCAAGATAAAGCTATCTAACTCCTCCAACCATAACGAGGTAAATAAAAATAACGAGACAACACTGTTGTTTTCTTTGGCTCCAGGGTGTATCCGTAGTTTTAGTTTCACTTGCTGTTTTGCTGTTGCTTATTTTCCTCACGGCTGATACTGACAGAGCTGCTTCCTTGTAGGAGGACTGACAAATGGTAGTGGTCGCTATATTTCTGCAGCCCCCGGAGCCGAAGCCAAGTACCGCAGTGCAGCGAGCACCTCCAGTCTCTTTAGCTCCACCAGCCAGCTCTTCCCTCCCTCGCGCCTCCGCTACAGCAGGTCTGACATTATGCCTTCCGGACGCAGCCGGTTGCTGGAGGATTTCAGAAACAATCGTTTCCCTAATCTTCAACTAAGGGACCTTGTTGGACATATCGTTGAATTTTCCCAAGACCAGCATGGTTCTAGGTAATTATTATAGGAGTAGTTAGTAATATTTCACTGCTTTGGTACTGTTTTATTAACGTCAAACTTTTGGATGAGGTGCTTGTCGTCTTGATTCAAAGCATCTTAATTGGAGCACACACTCTTAGGCTGACATTCTCTAGGAAATTTCATCGTAAAAGTAGTATTAATTTAGCTGCCTGTAGAAGTTCTTAGTGTAGAAATAGCTCATAACTACATCTGTAAACTCTAGTATTAAAGTATCAAAGAAGTGTTGCTTAAGAAAATAAAATATGTGGCATCTGGAATGTAGAACTATTTTTTGTCAGTACATCATCAGGTACTTAGTTACTGTTATTCTTTTAATCTTTAATACTTTTCAAATGAAAGTTTGCAAGTCTTAATTTTACTAAAATATATTATTTTATATGCAAAGGCACTGCTTTCATTTTAATAAATTTTATAAATGTTGACTGCTTTCTTTAGAGTGTTGAGGTGTCTTATGGAAACAGTGTTTAAGAGGTTTTCCTGTTGTTAATGCAAAGCATTATATACCTTTTTTTGCACTTAGATTTATACAGCAAAAGCTTGAGCGAGCTACTCCAGCTGAGCGCCAGATGGTATTTAATGAGATCCTGCAAGCAGCCTATCAATTGATGACTGATGTGTTTGGAAACTATGTAATACAGAAGTTCTTTGAGGTAAGCATAGCACTAAATGTATGGATGGACATGTAAATGAAGTGCTGTAAATCTGGTTAAATTTAACTGGTCTTTTCCTTAGCACCATATCAGAATTCTACATGACTTCCACAGAACCCAAGTGTGCAACTCTGCATAGACGTTTTCTGTTCTGTACCCAGTGTTTTTTGCCATAATGGACACGTTTCTCCTTATGTTGGTGGTGCATGTGTTGGTGAACACTAGTGAATGCACAGGCTGCACATTGAGGCTTCACAAACCTCTGAGCATAACTTACAGAGACTTTCAGCAGATGAAGGGAAGCATAAATATTTGAAAGATGCTTTTTATTGGTTACTGCATCATGGTACAGAGTGGGTCTGGAAAATGCCTTTGCACTCGGAGAGCTGTGTGGACTTCATGTGGTGCTATGAGGATATTCCCATAAAATTTATTGAGGCAGAAGAATTTTGAGTAAGGGGTATCTATCATAAGATACATCCAATACTTCTGCAACCAGTATTTAAAACAGATTTGTTTTCTCTTAAAAACTCTATAGTTAACAAAAAAAGAAAGAAGGCTTTATCAAAGAATTACAAGATTTGGCTGCAGAGAGAAGAAAAAATACCTGTGCCCTGGGAAAATTTTCATGTAGGAAGGGTATCTAGTGTAGTGTACTTTAAATCAAGGGCTATGTCAAAGTGGCGGAGAGAGGGTGACACTGCAAAATGTCTAGTAAGAAATTAGATACTTGCTGTAAAGAAGAATGTCATATTTAATAATCTAAAACAATGTGCTCACTTTTTTACTTCTTTTTTATTAACCAATCAAAATATCTTCTGTAAAGTGTCACCAACATATAATATCTATCAGATCTTGATATTGCTTAACAGTCGCTATTTTTTCTGTAATGTTAAGCTGGATGAATATACAGTTAATCGTTGTTAGTTTAATGTTTTCATCTAAATTCTGTAGAACAGTTCTCAAGAAAAAAGTGCACAAGGCCTTGTGTGTAATAGGGGACCTCAGTTCACTATATAGGTGATTGTCCAGGTGGTCACTTCTGTGTCCTCTCTTACAAGATGTGAGCTACACTGTATAAGTTTTGAGATGGAAAATCTGATTTGGATTCACACATAATAGTGACCTGTGATCATTTTGCTGGTATAATTTATTTGAAAAAGTGGTTTATTGCACTTAAATATTCCTACAGATAGACAAATATAAACTATATTGATTTCTTCTGTTGTCTTTCAAGGTCATGCGTTTGATAGCAGGTATGTGAACTGGATGTGCAATATTACAAAATGTTGTGTTTAGAAAAGAAAAGCTTCTGGTAAATATCCCCACCAAAATACAAAGCGGTGAAAAATTATTCAATTATTACAGTCAAGATATATTGCAAATATCTTGAAAATGCTTACTCTGACATGTAAATTCCAGCATGCTGCAATATATTTTCATTTTTAACAGCATATTTATTTTCTTTTAGTTTGGAAGCCTGGATCAAAAGTTAGCCCTAGCAACACGCATCCGTGGTCATGTTCTGCCATTGGCCCTCCAGATGTATGGCTGCCGTGTTATCCAGAAAGCACTTGAGTCAATCTCACCTGACCAGCAGGTAATTGTAAGTCAGAGCAATGCTTTTTAAACTTTTAAAATTTATTTTTATTGTATCCCTCTTTTTACTCAATTAAATTGTTGATTATTCCCTTCATCATGAAATATCCTAGGGACTAAAATAGTTGTTTAAATGAAAGTACTGAGGTACATAATTAACACCAGTGAGTATGAAGGTTGGAGTCAGGATGAAATGAAATTTTTTCCTGTTTAAGATGGGGGGGAATATCATAATAAAGACAAGGATAACCTTTGTTTTTCCAGAATGAAATGGTGAAAGAGCTGGATGGCCATGTTCTGAAATGCGTGAAGGATCAAAATGGAAACCACGTCGTACAAAAATGCATTGAGTGTGTTCAGCCCCAGTCACTCCAGTTCATCATTGATGCATTCAAAGGACAGGTAGTGTCAGTGGTTCATTTCGTCTTTGCAGGTTGCTTAGGTTTCACAGAAAAAGATTTGCAGGTCTTTGTCCATCATTAGCATGTACAGGATAGCCTTTGCCACTTTGCACTCAGCTTATATTAGATAGAATGAAAAAGGGGCTGATGACAAGGAAAAGCTGTTGGAGAGACAGTTAATATGCTGTAAAAAGATTAATTTGTTGGAGAGGAGGCTCTAGAAAGACATGTTTGGATGTATTATAAACAATAATAAATATTTATGGAATATAGATACATAAAAGGGACTTTGCATGCCCAGGCTTTGTGTTTTGTGATAACATCATTTCACATTTCCTTCACAACCCTTGGCAGGGCCATTTTTGATATATAATAAAGTATGTGCTCTATAGTATGTATTTTTCATTAAAAATTACTTTTTCTCCTGTTTCTTGTGTTGCACATGTGTCTTTCAGTGTTTCCCAATGACTGTCAGTCCTTAAGGAACTGCAGTGATGAAATTCACTAGTCTGTTCCCTACATATGGACTAGAGTGGAGTGAAGGGGGTGTGGAATTTGTTTACTTCAGATAAGAGTTTTTGTTTTGTTTCCAAACTTTATTTTTTTACTGTAAGATTAATATTGTGCTGCAGGCTAGTGAATGTGCTGCAGCTAAATAACATTTTAATCCTCTGAGACAAGCGCATACTTTTATCGTCTTGAGAAGAATTGTAAAAGTCTTACTAACTTGGCTATAAGATTTTAATGGATGGCCAAATGTATTTCCTAATAAAATCTACAATATCTTTCTCATTTTGCACAACAGCAATACCTGAATTATTGTTGCCCACAGTACTAAACTGCATACCAAGGTTTCTAGAGTTCAGTCTCTTTACACCACAAAGTGTGTATGAAGTACATGAGATGCATTTTTTAATCTGTAAATAGAGCCCCTTGACTAAAGTGAGGGTTTTTTTATTTACTGAACATCCATCCCAAGCACCAAGTAATTACGTATAGAAAATAGTAGGTAATATGAAATGGCAAATGAAAAACTACACACTTTGATAATACTTATTTTCTACTGCCTGCATCATTTGAGTTGATGCCTAATCATAGAAGATTCTGTGTTCAGTCCTGACCAACACTGAAATTTCTGGAATTAATCCCCAAACGATAAATGTAGCTTCAGGAGAAGCAAGCAGAAGGAATAAGCAAGATTTCGTTGTATGTTTTGAGTAGTTATTTACAAACTTTGTATCTGTAATTGGAAGCCAATTATATATGCTGGAACATGAAATTGATGAAAATCACCCACCGTTATTGAATTCCTTTTTAGAAGTGTCAAAGTCTTAAAATTTGAAAATAAAGTAAAAAGGAAAGCTTGGAAATTGAACAGCACTTAACTAAGGGTCATACTTCCAGGCTTTCCTTTGCAGCTATGTGGGCTAGAAACGTAATGAACGCTTGGGTTCTTAGTTGTATATTTTTCTGAAGTCCTTGACACACAAAAACCTGCTTTTTCATATTTTCTTGCTTTTGCTAGAAATGGAATTCTGGTCTTGGCAGGCAAAACTTTTTTTTAATAGTAGTTGGTATGTTCAGTTCCATTTTGAATGCAGCAATACTGCAATAGATGTGAGCTTCAGTTGGTTTAACTTCAGTTTGAAATCCTGTTTTCAAGGTATTTGTGCTTTCAACTCATCCATATGGTTGTAGAGTAATTCAGCGCATTCTGGAGCACTGCACTGCTGAGCAGACTTTGCCAATCTTAGAAGAACTGCACCAACACACAGAACAGCTAGTGCAGGTTAGTGCATGTATGCTCATTTTTAATGCACTTTAGAGGTTTTTGTTGTTACCGTCGTTTACTCCTGTATCCTAGTTTAAATGCATTTGCCTCTTTTTAGTTTTGTAGACATTGATCTTTTGTTTTTCTTTCCTTCCATAGTTTTAATGAAAATGAATTTGGAAGTTGGGAGGCAAAGAAGATATAAAAAGCGTTTTTCTTACACTTTTGACTGTAGCTTGGTGTTCAGGGGAATATTACAGCTGTTAAAAAAGTATGATCTTACATTTGAGGACTTCATTAAGAGGATAAAAGCTACTCTAGCCAAGCACTGGTTTTGCAGATTATTTACATTTTTCATGTAAAATTTGTGGTCCATTAAGTAATTCTTGACTGAGTATTTCTTGCATCGCTTTGTTTCTGTAATGTTGCCATTATTGTATTTTCCTTACATCCATGCAAACAGTCATTTCATACTTTATGCTGATGTACAAGAGCTGTCTGTATTTATCACTTGGTATGAACACAGAAGAAAATTGAAGTCATCTTATTTTCAGGATCAGTATGGAAATTACGTTATTCAACACGTACTGGAGCATGGTCGTCCTGAAGACAAAAGCAAAATCGTTTCAGAAATAAGAGGAAAAGTTCTAGCTTTGAGTCAGCACAAATTTGCCAGGTATTGCCTAACTTTGATATACTAAAGACTCATAAACCTTGTGAAGTTGTAGTTTTTTGTCTTATAAAAGGGATACAGTAATTTTTTTTCTTGTTATCTTACCTCCTGAAATTCCATATTTTCATAGAGATGAATGATAGTGATATTTTATACTAGATTTGAGGAATTGAAGACATATATGTTCTGTAGCAAAACAAAGGAGGTTCTGTTGGTTTATGGGATGGCTTTTGTTCACTTTGTGCAAGTGCAGGGAGCAGGTTCCAAGTTTTCTTCTGAAGATGCCCAGAGCCAGGTGAAAAGCTCTGCTGGAACTTGAGTGATGTGCTGATGACAGTAAGATGGGACTTGCTGACTCTGAATCCAGTCTAGCAATTTGCAAGTATAACAAGGCTAGCTTTAAAAAAAAGTAGTTCAGTGTGACAAAGATTTTTCTGCCTTAGGAAGTCTGAAAGACTGCTGTAGGAAGCATGAACTATTCTGAAATTAGAACCTAAAACTCTGCTTTTCATGTTTTTTGCTGAAATATGTTTTATGTGCCTCTTGCAAAGGAAAAATGCACCTCTAAATTCATTCTAGGTGATGCAGTGAGACTTAGCTTGTCATCAAAATGAAGTAGAAAGGCAGTGACATTATGGGGGCATTTTTTTTAAAGTTGCTAGCAAACTTGTTTATTTGAATTTTATTTTTCTTTGCCTGAATAGAGCTCTTTGTAACTCTCTAACTTCCTTAATTTCTAAAGCACAAATTTAGGACCAGGATCATTTTGCTGTGTTACAAGCTTTGATGGCCTTTCCAGCTTCTGAAATAAACTGGAAAGTCAGAGACTTGCTCTACAAGATAATATTTGATGGAATCTCTGATGTAGGCATACTCCTCAAAAGTGCATTTATTCAAAACACAAGAATCATCGTATCTGGCTTTCTCCGTTGTGTCTTCAAAGGGCCCACTACCAAAATAGATGTGCTAGAACACATCTGCAGCCTGAAGTCCACTATACCTCTGTGGGTTCGGTGGAAAAGTCTTTCCTACAAAATAATCAGAAGATAACCTTTTCACATGGGTGAAGTAATAGGGATATATAATTCTGTAACTTCCTCAGTCATTAGACTGGAGATTTGGAAATGAGAAATTCTTGGTTTCCAATATGCTTTTTACTGGCGTTGAGAACCCTGAAGAACTGATAAGCTTCCAGATAAATTGATAATTGTTACCTGAAGGAATGTTACACCTCCAGTCCCATCACGGACCTGCCTTATTTTTCAGCAACGTGGTAGAGAAGTGCGTGACCCACGCGTCGCGCGCGGAGCGAGCGCTGCTGATCGATGAGGTGTGCTGCCAGAACGACGGCCCTCACAGTGCCTTATACACCATGATGAAGGACCAGTACGCCAACTACGTCGTGCAGAAGATGATCGACATGGCCGAGCCCGCCCAGAGGAAGATCATAATGCACAAGGTATGTGTGTGCATACTGTAGTCATTCGAAAATGTGTCTGTGCGAGCTGCTCTCCAGAGCACCTTTCCCTGCAGATGTAAAACTCAACACTTCTGTCATCCAGAACTTGATGTATAACCATGACATTCGCTGGGGCTTGGTAAAGCAGGAAACATTCAGGTCTCTGAGCGTTCAGCTAAAAAGGGAAGGTTTCAATAGTTGGATTTCATCTCCTGTCTTTGTGCCAGCTTTTATGTGAAAATACTTTTAACAGGAAAATGTAGTATCTGTCATCAGTATTAATATAACAGAAGAATTATGGGTTTCTCTTTTTGTTTCCTGGTTGTGGGTATAAATCCACTCTGCAGTTCCCTCAAAAGACATTCCCACGCTTCCTAGCATGCAGGCACATTTCTACTTAAGAATATCCAGACACGAAGAAATGTGCTGTTGCTGTAATGGCCCGAGGCTATTTAACACAGGGCCCAGGTTACTCCTGCAGGAGCTCTGCTTCCCCCGCTCACCAACAGGGCTCTCCCACAAAGTACTGCCTCACTTTTCCTGCAACAGGAACATCAGTTATTTGATGAGTCAAGATCACCAGTTTTACATCTTTCTAGAAACTTCCAGCGCTATGAAATACAGGCTTCTGGCATCTCTTTGCGTAATTTTTTCAAAGCGTAGTCACCTCTGTTTAAAAGTGTGGATGTTAAAAAAAACCCAAACGTGTTTCTTATTACAGATTCGACCCCACATCACGACTCTGCGTAAATACACCTATGGCAAACACATTCTGGCCAAGCTGGAAAAGTATTACCTGAAGAACAGTGCTGATCTGGGGCCAATTGGTGGACCACCAAATGGGATGCTGTAAAAGACAAAGAGCAATGGAAGAAAAATGAAATTGTGAATTATCAAAACCTACAACTTAACTCTAAATGTTCTGATTTTTTTAAATCTATTTATTGACTTTGTTCATCCATTTGTAAAATTTTTATTCTTGTGTATATTTTTGGGGAGTGAATTGTTAAAAAAAAAAAGAAAAAAATATCTCCAGCCCTGATCCAGAGACCTATCAGATTGGATGGCTGGCAAAGCACAGAATGCCTGTATATGATGTAATTGTATCAAAATAGCTGTCACATATTTTGTAAATTTTTACCTTGTAAAGTCACTGAAATAGTTTTTAAAGGGAAAAAGTACAGTATTCTTTTAAAACCCTGGCTTGCAATCTGGTAGGTCTACCCAGCATCATAGCACAACAGGTTTATAGAGTTGTATATAGAATTAATCCTTATTTTTCCCTTTTGTGTGAAGTCTTTTATACCAGATTAAAATTGATCAACTGCATAAACATTATTTAACATGTTGAAAAGTTAAGTTGTATTTTGGTGGTTCACAACATCCTATCCAAATAACAAACAGGGCACAGCAAATTAAAGTAGGGAAGAACAAAACGATGGAAACTTTAAAAGACTAGCTTTTGGCACTTGCTGTGGATACAGGTTTTTTTAAATCATGCCCTAAGTTTTTCTCTAGCGATGTATTAAAAATAAAGTGCTGTATATACTTATATATTTAATTGTTGTACAAGGTAGAGGGATTAAAATGGTGGTGGTACTTCCATTCAGCAAAGTACTCTGTTGCAGAAGGAGTGAACCCTGTATTAACTTTACAGTCAGTTTTACAATGCAGGAAGAGTAGAGATATGTATTTTTTTATTTTGCATATAGAATTGTAAGGATTTGAAAGTGTTGAGCATTTATTTTGCTTTCTCACTGTAGATGCAAAAAATAGGTAATGATACAGAGAAGGGGCCACTGAAAGGTAAACTTGATAGCTCAACATTTAAGCATGATTGATTAAATATTCAGATAGCTTTTTGCTTCCTATAAATATATGCATTGTATACGTGTAGTTAATAGGTGTAAGTTTACAGTTTGAAAACAAATCTCTCGTTTCGATGTTTATTACAAAGCCTTGCTAATTTAGTAGTGATGCTTACCTTGGTTGTACAGATGTACATTTGTAAACCTTCATGCTGTAAATGTAATTTGTTTTACTCCTTTTTGGGACAAAAATTTGCATTTTAGTGTATATTCATATCCCCATTCCCTCCTTTCCCCCTGGCATATAGTGTTGTATAATGTAAATTTATTTCAGCAAATCAAGAGTGATTTTTTTAAAATTCTATCTTTATATGGTTTCAAAAATATGAACCGGTTTTCTTTTTATCTATTGTGAGAAACATTATGTTTTGTTTATAACATAGCTGTTGAATCTGTTCATATGGACACTTTGGGAAATCAATCTGTTCAAATTTTAAATCAGGATAAATAAGCATAGTAAGAAGTGGACTGAAATACTTGGTTATCACAGAAACCAATGCTTCTTCCATCTTAATAAATGTGGCATGAATTTTTTGTACAGAAGAGTACTGTATTTTTGAATAGCCTTCTCGCAGCATAAAGCAAATATGTATGATACTGTCGATTTTTTTCTCTGGACATAAGACATTGTAACAGTAACATAAAGATGATGTACATATACAAGCGGCCTTATGTACATTTCCCAATGATCTTTTTAAGGCAGAATTGTGACCATATGTGTATAATTAAAATCCTTTTTAATCCTTTGCCTATGGAAATATTTTGGAAAAAGCTTACTTTGTATATTCAGTTTCTGAAAGATAAAGAAAGTGCTTTGTATGTTGTTGAAGTAAGTATTTTGTGTAAAATGTTCATTTGGATGGCTTAACCTAAAGTTTTGATCAACGTGGTAGTTTGGAAACGACGTCTTGAGCATTGATCAAATAAAAGGCTGTTTTGGTAGGGGTGTGATCATGAGAAAGAAAATAGTAGTGGTATAAACTTGTATGAGGAATTCTGTCATGTTACTGTTGATACCAGGGTTACATAACTGTTACTGAAGCAGACATCTGAGGCGCTGCGTTTCTAATGGTAGTGATAACTTTAATAGGCAAATGGGAAAGTTTCTTCTGGCCTACTTCCAGTGCCTGCATGAAGTGAAGTAGTAGGCCTCGTTATTTTGAGTAAGCACAATTCTAATTGCCAAGTAGTTTTTGCATGGCAGTTCACAGAATTCCTCCCCAGAGGTACCAGCCCTGTCATTGGAGCCAGAGCTTTCCCCTAGTCACCCAAAGGATGACTTTGAGCCACTTCCTTGGACACATCAATTCTCCTCAGTGACTATCTTTGTCTTTACCCTGTGTACCTGTGCTGTGTGTTACAATCCACAGAGCCGTCATTCCTTCAACGTGTAAGACAGTACGTCAGGCTTTCGGGGATGTCCAGGCACAAACTCTTCATGTCCCTGTACTTTGTCCCTGCAGCACTCATGCCATGGTTGAATTTAAACAGTCCTGTAACTGTCATCTTTGGTGCTTTCAATATCTTGAGTATAATCTTCCACTTGCTCTCCTGAGGTCATTTGTGCACAAATTCTATCCAGGAACATGAAAATCACTGGATTTCCTTTCAACTATTTTAGGGTTTGGGTAGAACCACTAGACTTTTTGCTCAAGTATTGCTTTTTGATATAGATTGTTTACGGACCAGTTTGATTAGGTTTGACTCCAGGTGGCTCGTATTGAATAATGTAATGTTCACGTGTATATACTGTAAAAATCAAAATGAAAATGTGTGAATAACACTGTGTGAAATATATCTGGTCTTGTGTTTTTCCTGTAGGAAACCAGCTATATTCTCAGTTATGTGACTTACTTGTCTGTGGAGCTCAGTTTTGGGAAGGTGCTCACTCACTTGTTCTAATGGGAATTGGGCAATTATTGAAGAACCCTGGCTTAGATTATTAAATTTTTGGAGGGCAGTTTTGAGCAGCTAAACCTTTCTGGTTTGTACAAGCCCTTTACTTATGACTAGTTAAGGCTACAGCACGGTGACAGGGGTTTTTTTGTACATCCTTGGATCCAGGATGAGTCCTGGAGCATTTGAGAGGGTTAGCTTTCAAATGAGAGAAGAAATTGTTAGCTCTCTGTGGCATCCCTGGATCCACACTCATTTCTGTTACTGCCCAGGAGGTTTTTCAAAAGACCGTTTTTAGCTGAAGGTGTGGAGTGAAGCGGACTGACAGCACAGGAAATGAGCCTAGTGGGAAATAACTCACCTAAGGGGCCCCTGTGGATAGAACAGTCATAATGCCCATCCCTCCATCCTTGACTTTTCCATCAGAGCATTGGGGTCATAATGCTTAGACGTTTTCAAGTGCTGATACAAATTCAGAAACCAATTTCGTCACTGTTCTCTCTTTGCTAAGGAACATGCGTTTGAAGAGATGCTTATGGCTCACCACGGCATAGTAGCACAGCAGTGGGGTTGGGCTCCATCAGACTGATGCTCAGCATTCCAGTAACTTGGAAAGTGGGTTAACAGTGGGGTGGCAACTCCCACCACGTCATTTGGGGAGGTAAAGCTGAGAGAATGCAAAAGTATTTTAATACCTACCCAACTGGTCATTGAAAGTGCAGATTGCACATAAGTCATGTATCTGGGGGGGAAACTCGGGGCGAAGTAGAGAGCAGCACATTGCCCCTGCAGTCAGGGCAGCCACAGTGCTCCAGCGCGGAATTCTGCATGGAGCGGTGCCTGAACATTGCTTGTCCTGAGAGCTACACATCCTGCCCACGTGGTGATAGTCCTCTGCTGCTGCTTGAGGAAGGAAAGGGGAGCACCATGAGCGGTCTGAGCTGGGCTGTCGCAGCCCAGGCAGGGCAGGAGTGGCTGTTAGTTTGTTAACGCAGCCATTCACATCGTACCAAGCTGCCGGTACCACCTGCAGTCATCCGTCCGTGGGCAGCACCGATGTTGTGACGAGCTACAGGCTTTGCTTTACTCGGCCCAAATGGTTTCGGATACACAAGCACTATTTGTGCCCAAAGGATACTGATTCAAGCACCTCCTGGCTTGGGAATGAGGAAGCTTGGTTCCTGTCAGGGCTATATCCCTCTTGGGGCTCTGCGTGGTTCCTGATGTTGGGCTAGGGAGGTGTGGGAGAACTTGGCAAGTGTGGACCCTGCCACCCAGGAAGAGGCAATCTGAGATGCTGCAGAGTGAGCCTGGGGTGTTTGCTCTCCTGTGCGGCAGAGCAGCCGAAGCCTCCCCAACTCCGTCATCAGAAGGGGTTAAAAACCAGCCCCGTTGCCACGGAGAGTCACACATGGAAAGGATGAAGGGATGTCAGTCCATCCAGTGTTGATAGTACTCCAGAGCCGATACAGGACATGGGCTTTCCTGAGCTGGTACAGGAAAGGAGGTAACTGCTTTAGCCAGGAGAATGAACCAGACATTCACAACATCACACGTTAGGTGTCAGAACACAGAGGCTGTGGGGTAGGGGAGCGACCCTGCATCGAGGCAGGGAGGGGTAGGGAAGACCAAGCTTAGGGATTTAACTGAGCTGCTGGTGCTCCTTAGTGAGGTGGTGCACGAGCATTTCCTCTGTTGGACGGAGCCTGCTCCCTCTGCAGCTTCCCTCTGTGGTTAGGGAACTTGCCCAGCAAACGAGATGCTTGAATTAGTTTCCATTACCAGCCTCAGGGTTTTGAACCCACCCCCCTCACCTCACAGGCATTTTCCTAACCGCAGGGAGCTGGGCGGGTTTACTTTCTACTCCTGAATTTGGGCTGGGCTTTAAGCACAGCTTGAGCCATTCACTGCATCACAAAGAGCACAAGATGGAGCATGACTCCTAAAGCACGCAGGTGGGAGTTGGCAGGTTCTGCACCTGAGATCCTTGTCTCCACCTCGATTCTCCCAGACTCACTTATGCAAAATACATCTTGGGAGCAGCATTCCCCCATCGTATCAGACTGGAAATTTTCCAGAGGTTTTCTAAAAAGCAGCTGAAATGCAGGAAGACCTATTCTAAAGACCCTCTTCCTTTCATTAATAAGAGCAAACACTGGAATGAAATGTTCACCGTCTCACCAGCATCAGTACTCTGGACACAGGAGGTTGTCTGGCTCTTCCTCTTCTGCTTGCACAGTGCCTACCCAACCCTAAACTCCTCAGATCTACAAACAAGAGCCAGGGCACATTGCAGGTGTACAGCTGGTGTACAAGACCATCAGACAGGGAGAAACCCCTTATATAGCTGAGCCCTAATGAGCTTCGTTTGAGCTTCAGACCTGCCTGGAGGGTTCAGATTTCCTGGCAGCCGCACAGCACCACAGCCCTTCCTCAGCCTGGCTGCTGGATCTTTTCCCAGGCCAGCCTCAGGGAGCGAGGCAGCCCTTCCCCAGCACAGCAGTGCTCAGGAGATGGAGGCTGTGGGGAAGGCTGCCTTCTTGTCTGCTGATCACAGGGCAGGTTCACACACTTCAGCTTCACAAACACTCGCTCCAAGGACTGGCTCCAGATCGTGCCCACAGAAGCACAGAGCTCTCCCAGTACCCGACTGCCACAGAGGAATGTCACTGGTGGGGACTGGGGAGGGATTGGCCAAGCCTGCTGAGGTGCCTCTCCTTCCAGGTCATGTCTGTGCCTTCTCAGGCTGCAAGGCCACTGTCTGCTCCTCTCAAAGGGCTTTCCTCAGTGCTGGGGAATCAGAGAGCTGCAGGTGTCAGGTCCCAAAGTAAAGACCTCCAAAGACATACAAGTGCTTACTGAGGGCTAATGGAAACTAAGAAGGGAAGCGTTGTAGCAAGGGAACACACACAGGTGGTGGCAGAAGCACGTGGGTGATGGCAGAAGGCACTAGCCAGCCTGGCTAGCAAGGGAGATGACGACAGCACATTTCACAGCCATATTATATTATTGTCTCCCAAATATAGGCATCCTATTCCTTGTCTAAACTGGAGGATCAAAAATTAGAGGCTCCCTGGTGGGAATGAAGACCTCTCTTTCCTCCCCTGTGTAATTCTTACCTCCCTTTCTCTAAGAGAGCTAAAATACAGCATAAGAAAGTACTTCCATTTCTCCTCACACAGGATCAGTTCAGGAGGAGAGATTTTGGGAGGCCATCTGCTCATACAGGCTGGATCTTGGAGAATGATTCAGCCCCGTTGCCTGGGCTCGGGTTTGGTGGGTCTTCCGAGATGCTGTTCCTTGCTCCACACCTGTGTGTGAACTGGATCCAGAGGCTGGTTCAACAGTCAGAGCAATCACTCAGTATACAAGAATCAGAGGGCTGAACCTGGGCTGTGGAGCTGAAGATAGGCAAACTCTGTGAAAATCACAGTCAATTCCAACCCCTTCCATGGAAGGATGGGATGAGTGGAGCAGAGTTCAACCCTATCAGAGCTCCAAGCTATACACTGATCTCTTTCAAGTGGGCCATTTGGCTCTAAAAAGCCTTTTTGTATGAAAACTCACCATCTTAAGTATTCCAAAATTCACATGATACCTCCTGTTTCCTTGAAACATCATGTGTCTCATGAAAACTGAGGGTTTGATTATTCATCTCAGTTTGGGAGTCATACAAGTTCACATCCTGCTGGGAAAGGGTCTATCATGCAGCTCTACCCCACGTGCCACCCCCTCCACATGCAGGGAACCAAAAGTCCAGAGGTCTGATCAGGGTGTTCAAGGTGACCCACCCCACATTTCTGTGAAGTGCTGCACAGCCCCCCCTGGCCACTTGGAGAAGGGATAGCCCCACAAGGGCCATGCAGCTACACCCCACCAGCGAGGCTATGGGGGAAATGCCATCCCAGTTTAAAACCTTCTGTTTAAATGTGGACATATCCAGGCAGACTCATACACTGAGAAGAGATCTTGTTGCATACTTAGGGATCTGGTACCATTGGAGGGACCCTTGAGCATCCAGGACACCTGGGCAGAGCAGGGAAACATTCCCTAGGAGCCTGCCTCAGCCAAACTTTCTATTCCAGAATTTGTCTTAAATGGCACTGAACACCTTAACAGACACAGTGGTCTCTTCAGCTAGCAGGTACCAGAAAGCAACATTTTATAAATCAGTGGTGGGAAGGGAAGGGAAGGGAAGGGAAGGGAAGGGAAGGGAAGGGAAGGGAAGGGAAGGGAAGGGAAGGGAAGGGAAGGGAAGGGAAGGGAAGGGAAGGGAAGGGAAGGGAAGGGAAGGGAAGGGAAGGGAAGGGAAGGGAAGGGAAGGGAAGGGAAGGGAAGGGAAGGGAAGGGAAGGGAAGGGAAGGGAAGGGAAGACTAGGCCCAAAGGCTTTGTTCGGGGTGGGAGTGAGAACAACTTTATACTGAAGAATGGGATGGGATGGGATGGGATGGGATGGGATGGGATGGGATGGGATGGGATGGGATGGGATGGGATGGGATGGGATGGGATGGGATGGGATGGGGCAAAATAAATCACCTACATGCACACACACATAAAGCTATGGTAACCACAGTGCAATGAACAACCATAAGGACCTTTTGGATTACAAATAATGGAAGAAGGGGAGGGGAAGGCAGAAGGAGCACCTTGAAAACTAAATGGTGTTTTTAAAAAGTCCATAATGCAGTAGTAATACTAAAAAGGTGCTTGATGCATTGCAAAACCTTCATTTCAGGCCTCCCTGTGAAGTATAGCTAATTTCACAGTCACCTAAAAAGAAATCAAACTAAGAAAAAAGGAAACAAAAGAGCATAAAATATGAAGCAATTAAAATACCTGTGTTTACCCTGCCAAAGTGGAGCAGGCATCAGGCACACATGCCACAGTAAGTTTAAACACTCAGCTTTCTCTTGCCCACAGACATGTAGATCAGCAGCACAGGAACCCCCACTGCCCAAGCAGGGTCACAGTCCCTGCTCCCCTCCTTCCCTCCAGCTCCTCACCCATGTATGTGCCTTGCTGTGCCCCTGCCCTCCTCCCTCTGGTGCTGTGCCTCCCACGGGGGCAGATGCTCCCATGGGGGTGGTTCACCACCAGGAAGGTGCTGACAGGCAGACCCTGGAGCACAGCTTGGTCTCTGCTTCAGCCCTGGGCACACGAGCACCAACCCACCCGGGGCGGGGGCATCCCCACTCCCAGGAGCTGGGGAAAGGCGTTCTCCTAATGAATGCGTGAGAAGGGCCAGGGTGAGGGATGAGACACGATGGGTGGGATCGGTGGGTGAATCAAGGCTCTGACAGCTGGGCTGGGAGGCACTTGCACCTCCTGGAGGGTTCGGCCAGGAGTGACTGCACTGAGCCATCAATGGCTGCGGAAGGGGGTAAGTGGCCTTGAAATGCTTAATGAAGGGTGGTAATTGCAGCAAAATGCATCCGTTTGGTTAATCAGGAAGAAAACCTGTACATTGTGTCATATCAACTTCACAGCATAGTCACAATTGCTAGCAAGAGGAAATGGTAAAAACTGTGGCTGGCCCCACAGCCATCATTCCTCAAAGACCCTCAGCCAGTCTGGGGTCCAGATCACCTCAGCTTGATTAATACATAAAAAAACCCCCACTATTTTTAACAATGTTCCAAATATCTGTTCTAAGCAGCTGTTACTGACATGGAACTAAAATCTCTGATGCAGCCTAGCCCTGCTCTCACAACTGCTCTGCTGCAGCATCTGCTTCTCCCAAGACCAGCTTTTTTGCATATGTAGGAGTATTAAACCTGCTTTGGCAGAATTCCTGGAGTTAGATGTGCTTACTCAAATTCTCCATGTAGCAGAAACACCTAACTCAAGACACTTGGCTGTTTAAAGGTGACAGTCTTGAAACTTACAGTCAACATGTTTCATGTGGACTGAATACTTCTGTATTTTGGTTAAAACACTTCCATTTTCTCCTTCGTTTGGAACCTTTTAATCAGCAGTAGAGCTCTGGTTTATGCAAACACTGCTAGTTGACATCCAGGATTATGTTGTATATCGGGTATGGTCAGAGAGGAGCAGGGACTACATTCCACAAGGAAAACTGTTATTAAAGTTTTGTGCAAGTTATCCAAGCATAACCTATCATAAGATAGAGCATAATCCTCTATCACAAATCAGGACAATAAAGGAATACAGAGAAAATATAGGAGGCCTTTGACAAGTGATTATACCTCATTCAGTCTGAATGCCCATCTCTCCCAAGCAAATAATGGGTCTCTGTGACACTGGCAGAGCCAGATGTAGGATTAAAAATATATACATTTTATTGTCACACCACATACTGAGGTACTCTAAAGGCACCAAGTATCATAGTTCCTATTTTGCAGGGTGGCAGGCAGCCATGCAGAGTACATGGTCAGAGGGTTTGCAACTCAGGCAATCCACAAAACTTTTCAGCACTTCCCACTGAATGCACTGAAGAAAGCTGCTGTCTCCAGGGGGACCAGAGGATCAATGGAAACCTCCCCTGGAGGAGCGGGGTGGCTGCCAGAGGGCAAGGCATCAGGCACCAAGCAGGGAGTGCTGTGGAAACAGGATAGATCTGTCCTCCCTGTGCTGCTTGCCTTTTCTCCAAAGCTTCCAGCAGACCCTGCCTGTATGTTCCTGGGAGTCGCGATACCCTTCTCTCCATGCTCATTTTCATGCCAGGGCAAATCCCACTCTGTGCTCAAATTATTTAGGGTCACACAGGTCGAGGGATCACACACTGCAAGCCAGCATGAGTCACCATGACTGAGCTGCCCTGGGCTGACCACGGGGTAAGTGCATCACAGAAAAGCAGCAGAGCACCTCCCTGGGCAAGGGAAAGAACAACAACAAAAAGGTGGTTATTCAGGTGAATGCTTTCAGAAATACCTGCCTAGTCCACAAGCTCTGAAAGTGGTGGGCCAAAATTGTTGAACAGTGAAAGCAGTACTACAGGAAAAGGCCTCGCTAAGAGACAGCGAGTCAGTCTTTTCTTGTGGGCAGCACCTGTGGAACTTCAGGCTAATGGGAAACCCCTCCGTAGGTTTCCGTGCACCAGCCCCCAAAATCCAGCTCTGAGGCTCCCTGTAATGAGCATGCAGGATTCTACCAGGCCCCCACACGCAGCATCAAAGCAATGTAGCTGCTTTTATTACAGCTGTTTATGAAAACTATCACAAAAGCGGCATGCCACTGCCAGCTGAGCTTTTGCCAAAGGAAGCCCTGCTTAATTAGGTCAAGAATTACTTGGTTAGTGGCACAGACATATTTATATGTAGTTTTTGGTGTCCACACAGAAGCTCTCACTAGCAAAACACAAGGAAAGGGGATAGAGGAAAAAGGTCACCAAAGTCCTGGGAGAGGCAGCCAAGTTGATTCACTTAGCAACTATAAAGCCTACAGATACCCTGACACCTGGACCATTACACTTCGAATTGTTAAGTGGGAAAAAAAACCCAACCTCCGATTTTTTACAGGAAGGCTTAGTCTTGTCTTAGTCTTCCAAGGAAGCAAGGCCATCCTTTCCATGGGAGCATTACACTGGGGAGAAGAAAGGAGATGAGAGCAGACATTGCCTCGGGCTAACTTCACATTCCACACCTTAGGGTGGGCCACAGGGGAGTCTCCTTTGGTCTCTCACTTCCTGGGACTGAAAGCCAGGAGGCAGATGGAGTTACTCAGAGATGTCTGACTCACTGCAAAGGTGGCTGGACAGAACAAGCAAAATCAGATATCACTGTGCAAGCAAACTGGGTGTGTTCAGGTGATCCTGCTGCAAGTCACAGCTGCATGTGAAAGGGTCAGAATCAATTATTTCTACATCAGTACAAAAGGACACCTAAATCAAACCGCAAAGGATTTGCCAAGGCATGCAAGGAGTTAGGAAAAGTGTTTGGTGCCACCAACCTGAAAAAAGAGAAATGGCCTGGTGAATAGGGAAGCCCTGTGTCTGGGGACCCAAAAGATGAGTAGCACAGTGGCTGGATGCCAAATGTTGCATGCTGACAGACAAGCACTTGGTAATCTGAGGCTGAAGGTCCAGCTTGCTTCCTCTTCAAACTCATTCTTAATACTTGTATTGGTTTAATGAGTGGGCAGATTGCTCCTTTGTTACTGCATGGAGTTAGGAAGAGAATGATGTGGTGTGGGCCATGGATAACAGAGGCACTGGCCTGAGGAACTTGAAAGGGGAAGAAGAGAAGCTCCAGGCTAGCAGCAAATGAAACTTTGCAAATCTTCCTGGTCTACACAGTCTCTAAGTAGGCCACCAGCCACTCTAACTACTGTCCTAAACTACTCCTGTCAGGACAATCCTTCCTCTTCCATCTGCAGGTTTGAGCTCACTGATCAAAGCTTCTTGTTGTCAGCTCACCAATCTGAGGCACCATCCACGGGGAAAACCCTGAAGTCAAAGGGACTGTCAGTGACAGTACTTCACCTCTTCCAGACACCATCCCTTTTATTTTTTGGGTGCATCTCCCACCTAATTCCAAGAAGTTTCTAGGGCAGATTGAATCTGAATGCATTTAACTAAATATATTTAATATCCTGTTACTGCCCCATGTGTCCAGAAGCACCCTCTTTCCTCTCTGTCCTGTTCAGTAAAGACCACACACTTTCACTTAAGGGTTTCACTTAAAGCCTTGCCTGTACATTATGCCTGAGAAGTGATACACAAGAGCTGTGGGTTTCCTGTTCTTACAAACCACCTTTAGACAACTGAGCTACCACATAGGGGGAAAAACAGACTTTTTTCTCTGTCATGAAAGAAATAACCGAGAAAATGGTAATTATCACCTTGGAAGCCAGCTACCAGGAGCCAACCAGAAATAGCACATGTGAGCAGTGAGCTGTCAACCCCATAGGTGGGCAGCCTGGACACTTAGAGCAAAATCAATATTTGCACCTACTCTAACCTCCCACTGTGTGTTAGGGAATATATTTCTCTTCTCCATCTCAGGATATCAGGCTGTAGCATACATAAACAAGTTTGTCAGCTGATGAAATCATTGAGATGTGATGTGTGAGTCTGTCCAGCTTGATGCCACAAGTACAATCCAGCCCTTGTTAAGGAACTCAAAGCAGAATCTAACCCTTTTGCTAACTCTACCCCACCTGGTCACAGTCCATTAATGAACCCTTTAAGGACACATGGCACCAGGCTTCAGGAGTAATCGATGGTTTATCTGGTCTGCAGGCTGCACTGCTGCTGATGGACACAGAGTGACAGTGGCACATCCTCACACACTGCTGTGGGTGGGTCTGACACCTGGAAAGCCAGGCAGGCAGCTCCTGCTGCTGTGATACTCGCATTCATCGAGGGCAGGGAACGATGGCTTCTGTTCCATGACCTGGTGCAGAAGGGTGGTGGTTGCCCAAAAGCAACAGTTGCCATCCGTGCTCCAGCTCGCCTCTGGTGGTAGAGGAAGCAGTGGGCTGGATTCCTCCCGTGGCTGTGTTTCCCCTCTTCCTACGGCAACACACAGCTCAAACCAGCTCCTCTTCCCCAAGGAGACTGAGTTCAATTGGGCTGCACTGCTGGAAGCCCTTGATCCAATTCTGGGAAATCCCCACAGCTCCACTGCACTGGGCAGAGGCAACCAACTCCTGCGATCCTCTGAGCTCCGGGCTGCCAAGAAACTCCTCTCCATACAAGTCTCATCTGGCTTTTCAGCATGGAGTTCTTTTGACTGAAACCACAATACTTAACATGCTTCAGTGATCAAGCGGAGGGCACTGGAATGTCACTGAAAACGCTTGGCTCCCAAACGCTGCATTGTTCTTCTCTCACCCCATTCACAGATCCCGACCAGAACATCCTGATCAAGCTCTAAACGTTTTCTGGCCAATCCAACAAGAAGCACCACAGCTCTATTTGATCGAAGATGCACACAGGCCCACACTGGCATGAAACCCATGAGGCACTCAACCCCAGCAGTGCCTCGCCACTGCTCCCAGGAGTGCTGTGGAAGTGTTCCCTCCCTCCTCCGTGCTGCCAGGGTCCACCAGATGCAGCCTTGGCCAAACTGACCCCTGCTCCATCAAAATCTGCTGAGACGGCTGGCTGTGCCTGGCATGCATTTCCTGATTCCCAGTGATGACCATGCAGATGCATGTCACCACCTGCCCACCGAGTCTGGGTGACATTTTCAGCCTCGTGTTCTGCAGGCCCCAGCACCGAGCTCCTCTGGCCCAAGCCCTGTCCTAAAAGTCTCATCTCCAATGTTCTGGTTGCACCAGGTTCAAGACACGGCAGGAAGAAGAACATGGTGGCCACGGCTCATGTGAGGGAAAGGCGGGGTGGTAGGAGCTGCATGAGTAATTTAAGAGAGAGGGAAAGAAAGCAAGCTAATTAAATACGTGATAAAATCTCAACAGTTTTAGCCACATTGAATATCCAATTAGGTCTATGAAGCCTTCAGGCCACAGCTGTGGGAAAGGATCCTGGGTCTGGCACAGATTGACCAACACCCACTGAGAGTCTCCAGAGCAACCCAGAAACAGCAGTGAAGGCTCTTTTCTGGTTACCCCTGTCCCAAGCAGCTCCAGGGCAGCAGGGCCCAATGGCTGGAGCCTTAACCACATCCCTCATCCATCCAGCTGCCCCACGACCATGCTGTGCCCATGGCCATGTGGTCAGTATGTGTGCTGCTACAGCTTCCAGCAGCTGCAAAAATTCCTAAAAAATGCCTTTTTTTTTTTTTTTAAATAACATTTGCACACACATTCAGCTTCATTGTTTATAGCAAACATTTCAACATGTGCTGGCACAAGCAGAGAAAATAAAATAAGACAAATGAATGGACTGGAACAGGCACTCCAGCCCTGACCCTGTGGAAGGGTGATACAATTCGTCCCGCGGTGTGTTTTTGCTGGATGGTTGTTGCCTCATTTTTGCCATCCTCGGCGGGACGTGCGAAGACCAAGCCGCAGCAGCGCTGAAGTCGCTTTTAACTCGAGAAGTAAAAAAAAAAAAAAAAAAAAAGGCGAGTTGTAGGAGGGCGCTTCTTTCAAAGCGGCATTTTTTGCCGCAAACCTCTCGCAGCATTTTACGCTGCCAAAAATGCTGTTCCGAGAGGCCGAAAAACGTGTGCACGAAGGCACGGGCAGAGGCTATGGGGCCGGTCCCGGGGGACCCGCGGGCAGGAGGGAAGACACCTCACTTCCCTAAACACGTATTTTCCGGAGGTGACCGGGAGCTCGGAGGGATGCCCCGGGTGCGGGGCCACCGGGGAGCGCTCCCGCCCCTCTCTCCGGAGCGGCGCCGCGGGGAGACGGCCGGGCTTTTCCCACAGTGAAACGGGAAGGGAGGGCTTTTAACAGTATCATTATTATTATTATTATTTAGAATTATTATTTTTAGAGAAAGGGAAGGAAGCTCGGCGGGAGCAATGCCTCGGTCAGAGAGGAAATCTGGGAATGCAGTGGAAGGGAAGCGGCGGCCGCCGGAGGAGCGGGGGAGAGCGGCCGGGGAGGGGGCACCGGCGCAGGTACCGGGCAGGAAGCGGGGGCGGGCGGCGGGGCAGGGCGTGCCGAGCTGGGGCTGGGGATCCGGGCCGGGCTGAGCCGAGCCGAGGGGAGGGGAGCGGAGGCGGGGCCGGCCGGGGGGTGGCCGTAAGGTGAAGGTTGTTGCAGTGGGTTCATTAAAAGACAGAGTTCAACTCCTCGCCATCGCAGAACGCTGCTTGGAGGTTGGTTCGGCTGCGTGCGAAGGGGGAAAAGGAGGGATATTAAAAAAAAAAACCAAACAAAAAGAAACAAGCAAAAAATAAAAAAAACTAAACAGAAAAGAGAGCGAACTCGCAGCTACTTAAAACAATTCTAAGAGGAGTGGAGCAGGAGCGGCGTTGGAGACGGCGGGAAGCAGGGGCAGGCTACGCGCTCCCGAGGCCCGGCGAGGAGGAAGGATGATGAACGTGGTGTCCGTGTGGCTGGTGGCCCTTTGCTTCCAGGCTGCTGTCCCGGTGAGCCGAGCGGAGCGCGGCGGGCGCGGCGCACGTGGGGCGGTGGGGCCCGGGTGGGGTGGGGTGGGCCGGGCCGGGCCGGGCTGGGGGGACCGTCCGGCTCCCCGCTTCGACGGGTTTCCGCAGGGGAGCGCAGCGGTGCCCAGCCCTGCCCGGGGTGGAGGGCTGCGGTGGCCTTTGTGCTGGCGGCGGGCTCCAGCCCGGCTGCCCCGGCAGCCTTAATTCAAACCAGACCCGCCGCGGCGGCTCCCGACCCGCCGGCGGCTCCGCCCCGGGGCCCGCGGGGCGGGCGGGCCGCGCTCCCCGCACCCCCCGTCGGTCGCGGGACCCCGCGGTGCTCCCGGGAGGGCCGGGGGGGGGGAGGATGCTCCCGCCGTCCCTCCGGCGTGTCGGTGAGCCGCGGGTCCGGGTGAGCGCTGGCGTGCGGCCCTTTGTGGTTCGGCCGTGGCCGAAGTCACGGGGACTCCTGAAGCGGGGACGCTCCTGCCGTGCCCCGGCGCGGCCCCGGGGAGCGCGGGTCGGTATCACCCCGCCGCCTTTATGCCTGAGAGCCCCCAGCCCCCCGTGCGGGGTACGCCCGGACTATGCTTTCTGCCCGCTGAAACAAAGGTCCCCGTGCTGCCCGGCTGGGCGTACCGGGCCGCCCCGGTGCCGGCGCTCCGCTCCCCGGAGCGTGGTGACCCCGCGGCGGCGAGGCTCGTCCCGTCGCCGTGTCCCGGGAGCGGCTCTCGGGACAGCCCGGAGCCGTGGTCCCGCGGCAGCAGCAGCAGCCGCCAGGTGTCATCCGCGGACAGGGGATGATGGCTCTGCTCCTTGCTCCCGCTCCCGCCCCGCCTGCCAGCGCCTCTCCGCGGAAACCTGGCTCCGCAGCCCCTGAAGTGCTGTGCTCGCTGCTTCGGGTCTGTGCTCGCAGCCTGGGCGCCGTCGAGCCCCGTGTGCGGTCGGAGGCTGCGGGGCAGGAGGCCTTGTGGCTGCCCCTCGAGGGGCACAAAGCCCCATCCCTTTCTTCTGAGATGAGGGATGCGCTTCTTGGCTTCCCACGTTCCCCCCATGAGACCTGAGCATGCACCGGTTGTGGAGTCTTCCCCTTTGGATGAGTTAGGAGGAAAAAGTGGAGCATGAGGTAATTTGAGCAGACAGGGCCATCAAAGTAAAACTGGCAGGTTCTTCTCTTTCTGGAATGATTGATTTAAAACTTGCCTAGGGATGAACTGCAGCAGTAGTCGGATAAGGAGTGGCAGAACAAAGTGCACAGTGGGATTGGAGCTGCTTAAAATGCCTCTGCTTTTGCTGTACCATTCTGTCTGCAAACTTTGCCTGTAGCTCTGGACGTGGACCCTCCTAGCCCACATGGCAGTGAGTCGTTATGAGAGAGCTAAAAATTGCAAACATGTGAGTGTAGGCAGCACTGTTCCATGGGAGGAGGGCTCTGCTCTCAACTTCCGAGTAAGCTCCTGCTTAATGAAGTGGGAAAACTGCAGTTAATTTGCAGCCTCTGTGCTGTATTTGGATAAAATTGATAAATATCCTTGTGATGAATATTCCTTACTAGAAATGATAAGGACATGGAGCAAATGCTTGTCTGGAGTTCCCCTGTGCCTATGAGACACTCAGGCTTCTGTGGCACTGTGGATACAGGGGTTTCAAGGGTGAGCACACAGAGGAGCAGAAGTCCTTGGGACTCTCCGGGGTTACTCAGCACTGAGGCTGTTCCCCTTCTGGTGATCACATGGCTTTTTTTCCCCTTGTCAAAATATCAGGGATTAATCTGCCTTTCCCACCCATCTGGAATAATTATGATTTTTGCATTGTGTGGCTGAAAACCTCTTGTGTTGGGCACAGAAACAGAGTGACCTTGTTCAGTACTTTGAATCTGCCAGACTACAGTGCTGTGGGCATTGCCATGGCTCTGTTGGGTTCTTGGTGGTCCGATCATTGGGATGGATGCCACTGCTGCTGGCACATGGCTTGGTCCTTGGTTCTTGCTGTGTAACTTGACTCACCTATGCATATTGTCATTGGAATAATAAGCAGCAGCAAGAAAGTGTTCAAACAATAGTTGTTTTCTTCCTGAGTACTCTTGTCTGCAGGAATGACTGGGTGTCCTTCAAGGTGACGCTTTATTGCTTGAAACACTCTTTAAGAGAGTAATTGCCCTCTGTTATGATGGGGGCATGGACTTCCTTGAAATAAGAAGGCTGATACACCTTACCATTTTAACAGTTTAACCTTGTTGTTCTCTAAAATAGAAACTTTTACACAGTATAACTCTGCCTGAAGCCAGCTGAGCTAAGGTGCATGTCCCGCTCCAGGAGGGCAGTGGGCAGTCCAGCCTGCATGGTGAGAGAAGGAGGGTTCTAATTGTTAGCTCTGGTGTAGGTGCATGCTGGTGGTTGACACAAGCTTAGCAGAGCAGGCCAACCCTTTTTCCAAGGGTGATCTCATTCCTATCTGAATGTAAACTAATTAGAAGAAATTAGGTAGTCCAGCTTGCTTGTTAAGTAAACATGCAGGCAGTGGATAAGGAGGAAACACTTTCTTCTAAAGTATGCACAGAGCAGTGTCACAATATTCATGTAGCATTGTAAACAGAGCTTCTCTGTCTGAACACTGACTTGCTGGTGGCCATCTCCCGGTGAAATGGTGACTGCTGTAACTGGTCAGTTCTGAGTAGAGCACTGGCACATGAGCTGGGGTTTGTATGGTGTAAGGGGGCTCTGGTGCAGTTTTGTAGTCTTTGTTCCACGTTTCTCTCAGTTTCAAGTGGTGAGAAGAGCTAACATTTTTAATGGCAGCGCTCTGAAATTTCTGGAAACAAACAATCCTTTCTTAACAACCTGAGACAAGTTACAGCAAGTGCAAGAAACCTGTAAGCCTTCTAAAATTAAGTTAGTGCACAAACCTGAAATGTAGGCTGCTGTTTTAGCAGCAAAATTGGTCCATTTTAAGTATGTGTTTTGCATTGCCTGTACTCAGATGTTTCCAGGTGGTCTGTATATCAGCACTTTGCCCTAACTTTGTTTGAAGTGATTCCTGTGTCCAAGAACCATGCAAATACCCCTGAGAGGGACATTCCACGCTTGTTTCTGGCGTCTGAGGAGCTGGGATTTTTAGGCCCTCCTTACAGGGAGGAGGGAGCTCTTGGGAGAGAGAAGATAGAGCCTTTTCCTGTGTAGGTGCTGCCAATTATAAAATTGCAGTGCTTCAGCATTGCAGCGTTAGTATTTTCATCCTAATAGCTTTGAGATAATAAAGAGTAGAACACATCTAATACAGCACTCCATGACAGCTGAATATTGATGTGTTCAAATGGCACTAGTCCCTCAGGACAGCGTTCAGTTGATGCTGAGGCACCTAAATGTAGGTGTCTGTGTATGCTGGGTGCTTAAGCCCTCATTAGAGTCAAGGTGTGATTATCTGACCAGCCCCTGCATGTCTGCTCCTATGTGAGTTGCTTTGTCAGGGCTTTATTGGTTAGATCCCAAGTTGTCTATAAGAGGAACACAGACACCTTTTTCTGGTGCCTTTATCTGAAAGTGATTTAGCTCACAGTGATGGACTTCTTATCTGTGGAAATTGATGGTAACTCTCTCTATAAATAAACAGACTGGACCGGTGTTGTTCCTGCCAAGAGAACTAGCAAAGCAGTGGGGAGCATCAGCTGTTGGCTAGAACAGCAGCTCTCTCCTGTTCTAGTGTAACTGTAGCCTTGCTCTGCTAAAGGTTGTGGAAGAAATTAGGGATTATAGCTGGGTCCTGTCTCAGCATTCTGAAGTGAGCAGAATATATATGAGTGGAAACGTAAGTGATTGTATTTGGGGGGATGGTTGTGAGCTATTGAGTAGGCATCAGAGTGTTGTAGTATTTAAAGACACTGTTTATTTGTGGATTAGACATGAGGAGCTATTGTTACTCCCTAGGCTTTGATATAGGCAATGAACTTAGAGTGGGGAAGTTGTTTTCACCAACAGTGCAAGGACTTCTGATGTTTCTTACAGATGTGCTTCTGAGCTGAGAAGGTACTCTTAAATGCAGAAGGCATGTGGTGCCTCTTTTGGAGTGCTGAGTGTCAGCTCTGTTAACAGGTCTCTAAGTTGGGGCTGATGAGTGTACTTCACTTGAACTTCTGCTCTGCTGGCTACTGGTGTACCGCAGCAAGGAGCCTCATGTGGCCTGGTGAGAAACCTGGGACAGTGCACTGTCTGCTGTGGAAATGCTGGGATGCTAATGGAAGAGTTACCGCTCTGTGAAGCCTCACCTCAAGGTGAGATAACGTTTGGACCTCCTACAAGCAGCTCTTGTGGGGCAGCATCTTCTAATGTGGTGGTTTCCCAAGCTCTCTGTTTCTCAAGCAGTGCTTGGCTGCAGTTGGTGTTCTGGGTCTTGTGGAACCGGCACGGGTCCAATGGAGTCTGTTAGCTTGGGCTCCTTGCCATGCTTGACTGTAATGTTTGTATCTTGCTGCTGAGACCAGTCTCACCAGTGAGGCTTGCTCTGCTGGATGGGAACCAGTGTGTTAGTGGGATTTGGATGGAGTTGGCAATAGAACTTCCCGTTGAGTCACTGGAGCTGCAGTAACAACTGAGTCATGGAGGTGTTGTAAGTCACGGCTTTCCCTGCTAGACTTCTGCTTAGAAACTCCTTGGGGTATTATCAGTTGAAGAACTCTCACTGCTTCTCACCTCTGTGTCTTGCTGCTCTGCTGTCTGGCAGAACTATCTTCTCCATACCCTGTATTTTTGCTACGTGGTTCTCTTTAATGGCCACTCATTTTGTGTCTTGGTGTTCAAGTTTTTCTAATTACTGAAAGGTCTTCTGGATTGCTCTTGCAGAACAACTCCTGACTAAATCAATGCTGCTGATATAACATAGGAAACTGCCTGCCAACCAGTTTAAAATACTCATGGTATCCTGCCTAGCACAGGGGCTCTGTGCTGTCATACTCCTCTGTGTAGCTTTTCTACACTGCCTGTCCAGTAATGTCAATACCTTGGTTGCCACTCATAGAAGCAAAGGCTGACAGTGTTGATTTTTGGCTGTGGGCAGTCCCAGGCACGCAGTCCTGTCAGCCAACCTTCTGCAGTGTACAGCCAGTTCACAGGACTCCTCAGAGTGCCCTGGCTCCATCACCTGAGCACACACAAACCATGGCTGGGGATGGGGGGTTGCTCTTTGTCTGCCTCTGCCACGTGATGAGGAGCTTATTGCCTCTTTAAAATGTAAGGAAACTTGAACTCCATTCCACTTGGAAGGGGAGCGTGCTGAATGCTTTCTGGGCATGATTGTCCTGTGCTGTTACGAAGGAAAGCTCTTGCTAATTAGTTTCCAATGCTGGTGGCTGTATGCATCCTGGTCAGAGCCAGGCATCAGCTCAGGTCCAGCCCCTTGCATACAGGGATTATTGGAGGAGCAGACTGTAGATTGAAGCCAGAGGTGGGCAGGGGTGAGTGGAGCCAGTCTGCTTTCTAGAGAGCAAGTGGTGATTAATGTAATGAGTTCCAGATGAGAGCTCTTGTGAAGCTCCATGTCCTAGCAGTGGTGCTGCTGTGGCTGTGCTAGTAGGAAGCCTTTGTATATTCTCTGGGGATCAGAGCTGGCAGCTACAGTGCTGTAGGAAGAGACTACCTGGCTCTTTCCTGTCCCAGAACAGGATCCCATGCTGCCTTTTTCTGTGCTTTGAGACCAGAAGAGAGGAGAAATACAAATATAGGTATGTATATATTTATAGAGAGAGACATCTGTAGTTGTCATGTGCTACTTGCTATCCAGCTGACAGCAGAGTTTGGAGGCTGTGTGCCCTGGCCCTAGCAGGGTGATCTGGGAGATTTGATACCTAGGCTCTGCACAAGCACAGGAGCTCAGAGCAGCCTGTTGATCTACCAAAACATCAGTCTCTGGTAAAAGCATCTGCAGAGGACAGAACCTGTTATCCCACTGACCAGCTGATAGGAATCTTCTTTAGGGGCAGAGTCCAGGTTTTCTTCAGTCGGGAAGCTGATGGGTAAAAGTCCGAACTAGAGGAACCACAAAGCTTGCTTGAATTCATGTCCAACACCGATGCCAATATATGCAATGTTCTTCACTCTGTGCTCTGTTGCTTATCAAACTGTGATAGAGACTCTCACACCAGCAGATTTGATGGACAAATGAGATTTGTCCACCTTACTGGCTCTAGCAGCATGTGAGTGGCACCTACGTGCAGTGGAAAAGTGGTGGTGAGGCTTGCATCGAAACTTGCCTAACAGCCTGCAGCTAGACAGCTTTGACTTCTAAATCTCTTTCTGTCCTAACGGAGGAGGAATCATCTAGATCGTGACTGCTTTCCCATCAGTGAACAAAGCACAGAACAAAAGAGGCTGACTCTGGCATGTCTGGGCAGTGGCAAGGAGTGCTGTGCTATCGAGTGCTCGCATCGCCTGACTCATGGCCTGCAGAAGAAAGCTGCTGGCTTAATCCTGCAGCAGCACCGGCTCCCTCTGAAGTGTGTTCAACCTGCAAAAAGTTCCCCAGTCTGCATCTGTAGTTGCACTGAGCTGTGAAACTCTGGTGAGCTTCTTTCTATACAAGTTGCAAGATACGATTAAGGATAATTAGAAGTTATTACTTTAGTAGCTGAAAAGTGCTAAATGCTCAGTGTGCCCTCCCCTCACCCAGCTTGCAGCCAGAAGGGGATAAAAAGATTGACCAAATGTTCCTAAACTGGTGCTTGTAAGTAAATGTGGTGGGTTGACCCTGGCAGGGCACCAGGTGCCCACTGAAGTTGCTCTGTCATTGCCCTTCTCAGCTGGGCAGGGAGAGAAAATTGTTATAACAAAAGACTTGTGGGTTGAGATAAGGACAGGGAGAGATCCCTCGCCAGTGACCATGGCAGGCAAAACAGACTTGGCTTGGAGAAATGAATTGAATTTATTACCAGTCAACTCAGAGTAGGATAGTGAGAAGTAAACCCAAATCTGAAAAACACTTTGTCCTCATTTTCCCCTCCTTTTTTGGCTTAACTTTAATCCAAATCCTCCAGCTTTTCTCCCCAGGAGTTCAAGGGGATGGGGAATGGGGACTGTGGTCAGTTCATCACACGTTGTCTCTGCTGCTCCTCCCTCCTCAGAGTAAGGATTCCTCACAGTCTTCCCCTGCTCCAGTGTGGAGTCTCTTGAACAATTGATAGTCTCCACAAACTTCTCCAGTGTGATGAGTCCTTCCCATGGGCTGCAGATCTGAATCAACTGCTCCGGTCTGGATCCTTTCCATGGGGTGCAGTCCTTCAGGAACAGTCTGCTCCAGCTTGGGTCCCCCACCGGGTCACAGGTCCTGTCAGCAAACTTGGTCTACTGTGGGCTCCTCTCTCAATGGGGGCTAGAGGTCCTGCCAGGAGCTTCTTCCAGTGTGGGCTTCCCATGGGGTCACAGCTTCCCTGCTCTGCCATGGGATCCTCTACGGGCTGCAGGTGGATCTCTCCTCCACTGTGGACCTCTGTGGGCTGCAGGGGCTGCACCAGGGGAATCTCTGCTCCAGTGCCTGGAGCATCTCCTGCCCCTCCTTCTGCACTGACCCTGGGGTCTGCAGGGTTGCTACTCTCACATATTCTCACTCTTCCTCTTCCCTTTCTCTTCCTCCTGTGCAATAACTTCTTTCCCCTTCTAGACTGTGTTTTCCCAGAGGCACTGCTACTGTCACTGATGGTCTCAGCCTTGGCCAGCAGTGGATCTGTTCTGGCTGGCTAGCACTGGCTCTGTCAGGCATGGGAGAAGTTCTGTCTTGTTAGAGAAGCCTCCCCTGTAGTTCCCCTGCTACCAAAACCTTACCACACAAACCCAGTACAGTAAAGCACGTTAGACACCAGGTGTCTTGAAACCAGCTTAAATGCTAGAGTCACATTTGTGTAGGAAATCTAATTTTCTGGCCTATTCTGTAATATACCCCCCTCACTAGACTGCTTGTTGAGAGCCTTCCTGTGCTTATTTGGGGGCATACTGGTTGTCAAGGCTCACAACCATGCCATACCTTATTCTAATAGTGTGATGGTATTGGTTGTGTTCTAGTGCCTGGGGATGTTCTCTGATATTAATTGATTTACTAGTATAATGTAGCCAGTGGGTCTCTGGCTGCAGGCCCAGAATATAATGTAGTTGAGAAAACTGCAGTATCCAGTCAAAGAAAGTGAAAGTTCACCATAGAAGATCACAACTCTTCTGTTGGAAACTGAGCCTGTTTTGGATACTTCAGAGAGATGAGCCAGTAGAGTTGTGTGAGAAGTCCTGTGTAAGCCATCATCTGAGGATTACAAGGTGAATACTACATACCTGAGACAGCATTCAGTAGTGTTGTGATGGTGCTGGTACATGCCAGTGGTTCAGCCTGTGCTTTTAGACTTGGCCCATAAAGTGACCCTTCAGCATTTCAAGCACTGTTTTATTTAGAGGGATAATGTGCTGTCTAGAGTAGGTAGTCAGTGAGTAAACCCAGAAGTTTATTAATATATATGGAATATCTTCAAGCTAATGATGTTTGAGTAGTGTCTCACAAGTTTTATCTGTTATGTCACATCTTGGCTAGGCTGATGGTACCTCTTGACAGAAAATGGTTTGAACTAGGGGACATGCTGTCCCCTAGTAACTTGGTAGTAAGGCATTCACCTTGCCTTGCAATTTTAGCACTGTTTTATTGACTTGTTGTGGTGCCTGTCAATCTATCAGCAGTGGCATTAGTGGTGTCTCTTCACAATATAGATGTGTAAAACATAGGAGTGTCCAAATCACAACTTAAAATCTTACAGTCACCCATTGGAGGCAGGAGAGCTTCCAGAGTGCACAAACATGGTAGCATCTCCCACTAAACTTAAACCTCCCCAACTGATTTGGTGGATGCTCTGAAAGAAGGCCATGGAGAAGGCAAGTGAACAAGCTGTATACCCAAAAATGACAGCATCAGGTGAGACTTGGATAACGGCTGAGATCAAAAAGAAGCTCTGATTTGTCTTGCCTTTGTAACAGTCCATTATTCAGGGCTCTGCTGTACAGATGTGATATGAAACTGTGTTAACTGGGTGACTAGGTCAGAGTTTAATCCAGTAGGTGTTTGATAAAGAAATGCCTAATGTCCATTAATTAAATGAGTGGAACAATAGGTGACTGGAGCACAATTGAAGTGGCAGGTTTTTTTAAGTCTGTTTCTGATGGGAGGATTTAATTTGGTGCTTCATCACTGAAATGATACTTCAACACCCTTGTGACTCAGCATGGAAGCTCTCATAATCTCACTGAGGTGTTGCATAATTTAACTGTGAATGGGGCAGCTACTGTCAGTAAGCAACTGCTGTTAGAACTTTGTAGTAAGTGCAGGATTAGCAGTGCTTTTGTAAACCTGAGCACAGAGACCATTAGTGTCAGAGTAGGAAGCACTGTGAGTTTGATCTGTGCCATTTCGTGTGGGCAGATCCTTGGCTGTGTGCTCCAATGGTTGTGAGCATGTATCAAAGGGAATCCATGCAGTCTGAACTGTGTTCTGCTTTAGAATAACTCAGTGAAGTGTGGTCCAGCCTGTGCCCAAAGACCATCTGAGATACTGCTGCTTATTCCAAGGAGACCAGTAGCACCCAAAACTTGCATTATGCTTTTCTTTAGGAGATGCTAGACTGTTGTGGAAGGAGGGGGTAATGGTGAGTGTGTGTCTTTGGGAAGATTCTTGGGATAGGGGAACAGGGTATTCCTGATCTGAAATGTGCCTCCTGCATGTGGTGGAGATGTTTCAGTCCTTCAGTGAATGGCTTAATTATGGTGGCATAACTGCATCTGTTAGCAGGGATGACTTCTGCATTATAAACCACCTTGGGTTAGTCAACACTGAGATCCTGTGGATAAAACAAATGTGATAGCATGCCTCATAATGTGGGGAGAGACTTGATTTCATCAGATCTGAGCTGGCAATGGTTAGCCTTAGAAACAACCATGAAAAGAACACCAAGAGTTGTAGAATATACCGAGTTGGAGCCCCACAAGGATCATTGAGTCTGCTGTGTGCTAGTGTAAGAACCTGCCAAGATGCAGGAACTGCCTTGCATTGGGTCAAACCCAAAATTAAAGTTGCCTGCATGGTCTGTGTGAGTCCAGCCACTGGCTGTTGATTGAGTTCATTCTTAACAGACTGGTGAGCCCTGCTGTGCAAGAACAGAGTGCCTTAGAACTGGCTGGAGCTTAGCTATGACCAGATCAGAAGGGTGCTGTGGAATGCCAGCTCTTGGCTCATTTTGCTGCCCAAGTTTCGCTTCTGTAGCTCCCTTGCAAATAGTCAAGGTCTTGTACCAGACTGACAAGTAGCAGCGCCAAGGGATCAGGCTTTGGGATGTTCCTGGTCCTGCCATCTGGTGTGCATATATGAGAGAGATTGCATTGGTGCCTGTTCAAGACAGGCTTCCAATTCCCTGATCCATCAGCTCTTCAGTGGGGGTTGGAAGGGCTGGTGGTGATGCTGCAACTGAGAAGTTGAGTGTGAGATTTATAGTGAAATGCAGCATTCCAAGGGAACACATGTCTGGGATGTGTGTATGGAAAACACAGATTGTTAGCAAAAAACAATTTCACAAGCATTGGTGACTTCATTGTGCATCCCTCTGAAGAAAATGTGGAATTTTCACAAAAGTAGTCAAGAAGGCCTTGTCTTGGGCTGTTATGATATGAAGAAGCTGATGTAAGTTCTGTAAATTAGGCTGTGAGCAGATCAGCTGGGAAGATAAAGCAGAGTTTGATAGCAACAGGCCTTGCAGCTGGCAGGTGTTTCTGTCACTGTGGTGTAAGCAAATAGAAAGTAACTTCTGTTGTCTTGTGCATATCCGGTTGCTGTAGGATATTTCCTCTTATAAAACATTATCTGGGTAGTTCCACTGTAACTCTGTGTAACTAATTGGAACACCTGATCAGCTGTTTTGTTGTTGTAAGGCCAAGTATTTGTAAGACTAAGTAGTCTCTCTTAAGTTTACCAATGGCTTTAGCTGAGACCTTTGGTACTCCAGGGTTGCAAGCTCAGTTTTTTGCTGAGGTTTAAACAACATCCTAGCTGCTAGGAACCACAAGTCCTGCTCTAAGTACAAGCTCTTAGTTTGGTACACTAGGGACTTTTGTCTGAAACTTGGATTTCACTAATTTAGTATAGTACTGCAAGCAATTTGCTCAAATTAGAAACATGTATGTATCAGTAATAGACTGAAAATGCTTCTGTGGTCCTTCAAGAAGTCTTAGAGCTTTGTCTCCTGGCTCCTTGGCATATCTCACATTAAGTAATTGCTGGACTTCAGGGTGGAGAAGAGGGAAGCTCTTGAGGTAAGAACCTGAGTCTTTTCCTATCTGTGTATTTGGACACTGAAGGTTGCTGCATTTACTCTTCTCTGACAATTGTTCTGGCAGCATGTTGGCTTCCCATCCTCAGGCAAAGCAGAACAGCTTCTTTCCCCCTCAGAATACTGTGTAGCATAATGATGAGGTGGTTTTTGACTTCTGGGACCACATCTGCTCAGGTCACAGCACTTGTGCAGCTGTAGCACTGCTTGTGGTAGTTTGCTGATCACATAGAAGCTGGCATGGAGGCCATTTGAAATGGGTAGTAGTTCCACCAGCTTAATTGCACAGCATTTGTCTCCAGGAAACAGCTTCCCTGGACCAGAGGAACACATATTCTAGTGCTGCTGAGAGGCATCAGCGATGCACAGGGTGCCACCACCTTAATTTGAAGATGGGAGATGCCACAGACCACATCTTGCTCTCCTATAGCCACACCTGTATAGGTGCAGGAGCCTCTTGGTGTCCTGGCATGTGGCTGACAGCCCCACACTGGCCATGTGGAGCTCTCAGGGAGAGAGAGGCCAGTCCCAAATGGAACAAATGGGGGCACTCACCACTTGCAGCTCTTCCCAAACCCAGCTTTGGACTCCGTTCAGCAGCCTTAGGGCTGCAGTGCCAGCTGGTCTGCTTCACTGGGAGCTGGGTGGTTTCTGAGGTGTGTGCAGAGAGGACACTGGCTTCTCTAGCCCACACATGCTGTTAAGGATCATCAGGCAATCTGAAGCCCACTGTTGCACTTGTCAGAAACTCTGGTTCTGTGGCAGGTTTAACTGCAATGACATCCTCAGCTGTTCAGCTGATCACTAAACAGGGTGAGTGGGTGTCAAGACATGAGGCAAGGAAAGGAATTTGCCTCCACCACAGGTCAGCTGGTTGGAAATAATTGGCAAAGAATGCCGAAGCCATAAGCTCAGAGTGTTTGCAGTGTTATCTCCAGCACATATAAACTCCAGTCTCTTATTTAAAGTGGCTGTGTCTGCTGATACCTTGTGTGAGGTGAGTTGCTCTTTCTCACCTGAATTCCACAGCAGGAGGCAACAGGTATTTAGATACTGTCACTTGTAATTTCTTCTGCTGGCAAGAGGGTCAAGTTTATCTGTGCTGTAGTTACCAGTATGCATGGGTAATGTGGTTTGGGCTGCTGGATTCCTCTGCTGAATAGGTTTCCATTTCATAAAGATTTTCTGCCTGCCAGCATGTTCCCCTCTTTAGCCTTACTTTGTCAGGTTTCAGGGATTGGTGGCCCAACTCTAGCCTCTGCTGAAACCAAGCAATTCTTGGTCTGTTCCTTACTAAACAAGCAGAGGAAGTGGCTGTTGCTGTAAGAATTCTCTGGTTATCTGAGTTATCTGATTATCTTCTCTGCTGGTTTTGCTACACTAGGAAGTAAGAAGTGCTGGTGACTTTCAGTCAGAGGATTTTAAGACAAGCTAGGTTTGCCCAGTCTTAACTTAGGCAGGTCACTGCTCTATCTCTCAAGCCATCTTAAATAGATTGAAATTAAGTTCCCAGGATAGATGGCCTCAGTGAGCTGCACCTACTTTGCACAACCCTTTGGGCTTATACAATGGCTGTGGCTTGCTTGTGCTAGCTCAAGAAACAAATGCCTGAGCTATCAAATATGGTAAAGAGCTGCAGGGAAGGATCTTTAAAGAAAAGTGGTTTATACTATAAAATTGAACTGGCTGCTTCTCATGAGATTAGCTGCAGGGAAACGAGCTTTCTCATTAGTCTGCATCTTCAAAGCATGGGCTGCCTTGAACGTGGGAGACAAAAGGGACCCCACTTGTGGCTATATTGTGACAGCCTGTCACTGATACAGAGTTAAGTTGTGCCTTTAGTGTGCCATGTCTGTGGATGTGTTGATCTGCTGTGAGGTTCAGTCTTTGGCCTGGACTGCATTGCTTGGCTGGAGGGAGCAGGTTGGTGTGAGTGAAAGAAGTGTGCAGTAATTGTTTGATATATTGTCCAGGTGGAAAAGCAGGAGCACAGGCTCTAACTTGCTTCTCTGTATTGCTGAGGGACTGAGCAGGCTTCTAGTGGAGCTGGCTGAGAGGGAGTTGAGATGCAGCTGAGCTCTTCTGCATCACATCTGGCACAGAGGACTCCCATGCACAGCTGGGGTGTTGTCCCTGCTGCCACGTGAAGGGCCATGAGCTTCCCCAGCTGAGGAATCCACAGCCCTCTGGGACTCCAGCTACTCCAGCTTTGCTCAGCCCTCTCTGATAAAGGATGTTCAGTGTATTCTTTGTCAGGAATAGATGGCAATTTCACTGGGCCTCCTGTAAAGTTAAGGTTGCCCAGGATGAAAGCGGAACTGCTCCCATTCTGTCTAGCCTTTGGTACTGTGTATTCTTACTCCCAGGAGGGGTGGGAGGACTCAAAAGCACTGCTGTCAGACCTTGGAACAGACATCCATCGTGAGCAAACACTGCAGAGGAGAACTCTCCCCACAGCCCCTGTCCTTGCTCGTTTTTGTATGAACCTGTGTGGCCCTCTGAGTCAGCCTGTGATTTGCATGTTGCCTGCAGTCTGGTGATGTGCATTTCCATAATGCATGGCGGGCTGGGGAATGAGTGTCAGCATCCCAGGACGCAGGCTGGGAGCCCGTGTGAATGCTTGAGTAGCCTTGGCTGCCACACTCTGCCCTGTGCCAACACAAACACTTGTGCATTCATGCACTGAGTAGATTGGGATAACTGGTCCTGCTGGAAAATTCTTTGCATGATATTTTATCCTCTTTTTACTTTCTTTGGAGTGTTCTTTTGGTTTTGGTTTTATTTTTTTGTTGTTTTGGGGTTTTTTGTAGTTTTTATTTATTTTTGCTTGTTTGTTTGTTTGTTTGTTTTTTAGCTTCTTTGCTTTTTTTTCCTTTTCCTTTAACAACACAAGTTCCCTGATCTGGTTCACCATGAGAATGCACAAACAGATGTGCAGGGGATGGTCCAGGAAGCATGAAGTGACATGTTCTTGTGGGAGGTGGGAGTTAAAAGGGCCCTTCTGTACAGTGTGAAACTCAACCTGATGGCGACAGGCTGGTTCATTTTTGCTCTTGGCATGTTGATTACTGTGTTTCTGCCCTACTTAATTAAAAAACTTGCCCTGTCACTCTCAGGAGAAAATGTGAAGCTGATTGGGCAATAGTGTGGAGCCTCTGGAAGCATTGTGACACTGGCTGCTCTGCCTGTGGAGTAGCTGGATGCTCATCCTTGGCCAGTGCATCTTGTGCAAAGGATCAGGGTATGCTCCTACAGCTTGAAGAAAAGGAGAATCAAAGCCTAGTGAACAGTGGGCAGTCTACAGTCTGTTTTGTTCTGCCCATAGTGGAATAGATCCTAAGAGCTCTCATCCTGTTTTGAGCAGCTGCTGGAAGGTGTTCTGCTGCCTCTGAGAGCTGAGTGCCAAGAGGAAACTAGTGTGTGATGATCAGTGAGTTCAAACACAATCAGGACTGTTCCCTCAAAGATAGTTCCTCTCTAAAGTCACCATGCAAAAAATAGGAGAGGAGAGCAGTAAAAATGCAATTAACCAAGATTTTCCCTAGTTCTTTACACTAATAATGATCTGATGGACAAGCAGCCAGATTAACTGGCTTGCTTACCCCTTTCTGCTAAAATGATGCTTGCCTTCCTGAGTGAAAGAGCACCCTTTGCTTTCTACTTGCTTCTCTTTGGAAGGAGCACCCTCTGGAGCCTTGCTCCAGTGGCAGAGGTTGATGGATGGAAGGGTGGGGATGCTGAAGTTTGTTGATACACATCAAAAGGTTGAGGTGCAGGGGAACACCACCATTTGAAACAGCGAGGGCACCAGGAAGTAAGAAGTACTGGTGACTTAGTTTGTGAAATCACAGAAGGGTTTAGGTTGGAAGGGACCATAAAGATTATGGTCACCTAGTTCCAACACACCTGTCATCAAGGCAGTCCTTGACTGGAACTCTAGCCAGGGATAAAATACTGCTTAAATCTAGGCTGTCCAGCCCCTGGACTGTTTGTAGCTGTCTTTGGGCTGTTAGTCTGCATCTTTGGCTCCTCTAGGAAGAGAAATACTTCATTAACCTGCATGCTCACCAAGGAGCACCAGCGTTTATTTTGAGCAATGGAGTAGTAGGAGAAACAACTGCAAGAGAATTTAGGTGAGATGGTGCCACACTGCTGCCGAGTTCTGATGTTACAGGCTTGCAATGCAAGCTGTATACTTCTTTAGCCATATAAAAGCATCAGGTCTCTTTATTCCAGAATTTATGGCTGACTGCTTAAAAAAAAGAGGTCTGCATTATTATACTTAATATACGCTATACTTAATTCCTGAGTCTGTATGTCTGTAAAAGAAGACAGATAGATGAGGATGCTGGTGGTGGTTTTTTTGTTGTTTTTTGGGGTTTTTTTTGGGGGGGGAGGGGGGGGGGCGGGAAATCTTGGGTGATTTTCGTTTTAAATTTTTTTCCCCCTTAACCATTTAAGCTGTCTCCCGACCATGAACATCTGGGATTGGAGTTAAGTGTGCGTGGGCTATTAACTGCAGAATATCAAGGTTTAACAAAGCTAAAATTTCCTTCAGCAGGTGGTTTTGTCATCCCCCCACACTAATACCGATATTACTTTGAGGTTAGAAGCTCTTCAGGTTTCTCTGCCTCAGATAGCATTTCTTCAGTGTATAGGAAAAGGTGAAAGACAAACCTTTCTGTTTGAATTTATTTAAAAATTAATTGTTCAAATCCTTGTAAAAGTATTCTTGTATATACTCTATTGTACCCAAATTACAGGACAAATGTTTGTCTTGCTCTTGTATATCTCACAGGATGCTTAGGAAGGTGTTTGAGGTGGGAGAGCTCATTACAGTTCGTTCTTTTTCAGCTGAGTAAGAAAGGATTTATTAGGAGAAATAAACGTGCAAATTTAACAGCTTTATTCAGATAATGGAGGATTTCAAGTGTTTTTGACACTGCAGATCACTAACTGGATTAATAAGAATTAGATACAAATCATCCTTAATCTAGTTAAGGGCTTGTAGCAGCTTGTGGCAAAGCCAGTGGTTTTGCTTACCTCAAAGAGCAATTTGAGAAAAGCTCTTTCCCTTTTGCATGTATCAAATTAAATAAATGCGGTTCCCAGTTGGGGCAGGGTTAGATCAACTAATCAGCTACAAATCTCCCCCTCATCATGAGAGAGTGCTTCAGATCTCTGCTGTAACAGGAGGGAGCTCTGTAGCAGCTGATGGGGTAAACCAGAAAGACTCATGTTTTGAGACTCTGACCAAGATGAAGACCGAAGAATAGTTAAAATTATGTTTTAAAAAAGAAAAAAAAGTCAATGGACTTTGTCAGCCTTCTGGATCCAATAATATTGCTAATGAGTTGTGAAAGCCTGACCCATTGTTGATTAAATTGAAGATGCCACTAAGCAGCTTTCTGGTTGTCCCAGCAGAACTGAATAACTATTGTTCTGCAACAATGCTGTGCTCAGCAAGAGCAGAAGCTAACAGTCACCCCAGGGTATCCCCAACCAGGCTGCTTTGATCCTTGCGGAAGAGGGTCTTCCACTGGTTAATGAGAACTGGTTAAAGCATATCAAAAACACGGTTAAAAATCTTATCCCTCACATGCAGCTGAATTCAGTGACAGCAAATCAAAAGGACTGGACAAGTATTTCCAACCAGTTGTCTGAACTGCTAAAAATGCTCCAACAAAGCCATACAAGCTTGCTAAATAGTAAAAAAGCAACATGTTGTAGGTGCTCTATAAGAATGTAAAGATTTTTTTATTTTTTTTGAATTTTGAAAGTTTTTGATCTATCTTTTGAGATACCATCAGAGATCCTTCAAAGGATCCACTGTCTGAAAGGTAGAGTAAGCTTGTTTTAAGCTGGAATTATTTTCAGCTCTTTTGTATGATAGCATAACCCAGTGTTCTGTGCCCCTAATCCTCTTGGCTAATCAAAACCTTTCCCATTGGTGTAAGTCAGCTTCAATAAAAGGTCATGGAAAAACCTTGACCATGAGGTGTTTGTTGTTTGAACAGCACGGTCTGTCTTCCTGATGCAAACCCAAATTAGTTCAGTCCCTTCCAATGCTGTCCTGAGTCAGTGTTTTCTATCCTTGCTGTGTCTGAAATCTTCCAGCAGCAGATCATTACAGAAGCATGGCCTTTCTGCAGTACTTGTATTTTGTGGGGAGGTTGCCATCTTTTATGCCCATTGAAGCTGTAATTTATGGAACAAGAAATGCAGTCTTTATATAACCATACAGTTACATAAATTGGGCAAATGTTCCTTAATGCTTGTGTGTCATGAAATTCGATGATGTCATAAAATTATAGCACTTTGTGGGTATTCTGACTGCTATCCACATGTGCATAATCCTTTGCTACCCTTTGAATATTGATAAAAGTCCCCCTCAGATCCCAAGCCTCACTCAGACTGCCTGGTCAAAGGGAGGTGCCACGGTGTCCAGGGGAGCAGCTGGGGACAAGGCCCTCTGGGACATGTAACTTCACTAAGTTCTCATATAAAACTGTGGAAAGCAGGCTTTACTGATCCTGATTCATGTTTTCTGTTATTCTCTTAAGTGCAGCATCCAACCTCAGGGGACTCGGGCTGGTCTGAGTCTGCAGTTGTGTTTGGAGGGTGGGTGCTGGACAGCTCTGCACTGGAACAACTCTGGGTGTCCATTGGTTTAGACTGGGCTGCACTGAGGAGGACCTCACTATCCCTACTCAGATACAGAAATCAAACGGGTACATAACAAAGGCTGTGGAGAAGCAGAGCTTGCAGCAGCCTGGGCAGAGGCTCAGAGCTCAGGTGTGAGGGCAGTGTAAGGGTAGGGTGGCTGGACACAAGAACAAAGGAAGTGTGGCACTGCTGAACAAGCCTCACCTATTAACCCATCAAGGGGAAGGGGTGCAGGCTCAATAGTCAAGATCGAGAGTTGTCATTTTATTCCTTGGCAGTCTGTGATCCTTTCAGGAGGATTGTTGAGGTCTGCAGATGATCAGTCTGGGTGTTGTTGGAAATCCATAGTGGCTACCCCTGAATATTTGGGTGGAGGTTGCCTTGATCCTAGCTGAAGGTGTATGGTGATACAATCTTAAGCTGTCTTGGCAGTCCCTTACTTCAGTAAAAGGCTGGAGAGTTTGCCTTCTAGCTGCTTCAAGAAGTCTTCCCACTGGGAGGAGAATGCAATTCCTGCTTTTAGCAACACCTTCCTCTTGTCTGCTCAGCCAGGCTGGGTGAAAGAAGAAAGGGTTGTGCTTGCCACTGCTGGTGTGAGAAGTGAGGGAGAAAAATGGTCCCCAACCCCCCATGAACAAAAACTGCAATTTCTAAGGCCTCACTTATCTTCTGAATGTGCTGGAAAGGGCACACGAGGGAGCAGAGTTTGGGCAGCCTGGCAGTTCTTTCTTTATTCTTTATGCACCAACAGTTCGTACTCTTTAATATTTGAAATGTAGTGAGATCAGCCTATGTGAGTCACCACCCTTCCACACAAGAAGGAAAACACACTGGAAGTACTTATCTGACCTACTTTCCATAGAAGGATGCAAAAGTACAGTGCAAACAAGCAGGGACAAAGCTAAAAATCAAAATTACCTCATGACTTGCATTCAAGCAAGAAATCGAAGGGCAATTCACTCTAGAAATATGCTTGCAGAAATTTAAGGAATAGTGCTTTGGGGTTTATTTTCAGTAGGGAAGAAAAGAGCTTAAAATATGATGTCTATATGATGGGGTTTTGTTCCTAGTTTCTTGTTATTTGAAAAAAATATATGACTACAATAATTGCCTAGAAGGGGTAAGGCCTTGGGGCTGAATAGGCTGGTGGGAACTTGGTTACTTCTCTTCAGAGAGATGAAATCTGATGGGCTAGTTAAGTTAACCACCTTGGAAACTAGTTCTGTGGAAATGTGGGGAAAGGATAAAGTATTAAGGATGGAAGAGAAAACTGATAACCTGGTATCTTAAGAATAAGGAGGAGATGGGACCAATAAACACATCCATTGTATTGAAGTAACAGCTATAGAGCTAGGTTGTTTTGACAGTACATACTGATGCTGGCTTACTTCTTCCTGGGATGAGGATGGATGTTACATTCATTTTAAAGTGACACTATGTTAATGGAAGCTGGAGAAATACAGCAGGCCTGGCTGCAAAGCTGACAATAATATATGTCCTTTTTTACATAATAAAATGAAACTTTGCACTTCTTGGGGTCATAGAGATCCCACAGCTTGGATGATTCAATGTGACATCTGAACTTGCAGATGGCAGTGCTGGAAAGGGGTGACAAAGGTGACTTGAGGATGAGATAGAAGTCAAAATTTGTGAAAACAGGGAATGTAGTTGGATGTCAAAAAGATTAAATTTGGAAGAAGTGACTTACAGGTCTTCGGTTTGAAATGTGAGAAGGGAAAATGACTGGTTAGGTAATGGTAGCCCTGGAGAAATAAACCTGAGGCTAGTTATGAGCTGAGAGTCAGGCATGGTGTAGTGATAAGAGCAGTTAAGTGCATACAGCACAGGCTAATGAGATGCATGAAGTAATCATTCTGTAATTAGTAAATTAGTAAACACGAAAAGAGTGTTGTCATCTTTGGAGATCCTGAATAGCTTTGAGCGTTCTATGCTCTGACAAACATAGAACAGGGGTTTGGCCTCTTATTTCAGCAACTGAATTTCAGTGCTGGTTAGTGCACTCCTTGGAGTGCAAATGGAGAAAACGCAGGGCTTATTCTCCAACAGTGAAGGCTGGCTTCTGTCTCTGAACTTATTTTGAGTAACCACACTTAATAAAAAGTAACTTTTATTCTTCCAGCTAGGTGCTGTAGTTTCAGATGTGTGAACAGTATTTGAGTCAGAAAGGGAAAGAAGACAAACTCCTTTACCTCCCCTTCCCTCTTGTTCCTTAGAATTAATGTAGTGATTTGCAGATGGAGTGGTTGGTATGTTGGGGAGACACAAACAGCAGCTGACACAGGCTGGTAAGGACTGAGCATTGCCTGGATGCAGCACTGAATGCATTCCTTGCCTGCTTCTTTCCCAAAGCAACTGAAGCCTGGAAGCAGTGCAGAGAAGGGAGACAGCAAGGCTGGCCTTTCCAACACCAAACAGGCTAACCAGAGCTACTCTTTTGGGGACGGCAGCTGGAATGAGGGAAAATAAAAAAATGCAATCTGAACAAAAATGGTGTGTGACCTCTAGGAACCCCTAGAGGACTCTGTGCAAGCAACCTGATCACTTCAATCTCATCACTGACACATCTTTTTGCTTTTCTCTTTAAAGCAAACTACAAATCTGAACCTTCCCCCTGAAGACCTTGATTCATCTGGTGATGAAGATGATGTATTCTCAGGTTCAGGTGCAGGTGAGTTATTAGCACTTGTGCTGGCAGTGCTTGATCCTTCTAGGATGTGGCATCTGAGATCTCAGAAATCACCCAGGTGAACGGGGGTAGAGGGAGGAACCCACCCACACACCCCAGAATACGAGAGCTGGGAACAGAGAGGGGCCTACTCTATTAATCCTGTATTCCTTGAGATCCTAACAATCAGTAGAAAATGAGCTGTAGAGCACTTGAAAGGGAGCAGAAGCAGAGGTAGACTCCATGTGACTGCTAATGTGAGATGTGAAGAATGTTATGAAATTGGAGTGATTCTTCACTCATGGGGAAGAGAGATCATAAAAGGCCCTTTATGAGCAGGTAGGAGGGGGTTTGAGGGTGTGTAAAGCCCAGCCTACCAACATGAATCAAGTGCAGACTTTATCTGTCACCAGATGTGCATGTTCCCATAGGCCATAGCTCTTTATAAGTGGTAAAGGGGGCTTAGGGTGGGGGGAAAAGTCTATAAAAATGATTGCTAAACTGCATGAGAGACCCTTGGTGTTCAGTGCTGAAGTTGAGTGGATACTAGTGAGAAAAGAGCAAGCCATTGAAAGCTGAAGCATGCTCTCCTTCTGCTTCTTTCCAGCCACAGGCTTATATTTTACATTAAATTCTGCAGAAATTAAGATCCTGAAATCAGTGCCAAATGTGGTAGGGACTGAAGGTGTGACTGCTCTGAATTAAATAAAAGTGTTTATGGAAAAAGACTCAGATAACCACCCTGAGGAACCAGTGTACTGAAAGCATATTTTCCTTGTCAACCTCAGCACAGACAGGCACTTTTGCCCTGGGGAGAAGCAGATGACTAACAAAGTGTTGCTGAATAGCACATTGGTCTGTCCCTTCCTTATTCCACTGAAAAGGATGAGGAATTACAAACTGAGCTGCTTTTACTATGAAAATTGACTATGAAGGTTTAGCATCCTCCTTAGACCAGTGTCCTGAAGATACTATTAACAGGCATCTAAACTGGCCAAGGGTAATATTTTTTTGCTTGTTTGTTTGTTTGTTTTGCAGGTCCTCTGACTGACCAGTCTCACACCTGGAGAATCCCAGGAGAATCAACTAATTCTTCAGTACTGACAGCACCAGTGGATTTCAGTGAACAGCCATTTCCTGGGATTGAGAGCAGAACTGAAAAAGAAGTAATATCTCCTTCTGCAACCAGTAATCTGGTGACAGAGGAACCAGTTGTAGCTGTGAAGGATGAAGTATCCATTCTGGGCTCACCTGATAGGAAGCCAACAAGCCATGTAGTCACAACAACAGTGAGAAGCCCCACTGCTCATTTCCCTTCTGTGGTTCATGTGACTCCTTCAGAAGCCCCTGCTGTGGTCCATGAGCTTGAACCTAAAATCCCCAGCTCTGATGTGCCAGACACCAAGGGCGTGCCCAAGCCCCACTCTACTCTCCATGGTGAGGGAGACATCACTGCCACCCCGGCAGCCACAGCTCCCAAGGATGTCATTCCTACACATGAGGAGGTTTCTGAAGATGGCTCTGGAGACCCGGTAAGGACTAACAGTTCTGACACCTTTTCCAGGGAGAGGTCTTTAGCAGCATGTAGTAAGTTGGTTTAACGGGAACAGGTGTTGACCTGTCAAAACCAGCGATTGGTTTCATAGGTTATGTTGGTGGAGGGTTTTAGATGAGAAAAACAATGTGCTGGAAAGTCTCCAGAAAAAGACGTTATGAGAGTTATGAGACGTTATGAATAACCTGCCTTGTATGTCCCAACAGGGAGACTTCATCTTGACTAAAGAGGATTTTGTGCCCACTCAGAACTCAGGAGTTCCGGCTGATTCTGAGAGGAATGCCAAAGCAGCAGGAACCTCAGGAATTATGGACAGGAAAGAAGTTCTTGGAGGTACCAGATATTTTGGATTTCTTGTTGCTAGAAGCAGATTCCTGTCGGGGTCTTCAGGCAGCAGAAGTTGCAGTTGTGCAAATACATCTCTGAGCAAAGAAGCCAACCTTTTATGTTAGACCTCTGAAATGAGAGTGATGATTCTGTGTTGTCAAAACCCTAACAGGGGCAAATATTAGTCTGCTAATAGCAGCTAGCAGTGGCTGCTTTATCTGCAACTTTGTTTGAACCTCTTCCTTCTGAAAAATTGCAGTAAAATTTCTCTGTTGCTGCCTCAGTCAAGTTACCAGGGTTGAACACCATAGCCTTGTGTGCTTTGCAGCATGGCCCAGTGGAGATCCATGTCCCTGGGGCTGGCTGTTGTATTTGAGCAGGTGCTTGGCAATGGTACTTGGTTTGGGAGAGGACAGAAGGACAAATTTATTTAAGTCATTAAGTCAGGGACAGGTAATGAACAATCTGGAACTTAGTCATAGTAGCACTGTGTGGTATGGCATCCAGAGTAATCTGTCTTTTTCACCCCTTCCAGGTGTTATTGCTGGAGGACTTGTAGGCTTGGTGTTTGCAGTGTTCCTAGTTGCATTTATGCTGTACAGAATGAAGAAAAAAGATGAAGGCAGCTATTCACTGGATGAACCAAAACAGTCAAACGGAGGATACCAAAAACCACACAAACAAGAGGAATTCTATGCATAAACACTGATCTTCAGGACACTTCTTATTCCATCTTTCTTGGACTCTTCTCTCCCTGCACGTGGACCTCCTAGTGTGCTTTGCATTAAACTTAAGCCATATGATCATTGGGTTATTTGCCCTTACCACTTTGCCATTGGAAATTTTATAACTACGAAGTAGATCTGGATTCATGATTCATTGACCGTTCCCTGCTTTCTTGCACAACTTTTTTTTTTTTTTTAACAGAATTGGAACTGCAAGTTCCTAAACTCACTTTGGTTTATCTAAAGACTGCTGGGACAGGTAGTGGGGAGAAGATAAGGGAGCACTGTATATATAAAACTCTTGATATTTAGGGAAAGGGCTAGCAAGAATAACCAATTATCAGTGCTCAAATTCTGTATAGCAGGGATCCTTCCTATTTAACTCATAGATGTGTTTTGAGTGTAACAAGTGGCTGTGCTGGGCAGACATTTGGTACACTGCTATTCTCTAGCTCTTTCTGACAGCTGTGTTTGGAGCACTTAATGCCTATGAAACATCAAACTGAACTTGATCTCTGCCAAAAGGAGGTGTGAGGGGCAGAGTAAATAAATGATTATGATATAAAATAATTTATATTTTGGAAGCATTATCCCATACTCAGAACCAGCTCATAAGCAGTTGATACATACACTAGCAAAAAACAAACCCCAAAAACCAAGTGAAGAGTTAACTTCACCAATAGCATTGGGCTGTCCGCTACCCTCTCTCTCTCTCTCAAGGCGTAGGTAAGAAGTAGATTTCTCTGAGCAGCCTCATCTCAGATGTTCCTAGGTGCCAAGTCGAAGGTTGTCTGTCTTGCTGTAGGTGATTTACTCCATGCAGTGCCAGGTGACCGTGGCTGTCTCAAAACGTGGTCTGCCCTCTGTGCCACAGCGTGCCATGGCACACAGGGTGGGAGGTGGGGAGCACCACATCATGACTGCAGCTAAGGAGTAGAGAAGCATCTGAAATGAGCCTGGGGAAGGCTGAGTGTAGGTGGCCTTAAACAGATACAGCAGTTGGTGTGCTTGACTCTCGCTACTCCAGAGAGGCTCCTTGGAAGCTGTTCCTGCACTTTGGAGAGAAGCCACTCCAGGGATGTCAGTCTAGTAAGAGCAGAAAAGCACCTCCTGAGCACCTCCTCCATCAGTCTGGATGCCTGAAGGTGTGTGGGGTCAGTGTGCTGTCTGATGTCGGGCACTGGGCTTCACTGGGGGTCTGGAGTTGTCCAGAGTGTCTCAAACCGAGCAAACACAAGTGTGCTCTGTACAAGCCTTACTTCTGCTCTGCCTTTGGGTAGCTTCTTGCCACTTCAGTTCCTCGTCACTCAGTGCAGAAGGTATGGGGTGGGTGGAGGAGTGTTTGCAACTGATGTAAATATTTGTACTGTTGAGCCAGAGGGAATGATCCGAATATATTGGACAATATTGTAGCGGTTGGTACAAATGTTGGGCGTTAACAGACAAACTTAAAAGCCTGTGTAATTCAAATGAAGTATAAAACACTCCTGGGCTGCCATGCAGCTAAAATTGGTGCCTTCTCTGCAAACACAAGAAAAAAAAACCCCAAAATGTCTTGATTCCAAACTCTTCTTTATGCACATGGAGAGCTTGTGCATATGTGTAGCTGGCTGGTTTTTTTTAAGTAAAGCTGCAACAACCATTATGGTTTTTTGTTAGGGTTGTTTTGTTTTCAGTTTTGTTTTGTTTTTACTGAATGAATTTTTACAGGTTAATGCAATGACCAGATGGTGTTAATTTCAGCTGTATTTCTTTGCTTTGTATAGGAATGTAGAAATGTTTGATAGGTCTATCTATGAAAAGGTTCTTGTAAAGCACAGGAAGATAAAGTAGTAAAATTCAGTTGTACCTCACAACCTTGTTAGGGGGAAAGGAAAAAAAACCTGTATATTTTGGTAGTCTTAACTGACAGTTTGTGAAACAAACATGACATTCTGTGTTATTTAAGTGGTACAAATGAAACGAGTTCTGACAGAAGATGCAGCATTGGGTTATGTGAATGCCATGTAAAGGTATACTGCAATAAATGGCATTTTGGCAAGAATGTGTCTGACACAATCTGTGAACACTGTTGTGTATAATACTTCAAAAAGTAGATGCTGTCTTTAAGACCACCTAGGTCTTTAAGGAATTGGGTTACAGAACTGTGAATTTTGGAGCTAAAGACACAGAGATTCAGTTCAGCATTTGAGAGGTAAGAGTGTGGCCTGCCTTGGGTGTCCTGGTGGCAGTGAGCTGCTCTTGCTGGAGGCACTGGTGTGGGATACAAATGGGGTCCTGTGGAGACTGGAATGAAATGGCTTTGTTAGAGCCCTGCAACATTTCATGCTGCTTCTGAGTTTGGGACCTCTCTTTGTGCAGAATGGCACCATCCCCAAATGGTGATAAAAGTTGCAAATCTTCCACAGGGCTTCCTCTTGCTCCTCAACTTCTGCCCTCAGGAGTTTGAGAGCAGGGCAGCCCCAAGCCTTCTATTAAAATCTGCTTTCCAAGACAAATTGCAGATTGTACCCCCAAGGAAGGAGAACAGAGTGAGCCTGTCCTCAGTATTCTGCTGTGCAGCATCAATTACTCTGGGGTGCTATGGCTTGGGTGGGAGGAGATTGAGCAACACAGAAGTAGAGGAAAATATCCTTCACAAAACCAAGGAAGCTGCTGTCTGTCTGTGTGGGTCTTACTGCAGCTTTACAATTATTTTATTTTGGAAGGTTTTGAACTGCAAGAATCTTATTTTTTGTTCTATAAACTGGCCACTGTATTTTGAGTTTGCTTACACTGGAACCATGGGGGGCTATGTTTACAAAGAAAAGAAACAAAAACATTTGGAAGAAACTTGGTCATCTGAAAGTTTTGAGATCAGGCAAAAGGATTGAAGGATTGCATTTAGAAGACTTGCTTCTACAGCTAAATACAGCTGAAAAGTGTTTGTTAAGTTCATGCCAACTTTGCCAGTCCCTTAAGCCAGGTAAAGACTTGTGTAAGATCAGAGTTGGCTGGTTTGCATTGCAGGGCTGTACCAGCTGTGAATTCACTTCCTTAGGGGCTACCCAGGCTTTTGCTTCCCTTTTCTAGTCAGTGATAATGTGTGAAGTCAAGGCAGCAGAGAGGGAATAAAATCAAGTGCTAAGGGAAGTGGGAAATTTCTGTGTGAAAATCCTTGCAAGTGCAACACTTGTCTGATCCTCAGTGTGCACTTGAGAGAAATTTTGTTGTATCAAGAGAGAATTATTTACAGGAGGGCTGGTCTGCCTCTGTACTTTGGCACAGGTTGGCCTGGGTTTTCCTGAGTCACATTTCTGTTCACTGTGCTTCCTGACTTTCTCCTTCACCCATGCTGGAGCAATTATCACATTTGCTCTTGTTCACAAGTGAGATGCAAAGAATGTGGCTGGCAGAAAAATTTGACCCCTTCTTTGTTCTGGAAAAATGAGCTGGAGGGTGTAAATGCACTGAATGTCAAAGAAGGCAAACTATGAGAGAAAGAGAACTTTTCACAATTCTCACTTTGTCAGGTTGTATTAGAGCCTATAAAGGAAGCTAAACCAAATCTAAAAGGCTGTATAATCTTGTAATTGAAATAGAGAACAGGAGAAAAAAAGAGGGCCACTCTACAGGGGTGCTGAGAAGAAAAACTGTCAGGCATTTCATAAATGCCTTATTTGAGTCTTCATCAAGGCTAGTGTGTATATTGATGAAAATGAGTAGTGGAATGAAGGTGCAGGGTGAAATTTGCTCCATTTGAGAGAGCTGCAAAACAAACAACAACAAAAAACAAAAACAAAACCAAACGCCAACCTTTTAAATATGCAAGAGGTGAGGTAGAGGCTCTAAAATCAAATAGTTACTTAGCATTCTGGGGTAGTGTTTAGGTCAAAACTGCAAGCCTGATGTTTTTAATAAGTTTGTCAAGTTAGAGGACAGAAATTTTACTGCAGAAAATGAAATGCAGTGTTTTCACTAAGGAAAGAGGAAAGGAAAAGGTACAGCTTCAGCAGTATGCAGGGTCTTACAAAAGGATCTGATAGAGAGAAATTAAATGGTAGGATAACAATACATAGCACACAGTAGATTCACCAAATGTAGATTGTGCCTGACTAATCAGATATCTTGCTTTTAGTTAGCAGGTTTTTTTCAGTAAAAAGCAATCTTGTAGTTGAACTTCACTAAAGCAAGTTATCAGTTCCACACAGAAAATGAATAATCAAAAGGAGGAAACTAGGGATTAGTGGAAGAATTGTAAAGTGGGGAGGAGTGAGCTAAGGAGCAGCAAGCTTTTCAGGGCAGAGAGTTAGTAGGGAGAAAATGCCTCCTTTTGGGAACATCTTTCTAAACACTGTCCAAAATAGAAGGAAATACACAATTACATTTGCTGTTGGGAATTCGGGCACCCTAGACAGTTTAAAGTATGAAGGATACATTAATATTCTGACAAGTAACATTTGGGGTCAACTTCAACATGACAAGGTCAGGCATGAAGGGGATAACAAAAGGAATTTCTGCTTTAACCTAGGAATAAAAAGGGAAGAAAAGGCTACATGAATTAGTCAATTTTAGAATAATTATGTGTGATATAGCTGTAGGAATGGAAAAAAATAAGTCAATACAGGATGTAGCAGCCAGCAAATATTTCCAGCAAGTAGAGGGAATTGTTGGCATCATGGGTATCATTGTACAAAGAACGACTGAGCCCTTTGTTTACCATCACCTGCATGGTCCAGGCTTAACTCATGTTGGGAAGGAACTGAGGAAAAACAAGAAAACTGTGTGAGAGAACAGAGTCTTTTTCAACAGTAAACTATGGTATTTGGTTTGTCCAGCTCAGGAAAACACAGACTGACAGATTGTACAGGTGCTGTCTGCATGCTTGTCATGGTACAAGACAGTACCAAGGATGAGGATGAGCAATTCAGGCAAAAAAACAACAAGGGAACAAGAAAAAAAAAAAAAAGAAGAAAAAAGAAAAATTAAATCGGCAAGTATAAACATTTAAAAAAAATCAAAAACTTTGTGAATCATTCTATTAATTATAAAGAGAAAAGATCCAAATGTATGGAATAGAAAGCTGGATGCTTTCTGAGCCGGTGGGATTTCTTTCAGCTGACAGTCTGTGCACAGGACATGGAGACCAGTTAAAAACCCTTCCTCTTTCTTACCCTGTTGTTGTAATCGTTCTTTTTGTTTGGATTTTGTTTCTTTGGTTGGCTTGGTTTGTTTTCTTTAATTGACTCTAGTTCTCTAGTTCATCACTCTCCTCCTTTAGCATGGAAAAGCAGATGGGCAGCCTTCTGGAGCATTCTTTGAGTTGATAACAAAAGGTGATTTGGACCAATGTACTCTGCATGCACACATGTAAAAATGTACATGTGGTTATGTGTATGCCTCTGCATGGACACAACTATGTGCTAATGAGAAACTAAAACAGGAACAAGGGAAGGGCAATCACTAAATCACTAAAATTTAAAAAGTCAGAAAATATTAAGTGCTTTTACAAGTAGGAAATCCTACTTTGAAATGGCACAAAGCAAAGAGTAAATAGGTGTGATTTAAAAATAAAGATTGGGATTTGGATAGTTCCTGGACCCCGGAGCACAGCTGTTCCAGTTTAACCAAAGCCATGTGACACTGTTGTATAAAAATGTCCTCAGCGTGAACCCCTCCCTTCTTGTCTGAGCCAACCATCAAAGCATTCCTGGCCCCTGAGAACCTGTGTGGGAGAAAGTGGTATGCTTAACGTGTGCCACAAGGCCAGGGGTCCCCAAACTGTGGTACCCCTCTGATATGCAATGCACTTGAAAATAGTGTGCAGAGAAAAACAATCACAAACCCCCAAGCCTCAAAAAATCCACCACCAAAACCTATCTCACCTGTCTTACCTCTGGAAGTCATAGGCAGGAGCCAGCTGGATTCTTCCTGTACACAAAGCTGAGGCTGCTGCAGGTGAGAGAGGTGAGAGCAGGGACATTGAGGAAAGGAGTCGGGCAGCCTGGGAGAAGCTTATGCTGGTGCCACCAGTGCATTTCTCCCTCTAAACAAAGCCTGAGAACCTGTGCCTTAGGAGACTGGACAGCTGTGTCCTTCATGTGGCAAACCAGGTTGCATCTCCTGAAAGGAGAGGGCTTGAGTGCCAGCAGAAACTCAGCAGGAGCTGAGAAATGCAGGTTCTGCATAAGATACCTCTGTTCTCTGGCACATGACTCCCATCAGATTTGGAAGTAGTATATGCTGAGAGCAAGAGGCTGCTTCTCTGGAGATGCTCCCTAAACATGAGCACATGCTGTTGTTCATGAACCTGCTGCTGTGCTTACGGGGTGTGCTGGGTGCCAGTGTGTGACCAGTGTGTGACCACAAGGAATCACATAGTTTATTCTAACAGACATTCACAGACTGCCTTACACAAAACCTTAGCTGAGGAAAACTTATAGGTGTTGAAGCTTGGGAGATCTATGCAGAATAAAATCAAACCAGTCAGAATTGAGGCTGAAATAATTTCAAAATGCCATTAAAGAACATTATTATGTTTTAACAGTCCTCCAACAGGACTTAGAACCCTCTCAAAATAAAGCAACAAAAGAGAGAGTTTGTATGTATTAAAAAATGGAGCAGATGGCCCATCTAATTGCTGTTCTGTCCATACCTGGAGAAGATATGAAAAGCTGACTTTGCTGGCAATCAAAAATCATCTCAGTCACGGTCAGAAGCCTTCAAAGCCCATCTTTGAATGGACACCAGGGCCTGGCCAGCCCTTCAGGGACTGTCACAGAGAGAGTAGGACTGGGCGTGCAGCTACATGCTGCACACAGCCCTGATGTCATTTCCCATTCAGTACATCCAGGCCTGAAGTTGCCTTTATGAATAACTTGATGAAACAATTGAGTGTTCAGTCTTCATAACACAGAGCAATAATTCAAGAACTTCTAGGAGTTTTATTGTTCTCAGGGTGGTACAGAGAAAAATATGTCTGTTTTGGAGCAACCTGCCTTTAATTCATACTGAAAATGTGTCAATATTATTATTATTATTATTATTATTATTATTATTATTATTATTATTATTATATTCTACCAGAGGAAATGAGAGTTTTGCAAAAGCTCTTGAAAGTGCTGGTTGAGTCTGCTCTTCGTGCTCAAATAGTGCTGTTAATGTTTGATAGCAACCCCTGGGAACACAAGCCTTTGAACTGTTTATTGTTCTCAGAGGTAGTTTGTCATTTCTGTTATGCATACATATGTATACACCAGAGCCTGGCTGCAGGTTTCTCAGATGTGACATAAATGGTTAGAGCTGTGCTCAGAAGTGCTGTCAGTTTTAAGTATTCTTTTCAGATGTTGCCATCTCTACTTCCAACCCAAACCTGCTGTGCGCTCGCACCGCTCTGAGAGGTGGTTGTGTGGTTACTGCACAGTGAGGCTTAGTCATGCGTTAACCACAGCTGTAAAAATACATCTATGGGAAAGTCATAGCCAAGCTCTGAGGCCTTTGAGGCTGCTGCTCGTTTCCAAAGAGATGGGTTTCTGTTCCATTTTGCTCCAGCATTGTGCAATTGACTGTTCACTGGCATGTTCACTTTGCTGTAGAGGAGCATTGTAGCTTTTCCTCTGGCACTCCCCTACCTTCTCCACTTCCATGGACCATGGTGGACAGAGTTCTTACAGGCAGAGCCAAGTCAGCCACTGTCTCTAAACCAGCAGGTCCTCACAGGGGAAAGAGTACTTAATGGTACTCACACTGTAAGAGTGTTAAGCCACATGATTCGAATGCTACCTGAGGCAAAGCAGGTGATGTCAAAAGACAACTTAGGGCTAGAAACTTTTAGTCTGGGAGGAACAAGGGCACCCTTACTCATTGCCAAGATGACAACCATAAACGCTGTGGCAAGTTCTCTTGGTTTTTGCTCAACTGGAAACCCCCATTCATCTCTGCTGTCCTTCTCTCAACATGTCCCATTCTGCACAGTTCTCAGCAAAGTAGAGATCCTGTAGTCAGTTTCCAAGTCCTCCTCTTCACATCTTCTCAGAGGTAGTAAAGCTGGAGAGCTTAGAGAAGGAGAAAGAGGACAGCACCATACCCCCTAGGAACATGTGACTTGTTAGAGTCACTCTGCATTGAGCTTTAACCTCTGAACACTGCTGGTGTCACAGTACACAGGTCAAGGCTTCCAGGAGAGCATTCCAAATCATCATCCACCAACCATGGATTCTGTTATCCTCCTACTGCTGTTGGATTCCATGGAAAGGACGACAAACCTTCTTAATAGGAATATTTTTTGAGGGAAATAAAAAAGGCAGTGCAGAAGAGAAGTACACAATTAGGGATGCTTTCCTCAAAGCTGCTTTGGGCAAACAAAGAAAAGCAGCGCTCATGGAGAACATGTAATTACCATGTCCTCTGCCCCACCCTTGCCTTCTCAAGAGAAAATTTCTGTATTTACTGGTTTGCTTCAGGCCTGTGTCACATGTCCCATTGCAAGTCAGCAACCAACAAAGTCCCTTTCACATAAGTGAGGTTCCTTCAGATTCCTATTGAGTACATCAAGGAGAACTGGGCACTGGGAACAAGGCAGTCCAGCTTCCTGGTGTTTCTGAAAGTGATGTCCCTATGTTTAGGAACTGAAGCTGGGAATCCTCACCAGTTTCTGTTTCATTAGGATTACTGAAGCCATGTCCTCACCCTGGCTCCTGCCTGGAAAGGGAATTTAGGCTGGGGTAGGAACTTACAAATTGCCATAATGTGAGAAGTTGTATTGTTCTGAGAAAGTGTGTGATTTCTATGCATTGAGCTCATTTCACTCCTTACCAAGCACCAGTGTCCCTAATGCCTGCTCCAGCTTGATTTTCTGCTGCCCCAGTAGCACATTTCAGACCATGCCTCCCCTTCCCTACCTGCAGTAATAGAAGGCTACCTGAGGATCCTCACATTTTCTCTGCATGAGGCAGCATAAACTCCAACTTAGCCTTGAACATGGAGGCATTACTATTGACCTAGGAAACACCTTACAAAAAAAGAGATCTGAAATTATTCCATGCAGAGGGTTCCTACACTGATCCCCAGTTTCATAAATGGGAAAATAAATCCTGCACAATACAATCTTTTGACCAGTCAGGGCATTTGGCTTGTTATTTCAGCACTGCCTCTTGACCAGTCTGCTTGTCCTCCCATCAATCCTCAATCTCCTTTCTATTGCATTCATCCATGCTAAACGAGGTATGAGCAGTGAGAAACACCATGGTACAACCTCCACACAGCACTTCTGGCATTTCCTGTCCAGAGGCAGCTACACAGCCTTCTGGCGTGTGGTTCTTCTTCAGGTACACCGGGACTGAAGGGAGGCTGAAAAGTATGCTGAAGTTTCAGGAATAAGTGTTCAAACTTCTTCCTGTCCCCCTGCCTTCCCTCATGCACTTTAATACTAATGGCAATATTGGACCCAAATATTCTCTTGTTTATTACAGAGAACAAATACATGTTTTCAGAAGTTCTTGCCTTACATGGTAAAGAAAGGCATCTGAAGGCTGGCCCCTGCAGTCTGGAGATGGTGGCAGAGCTGAGGGTCTCTAAATCACACACCCTTCTTGCCCCTGCAAGAGGAAGAGCATGGTCACGTTCTGAGGGCTGGGCTGCTCTTTGCACTCCCAACTAGCAGCATGGGGACAGACTACCCGTGGGCAAGAGAAGTTCTTGTCAGAACCTACAAAAAGGGTTCTCCAGGTATGTAAACAAGAAGAAACAGAAAGAAAATACTGGCCTGCTGTCCAACAGGAGAGCTGAACTAGTCACCAATGACATTGGAAAGGCAGAGGTTCTCAACACTTTCTTCACTCCTGTCTTTACCAGCACTGCTGGACCCTCAGGCCTTTGGAACTAAAGTCCAAGCTGAGGCAAACACAGACCCACAATAGGTGAAGGAAGAGTTGGTCTGTGAGCTATTACAGGAGATTGGCCCCTGCACATCAATGGACTCTGACAACATCCACCTGAGGGTGTCAAGAGAACCAGCTGATGTCATGGCTGTCTGTAGTCTTTGAGAAGTCATGAAGATTGAGGGACAATCCAGAAGACTGGAAGAAGGTTAAGGTCACCCCCATATTCAAGAAAGGCTTAAAGAGGGACACAAGAAATTGTAGGCCCATCAGTCTTACTTTGGTCCCTGGGAAAGTAATGAGTGAATCCCCCTGGGGGCTATCACAAGTCAGATGAAAAATTATTGGGAAAAGCCATCACAGATTCACCACAGGCAAATTGTGCTTGCCAAACCTGATTGCCTTCTACAATAAAGTAACCTGCTTGGCTGATGTAGGGTGAGCAGTGGACATTGTTTACTTAGATTCCTCAGAGGCTTTTGATACCATTTCCTACAGCCTTCTCCTCCAGAAGCTGATGTGTTACAGTCTAGACAAGCCATTGGAATTATCTCCCCAGGGAAGCGGTGAATTCCTCAGCACTGGACATTTCTGAGATTCAGCTCAACAGGGCAGAGGGCCATGTCCACACTTTTGCCAAGAAAGGTTGGACCAGATGAACCTTGAGGTCCCTTACAACCTGATACTCTATGAATCCCTGATACATAACTAATCCAGTTTGGATCTTGCATGTGGTAATGCTGTTGTCCACCAGCATCTTAATATCTTTCTCTATTAAGGGAATGAAACATTGCTTTACAGTAGTGACTGAAATTTAGTAGAGAGAAGGCTGAAAAGTCTTTATGATCCTACAGCAAAAGCCTGTATATATGCATATAATTGATAAAATAAATTTGTTTGAAAGAATGTGTGCTCAATCCTAAATAGTCTCAGGAGCTGGCACCACTGCTGAAGTAAAAAAGGGTATATGTGCCTGTTTCTACAAGGATTATACCAGTCCCATGTCTGTGGTCAGTGTAAAGCCAACAGAAGGGTTTTGGTGGAGTTATCTTCCTGCACTGGCTCCTGCCTCCAGCACTGCTGAGGTGCTTGGTCATCCTTAGGGATAAGTGGCTTTGACCAGAATGATGCATCTCTCAGATGCCCCATCCTGTGTGACCTCAGAGAATAAAAGTTGTGAGTGGCTTGAAAATCATATTTATGTTGAAAAAGAAGTTCAGCTAAACCCTGACTGGTGCTTACATAAGGGACACAGATAACAAGAAGATCTTATAAATACACAGATGAAGGTATACACACCAGGATAAAAGTTTCATGGAACTTACTAAACCTGAACCAAATGTAATTTTCTTTTTTTGAGAAATTACTAAATATCAATTATGATAGGCCATAACCAAGAGGAAGAAATACAACACCTGAGATCAGTCATACTGTACTTGCAGTGCTTTTCCTTTGGCTGCTTTTGTTGAAGCTTTCTGCTGTTCCAGGTACCCAGCGAGCATCACCTGTGGTGTGAGGTCTGACCCCATTCAGACGTAGCTAATGCTCACTTGTTGGGAAACATCACGTACCACCAGGATCTGCCACAACTTGATGATTTTTTTGCTAAAAAAATGAAGTAGTTTTACAATAATCTTTGCAAATCAAAGTGTATCTGACAAAAGGAAATATTAAAAACAATAACTGAGGTTCAGGATGCAACTCCTCCTCTGGAACAGCTTACCACAGCCACCAGGCAGGAGAGTGAATGAAGATGTGAGCAGCTGGTGGTGGTGGATCAGGAACAGGCAGGAAGGAATCTGCTGAGGGGGCAGGAGCACAGCCTCATGCCAGCAGCCACTGTGGTTGGTGGAATTTCCTGTCTGTCTGTCCGTCCTGTGGTCAAGGTCACTGTGTGGCTTTTGAAGTCCGGAGAGCTCAGACTGGAGGAGCCTGTCCTGTGCAGGTTCTCATGTTCCTGTTGTTCTTGCATGGTTCTGCTTATGCAAGGGAGGAAGACCAAAGGGTTGCCCAAAGTCCTTCAAGAGCAAGGATCATCGTGAAATACAGCACCAGCTCTGAATGTCTTAATTGCTGAAACCTGGCCCTCTGTTTGCTTCCCAGGGAACAGAATTCAGGAGGCAAAAGCTGGCTGATGGAGCTTCATAATGTGCCTGCCCTCCTGATGGAAAGCCAGTCCAGGGGGAAAAGCCGGCTGGACTGCAAGCACGTCAAAATGACCAGCAAAGGAAGGCCCAGGGGAGATCTTATAGCACCTTCCAGTACCAAAAAGGGCTTCAAGAGAGCTGAAGAGGGACATTTTACAGGGGTGTGGAGTGATTGGACAAGGCAGAATGACTTTAATCTGAGAAAGGGTGTATTTTAGTTAGATGTTAAGAAGAAATTCTTTCCTGTGAGGATGGTGGAACACTGGAACAGGTTGTGCAGAGAAGCTGTGGGTGCCCATCCATGGAAGTGCTCAAGGCCAGGCTGGATGGGGCTTTGAGCAGCCTGGGATAGTGGAAGGTGTCCCTGCCCATGACAAGGGAGTAACTGTATGTAACTATGTGTCATTAAGGCCCCTTCTAACCCAAACCATTCTGTGATTCTGTGTGCAAAAATAGGTTTACACACAACTAAATTTCAGCAGCAGTAATGTGTGGGGCATCTGTAACCCTTTCAGGACCCAAGTGCATTTAGCAGCTCTTCCGTGCACTCCTGGCTGCTGACATCAGATGGATACTGTGTGTGCTTGTTAGGTACAGGAGCACTTTGAGAAGACGTCCTACACTGACCAAGATTAGAAGTATGGCAAAATGGAATAAATTTACATGATTAAGCAATACTCCCTTCCTGGAGAAGAGACCCTGACATTTATGCTAACCTAGTGTTGATAAGCTGAGTCAAGTACAACACCTACCCAAAACCCTGCACTCACAGGACACTTAGGATAGTAGGAAGCAATTGCAAACGTCTTTATTTTCCACGGGTTTCACAGAAATAGGGGAAGAAAGCAGACTCCCTTAGTGCCTGACAGAGGGAGAGGCTGCAGAGCTCAGCCCGTGTTAGATAACTGAATGAAGAGACAGAGAGCTTTGTGATGAGTGCTTCAAACACAGGAAAAGACCAATTAGTCCTGCTGCTCACAGGGTGACTTGTTTTTCCTGTCAGCGCTCAGAAGACTCCTAACAGGGAGTGACAGGAGCGATTTGTAAAGGTCAGCTAAAACCTGCGGGCATGTTTGGCTCCAGCAGCAGCCCCAGCTCTGCTGCAGAAGGAGAGGGGCAGTCCCCATGCCCAGGTCCCAGCTGAGTCCCACCCTGGGTTTCACAGCCCAGAGGTGACATGGCCCCTGACACCAGTGAGCCAGGTAAGTGACGTGTTTGTGGCACCTTATGGCAGCTCACGGAGCTCCTGAGGTCTCCAGATATTTCTTGACCATCCTCGGAAAACAGGAGTTTGACAGGGTATGCGATTCCTGGGGAACCCACATGGGAAACAGAGGGGCAGCTCATCCCTCACCTCCTCTGGCAGATGTGGTAGGCCTCATTTTAGCTAATAAATGAAATTTTGAAGTTGAATTCTGAGGCTAAAATATTGACATCCTGCAGTTCAAACTAGTATGACCAGGCTAGAGATGGTAATTTTTTTCACTGGCACAGGGCTGACAGGCTCAGAATTCAATGGCATACATTGTGAATTACTTGAAGTGTAATCTGACTCTTCACTGTTTTTGATAGAAAATTAAATACGGTACATTAACACCTGCTTTGCCACCAGTGTACAACGCATTTGCTCTGTGGGATGCTATCCATAATACAACTGTGTTAGTTCAGTAAGGCCATCTCTTTTGTAAAAAGGAGTTATGCAGGTAATGATAGATAATACATCTCCAAGCCTTCAGCATGAGCAATTCCCGAGTCCTAAAAATGGTTACAGCTAAGAACTAATAGAGACACTCAAGGATTCAAGTGCCTATCACTTGTCTCAGGAGCAATGAAGATGGTTAATTGCTTGCCAGGCCACAGGTGAATAAATCCTGTCAGAAAAGGTTTTAAGCAGAGTAGTGTTTCATTCCTATTTTTCAAAGCACTTCCTAAGAGCCAGGCAAAAAGCTTTACAGTGCTCAATCACCATAGGAACCTGCCCTTGGGCTTTGGCTGTGCAGGGGTTACCTGGAAAACCACCTGCCCACACTCCCATTCACACCGTGGCTGAAGCTACCCAAGACATGAAGGTGTTTATTGAAGAATAAATAGCAAAGTAATTGTCTCTGTGGGTTTTATTTCTTCCTGAAAATGTATCAAGTTTACCTGGTCCTGTTAAAGAGCCCTTGTGGTCTTTGACCATTGGTGGATGCAATTAGCTTTCTTCCTCTCCAGGATGTTGTCACGATCACTTACAAAAATTAAAAAAGAAAATTGTTTATGATTCTGTGTGGTGAAACATGAGTGGCTGTGTAGGTGTTACATTTCTGAATGATTTTTGTTTGGTCAGGTCTTCCTAGACCTTGTACTCTGAGTGTGCTCTGCCTGTGTATTTCTTCTGCCTTTCTCACCTTTGCAGGTGCAGTTCTTCAGCTTTTACAGGCCACATTTGTACAGCTTGAGACCCTGCTTGGCCATAGCCATGAAGTTCCTGAGGTGAAAATTAATGAGATAAATTAAATAAAATTGTCAACTTTTTCCCCCACCCATGCTATTTATGAACATATGCTACAAATATCTAGAAGGCATCAGGATTTAGAGAACTAAACTGGGATGAATTAAATTCTCCCTAGGTACATCTGTACTGGTCCATAAAATGAGGCTGGAGTGGGGGCTCAGCTGCAGGCACACAGGACAAGCATGTCCAGCTGTTAACATGGACCCCATCTCTGTTGGCTTGTACTGCCTAGCGCTGTTCCAACAGCACACTGAACCAGCCAGGGAACACCACAGGATGATGATTTTTTCCCTGTGGTTGGTTTTCCTTCGGCTGGAATGCACAGGGGCAGGAACAGAGCTCAGCCATGTGGATGGGAGCTGCACTGTGCTGCTCTGCCCCAGAGCAAGAAAATGGTCCCTGGCCTATTTTATTTATTAATAAGGATTGAAGAGAGAAGAAAACCTGGACACGCTCTGTTAAGTGATTTTAAAATTGAAGAAACTTGTAAATGTGCATCATGCTTTAATCTGGAAATTGAGCCCCATGGAGCCGCTCCCTTCCCCCCATCCTGTCTTGTGAGAGAAACAAAAGACTGAAATTCTGAGCAGAGATGAGGACAATTTGCTAGAAACAGCAATGACATAAGAAAACAAACAGTGACAGCACCAGCAACAATATTAATAACAAAAGTATACAAAAAGAGGGTGATTTGCATACACAAAACATTCTCACTGACTGACTGACATGAGCTGTGCACAGCTCCTGAGACAGGAACAAAAATTGTCCCCCAGACCTTCTGCATGCACCTTTTCCTTCCTGACTGCAAGCCATCCCCCTTTCTCACTGGAAATGAGAATTACACAGTTTTATCCCCTTCAGTGATGTGAGTGGTGTAGAATAACAACTCAGGTGTGCCCACACAGCTCCAGGCTCCACCCTCCTCACAGCCTTGGCCAAAACGAGGACATGGTGAAATTGGGAATTTAAAAACTATTAGGTCTAAATTATTTCCAACCTACAGACATGATGAAGAAACTGGGGTGAGCACACTTGTACTATGTTTTGGCAGAAGACAAGCACAGCAGGGATAAGTGCTGAGAACACGAAGCCCCAGAGCCATCATTTCATTTAGTGCCTGGATTTGTGAAAGCTGAGTCCATGGTAGAGCAGGTCATGGAGCACTGCAGTGTCCTGTCCTTTGCTGTGATGATGGGGCAGCAGCTGGATGGTGGCACAGTTTCCCACTGGAGTCCCCTCCTTCCACTGGGGGCCAGGACACATCCAACTTGGCCCAGGAGTTCGGGAGCATTGCCAGCTACCTGAAGCCAGAGTGATCAAGGGAGCATTGAGTGAATTTTTAAAGCAAAGACAGATTTTCCTTTTTAAAAAAGGCAGTCCACTGGCTTCTGTGGTGGCTGTTGAGGGACTTTTTATTTGTACTTTAGCAGCCAGACTGCAAAACACATGCTGGGCTTGCTTATCTGCCCCTGTATCTTCCATAATAAATGCAAGCCTCACCTTTCCAGATGCATTATTTGGAAGAGGTATTTCTTTCTCAAAACTCAGTTAAACATCTTTCAACTAAGCATCTTTTGACAAAATGAGTTTTTCCCCTTAATATGTGCAAGTAGAAAAAGATGTGTCTTCAATCTGTGATGTGCCAGCAGATAGATGGGTGTTTATCAGGTGGGAAGGCTCAGAACTTCAGAAAAGAGTGACAGCAAGCCTGAGGGGTAAAATGTTTGCCCAGACACTTTTAGTAAGGCGGCGAAGATGAAAGAAAATAATTTATTCCTTCTTTATGCACTTCCATCCCTCCACAATTCAGAGGGATTTGAACTTCCAGAATTCAAGAAGTGTTTGGACAACTCTCAGGCACATGGTGTGACTCTTGTGTTGGTCCTGAGCAGGGCCAGGAGTTGGACTACATGATCCTTGTATTGGCTTTTCATCTCAGATTATTCTATTATTCTAATTCCATCTCTGCAGCACCAGGTTGAGGCATGTCCCAGTGAGGTACAGTTTTCTGGGACCACTGCTCCACCCCTCCTCATGCTGGGATCTCGGCCATGAAGATGGGTGGTGCCCCAGGGCAGGGGCTGGTTCTCCAGCAGAGTTTCTGTGGTTCAAGGAGTGAGAAACAGGAAGGCTTTGGCAGGCAATGGGCCCTGTGGGTTGCTGCATATGAAGCTGTGGGATTTGGGACAGAAGGGTATAAATAAATACACAGAAGCATCAGTCCAGCCTGGGGTTCCAAACCACCATCCAGAAGAAAGGAGGGAGATGGCAGACCTGAGATCACATATTTTGCTATTTCCTGTGCCAAATCATGAATCTTTGTCTAATCCCAGTGGGGTTCAGACCCCTGGGGTGCTTTTCTGCAGCCAGGCCAGTTTGCAAAAACACAGCCCAAAGGGCTCCCAGAGTGGATGTCAGTAACCATCCAGCCTTGGCCGAACTTTGTTCCCAGGAAGTTGCAAAACCTGCCTGGGAAGACAGACAAGTAACCAGGCTCCAGGCAGCCCAAGTGCTCCCTTAAAAGGCTTCTGAAGCTGATCCATGAGTGTTGTCACACATGGGATTTTATGAAATGCTCATCTCCTTCCCTGAGCCTTCTCCTTTTGCAGTCACTGGTGAGATTTCACTGAGGGTATGGCAATACCCAGGAGTGAATGACACATACCCTATGCATGAAATTTCATGGTCTATGAGCTGTTATTGTATGGCCCAGATGTTCCTGCAGCCTGAAGAAGCCTCACAGTTCCCCGGAGGGCTCCTTGTCTCTGCACTGGAAGCAGAGCTGGGAGCTCTTTGTCCTCCACCTCCTCCTCCTCATTCCATCTAACACACTGAGCATGGCAAAGGGTGAACACCTCTAGAAATGACATCTGCTGTCAAAACAGCAAATAACAGCCAAATTATCTATTATTTATTTATTGCTAACCCACTGTTTGTCTGGGTTAGTGGGATAATCAGCTGCTGATGGACTTGGTCAGTGATAGCCACCACAGGTTTGCACAGTGGTGGTTTTTTTTTTTACTCAGAGAGTAAAGGTGCAAGATATATGATTAATAGTGTTCTGAAAATGTACAGACTGCATTATTTTATAGATGGCATAACAGAATATGCAGTATACTTCATTTTATGGCATGTGTGGAGGCAGGATTGAGGCAGGACTTCCAAGCTCACTGTCACATTTTCACATCAAGAAATCTCTACCCCACTGCTGCATTGTTTCTAGCTGTGTACAGAGATTGACACCAGACATCATTTTGGCCACTAACAAACAGCACCTGTTTTGGAAATGCAGCCAAGTCCTGAACTGAGAAAGCAAACATCAGCAGTGCATAATCAGGCTCCCAGCAGTTCAGGAGAGGAAGTAATAAATAAGTTGCTTACCTGGAACTGCAGGAGGAACCCAGCAAGTTGTATGCAAGGACCCATCTGGGCACTAGGAAGGAAATTCAAGTGAGTTCTCCTGTTGCAAAAAATAGGTTTCAGTGCTCCTATGGACACAGCACCTGGGCAAAATTTTCATGTTGTTATTCCTAAATCTTTCCCTTTGGCAAAACAATGAACTTTCATGATTTGTTGCTTTGTTACTGAGACAGACAAACCATTACCAGCCAAATCCCCTCCATTTACCTATCCCTAAGCATTCTGTGAAGCCAGGGTTACTTGGGTAAGTTTTGCTGAAATCAAGCGGATATTTTCCAATCAAGCAGGTATTTCCCCACGAACTGTGCACCAAGAAGAGCTGTGCTAAGTCCAGGTGTGGAAGGAGCCACGTGGTGCATGTGCCTGCTTGCCTTTTAGAGTGCAGGGAGAGGCTGGAATCTCTTGCAGGAGCAAGGACACCATGTCTCAGACCTGGACATCAGACTCTGAATTCAGACCAAATCTACTTTTGGATAGTTTTATCTCCAGAAGTCTCACACCCCAGGACTGAGCTACATCTTTTAAAAAGACTCCACTCCGCCTGCCTACTGGGGTAGGAACTCAATGATGGGAGCTTGCCATTCTCAAATGCACATTTCAACTTCATAGTATATAAATGTGCCTCCACTTAATTCTCAGTTTAATGTGTTGTGCTTCCTTGTTGCCTCAACTGTAATAAAGTATTTATTGCTTATAATAATACTGAATGTGTAACATGAATGAACATTACATGACTGTTTTATTTCTAACTTTAAATAATGGTGAAACATTTTTAATAAAGTATATATTATATTTCCATATACTGTATACACTATGCTTACCTTTAAAGTGTGTTTTATTATGTTAGCATACACTTTTTTTCATTAGACATTTTATCATGGCAAATTATTAAAGGTACTGCAAATCCATAGCTGCCACTAATTGGTAGAATCACTTGTGTTCAATATCTGTTAAGGCTTAGTCTTCAGAGATTATGCAGTACATTTGAAAATAATTATCAAATATTGGCTTGCTCTTATTCCTTTTAGCTTCAATGGAAGTATGACTGACAACAGTATAGTCCTGTGTCAATATGTTTCATTGATAAAAAACATTATGTTCAAAATTCCTTCCTTATTTGTAGCTAGGAGCTCTGTTTTTGTATTGTTTGCAGAGCTGAAAAGCAGTGTAGTGTCAAAGTGACTCATGAATGGAAGTTAAATAGATTACAGTGGGTGATAATGCACCCTGGAAAGGCTGGGTAAATATAACCCCCAGAAGGGAAATTTACTATATTTTTTTTCTGTGAAAGATCAGCTGAACTTTGTGTTTATCACTCAGGAACGTAGCAAGTTCTGGCTAGCTCCTGTGGTTTAGAAACTTTTTACCTTGCAATTTTGATGCTTTATTTCCAAGCTCCCTGGGAGAACTTAATTTAAATTTTGACCCTCTTTATAGTTTCTTCAGGTAGAACAAAATCACATGTCTTATTTCAATGTTCTCAAGTTTTGCTTTTGTTTTTTTTCAATGTAGAAATCACACAATGAAAGTGTAGCTCTAAAGTATTACTTCTCAGAGCTGCACAGCTCTTCACATCTGCCCTGACTTGCATAGCCTCCTCTTTGCATTGAACAACCACCTTTAATGAGGGAGCTGTTAAAATGTGCTCTGTTCTGTACTGAGACATGTACAATGGAAGGAAAGGAAAGAAAAGATTTTTCAATTCCCATTAAGAGTACTCTGGCTTCCTCTGACTTAACTTTTTTTGGTTTTTTGTTTGTTTGTTTTTCTTTTAAATTTCCTATAATAAATTATTTTGGCTGCTTTTAGGAAGACAGCTCACATACCCATTCCATGTCATTTTATTTCCATACATCCCTATGACTGCCTGTTCACAAACATCTCCTGTAGTGAGGGAACAAAAGAAACAAGTAGATTCCTGCCCCATGGTCATTTTTGGTCAAAGGTTTCTCCCATATAGAATATATCCACCATATTTATTTTCCTATTTGTGCTGTGGTACTCTGTGTGTTTATTCAAGTAGTGGCACGTCATCCACAGAAACACCCTTCCCAGGGGAAAGTTTTCACTCTTCAGGGGAAAATGACACTTTGATTATCTGTGTGCACCTGTAAAAGCTGTTGCATTTATTCTCCCTTTCTGTTGCAGTCAATCTTGTGCAACATCCCTTGAATCCTCTCTGAATGGAGGGGTGAAGAACCTTAACTTGGAAGCATGGAAGGTGTTGGAAAATTGGTGTTACTTACAACTTGCCACACATTATGTGCAAGAAAACATAAAAAGCAGAAGAAACCTCATAAAGGATGAATAATTACATTCATCCTTCCCATACAGTTAACTGCAAATAATAAAATTGTCTGTGTAATCACATCTGGTAAAATGCTACTGTTTCTCCTTCCTCATGTGTTACAATGAGCTTTACAAGAATACAGATGCAAAGGCCACAATTCACATTCCAAGGGGCTTTCCCCCCTTTTCTGGGGAAATAAACCAGTCAAAGGTATTCCAGGGTCTGTGTGGTATAACAGAGCACACTTTATATTGAGGCATGACTGTCGTCTGTCAGTTTTGGAATCAGAGTTCCAAATAAATTGAAAAAAAAACCACTTCATAACAAGACCTACAGATTTTAGCCTAAACCCTGCAAAGATTAGGGTCAGCTCCAGAGCTAGATGAGAGTGCCTACAGGATTGTTACAGAGAGGTTTTCAAAAGTCTCTATGGATACAAGCTCCACAGGCCCTTCACATTAGCCAGGTTTTAAGTTCTGGAGACAAAAAATCCTGAGATTAATGCAGAGAAATATTTGGGAAAATATATAATTAATTAACTCTCATGTGTACTACATATTAACTCTGGCATAATGTCTAGTTTTGTTCTTTTTTCAGAAATGTGTTGAATTACAATCTGTTGTTGCTCATAAAGGTAAATGCATGAAAAAACATGAAGAGGTGTGATGTGTGGTTGAGATAAACTGGGAGAGCAGGGGGCACCTGTGAACTTCACCCTCACCCACCAGATGGGTGATGTTTTGCAGGAGAGATCTCTGTTTCTTCTTCCTTTTTACTCTGATGAGCAAGGTTAGATTTAGATCTTACTTAAGTGCAGGCTGTGTATGGCTCTAATGACACTGAGTTCTCAGCACAATTATAAAAAGGGTTTATTTCTTTGTGCATTAAAAATCAGCAGGAAAGGGAGTAACCTCTGCTGCTACATGATAATTTAATACAGGGGATAATACTGGTATATTGATGAAAAACAATCCAAATGTAAATGGCCTTATTGGCAGCATTATGAAAAGAAATGCTGGATGAGAACACAGATTTATAATTATTTGTTGTAGCAATGCAAGCAGATATCTACACTTAATTATTCCATGCTCATGAGAATTTCAGCCAGATATTTCAGCCAGAAAGGTTAAGGGGAGGTCATTCCAACTCTACAGGCTGATAGTGCATTTATTTACCTGAGGGGAAGAGAACAGGGGTTCAGCTGAACAAAGCTGTTTACCTATGAAATAAATTTCCCTGTTCCTTGAAGAGGAAAGCTTCCCTCATCACTGCACAAGAGACAGGCACAGCACTGTTTGGAGATCTTGGGAAAAGTATTAAAGTGCTGCCACCTCAGCATTTCCATGAAGAGTGGACCTCTAATCCATATATACATCCATATATATATATAAAAATAGAAATAGAAATATATGTTTACATATATATTTGTATGCTCTGTTACCAGACTTCACAGCCTCCCCTTCACAGGAGTCCACTAAGGGTTGGAAATAATCTTGATATCTTCCATGATAACAAAAAATTCCTTTTGTTCCCAGATGCCAATCTGCTGCAAACACTTCTCACAATCTCTGAGTACTCAAAACCTTTTTGGTACTTAAAGTACATTCCAGCCACTGTGAGTTATCCTCAAATATCACATGCAAATGTTTACATTTATGGAAACTTAAGTTTCTGCTTTTTCTTTCTTCCTATCTTGATCTCACAACGACCAAATTCTTGTGCAGCTTTTTGATAGTGCTCATTAACATCAGCAGTTTTATTTTGAGCCCATGGCTAGAAAACCCGTGATAAATCCTACCCTGATCCCTTCTGCCTTCTGTGCTATGACATGGTCAAGGAACGTCAGGTTAAGCTCAGCCCACCTGCCTGAGCTGGGCAGCACTGCCCTGGTTGCCCGTGGTTATTCATAGCGTGGGGTGCAGCTTCAGTGGGCAGCTTTTTAATAATGTAAGCCAAAAGTGAAAGGGTAATGTTTACCAAACCTGTTTCAAAATGGCTGATTAATCAAATAAATGGGTGTTTATTGAGGCTGTTGCTAGGTACTTACTATTACTGAGATAATTGTGTGACTCAGCTAAGCCAGACAAAGAGCTCTGCTGTTGCTCTAAAGAACCCACTGGCCAAATTTACATCTTGCACCAGAGACTTTGTTCTTTTTGCTTAGCTTTTTCACAAAGTTAATCTCAGTTCATTTATCTGGCACATCATCCCCTTTTAGAGCCATCTGAAAATGCCTTCTTCCCAAATATCCCAGAAACACTGACCCTTCTGCAGAACCTCTTTGTTTTCATTACTGACTCCAAGGTGTGGACAGACCTTTCTCTTGTGTATTCTCTATATATTATATTATATTATATTATATTATATTATATTATATTATATTATATTAATTCATGCCTTTTTCTGCTAAACATCTGTATAAACCATCAAGTCATCCCAATTCAAAGCACTTGTTTACTAAATAACTAAGTACTTGATTAGACAGGCTATTAACGGAGATTTTATGATATTAATTGCATAATACAACTCACGGCTTATGATTTTCATCTTAAAAAATAGAAACATTTTTAAAAGACAGCTACTACTGAGTATAATGATAGAAAACTCTCCTTGCCTCTCAGAAGAAAGCTTGGAGTACATGAAATCTGAGGTACAGGAAGAGATTTATACCTGCTGATTGGGGGGAATGCTAAGAACTGCCCTCCAACTAAATTCCTTTTCACTTATACCTTGGTTTTATTATTTTCATGTAATAGGCCTTTTCTCATTTCAAAGAAGCATGTCTGTGTTCTGCTGATGGTAGTTTGCAAACCTCAGTGAGTGTTAAAGGGTATTTGAAATCACAGGGACACGTTTACTTCAAGACATCAGTCTCAAGTTGTACAGGTCCAAAGTTGTAGTAATGTTACCAGCAGTAGTGTTATAATCAGATTTTCAGTGATATAACTGAGAGGGGAATTTAACTCTCACCAGTCATATTCTGTAGCAGATTTGGGTTTATTTGGCTTGCTTTACTAAGATATATTACATATTATAAAGAAGCAGTATTTTTTGCTTGCTCAAGATTGTATTTTGATTGGAAAATTTCCTGGTGTATGTTAGAGAGATCACTGCATTTTAGCAACAAACACTTTCACTTCCTGGAAATGCTCAATATTTATTTAAAATATTCCACTAAAATTATCTTCAGTGCAAGAACCAGACATTACTGAGAATTTTAAGTCTTCCCTTGTAACAAATTCTGGAGGTTTATAGATCAAGGCCTGAACCAGGCTTTGAACCAGGAGCAGGCTCTGTTTTAACCCTTGCTTTTTATTGTCAAATTAATGTTTTACTAGAAGAATTTTCACTGGAGGAAGAGAGCAATCCTGCAGCTGGTCTAACACTTATAACACTCCCAAATACATTATTGAAAAAAAATTGTAATGCCTATGATGGCTTTTTTCTTTTTACTGGTCATGAGCATCAATCACATTGAACCTGTACTGGAGTCTGGAACCTCCCAGATATGACAATTTATTAATGGTCTTTGTGGATATCCACAGTGGGAAAATCCCCATAAGCAAGCCACTGTACAGAGGGAGGTTAATGAGAGATTAATGAGTGTTAAAGGAAAGTAAGTGAAGGGTGGAGCAGAAATCCCCTCCAAATTCTGCACATGGCCCACGGGGTAATTAGTAATAACATGACCCTAGCTCTCTTTGTCAACTCCCTCCAACCTCTCAGACATCACCTCTAACTGTCATGCTGGGACAACCAAAAATAGTGTTTTTTCTCACATCATCACTTTGTGAAGGTGGGCTGGTACTGCCACCCCAACAGGGGTACAGGACTGTCTCTGCTGGGACTGTTGGTGTCAGCAAGGCAGGAGGCACAGTGGGAAAACTCGAAGAAGGTCTAGATGCAAAGTTCAATCATTTCCTGGTTTTTTTCCACAGGACAGAAGCCGTCAGCAGAAGCCAACCTTTTCTTCAGAAGTACGTGCCAAGTGGCCACCAGTGGAAGATGATAATGGTGCTAAGTCAGAAGGATGTTTTTAATACAAGAAAATGTTAAGAGGCAACAGATCTTTCTTGGCTATCCCTTAACATGTCTCAGAATTGGGAAGTTCATCCCCCTGCTGAGAGGGCAGCAAGAGCCTTTCCAGGGTCCCTTATCCCATGTTCTATGCTGTTCTATGGGGAACAGCAACCACGAGCTCCTTTCTCCTTGCAGCTTTGGACAGGAGAGAAAAATACCAGTCTTTTTGATAACAAATTATTTTACAGGCCAGATACTAATGTCACCTACCCATTGGCTGCTAACGACCTTTTTTGATAATGGACAATATCATTTACTAGTAAGTTCAATAGCAACAAACTACCCTTCAAAACACTTCCCCTCTAGTAGAAATTTGGATTTTTAGCTCAATTATTCTCGGGTTGTTTTTTTTAAAGCCAGAATTTGCATTACATTTGCCCTGAAAACAGTATTTAGTGAAAGGGGTCTAGATACTGAAAATACTTAGTCTTTCAGTCCCTTGTGGCTTGGAAAAAAACTACATATTTCAATTGATAGCTGTTTCCTCTTCTAAATTCCCAAGGTAACCTTTGGTTTTGGGGTTATTTTTTTTCTTTTATTTTTCTCTGTTTGCAAGCAAAACAGAATGAAAGAAACTTTTTTTTTAAAAATGAAAAGTTCCAGTTCTCCCAGCTAAATGCTTGCTTTTGCCTCTTATACTGCCCAGCCAGACCTTGCTTTCAGACTGCAAATCCTCAAGGGATTAATTCTACCAGAAGACATGATTCCTTTCATTCCTTTTACATTACCCTTCCTTGGACAATGCTGAACAGAGCTGGGAATACTGCTCCACACCCTTGGTCCTCCTAATCTAACATTTTCCCAAGGGAGAAGCAGCCTGTTGGAAGTGGTAGCAGCACTGCCACCTCCAACCTGAGCAAGCATGACTGGCTGGACTGGTGAAATGGTTTTGGATTTGGGTTGCCTTGCAACAGCCCCATTATGCCACACCTAGGTCATGTACAATATGAAGTGTCTTGATGAAGGACAAGTCGTTTATTTTTGGTTTAACCCTGTAATCGGATTATGTATTTGCACAATTTCAAGCAGTGGGTGGGAAGGAGGGAATGTATGAAGGGAAAGCTGTGTCTGAACTTTGCCACTGCTGACTGAGTTGTTCGTTGAATCTATTTACCAGAAATTACAGGAGTCATATGAAAACAAAAGACAAAATATCTGACATATGGTGCCATCTGATGCATAAGATGAAGCTGGAAAGGCGCTTCCCTAGTTTTCTCTCAAGGTGGTGTATGTATTCGAGTTGTTTGGATAATATTTGGACCAATTAAGCATCTCATCTGGGAAGCACAGACCAGCTGTCACTGACACCAACCTGTTCAGACACCTCTGTAGTGCACACGCAGGGCATGGACTGGGGCAGGATCAGTGCCTGGGAACAGCCTGAGAAGGTCAAGGGTTGTGTGTTCAGTGACTGCCCCGCTCACACTCCTGCAGCACCAAGCTAGACCTGTGAGTGCAGATCCCCTGACCCTGCCTGAAGAGCCTGTCCAGATCTTCCCCAGATGGAGCAAATAAGTCATGCACATGATCCTGGTGGCACTGCAGGGTTTCCTTACCTGCAACAGGACTTGTGCATGTATTCCTGATGCTGCAGTGCAAAGGGATCCCTGAGCTAACATATTTTGCAATATGCATGTCCTTCACTGGGGCAGTGTCTTTGTTTATGGCTCTAAACTGCTCTGTCTGGCTGTATCCTCATGCCTCCCTGCAGTTGCATCAGTTTGGCTCTGTTAACCCTCACCTATGATTAACAGTCTGAGCTGCTTTGCAGAGTACATAGCACAGTGAACTGTGGGGTGAAGTTTGCAATATGTCCTTATTTCAACTTCAAAATACTAACCTCTTAAATAAAACCAGCTGCACAGAGCAATTAGCAGGCATGAAAATTAAAAAAAGCTTAACAATTTGATTTGGGAAGCCTCTGGAGACTCTGTGCTCCTCTCCCTGGGAACTGCAATTTTACAAGTTCAGTAAATAAATTACTTTCTTTTACCCCCCCCCCCCCCCTTTATCCAGGCACAAAATATTTTTTTTAATATAAGAAGATTTAAAAATAAATATTAGAGGGTCACATATATATGCACAGAAGCACATATGTGCTTGCATGTCCTAACTGAACTGCTACTGCTCTAGCTGTAGACAGATGCATTTGGAAATTGGAGAGTCTGTTTTGCTTAAGAGATACAGGAAACACTTTGGGGCAGTGTTAAAGAGCATCTAAGTTTCATGCTGGAGCAATATAGTGCTAAGGCATTTTCCTGTGGCAGAACTAGTGCCACTTTATTTATAAAGGCAATGCTTGCAGCTTGCACTAAAGAGATTCTGAGGTATTTTAGGTAACTTGCAGAAGAAATAGGAAGAGAGTCTTCTTTGGGTATTTCACTACATTTCTTTTTCCCATCAAGAGGCAAATCTAATTCCCTCTCCAGCTGGCAATGAAGGAGGACACAGGGACATCCTTATCACCTCTCAATTGACCATAGGAGTCTTCTGTGTCCACCTAGGACTTGACACCACTGCCTGGAGTGCTGCTGCTTTTGCACCTCCTTTGCTGTCACTGTGGAGGTGTCACCCTGTCCCTACCACTGCAGCCTGTCCAAGGACATTGGGGTCAAGGCTGTCTGCTGGCTTTCCATCACACATCACTGTGTGTGGAGAACTTTGGGGGTGGATATGGCGGTGGACTGGTGCTGCCCCCCTCCTTCCTCCCTCCTCCATTTTCTGTTCTCTTAAATTAAAAATTAGAATAGTTGTATTAAGCAGACACCCAGGGAAGAGTAAAAACTCATTGAGCGTACACATTGTGTCTTCAAGTATTTTCCCAGCCTCCAGCTACTCCAAAATCAGGGATTTTCTGAGTCTGTTCAGCAAAGAGCAAAGCTCTGTTACAAGCCTCTCCATAAAGCCACATGGCACATCAGCACATCAAACTAACTCAGAATGATGAAATCCTCCTGGAAGAGCTGTTCCTCAATCCAGCCAGGACAGGCTCAGCTGCTGGAGGTTCCTCACAGAAGTATTCAGATACCTGGGAAACCAAATGACATCTCCATCTTGGTGGCAACTGGCACTTGCCATCATCCATGATCCTGAAGGTTGAAAACAAGCTGCAATTTGCTGGGAAATGTTCAGCCCACTGCCTGGCCCTAGCAGGGTACCAGGGCTTTACCTCTGCCTCAGAAGAAACAATCTCAGAAAGGTTCCAGCTGCTACTGGGTCCTCTGAGCTCTCCAAAACTGCCATTTACTCTCCTAAACTACCTCCACCACCTCAGTTTACACTTGATGGCTTACGGTGAGCCTGCATCACCTTAACCCCTGCACCTCAGCCCTGGGCACAGCCACAGGTCAGTCTGTGATGGCTCTGCTCTGCAGAGGGACAAGACATGCTTCAGCAGAGACCTTGCTGAAACAGACCCTCCTGAGCAGAGCCCTCCCATCCCTGCCTCTTCCCGTGTTTTATTTCTCCCCCCTGCTCCTTTGCCCCATAGCTGCAGGCTACAATTACTAGCAGTAACTAATAAAGCAGCAGAGCAGCTCCAGAGGAGCCAGGAGAGGTCACCCTGAAAGCCAGGGTTTAAGAGCAGCCAGAAAGCAATTGTCCAAGAGCAGCCCGAGAGCAATTATACTCCAGCTAACATTTACCCCTCCACATAAATAACTCCTCCTGACTTCTCCAGGCCTTTGATTTGCTCTGTTTGAGGAGCTCTGCTGCTGCTGTCCCCCCTGGCAGGTCTCACCTCTCTCCCTGTGCAGCTGTTTGGGCTGGGGCTGCACCTCTGCCCACACCAGTTCACCTGGAGCAAGTGACCTGGACAGTGTCTGCCCTTCCGTGGGCTCCTGGCAGTTCCAGGTGCTGCTCCTCACAGTGCTCTGCACCATCCTTTCAATACTCCTTGGATTATTTTCACTTGTTCCTTTGGGCTTGTAAATGTAGAAATTGTGTCTTGATGCTTTAAAAGCTCATGTTTGGTATCTACAAAGAGGAGCTTTGCCATTTTTTTCCAAGAATGCTGTAGAAGTGGAAGGGGCCACTCACCAGGTATTTGAACAAGGTGCCTTTAAGCCAAAAACTCTCCACCATTTCCATGTGACTGTATGCATGCTAAGCCTCCATATGATTTTAAACAAGTACATGAATGAATTCATACCAGACAAAAGCCCGTGTAGGTATGAAATGCAAAGTCCCTCCCTCTGGTGCAGAGGCCATGTGCTTTGAGTGAGAGAGGCTGATTTTTTGTGTAAAATCAGTGAGAGCTGATTTTTCATGATAATCAATAGATTTGTAAGGGCAATTGCATAATGTGGTGGCTACAGTGAAGCCTTCTCATCTTTTTAGACTCCTTCCAGCCTTCTCCTTCTCACTTCAGTCACAGCCATTTCCAGGTGTCTCATTTGAAGGCCTGATCCGTGTTATATCAAATAAAAGATCAAATCCCTTGTTTTTCCAGGAGCAGGACCAAAAGTGAAACTCCTATGTTTTGTCTGGATTCAACTCCAGTTTCTTGCTGATATTAGAGATACTTGGAATTTGGCCCATGTGGTTTAAAAATCCCAGGAGCTCTGAGGAAAGTGGGAAAGCAGTGTCAGATTTTTGATAAAAGTATATGCTGGGGAAAAACCTTCATGTTGTAGTTGAAACTCATAGTTACCCCTGTTCTGGATGAATCATAATAAATCCTTTATCCTAATTGTACTCAGGATTTCATCACAGAGCTCTCTGCAGAGATTATGACTTAAGAAGAGGAAAAGAAAATGGTTGTAAAATATGGGAAATGCAAAAGAGACTATTACATACACTTACGCTCTGTAACAATGAACCAGCATTGTCCACAACATTGTTCCCAGTAAATATTCAGAGTATTTTGTAAACACAAGAAGGCTTGTCAGTTAATGAGAACACAATACTTGGGTGCTGCAAAGCATTTGTACTAATTAGATGAACATCCTTACCCAAACACAAGGATGAAATGTCACATAAGAGGAGTAGCAATGAAAATGTTGCAAATGAGTGCCTAAATATAGGTTTTTCTTCTATAGCAAGAGTGAAAGTCTGTTATTTGGTATTCAGAAAAGGTGTCAATAAGTAGTACTGTTTCCCAGCATGTTTGAAATTCAGAACACTGTTTAAATACCTCGCTGTTGAGTTAAGAGTCTATTTAAGGTCTTGCTATTGATGTTTCACCTGGTAAATATTTGAGGAATTTGCAATAAATATTTTTTTCCACATTTTTTCTCAGTTGCGTATGAAACAACAAGTCCTGTGAATTTTTAAAAGCAGATTTGTGTTGCTCCCTGCTGCACAGTATATAGGAACTCCAGGTATTTTATAGAAAAATACAGAAACTCTCAAGACTTGCATATGAGTTGTTATGATTTTATGCTAAACCATGTTATTTAGGTGTTAATGTTCTGATCTCACAAATATTTATGCCAATAAATAACTTGAGTCAAAGGGGAAACATTGCTTACATGTGTGACATTAGTTACAATCACAGAAATGTGCAGGACTTGGGTTTCATTTTGTAAACCTTAATTTGCGGAAATTAAAATCATAAGAGGTCATGTTATTTTAAACAGCATACATTTTGACAATATCTTTTGGATATTTTATCTCATAGGGTGCCATCCATAATTTATTGGTTTATTATTGGAGTGGCTCTATTGCAGCCAGGTGATAGAACTGTTTGTACCTTCTCCAGGCAGGAATATGGGATCACCTTCTGACTCAGTGTCCCTTGTGTTTCACTGCAGCTGCCCAGAACTGAGCCGGGATCTCAGCAGCAAAAGTCTTTTCGCCAGGAAATGTCAAAACGCAAAATCCTTTTTTTTTTTTTTTTTCCAGAAATATGTTGGGTTTGATCAAAGCCGCTTTGAGAGTTGCTTTTAAGAGTAAAATTTAAAAAAAAAAGAAAATAAAAAATACTGATTAAATTTAGAGAGGCCCTTTGCAGACTAACAGCAGAGAAGCATCTGCCAGTGTTCAGGAGCCCTATATTAACTGGTTTGGCTCGAGCAGAACAGAGACTTAAACCTTGTTCCCATACATAGGCAGCCATAGCTTACTCTTCACTTTCTGCATTTCCTGGCCAGTCCCAAGGGTGATATGTACTCCTGACACATTAGTACCTGCCAGGAATTGCAGCAAAAGCACTGACTACTGCAAGTTCTTTAGAAGGGCAGCAGCACCACACCGTGAGTACATCTGTGCCCTGGGACTGAGTAAACTGAACAGCAAAGTAGCTAAAGAACAAAATTATACAAAATGCAAGCCACGAATAAACACATTTTCATGCTTGGAACTCTGTGAAATGGTGACCTTTGGTTTTCTAAAGGGAATCTGTCCAACTGCTTACCAGGTTATTACAGCATCAACATTGCATCACTCCCAAGTACACTACAGACAGCACCAATACAAAGGCATCAGAACAATGAAAGATGACTGTGACAATTATTATGTGGGATGTAGATCTTGCCTTATTAAGCAATCTGTTTCCAAACCCTTTAGGGCAACCTGAATATGCTTTCAGCAGTCTTACTTCATTCTCTGGCAGGACAAAGATTACAAGGCTTTTAGAAAAGAGCCTGAGATGGGAGAATCCTTTTAAAACCATTTAGGAACTAGTTCAGTCCCTGGAGAAAATTTGTTTTAGGTAAAGACAACGTAAAACCAGATCAACAGGAAATTCTTGTCAAGGACTTAGAAACAAACAACTGCTGCACTGAGCATCCTGACTTCAAACACCTTAATGCAATAATTTGTTTTTAATCATCCATGAGATGGAAAATATGAGGAAAATGTAATATAAATGTCCAAGAATAACAGCAGTTAGTTGTTTGGATTTAAAATCAAAGGTGGTTTCCATGCTGTTGGAAGTTTCCTATGATGGGCCTGGGCAGCTCGGGGTGCAGTAGGCTTCCATCTGCCAGGGACAGGAATAAGTCATCCCCATATCCTCCTGCAGCCTCACATGCTGGGATAGCACTGCAAGGAGCTGTGCTGAAGGGGCAGCGTGGCTTAGCTGACACTCCCCAGGGTGAGTGAGCCTGGCTGGAATCATTCCTGCTGTGGAGATCTTTACCTGGTGCCAGAGTTTCACTCCAGCGATGCCTGGCAGCCGCCTCACCCGGACCCTTGGAGGGTCCGCAGGCACTGCCAGCACTGGGACCCTGCCAAGCACTCAGACAGGTCTAGAAACAAAGTAGTTAGTGGTCCACCTTGGAAAGACCCCTCTTATTTCCATGGTGATAAAAATAAATTTCTTCTACCCTCTTTTTAGGGTCTCTAGCCTGGTTTGGGATAGAAAGGAAATAAATTTTTATCGTGGGGAAATGGAACACAGAAAATCTCCAACGCACCTGTCTCCTTCTTTTGGTGCCTAAATACCTTTGAAAGTCCTGCCTTGAGTGCCAAAGTGATGATGGATCACACAGTATTTCCTTTTTATTATTGCACTGCATCCTTTGGGCCTCACATTAACATAATTAGGGCCATATGGCACCAGAATCTTTGTTGGTTCAAACCCACCCAGCTCCTTTGAAGTCAGAAAGCCTGTGCCAGTTTATACCTGCTGAAGATTTGGTTTATGGTCTGGGAAATAAGAGGGGCAGGCGAGGGGGGGGGGGGGGGGGGGCACAAGGGACTCAGGCACTTCTTGTAGTTAATTAAGAGCTACATAGATGTATTTGTGCCCTGCTGCTGCTGTCCACCAGGAGCAGTGCCTGAAGTGCCTTCATGGCTGTAGTATCCTTTGTGTGATTACCTCTCACTGTCAGCCACTGTGCCTCTCTCTCCTTGTGACTCAGAGCGTTTCAGTGGCTGCAGGTAAAGCTGCATACAGTGAGTCAGAGCCAGCCAGCCACCTCTGGAGAGCAACCAAAAACATCCCATTCCCATTCACTTGGTGCTAAGGAGGGAAAGAATTGCCTGAGTGAGTGTAGTCTCTGTACAAAGGAATTAGTCTCACTTTTTTCCCCTTGAATTTTTGTGAAAACACTTGACACTTACAAGTAAATAATTTCTTATGAAAATATCTGCTAGGAAACACAAAAAAAGATAATGAAATGTAGAGAAGGTAACTAATGTAAATCCAAAGCACAAGGCCATGGAATTAGAGCCTGGGAGCAAAGAAATATTGTGACTGGATGAAGCTTCAAAGGCCAGAACCAAAATTCACACTCCTGAACCCCTTTACAAGGCACCCAGAAAAAAGTAAATTATACTGTCAGAAATGTTGCAGCTGAAGTCACTGAAAGCTCTGAGTTGTCTGGGCCTGGAAAACTCTGGTAACTGGCCACTTGGAAAGTAGAGCCATGTCTTTTGAAAAATTGAAATATGAGTTTGTGCATTCACATTCTTCCCAGTTCCTGTAATGATCCTAAAGTGATGCTTCAGTTCCAAACAATTCCCTGTTTTGAGGCAGTTCACGTTCACATCTAACTAAGGTTGGTCTTCAGTGGATTGGACGCCCACACCCTGCAGCCAGCCATGGTCTGACCCCACCCCATGCCCCAACTCACACCCAGGGCTCAGACCCATCTCCCACACACATAAAATACATTCCTGGAAGTCCCCCACAGCTCCAGTTAGCACCAAAATGGGCCAAATTAAAAGTTTTTTGCTTTGCAGTGCTGTAGGTTGCACGGAGAGAAGGATAATCCAAGTGCTCAGCTGTAGGCAGCAAATACCCAGGTTAAGTCTGGAGCCCAAACATGCCTTGGCCACTTTGCAAATCCCACACTGTGCCTGTCAGCTGAGCCACTCTGTGGTCACTGCCTTTTAAATAACCCCTTTAAATCATAGAACCACATAATATGCTGAGTTGGAAGGGTCGTCCAGTCCAACTCCTAATGAAGGAAGGCAAATTTTGGTATCAGAAAATCCTTGAGATGTGTAGCAAAGGGGTCTGAGATTCCACTGTCTGTCTGCTTTTTCCAGCTCTCTCAGTTTGCCTAAGAATGTGCATTAACTCCATGCAACATGAGCTTTTCCTGTGTCCCTGGGTGAGAGCAGCAGCATTGTGGCCTCTGTGTTCTCAGGCACCAGGATTTGGCTGGGGGGTTTTATATCACAGGATATCCACAACAGTGGAAGCTGTCCCTGCCTGTGGTGAAGGTGTTGGAACTGGATGATCTCAAAGGTCCCTTCAACACAAACCACTCTATGGTTACATGAGTCAATCAGATTTAAAGGGAGCTCCTGAGAAAAGAGAAAAAATCAGCTCTTTCCATGTGCCAGGAGGGAGAGAGCAGCAGCAGGACAAGGTGCAGAGGTGCCAGGCAGAGTCCTTGCGAGCCAGGCACAATGTGACAGATGTTGCTGGAGCCAGGGATGCTGGACAGACGTTTGTGTTTGCTGTAGGTGTAGCTGATATTCTAGATCACATCTGTTCTTAATCTTCTGCTACTATGCACAGTTAAATATTTCACAGTGGTTTTATCAACCAGCTCTCAGCTGGGACTAGGAGCTGGTTATTCTGAGAAATTTCCTGATTTTAAATTAGACTGGCACAGGGCAGAGAGGGCTCATCACATGAGGACTCCTTCCATATCCCACTGGATGGCAAAGTGATTTTATGTGGCCAATACCTCTTGGCAGTAATAATGAAGATCATCAGCCTTTTGTTAGAAGATGTTCACGTAACCAACACAGTGTAAAGATTTGAACAGACTAAAGAATGTGGATTTAGACAATGACACCAACATTTGATCTGTGTGAGAAAGTTACTTCCCCAAAAGAAATTTTAACTCCCCCTGTCATCTCATGTCTCATCAAGGCAAATCAATCTAATTTAAATATGGAAATATTTTACCATTGAGATCAACAGATTGCAAAAAGACTTAAGTAGATGTGAGGATTTCTAAGGGGGGAAGTGTAGGTCATCAGGAATGGCTGTTTAGAGTCAGTCAATACAATACAGGGTCATTTAGTCCTTCATTTATGGAGAGAGGGAAAGCTCTGGCTCAGGCAGGTTGGTGGAATGAGGGGCAGTATGAGGGACAGTACTTTGTTCCATCTTCTCCTTCCCTATGATGCAGGAAACGTGGAGAACTGTGTGCTAAAGAACAACACACAGAGTAATTATCAAACTGTAGTGACTGTTTTACCATAAAAATCAGCAATTGATTCATTGTCTGCCTATGTAGTAATGTAAGTTGAATTCTTAGCACTTTTTGACTATCCCAGCTTGAAAAATCATAGCTTATCTTCACTGTTTTGGTGTTGATGACACTGTTTTAATGTGGTTACATAACTTACAGCAATTAAGAACATTTCATTAAACTTGTTTTGCAGATTACATATCACTTTATACTTCACAAATGTCCTCTATCAAATCATCTTTGTACTTTTGGTAAGCATTCATTACATCCCATGCCAGTCCAGCAAGGTATGGCAGCAGTGTCACAGTCAAGCTGATTTGGCAGTGCAGAGTCAAACACCTGCAGGTGCTGGAAGCAATCAAGATTGTTTTGGGGGGATCAAAACAGCATAATTCAGACTTCTTTAGCCCTATCCCAAACCAACATAGAGTTGGGACAGTGGAAGATATTGACCTTTGGCCTCCAAGAACATTTGTGCATTCAGGTTTCACAGCAGGGCAGTTCCCTGGACAGGGATGAACAGCAGGACAGGGATAGTGCTGCTTGAGATGTAGGTGTTGGTCAAACAGGAGTGAGAGGTGTATTGCTTGGTTGCAGCAAGACAAAAGACTGGGGCTCAACCCTCTCCTCTCCTGGTCTAACTTTATGTTTGTTATGTCTAACTAATGCTGCAATGACACAAAATGCTCCTGGCAAGGGGAAGACCTGAGTTTCCATCTGCCATGGTGAGGACAGGGTCAGACTTAGACTGGTTGTCGCTTGCTGGGAATGCTCTCCCCCAAGCTGTGGTGTTTCTGCATGCACTCAGGTGTTGAGGAAGCCACTGTGGCTTCTCTGGACCTCTCTGGCCTTTCTGCCCTGTGTTAGGGGCAGGAAAATTACCACTCCCTTAAGCAGAGCATGGCTTGAGAGGACACTATGGGGCAAAAGGAGGGAAACCAGGAGAAATGTGAGAAATGGATGATGGTAAGAAACAACCTGTATGGGGAACCATATCCATAGTCCCATGTGAAGCTTTTCCTGGCTGGCAGGGGAGCAGCTGTGTCCTGGAGCAGATCACCAAGCTGGTGCCTATGCAAAGCTGGCAGCATTGGCTGCCACCTGCCAATTCATCACACCCACGTTCTGCCTTAGTCCATCACAGACACTGTCACCAGCAGTCCTGACCTTGCTCTGTGCTGTTTGCTCTTCTTCCCACTCCCTTTTCCCTCTTACACCAGCTGAAAGTAAGTACCCAAGTGTTTCTGAAATGCACTGAGTCCCAGCAGTGTCCACCTCCAGGTGACCAGAATCTCAAATATAAACTGTTCCAAAGTATTTCTTACTTGAGTCCAAGCACTCCCAGCTTGTCACTATTGACTCTTTTAGCATAATTTGGTCACTTTCCTCCAGGGCCCAGGTTCCTGTCATCTAACTTCAGCACCAGACAGAGGAGGATAAAGTTGGAGGAAAACTTTGCCTCCTCTGGGAATGACAAGAGGGGAAACAGTCAAACCCCTTTGGACCTCACATCCCTGGCATTATACTATTAATTGAGACAGGAGTACCATAAGGCTTAATTAGTAGCTATTTATGAAGAGCATAAAGATAATTTGAAGTGCAAGATGATGTATTAACCTGAAGAATTAGTCTAATTAAATGCTTGAAATTGCAATTAGATACCTAACATTATTAGATCAGAGGCTTTAGATCAATAATATAATCCAAGCATAGTTTTGATTTTCTGTTTTGAAAAATACTGCCATAAATTTAATTATGGGCTAGTTAATTATTTTATCCCCATTAACAATAGTCATATGTTAAAATAATGTTGGCTTTTTTATGTCTTTCATGCAGATGTGAAACAGTGGTTTTTGTTTCTAAGAGAATAATGCCTGAGCTGAAAACACAGGAAAACATCCTGTTGTTTTTTTTTTTTTTCTTTCCAAAATCATCTTTCACAGGATTGTAATATAAAAATTTGGCTCCACAGTGAAGTGATATGGACAGAGGTGTAAACTCTCCATCCAGGCAGATTCAGAGTTTTCTGGGATAAAGTGTTCATTACGCAGAGTCAAACTAACAGCAGCTCATGAAAAGCGTACTCCTGTTCCCCTTTCCCATCCCCTCCCCCTGTTCCCTTGGACCAGTAAGAGTACTCTGACCTCGTTGTGAACCACGTTGTGGTGCTAACCCCTGGGAACCATAACCCCACAACATATGAAACAATTTCAGGGGGACTGAGTCCCTGAATCAACTTACGGTGGAGTAAGATGAGTGGCAGAGCAGAGGAGAGGTGGCAAGAGACTGTTCAGCCAAGGATGGAGGAGAAAGCAAAAAAGCAGCACTGCTTTAAACACCCACTCCTTCCAGAATGGCTTTATTTGTGATAAAGCCATGCTGTTGGAATGAGTGACAGCCACCCTAGCACACTACTGCCAAGTAAGGAGGAAACAATAAATAGCAATGCACACCATTTGTGATCAGAGATGCAGCTGATCTCAGGCCTGCTGCAATATAGATTTGCCAAGGACAGGAGCCAGGAGCAAGAACAGCTCCCAAAAAAACCTCTCTCCTGCTTCCCCATCCATGCAGTACCATAAGGAAGTAGGTCAATAGGCTGTGTCTGATGGTCTAGTGCTGACACAACTGGGCAGGTATGCACCTACTCTGCACAAAGATAGAAAACATTCCTGCCAGCTCCAACCAAAGGCTCAGGCAGCCCATAATCATGTTGCCAACAGGGAACAAAAATGGGCACCTAGGAAAACATATAAGGAAAATGCAAATGTAGCATGACACTTGTCCCATGTACTTTGTCAGCCTACACATGCCCATAGCTTATGGGCTCAAGGACTGTGTAGAGAAGCATTTCATTCTGCGAGTTTTGAATTTGCATCTCTTATCTTTGTTTTTATGTTGCAGGGACAGTAAAAGCAGACAGTTCTTTTCAGCTGGTGCTATTCATGATTTTACAGTCAAGTATCTCTAAGACCTCAGTTGCCTCTTGTGGCAGATGAATTGAGGCACACATGGCTCTTCCTCATGTATGTGACCATCCTCTGCCTCCTCTCCTCCCTGCTGGCCTTCTTGGGTATTCCCTTTCTTCATGTGGGAAGCTGGATCCTTGATGGATGGGACAAGGGACAATATTCTGAAGGTGTAAGGTGACAAGCAGGATATAAAAAGAGGAGAGCCAATACCATAAAAATATTGGTCACTCAACTCCCAAAGAAGATAAAAGTGAGAAGGCCAGGGATCCTACAAATGTTCCTTTTCTGCATCGAGGTCTCTCAGTGAGCTACCCTTCAATCTTCTAGGAAAAACTACTATTAGCTTTTTCCTGGTATAAGACTATGTAAGGAAAATTCTACTGTTCCTTTTATTAACCAAATACTTTGAAGACTTTCCATACAGTCAGGATTAATCACTACTGACACATCCCATCTACACTGCTCTCAGAGCTGCACACCATGCCCATTGCAGGACCTCTAAGGGAATTGTTTAAAATGTATTTTAGTGAACCTCTTTAAAGAGGTACTCTATTTGCTTAGGGTTAGATGTCTTAAGGACCTAAATGTGCAGGTAGGGGTTTACCAGAATTTGAATGTAAGGGCCACATGTACATCACACACCTAAGCTCTACAGAAAACTGCACTAGAGCTTAAACATCCATGAAAGTCACATTACAACCCTAAGATACTGTGGAGAATTTGGAAATCACAGTCTATAATTTATTTTATTGGTATATTTACTTTCACTTCTCTTTCCATTTCCTCAATATCTCCATCCCATAAGAAGAATCAAAAATTCATAAAATAAAGCATTCAAGAGAGAGGGACACATCAAGTGAAATACTGCCAGCAAAAAAAAAAAAACAAACAAATATCAGTATTGATGAGCAAAGCCTCAATAACACCTCATTTAATCATCCTAAGTTAAGGAAAGAAGGATTCAAACTGGAGCAAGCTCACAGAAGAGTAGCTTGAATGTCTGGAAGAACTGGGAGATATTAGACATGGAGAAAAAAACACCTTGGCTCCTTAACTGATCCCATCCAAGGCTGTATTGTATAATATGGCTGTTATACAATATGAGGGTACCTGTGAGACATGGAAAAGATGCTTAAGGAGAAGGAAAACTTTGGTGTAACAAATTATTTATAAGCAAGCCATGAATAAGGTTAGGCTGGAAATTGGAAAGAAGCTTCTTCCAGAGGAATGTCACTCTCTGAGCCTTTCCCAGAGAAACAAACAATCCAGTCACTTCTAAACTTAAACAGTTTGTGAAAGGTATTATATCATAAGGCCACCAGATTATATCACAGCAAGTCTCTGCCAGTCCTATTTGCCAACATCCTCATACCCAGATAGAGCTGAGCCAGACAAAAACAGCCTGTGTGAACAGGGGAGCTTGGCACAGGGACCAGACTGCAAAACTTCCTTGTAATACTGCAATCAGAAACCTCCTTTTGGGAGATCCACTGAAGAAAGTAAAACCATTCAGTGAGTATTTCTGTCTTGGCAAGAAAGAGAATAGTGGGACTCTGTGGCTTCCCAGTCCATTTACAGCACAAAGGTGAACATGTTGGACAATCAGCAGGTCCAGGTAACTTGAACTCCAGAGCCATAAAGGAATTAGGGGAGGGAGACTTGGTGCACAGATGATAAACACTGGAAAAGCTGGCGAGTTCAAGAGGGAATAAATGGTCCCATGTTAAGGCAGTCACACATGGAAATCAAGATTATTTGCATAAGTACAGGCCAGGTATCCCACCTCTCTCAGACAAGGTAATGAGAATAATTCATTAGCAAGATTAATTTCACAAAGAAGGCACCAATAAGAACATAATTCATGGTTCATTGTCTTATTCAGACTAGTTTGATTTAATTATTGGGGAGATTGAACAGCTGAGTGGTGATGGTCAGTAGGGGTTCTCAGAGCTTGATACTCCTGTAGCATTGCAATTACAAAGACCAGCATACACTGCCAGCAAAGCACACATTAATTGGACTGTGAAAATGCTAATTGATAGGTCTCAAACAGTGACTCAGTGGGGAATCATCTAGTGACAAACTGCAAGGATCAGTGTATAATCAATACTGCTCAAAATTTTTTGCACTGCTCTGGGAGCAAATATAAGGAACACTGTAGGTGTTAATAGTGATAACTTGCTGTAGGTGACACGAAGTTTGACAGGATGATAAATAATGATGAAGATAAGCCTGTCATCCAGAATCAGCTGGAGAGAGAGCTAAACTGAGCTGATTCAAACAACCTGTATTTTAAATTAGAAAGCTGGAAAATTATAAATTTCATAGCAAAGAGAGCTGACCATCTGCAAGAGTGAGGCTGCCTCTGAAAAGCCATTACACTGGAAGGAGTGAGGGATCTTATCTGTCAAGCAACACAATACAAACTCCCACAGTGACAGAAGAGAATAAAGCAATTTCTGTCTGTACAAGCAAGGAAGTTTAGTAGCAGCAGAGAACATATTTTGCCTCTCTAATTGTCTGAAGCTGATCCTGAAAAAAAATAATTCTTGTAGTTCTGGTGCCCTTTTTAAAATACTCTGACAAACAGGAGAAGTCAAGAAAACTGTAATGGGAATTAGCTGAGCAAAACACTTCTAATAAGAAATTCAGACGCAGCCTCCTCAAATTATCAAAAACTGGAGTGAAGGGAGTATACGGGAACTACAGTATATGCATTTGTTTTGCAAAACTGAAACCTGAAAAGAAAAAGAAAGGGATAATAACAGCCATGGCTGCACACTGTAACCAGGTGACTTTTGAGGGGAAGAAAGGGCACTTTTCGAACAGAGCATGTGCTGCAGTCTCAGAAACCACAACCTGCAGTGTGTGCACCCATGGAGCACGGCACACCTTGGCAGCCACAGGTGAGCTGCAGGACTCTGAGGAGGGGAAATGTGTAGTTGCATTATGCTCTAATTCCCTGCTGCAGTTTGGGGAGTGCTGTTGCTGTGTATGATGGGACAGGAGCTTTCTCAGGGCTGCTGATGGACAGCATGGGATATGCATGACCCATGGTGTGCATGAAGCCCCTGAGCACATGTCCTTCAAACACTCCTGGAATTGGGCTTATTTCTGTCTGCAATCCATTGTGGGGTGGAAAGAAACAGTTTGTGAGTTGGGAGCAACTCACAAAAACAGGGCAACACATAATGATAATGATTGACCCTGACAGCACAACACTCCAAATGCTGATGTGTTCAAGCTTTTAAAAATGCGGGCCAACATCCTCATTACATCCAGAGCTCAGCACTGATTGAAATCTGACATTTTGTGCTCCTGGAGTGCTCAGGGCTGTGGGCATCCCTCCCAGCCACCACACAGGCAGCAGAAGCTGTTTGGTCTCATCCTGGTCCAGCCCTTTTATGGGAGGCTTGTGTCAGATCTGCCTCTTGTGTGAGTGGGTGAGTAGCCCCAAAACAGTCAGGCTGAGAGCAGAGAAGCAGGTATGGGAGAGCCTGCTCTGGGAGCTCTGGAAGGGTTGGCACTGACTGCAGGGTGACAGGATGCTGGAGGACACTTGCCTGAAGCCACTCCAGTGGGTCCCCAGTGCAGGGAAGGGGATGTCAGCCTGGCTGAAAACCAGAAATCTGTGATAGAGGTTGAGCAAAAGCTTCTGGCCAGCATGTCTTCCCCAGCCTTTGTTTAACTTAACTCTGAGAGGTCTTTAAGGAAACCAGGAGTCTCAAAAGCCCAAAGTAAGCACAGAGAAAGGCACTGATAACATAGGAATTTGATAGATCTCAGTGAGGACATTTTTCCATGGATCATGTGGAGTCTGGATGTGCAAACAGCAATGGGGGAGCCCGTGGCTGAGGAGCAGAGACACCCAGATCTGAAGCTGCAAGAGAGGCAGGCAGACAGCCTGTGAAATCAAAGACATGTGTTGCAGGGTAGAGTGGGCAGGAGAGAAAACCTGGGAAAAGCTCACATAGTTTGGGAACTGTGATTCAAAGAAAGCCAGTTCTGCATGAATTGTAACTTGCTGCTCCTGTCTTCAGGGAAGTAGGACTTTGTATTTTCTTGTGACCAAGCAGCCATATAAAAATATTTGGACCCATCTTCAGCTTTTTCTCTGTAACTGGATTTCTTTTACAAAATCCTGAATTCTAGTGAGCTACTTGGGTTAAATAGTTCAGTGTATGTTTGAGAATTTTAACACTCTCCATGTGTGTGTGTGTGTCAGTGTGAGTTTAGGCACCCCAAATTATGTTTCAGCTTCCAATCAAGGGCAGCAGCTTTCTCTGCCATGTCAGCAGCCTGACTGGAAGAGCATGTTTCTAATGAGGGAAATGCAAAGTATAGCCAGAGAGAATTTAGGAGGCAGACTAGAAAAAGACAACTTCAAAATATTGTTAGAAATGAGCTCATTAAATGTGCATGTTTTGATCTCTGCATCCCACACAGTACAAAGGGTCCACTGGCTGCATATCAAGGGGGTGGAAGGATCAATTCCTATCAAGGACATCAGCAGAAGTACGCAAGGATTTAGGTGTCTTGTTTCACTTGTGGTTTTTTAATCTTCTGCTTATGACTGCACTTCATTTTGAGCTTTGAACCCAAGAGCAAAGGTGCAGCAAGAGACAGATGTTGGGAGACTAAAACAGGGACAGGCAGCAGGGCCTGGGATGTCACAGCATGTAAATACGGGCCATGGAACATAAACATGGGAGAATGGCAGGGTCACGGGCAGTAAACACGGGCTGTGCAAGGAGATCCTGTATAAACATGGCATGTCTAGCAGGACATGCCTGAGCACAGGGGTTTGGCAGAAAGACTGAAGGAGTTAGGTCCCTTCTGCTTGGAGAAGAGAAGGCCTAGGGGAAATCACCTCACAGTGTTCCAGTGGTTTTGGGGTAGCCATCCCACAAAGAAGGTGGAGAGTGTCTCCTCACAGGGGAAACACATGAGTGTGGCAGGGCCATGAGCTACCCACACAGAGAGGGTGGGGGAAGGAGGATGCTCATGTGTGTGGAAACCCAGCAGGTCAGGGCATGAGACAACAGCAGAACTCTGGAATGGAGAAATCTGGGAAAGCAGCCCCCCTGCTTAGCAATGCAGCAGCAGTGGAAATGTGACAGCTCAGGGAGGAGGCTTTGGTCCTCAGATGCTGTAAGGGTAAAAAAGTGTGGAAAGCATCAATTCCTTCTTAAGGATGGTGTGTATTATTGGCCAGAAAAAGCAGCATGACACAGGTTGCCTTTCCACGGGGAAATGTTTTGGGAATAAAGTCAATATGGACATAAAGGAGATCCTCTTCTGCAGGAAAGTGCTCTGTGGAGAAAAACTAACTGTTAACTTGGTAACTGATTGCTTTACTGGTTAAACTGGAATGAACCTCATGTGCTTCTGATCTCATTGTTTCCACTGGATTTCTTTGGGCTGAGCGTGGGAATCTCACTTCTGTTACCACACCCATAAGGATGATCCATGCTGGGAAGATGATGCCTTTCACCACATTTATGGTGAAGCTGTTCTTGTACCAGCATTTGTAGAGAGCAATGTGAATAAAACAAACATGTCACTGTGACAGAGATAAAGGGATTAGATTAAACTAAGTGGTTAGAGAGACAGAAAGACTAGGCAATTCAGAGTTTAGCTGGAGCATCTCAGTTAGCTGACATGAGTTCCCTCCATCCTCTGCTGTTTCATCACACAGGACACAAATCCACGACCTCCTTGTATGTGGTTTGTCTGCACCTCGTCCATGGAAAACATTGAGTAAGAGGTGATGTGAGCCAGCCTATGTTAAATCAGGTCAGAGCTGCTAACGGTGCAGAAACCATCATGGTAATTTCCACACTGCTCCATACACAAAGGACTACAGTATATGTTTCTATTTATATAATAAGGGAAATAAGTTATTAAATGGGATTCCAGCTGCAGATGTACTTGTTTGTCATAAGAGAGGTCATTGACATGTAGCTGAATCAAGGAAGAGGACCAGGAATTTAAGAAATCTGTGCATGTATTATTTATGGAAAGAGAGGCTCAGCAAGGAGCTGTGTGGCAATTGCTGTGGGTGGAAAGACTCATGGTGTCTGGGTGAGGAACACCTTGTGTAATCTGTCTAGGAAGGTAGAAGTCATCTGATTCAAGGAGAAAAATATACAGATCACTGAAACAAACACAGGAGGTTGCTGTACGAAGGCTCCCAGAGAGGAACAGAAGGGACATTGGGATGTATTTTGGGAAATATGAAAGATCTGCATAGCACTGAGCACACAGATGGGTGTGAGGTTTCTTTTAAAGACTCTGTTCCCCACAGCTGAGGGCAAAGCCCAACAAACATATGAGATATCATTAAAAAAATCCAGCAAAATAGAATAACCCCTCTCCTGCCATGATACACAGGGGCAGCAGAAGTAAGTGCAGATATCCAGGGTATCGAAGTTTGCTCCACCCTCAGCAGCAGGGAAAGATCCAGGGCTCAGCCCTGAAAAAGCAGAGATGCTCTAAAACACGAGGACTACCAAAGGCTTGGAGAGAAAAATATCTCCTGTGTACATTTGGCAGCAATCTCTGCAAGGGATTGGTTGGTATTAGAGGTGGGTTAACAGTTTTTTTCTTTCTGCACCTTCTGGGTTTTAGGGTGGGACCCTGATTTTGCAGACCTCTGTTTTCTCTCTTGCTCTTCCAGAGTGATCCCATCTCCCCTGGGTTCTCAGCTCTTTCCTCAGTCTTCAGCCTGTCGTTGCCTCACCCCCTGGCAGGAGTTCAGTGATAATATAAATCCAAACTGAACTTGGTGGATTTAAGCCCAGCCTGCCTATCATTGTGCTTCCCTTCAAGCAGACATATCAATGTTATGGAAAAATGAAAAAGAAACTTAAAACACAAGACTTTTTGAGGAGAGCTAGTCCAGAACAAGTTTGAAGCTGATCATATTTAATGGTTTAAATATAAATCCCTTTAAGGGGAAAAAGAAAAGCCAATAAACAAAAGACATAATGTAATGGAAATAATGTTTCCCTGCCCAGGACAGAGCTGCCAGCTTGAGCCCTGGCTGGCATTCACACAGAGCTACCTCACACCTACTGGGTGAGGATGAGGCCCCACAGCCACATTTTATTGACACATTGATGTAGTGCAAATAAAGCAGGGCTGGAGCTCTGGCTGCTACAAGCAAGAGGAAAGGAAATGAGCCAACTATGATGTCTTTGTATACTCGCAGACTATAGGAATGTGTTTTGTTGGCCTAATGGTAATCCGGACTTTGAACTCCCGTTCATTCCCATTCCTCTCTCCCATGACATAAAATAATTCCTCAGGACTCTCTATAACCCCCAAACTCCTTGGAGCTCTTTCTGTGCAATGTTACACCACTGGGGCTCCTCTCAGTGTTGTGTAATGGGGTGAGATCACAGACGAGCTCAGCCCGTGCTGCCTGCGCTATCTTGCCTGCCTGATGGTTAGCTGCACTTTAAAAACTAAAGAACCATTCCTGTAGGATTACAGCCCTAATTCTTAATAGTGGCAGGAAATACAGACATGCAAGTAATCCAGACAAGCAAGAAATTCATTGATGTGGAGAAGTTTTCTGCTTATGTCTATAAATTCATATACTGTGGCCACAGTTTGGGAAATTCAGCTTTTATTTGTCTTACTGTGCTTTAAAAACACATATGGATGGGTTAATTGTGGAGTCTGGTACAGGGGCAAGGAAAACAGCAGGGTCATCTTTTCAGATGTGGTGTTTGGCCTCAAAATGTTAAATAGAAACCTGGACAGTATTCATGGATTTAACCTCTCAGCAGATGTACTCTGATGCTCAGATTAAAGTCTATGAGAATGAGGAACTACAATCCCATGTGGGATTTTACTCTCAGGTGAGTCACCGGCCTTTCCAAAGTCTCATGTGAAAAGGCTATCAACATGCAAGGCACAGAGACCAAGCACTCTAGCTTCCTCGAGTTTGTCCTCATTGAATATTTAGGGAGTATTTGCAGCCTTTTTATTTACAAGGAGCCTCTGGAAAATGCAGTTTGAAAATGAGCCTGGCATGGTTTGCTGAACTGTATCCTGACCAGGAGGTTGGAAAAACAGAGATGGGACACAAAGCTGTATCCTTGGTGACTTAGCTTTCTAACCACAATTAAAATCTCAGTGCATCATCATGTAAAAAGTGAGTGCACTTGATCAAAAATAAGGTTATTTGGAAGCTTCAGACAGTGGTCTGATGGTTGTCACAGAATCATAGAACTCTAGAATGCTTTGGATTGAAAGGGGCTTCAAATTTCATCCAGTTCCAACATCCCTGCCACAGGCAGGAATAACTTCCACTAGACCAGGTTGCTCAAAAACTCTTCCAACCTGGCCTTGAACACTTCCAGGGATGGGGTACCCACAATTTGGCAGCCTGTATGTATTTTGTAGATATTTGTATATATTTTATTCACTAAAATTAAAATGACTAAAATTTGAAAACTTACCATATGGACATGTGAATATGCTGATTCAGGACAGGAAAATTAGAACACACAGTGTAGTCACTAAAAATTATTTAGGTCCTCTGGGGAGTGTAAAATCTGTCCTGGCTGAAGGGACAGGAGAACCAGGCTTCCAGCAGCAGCCTGGAAGCTCATGGGATGTTTTGTTCTCCTCCAGGATCAGTGTTCAACCATTCTCCTGCTCTTTCCCTGATGTCTATTACCTGTCCTTCACTGTTGATTACATAGAGTTAATGGATAATGAAAAAATGCTTTGGGAGAGATTTATACAACCACATTTTATCACTGGGTCATTTTCTGTCGGCCTCTGTGGCTATAAACTGGAGGGAATAAATTACTTTAAAATGAGCCCTTTGGTCAGAGAGGATGAGCTGCGGCTGCAAAATGCCATTTACTGTCTAGAACAGGCTGAGAAAAGAGGATTGCCAATGCCCAAGAGCTTAAACATTTACAGTTGGAGGTAAAACAATGCCATTCAGTCACTCTGGACCTAGTGTTGGCATTGGCACCTTGCCCTCAGATCATTCTCTGGGCTGTTTTCCTGTAGCAATACCATCCCAGACTGATTATAGACCAACCCCAAGCCAGACAGAGGACAGGACTGTGCCTGTGGGTCTAGCTTGAGGGCCACAAAAATGAAGATTTGACAAGAAACTAGTTTCCTGTTTGCTTGATTAAATACAACTATAAAATTAAGATAAAACATTCCACAGCCCACTGGAAGTGTGTTGTGAAATGCACCACTGACTATTTGTAAAGAGATTTGGGAGTGAAAAACACTGCAAAAATGCAAAGGCCTGTCCTTGTGAAAGAAGCTGATTGCTTCTTTTATAAGGCAACAAAGTCCAGAAAAGTAGAATGGAAATCAGCAGATCTGCAGATCTCTGGCAGGAGTCCTATCCCTGGAACAGCTGCAGCTTTGACACAGCCTGATGCTGCAATCTTCTGGAGGGAGCTCTCTAGCACTCAGTGATTTCAGGATGCCAAGTGAGTGCTGCTTTTATTCAGAGGCGTACTGCTGCATCCCCCAAATCAGGAGTTCAGCCATCACAGTGACTGGCATGGCTTCAGAAAAATCTCATCATCCCTTTATCACCAAATCTACAGCATTTCTGACTCAAGGCCTGTGAGTGACTTCTTCAAAAAGGCTGGCAATTGGTATCCAGTGCATTTTGAAAAGTGGCAAAACTAAATGATGGCAGAACAAGCATTGTTATTGTGTTTTTAGAAGCATTTGTGCTATAAGGATGAATGTGTGTATGCATTTGTGAGTGTATGGGACACAGGACCATGAAAATCTTGGAGGGGTAGAAACATGCACAGTGTGTGTCAGCAATTCTCTTGAAGAAAGTTGAATCCTTGATTCTATTGAAGGACCTCTGTAGAGGAGACTGATAACTCCAGAGCATGGCACGGGCATTTTACAGCTCTGTGTTGAGAAATCTTGTTATGCAGTAAGGTGCAAAGTATCTTCTTACTCCCTCATTGCCAATATCCAGTTCCCCACCATATTATTTGAAATATATTTCCTGACTGAAAGGTTATTGCAGGGATCTACTGAAAAAGCATTGAGCACCTCTGCACTGCTTGCATCCTACTCTGTTTGGTCTCACCTTCTGCTGCAGCTCACCACCCCTGCAGCTGGGCTGGGGCAGAAGAGGATGTTTTTATTTCCAGTGGGGATGCTCTGAGTGATGCTGGGGGTAAGGGGGTTTCAGTCACAGGTGTGCTCCCCCTCCCCTCCTGGACAGGGCTGTGCCCTCTGCTCCAGGTGACGTGGCTGTTCATGAGATAAAGCACACACAGCCTGGTGTGAAGCCCTCAGTTTAACCCACAGCAGTGGAGTTATTGTGGACGGGGATGGTTCAGCTACTGAGAACTGGAACAGGAGTCAAAAAGCCTCTGGGCCAGTCCCAGCTCTGCTACCCTGTGGGACCAGCGAGACCACAGGAAAAGGTACAGAGTGAAGAGAGTAAAAATGTCATCACCTTCCCAAAGCCCATCCCTTTACCATAAATGCTGATTTAAATGCAATTGCTGATTTCAACCTGCATCTCAGGATCATCACCAACTTGTGCAGAGCAAAATGCCTTCCCTTTTCATCCTGCAAGCAAGAGGCAAAATGACTTTTTAGGAAAGCTGTGTAATTCCTGCCTGAAATTAAAGTGCTGGTTCTTTTTGGTTCCTCCAAGCTAATTTTTAACAGTCCCTTAAGCCACAGATGAGAAAAGAAAAAAAGCATAACAAAAATCCAATTAAGGAAAAGCCTTGGGAAAGAGAAAGTGCTTGTTGTTTAAACGTGAGCTGTAAAGGTAGCCAGGAAAGGTGGGTTAAATGCAGAGCCTAAATATCCAGCAGCCATAATTGTTATCTGAGCCTCTGCACCATTAGCAATGCAGCAATACTGGTTTGGGTTTTCCCCTCCACTCTCCAGGTTCACATGTGAGCAGGTCTCCACAAGCTCCTCACTTATTGGTCTGATGAAAAATTGGTTTGAAAAATAAAACCCTGTTAGAAAAAGAAAGTGTATGAACAGGCAAAGTAACAATCTTGGAGCTCTGGAAAAAAATCTTGGCTCCAAATTATTCTACATGGGGAAAATTCATCAGGAGCCAAGAGAAAAAGAAAAGCCCGACAGCCTTGTTTTGATTTCCACCCATCCCAGCTGATCCCTAGTGTCAAGGCTGAGCTTATCATTTTAAAGAGAGTTGCTCATTGAATGAGCCACAAGCAGTGACTGCAGGGAGAAAGCACAGCCCAGTTTCATGTAGGATGTTTAGCTGCCAATGAAATGTCGCAAAACCTACACCACCAAACTGTGCCATAAGTGATGTGCACTGCTACAGGATTTCCTTGTACTTCACTAAACACAACCTGAGACCCACTTACCCCATTCATTCACGGAAAAGGAAATGGGATGAAGAATTAGAAGAAGGAACAAGATAATGAATGCAAACTCATTTGCCATTCATTCCTCACCTGACTTTTGTACAGGCTGTCTTTCTGTCTTTCTCTCCCTTTGACCTGTATGTTTAAAACCACTCTGGAGGGCTTCTGCCTTTTTCAGTTTGCTGGCCTTGGGGGAGGGAAAAAATTCAGTTTTATTAATTTAAACTAACTGGCAAAAGGCTTGTTTACTCAGATGGCTGCACAGATGCAAAAGGCCACAGACTGAGCAGTGCTAATACACTAGGTAATATGAAGACAGAGTTTTATGGGAAAGAAATAGTTTTATGCAGGTAAGTGACTGAATCTGTTGCTAGAAAAGATCAGAAGAAAGTAAATCAGCTCACTCTATGGATTAAATTCTGCCTGTGGGACAAAAAGGGAGCACAGCTATGGTAAGGGCAGCATTGGGCCCTGGGTGTATATTTGGTTAATTAGATATTCTTCTTCCTTCCCAACCAGGATAGCTTTGTTTTATGTCTGCACCTCTCTGCTCTAGCCAGCCCCAACATGATGGAAATGCCTGTTTTATGCTGCTCAAAGGCAGAGGGATTCCTGTCTTTGGCAGGAAAAACAGGGAAAGCTGATGCATGTGTATGTGTAAACACACACACATGTGTCTATATCTCTATCTATATTTATAGATATCTAGATAAATAGATATATAGATATATCACCTCTTCTGGAAGCCATGAGCACTGACAGCTTAGTTCAAACTGAAGTAGCTCAGGTATATGCAGGGATTTGCTTGTATATATTACTAAAGTATGTATGTAGATATATACAAAAAATGCACATATGGGTGCATACTCCAAGTGATGTATTTCCATATGAACTCATTTATCTTGAGAGGCAGTCAAGGAGCAGTTTCTGGAGCAGCTTTCTGCTGGAAAGACTGACTAAGAGTGATCTCCCTTTGGTCATCTAATGAGTGGTGGGGTCAGATTAAGATCTCTGGGGCTTTCAGCATTTACCCTTCTTTCTCCAACCTATTTGTCTTTCTTTCTTGTATTACGCAAGAGATGAGACACTCTGATAAAAACTTTTCTTGTAAGAGAACATGACTCAGTTTTCACAAGTGGATACCCCATGAAATGTAGCCATCATTCCCTCACAATTCTTCATATAGCCATATCAGAAGTGGAGGCAGGAGAGAAGCAGGGTCAGAGGGGTGAAGGAAGAGGAAGTCATAAACTTCCTTCTGTATTATTTTCACCCAGATGCTACAGCCTCTGAATCACAACTATGTGCATAAATCAATCACAGTCATCTGCAGGAGATCACCACAATTGTAATCTTCACACTTTTTACTCCAGAATTTTCAAGGTTAAAATATTAGTGGCATAATGTATTTGTACACATCCAAATTATACCTCTGTCCTGAAGGGGGGTCCTATTCCTCTAATATCTGTCAAACAGAACTTGAATTTAACTGTTGAATTCAATTCAATTACTTGAATGGGTCTGGAAAGAAAATCTAATGGAATAAACCAGATCTTCATCCACCAAAGGAGATGACAACTTGAAAACTCATTGTTTTCTCAGACCCAAGAGTGGATATAGTCAATTCAACCACAAATTGTTGGGCTGAGCAGGGTTCATGACACAGCCAGGAAGACTAATTCCTTCCCGTGCAAGAATTACCATGTTAAACTCCCTGACCTGGGTTACGCAGGAGGTCAGATTAGATTATTACTGTCCAAAATTCTGCTCCCAGAAACTAGTTTCCAGTGCCCTTCTGGCTGCAATCCCAGGTAAACATGAAGAAAGGAAAAAAGCAAGAACATGGTTAGCGTATCTAGTTTCTGTGTGCTGTGGTGAAGGGCTCTCACTGCTGTCAGTAAGAAGGCAGCAGACCTTCCTGAAAACAAGAAAAACTTTAGCAGATGTCAGGGAGGGGTTTTTAGGGTCATCAGCGGCCAACATGGAGCCCTCCCAGCATGGCCTTGTGTGCATGGAGGCAGTCCCTGCTGCTGACGCAGGGTTCCCAGATGCCCTGAACTTGGTTAAACACAGAGAAACACCCCAATGGCACAGTGAGTCCCAGAGGTACAAACCACTGCAAAGAGCAATGCTGCCAGTGTGCTCCATCCATTCCAGCACTCTCCTTTGGGCCATTAGGTCCCTGCTAGAGAGGGGGGTGCCACCTTATCCTATGCAACCATTCAGTAACTATTTCTGGTCATACACTAACCATTTCTGCCCCAGTGAGAGACCAGTGCAGCAGACAGTCCACAGAACACAGACCTGGAATGGTGTATTTCCATGCCATGGATACCCACAGTCATGCCAGCCCCACACATCTGAAGGCCACAATATAACTGGAGGGATAGCAGCTCTCTCCAGTCAGCATAAGCAGCAGAACTTTGTTTCTCAAAGAGCTGCAGGAACATCTGCAGCTCTGCTGCTCACCTGCCAACACAGGCAGCAGAGCCTGTTTCTCTGGTTTGTTGGCCCTCACTTCCAGCTCACACTTATTCTAAAGCTCCAGGATCCCTTTTTAGCACCTCCTGTGAGAAATGTTTAGGCAGATGGTACCAGCAAGGCCTAAGTTTTCTTTTGAGGTGCCATGAAATCACCTGCCCATCCCTGGTTACCAAGCACTGGCCTCCATCCCTTGTCCTTTCCCCACCTCTGGGAGGCTGGTGAACCCAGAGCTGCTCTGTGACTTAGGCAGAGTGAGCAAGCCAGGAGGCATCGGCCATCTAAATCAGCTGAATCAGAAGGAGCAGGGGAAAAAAAGGTGGTGTGAAGAAGCCCTAATCGCTTACAAGCCGCAGCATGAACATCAGGCACATTAGTGAGTCACGGGTGAAATGTGTGACAATGACTTGGGTGAGCGCTGGGAAGGGCTGCACCGAGCCCAGGGTGTGCGCTGCAGACACAGCCCGGCCAGACAAGTGTTTCCCACGCACATTCCTCTACTCCACGCACTGTGAAATTCGGTCAGAAGATAAGGCATGGAAGCAGAAAGAAATTCCTAGGAGGAAAGCGAAACAGAAAAACAAAGCAGCATGGTAATTTCTCGCTTGTGAAGAGCGGTATTTCCATGTGCGGGCTTGCTCCACCTGCAATTTTACATGGGTACAGTGATTTCTGATACATGCCTCTGGAAAGAAGTTTGATCTGTCTCAGGAAAATCCCTTTCTTGTTAATTTATTATTTGATATATATGTAAAGCAGCATAGAATATAGCCTCAATCCACACAGACTCATGCCTTCAGGGCTGTGGGTAAAGGAAGGAGTACACAGGAGATACACCAGAGAGAGAAGAGAGCTAACAGCTGAGCACCCTGTGTTCAGAGCAGCCCCTGGTGCTCTTTTTGTCATGGTTCCCAGCACTGTGGTAGTATCCACAGCAGTGCATGGTGCTGTAGTTACACACAGCAGGTGGGCATCCCTCAGCAGTGCAACCCTGATGCTGGACAAACACAAAAAACCCACCCTAGGGATTTTCAGGGTAATGGGAGACAGACCCTTTGGTGGTGCTGAACTGGGTAAATCTATTAACTGGAAATCTTCAAGGTCAGGTTGAATGGGACTTGGAGCAAGCTGCTGTAGGGGAAGGTGTCCCCGCCCATGGCAGGGGTCCTGAAACTGAATGATCTTTAAGGTTCCTCCCAACCCAAACTGTTCTGTGATTCTATGATTCTAAAAATCCTCCTGTGAGTCCCAGCATCTGAACCCTTTGCAGCAGAAGAGCATTTCTGAAGGAAATGCTGCGTATCTAAGGGCACTTACACTCCAGACCTCACCTCAGAAGGCATCTCTGCATGATGGTAAATAGGTGAAAAAGCCCTGCTCTGTAATGAGGAAAGCATTGCTTCAAGCAGTGACCTCAGAGCCTGCCATGTGCTCCCCACCGTATTTCAGTCAGCTGCACTGACATGCAGGTACCTGCCGGGACACCGACCCCACAGCCAGCCCCAGGTGCTCCGTGCCCTGTAACAAGGGAGCAGAGCCGAGGACGAGCCAAACTGAGACTACAGAAGAGACCTGAGGTGCAAAGGAACCCTGAAATACTACAGCAGCATGGCAGACAGTGGCCCAGAGCTTCCCCCAGCCAAAGCACTCGCTGGGTTTCGACGCAGCCAAAAAGCACCGGAGCAGCAACCTGGAAGAGAGAGACCTCCCTGGCCCAGCGCTGACAGGGGAGGCTCAGCCCCAGCCCGGCATTCCAGAGCAGGTCCTGCTGCCAGAACTGGCACACGGGTGAGCTTTCCATGCAGCCAGCTGGGATTGCAGCACAATGACTTGCAGTGTATTAAAATTAAGCAAGCAGTTAAATCATTTTCCAAATCAGGTCCTAACATGAGACAAGATGCAAAGACATTTTAATAGAGGAAACTAAGGGAGTGGAGGAGAAAAGGAGGAGCACGCCAGACGTGCTGTAATATAAACCAAAAGCGCACCCACAGCCTTAATGGCTACCAATGTGGGTGTTTTTTCAGGCGTTATTATGACCTGATAATGGGAGGTAAATGCCAGAAGCCCAGACATACTGAGAGCCCATCGCAAGCCCGCAGAATGACCCGGTTCGTGCACCTCTGCAGCCTCTGTTGCACTCAGTGCCTGGTGTGCAGCAACCTCGTGGTTGCAGGGCTCTATGGGTTTTGTGTTGCGTGGGCACGACCCAACCTGAAAGTCCAAGTGTACAGAGCTGTGCTGCTGGCAGAGACTGCCAAGGCATGCCCGTGGTGCCTGCAGCTCCCCGCTCCCCTTCTGGCTGACTGCCTGCCAAGTTTTCCAGCAGTTCTGCACATATTTTGTTGTTTATTCTGCTGACCTTCGTACAAAAAACAACCTCTGTCTTTTGCAGTGAAGACGACACTTGCAAAGATCCTGCAGGTATTCGCTGGCTCCTGGAGCAGCTTTGGGTGCTAACAGAGTGCTAAACAGCCTTGAGCATCCCTTGGGCCTATGAGTGACTGGCTCCAAGGTAATCTTTTTTGTGGATGTGTGAGTTTTCACACTCTCTAGTACAGCTGCCCCGGAGGGGCTGTAGCACGTGTGCAACAGCCCTTCACAGATCCTTTTGTTAGGTATTAATGAGTTACCATGACCCTGGCTTCCAGGTCTCCATTCAATTCACACCAGTTCCTCTCAGGCAGTGTGAGCTGTGCATCTCTACCACTAGTAACACTGAAGCAGCTGGCCACTACTCTATCACAAATCTATACTTGTTTTTATAGCAAAGAGATTGAGCCGACTTCCATCTTAGTATGAAATGAAAAGTACTCACTGTCCTCCTTTTCTGTCTTGCCTCTCCACCATCATTATATGGCAATAACAACCTAGCTTCAGTTCTCTGAAATGTCTTCTGCATCCCAAGAATGTGCTTTTCTGATTAAGCCCTTCACCCCTGCCCCCAAAACATTATATATATATATATATTATTTTTTTAAAATTGTGAGTTAGAGTGAGACCCTGAGACAGACAGGCAGAAACACCCTGAGAAGGGGCAAGGCTCTTCCTTTCCATAATTTTCATGGGACAGAGGACATCTACAGTCCTAGGCTGGCCCCAGGCTAGGAGCTAAAACAAGATGGGTGGAAAGCCTGGCTAACACCTGCTGCAATCCTACCATGTCTGGCAGGTGTTGGAGAGGCTTGGGAGGCCAAACACCCTCTCCATGATGGAATGGGGTTACAAGAGCCCATGTCAAATGGAGCTGTGGCTAATGCAAGCTATATCTGAGGGTGCTGTATTGAAACTGCACTGAGTGCTGAGCTTCTGGTGCCACTGAAGCACTCTGCCTTCCCCAAACTTCCTGGGAAGTGTTTTGAACTTTATTTTTAAAAGTGCAATTAATCACGGAACAGAGCTTGAAATGAATCCAAGTGCAATAAAAGTAGTGGAGCAGAGCCTGCTCAGCCCAGTGAGCATTGTTCACCAGGGCCTGACTTCAGGCATCAGGAAACTTCCAGATGTGTTAACTTTGCTGCTCCTGGCTCCGGCAGGAATCTTAACTGCTTCCATCTGTACGGGGGAAAGATTTGGGAAAAGCAGCTCTCCCTCTCCTTTTACTTACATTCCTCCAAGCAGCTAGAGTTATTATCTCAGAGCCTCTGCAATTTCTGCTGGATTCACCCTCATTGACTGAATACTGCACCCCACAAAGGTGCCATTCCTTGCTGCTCCTATCCCTTGGCAGGCAGCATCCTGACAGAACCCTTACATGGGGCAGGGACAGTCCCCTCTGTCTGCTCCTGTTCTGCATGTGGTTTACAATACGCTACAGGAAGGCATTTTCTCACGCTATTAAGTTTTCACTAGATGTGGAGGGGGATCAGGAATGCCTCGGCTGGTGTAAAAATTCCCTTCTTGGTTTGGTTATTAGGATCTAGCAGCAGGCAAGATTATTGCCTGCATGAAATCTGAGTCTGCTCCTCTGCCATGGGTGAGAAGTGCACCCCATGCCCATTCCAGGTACACCCAAAATCTCCTGGGCCAGCCCCAGAGCCTTTTCAGTTCCTCCTCAGGTCTCCAAGCACAGGAGCAATTTGTGCCTGTGCAAGTTCTCTGTTTATGCCTACAGTCTGAGAGTCAGGCATCTTTTTGGCTAAAAGGCCCCCAGATAGCATTTCCAGCTTAGCTGATGCCCCAGGGAAGTTGTCCTTCACTCAGCCTTCTGTTTTCTTTCCAAGAAGAGGTTGCTTTATTCTGTGTGTCTATCACCTTTTCCTCTTTCCCAAAGACTTTCAGGTAACAACCCCATGCACAAGCTCTGTAGATGCTCCTAATCATCCCTGTCACATTTAGCACTTATGAAGCTCCGTGCTCTGTGAAGTATCAAAAGTGTCTCAAACATGTAAATTAATTGGCTTTTTCACTTTCAGAGGATGGAGGGGAGCAGGGGCTACACTCCTGTTGCAGAAGGGGAGGGGAGGCTGACACAGGAGAGGTCTGTGGCTTCACACAGGGCCACACAAGGGGTGAGTGGCACAGTTAGATCAGAAAGCTCTGGCTCTTAAATTGTGCTCAAACCTCCAAACATCAGGGCAGAGGAAAATGGGAAGGACTAGGTCCAAACCAGAAGAAACAGTGCCCAGGACTATAAATAGTTTCATCTGACACAGCTTTTGTGAAGCTTGTGTGATAGGCAGAAAAGGCTGGTGTTGTCCTGGGGTTTATGGCTGTGTTTCTTTCCAAAACCCTGCAGATCACTCAGCCCCCCAGTACCCAGATGAGTCCTGGAAATGAAAGCCCAGTGAAGCACTTTGTGACCACAGAGACCTCGTATGTGGCCAGGGCTTTGGGTACTATCACCACAATACCATAACAAAGTGCAGCTGCCCAAAAGCAAACCTGCACACGAGGCCTTGGAATAGTGGAGCAGTGAATGAAAAATGAGGTGGAGCAGGGAAGAGAGGAATGGAGATGCTTGACAAGAGTAGCTCTGGTAATCCAGAATCCCTGGGGAAAGCTAAAATGCAGTACTGTTTACCTGTCTGGTAGCAGTATGACTGCATGTGTTTGCATCCAAATGCAGAGTGGATGTGTTCAGAGGTGTAAGTGCCTGCCCTGTGCTCCTGGCTGGGAATAAACCAATGCCCTGCTATTTGGAGAAGGGGGAACGTGACTCAGCATGGAGGAGCTCCAGTCATCCTGCCAGCGTGCCAGAGCTGCTGTCCTCAGGCTGTACGTGCCCCCTGGCCACATCTTCTGAGAGGAGGGATGTTTTCATAGACACTGTGCCAGAGCAGAGGCAGGATGCAGAGGCATACAAGTTACTCATCCTGGCTTAAGCCCCACAGGATGTCTCAAGTGACTGAAGTGTGGGCTGAAATAGAGACTTCAACTGTCAGTTTGTGGATTTTGGCAATAAGTCATTGCAGGGAGGGCCAGCATGGGATGGCCGAGTAGATAACCCCAAATGACAGCAGAAAAAGCTGCCAGATGGAGCTGTCCGTTCCCGAGGGATTTTGGCATCACTAGTGGCTGTCAGTGCCCAGGCTCTATTATGGCAATATCAGAGCGGAGAAATTGTGGTCACAGGGGGGAACAATGTCTATTTTTTGCTCATCTGTGCTGGGTGATTTTTTAGCTGATCATAACATTTTGAAATCAAGAAGTTTCTGTCTTCTCCATTTTTCTGCCAGTGCAGCTTCTGTTTCGGAGAACAGTCCCCAGATGGGGAGCACTGGAAATGAAATGTGAAATGAGAATTCAGATTTCACATTAGAATCAGAAATTAGGAACCACAGTTAGCTCACCTCTCCACTTTCTGTGCAGGACAAATTAATGCCCTCAAATTTTCAAAGCTTTCAGTGTTATTTGATTAATCTGATGAAACAGATCTTTTATTAGGAAATTAAAATGTTGTAGCATGATTCATTAGGAAGTATCTAAAATATATTTAAGGAACCATGTTAAATTATAATATGTCTAAATATGTATAATAAAGCAAGGATTTTCATATCCAATTTATACAGAAGATTGTAAGAGATTTATTGGACCAGACATTTTAATGCATGTTAATTTTGGGTGTAATAACAGAAATGCAAAACAAACTGGAGGACAACACCTGTGACAGTTGAGACATAGTGGAAAAAATTCAATACCACCCATTAAAGCTGAGCACAGAGAAAGGAAACTGAGAAGTCAGGAAGATGACACCACAGAAGAAAATGAGCTGTTGCTCCTTCAGAATCAGACATGGTTTCTGTCTTTGCCATTTCTTAGCTCATTACCCCTAGAACAGGCTCCAGCTGTAGTGCATTGACTTAGCAGATTCAGCCATCCTATTTCACAACTACCTTCTCATCAAATCTTTGACTAGAAACAAAATCAAAACCACTTGTGATAGCTCTGTTAACTGCCAGCAATCTGCTGACTGGATTTGGAAGCCATCACCCTCACCTTCCAGGTTTTAAGGTTTTCCTCACTTGTTTGCCCTTTTCCTTGGATTCTTGCTCTGTTTTCAGCCGTAGATACAACAGTATCACAGACAGCAGCTCCTCCACAGTTGCACAGACTGCTGTCCCAAGGGGGCTTACTAATATTTGTGTAGAGTAGGCAGGATTATGGTGTTTTGAATGCTTTCTAGTGGTGGTTTTATTTACAGTGCTCCTCATTTCAAGGATTACTTGTGTTTCTGGTGACTGATAGTGTTACAGATGTTGCACTGGAGCTGTGATGGCAGCTGGAGTGTGCAGTGTGAGAACTGAAATTCTGTTTAAAGCTTCTGCAGTAACCCAGGAAAGTAATATTAATTTGCTTCCCATTCCATTCAAATACATGTGTGTGGACGCTATGGCCAGATGGCAGCCTGTCTCTCTGAAATACTTTACAGGAGATTTTCTTTAGGCTCCACCTTGAATGGTGTTTGCTGTACTAAACTTCTTCAGCTGGCCTGACTAACTCTGCTCAGATATGTATAAGGGTATGTATGTTTCAGACTTTTCTGCATGGGAAAAAAAAAAAAGTAAATAGAGAAAGAAAAGTACATCCTAGCTTATTGCTGCATTCTGCAAAGGTCTGTGCTTTTCACCAGGGTTTATTTTGGCAGACCAGTGTGCAGATCTGCAGTACTGCCTGTGGGTGTCATTTCCAAGCATGTTTGCTGTTGAAATGATCAGCATCTGATCCCTTCCTATACAGAAGTCTGGTTCCCATGGTGTTTTTAGAAGTGGGAGTAAAATAAAAATGTGACCCAAACATCACAGTGCCTTGTATACAGGCACCCTATGTCCAAGCTTAAGGACCCGTCTCTGCCTGCATGGGGTCAAACAAAATGACATGCATAAATAATATGGACCTCATTTTCTCTAGGTAGCAAACCTACAAAACCTGGGCCCAAGCTTAGAAAGTCTTTCCTTGTCTCCATTGCAGGGAATGGTTCCTGTGGATTATTGAGCATTTGCTCAGGAAGTCTAACGAAGTGCTGGAGCCCCATAGCCCTGAGTTACCAGAGCAAAGGGCCCTTCATCAGTTCAGCCCTCCCTGCTGTGAAATGACAGGTTGTCCTAGTTTGACACAGGTGCTGTGCTATTGCCTAAGCTCGTTTTCTTTAAGGTCTGTCATTGGCATGGATTTGCTGGCCCAAACCAGCAGGGCTCTCAGGCTACATCTAACTCATTCAGGCTGCTTCAAGGACTCCTGGCATCCTTCTCCAGTAAATGTGAGGGGATGCTGCTGGAGTAGGAGCTCTTTTTGCTTAGAGACCTTGAGAAACCCAAAGGTAATATAGGGTGACGAGTGCTGAGGATCCAGACAGGAGTTAAAAAGACAGCTTACCTTCACAACACAGAGCTCTACTGTTATAGCAAAAATAAACAATAACAGCAACCACAATAAAAGCTGTGACTAGGACAAAAGTGTTGATTCATGCCAGCATCCTCGGGATACATAAATACATACACACACACACATAAGCACACTCTTGAGCCTGCAGGTACCAAAGTTGCATAGATAAATATCCAGATAATTGTCACATGCATTTTACTTCTGTAGCACTTCCCCCTCAAGGATCTCAGGGACCTTTGTGGACATCCACAAACAGCTGTAGTGAATAAACACTGAACGTGCATCTCCAGTGAGGAAATCCTGACCCTGCTCTGAGCAGGGATGTTGAACCAGATGGTCTCCAGAAATCCCTTCTCTCTCCAATGATTCTGTGAAAGAGCCTTAAACAATATGGGGAATCTGGGTTAGGATCAGATCCTTTGAGTCAGCTCTGAGCCAGTGTTGCCTTGTAATTATAAAGGGAAAGAAGCAGCCAGGCTTCATCACAGCAGAGCATTTCTACCTGGAAATGGCCAGCTGCAAGAGTGACCTGTGCCCCTCCTTAGCTCAGTAATGGGTAAGATCTGCAATGAGCTACATAGCTGAACCTATCTTGGGAATGAAATGGTGCTGAGTATACCACTCCTCAGACTACTTCTTAGGACTTGGATTGGTGGAAGTAGTAGTTCTCTTCTAAGAGTGCTACCATCAGGAACTTTATGCTGATCCCATCTACTACCTTCTAAGGAATTTGGACTTAGATGCTCTTTGAGGGTTCATTTTAATTCAGGACATTGTATGATTCTAAGACTAGTAAAACTTCATCTTTTTTCAAAGTCTTAGTAAAATTATACTCAACGAGGCAAAGTTCCTTCTTTGGATGGGTATTTCGAAAGATCACAGGCCTTGATTTGCTTCTGGTTGAATCCATGGAGAAAAATTACATTAATTCAAAAGGTTGGTACATGGAAAATTCCACCATGTTCCATTTTGAGTCTAATTAATAATAATTTTTCTTTTTTTGTGCAGTGGTGTACTTGGGTTAAATGATTGCTAGTGCCAGATCAACTGGTACTGGATCTATTTTTCCTCTGTTCTCCAAATGGCAGCGCACAAATCCCTTGCACACAGGGACAGACAGACATTCATATACACATAACCCAAAATTACTTGAGCCCACCACCCTTCAAGTAGCACTAGTCCATGTGGTTGTATGAGATTATTCTGGTTATGTCTGTTGCATGAGATCATTTATGTTCTTCTTGTCTCTTGTGTTGTCCTTTTTCAGGGCTTCCTCACTACGGTTTCTTTTCCTTTGCACACTGCATACCTTGTTTAGATAAGATATTCAGATTGAATGTCTTAGTCAGCTTCCATGGTATTTAGCTCCACAAAACCCTCTGGTAAGACAAACCAAGCTGCTTGCCTTCGTGGTTTAGTTTATCCCTGTCATAAAACTTAAGCTGGTGTGATGGGGGTGTGGGGGATAATGGGACAAGCCAGCTGGGAAGATGTGGAGTGGAAGAGGCATGTCACTGCTGACACATGCACCATTTTATTCACCATTCATGGGGAAGAAAGGTCACTGAGAGTGAGCCATGAAGTGGATGACACCAGAGGTCATACATTAAGTATGACACTTTAAACTCATTTAAAGGGGGATTCTGTATATCCTAAATTTTATTTTTCTTCTGACACAGGAAAATTCCCTTAGGCTACCAGCATCAGCTGTTCTCTGTTATGCTACCATCTGTTATGTAAAATAACTAGAATTCCTTTTTTCTCCTTCCCCCATGGCTTTCCTGTTTTTCAAGCTTTGGTCAGTTCTGTCTTTTTGTCTTTCTTTTATGATGCAAAGCAGCTTTTTACTTGTTAAATGAATAAAATCCTGCAAAAAATACTTAAATTATTTATGTTTATATATGAAATGCATCAATCTTTTTTTACAGTAGTCATTTGACAAATACCCATTGCTTTGCTTTCTAGACGCTGACTTAAATCACAATGTGTTCCAAAGCGTGTGGGGCATTTATGCTGAGAATTGAGGCAAGTCCCCTCTGGTGGTGTACTACAGATCCCAATCCAGATTCAGACCTTTAAACATTTTTTAAATGCAAATGTTATTGAATTAAAGGTTTGGATTTAGAATTTTCATTCATCTAAGATCCAATACTCAAATCAGTGGGCCAGGAACTAAATATATGTAATATTGGCACTGAAGTCTTTGGTGACTTGTTAGATTGATATGGACTTTGGAAATATGTGAAACATGCTGTAAAACAGAGTGGACAGTTGTGCTGTTATCTTACTCTAACTCTTTTCTTAAAACTCTAACTGTTCTTTTTTTTTTTTCCTGGTGAGACTCAGACAATTTTTAGGGCAAGTCCTCAGCACATTTTCCTGTGCAGACTATACATTCATTGCTTCTCTAAAACTGAAGAAATAATCTCTGTGCATGTAGAAAATTCAAATTCTATCTGACCAAAGGAGTTTTACAGAAAAATGATTCTTCTGCAGATTTTCAGATGACTATAGTAAAGTCAGGGTTCAACAGTTTGTGCTGCTCTCAGAAGACAGCAGATGCTGTGATGCAATGTCTATCCCTGTAGCTCCCCTTCCCCTGGGGGTCTGTGCAGCTCCCTCTGTTCCCTCAGCTGCTGGAAAAGATCTTGGAGTCTGCAAACTCTCTGCACCACCATTGTCTTTAAAAATGTTTTTTACTTTATAAATGTAAGGGACAGTGGGGCTTTTCCATATGTTAACCTCAATTTTGAGGTAGATTTTCAGGAAGAGGGAAAATGTGATGGTATGGGAAATTACCATGATCCAGCCACAGGAAATTACTGATCCTCTGCAGTTATAAAAGGGACAATAAGAGACAAGGTGTTCACTGCCTGGTGCAAAATACTCTTCAGTGAACTTTTGTGGAGGAACTGGGAGGGAAGAGGCTGAGGTTTCTTCTTGGAGCTGATCAAGGGGAAGCAGAGAGGGAATGACAGGATCTGCTTTCACTGGGGACTGTTGTGTCTGCTGGCCCCCAGCAGATGAGCTGCTGGAAATAGCACTGAATTAATAACCTTTATACATTTCTAAACCATTCAAATTCCTTTTATTCAATCTTTCAGAAGAAAAGCCACAAAAGTCACACAAAGCCTGTTTCTGTGTGTAGGTAGGTGCTAATTTGCCAGCTGCTCCTGTATTGTGGCTCCACAAACTCTTCCCTTCCCTGGACAGCTCTTGATGTTTAAGTGGTCAAGATGTCCTGCCTAAGAACTGTGACTTTGTCCTAAGGGCCAGCAGCAGTGGGCTTATGGACCCCTGCTTCCATGAAGGACTAAGAGACAGAGATGATGGGTCTCATTCCACTGCAATTCAGATATGCAAATTTTGTCACTTAGGTCTCAATTCTGCTGAGACTTCTTTAAAGTCATTAGGGGCAAAATAGGAAGTTGAAGGAAAATTTTCTTCTTATCTTTGACAGTTCCCTTTGAATGAGAAAAATACCCCCCTCAGCATGCTCCTTTGATGCCATAGAAGGCAGAGGGAAGTTAAAAACAACTTTTACAGGTTGAAATTTAAGTGAAGCTGATTCCACCTGGAGTCTGTGCCTGATGCGTACCAGGAGGAGCCTGTGGAGACACAGCAAAGCTGAAACCTGGCAAGCAGTGAGCTGAGACTGAGCACAGCAGCCTGGGAAGTGTCCATGGAGACATTGACCAGAGCAGTGGCACCACCACAGACACAACCAAAGGTGCTTAAATTCACTGTCAGATGTCAGTCACAGACAGAGCCAAAGACAGCTCCACAGAGATGTCTGTCTCTCACTGAGGTCCCCTGGAGTGAGGAAGCAGTGTGTTTCAGAGGTTCCTCTGCTGCAGTATCCAGCATGAAGGTGTGCTCACTGGGTGAGAATTATCCAGACATCAGTCTCATGGCAGCACTCTGCTGGACTGAAGACATTTCCCTCTTTCGTAAGAAATCACAGTTTCTTAGATCAGTTGGGGAAACTGGCAATAAATAATGGCTTTGACCATGACACTTTTAAGGCTACTGAATATGGGGGAGATTACATATATGCAGTTTTTGCTCTAAGAAGGGGCTGCACACAGTATATTTACTGCATTATTTTACAGGAATTCTCTGGCTAGGACCCTACAGGACAGCTGTGACTAGTAAGTTACCCAAGTCACAGAACACTGGAGTTTGCTCCATGAGATGTGTCCTTTGGGGGCTTTAAAGGGAGTTTATAGAGATTTGTATATTAGGTAATTTGAGCCAGGACACTGAGATAAAACTTTCTGTTACATGACAGGCACACTGAGCACCGTGGTGAGTTGCTGAAACTCCCCACTCATGACAGCATAGCATGTTCAGTATCACTAACAGAAACAAGGGATTTATCAGTGGAAAAAGCCAAATAACTCATCCTGTCTGCCACTTTAGAATGATATATACTCAGATTTCTTCTTCTTCCACTGACTTGCAGCCACCTTTAGGGATGGGACAAGAGCAGCTGTACAAACACCATACAGCAACCCTAAACCAAGGAAGTTGAAAGATTTATAATTACTGTTCATCTCCAAGGAATTCTTGGAACATGGTGGAAATTACTTTTCTTCCCTGAGTATACCATGTCTCTCCTGACAAAAGTATGCCAGGGTATCTTTGGTGTCCCAGCACATTTGACTTCTTTGTTTTGTGCCCACCAAAGGAAAGACCCACCATTGCAAAGCTCATGGAAGAAGCAATATTGAGTTTCCAGCTCAATTTTCATAAATTGAGAGAAGCGAGTGTTACGACTGAGAGCCTCATTTAATGGGAATACTGAAGTCCACATGCTCTGAATTTTATTTTTTCCTAATTTCTCTGAAAATGAAGAGAATGAAAAAGAGTTTATGTAGAAATCTGGGCAGAACACCTTTTGCCATTTCTGACTTTCTTGTTGACACATCACTTGATCCCCTTCTCTAAAACCAATATTTTTGTCTCCCAAAGGGAAGTGGAAGAGTTGTTCCCATGTGATTATTTTCAGGAAAATAGTCCCAACTTGATGATACCGTAGGCATATTTATCTGATAATGTTCTTCTCGCTGTATTAAAGAACTGTCCTGAGAAGTGCACTACAAAGGAGATGTACATGACCACACAGGTAACACATCTAGCATTGTACTGGGAAGGATTGCAGTTAATTTAGTTAAAACTCAGACACTGGGCTGGGCTGGCATGGCTTCTCTGCTTTGTTCAGGGTGCAGGAGTGGCTCCAGAGCCCTGAAAGTACAAAGAAAATCAGAAACAAGGTGGCTCTGCTGTGTCTTCATGATCCGGACACACTGTGCTAGTGATACCTATGGCCCATGTTACAGAGGTAAAGGGTTTGACCCTTCAGCTGGACTTTGGGTCTCTTACACAGGCTCTCCAACACCAAAGCAGAGCAGCTAATAGTGAAAAGCTATCCGAGGCTTCAGGCATCTTTAATTTTGGACAATGAAGCCTCTATCTCTGCTTGACAGATCCAATATTGCTCCTGGCATGGATTTAATGCCAAGGATTGTAATGTCAAGGATTTACAGAAATTCAAGCAGCAGAGTATAGCCCAGGGCTTCAGCAAGCCCAGTTTAAATGGTGTAATTAGGCATTTACTGAGTTGTTTCTTGGTGCAAATTGTATTACCTGTTCTTCACACTTGCTAACAGCCTCTGCTAGCAGAGAAAAAAGGTACCATCATAAGTCCTATTGAAACATTCAACCTACTTCTAATGCTGGGTTAGTAAATCCATCAATCCCAGCATTTATTAGAAATGCCATTTTCAGACCTTTACATGGAAGCAGGAGCTGTTAATTATGAACTAGATCCATTGCACCCCACATGTTTTTCAGGTATGGCCTACAGAAATCCAGTCTGGAAGTGCAGAGGAGCAGGGCTGTCCTGGCAGTCTGCACATTGCTTTGCTGCAGGCGTCTTTCCTCCCTGAGCCTTCATCCCTCTTGTCTATCTGGTCTGCAACCCCAGGGGGGGATTCTCCCTTGCTCATATCAAGTAATCCCAATGCAGACCAAAGTCTGTGAGCATTTCTCTAACATACACATATAAAACATTTTCAGAGGAATAGCAGGACATTTGGAAATGGGAATTGCTTGTTTTTCCTTTCTGAGCTCCCTGCAGTGGGAGATGCTTGCCAATCTACCAGGAGTCAACAGCTCGTGTTGCCCTTTTATTCCCCTCTCACTCCGACCTTGGTACAGCTCTAATATATAAAGATACAATATTCCTACTATTGTTGAACCTCACTTCCTGATAGACAAAAATCTGGGTTCTTTCCCCTTGAAAGTGTGACTCACAGCAGGAAAAAAACCCTCACAGGAGGTCTACTCTTCCAGAATAATTCCTCTTAATTCTTCTCATTCTTGAGCTCAGGAAATTATATCAGGAAATTATATAGTACAAACAAAACATGGTTTAAAGGGGAAAGGGCAAACTTAGATTGAAGAAATATCTTTCCTGTTAGGATGCTCATGATGAAAACTGCAAATGTCTGTCAAGGGCTTCCCTTCAGCTGGGGCTGTGCTTTCTTTCCTGGCCTGAGTACTTTTCTCCTAAAAAACTTAACATCTTACAACAGATGCTAAGTGTGAAGAAAGAAGGAGATAACTGCAGTAGAAATTTAACTTTTAAAACTGTTGCTGGTAAATATTTGCACAAAGAACTGGAGATAGATTGAAGTTAATGTAAAGGAAGCCATCTGTGGACCAGAAACATTTAATTTCTGTCATCAGGGTATAAATAGTAAATGGCTTTGGCTTCCAGCTATGATGCTTACCAATGCCTGACACTTACATATATAAAAGTGGATGATTATTCTAGCACACAGCAAGGCTGCTTTCAAGCAAGCCTTTGAGAAGCACCATGAGCCCAAAGGCTGAGCAGCCGTGGCTGGGCACTGCCGGTGGGTGTCCAGACCCTGCCCCAACCCTGACCAGGATGCCAGTATCACTCAATTTGGAGTCCAGCCCCTCTGGAACAGCCACAGGGTGTTTATCGTTTGTGACTAAGCTCCCCAGTTTCCCCCTCTGTGCAATGAGTGCTGCTCTCTGTATCTGCAGAGTATGTAAATCAAGAATAACTCAATCTCAGTTATTGTCTAAATAAAGAAGCTAGAAAGGAAATCTAAGTGGTTTCAATTCTTTCGGTGCCGTTTGTTCAGCTTCAGAAAGGAGGGAAACATGCAGTGGCAAGTCTGACTGTGAATGTTTGTAGGGAGGATGAATCTGTGGGTGTAACTAACATCCAGTGCACCCAGGTTCACAAAACAGGCCTGTAAACCTGAGAAAAAGGGCATAGAAATACAGAGACACAGAGAAAGAGGGAATAGAAGACAGAGGGGAGAGAGTGAGGAAGGAAGGAAGGAAGGAAGGAAGGAAGGAAGGAAGGAAGGAAGGAAGGAAGGAAGGAAGGAAGGAAGGGAGGGAGGAAGGCTGAAAAGAGGAAAAAAGATAAGAAAGACTAGAGGAAGGGAGGGAAATTCATACATCATATTTAAAAATTATAACTCTTCTCATAGTCTAATTTTCATTATGGAGTCAATATATGAAATCAAAATTGCACTTAAGGAGAGTAACACAGCAAATACCATAAGGATGAAAATATAACCACAACAATAAATTAAAGTGGCTCAAGGCATACCAGCTCTGCACACTAGCACCAAACACCTCTCCATCCTCAAATACCAAGAGAAAATATCAAGCCAAATTAATATCTCAGATAAGTTTTTTTCTTCCTAGCTGTTCAAATCCATATCTGACCTCTGCTGGCCAGGTTTCTCCGTGATGCAGTTGTAGAACACCACATGTCGGCTTCCCAGGAACGGCTGAGGCTGAGAAGTGATGTTTTGCATATGGCTATTTTAATTCTTCTCTCAGCAGGGATTTTAGGCAGCTGGGGAGTCCAGCCACTGTTTCTGGCTGTTTCCAAAGCCTGGGCAGACAGCATTCAGCAGGGTGAGGTGTGTGACTGCTCTCCTGACAGGTACCCGGCAGCCTGGCCTCGTTTCACTCGCCTGCCTGGGAACTGCCCAGGTCAGGTTTCCCACGGGCCAACACACCTGTACTGCCACCCTGCCACTGGGACAGCCACGGCTCTGCTGCACAAAAATCCCACCCCTAGCTCATAGAATGCTTTGTGGTCAGACTGTTATTAAGACTGCGTGGATTTTGATGCTCATGATCTTGCTGTATTTATATAAAATATAATTGACTTTCCTTGCTCATTTTAAACTTTTAGGAAGTGTAGAGAGAACGTGACTGCATGGGAACATGGTGGACTGGCCCAAAGCTGGGTGAGTTCTCCTCTCCAACTGCAAACGTGCATCTGAAATGCATGTGAGGGGTAGGTGATTAGTTTAATGCATCACTGAGAGGCATCCATACACAGGGTGTGCTACAGGGACCTGGGGGAGCACAAACAGACCACAGTGAGATCCATATTGCAGAGGTACAAGTCTCCACAAACGCCTCAACCTCATGCTCAGCCCTCAATGAGAGCCATGGCCTCGTGAGGAAGTATCCCCTCCTCCCAAGTGCTGCAGGGAGCATCCCAGCTCTTCAGGAATAATTACCATTTAATTTCATGTGACCATCTGACAATGACAGATCCATGAACATTAGTCACAGGTAGCCTCTAAAAGTAGCTTCAGACACAAACTGTAGTGTTCCTCAGAATTACCAACTCCTGTTTTAATGGTAGAGTTTGTGAGCTCTTGAGCTTTATATTAAAGTGTATCGTGCACAGAAGCTGGGAGCTTTGTGTGAACTTAAATGTCCTTTCTTCTTTCATGCATTAATATGTTGGTTTTCCACTGTTATCCTCAGTTAGCCACAAACCTCTGTAGACTTCTAGATGCTTGTCCCCTGTTAATGAGCCCACAAGACTGATTTCTTGGTGTTATGACATCAATGTGACCTCATATTTACATGGAAAAATCAGTGGCTGAAAGTATTGGTGCAAGTCAAATCCTGAAATCCTTTCCCAACCAGCGCCCTCATCAAAATCAGTAGGGCCAAAGATGTAAGAATTGCTCATGTAGAAGTTTCAGGGCTGTTCTTTCAATCTACATATCTGAAAAATACCCGTTAAAATGCATCAGATCAGTTTGCTTTGTGTCTTTTCTGGCCAACTTGAAAAATGCCTTGATGATTGCACAATCAGTCCTTCAAAGAATAGCTCTGATTTGACTTTAAAAAAGCTTCATAATGCTGGCTTTGCCACACAGACTACGCTTGCCTTTGGGATGAATGGAGTACTTTCTGCCTATTGAGCTGAAATCCATGCAGCAGTGCTCAGATTTTAATGAACAGAAAATCTTTGTTGGAAAGACAGGTTAGACTTGATTTATTTTTTTCTTAAGAAAATATTGTCAGTAGCAGTGGGAAGGAGTCAATGTGTGTTCACTGGTTACAGCAGTTATAAGCTCTTGTATACGAAAAAGGATTAGAACAGCATGGTTTTTACATCCTCTGGGCTGGAAAATTTAGTTACAGATTCATATTGATGGACAAATGCCATGAGTTCTCCCCACTCCTATTGACATTAAGGGGAATTTTATAATTCATTTTCTAAAGAACAACTTTTCGTTATTTTCTTTATTCCATGCACAGGAATGTTAACTGAGCAGCACAGGGATTTAACTTCATAACATGCTCATGGGACATTGTAACACAGACAGTGCAGAAAACCTGATTTTAATGATATGTCTTAGTACAGGCACTGCTGTAGGACCAGGGAATGAGCCTATTGTGTAGACAGCAGGCAGCCATGGAAATCAAGGACCGCAGACTGAATTTAAGTGAGTTCCTACTGTAAAGCAGAAGAGGATAATGTGATTCATGGATGCATGAACAAGGAAGTAGTGAGTGGGAAGCTGATCTTATCTCTCCCCACTGCTCTGGTAAGATGAATACTGGCAAAATGCATAAAGTTCTGGTGCCTTTTATTTTAATTGTAAAAGCTGGAGACAGGTCAGAGAGTGGATGAGAGAAAAATGTCTCTCTCTAGTGAAAGCCTGGAAGGGATCTCTCTGCTTACCTTATCAAAAAGATGGAGACATGACTTGATTAAAGCATACAAGTACCACCACAAGAAGATAATACCATATGCAAAAGATCTTCTTCATCTAGTAGAGAGAGCATAGCAGGAATCAACAGCTGGAAGCTGAAGCCAAACAAATTCATACAAAGAAACCTAGGCATGCATTATTAATAGTAAGAGCAATTAATCCTGGGAACTACTTACCAAAAGTAGGGCTGGATTCTCTGTCTCTTGATGTTTTCAGATCAAGATTGGATGTCTTCCTAGTAGAGATGCCCCAGGCAAACCTGTATGAAAGGGAAGCAAGGTGAGACATAATAGTCCATGATACACCATCAGACCGGTTGAGTAGATGATCTTGTTCTTACTATTCACTGGCTCTATCTGTGCTAGTAAACTAAAGTGTCAGGACCCAGGCTCAAACTCCAGAACACATCACCTATGCTATTGAATTGTTAGGACAGTCCTTCATGTGTTGTTAACCAGAGTCAACTGCCCCCCTCCCACACACACTTAGCACAGTTTGGGAACAAGCATAGTGGAAGGTTACAGGAAATTTGGACATGGGCACTGTATTTTGGAGAGGAAAGGAATACAGTAGTGGTACATGCTGACCAGACCACCCTTTGGCAAAACCCATTCTCACCTGTACTACTTGCAAAGATTTGATTTGGCTACAGCAGCTCGAGGTTTGACACCAACCAAGAGAAACGTCTGTGAATCAAATATTCCAGAGCCGCCCCGGAGTAGGTGGAACGATGTTGACACACTCACAGCTTTGAAGAGCTCTAAAAGAGAAAAAGGAAGAATGTTTTGACATATTTTGAATATTCAGAAAGGCTAATTGTTTCCTGAAGTAACTGACATTCCATAGGAGTAGTGTATTCATGTCCATACTAGATGGAGACATTGAAGCAGTGCTTCCCACACAGCCCTGGCAATTAGGCAACATGGAGCCTGATGACTGGGATCTTTTAAATGTCAACACAGCTTCCTATTGCAGTGCTCACCCGGCACTCATTAGCAGCATTGAGTTAATGTGTTTGTTGCTGCTGGTGATGATGTGCAGGGACAAAAGTGCTACCCCTCGATGTCTGCTGTAATAGGAGAACAAGGAGTGTAAGTTCAAGATTTAGTATCTCATCTCAGTGATCCCACAAGGATGCTCTTTGCTCTTTCTGAGTGCTAGAAGCATTTCTTGTCCTCCTGCATATTAAACAGACACTAACCCTCAGGCTTTTTATACAATAAAAAACCAAAAACATATACTCTGGGTAAAGCTTTAGCAGGCTCTAAACAATTTTTACAGTGAAATTGAATCTACAATTTTATTTTTTTTCCAGCACTGTTGGACCTGTAAATATTGCATGGACCATAAAGACAGTTGGGCAGCATTTGCTGGGCCACCACTGTGCACATCAGAGGCCCTAAATGCATTAGTTTGTCTATGGGGAGACATGGGACAAAGGACTGGAATTATAGCAAGCCCCTACATAAAGATTTCCAGATTTCATCCCTGTTTGTAAATCAACCAACACAGAAGCCCCAAGAGAAAACAAAATAGTACTACCACTTCTTTCTAGTGTAAGAAATTAAGGCAGAAAGACAAGGTGCTTTGGGTCCATGAGATGTACAAAGAGAACTGGAGGGCAGGTCTCCCCTGCAGGCCTTTGTGCAGAGACACCACGTGGCTTTATGGTCCTGGATGCCTCCAAACCAGAGGTCTTGCTCCATGCTGAGTACTGAAGTGCCATGTCTAACCTAGCAGACAGTACCTGAATGAGGGATTTTAGCATTAGTTCCCGTATCTCCCCAAATCAGCCTTTTGCTTGGTGTGTGACAACAAACTCTTGCTCAAGAAAACAGAGCAATTCTGAATCACTCTGAGACTCCCCAAAAGAGCTCCCCAGGTGCAGCAAGGGAATGCAAAAAGACCCTTTTCAGTTCTCTTCTGCAAGCCTGAAGATCCTATGCTGACAGCAAGGTCATCTATCTCAGATCAAGGTTTATTATTTTTGTGAAACTCAGATCACTCAACACCTGGAGGCAATTTCCTAAGCATCTGCACTTTTACAATGTGAAGCCAAGGTGGGATGAAAGGGCAAAACCCAGTCAACTCTCAGAAAATCTGGCACTCCTGGGCTTTGCAAGGTTGTCTTAGCTGAGTAAAGTTGCCATTTGCAGTATATCCATGAAAAGCTTCTGGATTAAGTAAAGAAATGCTGTGGTTGTGATTTTCACTTCATTATATGGAATACACTTATTTTAAAAAAATTCATTCACATTTCATGCTGGCCTTAAAATATTATGTTGCCATAAAAGGTGGATATAACACTGACAAGCAGAGCTCTGAAAAGAGGATACAAATACATAATTGAGATGTGTAGAGGCCCACGGTTTGGGCATCACTCATCCCAGTCCAGCTTGCACTCCTGCAGGCACAGCTCAGGTATGGTTCAGAGCTGAAGCACTGCCAACAGGCTTTCAGGATGGGGCCGTTCAGTTTTGGGGAGAAAGTTGTTTACCTGTGTGGCCATGAGGAATGCCACAGCTCTAGGCCATGGGGTAGAAAGTCCTAGAACTACTTTCTTATTCACAATGGTGCCATCTTAGGATTTATCGTGACAGGACACGAGAGGAAAGGAGCAAATGAAGCTCTCTGAAGCAATTCAGACATCAGGTCTTAGAAGAATAAAGTCATTATTAAATTTATTACATTAAGTTTAGGTCATCGAAGTGTCAACACAAGAGGCAAAGAAGAAGTTGTTTTTATCCCCTGAGAACTTCTTGGTGCTCTCTCTGGCTTCTAAACAACTGTGCAAACATCACTGGGACTGTGCTGTGTCAATTCCCACAGCACCACATAAGTCTTGTGCACCCCAGGACACATGTCTGGCCAACAGAGCTGAGCCGACAGCCCCTCTTAATACTGAGCTGAAAACTACCCCAAACTTCTAAAGGATTCATTTTTAAATTTGCAATAAATGTCATACTTTAAAAATAGAGACAAAATAACATATTGGTCTTTTATTTAAGATAATTATAAAGATTTAAACCCTACTTTTAGTTGTTCTATTCAAAGCATAGAGAAGTATCACAGATATCAAAGGCTTCCAGTGTGGATTTCCATACTTTGCATAACTCTTCATTCTGCAGTTCTAGGTACTGAAATTTTGCCTGTGTGAGATAGCATTGCATTTTCAGAGAAGGTCATGGGTGGATCATGTCTCTGGATGCAGCACTGGTCTCTAGTGCTTTTTAATATTTCTATAGAGCATAGAAAGCAAATCTGGGGATAAATTCCCAGGACATATCTATGCTGCTACTGCCCCCTCTATGACAGTGACAGTGAGTTCCTCAGCCTGAGGTTCTGCAGTATGAGAACTTCTAACAGAACAAAAAAAGGGACAATTGTAAGAGAGTGGTTTGGCAAATAAATGAGTATGGGCACACTCAGAGTTGCCAAACAGAGCCTGAACATGACCTGGCATTTGTCAGGACAGGTCCATCTTCATGTCCAGTCTCGTGATGGATGCTGTCAGGCAAGCTGAGCCTGGCTCAGAGATCTCCACTCTGCTGTTGATGGTCTGCTCTATCATAGGATCACAGAGTACCCCAGGTTGGAAGGGACCCATAGCTGGGTTATAGAATGTCTAGAGATAATGAGAGATCCTGGGAGCATCCCTTACCTCATTGTTGTCATCCCATTTTTTGGGTTTTGTCTTCTTACTTCTGCAACACTTTCAGCATGTGCTGCTAAGCTGTGTCCATTTATTAACCACATGTCCTTGGAAAGTGGAGCAACCCTGGCTCAACCATACATTCAGAAACTTGGGACACTGAATGACTCTGTGCACCTTGGATTAGGCAGTGTTTCACTAGTCACAGCAACAAGCTTTAATAAAGTGTTTTAAATGAACAGAACTCTATTAGAGGGAAAGAGGAGGAAGCAGCATTTGGGAAAATCTGTTAATTAATACCCAGCCAGCCCCAGGCTTGGCCCTCAGCAGAGGTATAAAGGAATTAGCCTGGGCTCATCTTTCTGTCTGCAGCCAAAGGGATGACACTGCCCTCCTGCTTGGTCCCATTCACCTTGGAACATGCTGTGCTCAGGGTGTTTCAGTGGGGTGACTGCCCAGGCTGCTCCCAGGGCTCTGAGTATCCCATGGACAGTGTTCCCAGTCCTGATGCTGGTGTCCTCATGGAATCATCAGGCCTGGCAGGTGCTCCCAGTTGCCCCAGACTGGTGTCCAGTAGCCTCCAAGCCACAGGTTTTGCCACAGGGTGCTGCACCTCATGCTTACAGCCAGGGACCTGCTCCCCTCTGCAGCCATCACTTGCCTAGGTCACCTCTGGGCCCACCTGCAGCTCCCTTGAGAAGCTGGGGATGCCTCTTCTCCAGGGTCCCCAATGGGACCAGTGAACTCTACACCTTTTAAAATACACAGGATCATGTTTACAAGCCTTCTGGGTGCAGCAGTTGTCTCCTACCATCTGTTTTCACTGTACCAAGACCAAAAAAAGTGAAGTTTCTTGCCATTACTGTTTCAAGGGACAATGATGGTTTCTGTGGTACAATGATATATGGTTGGTGAGAGGATTGCAACTCTACCTAATGGCCAGAGGTGATGGGAGTGCAAGCAGGGATGATATCCCTCAGCTCCCTTATGTCCAAGAAGAGGGCTGTGGGCTAAGGTACAGGAGGAAGAATGACACAAAAGGAGGTAAGGAAAGAAAACAGAGAACAACAAGGGGGAAAGAAGGGTGGGCAGAGCACATGATATGAAATGGGTCAAAAGAGAAGGATGAGATAGAGAAACAGCCCATCTGAGACACGGTGCAGCCATTTCCTACTCATAATATTGCATTTTCCCTGAGGATGCCCCAGCGCTTTTCCTTCCTCCCATACAAATCTTCACTACTGGCACTCTGTGACCCTGGGGCTGCAGGCCAGGACAACACCTGCCTGGACAGACACAATGGCCCCAGTGCTAGTGACATGCAAAAGTAGCCTGGAAATACTTGTTTGCACCCTCAGCATGTTTAGCACTGATATTAGCCTTGAATGTTGTTATATCAAGAACTAAACACATTTGGTTCAGGTTTGCTTAGTGCTATTACAATCCATATTTGTATTTCTCCAAAACCTTCCTTCCAGGTCCCAGGATATATTCTCCCTCTTATTACTTGTTACAGAACCTCCCTTCATGTTGCCTCCCCTCCCTGCATGCAGGGAGAAGTACTGGGTTATCTGAGTTCTGAACAGCACTCAGATTTTTGAGGAATGGGCCGTGGGTATTGTTTCTTTCGGTGTGTTCCCTGCATCCCTGCATCCCTCCCTCCATCCATCCATTATCCCTCCGTCCCTCCCTCCCTCCCGTGCGGAGGAGCGGAGCCGGAGCGCTCCGTGGCAGGCAGAGTGGGAGGCACAGCGCACAGCTCAGGTACCAAGGGCAGGCTGCCCGGAGCCCCTGGGCTGCAGCCGGGCTTTGGGCAGTGCTGCTGGCCCAGCACAGCGCAGGGAGCGGAGTCGCGGTGCTCTGGTTCGATAAGGGCGTGTGAGAGATGCTGGGGCCAAGCCGGCAGAGCGACCGCCCCTCTCCCAGTGCCCCCGAGCAAGGCTGCCCCGCTCCCGAGGAGCTGACTCGTGGAGATGCACTAACCAAGGGAAACGTGAAATATTTTGCATTCCTCGCGCCCTCTCACAGCGGGAAAAAAAAAAAAAAAAAGGAAAAAAAAAAAGTAATCAAGGGAAATGTGAAATATTTGGCATTCCACTTGCCCTGTCAAGAAGTGCACTGTGTTGCACGTCCTGCAGGCACCTCGCTCCCGGGTGTCCTCGGAGCACGGGGTCGGGCACTGGTGTTCCACCGGAGCGGGGAAACAGCCGAGCCAGCCAAGGACGGTGCGGGATGAGGAGAACAAACAGCCCCCAGCCCCGGGGCTGGGAGGGGCCGTCCTTGATCCTCGTCTGTGCCGGGGACTTCTCGGCAGCCCCGCGGGCATCAGGATGGAGTGACAGTGCCAAGCTTGTCGCAGCCAACAGCGAAGAGCTGTGAGATGAAATGGAGACTTTCCACGTGGAAGAGTCCTGATTCACAATGGAAAAAAAATAAAAAAATCAGTCTGCTGCCACACGCCTCACCAGTCTCTGTTACAATTTTTATGTGATTTTTGAGCAGCCCTCTCCGTGGCTGGGGCAGACATCAACCATTTTGTGCTTAAGTACAAATTAAAGGATGCTTAACTCTGTTTTCCCGTTGTCTGTCCAACTCATACAGCTGATCTTTGTGCATCCTTACTTTACAGGAAAGGGCAAAACACCCAAGAACTCACTTGAATTGCATCAAAGAGAATGTTTTTAAAAATCCCAAACAACAAAACTGCAAACCCCCCCATCCTGCCTCTGTTCTTCCCTCCCTCAGGTGGATATTTTGGGACCTGGCAATATCAATCTGGGAGTTTGGGCTCCTGTTTCAATGGAGTGTCTTCATGAAATAAATCTTACTGAAATCTGCTTCTCCATTAGCAGAAGAGCCACTCTAGATAAATCCCACCTCTCTCCCTGCTGTAAATGGCTGTGATGATTTCACCCACACTGGACCTGCGTGGTTTAAGGTTAGCAACAATGTAGAGAAATAAAATTAGCATTTTCACCATTTCTATCTCAGATTGTAATTTCCCAATTTCTCTTTCTTACCTACATAGGAGGAAAGAAAGTGAAAGCCTTTATGCCTGTGAGACAATTAATTCCTCTTTTTAATTATGAGGGTGTTTTGCCATAAATGTGCTTTAACTTCTACCCAGGTTGTCTTCTGCTTCTCCCACTACTTCTCAAAATCTTTAAAATATATAATGTGCTATTGCTTCATGGTCTCATTGACTCCCACATTGTGCTGGAGTATGCTCCCATGAGAATACCTATTAAGTCAAGCTTTTTAAAAATTAAAGGAGCTCTAAGCAATCCTTCTCCTTGCCAGTCCTGATTGCATTGTTGAGGGCAGACAGGGCTGGGGCTGCCCCTCTGCCCCCTTCCAGTGGGGTCTAGGTGGTTTGAATCCCTGCCTCCCTCAGAAGACTGCTTTTTTGCACCAATTTATGACCCCTGCAACAGCTGTTTCCATTGTTGGAATGTGAAAGGAAATCACCCCACAAGTACGCCAGAAACTAAAGAGGGTTAAATGATTCTTACAGAAAACTACTCTATCCGAAAATTCTGGTTAATATGAACCAAAATTATTTTTTAGACTATGTGTATCTGCTTTGGAGGGGGAAAAAAAGGAAATGATTTTTTGCTTAACATAGGAGAAAATTATTGCACAGAGGTAACTAAGAGATCTTTGCCTAGACCTTCACCTAGACCAGAATTCAAATGTCCTCTACAAATAGCTGGACATGAGAACAGGGACTCGACTTTTCCTCTACAGTCTATATCTGAGTATGAAAACAACATTTCCTGTTTAGGCAGAGATTGAATAAACAGAGGAGAAATTTTGCCTTAGGTTGAACCAAGAAACAGAAGTTTGGGGTTCCTGGAGATGAGAAATACTTTTGTTAGCATCTAAGATATTTTTGATCTAAACCAGCATTTCTCTTGGGGGAGATAAAACTTAAACTTTCAAAAGCTTTTTTTTTTTATGAAGTTAGGATAATTTTAAAATTCAAGATGTCTTTCTGCAGTGAAAAGTAAAAAGTTTTGTTTAGCAAAAGCCCAGAAGGGATGCCAAAGTAACATTTTCAAAAAATATGCCTCCATTTTGGGGGTCAATATTTTTGGCCAAGAGTAACCCAGATTTGTAAGTAGATTTATTCTTTCTAAAGGTGTCTTGATTTTGGTGGGGTTTTTTTATTCGTTTTGGGTTTTGGTGGGTTTTCTTTTTTTCTTCTTTTTTTCAGGAAAAAACATACTGTTTTTAAAACTAAATTTAGAAAACTTCCATGTCCTCTCACCACATCTGGAATAAGGATTGTGACCATTTGGTTGCGCTGAAGTAGGTGAGAGGCTTCTCCCTCACTCCTATTATTTTTTCATCTCTAAAAATAGTGGTTTCCTCCTGTGGTGAAGCAAGTAATCAGTTTTCTAGTCGGATTTCTTGCCAGGCTGTGACCTGTCTCCCAGGGGGATGAACTCCACTGCAAGCCTTTCTCATTTAATGCCTGGCCAAGGCATAGGAGTAGTTTTGAGCAGGAACCCTGTCAGCAAACCCCTGTGCACTTTTCAATCTTCCAATCCAATCCAATCCAATCCAATCCAATCCAATCCAATCCTGGCATCTCACCAGGCTGCAGACAGAGAAAGAGGTGGCAGAGAAATTATCTCAGGCAGCGGTGCAGTCTCTTGGCAACTAATTCCTCATGGAAGCAAGAATAAAAAAATGTCCTCCAGGTTTGAGGCTCTAACTGTCCAAGGAAGAGAAAAAAACACTAATGCATTACTTTTGGTGAGCTACCTGTAGGCAAAAACATGTTTAATTTCTTGAGCTGGATATCAGTTACACTATTGTGAGCAATATCAGCAGGATTACAGCAATTTTGCCACTCCTGCAGAGTCAGAGGACTACAAACTGAAATCGCTGCCGTGATCTGCTCTGTTTGCTCTTGTTAAAAGGCTAGGGACTGGTTTTCAAGTGGGACAGGTTTTTGAGGGCTCATTGTCAACAGCTGTAAGTGCTTTCAGCACAGCTCACACCCAAAGGCAGGTCAGCGAGCATTATGTTTTCTTCCCTTGGAAATGTACTGAGATGCAATTTTATGTAACGCAGTGGTGCAGCACGGCGTTCTGTGGGCAATTTAGGGCCCTTGTGATCTAGACTTGCATGAAGAGGCAAGGTTACTTTAATAAATGCTCACTCCTGCCTCTACGGTATCATCAAAACAAAAAGTTTTACATGACCTCAACTTCAGGCATGTTGGTTTTCAATGGCGGCGTGGTGCACTGATGCACATGGGAACTCCAGTTTCACAGCCAAAGCATGTGCCACAAATTAATACAAATTAATAAAATAATAAGAAAGTTTTGGCTTCCCCTATATTTGTAGGACCAAGATGCTGCCACGCATATGATTGTATCCTTAGATTTTATGGCAGTTTCCTTCCGTGGGCATAAACTTTAGAACCCCCCTCAGTAATATAATTTAACCAAAGTAAATGCCAAGAGAATAAGGGTTGCAATATAAACTACCTAAACTCTGACTCCTCAGTGGATTTTATAAGAACCACCAAGTCAAAGTATGACCCTGAGTGCCCAGTCATTGCCTCCAGGCTGTCATGGGGAAAGCACAGGCTCATCTTGCCACCTGCTAATTCTCGAAAGTGCGTAGTGAAATACCACATCTGCAAGGGCAGGACTGAGCTTTACATCACTTTTTAATTCAATGGCTCGTTCATTCAAATAAGATTTACAAAGACATTATGCAATTTTGCAGCATGCAGTCATCAGGGTTGTGTAATGAATATCTAACCTGCAGCCTGCAAGCCTTAATTGGATGTAGATCATCTCATGACCGTGGCTGAAAAGCAAACAGGGGCTGTGCACCAACTGAGCTTGTAAAAATGTGTTGAAGTCTCTGACTCAGTTGTTGCCTTATATAAAAGACAAATGCTAGAGAATTGTGAAACCTTGTGAGTTATGCAAGGAGGGAGTTTAATTGCTACTATTGAATTTGTATATTTTTTGCACTGCTAGTAGCTTTTAATTGCCCATTGCATTTCGAGCACTTGACAATTAGAAATAAGAACTGCAGGCAAATTTGTCCTTGATACTTCCTTTACAGTAATGGAAAGTTAAACTTATCCATACAGCTGATTTTACCGAGATACTTTAATTCATGCATGATAAAATGAAAAAGGAAAGCTAATAAAAATTTTATTCACTTGTTTCTCCCTGAATACTTGTCAAAGCGATTAAACATTTCTCATTAATAGTGTTTTAACTTCTACTAGAAAGGTTTTCACACCCTGAACGTCTCCAAAAGCATTTATTTATATTACCAAAAAGCATTTCTGGAAGTTATAATGCACACACATCTATTTTCTGGTCTGCAGTTTACTGGGAATATTGACATAGTTTCTTGCAAACAAAAAGTGTAAAAAAGGTAAAAATGCAATATTTATTGCTAAATGGATGACAATCTATTGATAAATACTTGACACAATTAATTGGAAGAAAAAACTATTTATTTCTGATTTAAAAATTGTAGATGTATCATCAGGAAGGAAAAACCAGAAACCTAAGTATGCCTCATTATCTTCCAAAGATTTTGAGTGTTAATGAAGTGAAAGACAGAATGCTTTGATTTTTTTTTTTGCATGGACATCCGCAACCATTCTTATAGAAAAATCAGAAGAAAACAAGCAAAAATGCATTTTATAATGATTCATCCTTGAACTTGTAAACATGACATAAACACTTGACACAAGAAAATGAACGTCAATTCTGTGGAGTAAGGGAAAGAAACATAATGTACACTAGCCCAAAAAAATGTGATTATTTCAAATAATGCCGACCTTGTCCCTTGACATAGTCCCCATGCCCATGGCAGTGACAGTCACTGGAGTTAACTGAGTTCTCAGTTACATTTCTTTTGCCACTACTGGGTTTAATTTACTTATTTGGTTAATTACGTAGTTAACAACTTGTGTGAATCCTAGTGTCTGTGATTATCAATACCAATATTGCTCAATACTCAGGAATGAGTCTCCATTGATTTTATTAACCAGCAAGAAGTCCAGAGCCTAAATTGTTGTAATGGGGGGAAAAAAGTATCACACTGGTGTCCCTGTATTTTTATAGTTATCACTTTCCACTTAACCTGTGCTCTGCACGTCCTCAGGGTTGCAGCAATTCATTCTGGTGGCTGATCCCAGTTTAGTAATTTAATTTTTTTGTTTCTCATGTTGCAGAGTGATGGTGCATATAAATAAAGCATGTCAATTTGATTTGAGTATTTTGACTTCTCCTCTGACATCTTTACAGCATAAGCACAATGGTAATAAATCTCTGACATTATTTATTTTTTGCATTCAAAATCCCTGGCAAAACTCAGGAGATGAATGTAACTTATTTCTGCACAAAGGTGATGATTAGATTTTTGCCCTAAAGGTTCAAGGTGGCTATAAAAATAATTGAGTCACTACCCATAGAGGTATTTAAAAGATAGACATGCAGATGTGGCACTCAGGGACATGGCTTAGTAGGTGACTTAGCAGTGCTGGTTAATGGATGGACTCTATGATCTTAGAGGTCTTCTCCACCCTAAAGGATTCTATGATTCTGTGAATTAACATAATTTCAAGGTTTATTCCCACAGCCAGGATTTCCTGGTAGCCAGAAGGAGGTGGCAGGACATGGAGGGTGTTTTGGGGGTGGAGGTGCTCAAGTGCTGCACAGGACAGGTTGGTGATCCAGGCCAGTATCCCAACATGTACTGGTGCCTGTGCCTGGACCTGTGCCCTGCACTCCTGGAGTTTGCTGGTGCCAACACATCTGACAAGGTCAGACTTCCAGCTCCAGCCACCTACCCGGGGTAGTTACAAAACTGCCCCAAATTACATGAAGCTCACTCAGCCCACCACTGGATATTTATTTAGCTTTGCCACTCTCAGGCAAACTTTTCAGCTGGGTGGTAAAGAATTGGATGCTAAACCAAAGCTGAAGCAAAAAATCCCAAAGGAAGCTAAGAAGCAGTGAGGGGCAGTGGCAGAGAGCTGTGGATCCCAGCAGCCTGCAGTGGGTGCCCCTGGCACGCCTGCCCCTGTTTTGGGTTAACACAGTGTGGGTGACTCAGCCAGGGAGAGGGAGCCCCAGAAGGGGGAGATAAATGTGTTTGGAGGAGGAAATTGAAGGAAGAAGAGTATTTTCTGTAGGGGAGTAGAGTGGTATGTAGGACTGCTCGGTGGAAATCCAACATAAACCTTGCACAAACTTGACTGCTATGATCCCCACAACTGTCTTCTCATTCCTTAAGTAATTGAGGCTTCAGCTCAGCAAAGCATTAAAGCTCAGGCTTCATTTTATGCTGTCAATAAGTGCTTTGCTGATCAGGGGCTTAAAGTATCAAGCTCCTTGCATGAGATTTATCCCTCCAAATTTTAGACATTTGCAGTGCAGATATCTACACCAGAGCTAGTGATCCCAAGCTCTCCCCATTGTGAATGAGGACAAATAAACATCTCTGGAGTGCTGTTCATTAGGCCTACTCTATCCTAGAACAAGAAATAGCACTCATAGCAGTATTTGCAATCAGAGCCCAGAATAGCTAAATCAGATGTAAACATCTACAATCTATGTACCAACATTCACGCACCTGAACCACAACAGACTCTGACAACAGATGAGTAGGAAAAAAACATACCAATTGGGAGAAATCAGGAAAATGCAAACTGAATTTTAACAGAGAACGGAAACTGAAAATTATTTTCTCCCTGAGAAAGTTACTGTTGGAATTGTTTTTAAGACAAACGGAGGAAGAACAGAATAGGCCATTGTTAGTCCCTTATTTAAGGCATGATTTCTTTCATATTTGCATTTTTTGAGATTGCTTCCCTGCCTCCATTGGTTACTGGGGGTTCCTGCTCACCCGCCTAACTTTTAGAAAGCTGTAGTTAGGTGAGGTTAATCTCCTCTTGTGTAAGCCAGATATTTTTGGAGGAGGAATCTCAAATATTTGAGATATTTCTGCAAAGTTATTTGATTTAGAACTCGTGTTTCTCTGAACATTGAAAACCACGGCTTTCCCTGCATAGGCAACTGCGATGTAAACTTCTGGGAATCACTGCAAACATGGGAATGCCTGGAATCCCTCTGGGAAATAGCTGCAAAACCTTTAATCCCTGTTATCTCTGAGAGCACATATTTTTGTTTGCTTGATTAGCAGTGGGAGAAGATGAGCAATTGGTGTGTTGGGCTGTAAAGCTGTGTGCTGTTTCTCTGCTGCTGGCTCCTGGGCAAACACCCCAGAGCAGAAGAGCAGCAGCAGCGCTTGGTGTGAAGTGGTGGGAGGCAGAGAATGTGTGGCAAACACAGAAACATCAGCAAAAACTGCAGCTGTTGAAAGTACAATACAGTGACCAGTGCTGTTAGACTTAGCTGGTGTTTAATCACAGAATCACAGAACCACAGAATGGCTCAGGTTGGAGTTCCACCCCTCTGCCATGGGCAGGGACACTTTTCACTAGAGCAGGCTGCCCAACATCTCCATCCAGCCTGGCCTTGAACACTTCCAGGGATGGGGCATGCACAGCTTCTCTGGGCACCCTGTGCCAGGGCCTCACCACTCCCACAGTAAATAATTTCTTCCTAAAATCTAATTAATGTGGTCTGACTTCTATGGCAGGAGTTTGGGATGCCCATTTAAGCATTGAATCGAGACAGTAAGTTAGGAGTAAAATTGCTTGACATTTCCTTCTGTGAACAGTGGAGACAGGGAGCTCCAGAAAATAATTCATCCTATCTTGAGGAAAAAAATTAAAAATTTGTGGACTGAATCTCTCTCTGGATACAACAGTCTCTCCTTCTAATGGCAAGAAAGTAATGAGACATTTAATAGTGGTGGATAGTTCACTTCTTAAACATTGCTAATACCAACACTGCTAATACACAACCTTACCACTGGAAAATTCTCTTTTTCTGGACTCTGACATCCACTAGAATGAGGACCATGCTGAGATTGCTGCTTCTGTGTGCTCTCACAGGGCAGCTGATGACAGAGCTCTGGACCCTGTGAAGCCCACAGAGGGAAAATTCATATACAGGACTACAAGACATCTTTCTATTTTGACATCTAGAACTTTCTGACTCTAATGGAGAAAGCTTCTACCACAAGCCAGGGAGCTATGTGGGGACCAGGTCTAGTAAAGAGTGTATTTTACTTGGGGACAGATTCTGTCTGGGTGTTTTGTGGGACCCAAAGAAGAGGAAATGATTCACTGACAAAGGGGGGGAACAGATGCCTTGACTCACAGTTTCCTGCTCTAACCACTAGACAATTCCTCTAGCAATTTCTTAGTGCATCAAAAGGATGGGTAAGTTTCTTAATTCCTTAAACATCATGAAATGGTTTTCCAGTATTACACATCCAGGCTTACCATACTGCCTACTGGAGGAAATTCTCTAGGTATTATTCTGTAAGTTGTTAGAAAAAGTGCCAAACTAAGTGTATTTGCCTGTCCAAACGCTAATTGCTGATGGTACCAAAGTGCCAGGTCTGTTGTACTGCATTCCTCATATGTGGAGGGCTGGGCATTATGGGGTTGATTTGCCCATATCTCAGTTAATGAAATTCCAAACATAAGAGAAGATATTTTTTATGCCTAATTCAGTAAGTTTCTGCATGATGGTTAAGAAATACGAAAGGATTATGTCCACATAAAAGCAAATTTAAGACATTACTGTTCAATTAAATAATTCTGGGGTTTCACTTTCTTTTCAGTAAATAGAATTTCTTTGTGTCCATGACCACTGCAAATAGTTTCTAGATCATACAAGGATGATCAAAAGAGCAATTTATCAGACATGGGTGCAAAAAGCTTATACTTAAACTGTCAGCTGTACTTGAGAATCTTAAACAAAACTCCACTGCTATCAGACTGTCTCATATATGCAGTTTATTGTCTAACAATTTCTCCTAAAGAGAAAACACACCAATTTCAATACCACTATGTTTAGGCTGACAAATCCCCAGGATCCCCTTGAAGGAACGCTCAGATTCACAGCCCAGGCAGTATTTCCCCTTGGAGGCTGGTTTTAGTTTTAGGACTGTGCCATCTGCTGTTGGAATTGCAGATTTCCCTGGGTCCGCGCAGTCTGCAGCAGTCAGCTCTGACGGCCTGGCCACACATGCCTGTGATTTATCCCAGATGAGGGACACGTTGTACAGCGACTGCCGTCCCTGTCAGAGGCTTCAACCTTCCCAGGTTCATTTATTTCACTGCTTTGAAGGGCTCTGCTTTGGCACAGATATGCAAGGGCTCCCATTTTCCCCTCCTGCTCAGAAGTATCAAAGGTGGTATGACACACATGGGATGCAGAGTCATAGTCTACAATATTAAATTTTAGCAGAAAATAGAACCTCATTCTGCTCTTCAGTTCCATGAACAGAGAAGGTGCACAGAAAACTAAAGAATGGACAATTTCACCTTCCCAGTCTTATACTTTATTTTCCATTGTTTATGTGCTTGTGGGATCTCTATCAGAGCTATTAAAACTAGACTGAACAGTAGAGATATTATTCTGCTACTGAAACTGGAATACACTCTTAACCACAAGCATCTCCTATCTGCCAACATGAAAGTGATACTGCTTTGGGAAAACTGAAAATGTCTGTGCACTGGGTACTCAGATTCCTCACAAGGATAACCCACATCCTCTGCAGAAGATTTCTGAGCTCAAAGTCCACCAGGAAAGACTGGCAGGGAAATATTCCCAAATGTATGTTCAATTTGAACATTTCAACACGGGGCATCTTCCTGGCAGTCACTGCAGACCAGGCAATGCTCTGTTTCTGAGCTGCCTGTTGATGGCAGCTCAGAAAATGAGGCAGTAGGTATATGGAGAGCTCTCCAAGGGTACAATACCATATTTTGAGAGACACAACTCACCTGGAACTTCTTAATCTCACTCCTGTTTCCTGGTATAACTACATGTGACTGCCTAACATCACAAACATGCCCACCTACTGGCACTATTAGAAAAGTAAATGTCTTACATTTTAGACACAGAATTATGTGAGCAGTTAGTTAATAGGATTTTGTTACTGAGAGCTGTGGGACCTGGCACCTTTGGCACCTGTCTAATGAGGGGGATGTATATGCCTAGGGATCAAACTGGGAATGGCCAACACACCACACAGTGAGCTCATTAGAAATACTGAAGCATACACATTAAACCCTGTTCTGCTTCAGGATTTAGGCAGTTTTTAAGGCTTGTTTTTCTCTCAACAGCACGAAGAACTCCCAGATCAACAAGCATCATTAATACTTGCAGCTGGCATGACACCAGTGCTCCTCCAAGTACCTGTCCCCAAGGCTTTAGGTGTCCATCCTACCATCAACAGCTCCTGCACCAGAATGTGTGCAGGAACACCCTGGCAATGCCAGCCCACCCCACTGACCACACTAGCTGACCACACTCATGCCTTGGACCTGCCCCAATGCCACTCACAGGCACAGGGCATTCCAAACTTAAAACTGAGGTTCACAGGGAGAGCAAGGGGTGCTGTTGCCTTGTGTGGACCATGGGCCGGTGGAGTTTGGGGAATGCTGATCTAAGAATACAAGCAGATAAAGGATGAGAATAAAAAGCCATTATTTCTTGAGCTGAAATGACTTTTTCAGTGTTACCCAGCAGAGCTGGGAAGTGAACATGGCCCCCAAAGGTCATGTAAACCATGGTTTGTTTTCTAGTTGAGAAATAAAAGGGAAAATATCAGGAACACAAGTAAAAAATCCCTTTTGCAGACTGAGAATGTGGCTAATATTGGTGTTCCTCCTCTGCTTCATTTAATCATCTTAGAATTTGTTTGTAACAGCAAATAATTCAATTTCAGATAGAAACACTATGAAGTGTCAGCAGAGACCCTTGACATAACTATGGCCAGCATTTCCTTCCAGGATCCGAGTTCTTCCCACAGGACATACCATCCACACCAAGCCCTTTTTCCATGGGAGCTGCCTTCTCCCCATACTGCCTGCAGCCTGAGGCTACTTAGAGGAGAGCTGTAAAGAGGCCAAGGTGCTGAAGACCATTCCCAGTTTTCCGGGCTTCAGGAGGTTTCAGAGCAAGCCTTAGGCCAGAAGCAAGATTATAAATTAAATAGGAGGACTGAAAGCAGGAGGCAAAAGTAGCTGTGAGTTTTTGACCATTAGGGCTTCAGTAAGAGCAAGGTATGAAGGGAAATAAGTTCCACCTGGAGGGAGGCCTTGGGATCCAGCCATCACTGGACAGACCTGGCAGATGGAGCTGGGCATGGACCTGCTCCTGCCTCAGCTGCCCTCTCCTGACTGTCCTGAGGCCAGCACAGCTCTGCCCAGCAGCAGCACAAGTCAGATAAAGAAACTGAGCCTCAGTATGACTGTGTTGCATGGTATTCAGTGACCACGATAAGCTGCAGGCAGCACAGTTTCTGGAGGCTGAGAAAAGACACATCTCATCCCTGCAGATGTGTCATATAGTGAATTTAAGATAAACACCCTAAATTTAGAACAACATTACATGAAAGGAACTTGAAATGTAGGGAACCGCTAAAGGACTTGAACTTGGCTTAGACACACGTTCCTACAGACATTCAGAAAATTGCAAGGTACTCCCTTCTGAAAAACAGCTACCAAATATGCAGCCTTCCCTTCTGAAATGCTGCATTATTTGGGAAGAAATGCAGAAGAACAAGTAACCCTGTGCATGGGAGTCTCCAGTAGAACTACTGCAACAATGTGTTGCTGTATGGTGTGGCTGGCAGGCTGGTGGGATGGCTCTGAGTGCTAAATTATGGCAAGTTTTGAGAGATGCAGCCACAGAAATGAAATGTTATCAGTCTAAGTTACAATTTAGTTGCCATGGCAATTATAAAATGGGAAATCGTTGGCATAATTTATTTTATTGTCACATGCCTTATGGTGAAATCTTGGCACCCTGGGTTGTGGAAGGAGATGATGAATGTGGGGTTTATCCCAAGTGGCTGAGGGTTTTGTGTGTAGGCTGAAGAAGAGCAACAACCCCAACAAATCCTGACTGGATTCTTGGGGAGCAACTCAGGGACACAGTCTTGGGATCTGGACAAAATGGTAGTTTGAAAAACCTTAGGACTTAGTTGCTAATAGAGATTTCTGCTAAAAAGCCAGATCCAGAAACTTTGTGATTGCTGTAGTCCTTTGGCCTGGCTGCTCACAGACAGAGCCCTTATTAGAGCAAGCCTGTACACACTGGAAGCACAGGCAGCTGCCAGCCACGGAGGAGACTCAGTCCTTCACTGTGACAGCTCCTTCGAAGGAACTAGGGTCACGTTTTATTTAATTGAAATTAATAAACTGGCTAGGAAGCAGGAAAAACATGAGCAGCCAGCTGCACTGGTGCCTCCCATATGTCGATGAGGAAAAGAGAGCTAAAATGATTCCTCACCATTAATCTAGGATCAAGTTAATAGGTTATTGAATGTTACCTCTCCATAAGACAATGTAGAAAAAGGATGTTGAGGGAATGGGCAAAATAAGAGACTCCAAAACCAGCAAGAGACCTGTTGGAAATGCCTTTTGGTGTGAAATACAGTTTTAATATATTTTATTTATCAGAAGTGAGTCTAAAAGGTAACATACACGTGACACTGAAGCACTTTCTCAGGAGGAGCATGAGAATGCTATCGCTGTCAGAGCAAGTCACAGAAAGCAGTGATGGGAAACCAGAGCTAGATAACATTAAATTAGCAACAAGATGTAGGTTTTTTCATGTGGAGAATGACTAAACATGAGAAAAAGCCATGGAGGATGTGGTGGATGTGGTGCATTTTTCAGACCTCCACATCTCCAGATCAAAGTGGAAGATCCTCTTCAGATGCAAAGCTTATCTGAGCAGAACTAGGGACAGTCATGCCTTTGATACCCAGATCGAATGAGAATGTGATTCTGCTTGAACACTGCAGTGTAGCCACACTTCTATCAGTGGATGTGTATTCAGACATTTTTAACACTAAAGCCTCCCTGAGGGGAGCCATACCTTCCCTCCAGTGTGTCAGCTCTGAATGCTGCTTTTGATAGCAGTAAACTGTGTCCTCACTCATTTACTCCATGCTTACTGTGTTGTGTGCCAGTTTGGATTAAAGCTAGGAGAGACATCCCAATTTTAGGAGACTTCTCTGTAGACATCATGTTCCTGTAAAACTGCACACGTGCTGCTGGTTGCTGATGAAGGGACCTAGGAAGTTTTTAAAGCATGAGCTTGAAGTGTTTGTCAAAACAAACAGCAAATTACCAGCTGGTTTCCCAGACAGCTGGATGTGGAACACAGCCTGAAAAGCACTGAAAATAAATATGCATGGAAAGAATATAATAAAGTCCTGTCTTTTGCTGCTAAACAAATCCATCTATTACTTGTATAAAATATTTATAACAGTATGTTGTAGGTTGCATGCAGGGTTTTTTGTTGTTGTTTTTGGGGTTGTTGTTGTTTTTCGTTGTTGTTGTTGTTGTTGTTTTTGCTTTTTGTAGAGTGGAAGGGAATACAATTTCCTCTCAAATCACCACTGAGGAGATGTGCAGAAAACCTACCAGTCCTGCTGTATATTCATGCAGCTCTGCAAAGGCTTCCACCCAGGGGAAGAGTGTGTGCTCTGGGTGCTTGTGCCCTTGGGCACTTAACAGCTTCTTTCTGAATTGTTTGACAGGGATGCAAACCTCTTCACCTCCAGGAAAGCCAGTTACGCATTCTTTTATGTCTACTTCTGCTTAGCTCTCAAGCCTTTGATTTTATCTTGAAACCAGCAGTGTTTACGGTTCTCGAGATGATCGTGTTCTGCTAAACAAGTCCCTTTGTCCCACAGTGTGGCTGACAAATCTGCTAGTGAAACAATTTTACTATTCAGCAACTTCAGTTCTGCCTCCAACTTTTTCTCTGTCGCCTTTGAACTGCCACTGCTGCATTGATGCCTGCCATGGCTCTGCCTGCCATGCATGTCACTGCTATAGCCCATTAAAAGCAGTTGCAGCCGTGCTTACCACTGGCTTCCTCCTTCCTTTGAAGCCGTTTTCTTTGACTGGTCTTAATTAATGCATAAGCTGGGAAAGTGCCTTCTTTCCTCCTTTCAAGATGTTTTTTGTTTCTTTGTTTTAGTTTCATGTCTTTGGCTGAATAGATGTTTCCAGTATGTTCTTTATGAAAATGAAAGGGAAATTGAAGCTTACACAACTTTTTTTTTATTGGTGAAAGAAACCCAGCCATGGTCTTTCTTTGACTGCGCTACCATTGCGTGCTTTTTTGACTGCATTTCTTCTCTCTATTCAGGAAAGCCAAGTAACATGATTAAAGTCTTCTTCCAACTCAAAGACTTTGACAGCAAACAAAGATGGATCACTTACCAACTGAATGAATCATGTACAGGAAACCAAGGCAAGTGTTAAACATATTTACTGGGGGAATCAGTTAAGAATGGTATGCCGAAGATCTGCAATTAATTAACAGCAGTTCCCTGTACTGAAACAAGAGATTGAAAAGCTATTAGATAATTAGTAAAATTCTATAAAGCTGCATTCCTCAAAGCAGCCACAGATGCCAAAAGGAAATGCTGGACTGCTAGGCCAGATACCAACTTGTCAAGGAATTAATCATCTTATTTAATGGCAAATACCTGGCCACGTGGGCAGCCGTGCAAAAGAGCTGAACAGTCTGAACAGAAGGAGCACTCCTCTCTCATTACTGGTTATTGTCACGCTGCTGCCAGGCGTGCAGCCACCACCTTCCTCAGTTTCCTCATCGACAGGCTAAGCAAGCTCAGTACTTCATCAACTTTGGGCATGTCCATGGAAAGTCACTGCTGCATCAGGGCTTCAGGCAGGAGGAAAAGTGGGAGTAGTTTGCGAATTACACAAATAAGTGATGAATACACGTCCTGCACATCAGCAGATGAACCTCGGGGCTTGGTGCAAATGTCCCTTCAAGCCTGTAAACAAGCAGGTTGTGAGACCATCTCAGTCTGTAAATGAGCCTCTTTCCAGCAGAGCAGGAGGGTCCCAGCCCGCAGAAGGAGCCTTGCTGGGGGACACATCCTCACTCAGTGTTTCATTACCCACGAATGCCAGAAACAGAGGACTGTGCTTTGATCTCAGCCACATCCAAACATCCTCCTGCCCACATCTGCACAGTGCTCCCCAAAACCTTTCCCAGCTGTGGTCTCAGAAACACTCCATGTCACTTAAAAGGGTGCAAACCCCCACTGTTTTCCATACGGTTTCCCCAAATCCCCGAGGCTCAGAGAAGGGAAAGCAAAGCCTTGTGATCCTACAAGAAGGGTCTGTTCTGAACAATCTGGTCAGCACCAAAGCTCCTCCAAGGAAAGGCACAGCTCGTGCTCTGCCCTTACTCAGGGATTTCTGAGCAGCTGCTTAGAAAAAAACTCATCTGTCTTCTTTCAGATGCAGCTTGCTGAACCCCTTAGGGTTAAGGGAGTCTGATTAAAGAAATCTCCTCACTGTCCCTCACAAGGTGGTTTTGATGGGACCACAAAAGATGGTTTTGCAGCAGTTTAAAAGCTTCCTCTCTATATCTCTGACTTGTTTGAAATCACTGATTTTTCTATCATGTCTGTTGCTGTTGATTAAACATGAGCAGTGTCAGGGTAGGGCATTTCTCTTGGCTTTTTCTGGACAATCCTTAAGTCTATTGTTAATATGTCAGGTCAGAACCTTATCATTTCTGTGAAATGTTATTAAAACAATAATTTAATTCCTTCCTTTTTAAGAAAATTTCATTTTTAATGATTCAATAGAAAATTGAAATTAAAATAATGCTTTAATTTCAGCTAGAAAACTCTGGTTTGCCTTTACCATGAAAACTGCCAAAACCAAGATTTTTGCCTTTTTTTTTCAGTTGTCATATGACTTTGTCAAAATCAAACAGCTTTCATGAAATATTTAAACATTAATAAGACTGGATTTTTCTCCAGAAAACTTCCCAAAGCCTACCATCTTAATTTCAGCAGCCTGAATGACAAACTCTGCACAGAAGCAGACAGGTTCAACCAGAACCCATCAGGCATTAGTGTCTGCAGTATTTTGTCAGTGAAAATCCACCACATTTTGGTCCACAACATATAGGTGGTTCCAGTCCTAAATATTGGTCTTTCTGCCCACATAAATAGAAAAATATCTCCTCATATTTGCAATAAAATTTCAGTCTTTCCATACAACATGACATAATATAAATTTGTGCTATTTTCATAGAGCAATAGTGTAAGAGATATGCTGCCAAATGAGCCTGTAATAATACTAGGAAAATAAGGGTCTAATATGATGGTGCTTATCTTTTTAAATAAATGCCATTAGAGGCCAGCCACAGTAATTTCCTCTATAGAAGAAAAAAATAAATAGAAGGGAACGGTGCAAAGCAGTAATCTCATACTCAATTAAGCAATGCTGACTTCTGAAATGTCTTTCAGCTTATGTTTCCCCAGGAAAAGAAAAACAAACTAATTTAGATGAGCTGAAAGTAGTGAATTTATGTATGAGCTGAGGTATAGATTGTATACATTTTTAACAGCTCTGACATAAAGAGATATATCTTCAATTTACAAACAGAGAAATAAAGAAGGGTAAAAAATAAAAATCAAGATAAGGACAAAATAGAAGACAAGTATCTAAACTAACCACGTAAGTGCCATTTTGAACTATGGAGGAAGTCTCCCCTAGTCTCTGACATTTGCACATGACTACTCAGTTATCAGCTCAGGGCTCCAGATGGGTGCAAGATAGACATATTCACACAAGACATCAGTATCAGGTCTAGGAACAGAAACACTCAAATTCCTGAGGTTTTAGACCACAAGATTATTCAGTGCTAAATTTTAGAAGATAGGCAGTAAGGGATAGAGACAGAAAATAATAACTTGTGTAATCCACGTTTAAGCAGAAGCCTCCTATCCCAACAACAGTGTTTGAAGCACCACCGTATGCCCACAGCTCTCTCCTACGTATTTCTCCCTCCCACCAAAAACCCTCTTCTCCCTATAAGGCCATGCAGCACATAATTTTATCCACGATTCTCCTATATTTCATCTGAAAATTTCTAGAGTGTTATAAACACCTTATTGTGCTTTCAAACACAGAGTTGTTTAGGATTAATTGTAATTAGGCCCAGGACATGGGAATAACAAATCTTGCATCTCTGAAGGGTTGGTAATCTAATGGAAGGATGGATAATGGGCCTTCCCCATTGCTATCTTTTCAGTGGGTTTGAGTTTGAGCTCCAGCACTTGCATTCATGCTCAAGACAGAGCAGTCCCTGCTGGGTGTGAAATAAAGCCATAACATAAAAGCCATCCCCTTACCAGCCTTTTCTCTGTGCTGGCTTTGCTACAAGCATGACTTTTTATGCTGTTTTAGTTAAATAGGCTTCATTTACTCTTTTTTTCTTTCTTTCTTTCCTTTTTTTTTTTTTTTGTAGTTATGGCCCCTGCTAAGACCCACTGTGTCCCAGGTGCAAGACACAACCAGGCTGAGAGAACGAAGAGCTCACTCCTTCTCTGCTATTCAATGTTTATTCATTGCTCAGAGGTTGTCCTTCTAAGAGGATCGACCAAGGCAAAACTCCGCTTTCCACTTCAAAAGAAACTCGGTGGCTTTGAAAAAAACACTTTCTGAGAGCTTCATCTGTGCTTATTCATCAGGTGGCTGGAGAAATTTTCCATCCTTCACGGCAGAGGTCTGTGGCTGGAGGCGCTCTGCTGGCGGCGGTAGAGCCGGAGACGAGAGCGCATCTGGCGCTGCGTTACACGGCAGCGCTTGTCATCATCACAGCGATGGTGCTCGATAACGACATGTTTGTAGCGCTGCCTGACGGCAGAAGTACATCCCTAAAGACTGTTCTGTCTAGACTGGGCAATTTTGCAGAAAAGCATCACTTGTGAGCATCCCCGCATACCCCACCCTCGGCCAAACATCTGCCCTCAAACCAACGCTGCTGCCCGCAGCTGCGCTGCCTCGAATCGCGTCGCCTTCGCCTTTCATCGCGTTCCACTCTCATCCCTCTCGAGGGAAGACCCACGGCGCGCATTAACCCCTTCGTCCCCCCGCACCAGCGATCGGCCGCACCCGGGGTCCCACTCCCGCCCCCCGCACGGCGCACCCGCCCTTCGCCACGAGGCTCCCGTAAGCACCGACGTGTCCGCGCCCCCCGGGCCCCCCCGCATCCCCCGCCCCCCCCGCCCCGGCCGGCCGGTCCCCCCCGCTCCGCTCCGCTCCGCAGCCGCGCTGGTGCCGCTCGGGGCGGCGGCGGCGAGAGCGGCTCCGGCACCAACTTTGGGAGCGGAGCGAGCGGAGGAGCATCCCCGGCGGGGCCATGCTGGGGCCGGCGGCGCGGATGGCGCTGGGTGCGGGGGAGCTGCCGGGCCGGCTGCTGGCGCTGCTCTGGCCGGCGCTGGTGCTGGCGGCTGCCGCGGCCGCGCTGCTCGTCCTGCGGGGGCTGCGGGACCGCGGGGCCGTGCCGGGATCCCCCCACCGCCGCGCCGCCGGAGAGGCGCAGGAGGAGGAGGAGGAGGAGGAGGAGGAAGAGGAGGAGGAGGAGGAGGATGGCCCCGCAGGAGCCGGCGGCCGGGCGGCTGGGGCGCTGCCGGCGCGGCAGCCGGAGGAACAAAGGCGCACGGCGCAGGTAAGGTTACCGGGGCTGTCGCGCCTGGCCCGCTCCCCGGGATGGGACGAGCACCCTTCTCTCTTTCCTGCCCGGCACCTTTTTAGGGCAGAGAACAGCCCTGCACCCTCTGCGTCCGGCCCCACCGGGCTGCTGCCATCCCATCTCCCTGTCTTTTTCCATCTCATCCCGTCCCAGCCACAGGGGCACCGTCCCGAACCTCTCGGTCTGATTTAAGGGTGAGGGGGCTCAGCGCTCCCCGCGGAAGCCTCGATGGTGCCATCAAGATGACAGTGCAAGGCAGCAGGTTGCTTGAGCACCTGGCTGGGGCTTGCTGGCACTGGCCTTTCATCCATCGTTTTGTCTGACAGCGTAACTCCACATCCTTTTTGCAGGGAATTAAGAAAACTCCAGTTAATGTCCCTCGTATTAAGAAGGAATATACAAGAGTAGTATCCATACTAAAGTGTTAATACAATGTGCTAATTATGTATATTTACTCCAAATCAAAGCTCTGTTGTTATTGCATTAATCCGTGGATGTGAGCCGATGACTATGGCCACCCTGTTGAATATATGCTGTGAGTTTTGATTTGACGCACAGTGTTGAAGTTTCTGTATGACATTGTCATGACTGTTGCTTTGACATGCTATAAGATGTCTGTAGCAGAAAATCTCAGTGTAAATCACAGAAAACAATTTCACCGAGGCACTGCAATGTGGAAAGTAAAGCTCTCAGAATAATTCACCAAACATATGTACTTACTTAAGATTAATACATCGAGCTTTTTAAAACGTTTTGATCTGTTACTATTGTCTCCTAGGTCTTATTTCTGAGCAAGACAAAAAAAATGAATTTGCGGGATTTTTAAAGTGTGCTATAAAATAAGTGGTTTTGCCCCTCAGGAACAGAAAAGTGTCCGGCTTTCCATTGTAAAGCTAGTTTACAAAGGTATTTTATTTTGTCATGGAAGCTTTAGCTTTTAGTCGTATTATAGTTAGATTTTAATCAACTATTCCATTTTAGGGCATTTTTTTCTTTCATCAGTCAGAGCAGAATCTTGACCTGGCAGCATAAGTACCCTTGAATTAGTAAAGAACAATTAAATCCAAAAGCAATCTGAACAGAGCTGCTAGTGTCAAAGGGTGAAGAGGGATTTTGGTAACAATTTTATTATAACTTTATAATCATCTATACTAGATAACTTGAGTTGCCTGCAGAACCAATGAAAATTTTCCAGAGCCACCAATACAGGAGGCAGCAATACAGGATAGAAAGGGGAGACACACACTTTATTGTTTAATCTGTTACTATTATCTCCTAGGTCTCATTTCTGAGAAAGACAAACAGAATTTGCAGGGATCTTTTCAATGTGTGCTATAAAATAGGTGGTTTTGTTCTTCATGAACAGGAATGTGTGAAAGACAGTCCAGGTGCTGTGATAGTGGCAGGGTTGTTAGTTCAAGCTGAAGGCACTGATTTGAATAGATATCTTCTAGTCAGGGATGCTGCATCTCACAGGCCTAAGTAACAGAAACCAAAGAAGAGGAGGGATAAACTGAAGTGATAAATTTATTTACAGTCATGTGCAGTTTCTGCCATTAATCTCATCTTTTCCAGTGCTGAGTGATTCCTACTCTTTAGGGACTGGGCTCCAGCAGTTGCATTTACACAGTAGCATCATCGTCTCTATGAGACTCACTGATTATCATGCAGAGTGTGGAAAACATGGTCCTGAGGAGGTGGAGGATGAGAAGAGGATGATCAAGAAAAATAACTTAAAAGATCCTAAAGATAGATAAACCTGGAAAACATCTTGCATACTGAAATGAAAAATGAAGGGTTGTCCTCCCATGACAAGTGCCTCTCATGCCTTTTCCTTTCTTTATTTGTTTTTTTTTTTTTTTCTTTTCCCCACCCTGCCTTCTCCACTGCTCCTTGTCATTTCCCATCAGGTTCTCTCTGTCTTTGGAACATCATATCCTGGAGGCAAAAACTTTATCTCCTTACTTAAGTGTAAAAGCTGCACTGCTTTGGCACTTAGCTGCTGTGAGGATGCCAGAACAGCCAAATACCTTTGATATGCTGAAATTTGCATATGAAAATTTCCACCAAAGCAGCAGCAGAGGTGTCATTAGTAACAAAGTCTCCCATTCATAGACGTGGCCAATGTGATAAGATGGGGCGTGCAGGTATTACAGAATAGAGAGCCCCTCTCTGCTGCCTGCTGAGCTATGAAAAAACCAAGACACAAATTGCCTCCAGTGCTCAGGTGTGTTGATACTTCCCAGCAGCCAAACATCTGCATATCCTGGAGTGGTGGATAAGTCAAGATCTTAATTAAAAGAACCTAGGTGGTTAATTATTTTTTCAGTTTGGGAATGTATGTTTGCCAGTGATTCCCAGTTGCTGCCCCATGGGTGGGCTGTCAGGTTGCCTTCCCATGAAATCTGCTCTTACTTGGTGGCAGGATGATGTAGGACTGATCTTCCCTTTGTGTGACCTAACTCCCCATAGCAATAGGTAGCCAGAAACTGTCCAGGAGCCACAGTGCCCTGTTAGACACAGACTGAGTGGCTTCAACAGCCCATGTGATGCAAGTCTGTTGAAACAAACCTTCACAGAATCATAGAATGGTTTGGGTTGGAAGGGGACCTTGAAGATACAACTCCCCTGCCATGGGCAGGGACACCTTCCACTAGACCAGGTTGCTCAGAGCTCCATCCAGCCTGACCTTGAATACCTCCAGGGATGGGACATCCACCACTTCCCTGGGCAACCTGTTCCAGTGTCTTACCACCCTCATGGTAAAGAACTTCTTCCTAATATCTAATCCAAACCTCCTCTCTTTTATTTCGAACTTATTCCCACTTGTCTTCTTACTAAATGCTCTTGTCAATAGTTTTGCTCTATCTTTCCTTGAAGTTCCCTTCAGGTACTGGAAGGCCTCAGTTGATCACTGTCATGGTGCCCCCACCAAGACTCTCCAAAACCACATGCTTCTCCCTCCTTCTCCCCGGCTTTCCCCCTCCCACCTGCAGTGGGATGGAGTTGAGACTTGGAGGCACAAAGGGTCAAGATCACAAACTGAGATAAGATCAATTTACTGGAAACAGCAGAGATAAGAAAACAAACAGGAACAGGAATAATAGTAATGACAGAGGGTGCACAAAAAGAAATGATTCACACAGAAACCCCTTGACAATAGACAATACCAGACTGGAAGGAACCCCTTCTCCCCAAGAGAGAGTCCCTTCCCCTGGCACCCCTGGCAGTGACTAAGGTGGGATAGAATAAGCTCCAGGTCCTGGCTCCCTCACAGTTTCTTCAAAAAAATTAACCCTGTCCTGTCCAGAACCAGGACAGTCACCCTGAAGTCTTCTCTTTGGCAGGCTGAACAACCCCAGTTCTCCCAGCCTTTCCTCATGGAAGAGGTGCTCCATCCCTCTGATCATCTTGGTGGGTGATCACTCCTCTGGACTAGCTCCAGCAGGTCCATGTCCTTCCTGTGCTGGGACCCCAGGACTGGCTCCACCTCTGCAGGTAGGGTCTCACCAGGGCAGAGCAGAGCAGAGGGGCAGAATCCTTTTTCACCCAGTGCTTTGGGTGCAGCCCGGGACACATTTGGCTTTCTGGGCTGTGAGAGCACATGGCTGGGTCATGTCCAGGGAAGGCTGGCCAGCAGGAGGACATGTAATGTAGGCAGCATCATCTTAAGAATGTTTCCCTAAATTTTCTTGTTCAATTGCTTTTGGATATGAATGGCTACATATACAGTCCTGGCTCCCACTCCTTGTCATCAACTAGTGTTTGTGCTCAAGGGGTCCCTATGGACAATTTCATCCCAGGGAATATGTTCTGACAAAGGGCTTTTGCATGCAGATCCTTTTCCACAAGGTTTCTTGGAGCATCCATTCAATGGGAGAACTGCCCCTTTCTTTTCTGTGTTAGGTGCCTTGAGGGAAAGCGGAAAATTTACATATTCCTGGTGTGCAGTTCTCATATAATTCTGTCTGTTCATTGCATGTGCTTCCCATGTAATTTTCCTTTCTCTCTTCTTTCCTACTGGGAACACATTTGTCCGAAGTGATTTTGCCAGGGAAAATTTTGCATTACCACATATCAATAACAGCTATTAAATAAGAATATTAGTATTTACAGTATTGATCAAAAACCAGTATTCTGCTGTCTTGTCCCTCCCCTTTGCAGATATGTCTCTGTAGTGTTGTGAGCAACCATGTCCCAAAGAAGTTCCTTTATGTCTTTCTGCCATGCATGGAGAGCCACTCAGGTATTCCTTTGCTAATGAACTCAATATTTTTTTGGCTTTCCATTGTCACCTGAGCAGAAATTGCCATTGTGTTATCCTTTCTCTAGCTGTTAGAACTGAGTAATTTTCTATGGAGCTGGTACTTTCCTGTTCCTTGGATGGCCTCTGCCTAAAGCCCAGCCTTCCTCCTCTGACAAATGCAGGCTTGTCTTTTCCCATTCACCTGGTTCCCATTGGTTTTGGGAATAGGTCTCCCACAGCAAAGTCCATCATCAGGACAAGCCCATGTGGTAAAGGCAGACTGGCCAGGATGTCTGCTTCCATTTATGGAACTCTGAATCAGAATTAATGAAACCCAGCAGTGCTTTATTCCCCATCACGTTTGTCTCGCCTATTGCCCTCTGTCTGTGGATGGAGAAGTGCCAGCCCTGTCTGGCCACAGCAGCAGCACTTGGGTTTGCTCACCCTGTGGCCCAGACCCTAACTCTGTGCACAGCAGACAAGAACCCACCTACAGAGAGCCAACAGTGAACTGCAAGTGGTGCTGCAAATAATCTGACTCAGAGCATGGAGTGCAGGGAGCGAGGACTGGATCTTCCAGAGGAAGATGAAGGATGAGGGCTTCCTGCTCACTTTTCAGCTTGTTGAAAATCTACTGAGAAAGCTGAAAAGTGCAGTCATACCTTGGTCAGTTGTGACAGAGCATGTTTAAGGGAAGTTATTTATTGCACTATTTAGAAAATCCTTTTCTTTTTGTTCTTTTCTCCCACACCTTCCCTTATTATCTTATTTAGTGCCTGTTGGTGTTACTTTTGTCATACCAGTATTGCCTTTTGGCCTAAATCCACCACATTTTTCTAGTGTTGTAACATACAGTGAAAAAAAAACCTGGAGTTAGTTTTTATTTGGCTTTTTTTGTTTGTTTGTTTGGGTTTTGTTTGTTTTGTTTTGTTTTTTTTTCTGGAAATGAGCACTAAGAAACAATTTAATTGAAGTACTTCTTAAATCTGGAAATGGTTTTGTGTTCATAGACCCCCTGCCAGAACGGGGTAGTTTTGCTTCCTTTCATTTCCAGTGTCCAATCCACTTAATTTGAGTTTTCTGAAAGTGGTACCTGAGAACAATTTTCTGCATCTTTATTAATGTTCTTAAATGAATTCCTTGACTTCCAATGTGTGAAGCATATAATAGCTCCCTTTGGGTTTCATAGACTGAGTTTATTTTGTCCTAGTATCCCTCTACTGGGCAAACCCTTCCATGCCTTCCTAAGGAAGGCAATTTTAAGCACCTTTCCCAAGAGGGACAAAGGGCAGTTAGTGAACCTGAAGCTGATATTCACGTAATTTTTAATTAATCCTCTAACCAGTTGGTGGCAGTGAGATGTGACAGCAGGCTGCCCGGATCTGATAGACCCTTACAAAGATGTTGGGTTTTATAAAAATGACTAGTTAACAAAACTATTGAAATACATAAAGGTAAGTCTCTAGTTATACAGCTTTATGGCTTTGAATGCAAGGTTTGTATACTAAACCCAGTATTTTTCAACACTTGGAAATGTATCACTTTGCCTCCTTTCTTTGTGACTTTATGTAGAACTATATTAACAGCATAAAATAAATTAAACACTAGCTGAAGAGAATCAGAAATAACTAGTTTCTGAACAATCATCAGAAATATAACCTCAGGTTACATAAAAAAGGAAAAAAAAGGCAGGGGGCGGGTGGGAAATCCTGTTCCATTGGGTCACGAACCAAATGGCCATGAACTAAAAATAATCTTTCTATTGTTCCACAGAATGAGAGTAGAAATTAATATGCTAAGTCTGATTCAACTGAAAGTCCTGATTCTGTTTCTCTGCATATATTTGATGTATTTGGAATTGTACTTAAGACTTAATATAGTCATTTAATGTGGTGGATTTAGATGTGTTTTTCCTGTACAAAACTACATTTTTCATTAAGGAAAAAACACCCCCGACAATATTAACTTCTCTTTAATGATTCCATTAGGTTAAATGAAATAAAATGATGAAAATTCCTTTTTCCTTTCCATAGCGGCCAAATGGCATGATAAAGAGGCATGACTAATCCCTTACCCTAAGGGCTCCAAAAGGGAAGAATAGGGTAGGGTGGGGTTCCTCAGCCACACAGCCAGCTAACTGCCTGAAAAAGGGTTGGATAAGGGCAGAATTTAATACAAAAGGTCAGGCTAACATAATACATTTCCACTGAAAGGAAGTAGAACTCAGTAAAAATTCTTGGTGATGAAAGGAAGGGAGCTGCTGGTATTACTGAAGGATGGCAGACAAGCAAGAGACATTTCAGGTTCCAAAGAAGAGCATCACCACAGTGGTGGGATGTTTGCTGAGCATCAGTCAGTGGTCAGGTTTGGTTTGTTTTTTTTTTTTTTTTTTTTTTTTTTACTCAGCTGCTCATTAGGAACGATGCTACAAGGTTCAGGAGTCCCAGGTGGGCACTTAGGGCTGAATAGCCACTCTGTCATCATGAAGACCCCTGGGACATAGTAAATGACTGTCAGCAGTATATATTTAACCTCCGAGTCAGTGATGCAGAGAGAGGGAGATGTTTGTCTAGCAGGTGAGATATCATTTAAGTAGCAAATGCTGCGCTTGCCTGGTAAAAGTATGGAGCAGTCAGGTTAGCAAAGCACTAAAACAAAGCGCTGCAATTTTCCAGCTCCTTGCTTAGTGTCATTTATACAGAGAGAAGGTCCAGGAACGTGATCCTGCACCAGATGAGACAGGTCTGTCGGAGCCAATATAGTTTGCATCTTCCTTAATCCTCTGTTGCACTCAACATTTTCCTTCTGGAGTTCTTCTTGCCTGTGTGAGGGCTCTGTACAGCCTCGGGCTGTGCTTGCTTACGCCAGCCTAGGGAAGGAAGGCAGTTTCATGTCCTTAATCCTGACACTTCCATGTCTCTGCCTGTAGTCCCTCATGCTTGCAGAAGCATCTCGATATAAAGAGAGGCTAACAGGAGGTGGGATGTCTCTTATCCTCTTATCTGTGTGTGTCTGAAAGAAGGCAAAAAAAGCATCCTCCTCTTTGCATCTTAAGCTGGTGTTGCAATTTCTGTGCCCATGGTGGCAGTCGTGCTCAAAGTGCCTTCACTTGGGAGGTCCATTTACAAAGTCTTTAGAAAACAGTGAAGATTTCATTACAAAAACTGTGAAATCACCAGGGTTTGATGACATCAGGAAGGAATATTCCACTTATATGTTGTTTGTCTTCCCCCAGTCATCCCTTCTTGCATTCATCTGATAAAAGTCAGTTTTTCTGAAGTTCTCTCTCATATAATGTCACTCCCCAAAGATTCTATATTGCATAGGAATTGTTGTCCACTGAGAAAAGATCTATTTGTATTTTCACACATTTAAATGGGCATGGACATATGCTGAGAAAGAAAGAATAAAAAAATAAAATAAAATTGAAAATAAAAATATTTGCCATATCCACATGGTTCAAATTTTCACCAAAATGCCCCTGGTTTTGTATTTTATATCCCACATTTTATGTGAGAGACTGCTTCCCTGCCTGCTGCAGGTAGAGGAGGATTTTTCCCTTGAGCAGAGCAGGAGATGGAAGATGGTTTGCTTCGTGGTGGGGTTTATGGAGTGCCTCTAGTAAATGAATCCGAGAGTCTTAGAAGAGAGCACCCATGGGAAAAAGCAAGACAACCTTGATAGCTACTAACAAATGTTGCTGTGCTTTAACAGGGAAGTAATTATTTTACTAATGTTCAGAATAACATAATTGTAAACAATTATATTGTTTGCACATGACAGCGGAGGGAGATGGAGGAGATTTTAGCTTAAGCTTATAATGTGAAGCTGGAGGAATTAATGGTATAACAGGCAGGGGTTTTGCTTCCTGCTACTGTGATGTTTTGCTGTAAGACACAGAATCAATATTGCCTGTGTGCAAAGTCCAAAATTTGGGGCTTCCTCTCCTAATAATTGTGGAACTTTGGACGAACACCAGCCTGCTGGGCCCATGTCCACCATGGGCTTGTAACTGGTCTGGAATTCCAACCAAACACCTCCAGGGACAAAGCATTTGCCAGCATACAAGTGCCTGTCCTACACTTCAAACCAGACCTTCCTAAGGCTTGTGAAAAATAGCTCTAAAATCCCCAAAATATCAAAGAGATGACCATTAAGATTCTGAATGACTGCAGCCCCACTGGGGCTGCTGGGGAGAGACATGGGCAGTCACCCACAGGATTTGATCTGCTGTTAATCACTGCCACAGGGACACTCTGTCTCAGGGACAGAGATGACCTGTGAGAGTGGGGATTGTGAGGAGGCAGGAGGAAGCATCAGCTGGCTTCCCTTCCCCTAGAGGACTGGGCACCTGAATTCAACAGGGATCAGATCCAGGCAGGGCTGCCTTCACCTGATAGGGACCCCCTTGCCCCAGGCAGAGGAGCAGAGGATGGATCAGGAATTAGGGTGACAGCTTGAGTCAAGCTCCCTTCTGAGAGGTGTGGGTTCAGCCAGGCAGCCCAACCGGTCTGATGGGCTGAAGGAAGCCTGGATAGTGCTGGATAGCAGCTGCACTGCACAAGGAGAGCAACCTGGATAAGCCAGAGAAGTGCCAAACATCCAGCAACGAGCTGCTGTGTGCATCAGGTGAAAACAGAGGCATCTATGGAGGGAGCTTCAGCTTTGCCTTAGATGCTGCTGGCTCTGCAGAGTGTGCAGTGGCCCTTGCTGACACAGCCCTTGCTGTCTCAGCTGCAGATTTACACCCTCCCATTCCTGTGGATGGCAATTGCCAGGGAATTCTGAGACAGCTGAGACATTAATCAAACTATAATTTGAAAAGTTCTCAAACATTTATTGTTTCCTTTACAGGATCTAGGTAGCATAAAATCTATTCTTTTAGTTGGTCAGATAGACTTGAGAGGGAACATTAGGTCCACCCCAACTGGTAAACAAGAATTAAAATAAGCCTTCTCATGTCTTTGCTCTTTCTTTAAGCCTGGTTCACCCTATTTGAAAAACAACTTTGATCCTAGACAAATCTTATGATAAACTACAAATATGTCTGCTTTGGAATAAATCTTTGTGGAGTTTCTGGATTTACATTCATAAAGGCTTAGCATACACTAATTAATTTGGAATAAATTACTCCAGTTGGAACAAGGCCACTAATTCTGGCCACTAGCCCAGATTTGTACAGTGGCTAGCTTAGCTGTATCTTTCAGACTATTCCATGCATTATGGGAAGGTATTGAAATAAATATATTTATATATATCTATTTACACATACACACACATGTGTGTATATGTATTATAATGCATTTTTTATTGTCCATCTCCTAGGTTCCAGTGAATGGCCATCTTATCACATCAGTCAACATCAGAGAAAAAAAGCTCCTCAAGGTACCAGCAAGAGTTTCAGAGTTTACATATTATCTTAAAAGAGACAGTTGTTTTAAGAATGTTCCTTTTTTTAAGGTGGTTTGTTCTTCCTTGGTCTGCTGCACTTAAGAGATGATGCAGGAATATAAGACCGTGTAATTTTCTGGCACAGCCATGCTGTAGTGTCTGTCACTGCCACCACAAGGGGGATGCTCTCATCATCCAAGCCCAGAAGCGGGTGCTGGAATATCCTGTATTTCCATTCCAGCTCTGACAGGGACATTTCCTTGGGTCTGTTTAAGGGTTTTACCTGGGGCACTGAGCACTTGCACTGGTGTGGAGGAAGAGGCTAATGCTTTAAAGAGCTTCCAAGTCTTTACAGCAAGTTCCAAGTTGCCCAGACAAGCTGTGTCTTCCTCATCCCTGAAAGTGCTCAAGGCCAGGCTGGATGGGGCTTTGAGCAGCCTGGTCTAGTGGAAAGTGTCCCTGCCCATGGCAGGAGGGTTGGAACTGGGTGATCTTTAAGGTCCCTTCCAAACAATTCTGTGATTCTGTGATTCTAATTGAGGAGCAGCCCCTGAGCCTGGGCAGGGAACTATGCTTCTGGCAGGGGTTTCCCACCTTGGAAAAGTCAAGAACCACTGTTTAAACATTCAAAAATTATGGTTTAAGGTTAGTGCTATTGTTTCATCAAGCTGTATGAAAATGGCCTCAGCTACTCCTGTGTCCTTTCAGATTAGTGCAAACTACAGATACCCTCACTAAAATTAGGCTGTTCCATGGTTTGAAGGGGGGGAGGGGCTGGGGTGTTTTTTTGTAAAGCATTGGCAGGGTCCTAACTCCTGATTATAGCATTCCTGATTTTAAAGGGGCTACATACTTTGCACTTTCCTCTTTCAGAGGAGAAACATTAGAACTTAGGAACAATGAATGCAAACCTTACTATAGAGCCGGTACCTGAATTAAAATGTAATAACAGATAAGTTAAGACTTGTAAGTCCAAAGCAATAGCTTTTATAGATTTGGAATTTGCAATAAAATCTGCTCAGGAAGACTTTTGCACACACGTAAAAGATTCCAGCAACCCCCTATTCTCTGAGTATCATGAGTTGTCTCCATTTCACAACTACTGCCCTGACTCTTTTTTTTTTTCCAGATGAAACGTAACAAATATTTGTTTTATCTTTCTGCTATCTCCTCTATACTGTAGCCTAAGAAGAAGAGGAAAACACAGTGTTCAGACAAAGAAGGGCCAAAAGATCTGCTTTCTGTGGAAAAAGACAAACTGCAAGAGGAAGAAGGTAACAGAAGATCTGATTCTTCTGTTATCTGATGCATATTACCAAAAAATAACATGGGATGAGATATGTCGAAAGGGAGGCCTTCTCTACTATTCTAGAGTTATGTGTTAGTGGGGAAAGGTGCCAGTTTGAGAGTTATTTCTATCATCTGCTCCTTCCTATGTGTAACTACGTGGACAGATGCTGTTGTGATCTAGTTTGATTACAGAGGAGTAAAGAGAACTAACTCTCTGGGAATAAAATGGATCGAACTCTGAAAGACTTGAATATACCCAAAAAATGTAATTCAAAGGAGCTTAGATGTTGATATAAAAAATCAATATATTTTATTTAATAGTAAAAGAGGCAAAGAGAAAGAAAGAGAAAAGAAAAAAAAAAAGAAAAATAGAAAAAGTGTAGGGGGACAGCGAGAGTGACAAAGATTAGAAATGTGTCACCTCTCCACGGGTCCCAATGACACCTTGTTGCTTCCCTCCATCTGGTCTTCTTGGTGGTGAGGGTCCCCTGCCCTAAAGTATAGAATCCCATGGTTTTATATACATTTGGGCAGGTAGGAATGCCCATGTGCCTTCCCTGAGAGGGGCAGGTTTGACTCTGTCCCTTGCAACACTGTGGATCTCTTGCATCTCCTGCACTGCTCTGGTGCAGGATCTGAGGAGTCCTTTGGGAGGGACCTTTCCTGGGCCATGACACTTACTCTGCTGTCCCTCACATGGATGTCCCTTGGATGTGGCTTTCCCAGGGCGAAGGGGCCCCACAGCTGAGCTGGTCTGCACAGCAGAGGATGGGCACTCACTGCCTCACACCCCAAACCTTTCCTCCTCCCCATTTGGAGCAGGGTCTGTGCCAGCCTGGCAGCAGATAAACCTCGAACGAGGTGCTGGGCTGGGCTGTGGGTGCTCTTCCAGATGTTTTTCCTTCATGCTCTTCCAGAACAACAGTGTCATTTTCCTTAACTCAAGTTGCCTTAGGCAGTTTTAACTCACAGTTCAGGTTTCCAGTCAGGAGGCCCATCCAGGGTGGGCTTTGGTGGTACAGCTTCATTGTGAACTTTTTCTATAATGGGCAAAAGTCCTTCATGAAGATGTTTAAGCCATAAACCATAACATTTCAGTCTCTGACAGGGGCCATGTGCTTTCCTGCCACACTTCCCAGGTCCCGACTGCGTACGCAGGGAGGGCAAATCTGCAGGTGAGGAAGGATCCCCAAAGTGATCAGAGCCCAGTGGTCAGTGGGGTACTTCTTCATGCTCTTCTTCAGGCTAATCCTGTGTGCTCTTCCCTGCTGATACACACATGGAGCAGCACATTGTTGTGCCCATGACTGAGGCTGGTAAAGGTGCTGGCGCAAGTCACATCCAACTTGTAGCACGTGGGTGAGCAAAGCCAAGACCTTCGTTTGCAAGCAGATCTGCAGAGAAATCTGGCAGAGGCCAGCAAGGCTCAGGCATCTAGAATTTCACTGGAAAATACATTGCATCCCACGAGCCCCTCTCTGCCTCCCCCCACCAAGGGTTACATTGAAAACAACAAATTCTAAGCTTTTCTGGGCTTAAGAGATTACAATGTGATTAGTGTGGGGGTCAGAGCAAGAGAAGCCCTTGCTGCTGCTGGACCAGAATCCTTCCTGGGGTCTGTGAGGCTGCTGAGAGAGATGGGGACGCAGCAGAGGCTTTCTTCAAATGGATCTGTAATTTTTTGAATGGATGAGCCAGCTGAACTGTTTCATATGTTCTTCGGGGATGCTTCAGAGAAAGGAAGTGCCTTGATCAGCTCCAGAGGCTGTGTTTTTCCTTCATTAACCATTTTTGTCAGCACCTCCTCTAACCTTTTGTGTCATGGAGAGCATGGACAGAGACAGGATGTGGCCCCATGGATGTGAATGAATGTGTGTGTAAACCAGCTGAGTGGGAGAGAGTGTCCACACTGCAGAACCAATCTTAGGGCATGTTCAGGGCTAAAGGAACCCAGTAAATAGAAGCCTTATTTAATGGTTAAGATTTTCATTCACTTCTCCCTATTGTCAGATATATAAGGTGGTTGATGCTCTGCTGTGACCTCTCCACCAAGGGAATGGGTGTCACATCAGGCTGACACACAGGACAGAAGAATATGTGCAGTTATGTGAGTCAGGACACAACAGACAGGTCTGTGATGGGGATTCCTTATGTAACACATCTCTGCAGAGGAAGCAAAGGCTTCACACAGGGGACATTCTGCACACGGGACATGCTGCATGAGATCTGATGCCTCTTTTACAGCCAGCATCAGACACTTTCAGATGGCTATTTACCTTGGTCCTAAGCAGTAAAGGCAATGAAGAAAGTTCTTTGATAGCTTAAAAATGAACTTTGCTCTGTGTTGTAGGAGTCTGGCAGACCAAGATCAGCAGCCGTGAAAAGAGACACTTAAGGAAGGAAAGGCTGAAACAAAAAGGTAAATGTACAGGCTCAATTCACACACCTGATCTAGTTAAGTTTGCTACCCCTCCCCACACCCCAGCATCTTTCTGTTTGTTCTATTCATCATTTGGCAGCAAAATCCATGCACTTACTGAAGGTATTTACTTAAGAAAAAACAGCTTGGGAGCTTTTACTTGGGAACTTGCCTTTTACTCCATGCTCTCATTAAAACACAGCAGAGCACACAGCATTACCCACAGGACTTTGAAAGAAGATGTCTGTTAGACCATCGATCTGCTAAAGACTTGGTGTCATGTGGGCTTGTTCCTTTTGTGTGGCTTGTCAGAAGTTTTCTGATAATGGATGTATAAAAATATGCACAATTTGCTCAGTTCCAAACAGGTTTTTTAGTCCAGGATTGCCCACACTAAAGAATTATAACAGGAATATACTCTAATCCTAATGAGATAAAATAAAACAACACTTTGTGCTCACTCCACATTTTTCCTCTGGGGATTTCAAGGTGTCTTCTGTGCCTATATACGTATATACTTACACCTATATGCCTTTCTGCTAATTGTGTTATAGGTATTAACCACTATGCAAAAACAGGTCATGGAATTAAGACATTTGGAAGTATTTTCATTATCTATGATAAAATTATCAAAAAAACCTTTGGGTTTATAATATGAGAGTAATTTAGAAGCTAAGATACCAGTTTGGATACTGGAGAGATGTAGCTGGATTGGGAGATGTAGCTGGATATATGTGTTACTGCACTGTCTGCAATAATGCTCTTAAAGTGCTCTCAGATGCTGTATTGAAGGGTAATAAAATTGAAGGGTAAGGGAACAGGAAATGTTGATAGAAAAATATACAGACACGTTGGGATCACTTTATCTATCATTTGGATTATATAGAGTTAAATATCAAGAGTTTAGATTTTTAACCAAGGGTCCTTAAAGGCTAGAGGTGCTGAAGTCTCCACTTTCTTTCCACCAAAGTGAATGGGTCCACATTTCTTTCTTCATGTAGGTTGACCTGTTGTCATCAGTGGTGCCAGCTCCACAGGGTTTAACCCTAAGGTCATGCAGGTGTTAAGGGCTTTGCTGACCTAGGAAAGGGAGCTCAGTTCACCAAGTCTCCTTTGAAGCACCAGAAGTCTTTGGTGCAATCCTGCAGCCTGGGCTGCGCAGAATGCTGAACCCCAAGATCATGGGACATGTACAGAGTAGTGAGATCTGATCTTCTAGGAAAAAACCCTAACCTTGCTGAGTGCTGGCTTCTGTTCCCTGTCAAGAGGGAAAGAGCAGCATCAGCATTAAGGAATGTGAAGGTGGAGTTTATGTCAGCAGTGGTGTCCTCCTCACCAGAGCTCCAGAAAATGCTTTGCTATTCTGAAGGCTGGAGTCATAAAATACTTAAGAAGTCCTTTGGAACAAAAATGTTGGAGTTAACTGTCATTTTAAAAAAATATTCATATGCCTGCACTGATTTCTCTAGCAGCCTTGAACTACCAACATCTAAGAGGTTTGCTTTCTTTTTTCTTGGAGGGCCAGCTATTCTGTTTCTCTCCCTTCACTGCTCTGGGCCCCCAGCAGGACTCTGGAGGCCCTGAGCCTCCCCTTCAGGGAGAGATGCCCCAGGCTACTGTGGTGCCATCCTTCTCTCACTGGCCTTCCTGTTTGCTACTTCAGTGTCCCATCCCAGGAGCTCTGCTTCGCTGTCATCATAGCTGTAAATAATTTCAGTTGGAAATAGTCTGATGGCTTTAGATCAGGCTTTGCTCTGTTGACTCTCCTGAACAAACTCTTCCTTGCAATTAAAAATAATTATGATCCTGTGGTAATGTTTATTCCCGAGAAGATCCCAGCGGAGCACCCCTGGGCAGCTCGGCGGTGATGCCAGCCTTTGACGGGGATGAGAAGGGAGCGGTGTGGCCACTCACAGAGGACACCAGTGGTGGTGGAAAAGGTTCTTTCTTTGCCAAGGCTGAGTGTGGGACTGTGCTGAAGGGCTCAGGAGCCCTACGGGAAGAATCAGTACCCTCCAGGTCAGAAGACGATGTTTTCTCCAATGTAGGTGAGTGTTGACATTCAAATATTGCCAAGGGGAGGCTTCACAAATGGCTGTGTCCTCAGGAGAGTGTAGCCCCACTGACATTCATTCTGCACACACGGTGTTGTCCACCCTGCTTAGACCCTCCTAGGTGTCATTTACTTCCCAGCAATGTGAAAAGAGGGGTCCTTATGGCAGGAATTCCTTGTGGACTACCTGTGTAGTGTTGTGGACTACCTGCTGGGTGCAAGTTGTTTTCTACCCACAGGTATAATTTGTGTCCTTTACAACCAAAGCCTTGCCTTGTGAGGATGCTCACACATGGTCAGAGTTAGGCTGCAGAGTATATCTGTGTATTTCAAAACAGGAAAAGGCAGGGTATTCCTAAATTAAAAGCATTTGATTTTGACTACATTTGTAGTGATAAGTTGAGTATGGTGGCTGAATTGAATGGTATATAAGGCCACATGATTGCTCACCTTCAGTAGCAGTAATCCAGTACTCTGATGATTCAGAAAATGCTCTTAGGTTGCCCTCATGTGAGTTGCCTTCTCTGCTGGAGTCCTTTTCTTGCAAAGTAGAGGATTGATGGGGGAGGACATTAGTACCAGTTTTACTCTAATGTTTTCAAACGGCCAAATTCCAATACATGATGGCAACTTCTACCAGTAGTCCATAAAGAGAGCATCAGTTCAGAAGTCCAGAGAAGTGCCATGCTGGTGTGACATGCATGTTGGAAGTCTGAGAAAGTGTACATGGTGGTGGGGCTGGACTCTCTCTGACCATAAAGGTGATTTCTCCTTGCTTGTTGCTTGGCCAGTAACAGCAGTGGATGCAGGCTTGGAATGACGAGAACTTGGAAGGGCGGTAATGAGCTTGGGAGCATGAGGTAGAAACTGTGAACATGACATCAGATTTTGGGTTACAAACCTGAAAGTTTGTTTGCATTTTAAATGCAGGAACATGGGATATTGCAGATGTAAAATCCTGTCCTGTGACCTTTGGGACATTGTCAGATCTCTCCAGGGATTTAGGTGAGTGGCCTCTTGTTGTACTTCTATCTGAATTCTTCATCACTTTCTTAGCTGCTTGGCTGAAAAGGGCTCTCATTGATAACACATGGGTCTTCTCCCCCAGAGCCATATCTCATTAGTCACTCTCCCTTGCAGAGCTTGCTTGCATCTGCAATCCAACACAGCAGTGTTTTAGGGAGCAACATCAGAACCTTTTATTGAGTGCTTTCCAAACTCATGTACTCATCTTGGAATAAATAAAAAAAAAAAATTGCCTCCCTTGCAGATTCTTTCTGTTAGGTTGACTCACAGAGAAGGTTTCTGTTGTGCTCTGATAACCAACAAATTCAGGGAATTTCAGACCAAGGGAGGGAGTGAATGTGCAGCTTGGAAAGGCTGAGTTAGAGGCTGCCTAGCCAGCAGCTTCTCATCCAGCACAGTGAGGGATTTTCTGCTTGAGCCTCTCCATGCATGGCCTTGAGAAGGATGGAGGATCTCCTCATTTTGCATTGAGTTAAACCTGGCTTCTGGCTTTCACTTTGCATCTTTGCAACTGTCACTTTTCACTGATTGATTGCAAGTGTCCCTGGTTCATACATTCCCTGCCCACCAGAAACTCATATTTGACTGAAAGTTTAGCTGGATGATGAATGCAATGTTTGGTCCTGAATCTGTTAGAGATGCTAAAGACAAGCATAGGTACATATAGATATCTGCGCACAAAACAGTGTGTGTGATGTTAGCCAGAATGTTGAAATCAGCTTCTGAGGCCAGATAAGGCAATTAATATAGCACCTGCCATATTTAACCATCTATTTTCTAACACTTTTTCAGTGGATTCAAGCAGTTTCTAATGTATAAATACTCAACAAGGAGAAATATTTTTTAGTATCTGAATTTATGCAGCAAAAAGTCGAACTGGTGCACAATGGCATAAACCTCAGAGTTCATCACATGAAAGGAAGAAAGGAAAAGTCAGAGATGTGAAAAAAGCCCCCTGATTTATGAAAGATATGAAGAATAACCTAGTCTGTTATATATAGACCTTATAAAGGGGCTAAGGGGAATTATTCAGGGAGGCATGTGAGTCCTACTGGTTGCTTTAGTTACTGAAAGTAATCATCAAAACAACTTTTTCCTCTAGCAGCTCTCTTACCTGTGCTCTTTCATGGACCAATTAATTTGGTAATTATGGATTTCTGTTAGCTTGAGCAGAAGCCTTCTCACTGAAGGTGGTGGGAGTTGGAGCTGGATTCTCTGGATGTGGCCTTTGTTCTGAAGGAACTGCCTCTCCCTCCTTAGGTCCCCAACAGGGATGTGGCAGAAGATTATATTTCTGAATGTTATTAATGTAGCCATTCCTGAGTGAGTTGTTTTCTAACTTGTGCATGCAGTGTCCTCGTCCAGCCTATGTTAATAAATCCACTGTGATGAGAAGCATAGATTAGTGTGTGGCTTCAATTATATAACATCCAGGCATTGTGACAGAGCAAGCAGACAGAGGCATGATTAATTGGTTTTAATAATGTGAATATACCTATGCGATTATCTTTTAGGTTTGGGATTTGGGCTTTTTTTGGTTTAATTTTTTAAAGAAGATGCTTTCCTATGTGCAGATAACGTGAAGAGTAAATCATCTGAGGACAGTCCTTCCAGATGCTGTTGGCATGGCAGCTCAACTTTCCTCCCAGCAGATGATTGGTGGCAGGGGCAGGGTACATCTCTTCACCCTTTTATTGTAGACAAACAAGTGCACCAATGTAGGAACTCTCTTCAGTCCGTTCCCTCAGTCTCAGACATCAGGGTCCCCTTCCCATCTGGCTCATTTGCTGGTAAGGGAGAAATCCTGTGTGGGTTTGGTTTTGAGCAGGTGTGAGCTCAGTCAGGGTAGCAGTTGTCCAGGTGGAACCCTTGAGAAGGGCAAGAAAGTGCATTTTATTTATGTTTTCCCTCAGAAGAAAAACAACCAGTGCAGTAGGTACGGTCTGTTTTGGTGCCTACATACTGGTGCAAAGTGAAATCGGAGCTCCTGGGCAGCAGCACCAGCTGTAGGGGCTGTCTGCAGGCTCCTGTCCTCTCTCCAGCAGTTGCACTGCTATCAGCTGCAGGCAGATAAACAAGGAGCAGGGCAAGCACAGGGTGATCCCTCCCCACAGCCTGCAGAGGGTGGGTCAGGGACTTCCTGAGCCAGAGGCAGCGGGATGGGCTCTGGGTTTCAAAAAAACCCCACGTGTTGGCAGCCAGCTCAGATTGCTGAATTTGTGAGAGGAGTTCAAAGCTGTGTTTGGTTTTCATAAGTGAAGCATTGTGTTTCCCTCCCTCCCATGGTGGTGTGGGAAAGTGGAGCTGAGTGGGTCTTTTCCAGGCAGCTGCAGCCCGGGCTCGGTGCTGTGGCTGGGGGAGAGTCATGGGAGAGGAGGGTGCTTTTAAAGCTACGTGTACCTTTGCCAGAACTTTAAATTTCCTTGGAAATACCCTGAACCCAGATGCAGAATACAACTCCAGTGCGCTGTGGCAATCAGAATTTCAGTCTTTTTGTGACTGGTAATGGGTGTTTTTTTAGTTTTCAAAGAAAGACAAGCATGGGTCCTGAATGGCTGGAATAATTTGGCATGAACAGTGTGGGTATTAGATGACCTTTTCTCTTGACCTTTTGGCCAGGATCGAATGAAGTATTTATATATGCCCCGTTGTTGGGAGGCCTTTCCCTGCTCTTGCAGGAATGATGGCTGATGACTGAGCAAAGCTCTTTGTGCTCTAGCTGCTCTGATTGCTTAACTGCAGGAGAACCCAGAGGAGTGGAATGCATTAAGAAGAAAAGATTGTGGTTGTCTTGCTTCTCTGCCTAGTGGTAACTGAAGCTCTGCAGCAGATGCATCATTTTGGCCATGATTTTATAAATAGCACAGTTTGCTTTAAAAATAATAAAAACAAAACCCCCAACCCTGAGCCTTCCAGTCCTTTGGTACTGTGTTTCTTTTTTTGTGTTTCTTTACCCCTGCGTTGCTGCAAAGGGTGCCTGGCCCTTTCCAACTTTGGACCCGTTGTGTCCACGGGGGATGGAGGGAGGCAGTGTGGGCAGCTCTTCAGCAGCATTCCCTTGCACTACATTCAGCACATGTCAGACTTGGCACACTCTGAGCTTGATCTGCCCTTGCAAAGCCAAGCAGAGCTCTGCTTTTGGAGTTCCATATTTGTCTGAGAGTAGAATGATAGGAGCAAATCCAGCAGCTTGCTTCTGCAAGCATCAGAGCAGAAGTGTTTAGAGGATTCTGTGTGTCTTACAGCTTGCTTTTTTGTCCTGGTATTTTTTTTTTTCCCTTTGAATCATCAGCCTTGATATTGATGCAGGGGAGGGGTGCATCAGGAACATGTATTCCCTGAATTTAGATGAGGTAATGGTTGGCATTAAGGTCGGTGCTGCAGGCAAAATGAGCTCTTAGACAGTTAAACATGGCCTGTTAGCTCTTGCAGGCTTGGGAACTTAAAAAAAAAAAAAAGGCCATTCATAGCCTAAATATGAGCTGGGGTCATTTTATCAAATGCAGAGCAGTACATGTAATGAGTCTCTTTGTTCTGTGCTGGGCTGGTACAGCTGAAGAAGCTGGATGTTGGACTCCTGCCTCTGTCCTGGCTGGTGGAGCTGCCTTGGCCTGCTCCCTGCTCCACATCAGGTTATCTTTTTGTGAAGTACCAGCAATAATAACACCCTCACTTACAAAAGGTTTGAGGTTTAAGTGTTGGCACAACTGAAAGCATGTATACATAGAGGGAGAAAGAGAATAAGTGGTAAAGGGAACTGAGCAATGACTTTTGGAATGTTTAAAAGACTCTCAATCAGGCTGATTTCCAAACAACACACTCCTGTGTTGGCATTCATTAATGAAACACGCTGCTGGTGGTTAATTCTTAATTATTGTCATATCTGGAGTCCTGTGTCCGTTTCTGGGCTCCCCAGTACAAGACAGTGAGGGATATACTGGAGAAGATCCAGCCATGGCTGTGTATGAGCACTTGATGGGGTCACTGCCTATGTCTGGCCCGGAGAGTGGGAAACAGGCAAATGGGAAGGAAGTGAATTTCCACTTATCCGTAAGTGAAAGCTTTTTTTTACAGTGAGAGTGGTCAGGTAACAGAACAGTTTGCCCAGAGTGGTTGCAGACCCTCCACCCTTTCAAAATATTCAAAACTCTGCTGCATTCCTCAGAAACCTGCTGTAGCTGAGCCCTATGTGAACCACAACATGGGATTAGAATCTCCAGAGGCCTCGATTCTGAAATTCTCATTCTGATTGATCTCCTCTAACTTCATTGATTCTGAAATTCTCATTCTGTCATCGGTCATTGTCTCTGCATATTCAAACAATTATTTCTTAGCAATCTAAGCCTTTGTGAGCTGGAGGCATTCAGTGTCTTGGAGTTGAAGCCACATGGTCAGCACTGATGGCTGCAGTCCCAGCAGTCCCACCAGCAGGCTGAGGTGGCCAGGACTCTGCCATGAGGGAAGGGAGCCCCAAAGCGGGAAGCGTTGTTCATCATCTTTTCTCCCTATTCTTCCTTAGTGTTTGCATACTTTTCATTCCTGTTACAAAGAGAAAGAAAGGGGCTGAATCTCTCTGGGTCCTGACATAATTCACTTCATTTTTGTGCCCAGCAAGTGCTCTGCTTTCACCAGGTGCCTTTTTTTGCTTCTTCTGCAGGGTTGTTCTTGACTCTTCCTGACTCTGCCTTGGAAAATTTACTGGCATGTGTTTCCTAACACTCCCTTTGTGTACCTGTGCCACACATCTGCCACTGTCCCTTTGGTGGCATTTATGTACTTCAGGTTTGCTGTCCCACAGAATGCATCACAAGCTGTGGCTGGTTTTGCTGTTATAAAACATGTAACCCACACAGTGCGGCCAGCTGGGCTGTTTTGGAGCACTTGTGTCTGGTTCCAAGGCAAGGGAATACTAATTTTATCCCATGCATTCTGCCTCCAAGTGCAGCGGACCTGTGCTTTGGCAACAGTGCAATCTCAGAAAACCCACATTTTGCTTTGCAAATGCAACATCTCATGACCATGAGAGTCACTTTTTATCTGTCTTGGCATCCCCCCAATGAATCCTTCTTGATTGCCAAAGCAAATTTTCCCCATAACCTTAAAAAAACTCCCGTGTCTCCTGACACTATGTCTCCTGATTCCCAACCTTCCTTCTGTTCCAGAGTTAAAATCAATTTCAATTCCATTGTTTTATGGGAATCAGTAGCTTTTTTCCACTAAAAGAAGTCTTCAGTCTGGGGTTTATTTGCTATTTTGCCTCTATTGAATTATGCTGAAGGAAGGTGCCAGATAAGGGACTATTCCACCCAGCTATTGACCTGTAAAACAGAAATTCAGGCTTTAGACTGGACATTATCTACCCATTTCTACTTAATGTATTACACTTAGTCTACAAGTGATGTCTTGGCAAGGATTTGTGTTAGGGCTGTGTTCACAACACAGTATACTGCCCTTTGCAAAGGGATGGGTTTTCTACAGCAGCCGCAGAACAGCTCGGTGCCAAGGACAATATGCAGCTTACTGAGGGGTTTGCCCTGACAGATGAACCTCTCTTAGGTTTCTGGTGCCCATATTTTGGGACAGCATGCCAAGAGAGATGCTGATAGATTAGAATCCCAGTGTACAACTCCAGATTAGAAAATTTTAAATCCCCTTTTTGGTGACACAAACTTGAGTTTTGTTGCAGTACTTACCGGTTTCATTTTCCAGGTCAGATAATTAGGTTCAGCCTGTACAGCACTGTACTCCACCCTATCTATCAGCAGGCACAGAGGACTTGCTGTCTCCTTTGACCAGATCCTGCTGCTGTGGGGCCCTGTTTGCCTGCTCCCCAACACCCCCCAGGGCACAGCTGTCTGCTCCCCATCTGCTTGCTCCTCTTTACACAGCAGAGACACTGGAGGCCAAGGCTGTTCAGGTAGTTGGTGCTGGGATGGACTTTCTGCCTGCAGAGATGCTGGCAGCCTCCCTGATTTCTGAAGACACCTTCAACTTCGTGCCTTTCAGGATCTGAAAGTGTTTTCATTGCATGGGGTACATGGAAACCACCTTGGCCTTGAAATGCACTCTGCAAATGTTTACTGCCAACAGAAAAGTACAGCTTTGTCTGGGTGGAGTTTGCTGGAGGACTGGGGTGGGTTGCAAGCAAGAACTTAGCTGGAAAATGACATTTAACAGCATTGCTTTTGTAAAAATGAACAGCAGGAATTGCCAAGATGTTGGTCTGTGTTGGTGCTAAAAGAGGTATCACCTCTGTCAGGGCTAAACCCACATGGGGAGCAGGGGGACACACTTTTAGTGTTTATGTTCACAGGAATTACTGATCAGTTTTAGCCTATGAGAGAACTGATAACTCAAGGAGAATCAGATTTTAAAATACTAGAGCATATTCAAAGTTTAAAGACAATGTGGGAGATGTCACTGTAGAAGGGAAATATACTACACAACAGGAGAGATTTTAAGTCAGAGCTTTGAGATAAGTACATTTAATCAGAGCTTTGGGATAAGTACCTTTAATCCGATTTCCCCATCAAATCCAGCAAATTGTAAAGAAACTTATATTGCCCTTAATTTTAGTCTGAGTTGATTGTAAACACTCCTGGGACACAACACTTTGGGAAGGGTAATTCTGAGATGAGACAGAGTCTCCGCTGTCTGGACAAGTTTCATGCCCACATGTGACATGGGTGAGGCATTAACATAAGCCCATTGCAGGCAGTTTGCCATCAAAAGTATTTTTATGTTTAGAAATATATACACAAATGCACTTTTTGAGATATCAGAAGTTAAAAAAATGAAAACAACAGTTGTGGCTTTCCATGTGTTTAAGTTACAGTCTGTTTTGCTTTCACACCCATGAGATCATCCATCAGCAGAAATGCTACCTTGAAGTTCAGGAGACTGAATTCTATTTTGTACTGGAATTTTACTGGGGAATGCATTCAGAATTAGTAGGTCTTTTCCCTTTTGAAGAAGGAAAGACATATTGTCTATAGAGAGAGCATGGATTTTAAACTGAGAAACTTGAACAATATTAATAATCATGTTTATAACATTTGGCAGCAAACTGGTCAGAGCAACTTTTTTGGAAACAGTTTTCTTTTATCATTCCCAGCATGCTTTTGGTTTTGGCCCAGCTTCAAGTAGAAGTTTTTCCATCCAGCTTGGGATTTTTTTTTTAAAGAGAAGTAATCAGCTAAGAGTTGTTATTATTATATGTTGTGTTTTTAAAGTCGTTCTTGCTTAAGTCGTTAAGATTGTTATGTTCAAATTGTTTAAAAATAATCAAGTAGTCCTTTCAACATCTTATGCTGATTTATCTGCTTTTTTACACCTCATTCACTTTGTGTGAAGGAATTAAACTGGTCTGTTTTGCCATCTTGACTGAGGATAGTTTGCCAATGCTTTGTGGAGAGGCAGCTGAGGGCTTGCAGCCAGATTTTCAAAGGTACCAGATGCTGAAAGATAGAGAAACCTAAAAGATTTTGAACACTTTTTTGCCCAGTTCCCATGAAATGATCTGAATTAATGCAGGGTAGGTGTTACCTATTTCATGCCTATTTGAGTTGTATCTTAAGGAGGTTTGGAAATCAGTGCTGGGATGGTGCTTTTCTGGCTTACATTCAAGAAAAGAAAATAGAAAAGAAAGATTAAGTTGAGAATGTAATTGGTTCTATTTTCTGTAAGAAAGAAAACACCAATAAGAGCAATAATGAATACACAAATCCTTTGTTAATATCAATCTTCCATATGAATAATTGCCCAGAGGATGGTGTGTTGCAGTGAATGGAAGAGCCTGCTGTGTCTGCCAGTGTTTCTGGATATGCCTCAATCTTTCTTCATAAAATTAAAATGAAATATTTGACAAGCTATGCTATTAGTTTTGTAAAGCTTGTTTTCTTGAAGTGCAGGCTGGAAGTGCTTTTGTTTTTGTATGTGCTTTCCTGCCCTTTATTTTTTTCTTCTGTCCTGAAGAGTGCTGTCACTAATTGTGAATTGGCAGTCAATGTATACGTCTTAATACATTTTAAAAATAAATTTGTACATATTTTAACACATTTAAGACATGCACACACGCACATCCAAATACCACATGGGCAAGCAAGAAGACATCAGGTACTTTTGCAGCATTTGTGCTACTCGTGAGGCTGGGAAGTAGTATGGGTTTGAACATAACTCATCCCTATGCTTGCTCTAATAGGTGACCCTTCAGTGATTGACCTGGACTCTGACTGGAAGGCTCCCACAGAGGAGTGGGGAAACTGGACTGGAGATGAGGAGCATCAGGCGAGGGATGAGAAGAAGGTGAGGCAGTGCTGTTGATGGCCTGGGAGAACTGGGGTCAGTCTCATCCATGCTGGGGTCTCCAGCCCAGCCCTGAAGCCAGGTTCCTTTGGTTGTAGGGGCTTTCTCATGCCGGGAGGAAGTGCTTGGCATGGTCCCTGCCTGACCTGTCTGAGATAGCTGGAGCTGGGAACACACAGGAAGCGTGAGATGGGCTGGGGAAAGCTGTCTGGTTCTGGGAGTTCATCATCCCCTCGGTATTGCTGTCCTAAGCAGAAAACCCTGGGTGTTTGCACCCTACTGCTGCTGATCTTCTCAAATACCCAGGCCTTAAAAGAGGTGTGAAGTCCAGAGCTGACACAGCTTTCATAGCATCTCCGGCAGCCAGGACATATTTATTTAAGTTTGCTGATAAGAGGGTTTGGTGACAGTGATACAGTCGTACCTTGGGTGGAGATGTAGAAGCAGAAGCAGAAGTCTTGCTGTTTAAATGCTTTCTAGAAGTCCAGGGAAGTGTTCGCTTCGGGCAGCAGTGGGAAGAGCATGCTGAGCTTTTTGCAAGGAGATATGTTAAACTGAGGTGTGCACCCTATCCAGATAGACAGCCCTGCTTGTTCACTGTCAGCACACACTCCTGGAGGTAATGAATTTCCCTGAAAAAAACAAAATTAGCTGCTCCCAGGACCCCTCTTACAAAATCTCTGATGCTTTCAGGATTTGCCAAAAGGCAAAGCAGGCATTCGTTTCTGCCTTTCTGGACCCGAAAGTAAAACACAACAGAAGAAGAAGAAAATGGAAGTGATGGAAGCAAGGGGTGGAGCTGGACTGGGGCATGTGAGTATTTTGTATTCCAAGAGTAGTGTTTGGTTTTCCATGAGCAGAGAGAGATTAAGGGATTCTTCTCTGTTAGGATGACCTAAGGGAGACTTTTCTTCCTCTCTGTCTTCTGGTTTTCTCTTCTCTTTTCTCCCTGTCTTCCCATAAAAAGAAGGTACAAGCACAGTGAACAGCGGAGTTTTGCAACATGGTATTCCATAACATTTTCAAAACACTTTGATTTTGCAGTACAGAATGTTGGAATGCATCCACCTAAACATTTTTTCATCCATGATTAAAACCAGATGCACTCCAAATTTAGTGTACAATTGGCCTGTGTTTCATCTGTAGCTGAATGTCACACAGAGATATCAACAGTATTGAAAAGGTGGTTCCCAAAAGTCAGTGAAGATAAAACAAGGCCACTGTTATACTACTAAAAAGCTTATTGAGAGAAGAATGTCTCAGAGTGCAACAGAGAAAGGATGTGGAGACGTCAGTTCATTTGGGATGGGAAGTGCAAAGGAAGAGAGTGTTGACTGGCTTTTGGACCAGTCCTTGCCTGTGACTGGTTCTCAGTGAAATGAGAAATTGTGGGAGGCAATGCCCAAAATGTCCAAATTGTATTTCATTCACTTGTCATAGAATATGTTTGTCTGGACATGTACAGCTGCTTTTTTTCTTTTCTTTTTTTTTTAAATAATTTGTCTTCCCTCACACCCACTGTGGTCTCTCATGATCCTTGAGACGATTTTGCTCCCAAATCTCCTGCTGCTCCCATTTTAAGGGAAAGGTTTTAACTACCTCACTGACCACAATCCACAAATCATTAGGATATCCTATCAGTTCCCAGGGTGCTGCCATATCACTCTCTCTCTTGCACATGCAATTAGTTGGTTTTGCTTTGTGTGTAACCTCATGAATAATCTCAACAGTGCTGTTCAGACTGCTCAGGACAGCACTGCTTCTTCTGACACGTTTATGATGGGCCAGAAGAAGCTCGTGTTACATGTCAGCCCCAAATTCTAGTGTCTGGTGCCCCAAATGCTGCTGTGCAAGCTCAGCCTTCAGATGGATATAAAAAATGAAATTACTTATGAAGCCAGATCCACAAAGTTTCTGATTACACTCCTTGTGCTACCTCTAGTGTTTTTGTGGACTGTAATCATCTAGTAGTCATTGGGCACATCTTACTCTTCAGTGTCACTACACAATGACAGTACTTTCATCTCAGCATTTCTTGCTGCTCTTCTGTTCACTGGGGAAAGCAAGGTGAAAAATAACACTGAAAGACAATTTCAACACTTTAATCCCCTCTAAAACAAATAAATAAGAGGTAAGTAGATGACATGGCAAACTATTCTAACAATGTAAAAATTAATTTGTCCTGCAGTTTCTTTAAATGCCCCACAACGATGACATTTTCTCTCATATTTTGTACTAGCATATGCTTTGTTTAACTCATATGCTTAGTGAAGCATATTGTTTCAATTAAGCCCCAGCAAGGTTTGCAAACAAGAATGGAAGAAGGCCTCAGGGACTTAAGAGCTACAAAACATAGCAGCAATGCAGTCGGTGCTTCCTTCGAAAAATCCTTGGACATTGTTAATAGTTCAGCCAATAATGGTAAGTGATTGTTTTTGCACATCTGATGAAGTTTCAGAATCATGTGTAATCTAAAGAGTATTCACAAATGCATTTTTAAGTGAATATGTGAAATGCTTCTCCTTTAGCTGTACATTTTAATTCTTTGAGAGGCTTTGTATTACTCGGAGGCTTTTCTGTGACAAATACCTGTTCCTCTTCCTCTCAGAGTTACTGAGCAGAAAAAATAGCTACTATTGCATTTAGTGACAGTAATTTTTGCACAGCTCTTTTCAACATGAAAGAGAAGCAAATATGAGTGAGTCAGAGCCCACTAAAAACAGTGAGTTCTCCCTATGACTTTGAATTACCCTTGAAAGTAGGTAGCCCTTGTAAAACACATCTAAGAACCCTTAAATCCTCTTCATCAGGCAAAAAGCCAACAGTTCTCAGGGATGCAATTACACGTGGAAGGTTTGTGCAGTGTCCCTGTTTGTATGGCAGGTGTACCTGGCAAAAAGGAGAGGAGGAAGAGGAAGAAACTGAAGAAAGAGACTTGAGGGAGCTGTGCAGCTGCCAGAGTGCCAACACGATGGGGCAGACATGCCAATGAGCTGCAAGGATTCTGCTTTCTGCCATGCCACTGAGCCCCAGGCAAGGATAGGCTCCAGGAGACCTCCCAGCAAGAGGAAGAGAAGAGGAACAGTGAGCCAGAGAGTGTGAGTGTGTGAGAGACCAGAGAGAGGGAGCAGGCTGTGCACAGGAGGTGGTTTTGAAACAGAGTGGCTGTTCATTGCAAGCTGCTGCCCTTGATCAAAAGCTGTTGAATGGGGTTTGACTGTTTGCATTAAGTCCTTTCAGTTTTTTGCTGTAGCGTCGTTCGTCAACTTGTAGTGTTCTATGCCATTGTAGAAATAGTCGGGCTGTACCTGACTGATTGTACCTTGGTCCCATGGAGGATCCACCAGCCAGTCTGGTCTCCTCTGGCATTTTTGCAGAGGTGCTCATCGACAGGCTAGCAATGTACAGAAGAAAGCACTGTTCAGGAACAAAGGGAGAATAACACGGATCGTTCTCCAGCCTCCTAACTCTTTTAAATCCTTGGTAGCTGCTATTGTCAGACTTTTGCCTCTTACCTTGCCATATATATACTTTTTACCCCACATCAGACTAGTTTGCTCCTCAAGGAACATTTTTAAAGCAGGTTTTTAACTCGTTTGGAAATATGGTCTAAACCCATTTTTCTCCCTGGATTTCATGGTGGGCTAAAGTTTAAAGTCTGTATGTCCAAAGCATGTTGCATTTGTACTTATATTAGACTGAGGTAACTTTTAAAAATAATTTTTCTTAATCTGATGTTTGGAAGTTTTTTATCATTTTGTCATGTGAATATTCTAATACAAACTAAATTTGTGAATGAAGTTTTTAAGTCAGTTTAGTATTTATTGAAGGGTGTGCATTTCTCCTTGGCAGAAGGTTCATAGTAAGGAGGAGAGTATGTGTTACAATAGAATACTGTGGTTTATGAACAGTGCTGAAGTGACACCGCTAAAAGCAGAAGCCCTTTATCCCCAGAGGAGCTGCAGCTTTGGTGGTAGCTGGGGAAGGGGGAGGTTTCAGACAGTCCTGAGACTGTGCCTGACCCATCCCAGAAGCACTGCCTCAAAGGATGAGAAAGTGTTTCTCAAATCTCCATCTGCATTTGATTCTGTGCCTTTGGAGATGGTGGGGGATGGCTACTGATGCATGTTAATGTGTGCACATTTGTAGGTTTTGGGCTGATGTGAAACTCTTTTCTCTAGGACAGTGAATAACCAGGGATGTCTGTGGCTTTACACTCCCAGAGCTGCACTCCTCTTTGCATTATGGAGCCAGAGGAGAGCTCTGTGCTTCTGCCGTTGCATCCCTGACCCTGATCTCAGCTTGTCTAAGCTTTACCTGCAGCTCAGCACTTTTCCCTGATGGCCTTCATCTGTTACATAGTTGTCAAATTAGCTGTACCCTTCAGAGAAGCAATTAACTGCAGCAATGTATTTGTGTTTAGAGTTTAGCTACTGTATGTTGAAGGGCAGTTTTCTTGTGCAGTGATTTTTGGGGTAGTTAGCTGTACTGTGTGTTCTGAAATTTAGAACAGTAGGGTTGTCTCAGACAGTCAGGGGAGGGGTAATCTTAACTGATGCCACTTAGCAGCCCACTGTCTAAGATCTGCACATCTTGGTGTTTGTGTCTCAGTGTGGGCAAAATATTGGCAGTTTATGAATGAACTGAACATACCAAAGAGCTTTTATCAGGAAAGTAACTGCTTTGGAATAGATGAATAACAAGAAAATACATGGCCTTGCTGGGGGAAACAGGTACAGCAAGTTCAAGGACTTAGAAGATGTGCTAATGAGCATGTGGGTAATGAACAAAGTTCTGCTATCTCTGAAGCCAGTGGAAAACATTAATTGTCCTCATTGGGGTCAGGATGTTGTCCATGGCCTTTGCTTAGCATTGAAGGTAACCTCTGTCATCCAAAAGAAAAAAAAAAAAAAGACATAAAGAGAAGCTCACAAGATCACAAGATTGGTAGGCTACAGATTTCTTCTGCTTTTATTTCTCTGTATCTGCTTGTAAACTTTTTTGATGTCTTTGTAATTATGCTTTATTTAAACATTTTTCAGTATTTTAAATGTCACTGCTTTTATAATAAAAAATTAAAACTTTTGCCCAAAGCCCAACACTCATGAGCTGTTTTATTTAATTTGTATGTGTGTGAGTAAGAGCATGTGTTTTTGATAGAACCATTCAATTTCCAAGCCTTTTCAAGGTACTATAATTTTTTTAAAGAAATTCCCTTCATCTGAACTCTTCTATGTTCAGGAAATCCTTGTGACATTCTTTTGTTGTTGGGATGAAAGAACAATCCAGACTTATAACACTGACAAGCTGACTGAGGTGCTCATGACAAGGAGCAGCAAATTATATTACTGTTTTTCTGTCAATTCTTCAGTACCCCTCTGCCTGACTTCTGTGGTGTCTGAGGCCTGCATTTTCCTTGTGGCTTCACTGTTTCACCTCTGGGAAGTCATCACAGTAATACAAATGGGCTCAACAGTTTACAGCAGCACATTATTTAATACCATACTCTAATGTAGGCCAAAAAAAAATACACTTCTAAAACTAAATATTCTTGATCATAGGCTTATCTAAATAATTGAAAAGCACCTTTCAGGGCAAATTGGGGTGGCACTGTACAACATGCTTGTGTGATTCATCTGTTTTGTCAGCAGTTAGGAAAGGGTATGTTGGCTGCTGCTTGTTTGATAATGCTGTGGCAGTGCCTGGAGCCTTCCTGTACCACGTCCCCCAGCAGTGCTGCTGCACAGGCTCCCAGGGATGTAGAAGTGTTACTCAGGGAGAGAACTGAATCTACAAAAACAACCAAACCAAAACACAAAGCCCAAAGCAACTCTGTCAACTTCCATTCTTTCACTTCCCAATTGTCAGAGGCTGAAAAATCATCACACAGCTTAATAGATGATCTCTGCAGATGCTTTGAAAATCAGACCTTTGAGTGCCTTAAGAAACTCCCCTTTATCACCACATGTTCAGGTTATTGCCTGGTTTCTGTGCTTCTAGGACAGAGGTTATGCAGATCATCAGCCTGCTCTGCTGCTCCTGACTCCAGGAGGGTTAAATGGGTGTGCTGGATCCATGCATTCCCCCAGACTCTGATCTTTGCCAGCTGGAGACTATTGTAAATCCTCAGACAGAAGATTCAGCATCCCCCTGTCAGGAAAATTAGGCCACAAACACCAGAGGTTTATGTCCAAAAAGGAGACAAGAGGAGTCCTTTTACTGTATTTGAATAAAGGGAGAGGCCATGGGGCATTCCCCTGGGATCTCTCAAATTTTTTGGAGGAGGCAGCCTCCCTTTTTATCCTAATTTCCCGGCTGCATTTCCCTCTCTCTTTCCCCATTGGCTGAAGTACTTGAGAGGTACAGACTTCCTAGAACACCTGATACCTAAGATTCCCCTCTAATGTATAACCCTCCCTTTTACTTTTTAATTCTTATGGAATTTATGTTTTTTTCCTGTTGCTTCTTTCATCTTTCAATATCCAATTTCATTTATTAGCAAACCTACAGTTTGTTTGTAAAGGCAAGTATCTTTTTCCATTCATCAATAAGTGGAATCCTTCCCATTATTTTTTTTATCTCTCAGTGCTAGTTTTCTCTACCAGCAGACCCACAGCTTGTTTGTAAAGACAAAACCGTCACTCCTCTTTCCTCCAACATGCTGAAGCTTTGCTTGAGCTATAACTGTCCCTTAGAAGAGTAAATCGAGAGTAGTTGTCTCTGATCATTCAATAACCCAGTGTAGTCTAATTACCAGTTCATGGGCCAGGTCCAGCTGGCACTGCTAGCCTTTTCCCTAAGCAATTTATTAGCTGCTTGAGAGGCACTTGCCTTAGGAACAGCCAAAAGCTCTCAACATGCCTGCAAATGGCCTAGCGGCTGGAAATCAAGCCTCTGGTGCAGCCACAGTGTGGGAGGCGGGATGAAGTGTGGCTGGCAAACATCTATGATCTGGTTAGGGGCAAGCAGCAGCTGTAAATGATGAAATGCACGGCTTTAAGTTTCTACTTTCTCTTAAACTCAGTCTGCTCTATTTTTTAATGATACTTTTTCTTGTGGACAGCCTCTTGAAGGTGGAAGAATGGCTCTATCACTGATAAAAGGGCCATATCCATACATGATGAATCCATAGCATCACAGGCATTAAGATGTGGCCGATTATGTTAGTGACAAACTCCTGACCTATAAAGTTGTGTTTACTTGCAGGCAGACAGCAGGATGCAGATGCAGAGGCTGAAACTTTGCTGCACACTCAAACTATGGTGTAACACCTCCAGGGTTAAGACGGGCAGCCATAGAGAGGAATTTGGACTGCTGTTCCATAATTATCAATAACTGATCACTGTAATTGTCTATAATTATCAAGGTCCCAATGTGCAGAGGCACAGCCAACATGTGCACAAGCTGACTAGCAGGTAGACATGCAAATTGCCTTGCAGGAAATAATTTCTTTACTGTACTTACAACATGGGCATATTCTGTAACATTAAGTATTTTCTAAGGGTAGATGAATGCTGTGAGAGAGGGTTTTCAAGTCATGGGCCACAAAAATCAGATATAGGAAACCCTGCCCTTCTTTGATGGTACTGAACCAGACCCAAAGATCTTTTCAAGGTAAAATGAACTTTCCAGTATGTGCCATCCCTGACAATCAGCCCTGCAGGTGTTCCTGCAAATGGAAGGTCCTCTGGTACTGACTGAACAGACAATGCATAGATCTCGGAAATAACTCCCTGGGGGAGTCTTCTGGGGAAAAGGCCACTGTAAGAGTAATTGACCCCTGTGTCATCCCACCAAGGAAATATCAGAAATTTGGCAAATATTATTTTTCTATCAAACTCTGATTTCTCTTTGTACACAGTTTTCTTTTGGTGGTGGTTCTGTGCAGTGCACGTTACAGGGACTCATGATTATTGAGCTCTTCTGGCAGCAGCAGCAGCCACCTGCGACAGTGCTCCTCCTGGAAAGTTGCTGGCATCCCGATCTGCAAACCCAGTCAAGGAGCCAGCGTGTAAAGAAATAACAACTACTAGAAGGTGACTCCCTGCTTCCCTGAGAAGGTCTTCAGGCTAGTCCTGTTCACCCTGCCAAGATTCATGGAGGGGCAAGTCTGGGCTGAGGGCTGGAAGGGGGAGGCTGCCAGTGAGTACAGGAGATTTTCCATTTCCAGTGCTCCCTGTTGTTCAAGCAAAAGCACTGAGATATCTGAAACTGCAAGGACCATTTTAGATCATGGTATTTTTAGACATTTTCATAGCTCCTCAGCTGTGTGGAGGCTGCTATAAATGAACCACAGCTCTTTTAATTTAGCAGACTTTGATTGTCTAAATGAATACAATAATTTTTATTCAGTGTTTAAGATTTAGAAAATCTGAGCATACAGTGAGTAACCCAGAAACAATCCTGGGCTTAGAGAAATTTTACATCATGCTGTCATATTTTAGCTTATTTTCTAACCCTGACTTTCTGACCCATCTGTTACGAGTTTAAAAGGTTTGGAACTGAGTTAAACTGACTCATACTGGTAAAAGATAATTCATATTGTTGACAGCAATCAACTAGAACAAATAGTACAGAAGTTTGGAACATTACATTAGGAATCCCAAAATGAAGTTGATTAATTCAGCAAACAAGAATAAAATTCAGTAAACACAAAACTCATTGTGATACATTCTTATTACCTTCTAAACCTTTTTACAAGAAGCCACTGATCCTCCAAATTAGATTGTTTTCCTGCAAGATTCATCTTGGAGAAAAGGGATGGTAAAATTTGTTAATGCTGACTTCAGTGCTGGATACCTATGACTTTGCTGTATGAGTCACCGACAGGAAAGTTTCCCCCTGAGTAATTTATATGAGCGTTTTTTTCCCCCCTCATTGATATGTTAATGATTTGCTTTTACTCCAGTACATCCTTATCTTTTTTAAGGAAGCAAAAAAGACAATCCATGCTTTCAACCTGGGTATTTTTCATACATTCTGCACCAGTTCTGTGGATTTTTCTAAATTCTGTTAAGGAGATACAGTCTTATATAGTGCAGTTTCTATGTAACAATATTACTTTCTCTGTGATGTTAAAAAATTTTGGTTTTTTAATCTAAAAATGTTTGCTCAGCATGGAAAATAACTGAGTCTGAGGAGCTAACTAGCCTATTTTTTTTAAGCTTTAGAATGCAGAGTAGCAGGAACATACATAAAGTCACCAGAAAAAGAAAATTAAAACAGGAGTAGCTTGTTCCTGCCCTCATACTCAAGTGCCTTCCACTAAGGATGGAGGAGCTCCAACATGTCCTGCACTGTAACTTTTATTTCCTGGCAAAGAAGCCAATGGACAAGATGTTCCTAGAACTTTGATTGACCTGTAGTAGTGTTGGTCAGATCAATTCATCTTCATTTTTCAACCGCCATCAAGACAATGTTTTCACTATGAAGTGATGTGAACTCTGCCCGAGGTTACATGTGATTATCAGTTCAGGGTCTGTAGGTTTCCCTTCATACAACACAGCAGATGCTGAAACAGAACAGAACCTTATTCTTCAAAATATTGCCGTCCTGGCAATAGTTCAGTGTGTGGTTACAGCATTAAAGCACCATCTTCTAACCAAGGACAGACTGAAGAACAGCACTAAAGGGAAAAACTATGATATTACAAAAAATAGCAGAAAACAGGGCTGCATTGTTTTGACATCTTGAAAGTGTAAGACTTGAAGAAGTTGAAGCCTGGTCTCTCATTTACCTGATCCTAGCTGTTTTGCTGTCACCTTATTAAAATATGATTACCAAAACTAATTTGTGTTTGGTAAAATGTTGCCAGGCTCTCTCAAGACAGAAGTGCAAATCTCCTGTCTAGACACGGGTTTTGAAAACCCTGACTAGTTTGGCTAATGGGGAACACCTCGATATCAAACCCTCCCTACCTGCTGAGAGGGAAGGAGTTAAAATGTCATGCTGGTAAAGGAATCCAAATCATTCTTTTGCAGCTGCTTCTGACTTGCAGATCTTGCTTCCTACTCTTACTGTTGTAGATGCTTGGGTCCTGCATGCCATGGTCTTTTAGCTATTTGTGAGGAAGTTTTATCACTAGTACTCGCTGATTCTCTGAGACTTTGCTCCACCTGTCATGACTGTAAGCTGAGCCCAGAGTTTTTAATATATTTAGCCTCACAAATCCTCTCTGAACTAACAAAAAGGAGAGAATTAAGGCTCAGCGAGAAGGAAGTGTCTTGCGTGAGGTCATCTGAGCTTCATGAGCACGGAAGAACTGCAATCCTTCACAGAGGGCAGGACTAAAATCATTAACCTATTACCTCTTCCCTTAAGTACAAGAAACAATGCAACCAAAATCTTCCTTTTCCTTGTTTTTTGGTGTGTTTTTTTTTTTTTTTTTTTTTGAAGGGAGGAAAAAGTAGAGAGGTTTTTTAATGCAAATTCAATAGTTCCACATCAGCCTATCCTGCTGTGGAAAGATTCTTTGTGATGTTAAATGAGATTCACATAATTTTTCCCAGTATCTTTGTTGTTTGCAGAGTATAACAAGCAGCGAAGCTCAAGGGAATCACATCAATTTTTATTCTGAGTCTGGCTGACAAAGATATGAACACTTAATTAAGATTTCTTTCATCTCATTAAAATAGCTCTGAAAATCTGAGCCTGATGAGAGCTTGATCTTGGCGAAACCAAAGTGTCCAACTGCAAGATCTTAGCTGGAACACTTGCCCCCACAGATCATTTGAACTGGGAGTGGGACTGAGAGGTTTCCAAGTGGACGTCCGAACTTAGAGGGAGGGGCTCCTGCTTTCATTTCTGATTCATTCTAATCCTGTGAATTCCTGTTTCACACAGGGAAAGACCAACAGGAAAGAGAATCTCTCAGCTCCGCCGAACAATGTAATCAATTCAGGCATGCATGCAGCAGGAATAGCTGGCTTAGGCTTCTCAAAGAGCCATCTGTGAGAAAACCGATCTTTTAAACGACTGATTACAACAAAATGCACTTTCTTTTTATTTTTTTTTTACATGGACACGAGTATATTGATTAAAATTAGTCTCTTCTTGCTACATTAAATCAGAGTGTTGATAAATAGGCATCTGTGCACGGGGTTGAGACCATTAGGAGCACTAAAGAAACAAACAATAGTTTATAATAGGACCATTACAGCCGTCTTAGCAGCACTTACAACATGTTTATTCAAAAATGAAATATGCACTAAGGAAGAAAAATACCAACTATGGAACCCTGGGGATTTAAAATAAAAAGGTCATTATTAAAGCTCTTAAGTAAATAATTTCAAACAACTCCAATAACAGCTCACATTAAAAAGAGACTAAGCAGTTAAAACAATCAAATGTGTTAATTGTACAATCTGGAATGTATCAAAAGGACAAGCACTGTCACCCTCATTACCTTCTCATTGTTCAAAGTGAAAAAACTCAATATTAATACTGACATACATCTTGGTGTATATATGCACAGCAAATATTTATGGTTGTGTCTCAGAATGTGCACTGCCAAGTAGGAAATACTTGCAGCTGCAAGCAGAAGGTCAAAATAAACTGTGCATTTCTGCATCAAGAGCTCAGGTCTCCAGAAACCATTGGGTCAGGGGAAGTTTACAGGTCCTGCTTCATGCGGGAACAGGAGACTGTGTGTCTAAGTGGTGGTGAAATTTATCACATACACAAATGAAGACGGCACTTGGATTTACATGTATTATTTCTAAGGAACATATTAAAAAGTGCAGCACCCACAGGTCTCAGTGGAACTAATGAAGCATTTCCATTATCCACTCACCAACAGGGGCTTGAGTAGGGCTTGGAGTCACCAACAAAGTAAAGCACTTCTGTGGACTAAATTTCACCTCTTCTGTTTTCCCTCTGATGGCATATCCTCTTAGCATGTAACACAATCTTAATATTATTCTTTAATCCAAGGAATTAACTCAAAAGAACAGCAAAACAGTTCATGTGAACTAAACCTTCTGCAGCACTGGGTGAATTTCAGCAAAAGCCAGGCGATGTTGGCAGTACCTTAAAGCAGACCTCTTCAGGTTCTGCCCAGGTATCATGGTTTAGGAATGGTACCCCCCAGTTCAGGACCCTCACTGAGACTTTCCAAAACCACACACTGCTCTCTCTCACTCTCTCTTCCCCTTAGGTTTCCTGTTGTGTTGAGATGGAGAATTGGAGGCACAAAAATATAATGGAAGCATCAACGAGATAAGAAACCTGTCCCCACTCCCAATACACAGTACCAATCGACTCCCTCCTCCATGTCTTCTCCATGGGAAGAAATCCCTTTTTTCCCCAGTTCCTGGCAATGACCAGTGATGTGAGGTGGGATAGAATAACCTCCACCTCTGAGCCGTGCTCCTTTCTGACACCTGCAAAAATTAACACTGCCCCAGCTGGAATCGGGACATCAGAGTTACATTACTTACTCATTACTATTCTGGAATTAAGGGCTGTCCATAATCACAAAATCAATTAGGTTGCAAAAGACCTGTGAGATTACCGAGTCCAAACCATGACCTAACACCATGTCAATCAGACTACAGCACTAAGTACCACGTCCGGTCTTTCTTTAAAGACCTCCAGGGATAGTGACTTCTGTTCCATTGTCTAATCACCCTTTCAATGAAGAAATTCCTCTTGCCGTACAGACTAAACCTCCCTGACCACCTCCATGAGGCCAAGTCCTTTCATGCTGTTGTTACCAGTTTCCTGGGAGAAGAGGCCAACTCCCCCCTGGTGACAACCTCCCTTCAAGAATTGTAGAGAGCGATAAGGTTCTCCCTGAGCTTCCTGTTCTCCAGGCAAAACACCCTCAGCCGCTCCTCATCAGACTTCTGCTCCCGACGCTTCACCAGCTCTGTTGTCCTTCACTGGACATTCTCTAGAACTTCCATGTCCCTCCTGAACTGAGGGGCCCAGAACTGGCCGCAGAGCTCGAGCCACCTCTGACCCGCGCTAAGCACACGGGAACGCCTCTAGACAACACAGCTTTCCCCATGTTTTCGGCTACCAAGTTCCGGCGCTTCAAATCCCCGGCGAGCTGCTCCCCGGCCGCCAGGCGGGCAGGGCAGGACCTTTCCTCGCCAGACCCGCCTGAGGGCCAGCGGCAGAGGCGGGCAAAGCCCAACATGGCGGAAAGAGCACCGCCCCCACCTCAGGTGCGGCCCCCGCCGCCGCAGGTGAACGCGGGCGCGTCAGACCCAGAGCTGCTGTGATTGGTTCGTGACGCTGTCAATCACCTGTCCCCGCGGCAACAGGGGCCCGCCCCGTGACGTTCTCCTGGTGGTTGATTGGTCAGTGTGGCGGTGACGCGCACGCCGGGGGTTTTACGGCCCTCGGTGTCGGGGACCGCCTGGAGAGGGCGGGCGGTGGGTCTGGCGGTTGGAGCTGTTCGCTGCCGCCATGACGCTCAAGAGGAGTCGCGACCGCTTCTACAGCACCCGCTGCTGCGGCTGCTGCCATGTCCGCACCGGCACCATCATTCTGGGCACCTGGTACATGGTGAGAGGCGGGGGTGGCCAGCGGCGGTGAGGGCCGAGCTTCGCGCGCGTGCGCGGGGCGTTCGGTTGGGGTGGGGGAGCGGCGGCCGCTCTGAGGGAGCACGGGGTCCCGCTCCCCTCGCCCGGGCAGTTGTTCCCTTTCCCGAGGGAGCACGGGGTCCCGCTCCCCTCGCCCGGGCAGTTGTTCCCTTTCCCGAGGCGGTCGGGAGAAGCTGCACCAGGGCATTTCCTGGGATCACCCGGCGGGCCTCGGGTCCCTGTGCTTTCCTGGGGTCTCCTTCGGGCTAGCCAAGCCCTGCTGTCCCTTAGCAGCTTCCCTTGTGGTTGGAAAAAGAAAGTGAAGAGAAAATTCAGAGCGTTTTAATCCGCGTCTTAGAGAGATTGTGATACTCTTTTCTGGTTTGGCGGGATTGAAACTTTAATACAATGAGCGTGTGCTTGGTAAGGGAAGAGAGTTGGTGAGACTGGAATTTAGGGTATATAATAGGGGAATAGGGTGAGGTACCCTTGTGGTGTGTAACCTCTGAGAGGAAGATGGGTGTCTCCAGAATGAGCAAGAGCTTTGTGGCAAGGGAAGTTCCTGGTTATTCCATGCTCTGTTCTCGACGCAGTGATTGAAGAGCAGTGGAAACAAATTTGGCTCCCAAAACACCTCCTTTTTTTCTGACTGATGAGTGCTTTCTCCCTGAAGAAGAGCTGTGGCATTAAAGATGCAATATTAAAGTTCTGAAGTAGGGCAAAAGAGAAGTGTGAAAACAGTACCAGCAAGTTAAAGGCCTGGTGCCTTAACTTCCCTTGGTTTCCTTAAAGGGGGTCTGCGCTCCCCTTTATTGAAGTAGCTTCCTTATCTTTCCTTCCCCTTACCCTCGTGGGCAGTAAAAGTGAGAGGATCTTTTCCGAAAATTGCATCATAGCTTTTCTGTTTTCCTGAAGCTGTAATCAAAACCTGTATTCTCCTTCCTGTATTTGTCCTTCTCCAGATTGTAAGAAATAAAGGATGCTGAATTTTTGTGTTTATGTGAAACAGCCATGCACAGAAACTGTCTTTAGAAGCATCGGGTTTGATTTTGGAGAGTTTATGGTTTAATTCCAACAAGTACGGGGAGCTCCTTTATTTTTATGCCCTTGGTCCCTCAGTTGGCAAAATAATTTACAGGCAAACAAAGTCGGTGAAGAGAGAGAGGACCCGAGGAAAAGGCAGGGTAGGGGGGTTGAAAGTCTAACAAAACTTTAGGGAAAAGGTATCTCTCTTTCAAAAAGAAATTGGCCAAAAGTCTTAGTGCTGATTAAGTTCTATTATTCGTTAATTTCAAAGGAAAAGGGCCATCGTAGTGTTGAGAATCAAACTTGTTTTGGAAACCTGCATACCACCCTGTGCTGATGGATGGAGTTCAAGAATATGCTTCTGGTCCCTCAAGTAAAAGCCCGAATCGTCAGCAGTAAGGGGGGCAGTAATCCTTGTTACAGAACAAAAGCACCGCGATTCCTGTTCGCGGAGTGCCTGTAACCCCGGGAACTTGCTGGGGCGGGGGCCTGGGAGATGGTTCCCTGGCCACAGACCTGGTAGCACTTCCAGCTTCTACCTCTCCTGCTGTGCTTATGTTTCCTCTTGTTGCGTGGATGCGGCACCTCTTTCTTCTTTCTGAATGGGTGCTGGGGACGGTGAAAGCTGCGCCGGGCACCCGTGAGGCTCCGGCTCCAGGGGCGGAGTGCGGCTTTGATGTCGTGTGACCGCAGCCACTCCCTCTGCTAGAGGGAAAAGTAGAGCCGAGTTCAAGGTAGCAGGGGCCATGCAAAGTGCTTCGGAAGTGCGGACTTTTATTAGAAAAACCCCTGTATGTCGAACACTTTGTTAAACCGTGCGTTGAGTATTTTTTATAATTTGAATATTTTTTGAATCGTTGAATATTTTTTACCAGTTCTCATCTGTCATCTGGGAAAAGATGAGAACTTTTAAGTCTGGCAACAGTTGGCTGTTTGAGCTGAAATAATGTTGTAACATGAAGCTTTAGGTGGTCTTGCCCAGTGCTTTAAATCAGAATTCAACTATAAATTATACTTTTTTGAGGATAAAGTATTGTTTGGACAGTGAAAGTTAAATTTAATTGCTGGCTGCCAAACTTTAAAAAAAATGGTACGGAATGTCAGGTTTTTTAGACATGTTAATTAATACACCATTTAAGTATAGCTCTTACTTAGTCTTTCAGGTTCTTATAAGAAGTATTTCTAAATCAATTAAAGCAAAGATTGCTCTGCTTTTAAGTTATGGTGGGATGAGTAGTAATAACTTTCTCTGTAGGATGGTGTTTTTTGGTTTGTGGGTTTGGTGGGGTTTTTTGTTTGTATTTTGTGTGTTTTGGTTTTTTTTGTTTGTTTGTTTATTTTTAGGATGTAGCTTTATGAAAGGGGAGGATGTTCATTTCAAGAATAGTTTTATGTTACTGAAATTCTTGCTATTTAGTATATAAACTGTTCTCTCATGCAGTGCAGTCCTGAAGGAATTGCTATGAAACTTAAAATGGAGTCTCACAGCAATCTACTCCAGATGTTTTAGTAAGATAAGACTTCTGTCTACTTAATACATATCTTATTCTTATGTAACCGTTTCTTTAGGCATTTTCCTATTCCTTTCTTATTTGTATACTCTTAAATCATGCATATAATTAGCTTTGCTCCTCACTAGAACAGTTTTATCACTGTCTTTGTGTGCTTCTGCGAGTCCAGAGAGAACAAGGACTACCTTCTAAAATGTCTGCTGCTGATGCTGTATGAACAGCGTGTGTCTCAAGCATGGTTCTGCCTGTGTCCTGCTGCTGTTTGTGATAAACAAATAAAAGTGTATTTACCAAAAGTTAAGGACATTTCTGGCAAAATCGTACTCGAGTTCCAGGACTGATAAAGCTTGCTTAGCTCTGCAACACCCACTGCTGTTTGTGTAGGAAGGAGAAAGAAACCTCCTGTTCCTCTCACCATAGTTGCAGTCGTGTTGCTTTGAAGTTTGTTTCTTCCTCTAAACTTTCATACTGGGCACTGTGCTTTCCAGAAACCGGAAGCATGAACACTGAACTGGCAAGAATGGGATCAGAGTTCAGTAAACAGCATAAAAGCCAATCGCATTGTTTTGGAGGGAGGGGCTGGTGCGTTCTGGCAGGGAGCTTCAGGGCTGGAGTCACTGATGCAATTGCCGCTGGCTAGCAGGAGCATGAGGGGGATCTCTGGAACTGTTTATTCACTGAACCAGATTGACAGAAATGAGCCCATATAACTGGTCTCAGTCTAATACTGCTAGTGCTAGAGGCTCTGAAGTACCCTATTTAAAATTACTCTTCTTCAGGTTTTATTTCAGTATATTAATAAACCAGACAAAATCAGAATCACCATCTTGTTGTTTTGTGATTTTTTTATTTTTTTTCCCTTCCTTTGGGAACGTGTCTAGGGAAAAAAATACTGGAAAAGTGAAAGGAAAATTAGTGTAGTAGTGCAAGGCAATTTCCCTGTTTCCCCTCATAAAAGGTTATAAGCAAATTGTAGGTAGGAATTTTTGGCTTTGCTCAAGTCACTCAGAGTGCTTGGGGAAAACGAGACTTCATGTTCAGGCCTCTAGAGAGATGAAGAACTTACATGATGAGGCATAAAGTGTATACTGTGGAGATAAAACTCACTAATTAAAAAGCTAATGCTTGTTAATAGTTCCACAGTTTTTCGAGTTCTAATCATATGGGGAGCTAATATTTCTGTTACCAGTGTGGAATAAATGCTGACTTTCTACTTCAGTGTTTGAAATTTCAGCTATTTGAATTTTGATGCAAACTACACCAAACTGTTAAACTTAGCTATCCCAGATATGAAAATGTAAAATACACTCCTTAAACTACTGCAAAACTAAATTAAGGTTATTTTCATCTTAATGGAATTATTTTTTGAATAAGGACTTGAACATGCATTTTGCCGGTTTTTTTGTTACTATTTTTGATTTCCTAGTAAAAAAAGACCAGAATGGGGCCACTGAGATTTCTGAGGTGTTACTTTAGGGTGCTGCAGTATCCACTGAGTGCTGTCTTGTCAGGTTTGGGGGTTTTTTTTAAGATTTTGTGTGGGTTTTTTTTTTTCTTTAAGGGGGAGATGGTGATGAGTTTAATCCTTGTATTATGCCGCGGCATCCATAGGTTTTGTTTTTTCTGACTTCTCTGTGCAGACATTTGTGAACATATATTTGATTTGCAATGAGTATATATTTAAAAGCTCTAATGATGTTCTGTGGACCAAACCATATTCTTGCTGCCTGTTACATTGATTATTTTGAAATAAGCCTTGTGGTCTTGCTGTTATCAAGCTTCTGGGATAGAAAGGAAGTAGTTAAAATAGAGGCTCTGGCTCTGTAGCTCTTAATTGAAATCCATATGTTAAATGTGATTAATTGCTCAGTGTTGTGATGGATTTGTAAACATCACTAATTGAATGCTGGAAACCCTGAGGTGTTAATTGGCAGAGGTTTGGGTTTGCTGGGTTTTTTTAGATTTGTTTTGGTTTGTTATTATTTTTATTTGGTCTCATTGATTCTAATAGATTGGATTTTGAATGGCTCTTTATTTTCTGTTTTACTTGCATACCATTTCAGGTTGAGAAAATAAACTTTAATGTTTGGAATTGCACTCAGTAACTAGTGAAATTACTAAGGACTTTGGTATGCTGAATTAGGACCACAGATAGAATGAAAATAAAGAGACAGATGGGGAATTACAATCTCAAAATTCTGAGGCATTAATGCTCTTCAGTACTTCTATAGTAATTCAAGTGCTGCTTGCTCTTTATTCTGAGGGAGGTAGCCTGTCGTGGCTGTCAAACTCATGACTGTGTATAAACAATAAATTATTTAGTTGTAATTGAACATGTACTTTTGTGCTTTATAAAGTAGGGATCAATGTTTCAACTGCCAGGGACCTGAACTTTGATATGGGCTTTTGGAAACAAGTGCAGTGCAGAAAGGGATTTTCCAATATCCCCAGTTCACTCAGAGAGGAGGAAATAGAAGGGTTAAAAATGCTTTGAGAGCAAAGGCCAGAGTGTAGAAGGATGAACCAGGTGGGAAATGAGTGTTCAATATGTGTGTGACCAGTGGTGAAGCAAAATAGGCTTTAAAGACAAGAGGCAGGTGAGCAACTTGACAGTTTGCCCTTTAAGAAGTGTCCTGTGAGAGTGAAGGTGCATTTTGAGGCTGAAGATATTGGTAGTTAAGCAGAATTCTTCACTGCCAGCTGTTTTGGTTACAATGTTTTTATATTCCAAGGCATAAAATGCCTTATGAAAATACAAGTGGCTCAAAATAGCTAGAAATTCTAGTGAGTTTATATAAATACATGATGAGATTATTGCATTTCTACAAAGTGACCAACTTTGATTCCACTAAAGGGTTCTTTTTAGCAAGAAGTGCAAATAAGCTTATCACCATGTATCTCTAAGCCCCTGGGAAAGAAAGAAAAAGAAGAAAAAAACCAAAAACAGTGAGGGAGGGAAAAGTTACAGGAACTGTGAGTCTCAATTTTTAAAAGGTTCAAAATGTCTTTTTCTTACTGAAATCTTCAGTGATTGTACACAGACTTGCCACCATCATTGACTTCTGGGACCATGGCAGTAGAAGAAATACCTGGCAAATATTCTTTAAATGTGAGAAACTGCAAACCAGGTTGTTGTGTGTGGTTTGTGGTGGTGTTGTTTTTTTTTTTTTTTTTTTTTTTTGAGGCTAATTAGAAGGGATCCTGCTGCTGGTGGTGACAGTACTGAATACTGATTGGAAAATGCGTGCAGCTTGAAAATGCCATCATGAGGTTTTTTTGTGTTACGCAACCTTTGGCATTTGTCTCCAGATATTATGAACAGAAACTATGTCCCTGTAAACCTTGAATACATTCTAGATGCTGTCAAGGCAATTTTACGGAGGCTTAAGCTACTTTTGATTCTTTGAGTTCTTACTGAAGACATTTCTAGTGTGTACCAAAATGAAGCAACAGAAGGAGTCTCAAGAGCCAGTATGAGGGAGGAGAAGGACTGCTGAGCACACAGCCCATGCTGAACCTGCACACCCTGGGGGTTGATCTTTGTGTGAGACTTTTTAACTTCCCCTGTGGTTGTGTAGACCTTCCTGATAAGGACTGGTTAGGTTTTAATAAGTGATCTGGAAAGAAGAGGGAAATGGTCTCTCTAGCTTATTGAAGCTGAAACATGGTAAAAACCCAGTGATTTATTTTTGTGTTAAATCGATTTGTTGTAGAAAGCAGAGTCTTTCCAAATATTTCTCATTCTGTACCTTTACCTTCCTGGCCTTTTTTAACTGTTTCCAGTTTTCCAGCTCACATATCTGTATGTTCCTCAAGTAGGATCAGCTTAATTACGTTATTTGGATCCCTAGGAACCTTACAATCCCCTCAGTTTCCAGAGTTACTTAGTTGTGATTCACTGAACCTAGCAGGTGCTCCACGCTCTTTGGGTTTAGTAGTGGTTTAACTAAATCAGCTGGAAATTTAACTGTAAGTTGGGTTCTTCTTTTTTTTCCTTCTACATACAGCCAAAGGGAAGAGTTTATTTTTAACTGAAATAAAGGATTATTAGTGGTGTTAAAAAGACCTTAGGTGTTGCAATGTAATTAACCTTGAGGTAACTGTGATCTCTCTCAGGTGGTGAACTTGCTGATGGGCATCTTGTTGACAGTAGAAGTGACTCATCCAAACATGGTCCCAACTGTTGATATCCAGTATGAAGTCATTGGAAATTACTATGCTTCCGAGAGAATGGCTGGTAGGTCTAGAACTCTGCTGGCTGATTGGAATATAAAGCATGCAGTATCATGGATTTGTCTCACACTAGGTTGTCATATATGCATACACCTTTTAATAAATATGGTTATCTTCTTTTCTGAATTTCTCTTCACTTATTCTGGGATTGAATTCTTCTACAAGAATAAAAAGAAAACTTTAACTATTATTTTAACTTCCATTTTATGTCCAAGCATCTTAAGCAATGAGATTTCTTGGCCTTCTGATGCTTCAAGTTTTGAAGTATGTATGGAGACATCTCTGATTCACTTTCTCCATAAACATTACCTGTCTTTGCTCTCTAAGTAAAGCAAGCAGCAGAATACAAGTTTAAAGACTGTTCTTCAGAATTTTTGGTCATCTTCATACATCAAGAAATACCTTAGAGCACCTGCATATAAATTTACTAAGAAGACACTGTATCTTTCAAAGAAGAGTGGAGGAGCTGGGATGCCAAGTATTCGAGTGAAATGGGAGGGTTTCTCTAAGATTCACCTGCAGAATAAATGAAAAAGAAGGCACCGTGAGAAGAATTAAGCCCACTTTTCACTCTCTGAGTGTATGATGTATAGAACTGTAATTGGTGTCAAGCTTTTAAATATAGTATCTGTAAACTTGTGCATATTCTTTGCTTCTCTTCCTCAGTCTGTTGTGTTACATGAAAACTTGGGAAAGGTCAGATTCAGCAAAATTAAATAGTACAGTACAAAACTGGGTTTTGAGCATTTTGGATTAATTGTTCATGACTTCGGGATCTCTCAGTTCTGACCTGTGACTGTAACTCACATTTACTACTGATGAAATAAGAGTAGTAGCAAAGGACCAAGTTCTTCATGAGGCTAAGATACTAAGTAAAATCACAGCAGCTGTCTGTAAAATGTCATATGATCTGTAAAGGCTGTTTGTATTCTTGGTAGCCTTAAGCTTATATGAGTGAAAGATGCTCCTGAAGGTGCTTTCTTCACTCTTTAGTGTGAAATCTATCACATGCTTTTGACTTAAACTCTTATTGCTTATGTTGGGATCTGGGTTAGAGGGTTTTGTGTGCATGAAAGAACATTACAGGTATTATTGTACATCTGTATATTGTGAATAATAACTCCTTGGAAGGCAACCATGTTTACTGGTGATTGCTGAGACTTGGGTCTGATGGTCACAGTGCATTTCAGACATGGGGGGAGGGGTTTCTTTCTTCATGCCATCTGTGTATGGTAGATACTACCTTGCACTGAACTGGACATGTATGTGCTTCCACAGTTTCTTTGCAAATTAATTGCAGAGTAGAAAGGGTTCTCAGTTAATCTTTTTCAAACAGGAGTACCACAACATTTTGGCTACAATATTGCTAAAAAAACATAAATTTACCACATCTATAGACTTTCAAGCTGGTTTCTTTGTGTTTAAAAAAGAACAAGTATAATCTAACTCATGGAAAGCACCTGTGCTTCTGTCATCAGTAACTGTGATGCACAAGGAGAATCTTTATCATGAAGCTTCCCTGAGTGTCCTGGATTTTGTTACAAATTGGTTTCTGTTCCACTGCCTTTTCTTGCAAGTAGAGGGATACCTTCCACACAGTGATTTCCTGTTTTCCTTAGTGTTACTGAAGGAGCAGCGCTGCTCCCACTGCCAATGACCAAATTACGTAACCACACCATTTTCAATTGTAAAGGTTGATACTGTGCTAGTTTCACTTAAGATTCTGTCCAGTTGTAAAGTTAATAACTCACATACTTTCAGCACTGACACGTATTGTAGATCAGCATCATTATGGTGCATTACTGTCAAACTATGTCAGTCTTCTAATTTGTGTTCCTGGGCTTTAGGCAGGCTTTTGATTAAGGCAGAGGGGCAGAGGGATTTTTCCAAGTAGTTGTAGGTTTTCTTGAACCAGATTTTTTTTTTTTTTTTTTTTTTTTTTTTTTTTTTTGTTAGAAAGGTTCTGAACTACTCTATTCTGCTGCTGGTAGTTGGCACAGATGAGTAAATTGAGGTCAGCTCATAGTAAGGGACAAAGCTTGGGTACTGTCAGCTGCAGTGTGACAACTTCTGGAAATGATTGATTCTTATTGTTTTTCTTTTAATGCAGAAAATGCCTGTGTTCTGTTTGCTATCTCACTCCTCATGTTCACAATCAGTGCAATGATGGTGTATGGTGCCATTGCTGTAAGTATATTTATAATCCATTATTTTAAAATTTCCACTTGATTTTTTTTTTTTAACTAAATAGCTTACAGGCTACTCCTTTCTTCTATTTCTTAGCATCGTGTAGGCTGGCTGATCCCATTTTTCTGTTACCAACTCTTTGACTTTGTGCTCAGTTGTCTGGTTGCTATCAGCTCTCTAACCTACTTGCCCAGAATCAAGGATTACCTGGATCAGTTGGTAAGTATTCAGCTCAAGCTGATATTTTACCTTTGAAATTAAAGTTTGTTTTAATTAGATCAGTGACTGAGTTACACTTCCCTTCCTGTGCGTAAGAGAGGAATTCAGCCTGCAGCAGCTGCAGGTGGTTATGGTGGGAATGATAGCTTATCAGAGGTGGAAGAGTTAAAGGTGTCATTGCTCCCTAAAAGGAAAGCCAGGGAGAATAAGGAAAGAATTGTGATGGGAACTACTGGTTTAAACTGTGTTGGCTACAACTGGACTTGGAAGTGTGTTTATAAACCATTGAGCAATGGGGCTCAGTGGTAAACTTGCTAATGCAGATTAAAAATGTGTTGACCCTTATTTGGTAAGGAACGAGGAGGGAAGTGTAAGGATTCCCACAGCATTATACATGGAATCTGAGATTCCAAGCTTTCCTTTTTATGATTTGTGTCTCTTCTCAAGTTACAACACTTTCTAAGGAATCTTCAGTGGAGTTCTCACTAACAGTGCCTGTGTTTTAACTGCAGGAAGAGTTAATGCACAGAGTGTACTGTCAGCAGGAACCACAAGCTCTGGCTGGCTGGTGTTGCAATCTGTTCAAGCAGATGTTTAAAAACAAGTCTTTTTTAAAGCAGATCAAATGTTAGATTGGTTTGAGATTGTTTGAGAGAGGCTTTGTTACTGTGGTCAGGGAAGGAAAAGAGGCAGGTTTGCAGAAGCTCTGTTTTAGCTCCCCCAAGTTTGGGGGTGGCTTCTTTTGCTGCACACCTGTGTACTGCAGGTTGGCCTAACAAGAGGTGATTAACAGTAAATCATTAAAGAGTTGTGGAGGACCGTAAGTACAAATACTGTCCTGTAGCTGTGAATAAGAATTCTGTGAAGAAGAATCTCTGTTAGCATGAGACTGATGAAGTGACTGGGGACACAGATTGTACTATAGTGATATGTTCTTTTGGGACAGAGGCAGGATAAATACTGTGCTTTGTGGGAGGATAAAGAGGAAACTTGTTAGAAATGGATTTTTTTGTTTCAGGGGAGTAGTTTGCACAAGGGTTTGTTTCATTTGGTGTGAAGTTTGGATGTTTTTCTATCATATTTGATTGTGTAGTGTTCATTCTTATCTCTTCCCTTTCTCTCCCTTCCCCCCCCCCTTTTTTTTTTTTTTGTTCCCCCCCCCCCCCAACTAGCCGGATTTCCCTTACAAAGATGACCTCCTTTCTTTGGACTCCAGCTGTCTCTTGTTTATTGTTCTGGTGTTCTTTGTTTTATTTATCATTTTAAAGGTAAGTTAAAACTTAATCATGTGTCTGTTGCAAGAGTTTAATAAATATTTAGATACTGTCAATCTGAGTTAATTCTCAATGCTGAATTCAGAACCCAGCTGTCTTTTGAATCCTGAGGTAAGAACTTTGAGCACAGTTGTTAGGATGTTCAGTTCTGGTATGACTTGGGTCTAATATGTTGTACTGGTGCCTTGAGCTATCTTGTGCCTGTGCAGTGGGGTGTGCTTATGCAGCTCTGCCCTTCCTGAGTAGGAAGGAGGAATGCAAAAGACTTTGTCTATGTGGAGATAATTTTAATATTTGTAATTAAGCTTGTAGTGAAATAATATTAATGCATACAAGTTTCTAAATAAAAAGTTTAAAATCTCTCACTGTGCCTAAAAAAAAAAAAACAGGATGCAAGTTTTGGAAGGAAGATGATGGAATGAGGAAATGTATGAGTTTATTTTAGATCTGCATCTTCCTCCCTGCTGAAGGGTGATATTGCCAGTTACTTTATTTCTGAAGTTGTAAATAATGAGGCATTAATTTGAATTATAAAAACACCTGTGTAGATAAAGCACATTAGAGAAATGAATTGATAATATACCTTGGCCATGATACTATTCCTTTATTGCATTTCATTTAAGAAAAAATGAAATTGAGAGAGTAGAGAAATCAGTAAAATTCTTTCTGGGGGGAGTGGAAGCCCAGGACAGTAGATAACCCTTGTGTATTGATTGGGAAATGAGGTACCTTCTGTACAACAATGCTAACTTGCAATTGAGTGATTTGGAGAGGTTAATGCTACACAAATTAGTAATTAAAAAATCCCCTAATCCTCATCATATCATGATAGTGTTTCTTTCTGCAGCAGTCAGTGTTGACTTGAAGTTCAAGATTCATTGCTCTACTTTCTCCCTGCTGCCTCAGTTGAGAGTTTGAGCCCTCTCCTTCACACTGGCAGTTAGTTGGAGAAATAGTGCTAACTGGGGGAGGAGTGGGACTGTACTGCTGGCCTCTCCTTCTCCTGGCTGGTTTGGGCTGAGATCCACAGAAGTATAAGCCAGTGGGAGATTAATTTGATTAGCACTGCTGAGGCAGACAGGGAGATCACTTGAATGGATCTGTGAGTTCTTTTGCTAAAACCTGTGTGGTGCATTCTCTCTGAGTCGCTGTGACAGCAAAGCTAAATGGAGAGCAACATAGGTTGTGGCCAGGTCTGTGAAATAGCAACCATTCCTCAGATATGTATTGCCTAAATTCATTTATTATCCTCTTTATCATAGGAATGTAATCCAACATCTAATTTCTGAATCAGCCAATGATTGAGGTGTTTAAAAAGAGAAATCTCTCTTTTTTTCAGGCATATCTAATTAACTGTGTATGGAACTGCTATAAATACATCATCAGCAGAAATTTGCCAGAGATTGCTGTGTACCCTGCTTTTGAAGCTCCTCCACAGGTAAAACCTCTTTTTGAGATAAAAAGAAGCAGTGTCATTAATTTTGAAGTAGCAAATCACCCCATCCATGTATGTTTCCTAGCCTTATCCAGCTTTCTAATGAAAGACTGGAAAGATGAAAAAAAGTTAAAGCAGCTAGTTTTGTGGTGGGTTATTTCTTAGCGTAATTCTGATTGTCCTTAAAAGGAGGGTCTTCAGAGAGAAGTATTTCAATGTTTTCCTTGTGGTAGAGGAAAGCTTTGATTGCACTAGTCCAAACATTCCTTGCTGCTTTGCAAAGTCAAGATGCTGTGGGGTGTGGAATGGATGACCCAAGTTAGGCACAGCAGAGCAGTAAACTGCTCCTGCACCTTCTTTCACTTTCTCCTTTGCTTACTAGTAACAGCAGTAAATTCTTAAAATCACTTTGCCTGCAACAGAGGATTTAAGTTGCCAATGGGCTGTGTGTACTTTTGTTCTTTATTTTTTTTTCCATTTGAAGTCTTTTGTATTAATCACTTCAAAATGTCTTCTCCTTAGTATGTTCTGCCAACCTATGAAATGGCAGTGAAGATGCCTGAGAAGGAACCTCCACCTCCCTACATACCTGCCTGAAGCAATTTTTATGTTTATTAACATCTGTACCACCTTCCTGGGGTTTTTTCTTTTAATCTTGCAAAACTGCTTATGTAATAGAAATATTCAGGGCTTTAGGAGCAAACTGTTCTGTTTAAAATAAGTTTGATATAAACTTACTAAGCAAAACGCATCTGAGAGTGATTTAATTTGCTTTAATTTTTGTTCTCCCTAATGCTCTTAAACATTTTATTGCCTTAGGGCCTTACACCTGCAGGAACTTATGCATGTGACTAACTTGTGGCTTTTAATAATACCAACTGAGCCACTCTGATTGAAGTTAGCTGTGATTGTAAGTGTCTGCAGGATTATGCCCTTAATTTATATTAATTTTTTGTAAAGTAGTTCATAAAGACAATCTGATCGTGAGTAAAATGACAGTTTGCCTTTATCCATTTTTTGGAAGGGGAAGGGTTTGAATGTGGTATATATGTGACTTTTTTACTTTGCACTTTTCTCATATGTTATCTTACCTTTTATTGTGTTGGTTTTTTTTTTTTTTTTTGGTTATCCTATGTCTTGAAACAGTATTTTTGAGGAACAAGTGAGGGTGGCACAAGAGTTCTATTACAACGAGCTGGGAATGCAAGAAAAATAAATAGAAATGTGGAAGATGGTTGCATGCTTCTAATCTTCTATGTATTTTCTTCTTTGTGATAAATGATACTTAAATAAATCTTTTGTAAAATGTTTACCAGTAGTGTTGGTTGATCTTTTTGATGGCTTTTTTAAGTGATTCAGTGTGCTGCAGGCAGTCCAAAATACTTAAGAGGTTTAGTGGTTGATCCATTCTTCAGTAGAAGTCCTTAGGTGGCTGGAGAACATGGATTCTCTCTAACACACAGTCCTATGTTAGAGCCTTTGCAGTTCAAGTACTTGGTTGACTTCCACTTGTTTGATTGGTACTTACCCATGAGCTGGGAAAAGGAAATTGTACTGGAAGCTTTGAGCCCTCGGGCAAGTCTGATGTCTGGTCAGCTCAGGCATTAAAAGCAGGACAGACAGCCAGTAGGACTGCAACATTTCCATTGGAAAATGTCCAGAGCTGTTGGAGATAAGCCATAACTTAGTGATGTTCTTCTACAATTAACAAAATACTCCAAACAAAAAAAAAATAACAAACTACAAACAACTTTATATTCTTTTGTAGTGAGAGCTGTACGGGTAAAAGATGTAGTGATTTAGTATGTCTGAAGAAATAAAACACTTCTGCTTTGGAAGAGAAAAGGTTCCATATTATTCTGATTGAGAGGGGGACTACTGACTCATGATCAGAATCCAAATTTACTGTGAGCTGCATACACTTACATATAATTTTTAGGAAGGCTAGTGGTTTTTTACTACATCCATTGGGTTAAACATCACACAGACAAACTACATTTTTGCTTAGTTCTGTCTTTTTTCCTGGTGCCAGTCTTGAGCCAATCTTCATGTAATCTGTAAGCTCTGTTTGCTCTTGCCAAGGCATTTTGGTTACCAAACTGCATGTGCTAATTAAATCCACAGTACCTGGTGTTAAATTCTGGAAAAAGGGGTTCAAATTGTTACCATATAATCTGTGGGGTTATTCCTGTATTTTCACTGGGTACCCTGTACACATTTAAAAATACCTTGTTAGGGCTGTGCTGTCAGCAGTAGTTTCCCTATTAACTTGGGTAGCACCTGTGGGAGCTCTTGAACTGCAGTGGTCTGAGCCCCCGCATGCCGTTGTTGTGACAGTGCTGTCCCTCCTGGTTACCCTGAGGGGTACCGAGCGTGGGCACAGTGCTGCTGGCAGCTGCACTGGATCTGGACTCCCACCGAGACTCCAAACCTGGGGCAACTTTAGGTGCTGGCACAGACTGCTTCAGTGTGACTCGGGAGAGGGGAGGTGAGAGATCGTTGTGGTTTTGTGTGGTGTAAGAAACATAGCTGAAACTGTTGGGTAGTTGGGTGCTGCTCAAACACGGATTCCAGTACACACTTTGCTCTGGGTCCCTCTCCATTAAGAGAGTGTGTGTGTCTGACCATGAGTGGGCAAAGTGCTCCTGCCAAGGGCTGCCTATTGAGAGTGTCCAAGTGGGTGGCTGACCGTGTTGTGAGCAGTATTTGGCCAGCAGCAGGCACTGCCTGAAATTTTTCTGGGGTGTGTGCATGTGCTCATGCTCAAGAAGCTGCAGTGTCTTTTGAGAGAAAAGTCCTTGTACTCCCCTGGAGCCCTGTCCTGTGGCTTGAAGGGTGGTGGTCCTTCTTCCCTAATACCGTTTGCAGCCTTTGGGAATCTGATGGTGGCCTCTTCTACTGTGCCTTTCCAGTAGAACTTGCTGAAGTGAGTCAGTGCCTGCCTGATCCTGTACGGCTGCGGGGGGTTGATGGTTCTTCTAAATCGAGGCTTCCTGTGCCCCTGATGGAGGTGACGGGAGAGAAGATGATCCTGCAGTACAACATGATACAGATTTGGCAAAGGTGTCTTCTAAAGCGCTGTGCTGGAGATCAGGGTGCCTTTGTGCCCATGCCGCGCTTTCCGTTAAAGCTCACTGCAGCTGCCTGCGGGAACTGGCAGGAGTTCCAGCGTCAGGAACCAGCCGCAACGCCCTTAAGCCAAATTTGGCCACGGAGCGGGCAGTTCCCTCGGTGATCACACTGGGAGCTTTTTCTCCCGTTCTTTGCAACTACTGTCCTGGAGACTGAAATGCAAAATTAGCCTGGACCAAACGCTTGTGGTGAAGGAAGAACGGTGTCTCAATTCCTCCTGCGCCCAGGTTTGAATCCTGCTCTGGCCCTGCCTCACATTCCCAACGAGCCCCTCCAATCGTCGCCCCCGTCCCTCTCCCCGAGGGTGAGCGCCCGTCGGGGCGGGGGAGCGAGAGCCGCCGGCCCGCCCTGGGGAGGAGGCGGCGGGGGTGGCCGATGCCCCCTCGGTGTCCCGTCCCCCTTCCCCGTCCCGGCGGCTTTAAAGGCGGCGCGGCGGGCGCGGGGCCGGCGGCGGCACCACCATGATGCGGGCACTCGGCATCCTGGGCTGCTGCCTGGCGCTGGCGCTGCTGCCGCTGCCCGCGGCCCCGCGGGGCCCCGCGCTCCGCCCGCGACGGCAGCCGCGTCCGGGCGGCCCCGCCGCAGGTACCGCACCCGGGGCCCCGCTCCGCCCGTTCCGCTGCTGCTGCCCCGCTGCTGCTGCCCTGCTGCTGCTGCTGCTACCCCGCTGCTGCTGCCCTGCTGCTGCTGCTGCTACCCCGCTGCTGCTGCCCCGCTGCTGCTGCTGCTGCCCCGCTGCTGCTGCCCCGCTGCTGCTGCCCCACTGCTGCTGCTGCTGCTGCTGCTGCTGCTGCCCCACTGCTGCTGCTGCTGCCCCGCTGCTGCTGCCCCGCTGCTGCTGCTGCTGCCCCACTGCTGCTGCTGCTGCCCCGCTGCTGCTGCCCCGCTGCTGCTGCCCCGCTGCTGCTGCTGCTGCTGCTGCTGCTGCCCCACTGCTGCTGCTGCTGCCCCGCTGCTGCTGCCCCGCTGCTGCTGCCCCGCTGCTGCTGCCCCACTGCTGCTGCTGCTGCTGCTGCTGCTGCCCCACTGCTGCTGCTGCTGCCCCGCTGCTGCTGCCCCGCTGCTGCTGCCCCGCTGCTGCTGCCCCGCTGCTGCTGCTGCTGCCCCACTGCTGCTGCCCCGCTGCTGCTCCACGCCGCTAAACCCCGCTAGCTCTTCCCTACCGCTGCTCATTGCTCGAAACATCTTTATTTCAGACTCGTGGAACGACCAGGTTGCTGGAAATACTTTTTTTTTTTTCTACACAATCTAAAAAAGAGAATTATTCTACCTACAAGCACTGCGTCGGGTCTTTCTTCCTCCCCCTCCTCCCCCCCCCCCCCCATCCATGTCTTAAGCTACGCATGCATGCACCAACATTTCTTCATGTTTTCTCAGCTTCCCAAAGGCAAAACTGAGTTACAAGATGAATATAGAATGATATGAATATACTTGGGTGGGATCCTAGATTTGTCTGGTCTATTACTTCATCCAAAGGCAAAATCCACTATGCTGCTGTGCTTCCTGAGGGAGTTTGTGCAACTTAATATTTTCTCTCTGTTTTCAATTGTATCAGAAAAAAAAGGTCTCTAATGCCTTGGGGGGGAAAAAGTGCTGTTTTCACTTCTACTTTTAAGATACTTGTGAAGATTTTTTAAAATTTAAGCTGGAATGAAATAATCAAAGTCCACTTGATAGTAGCCAGGAGAGGTGTGTCAGGTTCCAAAACAGCCCTCAAAGTATGAATTCAAACTGGACACCTCATATTTTGCTATTTAATGCACTGGTGAGCCAGAATATCTCTTTTAAGGAAATACTCTTGTTTTGAGTTGTCCATTTTTCAGCTGCAAATCCAACCTTGATGTTATAAACTTAGTACCTGGTACCATCAGTGTCAGGACGTGGTGTCAGGACAGGGAGTGGGCATTTCAGTTGCCCGCTGTCACTGTCTTGATTGGTTTTTTCCTTCCTAGAAATGATACTTGTCTCTGATCTGAGCTATGGCTTTTCTGCTTCTGTCTAGATTTATATGACAGTGAGGAATTTTGGAAGTGTGTGTGCAAATGTTCATTTTTACATATAAAATTACTTCATGAGTAATTTCACTTTTCCTTTTGCTCTACGAGCCTTAAAACAGTAACAATTTCCAAAGAAGCCATTTTACATCATCATTTGTGTCTTTTCCTTGTTGGCCTTTATTTCTTCTTGTGTGTTTTGGATTGTGATTTACAAACAATAAATAATTCCCGATTAGCAGTTTATATTGTTACTATCCTAAAAAATATTAGGATCCGTTCTCTGTGTGATCTACTCAGAAGTTTTGCCATTTTATTTCTTAATCTTATAAAAACTGGAATTCAACCTTTATGAAAATAAACAGTAAATATATTTTTATATAACTGCTCCATCTCTGTGTTGGTTGTTACATGAAAACCACAACCCTTTGTTTCAAGGTTAGACATTTTGAAGGCTCAAATGTGCACCTATCTATTAATGCTTAGAAAAAGTCAGTTATTTATTGCTTTTCGAAATTAATATTTAAGACCGTCTAGTATGTTGCTCACTATAATTTGAAGCCTCTTCATAATGGATCAACCAACATCATGTGGCTGGAGTAGTTTGCCATGACAGCACTCACTGCCCTTGGGTGAGAGCTCCTGTCTGTGTAGGAGATGACTGAAGCATTTTCCTTCCTTCTTGGCAGACACTGCCTGTAAGAACCGGCCTCTAGACCTCGTCTTCATCGTAGACAGCTCCCGCAGCGTCCGACCTGAAGAGTTTGAGAAAGTGAAGATCTTCTTGTCAGAAATGATCGATACCCTGGATGTTGGTGAGAGAACAACGCGTGTGGCAGTCATGAACTACGCGAGCACTGTCAAGGTGGAGTTTCCCCTCCGGACCTACTTTGACAGAGCCTCTATGAAGGAGGCTGTGTCTCGCATTGAGCCCTTGTCTGCTGGCACAATGACCGGCCTTGCCATCCAAACTGCCATGGATGAAGTCTTCACCGAGGAGATGGGCACCCGGCCAGCAAGCTTCAACATCCCCAAGGTGGTCATTGTTGTGACAGATGGACGGCCACAAGACCAGGTTCAAGATGTGGCAGCAAGTGCCCGGACAGCTGGCATCGAGATCTACGCGGTCGGGGTAGACCGAGCAGACATGCAGTCCCTGAGGATAATGGCCAGTGAGCCTCTGGATGAACACGTCTTCTATGTGGAGACCTATGGTGTGATTGAAAAGCTGACATCCAGATTCAGGGAGACTTTCTGTGGTAAGGGGATCAGTCCAAGAGAGTAGTGTAACTTGGCTCCTTTTGACTTCTGCTGCAGTTCTGCTCCTTAAGAAAGAAGTTTCTCAGAAGTGTTATGTATCACATCTAAATATTTCCTTTACCATCCACTGGACAAACAAGCCAACCTTCTTTTTCAGTGAAGGCCAAGTACTGACCTTCCATTTTGAATAGTGACCTTAGTGTAGGTAACAGATGTGACTCGAATGGACCTCCTTGTCCAGTTGGTCAAATTTAGAGAGAAAGAGAAATCACAGCAATCCGGACAAGGTTTGACTGAATATATTTACTGAATTACTGAAGGTACACATCAGAGCTCTGCAGGCTGCATTTTTCCTTTCCCATCTTGCTGGGAAGCAAGGAGGAAGGGATTCCCTATAGGTCCAGAGTAGGAAAATCAGCGTGGCAGGTAAACCACTGCACTGGCTTGAGGAATTTGGTGCAGGATAAAGTGCCCAATGGCGGCAGTAGGTCGTCTCAGGACAGGCTTTCACTCCTTAGAAATTGCTGGGCTTTTCCAGTGTGCCAGGCTCACATCTCCCTCTGTTTCTCTGCAACTTGATTTAGACAAGGAACTGTGGGATGGGATGAATTAGCTTCGCTTTTCCAGGGCTGATCTTATAAAAATGCTGTATGTATTTGGTTTAGGCTAGAACTCCACTAAAAATGCTAGGCCAGAGTGGGCTATTACTGTCATTTACAGGGAAAAAAGGTCATCTGGAGTATTAAGAACTGCCTATTGATAGCTGTGACACAGCCCTACTCACAAAAATCAAATGGCAACTTTCTGACAATTAAAAAATTTGTGCAGAGTAGATTTTTCTAGTGAATTTATAGGAAAATGACTTTAAAATAAATTTCCAGCAAATAATAGGCAAAACCAGGTATAAATAACATTGTAAGAAAATTAAAATTACAGCCAATTCTTTAGGAACTTCTGTTGGCAGTGTGTTACTTTGTTATTTCAGAACCTTACTAAAAATTACCACCACATCTTTTGAATATGTTTCAAGTGAATAGACCTCCTTCTCTAGGTAGGAAATAAATGTGTAAGACCATCTGCAGACAGGACACTTTGCCCACTAATTAGCATAGGAAAAGCCTTGAGGTTTGGCTTGACACCATGTTGTGCTGCTGATGTGACCAGATCCTCACAAGTGCCCACCTGGCTGGACAGGTATGTGTGCTGTGAACACAGCACTTATGTCCACCTATGTTCTTGCCAAAGCAAGTCCTTTCATAGCATCAAAGAAAAATCTCTGTTCTTAAGAATAAACTTACTGCTAATTGTGCTAAAGTATAGAAACTATTCCCCTGAAAGGCTGGAGGGTAAATCAGACAGCTCACACATGTACACTTCCAGTGTAACTGTCGCCTGTGTGCAGTTTGCCAGAATCTGTGGATTCATGAAAAAAACAGGGTGAAGAAAAGAGTCTTTCAAAGGACTTCTACAAACCAAATGAATCTAATAGGGTCTTGTAAGACAGTGTGGTAAACAGGATCCCTTTCCAGCTCCTGAGTGCTTTTTGGTCAGAAATCTGGACTCACCAGTGGCAATTAGGATTTTCTTTTGCTTTGACCAAGGTAATTAATTTGTTTGTAGGGTAAACTGAAAACAGGAAAACTAATGTACAGGAGAAAAATACTTGGCTAAGATCAAGTTCTTGACACATTGAGAACATTACTCAGTATGAGACCATCCCAGAGATGGAAGAGTCTTAGCCTTTACTCAAGGCTTAGCTGTCCAAGTCAGTGGACGTTTGACTTTCCTACCACAAAAATCTGACCATTTGAGTCTGAGCTTCTCACTTATGCTTGAAAATATCACCCAGAGATTTTGTTCATAAGTCATGGAGATTGGTTCTCTTATTCCCAAGAGTGTAGCACAATGAAAAGGTGATGTCTGTGTTTCAAAAGGTAAAGACAAGACAACTCTATCAGCCTTTTTAGTAGACTTCTAAATCTTCCTTGTTTTAGAAAATGGGAAATGTTACCATTTTGTTGCCACAAAATTGCCTTATTTTCAGAAATACATGATAAAGTTCAGGCACTCTTGCTTCTGATCTTTTATCTCACCAGTATTGCTTTGGAGATTGATTTTACTAGTAGTCCATACCCACAATAAGACTAATTAGTAACTTCTAATCTAAGTAAAAATCTTAGGTAAAAACAGATCTGTTTTCCATTTTTCTCTCTCTAATTCCTTCCTTCCTTCCTTCCTTCCTTCCTTCCTTCCTTCCTTCCTTCCTTCCTTCCTTCCTTCCTTCCTTCCTTCCTTCCTTCCTCCCTCCCTCCCTCCCTCCCCCCCTTCCTCCCTCCCCATTCTTTTCTTTGCTGAGTTCTCATTTCTAGTGTAATGTAACTAAATGCTTAAAATCTCTCCTTGTGGAACCCTTTTCAATACATCTTTTCTCCTGCCACCTCAGGTACTGAGTTATTACAGTGCTGTTTATTACCTCTTTCTCCTGGCTACAGAGTGGTGCAAAGGACATCTGTAACTTGTGACAGCAACACAGCACTGACATTTACTACCACTAATCCAGCAAATAGTGCAAGATGTATTTCTGTAGGCATGAATGATTAATGCCTGCTCCTTTCCTCTGGGATGACTCTCTGTCAATGCCCTTTGTAGCTGTGAACGTGTGTGCCCTGGGGACCCACGGCTGCCAGCAGGTCTGTGTGAGTAACGGGGCATCCTACCTCTGTGACTGCTATGAAGGATACACCCTGAATCCAGATAAGAGAACCTGTTCAGGTACTACTCCTTTGGAAAATGAGTTCAACTAGAAAAAGAAAGAAAAATTAACACTATACTTGGATTTGAGATGCTACTTGTGTGCTTTTGCTGAAACAAACTTATTTTTTAAAAAAGTCTTTTCCAATAATAAAAATTCTAGAAATGAATAATAAATAAAAATCAGCTGCAAGTAATGATGAGATGTAGTTTGATTCTATCACCATCCTTTTTCTTGTGCCTACAGATACATTCATTAGGGCCAGATACCAAAACAAAGTCTTCAGATGTAGTTACTGTAGATATTTTCTCCTACCACTTGTTTTAATTCCTTCAATTACTATTGCCATTTCTGAGCTGATTCCAAACCAAAATATATTAAAAAATGGGAAGGTGCACTCCATCCCAAACTGCTTGTTATTAACAATGAGTTATTTCTCTTACATGCCTAACAAGCTGTGGACATGTGTGCACCTGGGATGCACAAGTGTGACCAGATCTGTGTGAGTAACAATGGATCCTATGTCTGTGACTGCTATGAAGGTTACACCTTGAATCCAGACAAGAAGACTTGCTCAGGTGAGAATTAAAAGCTACTTGAATATATGAAACTCATGGAGATATGGACATGTTTTCTGTGAATCACCCTAAAATGAGAACTCAGCTGTAGTCTTTTCCTTTGTTCCAATAACAATATTGTATTTTTCCTTAAATGCATTGATTAAAAAATGCAGTTTGGCACTTATCTACCATTTTATGGTCTTCACAGAATTCCATAAACATTTTTAGCTGCTTCGTCTGACATGGGTTAGGTTATTGCTCATCTCACGTGGGTTTTTAGCTTTGTCCCTACTGGGGACGTACAAGACTGTTGGAATTGCTGATGAAAGACAGAACTGCATGAGATGTGGTGTAGTCATGTCTTGCAGCATCTGCCTCCTCCATTAAATAATTAATAACTGAATTCAGTAGTCTGCAGCATAATATAATAATATAGTAAGACACCGGTTAAATCATAATTAAACAGTAATTACAAATGTTAGGCATTTAAAGCAATGAAGCATTTGGGAGGGATTAATAGATTTATTTCATAAACCATGGCTCACCACAGCCATGGACATGTGTGCTCCTGGAAGGCATGACTGTGCCCAAGTCTGTCTGAGTAATGATGGATCCTACAGCTGTGGCTGCTATGAAGGATACACTCTGAATCCAGACAGGAAGACTTGCTCAGGTAAGGAAAAACTGTGTTCCACTAAAAGGAAGCAGCTTTGAAAAATCCAGCTAATTTATGTTATTTTTCTGATAAATTATCCCAGAGTTTCTTTACAACTCCTGAAAACTCAGGGTGATTTTTTTTTCCATATGTACAGCAGTAATTTGAGATCCTTGTCTCTTCTGCAGTTGTGTGAAGCTTGTAATTGGTTAAGATTAAAATGCCATTTGGTATTTCCTTGAGGACTTCACAGTATTTTCACACCCATGGAGCATGAATTGCCACATCTAATATGTGATGTGGACCACTTCTGTCAGAAAACTCTTCAGTAAAGCAGCAAAAGGGAACAAGATAAGGGAGAGCATCTCATGAGCTGGAAGAGAGATCATAGTCTGTATGAGTGTGATTGCTCTTTCTGATGGATGTGTTTGGACCTTAAAAAACATTCCAGCCTTAGAGCTCTAGAGGATGGAGGGAAATGCTCCTTCTCAGTGCTGGTCTCTTGTGGAGAACAAGAGCATAGATGTAGCTGGTACTTAGGAATGTACACATAAGTATATATTAGCTACAAATTAACATCTATTCTATATTATCTTCACTTGATTAGGGTTTAATCTTCACTCTGAATTTCTTTGGATGTCTCATTTGTGATTTATTCAGGGAAAATACTTTCTTTTCCCCACTTCCATTAGAATCCCTTTCCTTATTATATTTTGTATGACAAACTGTTGAATTTAGGCTTCCAGTTCCAGGAAGTTCCTAGGCAAATCTCTCAAGTTAAGTCACAGGTCTCACATTTCAAAGAGGTGAAGCCAGAGAGCCTCAGTATTTCTTCCTGCCTAGGTTAGGAGCTGATTTTGTAAATATGGTGCCTAGAATTAGCTCTTAGCTGGCATTACAGAGAGGTTATAAACATGTGAGGGAATGAAAATTCAATTAGGCCTCCCCTTTGGGGGGGGGGGGGGGGGGGTCCAATCCCAAATCTCATTTCATAGCAGCGATTCTCCTTCTGCATACTCTAAATTATTTTCTTCACATGCTTGCTTTTTTTTCCTTTTGAATCTCATTTAGCAGTATCCTGCTAATGAATTCCTAACCATCCGGGTCTCCGTGGAAATTATATCACAAAGATGTGCAAAAAATGATGCAAAAATAGTCTAGGTCTTTCTTTCTTTCTTTCTTTCTTTCTTTCTTTCTTTCTTTCTTTCTTTCTTTCTTTCTTTCTTTCTTTCTTTCTTTCTTTCTTTCTTTCTTTTCTCTTCCTCTCTTCCTTTCCTTCTCCATCCTTTATTTTTTCTTGTGCCTTACTGGGCCTTCTTACTGCAAAGATATCTAAATATAGGAACTCCTTCTCAGCTTGCCCTTTCAGAATTGACGTGTTAAATTTGGCAGAAAACGGCAACCTCACACCTAAAGTGCCCACTTTGTAACTGGCAGTGGGTGTCACATCTTTTTTAGCAGCCACATATACTTTTCTGTTTATGGTCTATTCACTCCATAAAACACTGTCTTCTCCAACTCAATTAGAGCTGAAGTAATGCCAAATAGTCTCTTAAAATCAAGATATTTGTTCTCTGAAATTTTCTTGGATAATTGTTTTGTAACTTCATCACTTCTGGTTTCATTCCTTTTGCCATCTGTTACAGCTGCAAAAAAGTGTTGCCATTATTCCAAAATTTTGTACTAATTTTGTGACATTAATAGCCAGATAAAAACACACTCTGTGCACCCTGTTCTGGTTAACAGCACACTGACACGCAGTAAAAACATCCTGGTTTGGATCCAAATGAAGATCCATTTGAGAATGGGAATCACTAAAGGCTGAAGTTTGGCTACGGATTCACATTTTTCTCTGAAATGCCCCCTCAGCTGCCGACGTGTGTGCACCTGGCAGGCACGACTGCGAGCAGGTGTGTGTGAGGGGTGACCTGCTCTACTCCTGTGACTGCCACCAAGGCTACACCCTCAACCCAGACGGAAAGACGTGCTCAAGTAAGAGAGCAGATTGCTGATCCTTTTCTAGCCATGTCCTCCCCAGCTACCTGCATGCATTGCAATAGCTCTCGTTAGCATGTGAATATGTTTGTATCTGTCTGGGGAACTTTCAGGTGCACAGGGTGTTAAAAGACAGTAGTTCTAAGTCACTCTGCCTTACCCACTTGGAGCAAAATTCAGAGATACAAAGAACTTTATATGTAACAATGTTAGTAAATACTCACCATGCAGTCTTTGTCAACTTATAAATAAGGCCTTCGCTAATTTATGCAATATTCAGCAAACCCAGAACTGAGAAATTGTTGAAGGGAGAAGAGCTGGGGTTAGTCACACACTTTGCAGTACTGTGGAATGATGGTGTGCCATCGTGCAAGAGAGGTTGAGGTGACGTGCTCCCCTCCAGGCTGAATTTCATCTTGCTGCTCCTTTCTTTAGCTTCTCAGTGACTTTCTGTTACAGTAAAAATGTAACTATTTCAGAAGCATTTCTTTCCTTCCCAGTCTCCTTACTGTAAAGTTATTGTGTATTGGAAACCTTTCCTAGTGTGCCTTTGGAGCTGATGTGGCATTTCACATCTGGTGGGGTTACACAGCTGGGTCGGAGGGAGCAAGGTCTGAGGTATCCCTTGCGTTAATTAATGTATTAATCCCCAGTAAGACAGTTGCTGCTCCATGGTGAGATCAGTTACACATCTCAGTAATTCCTGATAAGATTCATAGAGGATAGGCTCCCAGCATGGAAAAGCACTGGTATTGGGAATTAAACATTAAAAAATGTTATCATGTTTTTTGGATGACTGCTTCTCCAAAGCACATCCTGTGTGAACTGGTGTGTGTGCACCAGGAACCCATGACTGGCTGCAGGTCTGTATGAGTGGATTAAAGACCTGTCATTGCTCTGAAGGCTTTATTTTAAATTCAGATGACAAAACATGCTCAAGTATTAACTTAATGTTGGGGTTTTTTTTCTGAATATGTTTATTTATTGAAGCAACTCTTTTTAATGTGTTAAACATTTTTAATCTGTTTGACAAATGGTGTATCAACTCACAAGCTCCCAGGAAATATAATCCTTTTCATTCTTTTATGTCTCTTTCCATGAATATTTTGAGCTAGTTTGGTCCTTCTTGTTTAATTATAGTAATATATATACTGTACTTAAAACTAGTTTAAGTTTAACATTTCCTCTTATCATCACACATTTAAGGACTCACTGTATTTAAAAATTCAATCTTTCATGATCTGCACTTCTGAAATGGGACTAACTGGGGGTGTTGGCAAGGCAGGGTTCTGGGACACCTGTGTCTGGGATGTGAGCCTCCACTGCATACCAGCATTTGGAGATGGCTGGAGGGTCCCAAGGGGAACAGTACTCAGGCTAGAACTACTACAGTGCTAAACCTTGTATTCTTGGCCTCTCCTCCAGGCTCAGTGGGGCAAGAATGAACTCACCAACAGTTTTCTCTTCAGATGGGCAATACTGGGATCAAATGTTGGCAGAACCTCTCCACAGTTTGATGTAGAATCTGAAGTTAAGTTGGGTAGGAAGGGATCTCAAGAGGTACCTAGCCCAGCCCTGGTTCAGAACAAGAATAACTTGCCATCACATTAAGTGGATGAAGACCCTATGTAACAGTACAGTTTAAAAATAGGTGGATACAGACAAACACCATCTGCAAAAATAGTTTCTTGTTGGTCTGGACTTGATCACAAAGGCAGTGTAAAAACACAGCTTTAAGATATATACTTTATATATAAATAAAGTATTTATAATTAATAATAGTTATAATATTGTATATTTATAAATAAAGTATTTGTATATATATAGCATTATACTTTTTCCGAATCCCAGTGGCAAAAGGAATGCCTCAGATTTTGAATATCAAATACTGTAAGACTCTCAATTTCACAGAAGGACTGTAGAATTCAGAGTACCCTTGGACAATTGCCAGAGTTGGTTGGAAAAATAATTTTGTTAAAGTAGACAAAATCCAAGGAGGATCTGTATCTGTCACTGGAGAATTTAAATGCAGACATAAAAAGTTAACTGGCAGCTGGTTGGAAACCAACCATGTTGGTGTGATGTTTTGAACTGGCCTTCCTCCAGCTGACTCTTGAACAGCTCTTCTTTGTACATTCACCATAAAGCCAGTGGAATGTTCCAAAGAGGGGAGCCGAACAAATACAGGCTCAGTGGAATCAAGGAGACACCAATTTCAACATTGGCTTTAAGACAGATGAGTTTCTGCACTGCCAGATGTGCAACCTCATAGATTTTGCAGTTTCCTTGCAAAATGGGAGTATTAATGGCATGACTGACAAACAAAAACAAAATCAAAACAAACAAACAAAGAACCTGAAACAGTTCAGGAAAAAAGGGAAATGTACTTGTATATAGTATTTGTGTTGTTTTACTGTTACAATGCTCACACACTATGTTTGACATTGATCAGGTATGAATTTATATATCTAGAGGAAACAAAGTTTATTAATGTTATTGTTGCCTTTGCAAGTAATGTAAAAAAAAAATTATTAAGAGATGGGTATTGCTTATGGGTAATACCTCTTGATAACTTACCGAAAATGTATTTGTAGGCTCTCTTTTAAGAAGGCTTTGCCTTTGGAAGCTTATTGTTCCAGTCTCAGATGTGGATGGTGATCTCACTATAGTACCTGTGCTGCAGTAGTGACATACATTTGTTCTCAGTCTCCAGCAAAGTGGTGCAGCCTTAACTGAATTACTTTATGGAGTAGGTGAGGTTAAATTGCCTTTCCTGCAGCTAGGAACTCATAGGCATCTACTAATGCTTGACTTTATCATACTAAGTGAAATTGTTGTCTCTCTGAACCCTTTGGCATCATTGCTGGTTTTTTGTGAATTATGGAGAAAAAGGAATTCTTGAGGACAGCTGAGGCTAGTCCCCTGTAAGTCTGGAAGACTGAGGTCAAGACCTAGGAACAGTCAGAATGGAAGCACTGCTTTGTTGGTATAGCAGTGCTTGTACTCTTTCTGAAGAGACTGGTAACTCCTCTGAAATAGTAGCTGGCTCCTCCAGCTAGAGGAGGAGAGGAGATGTGACTTTCTGCTAGATTTTAAATTCAGTTGGGCCTATTTGAATGTCATTCCCTCCATTCTATATTCACGTGACATTTGTATGGATTTGTGCCTACCCTCTTGAATCAAGAAAGATACTCCCTATGCATGCATATCGTAAATACTAGAAACCAAGTACTTGTGGAGTGACACAATTAAAGTTGATGGGGAGGCTAGATGGTCTCTGCAGCCAGGTCCTTTCATTTATTCATTTTTTCTCAGTAATGGTCTAATTTAAAGAGTGTAGAGGATCCAGGTAGGCAGGTGAGGAACACCCTGCTCTGCTTCCTTCTTGGTTAGAGTTGAGCTCTCTCTTGCCTGTCCTGGACTATGGCACTCAGGTCCCTGGCTACACACCAGTCCCTGTTCACTGCTGCCCCTCCTTCCCAACTGCCCTGGGTTGCAGTGCTTGCTGTAGTCTCACAGCATGGATTTGACTCCTTCCACAGGATCAAGCATTTTCTTGGGATTTAAAAGTTCAATGATTATAATAAATATACTAAATGCTGTTTTCTCTCTTAGGAGCCATATCAAGCAGTCTTGTAACAACTGAAGAGTCCTGTAAGTGTGAAGCCATAGTTGCCCTCCAGGATTCAGTGACCTCACACCTTGAAGCTCTGTCCACGAAATATATCCTTTTTCTTACATGATCACCAGCGTTCAGCACTTTACTGGTATTTTAGAGGCAGCTGTTTTGATATAAACCAGGGAAGAAATATCCCTCAAAGGAGAAAGTATATTCAGGGTGATTTTAGAAATATTATGGGAAAAAAGAGGTTGTTGCAAACACCACAGTGTTTTCACATTTCACTGAAGAGCAACATGCTACAGATAAACTGAATGCATTTGCCCACATCCCCTAGATTATATGCGCCATGTTGAACTTCAAGCACTGCTCTACTCATAATTCCTGTGTCTGGCTTTTACTGTTACAACAAACACTCCTATTATGTCCAAAACTTTAGAGACAACTTCACCGTGTGACAACAGTCCCATTAGCTGTGGTATTCCTCTGCATCCCACCTACATAGGCAGGCACTGTCCCAGGTGATTTCCAAGCACCTTCTTTTCTCTGAAAATGTGTGAACCTATGAGTATCCTAGGATATAGGAGCATGAGAGAGCTGCAAGGCAGGGTTCTGAGGCTCGAGGCTCTGGCAAGCCTTGTGCCTCTGGAAGATCTGAGGTGCTTGCTGGTGGTGGAATTTGCTGGCTTTTTTGGCTGCAGTGCCCTGTCTGCAGCTGGGAAGAGAAATGTGGTCAGCCCCCAGGTTAGTCATTCCACAAACATGTGGGAGAGAAAAAAACCCCAACCAATAAACAAAAAGAAAGTGGTGAACTCTGTCATACCACAGCAAGCCTGAATGCTGGAATAAATGCCCTCAGATGACATAGCAGGAACTAATAAGTGGAGGTTGAAGTTGGAAAAGCTGTGGTACATCAGGAGGCATAATTTTTAGAAGTGAGAGTGATTGATCACTGCTACAATTTACCAAGGACTGCCACAGATTTTCTTTGCTGAAAATTTCTGAATGCTTTTTTCTGTCAAATGCGCTCTTATTCAAATAGGACTTGATTTAAAGGAACATTATGTCTGTGGTTATCATCCCAATCCCTGAGGTTTCAAAATCAAGGAAGAGTGGACTATTCAAGATGATAAAAAAAGGAGAGCAAAGTAGTGAGTTTTATACGTGAACCCATCATTTAGATAGATACAAGAATTTTTCAGTTTGCCAAAGTTTCTGAAAGGCAAATAAACACTTCTGTCAAGGACACAAGACTTTCCCAGTTTTTGAATAAATTCAAAGTTACTTTTATGAGATCTAATTGCACATACCTCTTCTTGCAGTGTGCTTGGAGTTCAGTTTATCTGTCTGGGAAAAGTGAGTGGAAGAACTCTGATTTTCCTGGATTATAATGTATCATTCTAGAGAATCTAATTAGTTAAAACTGAGCACCAAGGTATTTAAACCTGTAATGTCATCTCAGTTTCAGAGATCAACCTTTCTGCCCCAAGAGGTCATGGTAAGCAAGAAAATATTGTGGGTTTAAGTTAGGAATACAATTTATTACAAAGAACTGAGGCTTTCTTTCAAAGTTATTCTTTGTTCCGCCATTTCTATCCCTAGCATCCTTTCAAGACAACCTGGAAAACATAGCAGAGACCATCACCTTATGCTTCTCATCCCTGGTTATCACCTAATCCAACTCTTTCTAAGAAATTAGGGGTGTTGAGATTATTTGGTAAAATGCCAGATCTTGACAGAGCTCTAATATGTTCAGAAATCTCTGTTTCAAGCATGTTTTGACCTCATCTAGAAAACAGACTGTTTTTTGAAAATGCAGCAATGAGAAAGACTGCAAATAAAACAAACCTTATAGCCATCTATTTTATTGCCCTTAACAACTGACCACTAGAGGAAGTGTCTGAGAAGCTGCAGGCATATCAAGACAGACAGCAGATTGTCTGAGCTATCATTTTGCTTGATTTTAAAATAATTTTTCAGAATCAAGCCTTTTTATTGTTTTCAGGAAGCTTTATTTCACTGCACAGCTTACGAAACAGCAGTTGGTTTATTATTATAGATGAACATCAAGAAGACTTCAGGAAGACAAGAGTCTTGAAAATACAGTGACCCTGAGGATCTTCATGTACAGTCACTTTATAGCCGTGGAACTACTCATACATGCTGTGCTTCAGTTTGTACTGCAGATACTGCTTTTCTGTAGCAATTGCATTTTTTATTCTACTTCAAAGTAAATAAAGGAAAAAAAGAATGAATACAGTATATCACATATAAAACTCTGAAATGGCAAGGCAGAATGAACAAATGTGCCTATGTCTTCTTTCAATTAAATGGGAAAGTAAGTTGGGATCTTGTAACTTATTTTAATAAAATACAATATGATATGCATATTGATGTTGGAAGTTATTTTGTATTCAACCTAAAGGACATGTGTTATGAAATAAAGGATGTGTGTTAAAAAACCCAAGGATACAAAACTTCAAAGACAAAGGAGGCATACATGAAAGAAATAAACAGAATACTGCCCCAAGTCACATGTGTGAAAAAAGAAGTATTTGATTTTAAAACATAGACGCCACTGGAAATATAGATAAAAGATTGAACAATAATTTCAAGTATTAATAATGTTTAAAATGTAGATGAATGAAAGACATCCCAAAATTTAATACTTTTAGCCTGCAAGATTTACTTATCTTATTAGTAAATCATTCCTGTTGCCATTACGCAGACTTTACTGACACTTCACTTGTGTCAATCAGGCTTTTAGGATAAAACACACAAGCTAACAGTTAAAAAAAATTAGTCACTAAAGGAATCCATTCATTTTATAGACTTGGTATTTATAATCATCCAAATACTTTAGAAATTATATTTCAATTAGGAGTCAAAACGACGGTGATTTTTAATGGAAAAATCCCACATATTTTGTAGACCCTTGCAATATAATGACACAAAATATTGTATCTGGTAACTGGTTTGCCAAGGACATATTAAACAACATCTGTACTTGTTTCACACCCTGCACATACCACATTCAAGCACGTTCAGCTATGTTCACTTCACTGCACATGGGAGTGCATGACTTCAGGTATGCCTACACAGTAATGTTAAGCTGGAATATAACACTAAATAGCACAAGTGAACGTGGGACACAGCTTCAGCTGCAAGGGCTAAAAATGAGACTATAAACCCTCCAAGAATGAATGCTGGATTTGGCTGTGTTTGGTATTTTGTGATGTGTCCCTGTACTGATATTAATTTGCTGTAGTTAGCAATTAAAGTTAGTGTGGGATGTCCTGGCTATGCTACACTTGCTTCCTCAAAGTGCTGTGCATGCATTTCTTTTATTATTATTTTATTTCTCCAAGTCATGGAGTTTTATATCCAGCACTTTACTTTGCTTACTTTCATGTCCTCTACTTAGGCAGGGTATTATACAGGCATTTATGGGGCCAGAAGTATGCCTTGGCCTCTGTAATTGGTAAGAATAAACAAGTTGTAAATCTAATGCAAGACTTTTCAACTTCTTGGCAATTGGGAAGGGATGACATCAGACCTATTTACACTAAGGCCAGTTGTGAGATGAGATGTAAAATTTTATAGGATAGTGGAAAATTATCCTGGAGGCCAGATGCATCTTGCAAGCTGTCAGCTGGGCAGGCTTTGATTCATGCACTAGTATTCATAGCTTCATTTTGTATTACATATGATTGTATTTACATTCAATTCCTCTGAGCAATTACCTGCTTCACTTTGTGAGTACCATGCAAAATTCCAAGATGATATAAATGATTTGTTTAAAATAGGACATATTGTTGTTCAGAAAAACTGGATTTATTATCCAGTATGCTACAAGCCAATAATTACGCACTCAAAAGACACTTGATTATTTATATTAGAGTTCTGTACCCAGGTCTGGGTGCTCAGTGGTGTTCCAAAAATCAAGTGCATTGCCTTTAAAAATTTTAAACTTAGTAAAACACAAAAATATAATAAAATATCTCCCTGAATACCATAAAATTGCAGTACAGATTCTATTTTTTTCCATGTGCAGTTCATGAGTCCCGAGTCAGTTTCAGCTTTGGGTGGGCCTTCTGTTAATACCACCACAAAGTTGGAGGAATACCTTTGGTCTGCGTGTAATGAATTCATGAGCCCAGTCCTTTCAATTCCATGGCTCTGTGTGTGGTTAGCAGTATCTGACAAGATCCTTTCCACTTCTCACCTAGCAGAGCATCTTTCCAGGTTTTCAGGTAGACTTGATCTCCACGCTTCAAAGAATATATTGATGACTTGATTGGGATTGCTGATCTAAACAGCAAGTACCTGTGTAATAATCTCAGGGTTTTATTTAAAAACAAGAGATAATCTGATAAAGCTTCCTCCCCTACCACATCATCTGGTCAGTTTTTCCTGTCAGATTCACGTGTTGTGGTGAACCATACAGAATATCAAATTTTTCTGGATTTCCCAGTACAACCTGGCAAACTCCTTCCAATGTCTCAAATCAGTGGTTGAAAAAAGAACTGTTACATAAACAGGGTTTTGGTGTGCCCAAATTCTCTCTGCAATTGGATGAAATGCATCACTTCCTCCAATGTTACCATCAGTACTTTCCTGGTCCCAATTATCACTATACTGATTCTTAGAGAACCCAACAAATGTACACCCTCTTCCTCACTATCCACTTTCAGACACCTTTTCCTTATACAGCAATCAGAACAGCAGCAAGATAATCTCTTTTTCTCTTCCATTGTCATTAACACATTTGAATCAGTCACCAATAACCTGCATTTCTTTCTTGTTTTATGACCATTTCTCAATGAGAAAAATAAATCCACACGATTTCATCCCACTTATCCAATCTTCTGCAAAACAACAGCTGTAGCATGTTATTATAATGTTCCAATTTCTGGCCATTTTTCATCACCATCCAATTTATTATTTATTTTATATATTTATATTTTTTATATCATTGGGTACAGTATTTCTTTAACTTCCACTTTGTAAGAAAAAGTTCCACCAAATTTGTCCCAATGGTTCAAAATACATCCTAATGGAGAACAAGGAGAAGGTTTAACAGATCGTCCCATTCCACATTACTACCCAAAAAATAGTGTGGTTTTTTTTCCCATGGATTCATATACTCCACTTGTCACTGTCAAGCATGTATGAGTTTTCCAAAATTCTACTAGACAATACCAATTCCACAAAATTATATCAACCCCTCTTCTTACAGTATACAGTCTCTTTTCATATGCTGCATCTTTGAGTCTCTTACATGCTCCTGGATGGGGAGATACTTGCAAAGTCCCTGATCAAAAGGCCAATGGGCATGGGAGTTACATAGTGCTACAAGTTACACAGTTCTCTTTTTAATTAGTGTTATAAATGAGAAACAAAAGGTCTAAATATTTAGCAAAATTTAGATTGCTTTATTTGATACAGACGGAGCAAGGAGCACTGGGGAACGTGAGGGGTCACTGCCCACTCCACGCTCCCTCGAACCTTGGTTTGCAGCTCCTTTTTATAGCATGGTTTTCCTTATAGTAATCAATAATTGTTATTTTTTTGTTGTCATAATTCTGCCAGGTAAGCAGTGGTGGTCAAAAAACATCCATGGGACTGCTGTGTGAAATCTTCAATTTGTCAAGTAACCATTTGGTTTTGGTAGATAAAGAACAGCAGAAGTGGGAAGTCTGGTCTTAGCAGATAGGTTGCAATTGATTACACAAAGGCAGGAAATCTGATTTTGCAAAATCTTTCAGGCTGTGGGAAAACCTCATTTCACAAACTAGTATCAAACACAATTTGCTTAGAAAACACAATATTCATATCAGGGGGATTTAAACAGAATGGTTTTAATCATATATTTCCCTTTATCTAGTTCCATGTCTTATCTAAGTATTCCGGTTTAGACGAACTCCAAAACTTTATGATTAACACATATCTTTTATCAATTGTCACATTAGCATTCTACCTTCTGCTGGTTAATGATTCTTTTGCTTCTCATGCTAATTAGTCCGGGTGCTCAGTCTTTTTTTTTGGGTGGGTGGTTTTCTTGGGTCCAGTGGTTGAATTCTGCCCCTACCAGAATTACCCTTTTACCCAGTCAGAGTTGTTTTCCACACAGTTGCTAAATTGACTTTATTAGTTTCTTTCTTATCTTGGGAGTTCTGCCAAATGTGGGCCTTGTGGCTCATAAATTCTGTATTCTTTGTGTCCATTATCAGTGTGACATCCTTCTTCCCAAGCTTTATTAACCTCCCCGTAGGTCTGAGATCATCAAAACTTGTCCAGCCATAAATTTTAATATGGCAATATTAGTGACAAATAATTTATCTTTCTAATATCTCAATTCCACTGAGAGCTTGTTAGCTGCTGTTTCATGCATTAAGCCTCCTTCCTCTCTGATTAGGAATGCCTTTATACTGAAAGAAGGCGGGTTTAGGTTATTTATTAGTAAGAAGTTCCTTACTGAGGGGTGGAGAGGCTCTGGCACAGAGAAGCTGTGGATGCCCATCCATGGAAGCGCTCAAGGCCAGGCTGGACGGGGCTTTGAGCAGCCTGGGGGAGCGGAACGTGTCCCTGCCCGTGCAGAGGGGCGGGATCTAGACCGTCCTTAAACCCACACCATTCTAAGATTCGAAGTTGATGTCCGTTACACTACAAACACCGTGCCCAGACAACTTGGGGTTCACAAACTTTGGGATTTTTTCTACGTGCAACAGCAGAGTAACCTCCATAACAACGCTTTCTAAACGAGCGGAGCGCGGTCACCGCCGGCGGGAGCCCCGAGCCCGCCCGGGCCCGGACCTCCCCTCACGGCGGCGCTCACTGCCGCCCGCGCCGCGCGGCCCCGCCCCCGGAAGCGGCGCCGTTTCGGCCATTTTCGGTTGCCAGGGGGACGCGGGCAGGGCGGGCCGCGCTGCCCTGAGGGCCGGCCCGGGCGGCTCCCCGCGCTCCGCCGGCATGTTCGTCTACCTGTGCAAGAAGGTGCCGCTGGGGACGCGCGGGGCGGCGGAGGGCAGGCTGCTCTGGGGCAGGGGCGCTGCCCTGGGGAGTCCCAGGGATCGGGAGCCCGGAGGCGGGACGTGGTGCGGCAGTCCCGGCTCTGTCCCGCCGGTTCCCTCGGCCTGGCTTGGGGCTTCTCTGGTCTCCGCTGCTGCGGCAGCTCCGCAGTTTTTCCCCCTGTAGGCTTTGGACGCGGCTTTTCCGCTGGAGAGCGAAGCCCTGTGCCCTGTGTGACCCCTGTCACCTGTTTGTGATGCTCAGCACACCTTTGAAGGTGTCCTGTTATTGCTATTTACTGCGTGAATTCAGTTGCTTGAGGGTGGCACGGTTTCGCTAGTGCTTACGATTCTGCCTTCTCTTTTTTTTTTTTTTTTTTTTTGCACGTACAGATCTATTAATAAAAATGCATTCCTCTCTTGTGCTGTTGTAGGTGTCTCTGAGGTGTTCAAACAGAATGGTAAAATAAAACGTGGTTATTTCAGCTGTGTAGACATCTAACATACTTCTTTTTCAGATTGCAGTTCCGGGTAATATTCGATTAAAATGTATTTCCTGGAATAAGACCCAAGGTTTCATAGCCTGTGGTGGAGAGGATGGATTACTGAAAGTTCTAAAATTAGAAACACAAACAGGTAAATGGGGGTGTCAGTATGTGTTTGTTTTTCTTTGTTTGTTTTTTTTAGTTCTTATTTTAAGAACAAAACCCACCACACTTAAGAAACCATAACTTCTTCCCCGAGTTACTTGACAATATTGAATATGTTTTACATCTGTACGTAGGTAATTATATATTTCTCCTAACATCAATTTTTTTTCATTCCTGTCTGATGAATACAGTTTTTCTCCAGCTGGTCTTACTTGGCACACAAGTAATTTGTCTACCCATTATATCTGCTGATATTTTCTTCGGTGCTGCTTCCTTATTTTTTCAGGGCATATAGTTAATTCTTTTTGTGTAGGCTTCCTCTTTATTTTGGAACTTACTTTGTTATTTCTTGATTTTGTTTGACTGTATTCTGCGATCTTAATTATTTTAGGGAGAAAGCTCTGTATTTTATGTTAATAAATATGCTCCAAGAAAAGTAAAATCCATTTTCAAAAATTTTTAAACTTTTTTTTTTTTCTGAATGTAACAACGTGTTGTTGTGTAACAACTCCACAGTTGTTGTGGAGTTTGGGATTTTTTTTTTTGTTTGTTTGTTTTGTTGGCTTTTTTTCTCAAAAACTGCTAGACTATAAGGCGTGTATCAATTTGGATGATAGATGTGAATAGCAAACACGTGGAACACCGGTGGAAATTTCATCCTGCAGTTACTGTGTACTTCCTTTTAAGTGGCTCAGTTGATCTGAGTAAATGGTAATTAGATCTTCAGTATCCATAGAAACATGGTAACATGTATGCTTTGTTGCATTTGTTTTCATAGTGAATTTGGTATTTTTTAGATGAAGCAAAGATAAAAGGACTAGCAGCTCCTAACAACATTTCTGTGACTCAGACTCTTGAAGGTCATAGTGGTAAGTGTGTTTGGGCATTTGGTTTACTTTTAGTTAGAGCAGAAATACAACATTTTGAGAAGCTGATAGAGTAATTTTAGTATAACTTTTTATTATAAATCCAAAATAAAGGTTGTGATTATTCAGCATAGTATGTAACAGCTTGGCTGTGTACTTTTACCCCGTTGTCTTGGATAAGGGTGTTTGGGTTTTCTTTCTAATAATGTCTGTGAGATTTGCTTACATGTTACAGTAGCTTTCCATTTTCTTCTGAAGAAATAAAAAGTGGTTCAGTAAACCTGATTTCTGCGTTAAATATATTGTAATTTTCCCCTTTATTGATAAAATACAGAATGTGTATATGCATGGACTGCAGTGTTCAGACAAAGTTTAGAGAGGTTAGAAAGAAAGCTGGAGAAGAATAATGTGTGAAAGTAAAAACTGGATGCAGCAAAATTAGGAGGACTTATATTTCTCACATGGGAAATGTTGAATGGTCATCACCCATGGACAATGGAATATGAGTAGGATGCTGAAATCCATGCTTTATTTGAAGAAGTGGACCTTCTTATGAGGACTTGCAGTTGAACTCTGCCAAGAGTCAGGTTATTTTAAGGGCTTAATTAAATAGAATTGGAACAAATTAATTGTGAGGAATTGATGTAGTGGATACTTTGAATGGATAGCTGCAATTCTGAAATAGTTTACTATTACTTTAAAAATCCTTGACATTCAGAATAACTTTGATTGCATCTGTTGATAAAGTTCATGAATGAAACACTAAAAATGGAAAGGATACAGAGAAAATGAGTATCCAGCAGTGAGGGCAGGAAAAAGGGTAATACAAGTTGATCTAGGGTATGGAACTGATAAAAGTTCAGAGATGTTTCAAATATTTGAGTGGGGTCCCATATGAATCTTGAGGGTCTGAAGGATTTGTGTGTAGAGTGCTCTTTTGGGTAATTGTCAGGGATATTATGTTTTATAAGTGCAGCAGTAGTGAGGATCAAACTATGAAGAGGAAGAAAAACCTCGAACTTCCTACAACAGTAAAGTTTTGTCAGTGTCCTAGAGTGTCAGAGGTGGTCAGAAACTGCAAAACCAAGATTTCGGTTTTGAGTGTGGAGTCAACACTGAGCAAGATTTGGAAAGGATGTTACTCCAGTGGGTGAATACAGAAGCAAAAGGAGCTCCTAAGCAGAATTTTCAAAGAGGAAATAAGTGACACAGAATGAAGCCTACAACTAAATCAAAGTCAGCAAAGCAAATTTCTGAAAAGCTCCAGGTTGATTAAGTTGAATGTTGTATTTTTTATTAATTACTTAAATAATGCCAATAAATAGCTTTTTACCACTTTCTAGGTTTTGTGCAGGTTGTGACATGGAATGAACAGTATCAAAAATTGACTACCAGTGATCAAAATGGCCTCATCATTGTGTGGATGCTGTACAGAGGTATTCTGCAGGATAAACTTGAGATAATATTCTGTGCCATTTTCCCCCCTCACCTACAGTTTTTACAGTTCTTTTTTTTTGTAGGTTTATTTTGCGGATTGTATAGCTAAAAATAATTTGAAAATTATTTTCAAGTTTTATTGTAATGCTTGTCTTTACTTTTTATAGTGTAGTCACACATGACAAGGCATTTGTCCTGCCGAGCTACCATAGAAGATATCAGCACTTAGCCATGTGCTTGATAAACTGCTCTAAATCTTTTATCTCTGTTGCTTTGAATACAATATGTAAAATATACTGTGCAGTGAGCACAAACATAATAGTAGACTACAAGAACTTACCAGCACTGCATAGAGCATCAATTAAATACTCTCATAAAAACAATCTTTAGAAATGTTTAAGGTAGTGAACCAATATGACAAACTGGTGTATGACTTTAATTATCTTTTATTGCTCTTGACCTTTTCACACACACATATACTGTGGTTCACTGGAATTCATTTGTAAGACAGGAAACCTCATAGTCAAGGTAAACACTTTCCAACATGTGGGAAGCAAAAAGAAAATAAAGGGTCTTCCTATTCTCTTGGAAATTTTAGTTTAATGAAAAATGGAAACAAAATCTTAGCTCTTCTTATTTCAGGAGTAAAGAATAAAAGTCTTTCTGGCTGATACGTGGTGTCTGTACTGTCACATGAATAATCTCTTAGTTTTGGAAAATGATCAGTAAATTACTTATTACCTATTCCTAGCAAAGCCAGTTTTCCCCTCAATTTATGTTTCCTATTGTGTTGTCAGTTCTGAAATTACTTAAGCACAGAGCTTTTTCTGTAGGGCCCCTCTTGGACTCTGGCTCCCCTTTCTGACTCCTCATTCATCACCATTCACTTTGGAAATGAGCAGCTCCCATGGGTTTCACAGGAACTGTGGCTGTGTCTTCTGGGGACACTGTCCTGTAGTCTTGTTAGGCTTTTACTGAAAGGGCAGTTCAGTAATTAGCATGTACCTTGAGTCCCCTAGAGATTTATCAAATCAAAAGTGTAACTCGGTTTTTCTTTCACTTCTGATAGGTTCTTGGTATGAAGAGATGATTAACAACAGAAATAAATCAGTGGTTAGAAGTATGAGCTGGAATGCTGATGGACAGAAGATTTGTATTGTATATGAAGATGGAGCTGTGATTGTTGGATCAGTGGATGGTAAAGTTTTAAATCCTACTAACCGTTGTGCTGATACACAGATTTGTAGTATTATATACTGGTTCTGTTAGTGTTCTGTTTAGTGGTTCTGTTTCTCCAGGTAAATACAATTAATAGTTACTTACTATGTATTGCTTTGACTTTAGCTATTTTAGTTTTTACATTGGTAACTCGTATCCTGATTTAATTTTGTGGTGTAAGTGCAGTCAGTGTTTTGTTCCAGGCAATCGCATTTGGGGAAAAGACTTGAAAGGTAGCCACCTGTGCCACGTGGCCTGGTCCTCTGATAGCAGAATTTTACTCTTTGGAATGGCAAATGGAGAGATTCACATTTATGACAATCAGGGAAATTTTATGGTAAGTTCTTTGTGGTATAATTAAGAATTATAATATGAGGATATAATAATAATTGTAAGGATTAGAACTGACTTCAACAGGCATAAAAGCTTACTTCCTCTTAATTTATTTAATGTTTGTTTAATTGGTGGACATCAGTACTGAGAACTGGATAACCTCCTGCACAGTGCTTTTATGGAAGAATTCTGCAGCTTTTTATTATAATTACTTATTTTCTGGCAGCTAAATAATTATCACATCAACTAATGCCTTTCGGCCTTGCAATGGTTACTGAAAATGTAGAAGTAGGAATGGTGAAATGAAGTGAAACTCTTTAGGACATCTGAAAATCTTTACTTTTAAAGATGTTTGCCATGATAGGTGAGATATAATATTTTTTAGCTGTTGTTTTTTTTCTTCTTTTCATTGTTTGAAGAAACTAATGCTGGCTTAAAGGATAATGACTTCTTACAGCTTCTGCTTTTTAAAGTATTAGCATGTTTTTAGAAAAAACAATAGTTTATTTTCCTATTGCTTCTATTATTCTTTAGAGAAAACCTGGTAGTGAATGGAAAAATAAAAGGAAATAGCTATAGTATATTGTTGAATTCTTGCAACCTAGATTTATTTATTTATTTTTAACTACTTACTTAATGTATTGGAATATGACTATAACAAAATGCTAAGTAAAACACTGACTTTAAAACCAGTGTATTTGAGACCATGTTCTTAACTTTTCAATCCTTGATAAGGTGAATTTTCTTATCCTTTCCATTACCTTCCTGAGATAGTATCTGCTACCTTTCCCATTTTCTTTCCTTTATGCTCCTATCTATCTTTGTTCCCACTGTGTGAATCAGGGTATTTCCAACTGCTACAAATTATTGAAATTCTTTAAATAATTTGCTGTCATTTCCCTCACCATATCAGCAATATGTATGGTTATGCTCTCTCTCCCTCTCCTCCTCTTTCCCATAACTTACCTGGCATTCCTCTTTGAATTGATCCAGGATATTGTTATCTTTCAGACAAACCCTTACTTATGTTACCAGGTATTCTGGACTAGCTATTGCAAAAGTTATTTGGTGTTCTAATTTGGACAGTTGTTTTTTCCAATTACTTTTATATGTTATTCAGCAAACTTTAGTCAAGCAAGCTATTGTTTTGTTGTTGTTGTTGGATTTTTTTGGTTGGTTTTTAAAATACTGTGCCCAGGAATGGTTTGAAATAGAAATTATTTTTTGCACCATGTCAGGGGGTTTCTTACACCTATGCACATGTGTGAGTGGTGACCTTTTTATGCTGTTGGTTTTATTTGTTTTTAAGTTACATTTCAAAGAATGAAAATGCCAACATTAGGGTACTTCTTTGTAGTTAAAAAATTATATTTTCATATGTCTGATATGGCTTTGATTATATAAGGAAGTTTTTCAAACCCATAAAGTTCTGAGATCTTGAAAGTTTTTCTCAGGACAGGAAAACAATTTTGCTTAAGTGTCAGTAGAGATATAAATCTTTAAATAACATGCTGTATATGGCCTTAATTAACTATTCTTGTACAGGTGAAAATGAAGCTGAGCTGTTTGGTGAACTTAACTGGAGTCTTCAGCATTGCTGGGATACACTGGTACCACGGTACCCAAGGCTACATTGAACCCAACTGCCCTTGCCTTGCTGTCTGTTATGACAATGGGAGATGCCAGATAATGAGAGATGAGAATGACTACAGTAGGTACAAAATGTGGGGTGCAAGTTACTGAGCTTCTCTTGACCCAAAATGTCTACTTGTGTTGATATTCATAATGTTTATTCCTTAAAACCTAGATCCTGTTTTGATTGACACTGGTATCAATGTAGTGTGTATTCAGTGGAACTCCAATGGAAGTGTCCTGGCAGTGGCAGGCTTCCTCAAAGCAGCTTCTCAAGATAAAGATGTCAATGTTGTGCAGTTCTACACTCCCTTTGGTGAGGTAAAATTATTTGATATATAGTGTAAATATTTGCATTTTTTTCTTTCTAAATTCTTTTATGTTTTCCTACAGGGTCATTACTGGTGTAATTTGCATGCCAAAATGTAGGTGTTTAGTGCTCTGAGGTATCCATCTGGAATATCCACATGGATCTGGAAACATCTGGAGACAGGACTATGTACCCTTTTAGAATAACAGCATAGTGACCAGCACGAAAATCCAAGTGCTTCTCAAAACACTAAGGATAAGTGTGGTGTCTAACTTTGAACACCAGATCCCTCAGATGAGACTATAGAAGAGGATAAGCAGTTTGGAGCTTAGGCAGCAGTCAAGATGTCAACAGCTGTGTATCAAATCCAGAAGTACTTGTCTTTCTACGCTGGCTGTGTTAGAGCCCTGAACATCTGTAGATTAGAAGCTGAAAATACAGCAGTGAATGGGTAGTGGTATTAAATAATTGGTATTTGTTCTTTTTTATGGAATCAGTAAAACTGGCAAGAAGGCATCCTGTATCAGTAAAAGCAATGGCTCAGAATTTTTTTCTAGACTTCTTCATTTGGCTGTTACTGTTTTGTAAATGGCTTTTGTCCATCCTGGCTTTTTATGGTAGATTAAACGTTTGCAGGTTGAGAGACAATGTATTTTTGTTGTGCTGTTTTTGCCTTGCCATGTAATATCCCTTTCCCTGTTAGTAATATACCTGAAAATCAGTAAGTTAGTGTTATGTATCAGAGTGTGATGAAGTTTGTCCCTTGTACAGAGGAAATACTGGTCAGCTCTGAGCTGTGCTGTGAAAGGGGTTAAGATCCAGCATCATTTGTAGGGGTTGCCTTAGTTGAAAAGATTTAATGGAACCAAAGGTTTTGGAAATAATGTTGCATCTCTGGTTGCTGATGTCTTTTGGATGAACTGAAACCGGTGTTCCAGATTTTGTATTTAGTGTTTAGAAGTAAATTATTTGGTTTGAGAGTTTTGTACTAGTTCTGATACTCAGATGTGGACTTAACTTTCTGGAAGATGGTATTTTCTATGAATAATGTGTGAGCAGTATTTTGACTTGGTAATTGCATCTGGTCAAAGGCATGATATAGGCACTCAGAAGGAAAGTTAGACCTGAGCATCAATGTTCTACTCAGTAAAATGTATTTTTAAAGCCTAAGATGATTCAAAAACATACAGTGGATAAGTCTATCTTTTATTACATACATCTATATGTTATTTGCAACTGAAAAGCTACTCACCAACAAGTGCTCTGTGGGACTAAAGTTATAGTTTTTTGAAAACTTACTTTTTTCTATTTGTTTCCTTCATTCAATTTAAAATTCTTCAGTAAAATAAAGATATTTGAAAAAAGATGGAAAGTGTACCAACTGCCTTTCTTAGATTCTTTTGGAAAGGGGATAGAGAAGAGGAAAACATCCACTGCCTCACTGATAATTGTGTACCTCTGCAGCTAATTAATTGAGTGCTATTGACATAGAGGAGGGATATTTGTTTATTTGTTTAAGCTATCAGCTGTAGTAAAGGGTGTTGTGCATGAACTGACTAATATACTTCCAGTGTCAGTGCAACTTCTCAGGCATGTCAGGATCAGTGCTACTGGTGTTTTAATTGTGACTGAAATCATAAAGGTGATTCAGATTGCCAGCCAAAGGGATTAATGTTTATACTGTTATTCTCTAGCTAGTGTTTATTTCTTCAAGCTTGAACTGTCACTGAGTCCTGCTGTTAATCTTTCTCTCTGAGGAAATAAAACGCAAACAAACAAACAAACTAAACCTGAGGGGAAAGAACACATTATGGTGTATGCCTTATATATCTCTTTCTTTGCATATGTATTGTAATTAGAGAATTGTTATGGGGTACTGTGAAGAATATCTATAGGGATTTTTCATCAACTATTGAAACTGTAGTTTATGTATGTTAGAGTGGCTTTCCTGTGATAAATTTGTATCTTTTTCTTTCCTTGTTCTAACCAAGCACTTACGTACACTGAAAGTTCCTGGCAAACAGCTATCTTCCTTGGCCTGGGAGGGAAGTGGACTGAAAATTGCACTGGCTGTTGATCATTACATATATTTTGCAAACATTCGTCCCCATTACAAGGTATGTAGTAATTTGAGCTGAATTGTATTAATAAGTTTCCTTTTACTTATTCTCTTCTTGAATACATTGAAAAAATAGCTCGCTCAAATATACATATATACGTATGTATGTGAAACTAGTGCTTAATTTAGGATTGCAGCTTGATCAACACTACTGACTTGAAGTTTTAGTGGAATGTGAGGGTCTTTCTTGGTGATGGAGTGACTTAGCCATTGCCTTTACTATACCTTTGGAGTTTCATTTTCACAAGGAGAAAACAGAACTGGGCATGATTCTAAATTTGGCAGGAATTGAGGATGTCATTAGGTAAGGCTCCAGTGTTTTCACTGCTGTTTAGTTAACTAGTTTGGGCTGACTCATATGATGGGAATTGTTTGAGCCTTACTTTACTGTCATTTTGTTTTTTTTTAGTGGTGAATTATTCATTTGAGCCAGGAAAGTTGAGTAGACACCTGAACCATAGGAATGAATGCAACCTGATAGATGTACTTCCTGCTTACATTTCAGTTCACAATATACTTGTTACAAGTGTATTCATCTAATTTGAAATAATGTTTTATCTTGTCTACCACCTGAGTTTTTTTCATTTGGTTAGGTTCTTTTAGGAGTTAGAACTATTTCACTTAAATTTACAGTTTTAACAAATAATAGCAATTATGTAAAGTCCAACGTAAAGTGTTGTATACTTTTTCACAGCACAGGATATGTTCTTTAATCATCAGTGTGTAGCCACTGTAATTAGAGAGAGTACAATGTGAGGAACATCCTGCAGCTATATTGAAATGTGTTCTTTCAGCTGGTTGTGAAAAACCATTGGTCAGGGAGTTGTAAACACAAATTTGCTAGGAAGCAATTTCAAATAGTTTGTTGTAAATCTTCTGGAAAAGACTTTGGAAATCTGAGCTGGAAATTAGTCTTGCAGGAAATGCTACTTAATGTTTATTTTGGGAAATGTGCAACAGCTGGAACAAAGGCCCATTGCATTTTCTTAAACTCATCAGTATCTAGGAGACCATATGTTTTTGAAGATCTGGCACAGTTTGCAAATTAATAATACTTTGAAACTTCAGTTTTACAAACTGCATGTGTAAGCTCATTTTTTTCCATTTTGCATAGTTGAAAAGGAAAGAAGTATGTCCAAATTAACTTACTTCTGCAGCAAATAAATTCAATAGGTTGGTAGTGTGCTCTATTTCAATGTTAAATATTTTTATGGTGAATGATATTGAATTTCCTTCAATAAACACTTCTGCTGTGTTTTGATAATATAAGTAACTCCCCTTTAGGAGCTACATGTTCTAAAAGGTGACAGTCATGAAATGGGAGTGTTTCAAAGCTGTAATTATCTTAGGCTGGATTGGAATTAATGACCTGGAGATGAAGAGTTAATATCACAATGCTAATCTACTGAATAAGCTGTTTTCCTCTATTTTTCAATAAGTCATAGTAAGAGAAAGGGGGTTTTATATTAACAGGACAGTAAAAACTATGAATTCAGCTGATCTTTTTTAAAACTACTCATAGTTTGCATGGAGTTGCAATACTGATTTAGAGTGTACAGGTCTGTTCTAGAAGTTCTTCTGTTGATGCTGTAGTGTATCATCTTGATTTCATTTCCTGAGGAGTGTGGGAGCCTCTCTTGCCAACACTAATAAGCTTTCTCTTCTCTCTCTGTAGTAGATGCTGATGCAGAGAATTCTGTTAGTTTTTCTACAATTTCATCATCATCTTTGAGTGTTTTGCTTTACGTCTCATTTATTTGACAGCTTCACCTCCTTCCTGATTCTGTTGTATTAGAAAGGATTTTCATTATTAAATTTTGTGCTTTAAATCAGTCGAATTGAGGATGCAATAAAGTGCATCCTCATGTATATTCTGTTTCTTTTGCCCTTTTGTCCTTTCTCCTACTTGTTACAGGAATAATTATGTTCTTCTGGGAGGCAGGGGGTGTTTTCTCATGGTACTGGTATGCAGGAGGTGATGTGAGTTATTACAGTGCTCCTGTATAATGGCTTATTTTTGTCTCCTTCTGGAATTGTACTGTTTGAGGTATTTTTTGTATTTCCTTTGGGAAGTGAACTTTGGGTTTCCAAATCAGTAGTCAAAAAGCAAGTATTTTATGGCAAAACCCATCATCACAGTGAGTATTTCTGAATAGCTGCTGAACTAAATAAATGTATCTTTATACCTGCTGAACAAGGAAGAAACAAGGCAAAGTGAGATCTTTCTTGTCACATTTTAAGGTTGATCCTTCGGTTCTGAAGTTACACTGCGATAGAAAAGCTTCTTTTGCCAGTTTAATATACCAGTATATTACTATGTGTGCTGTGTTCTCATAATACATCAGTTTGTCACTTGACAGGTAACAAACATTGAATGCTAATTGTGTATATGAAAATAAACTCTTTCTTTCATGGCTGTGAACAATTCATTATTGAATTCTTATAATTTCTGATTGTTTTAATCAACCTTGTGTTTCTTGGCAGTGGGGTTACTGTTCCAATACTGTTGTTTATGCCTATACCCGAGCGGATCGCCCAGAGTGCTGCGTAGTCTTTTGGGACACAAAAAACAATGAGAAATATGTGAAATATGTCAGGAGCCTAATTTCCATAACAACGTATGGGGACTTCTGTGTTTTAGCAACTAAAGCAGATGAAAATCAGCCTCAGGTAAAATCTGTCTTAATTTTCACTTGCAATGCTCTGTTCCACATATCAGTTCTTTACAGTTGGAGTAAGATGAAATGTAAAAGTCTGAATCTGCCTCAGAGTTGTGTCAGTTGTCATTTGACAGAATGGCATGAATGGGCTCAATGTTTAAAAACAGAGAATTCCAACAAAAAACAATGTATCTGATCAACTGCATCTACAGATCAACTCCTTGTAGCCCTTAGTAACCTAATAAAAACTGCAGCCTTCCAGATTAATTTTCTTTAGAGATATATGGAACAGTTCTCCAGAGACAAGGTAAAAGCATCAAAATGGTAATGAGTATTTCATCAGTCAGAAATGGGGAAAAAAGGGACAGGTTTTTTTGGTGATATAAATTACATTTTACTGCAAACTGATTTGTTTATTAATTTATTTTATATGAAATTATAATTGATAAATGTATCCTTTAGTTAATGAATGTTCAGTTAGTGTGATACTGTTATATGATTTTTCTTGTGTAATCACTTCAGAATTATTTTCTGTATCACTTATATGTTGCTTACAAAGGAGGAGCATGAGACAGAGTCATTTGGTGCCATGGTAAAAGTCCCCAAACATGCTTTAGTGCTGCTTTGCTTCATTGTGCAATAGATGGTATACTGTCATATGGACTGAAAACACAGGATATATGGCTATAAACATTTGGTGAAGTTGAATGCAATAAAATAATTTTTTTCAGAATTGTAATTTTAAAGGAGAAAACAAACAGTAGAGAGACTTAGTGCACTCTGTTGAGCATAAATAAGAGATGTAATTTTAGCACCTGAAAATTACAGATAGTAAGGACTTTTTATTTGTTTTGAAATGGCTCCAGTGTAATTATTAACACTGTGAGTTGCCAGATTTTAGGAAATGAATTGCGTAGGCTTATGGGTAGCAGTTCATTAGAGTTGTTGTCTGAAAAGCTAATTTGATTTACAAGAGGTATTGGTCATTAGAATTGTGATTTCAAAATGGCAGAATTTACAGCAATCTCTAATGGAAAAAGGCTTAATTTCAGCAGGATCTGTTTAAAGATATTGCAGGTAGATGTGTCAATAAGTTGAGAAGAACTTCATGTTGATATCCATAACAAGGCTGGATAAATCAGACAATGGAAACTCCCTGCCCTGGCACTACCCTGTGTGGGTCATACAGCCTGTCTTGGATACTGTTACTCCATTACTCCTTGACAGGCCCTCATCTGCTGACTTGGGGTCTCAGAAATTACTAGAAAGGGCATAAAAGAGAAGTTTATTGTAGACTCAATGTGGGGATAACTTACCAGAGAAGAATTAATGTAAACATGATGGAAATAAAAACCAGAGAGTTAGAAAAGGCATGTGTGTTTTCCTGCAAAGGCAGAGGCACAATGTATTTTTATTGAAAATAGACATTTGAGAATGCTGTTGGAAAGTTTAACTCATGGACAAAGAAATAAAAATACTATTTTTGTGAGGTACTTATTGGTGGCCAAACCAGAAAAAAAAATTAATGAAAAGAAATCCATGTTCAGCTCTTTTTCTTTGGAATAATGAAATTCATACAGTAGACGAAAAGCTAAACTGTACTGCTCTCATGTGATAAATAAGGTATCAATCTATCTTAATCTTAAATCTTAAAAGGGTAGCTGTACAGTTACTGTAGTGTGCTACCACAAGTACATGGATTGTTCAAGAGGTGAAAGAGCCATGAAAAACTCATTATCTTTCATTTCCTGGAGAGTCAGGGTAACAGCTCTTGGGTAATTCACATTTTGGTAGCCCTATATAATTTATTTTATTTAATAAATTTAAAGATTTGACAGTAAAAGTTGCTCCTTAATTTCCACACTGCTCATTCAAGGCATTTCCCTATGCAATAATCATTAAGATATTTAATCCTTGATTTGGATCTGGAGAAATAAATATGTAAAATACAACAGTGAAGCATCGGTGCCTAGTGAATTGTTATGCATTTGCATCTTCCTAAATTTAACAGCCCAATCTCTGAGGTAACTGTGCTATTAAAGCCTTCCTGAGTGAGATTACAAGAAGGGCAAAACTTAAAAAAACCCCTCATCACTTCTGTAGTACCTGTGATACTGCAGGGCAGAGGAAGAGCCTTATTGACAGTTCTCCCCACTCTGTTACCCTCTTGGAGGTTCAAGGAGATGGAGATCTGCAAAGGATAGAACAAAGATCCTAACTGCTGGGAGTTGGTTAGATTACCTTTTGCATGAGCAGCTGGTGAGAGTTAAGTCCCAGAGTCAGTGGTGTAGGATGCCTGTAAATACCTGCAGTGCAGCGTGTGCCTCACGCAGCAGGGGACAGCTGTCTGCCTTGCCCATGTGTTGTGTGTGGATGTGCTGCTGGTATCTCCTGCTTGTTGGATTTTGTCTGGTACATTTGCTCCCATGCATAAAAGCTGGTTACTTGCCTGTTTTGAACTTTTTCTTAATTTATAGTACTAATTGGCAAACAGCTCATTACTTTCTCATGCTTATGCTGCTCTGTATTTTCTGCAGTCATGGTCTGTGTGTTTGCTGTTGCTGATGAGCATTAGAATGTGTGGTGTGGGTTATGAGATGCACCTTCTCATTAAACTGTGTGCAGTTTACTGATCTACAAGAAGTGTGGTAGTAATGGCACTTGCTTTTATTTCCATACAGTATGTGCTGGTTCTCTGCAATTCTATTGGCACACCCTTGGACCCAAAATATATTGATATTGGTAAGCAACTTGAAATAGTCTTATTCTATAATTTGTGTTGGAATTTACCTGTTAGTTATCTGTTAATAAAGATAATGGCTTATCAAACCAGTAACATTCCTTGTCAAATTGGTTAAACTTAAGCTGATTCTTCCAGTTAATGCAAACTATGGAAAACAGAATTTTCAAAAACTGCTACATTTTTTAAAAAATTGATTTCTTTTGGCAATTCAGATTTTCCTTCACAACAGTGATAATTCAACTTCTTGTTGAGAAAATGTACTTTGCAAAGGGCCCAATTGTATCGGAGGAAGCGAAATAATACGTTTTGGACTTGGATTTAAAAATGACTTGTTGCTGCTGCCCAAATAGCTTAAAAAAAGAATTTCTTGTGTTTCAGTGTTGATAATACTTTATCTTCCTCACAACTGTTTTATCTAAGTAGTTTCAGATTATAAATTAAAATTAAATTTTAAAAAATCAGTGCATTATAACACAAGTATGAAAACACCCCCAAATCCTAACTAGTGCTGAATTCCAGGCTCTTCCTACTGCCTGTTTGCTGCAGGTGTGGTACAGAATTGCAAGTAACTGCAAGCCACTGTTTTTTGTGATTTTTGCTTGAGAATAACAATAATTGATTATTTTCCCTCTAAAGAGATGAGGGAATTGTAGATTAACTGACAAATTAATCAGTTTTTTGACTAATGAATCTACTTCTATTCATTCTGGTTTTTGATTTATTCTTGGTTTGCTAGCCAAATAGGTCTGAATTTGGAGTCAGAATAGACACTGTGAACCCTGTTTGCAGTTTTCTTTTTGAACCTTAATTCTTTGATTAACTCTCCTGTTTTGTTGAAAGGCTAAATAACTTACTTAAATTTATAAAAATACTTATTTGCTCTTGAATGAGAGGGAAGACTCTATTATGACAATAAACCTCCTTAATTTTTTTGATGTAAATTGCTTTCTAGAGTCATTGTTTTATCCTCTCTGCAAAAAGAAACTTTTTTGGCTAAATTAGTCTCAGTAGAAAAGTTAGTTTTAAGTCATAGTGCTAATACTTGTTGTTAATATTAAACAACAAACAGCCATTCTCTCTGATAAAATTACTCTGATGGGTAAAGTTTTGGTAAGATAGACATGATGAGGGGAGTAAGGTGAAGAACTATTGAACAAGGAAGTAACAATTCACAGAAGAATACAGATAGGATAAAAACCAACCAAAGATTAGAAATAATTGAGATCATAAATTATTATTTTCCTCAAACAGTGCTTCTAAATGGTTTTATTCTTTATTATACATTAACTAAGTTGTGTCATTTTCAAATGTTCAGTGTTTCATTGATAGCAGGACAAAATCGGCTGTGAGTCATATATATATATTTTTTTTTTAAATTCATGCCCTGTATTGCAGATCACAATTAAGATGAAGAGTATGCTATCATGAATGACTGTGACTACTTTGTCCTATGGAAAGTTTATGAAATATTGTGGTAGTTTTAGCCTTGTGATTTGTTTCTGTCCCTTTGATGTCCTCTTGCCACCTTTTGCAGTAGGGTGGCCCTGTCAGAATCTTAAGGAATAACATGTCCAGGAGGATCAATACCAAAAATTTTACCAAGACTGGAGGAAAAAACATCAACAAAACAACCAAACAATTCCCTCCCCTGCTAAAGAAAAAAAAACAAAACCAAGCCAAAACAAAAAATCTAAACCCAAAACAGAATCCCATGAAGTAAGATGATGTGATGGGTAACAGTGGTGTGAGTTGGGTGCCTGTTGTGTCCCTGTCCTGTCTCTGCTCCTGATCAGATGTGTGCACTGTATGTGCCCACTGGTTTCCTTTACTTGGCAGGTAGGATTGGTGGGAGAAGGGTTCAGGGACTCAGAGGAGGTAGTTCTCATTCTGTAGCTGATATCTAAAATAAGTTGAGTGAATCATTCATGAAGGGGATCTTTTTGCTCTTCACTGGGTATGAAGAAGCCCGGGGCAGCCAGCTCATCTCTGTCAGAGATGTCTAAAATTAGGTGAGATGAATCCCACTCACTGTTAAAATTAGCTCTGCATGTGCATGTCTAACTCTGCATTTTAAATCTTTGCTTTGCATTTTTCTAGTGTTCCGTTTATGTGAACTTTCTGAATCTATCTATGAAAGTTTTATTTACGTTATAAACAAAGGTTTCTTTATAATTCTGCCAGTATGACCCATCTCCTACAGCTGCCTGTACACAAGAAAAGAATATTTTTCAGCAACTGGGAACACTTAAAAAGAAAGGCTATTTAATTGAAAAATGCTGTTGTTATTCCAACTGTACTTGAATTGTGCTGAAGAGTTTAAATAATTTCTTCCTTTAGCATAACAAAGTTTTCTGGAGTCTGCTGCTGTTCCCTCCAGTAGGAGGACCAGTTTGGTGCACAGATTTGCAATGCTCTTTCCTAGAGTGAGTTCACTTGTGAAAATGCTGGGCATTATAGCTTTCAGCCTCATAGATGGACAAATAGCTGAGGTTAGGAATATGTACATTTTTGAGTCCTGAAAAATTTCTGTAGCCTCAGTAGTTAAAACATTACAAGCGAGTCTTTCATTACTGTGTGGTAAACACAGCCAGAGATTCAACCTTTTTTTTTTTTTTTTTTTTTTTAAATATGCATCCTGTAAGACTCTAAAAGTTTGCTCTTCAAACTTACAGAAGGTATTGAAGGTAAAAATGAGAAGCAAATACCTATAAATGCAACTCTTTTGGAACATATTGTGCTGGTTTCATCATAGTTACTTTTTTTGTAACGTTTGAAAATTCAACTTTATAGAACAACTAGAAATATTTACAACAAAAGGTCACTGTGTGAGAGGCTGACATCTGTACATAGTCAAGGTCCTATTGTACAGTATATCATGCTGTTTATCACAGCTGGAGCTTCTTGGCAGTAGGAAGTGTAATTGTTCCACTTTGACAGCATGCTGAACTTAAGCAGCTGTCTGGCCTTGCAGAAGTCAATATAGAGAGGACCTTGTAAAACCTTAAAGGCAGAAGACCTTTCTGAAAGTTTTCCTAAGATTCCAGTTGATACATTATTTCTAACAAAATCATTGTCCTTTTGTTCTGTTTATAAATGAGGAAAATTTGCATTAAATCAATTCTCTGGTGAGAGCCATTACTAATAGTATAAGAAATAAGTGGTTAAAAAGTAAAATTAACTTACCTCTTACTCAAGATAATTGGACAGGTGTTACTGACATGAAAAATGCTATTATCTGTTTGTAAAATTCTTTTTTCTCCCTCTTCTTTCTACTAATACAAATTTTCAGGTTATTTTCTTTCAGTAAATTAGTAAATTGTTGCATAAAGTTCTGTCAATAAAAAGGTAATTTTTGTTTTGAATTCTTGTACTTGTTTCAGACTACTAAGTGCCATCTTTCAGAGTGGCTTAAATACACTTAAGTTGTTACTTTATTTAATTTTCATAAATGCTGGTGAAAAATGATTTCTTATGTTGTAGAATGTCCTCAACAGACCACTCAGCATCCGTGTGCTCCTGCCTTTTCTTGAGTGTGTTCTCTTCACAACCAGAAGTCTAAGCTATATTTTTTGACTGGCTGTAATTACTGCAGATTGAACAGGCACTATGTGTGGTTTCTAGCAGACTGCCCTTGTTGGAACAGGAATCACCTGGAGGTCTACTGGGCATAAAAGGGTTTACTTCTCCTTGAGACTTAGGTGCCTTGCAGGCCTCTTGGACAAAGACTCTTGGACTTTGTCCTGGTAAGAGATGGATAGTGGAGAAAAAGACTGCTCATGTAGGGACACTAAGTAACTGACAGAGCATTTAAATGATGCATCTGAGAATGTGTTTTAAGACATAATTTGTCTGAATTGTCAATTTATAATATTTTATAATACTGTTTCAACAAAGCACTATACTCCTAATGACAAAATAATTGACATGCTATGTTTGAGTCACCCTCAGGAGATGTAAATCCTATGCTGTTGGGCTCTAAGCCGGTAGCTCAAGTAAGGCTTAAAAAAAGAAGTGATTATTTTCTTTATTCTGCTGAATTTTTAATTATGTCATTAGCTTTCTAATGCTTGTCTCTGCTAATGATGACAATAAAGGATTAATCAGTCATTATCTGATGAAGGGCCATCACTTCAGCTTTCTTTATACATTGATGGGTGGCTACACTTTCAGCTGTTCCTCATGCTGCTTTTTATTTTGTCCAAAGGCATTTTGCTTCCCCTGCTTCCTGTGCCTTGTGTTTAGGGTCTTCACAATATCTTGTGTTTGCTAGCCCATAAATTACTCTTTTCTCCATTGTCTAACATTACTGCATTCCATCCTACTCTGGTACAAAAATTAAACAACACAGTGTCTTCTGTGCTTGTTTTACAGCTCATAGGCTTTCTGTTAAAGTCCTTTGATGAATAACTAAATATAAGCTCCAGAAGGTTAAATATCTTGTTATATAATATCTTTTTAATGGAAACACAGCAGATGGTATCTGCTAAGAAAAGGTCACTCAGGCTGGATTATATCATCTTTTTACATGTGCTTAGGGGCACTGACATAGTGAAATGTTGAGTTATCTTTCAAGTGTGTGTTAGCACCCAGTGAAATGAAGACAACAGCCTGACCAACATACAAGTGGATTAAAGGCAGAGCAGGAGTCATGACCAGGTGTCTTCTCTCCCTCCTGGATGCCTTAACAGGGATGACTGAACTACATGTGAAAAGCACTTGAATTACTGTTGCTTAGTTGATCCTTTTAATGTATATTTTAACAGATTTTGAATATTTGTGTTCTGTAAGCTGTGGTTGTTCATGAGTTGTCCCACATGTCCCAACATGTTCAGTCATGTCCCTGCTGTTGCCTAACATTTTCTTCCATTTGTGAGCCAACACTTGTAGAGATATATGAATCAAGCTCTACAAGTAGGTAGATTTATTGATTAGACTAAGTTAATTCTGGTTTCTCAGGAACAGCCTGTAACAGACTTGTATGAAAACAACAGTTTAGTATTGTGTCTGTCTGTCAGATTGCTTCCTTTCCATGAGATTTAGGTGGGATTACTTGTCTTTCTTGTTTGTGTATCCTATCTCATAGACTAGAATGCATCTCAGCTTTTTCTTGTGCTGAACTAACGTAGTCATACATTACATTTGATTTCTGTCTATATTTTTACAAGAAGATTAGACTCTGAAGCAGGTGTTTTCTAACAGCTTTGAAGTGAGATGGAGTGTGTGTGGATGAAATGCAGACATTGTAGAAGGTTATTTGAGATTCCTGGGTATATAGGAAAGAAAGTTTCTTTCCTTCAGGGAGGAGGCTTTATGAAGCAACAGTGAAGAGAAATGAGGTGAGAAGAGAAAGGAGGGTCAGAAAGAATTTAAAGGGCAGTTGTTTCACATGCTGGAGTTGTTTTGATGGGGATGGCTTGTTTAGTCCTTTTCACTATTTGGTCAGCACCTGAAAAGTAAAGCAACTGTTTAAATGTTCTCCCCACATATTTTCAATGTCTGAAAATTAAGTATTAAGACATTAATACAGAAGTTGGGTATCTGAAAATCAGCCAGAAGAACTCAGCAGTCTTAAGAAGTTTATATGTTGAGCATGAAATGCTGCTATGCAGTGGAAATGCTGAGCAGAGGAGTGTCCAAATCTCTTGCCTCCTCCAGACTTTTATCTGTTTGCTTAAAAGACAGAGAACAGGTTTTCAGTGAAGAGCACTGATAATCAGGTGATCAGCACCTGCTGGTAAATCAGTGCTGCTGTATCAGATAGTATTTCCCTACACTAGAAGGAAACTTAAGTAGTTAAACCAGCTGCCTGGAAAGGGATTCTAGATCTTCCTCAGCCTGAAGGGATTGAAATGAGCCTATTGTCTTTCCTAGGGAATGACAAATGTCATTCTTTCCTTCTCTGCCCAGCAACAGCCCAGACTTGGAGTGGCTGGGGCAACCTTCCCTCATGTTGAATTTATGCTGTTATGCAAGAAGGAAAATATTTTAGGAGCAGAGCGTAGTGCAGTGTGGAAGGCTCTGAGGTGAGAAGGTGGAATAGAATATTTCCAGTTGGAAGGGACTGACAAGGATCAGTCTTGTCCAGGATCACTCCAGGGCTGACCAAAAGCATATTGCTAAGGGCATTGTCCAAATGTCTGTTAAACACTGACAGGCTTGGGGCACTGACCACCTCTCCAGGAAGTTGTTCCAGTGTGTGACTACCTGCTTTGTAAAGAAATGTTTCATGGTGTCCAGTCCAGACTTGGATTTGAGTTTCTTTTTTCAGATTTTTCTGTTTGTGATTTTTTTGTTCAGTGACTGATCAATATAAAATGCTAAAGCAGTTCTAGAAAAAAAATGCCATGTGTCCTAATTTTATGCAATTGAAGTTATACAGACAGTTCTGTAAAAGCATCAGTTCCCACATGGAGATGCTGCTCTTCCAGACGTGGCTTTCCATGGATCTGATCCTGATGATTGTGTCTGTGTGCTGTGCCCTGCGATTTCACATTTGCTTTAAATCCAAGTCATTGCTGAGCCTGCTGTTGCAAAGAAGGGAAGGCCCTCCCCTCCGTGCTGGCTGCTCATTCCTGCCTGCTCCAGCATTTACGATTTTCTCTTTAATCCAACTTAATGTAATCTTTTATTTATTTAATTGTGAGGTCAGTTAGATGAATGAACTGATCCAACTTATTCTGTTGTCCAGCTGCTGCTAGAGCTGATATGAAAGAAGTGGCAGGAAAAATGTTGGTGTCAGGGGTTGGTGTCTATGTGCTTTTTGGCAGTACCAGTCACTTTAAGCTTAGCATGTCCATAAAATGCCTAATTTATTGTAGTCCCCTGGATAATGCATGATGGTTTTGCCATCTTGTTTCTGGATCACAACAGACCTTATGTTAACAGCTTCTTTTCCCAGACTCAGGTATTTCAAGGTGTTCACAATTGAGTAAGTTTAGGCTCTATGGAAGCTGTAAGTGAAAGGGGGAGTCACCTCGTGAGTGTGAGGAATACCCATGGCTTCAGATGTTGGCAGCGCAATGTGGTTTAACATTGTCTTGGACCACAAGTACTCAAATGGTGACTAAGTTGAGTCCAAATATGAGGCTTAGTACAAAAATGTTGTGATTTGAGCAAACCTTATTCCCTTACAGGTCAGGAGATTCTCATGTTTCATTTTTTAAAGCATAAAAGCATTGGTTGTTATGGCACATAGAGCTGGAAGATAATAAAAACCAGAGCAAATACATAGAATTTATTGATGTTTTTGATGAAACAGAAGACTGTATAATTCAGTTTGGATGTGACTAATTACTGAAATGAATGTGTTAAAAGTACATGAAATACACTGAGTTTCATATAATGTGAAGAACTGTGCTGCTCATGTTAAGCATCATCACTAAGCCTTCTTGCCCAGTATTGACATTTTTACTAAAAAGTATTCTGCAGCCATTGGGTAGCTTATGTAATCCTCTTGGTTTCAAAGAAATGAAATCTGTTCAACCAATCTTCCTCCATCTGTCCCTTATAGCACTGCTCTTCTGTGTGGCAGGCTTATAGCTCCCTCCAGAGTACTGTTCTATGCTAAAATACAAAAGGGAGAAAATAAAAAAAAAAAAAGAGATGCACTGTAGAAGAATTTTATTTTCTGCTCACATTGTGTTATCTGCATGACTCAGTGTTCCACTACCAGGCTGGTATGCATAATTCTTTTGAATTTATCTCAGTTTTTTTGGTATCATAATGATACACTTGTAGAACTTAGACATTAGCTGATTTGCATACCAAGTTTCTTCATTTTTCTATGTCTTCACTGTTTTTCTTTTTTTTTTTTTTTCTTTCACTGAGCATGAACAGCAGGAATGAGATACTTAATTTATGCACATATTCTAAGCGGGCTTAGGGCTGAAGTAAAAAAAATATCCTGCATTCTTATATTGTGATTTTTTGCCATAATAAAGTAAGACTAATTGTACAGTCTGCAAAATATTTATTTTGTTGTTATTCAGATAAAGAATTTATATTTGGCCTAGCTATTAACTAAGCTACAAACAGCATTTCTAGGTCTTGTCTAACTTAAAATTCATGAATTGTTTTTAAGAAAAAGAATCTCATGTAGATTGTCAGCTTTTGAATAACCTTAAATATATCAGATAAGGAGGTATTTAATAGATATTGTTAAGGAGATTCGAGATGCTCCTGAACTGGTCATTAACCTGAAAGTTTGTCTCTATGTATTTGATGTTTTCTGCATCAGCGCATGAAAATTTACTGAAATAGCAGGGAAGAAAGTGTCAGTGGTAAATTCAGAACTTGTAAATAATTTCTCTATTCTTTTGGACAAGGCCACAATGCCCCTGTGAAATCAGTTACCAGCTAATGAAAACTGCTCTTAGGTTGTGTGTGGGCAGATTTTTTGGTTGTTGTTTTTGGCTTTTAATGTATGGGTGTATGTTGTCATCCATCTTGGAAAAAACGTACCAATCAGCATCTGCTCCAATGCTTGCTGCTCTAATTTTGCAACTCTTTGGATTTTGTACCAGAGCCATTGTTTGTCACAATGACCAAAACACAAGTGATTGCAGCTTCCAAAGAAACGTTTTATGTCTGGCAGTATCGGGTGGCCAAGAAGCTCACAGCCATGGAAATCAATCAGCTGGCACGGACCAGGAAAGAAGGCAGGGAAAGGTTTGTCTTCAGGCTTTGTCATTTTTCTTCCTCTGCTCTGGTGTCATTGATAAGGTGGATTCTGCTATGTCTAAAATGCAAACCCTTGTCTTCTAATTTTTCTAATCAGGTTTGTTGACTTGCAGGCCTGTAAGATGAAATACTAGGTTTGTATACCAAAACTAGTGCTTGTTACCCGGATGGCTCAGACATTTTTGGATCAGTTTCTGTTCAGTGTCTCCATTTGCTTGCTGCATGTTTTCCTTACGGAGCTGTGTGTCTTGATGCCTTTTTACCCCTCTCCTGTTTCTCCTCCATGCTCTTAGTTTCCAGGCAGCTCTATTCCCTCTGATAACTTTAACTGCTTCTTGTCTGTTGTTGCCTGTAAGATCAGTCTGTCCAGCTGGCACTTCTCTAATACACTTGTGTCTGGTTGTGGCTTTGACAACTAATCCTGTATGGACTTTTATCCTCTCTAACTAAACAAGCCAAAGTCAACATCGTTTTGCTTCCAAAATATTTCCTTCCCAGGTGCTCATTTATGGCATTAACTGTTCTGTCACCACCACAAAGCTTGCAACTTCATTATGGTTTTCTTTTTAGTTATTTTGTGTGTTCTTCCATATTATCTCTACACTATAACATCTTTCTATAAACCTGCCATCTCCTGTCACCATATATCCCGAATAATGAGTAATTATTTGTACATGGTGCAATAACTTACGTTGTTGTTAGGACCTGGATGTCCTAGCCTTGGACAAGATTATAAATTGATAAAAATATTGAAAAATGTAAATAGTTGTAATTCAGCATTAATGATGATTTTAGCATTCTAAAATCTTTCTTAATCCTACTTTTTAAGGCAGAAGAGAGAGCTTGTAAGTGTTGAATAATACAGTAATACATAAGTTTTTGTGGATGTGAAGGTGAAGCTCTTCGTAATTGTGGAGAAGATCCTGGGGAAGTATGGAAGTGCATGTTTGAAAAGGATAACTTAGTGATTGATAGTTTTCAGCAGGACACTTAACTGTAACAGCAGGAACTTACTGTTATAGGATGAAAGTTTACAGATCATAGGGAAATAAACCATCAGGGGCTGTAAAAGTGAAAGCAACTGCCATATCTTTATATCAATACAAAGCAGGTTTATCAAAGGGGATGCTTTTGAACATAAGAACAGGCATAGATTTTATTCTCTTCTCCAGTTCCAGTGGTTTCTTCTCCAAGGATCAAACATACCAATGCTATCAAAGATGATCCATTCTTTGGACTCACTTTTTCTTCTAACCTTCCTTCTCTACAGGATCTATCATATTGATGATACCTCTCCAGGGTCTGGAGATGGACACCTTGATTACAGCAGAGCTTTTGAAGTGAGTGTTGTTTTGAACTAGTTTATTGGGGTGTCTCTGGTACTTTGAAAGAGCAGTAATTAGTGGGGTTTTTTTTTATTATTATTTTCATAGATTTTCATTAGTAGAAGTGGTTGTACTTAAAATTTCTTTTACTTCTACCTTTTGTACATAAGTGTTATATTTCTTCCCTCTGATTGGTGCTGTTACTGTCATTGGGTATTACTAGAAATATACAGCAAACTATAGGGAACATGGAAAAAGTATATTCTGGGTGTGTATTGCATATATAGACACCTGCTGTCTTCCTGGTCAGAAGCAGCTCCCCTTATTTCAACAAAACATAACTTTGTTGAAACCTGGTGATCTTTTCTAATATTTTTGGCCATTTTCACTTCTTGTGTGTGCGCAAGTGCTGGCTGTCCTTTCTAATATACTTGAAATTAATTAACAGACCTCACCACAAGTCAGGGATTGGTGCTTTCATGTGTTTTCTGTTAAACACCTGTTACATTTTGGATTTCTTATTTTTCTGGAGGGAGGGGCCAGACAATAAAGGAAGCTGTTAATATTATTGTCATGATTCCCATAGCAAAGGCTACTGATACCATAAACTATCCACAGACTGTATGCTGTCAACGTTTGATACCCCCTTTTCATGTGGACACTTATATCTTGTTTATTTAAGTAATGTTCTTTCTTTAGCAGGGCATTCTTACCTTTGCAGTAAAACTGATACTGATATCACTTGCTTACTTTCAGGGAACAAGAGATCCAATTTGTGCAATAACAGCATCTGATAAGATACTACTTGTGGTAAGACACATGATTAACACAAATCCTAATTGCCTCTTGTGCTTACAGGCATAAGATTCTTCTCTATATATTCATAAGCAGTCATAATTTCAAAGCATTTCTGAATTTAGAATTTATACAGACAAAATCTCTTTCTAAACTTCGTCAAAGGTAACTTTAACAGTTTCATCTGTTAACCTGGGTTCTTTCTTTGGGAGGGCTAATTCCCTAAATACTTACAATTTAATTAGGGACAAGTTGCCAGAGTTAATACTTACCCATAGGATTTTATAAAGACTAGGTTACTTAACTCTGTAATTCTCAGATTACTTAATTCTGTAATCTGAGTCCTGAGAAGTCTTTTTGAGACAGCACATTCTGGACACAAATATTTGCAAAGTTTGTGTGTTTACATATTAATGGTATAATGCATGGTACTGTACACAGATGAATACACTTGTGGATTATACAGATGTGTAAGGTATTCAATCATGTCATAGAGCTGGTGCCTTTTTTTTTTTTTTTTCCGAGCTGGAAAGTGATCTCATTAGATGAACAAACTTATATGTGGGCTTTAAAGCAAACTAATGGAACAGAACAAAGAGAGAGAAAGCACAGTGTTTCTTCCTGTTATCCACCTTCCAGGAAAGACCTTGATGTTTTCTCATGTTCTAATTCCAGTGTGAATTTTTTTTTTTTGTTTTTTTTTTTAATATTCTTTGACTGGATTTTACAAAACCAGAGGGTCATGGGAGAAAGCATGAACAAAAGAAGTGTGATGGTTCATAGGTGACTGTGGGATTGTCACTGCTTGACGAATAAGAAAATGAACTTCTGACAGTAATTAATCTGTGACTTTTTTAAAAAGGAAAGGAATGAGAGGAAGTGCCTTTGAGACCAGATCTGGATAAATGTGCAGAAGCTGAATGCACATGATAGTGGTTCCATTTTCTAACACTTTTGAACTAGTCTGCTTTTTAGTCTGTAGGGTATGCATATGTTAAGAAATCAAAAATGGTGATTTATGGTGAGTACTTTAGGGACAGCTTTGGGGGAAGAAAAAAGAAAAAGAAGGAATACAGTTTCCGTGCCTTTGAAATTTAATGTTGACTCATTTCCAACATAAGACTTGAACAGTAGGCAAACCAAGGACATGTTGTTCACTTAACAGAAACCCCACAAGAAAATAATGGTAGTGATCATTTCAGTTCAGGGATGTCTTGACACAAGGAATGGGTGTTTCATTCAGCAAAATAAAGATAAACCACACTGGTACTCAGATTTGCTTTCTGTTACTCAAGCCTGTGAATAACCAGTGCATTTTATAGCATTTTGTTTTAAATCTAGCTCTGGTCTTGCACTAACCTGTGGGACTTGTTGGTATGCAGACAACCCCACATGAGCAGAACTGTTCTGCTTTCAGACCTGGGCTGGTGCTGCCATACGGAACTTCTTGAGGGGATTTACCAGTGTGGGACAAGGATCTTTTCACACCTCTCCTTTTTTATTATGTAGACCCTGTCTGGAAGTTCATGGCTCCTGAAATTCTTTGGGATAGATGTGGACTGTAACTGTTTGTTTTAACATCCCTGATTTAAGTAGATCTGTCAATTATAGCATCTTAGTCATCTTGTTTAAATACCATAATTGAGAACTTTTAGGGTGATGATTCCCTCTTTCCACTCATTCTTTGTCACTTATCCCAAAGCTCTTTTGTCTAAAACAGCATATATCTAAGACCATTTTAAAGGGTTTACTGATAGACAAATTCTCTCACTAAGTCAGTGTTGCTTTCCTCTAGGGAAGAGAATCTGGCATTATCCAGAGGTACAGCCTCCCTAGTGTGGCTGTGGTGCAGAGCTATACCCTGGACTGTCGTGCCTATCAGCTGTCTTTGAACTGCAATGCCAGGTAAGTTACAAATCTGCTTTTAACATAGATACCCAATTTCAAAATGAAGCACTAAAATTTGTGAAAATACCAATTCTGTGAAATCTATAATTCTATAATAATTATGTACTAATTTCAACTTTATATAAACGGCTTATTAATTTTAGTTGTTATTAATGGTTGCTTAAACATTTATTTATTACTAATTATTTCCATCTGGACAGTCATTGCTCTGAGAGACTGTTAGTAAAGGTCTCCTATGTTTTATACTCTGTGTATATGAAAATGCCTTTGTTTTATTAGATGAACCAAACATAACCTTCCTTTGATCTTTACATGAATTGACAAAATTCTGTCATAACCAGAAATTTTATATGTAAGACTTCTTTTTGTTTCTCGGTCCTTCTAAAGCCTGGAAACTTTGTTCATCCCATTTAATTTTCCATTGTTACAGACTGTAACTAGTGGTGATGTTTCTTGTAAGTCTGGTTCTCCTGAGCTTCATCTGTGCCAATACTGAAGTTGCTTTTTACTTAACAGCTATTTTTTCTCAAGAGAGCGTTGGCAGAAAAGGGAGAATACACAAGAATTTGCAAGGCAATTTTAATCACTTCACAAAAAGTTCATAATTTCAAACAAAATTCATAATGCATGTGTAGATCTCTTGCTTTTGCTTAAAAGGAAGTGTGATCTAGTCAGAGTCATATTAATTTTGTTTTGAACCCAAGGTGTTTTCTTCAAAATGACTTTGTTCTAGGGAATTAAGCTCAGATCCATAAGCATTTTGAGGTTAATTCTCTAAATTGCACTTGAAATTTTAACAGAGATTAAGGCTGTCAATATTTAGAAATTCTTTTAAAATGACCTTACAGTAAATACAGGTTGCTATGATTCACTGAAGACCTATGCAACTGTAACTTTTCAAATGTAGCCTTTTAGACATTGTATTTTTTCCTATATTTTATAGGACTTTAAAGATTAACTGGATTACATTTAATATTGCCTTGGAAAAAAGTGAAGAATACCCTTTGCAGAAATTCAAGAAATCCTATTTTAAGAATTAACAATCTGCATCACCACATTGACTTTTTAATTTAATCATCTGCTTCATTGCATCCTAGTAAATAAAGAAAACCCATTTTTGTTTAGTTGTTAATTTGAGTCTTTGTCAAGAAAAGGTTGGTGACGGACAGACCTGTAATATATTCAACTTGGTATCTGATGTATCTTCAAAGTGCTGAATATAAAAATGGGCACATTTCAGGACCTTTGGAGGGCCAGATCCTATGCAAGCAGATAAAGAACATCTTTCCACGTTATCTGCTGCGCAGATCAATGAAAATCATATGGATCTGTGCTGGTTCTGGCACACGAGGGCATCTCATGGAATCTACAGAATTATACTGTGCCAGGTTAGAGAACTACTTCAGATTTCCAGCCTTGAGTAGTGTCATTTAGCTGCCTTATTTTCCCTCTGTTTGTTTTTCTGTAGCCGTCTTGCTATCATAGACCTTTCAGGGGTTCTGACCTTCCTGGACCTGGACTCGCGGGCTGCAGACAGGGCGGGACAGCAGGAGGCAGGAGAGCAGCTGAAGCTGGAGCGCAGAGACGTCTGGGATATGAAATGGGCCAAGGACAACCCGGACTTGTTTGCAATGATGGAGAAAACAAGGATGTATGTTTTCAGAAACTTGGATCCAGAGGTAAGTATCAACGTATGTTCACTCGAGTTAATGACTCTTTCTTGGATAGTATTATTCTTATGTTTACTGTTCAGTTCTGCAAGTGTTTGTTTATATAAACTTGCTTCAGGAAACCTCAAAATCATATCAACTCACGTGGGACTGTTGTTTGGGACCAAATAGCTAGAATGAATGGTCAGTCCTAGAAACATAAAAATGGTGTCATATTTTTATTCAATGTACAAGATTTTCAGGAGCATACTTTTTTTGTAGGCTTTGGAATACATAAATGCAATTTTAGTAGAGATACTTGTAAAATTGTTCAGTTGAATCTAAATATTAGCAGGTGTTATTCTGTATCTCATAATTTAGTTGCAGAAAACATGAGGATTTTTAATGATGTCTATGTTTACAGAATTGGCAATAATATTAATGACTGTATATTTGTTTCTTGTTGGAAGTGCAAATATATCCTAGTTTGGAGAAGAATGTATCTGTATGTATACTTAACAGATTTGATTAGGATTTAGTCAGACAGAAAACAAGTTCATTTCATTATAACTTATTTAACTTTAAGGAACCTATACAAACATCTGGATATATTTGCAACTTTGAAGATTTAGAAATCAAGTCTGTACTTCTGGATGAAATATTAAAGGTCAGTACAATTAATTTCATTTTGTAGGAGAAGTCGGTGTCTGTCTTAATGATAGATACCTGTTTTGTTGGGTGAAAATAAAAGTCACCAAGAATAAAAATATGTTTCTTTATCCATTGTGTTAGAATCCAGAGCATCCTAACAAAGATTACATCATCAATTTTGAGATTCGGTCACTACGAGACAGTCGAGCATTGATTGAAAAAGTTGGCATTGAGGAATCTTCCCAATTCATAGAAGACAATCCACATCCCAGGCTTTGGTAAAATCTTCTATAAGCCAAATTTGTTTCAACTTTTCTTCTTTTCTATTCTTCTCCTGTTCAGACAGATCTAGTATGAAAATAAAAAGCCTCAAACTAAAACCAGTCAAAGCATTATACATTTTACTCACAATCATTTAAGATTTAATGAATGTTGGAGTACCTAGAATGTCAGGTATGTGCTGTATCATGATAGTGGGTATAGAGTGTAGGCTCAGGACACCTTTCTGTTCTGTGCTATATGGGCCCCAAAATACAGTGTTCTTTGTGTTTTGGAGGGAATTTAAAGGAAATGAAATGCTGACGGAAAGATAACCAAGTTGGTTAAATTAAAATTAAATCTTATCTATTTGGTATTGACCATTAAAGGTTAAGGGAACACATCAGACTGACAGTAGGATAAGAGGTTTGAGTAGGGCTGGGTGTTCCCGTGCAGCATCTCAGAAGTGATATGAGAAATGGAGATAGTGGTATGCTTAAACTAAACACAGCTCTAAATTTAGAGTTGCTGAACGACGGGACAAGACACCTTGATTTAAAAGTTTGTCCCAAAAAACATTCCTTTTTGTCTAGTTGTGTCTTTGTTTGCAGAATGTTCATTTTGAAGAACAGGATTTGCTAGTTACATATTGAAAGGTTCTGTAATACTATAATTTGATTAGCTTGAGTGTGTAGGGTAAAATATTAGTCTTCCTTTTTACAAATGTCTTGACGTAGCTGAAGATTTTGGAGCTTTGAAATTGTTCATGCTTTTTTTTGCTGGTACCATCTGTTCACTTAATCTAAAATGACTGTTTTGCAAGTTTGTGTCTCAGTGACATAAAATCACAAAATAAATATCAAATTCTGTTCACCTTGCTCTGGAATTGCCATGATGTTGTTGTTTTTTTTTTATTACGAGAGAAAACACGTCATGTATTTATGAAGAAGAGATGGATTAGAAGTGCTGGATATAAAGCCAATATATTCCAGATCAGATCAAAACAGTGACCTTGCTTCTAGATTGCAACAAATGGTGATGTGTAGAAGATCAGTTGGTTTCTTTGATATCAGTGATGAACACCTGAGTTTAAGTGATACTAACCTTCTCAAATTGGCTCAAAAATGCAGAGCTGATACTGCCTAAGCATGGTCAGTGAATCCAGCAATATTAGTGGTTTTGTCAGTGCCTTACTGCACTGAGTTTGTTTCACAATGTCAATCAGCAAGTCCAAATTTTAAAAACCTTTATTTTTGCAGAAAATTCTAGACTTCATTCAAGCACCTGATGCACACAAGTTGGCCTGAATTCCCTATTTGCAGAACTAACCAGTGGGGCAGTACCAGCTGTAAGGTTCCACAAAGGTTTAACCCTGCTCACCCAGACTGCTGTCCTAACAGGACCAGGAACATCCAGATGGATCAGAAGGATAATTTATTTGTCATGGCCAATGTAGCTGGAGGCATTTAGACTGAGACTGCCCTCAAGGTTTAAAATTGTGATAAATGTATAGGGAGAAATAAATAAATAAATGGAACTGCACTGAGACCAGCAACACATTTCACGTAAATGTAACAGTCAAATCTTGCCATTTCTCCCAAGCCAGTGTCCACCTGAACAGCTGAACAGAAGAATATGAGCAATTATTTTAACATCTCTCCTTGACCAAGTACCGGACAGATCACAGAATGTATTTGGAATAAATACGTGACTGTATTAACAATAAATTGCAACAACTCGTATGTCTTTTTAAATAATTACTAGTTAAATGTCTCCTCATTTAATTTAATCTATAGCTGCTTTTGCATCTGCTGTGTTTGTTTTTCACACAGGCGACTGTTGGCTGAAGCTGCTCTTCAGAAGCTGGATCTGCAGATGGCTGAACAAGCTTTTGTGCGTTGCAAAGATTATCAAGGCATTAAGTTTGTGAAGCGCCTGGGCAATCTGCAGAGTGAGTCCATGAAGCAAGCAGAAGTGGCAGCCTATTTTAGCAGATTTGAAGAAGCTGAAAGAATGTATCTGGATATGGACAGAAGGTAATTGCATGTAAACATCTTAGCAGCAAGTAAAAAAAAAAAAAAAAAAAGGCGGGGTAAAAAAAAGCATTCCTTAATCAGGAATGACTGTTTTCTCTGGAGAGTCTTTACCAATTTCTGCAAAAAAAATAAAAGGATCAGATAGAAAGAATTTTGGTTTATCCATAGATAACCAGTTCTGTATGTAAACCAGTGCATTCCAAACTGTTTACAAAACCTTGGCTGCTCTAGGTAGTGCTGTGTTTTGTAATGTTTTTTTCACGAGTATTTTGTCGGTATTTCAACTGGGATTCCAAAAATACAAACTATCTTAAATAATGTTTAATTTATGTGGTGTTGCTGTGCGCTAGTAGCCAAGTACACATTCTTCTCAATTACATATACAAACAACAGCCTTTTTAATGAACTGTAATTTTTGGAGAGACAGAAGGACTCTGGATGAAACTGTGGAATATTGAAACCAATCAGTGTAATTTTTGCTCAGGAATGAAAACAAACAAAGCAAAATTTTAGTATTGCTAGGAATATAAATTAACACGAAGTAATTAGCTAGAGCACTGTCTCTACTGAAAAAAGGATAATGAGAAATCATCAGCAGCAGTTGTGTGGTATAGCCTGTAGATGGTGGTCAAATATAGAGAAACATGAAGCACTTATGCATATGTGAAATTTTTAAGCTTTGATTAATGGAGCCATGAAAAACAGCAGGGAATGGTGGAGAGAAAAAAAATTACTCATTATTTCATGCTGTAAGAATGAAAGTAAGGGGAACAGGGTGGCAGGGCAGAGGGAGAAGGCAGGAGCTGGGGAGAGATGCACAATAGTGCCTGGTAATGAAAACTTCCTTGCATGTTGTTAATTAGTTGATGGCAGTTTGGTGGTTTGGGGGTGTGGGCTTGCCTCATAAGCACTTCAGTCACGCTGCAACACCCAGTTTTAGATATGGCATGTTCCTTTTCACATGGCTGAAGAGAAATTTGGACATAGAATTGCAGAAGTCAAAAACTTACTTTATTGTTTACTGGTTTCAACTTTCACAACCAGAAAAATCCTGATAAGGATCTACCATAAATCACAATGAAATAAATTTGTTTTTCAAATAAAGTTTTAATGTTTTAGATAGATGCTCTTACTTAGCTGACTGAATTGGCTTTCTAGTGCCTTCCTTAATTTACTTGTAAATTGAGGGCATTTTTAAAAGAAGAGCATAAGTCTATCCCATTTATTTTCTATGCACCTGCAGAATTACTTTTATATGAGGTAATATAGAATTATTCTGTTTGGTGGAAAAAACACTCCAGACAGACACACAGTGAGTCATATGTATGCATGAATAATAGAAAAGAAAAACTACTGCTGAGTCCTTTCTCCTTTATCCAAAATCACCCTGAATCTGGAAGAAAACTCTCTGAAATCCATTTTATTCCATCTCAGCTTTAGCCTTCATTATTCATATTTGTTGCTTCTTGGTCTTTCACCTTCCTTCTGCTTATAGCCTTTTGCAGCTGCTGCCATCTCTTGTAATGGTCAGCACTGAAAGGTATAGAACAGAGTAAGAGGGAACCTGAAGTAACATTGGCCCAACTGTCTCTCTCATTTAACTCCTCACACAGGAGCGTGGCTGAGAAGGAAGTGCATACATATGTGAGCTCTCTTGAGTATCTGCTTTAATGGAATAGTGTTTAAATCTAGGATCACTCTGATACCTGCACTGCAGGTTAATAACACAAAAATACTTTTGGATGCTTTTCTCGAGTTTTTTGTTGCCTATTTCATGGTGTCTGACTTTTCCCTGCTGTTTCCTGTTTAGAGATCTTGCCATTGGGCTGCGGATCAAACTGGGCGATTGGTTCCGGGTGCTGCAGCTGCTGAGAACGGGCTCGGGGGACTCGGACGATGCCCTCCTGGAACAGGCACACAACGCCATCGGGGACTACTTTGCAGACCGGCAGAAATGGTACGGTCTGTAGAGGAACCAGCTGTAAGGAACTTGCAAAGGAAATTATTGACCTGATGACAAGACTTCATTTATGAAAAGGGACAGATATCAGGAAAGTCAGGATGCAATGTACTGGATAATTTTGGGAAAATGAGATTTAGCTCATGCCTTTGTGGTTCCGTGATATGATCAACAGAGAGCTGTTTTCAGCTACTTAAAGGGTGAAGGTGATACAAATCTCTGCTTTGCCAGAAGTCTGTCGGCTTCAAAGGAAGGGAAGAGAAATACCAATACAGCTACATTAGGCTGGATATAGAAAATGTTAAAAAAAACCCAAAAGGGATTAATAGTACAGAATTACTAACCATCAGTGAATTTTCTAAAATGCTTAAAACCACAAATATTTAAGAAGGTCTGGAGTTCTCTGCCCGGGATCTGTCTCCAGCTGTTGCCCAGACTGGACACCCAGGGAAGATTTTAAGGGCAGTGCACACCTGCAATGGTATTTCTTCAGAACACATTTTGCAGTCAGGTGCTTACTGAGCCAGAGGTAATGTCTTCATAGTTAATAACTTGCAGAGATTTCTTTTCATGACCATTTCTTGTTGCCTTCTAAGCCCATGTCTTAGAGTTCCACAGCTCTACTATATATTGCCATTATTAAAACTGTATTGTCACAGTGCAGCTGAAAACCTGTGATTAGATTTTGAAAGTGGAGTTTTAGATGCTTTAGGTAACTTTAGAGAATGGTCTTGGAGGTCTCGGTGTTTGCATTTTAAAATACGGAAGGACAACAGTAAAGCCCTTTTCTGGAAGTTTAGCAGTAAGTTGTCCATTGTCTGCCCTCATCTCTGCAGATGTGGGAATATAGCTTTATGAATTCCTTGACTTCCTAATCTTATGCGAGTCAGAGAATCACTATTTCTTCACTTTTAGTATAATGATCTGTGAAAATTAAAACTTCTTGTGAGTTTTGGAAAAACAGTGAAATTCAAGCCATGAAAGTTTTCCAAGCAAAGTTACCTATTTAAAATAATGTGATTTTAAATTTACAAATGCATTTTTTTGTCTTATTAGGTTAAATGCTGTACAGTACTATGTTCAAGGACAAAACCAGGAACGTTTAGCTGAATGTTACTACATGCTAGAAGACTACCAAGGACTGGAAAACTTGGCTAACTCACTTCCAGAGAATCATAAGTTGCTCCCTGTAAGCAAAAAGCACCTTTATTGTTCATTGTCTTATACCCAACTATTTATTAAAAGTTTCCCATATTGGAAGGGTTAAGAATGAGAGAAAGAATGCAGTGTATGACCTACTCACTTAAGTGCAGTGGTGTTACTGTGTTACTAGGATGTTATTTTCATACTCCATCACTCTTCCTTTCCCTTATTGTCCCAGTTCCCCAGAAAGACCTGACTGATAATACTCTAAAAGGAGGGGAAGTAGATGGGATAGGGTGTGTAGGATATATAGGTGTACAAGGTATAGAATGTATATGTAGCAGGAAATTACTAAATAATAGCTAATTTTAAACTATGCTGTGGTTGATTTAATCCAAAATGCTTGAAAAATGCAGAACCTGCTCCTTCAATGCATATTCTAATAAACCAAGACATAGCATTTTCTTTTAACCTCATTGTAATAGCTTCCTTAAATTTAGAAGCAGGGTGTGAGACTAGCACACTGTTCTAAAGACTTACAACAATGCCTGGTGCGCTCACAGGTTCCATGAAGCAAACAACCCATTCTCCACCCTCTTGGACTTAAATTAACCAAACAGGAGTACTGCTCTTGCTGCACAATGTACTAAAATTGTGGAAGTGCATTTAATACAATGCTGATGCTTTTTGCAGGATATAGCTTATATGTTTGTGAGAGTGGGGATGTGTGAACAAGCTGTGTCAGCCTTTCTGAAATGTAGTCGGCCAAAAGATGCCGTGGATACCTGTGTGCATCTCAACCAGGTAAAAAAAGCAGGTGATAATCTGTAATAATACCGGTTTAACAGAGAGATTTCTATCCTAATGCCCAGTAGAATGCAAATCCTTGTTAAGTGTCAGATGATTTGTCACAGTTTCTGGAAAATTCATACTTCAGTGCGTAAGACAGTTCTCTGAGATTAAGATTAGACCACTGGAGGGGCAGTGCAAAGATACCTGCAGGGTATGTGGGCAGTATGTTCAGCATACAGACATTTTTAGCTCTGTGGAGCTAGGCTGTGCTGCCTCATGATGGAATGGGAGAAGACTGGAGAAGATATAAATGTTCATTCTGGATATTTTCCACATCTCCCTCCATCTTTGTATAGATGCAAATAGATTTGTGACTGCATGAGGATGTAGATGGTAAAAGCTGAGCTGGAAACTGATCTGCATATTTATAACTAGAGCTGTTTCCTGGTATGACTTACCCTGTGCAAATGTCTGTGTCAAAATAAATAAGGGAAAACCTGAGGATGGCTGTGAGGAACTCGATGGATGGGAATGGCAGGACTGACTAGGGTTGGCTTTATGTGAACAATTTTAATTTATGGATCTGAAGAGCTATAAGGTGTGAGATTCAGTTAAGATCTCAGTCCTGCCAGAATTTTCATCTGGGGCACACAGTAGCCAAACCACTGAAGAACAAGAAAATTCACAGACAAAATGAGGTGTATAGAGGCATAAGTTTAGTGTTACTGTGTGCTTTAAGCTACTGGGCTGAGTCTGAGTCTTTCAGACATGCTTTTGAGAGTCTGGTTTAAGTAATATCAGAAGTGTTGAAATTTGCATGTCCAGCTATGAGCTGCAGTTGAAATGATTTTGCATCGCTTTTATGGAAGTAGCAGCAACTGTTTAAAATGTGGTTTTGAACAGAGGTCCAGCATTTTTTTTAGCACTGCTGCATCACATGCTTGGCAATGATGTAAGCACTTGTATTCTCTTGCTTTTTATATTAATTTTATAGTAGTCTGGTTCAAAATGGTGATGCAATATTGCAGACAAATGTTGCAGTCTGTTCATGGATAACTGTTTTTGTTCTGAGAGTGTGTTTGAAAAAATGAGCTTAATAATTGTCTCCTTTAATTTGCAGTGGAATAAAGCTGTGGAGCTGGCTAAAAATCACAATATGAAAGAGATTGGATCCTTGTTAGCCAGATATGCAAGTCATTTACTGGAAAAGAATAAAATCCTTGATGCTATAGAACTCTATCGTAATGCCAGTTATTTCTTTGAAGCTGCTAAACTCATGTTCAAGGTATCACAGGTTTTATTTTTGTCAGATGACTGGGATTTTTGGATTAGCTCTTACTGTTTCCGTGCTACTTTTATTCTCTTGGGGTTATTTTAGTTTTAACAATGTCTAGAAAATAAACAGATATCATCATACAGGATACTGCAAAGATGAACCCAACTCCCAGGGTTTAGGTATCTCTATGTGTAATAAATACCCTTGGTGTCTTCTGTAGCTAGTGAAGAGGAGACTTTGGGGACACAAGCCATATATTTATTTATTTTGAGACTGTCACTTCAATAGGAGCTGAACTGCACCTCAGAAAAGGTCCTGATGCCCTGCATTGCCTAGTAAAAAAGTATGGTAGACTGGCCTGGGGTGCAATATCCCCATTATTTTAGATACCATAGGAGTTATTGTTAATCTCCTTAAAATTTTAAAAAAAGCAATGTCAATAACTAGAAGTTAAATTTGGGTATTTCTTCAGTTAGTTCCTTCAATTAGAAATGGCTGTGATGTGCTTTTAAGATAAAGATGTTGGCTAGATTTCATTTGGCTTCAGAGATTTCTCTACATAGCTTAAAGTCTTGTAGGAGTGATAATGTAATTTTTACAAAAAATATTTATAGCAGCATATATGTAAATATAATATATGTGACTTTTAAAAGCCATTTTTCTTTTCTGGGAAAACCACCAGACCTTATTGAAAACTATGTATGTGTTTAAAAATTGCTATTTTTTAGTTTGTTTTTATACTAGATCACTAGACTTCTACTTGGTCACACTGATTTATCCTTCCTGAGAATCTGGCTTTACATATATATGTTAGCTAAATAAATACAAAATAACATGCATACTTCATTTTGACATTTTCATTTATAGTTCTGTTTGCAGTCTAAATTATTACATTTAAAGGCAGAATCATTTTGGCATGATTTCCTAGGTTTGTGCAAGCATGCAATTGTCCAAGACAGTTAAATCCCTTTGTTTTTTTTTTTTAAGATTGCAGATGAAGAGTCAAAGAAAAGGATGAAACCTTTGCGAGTTAAAAAGCTTTATGTGCTATCAGCCTTACTTATGGAACAGTATCATGAACAAATGCAGAATGCACAAAGGGGAAAAGTTAAAGACAAAAGTTCAGAGGTAGTGTCTTCCCCCCCACCCCTTTCTGAATTCTGGTATCTGCTAGCTAGGTTAGAATACAGCAACCCCATCTTGATGGGAGCTTATAATGTTTTTAATAACCCTTTTCCCTGTTAAGAGCAAAGCTTTCCTTCAAGCAAGTCCCCCATGAAAACATATTAAGTGCTATTTTTAAACATTTAAATTGTGTGTATTAATAGATACTTTTCTTGCTAAGTTTAATGTGGTTTTTTTTAATGTTTTCACTATAACAATGAAAACCATACTAAGAAACTACAGACTTTTTTCTTCCCGCAAGACTGTTGTCATTTACTAGTAAGTATTGATCCCAAAGGGTGATCTGTGATTAGATTAAGCTGTGTGGCCTGTAATTCAGCAAGGAGATGGCTCCAGATACAGGGGAAACAAATGCAAGAGTCTTTTTCTCTGCTCATACATTCATCTTTATATGCACAAATGAAATAACTTAAATTTTAAGAGCTCTGGTGTTGAAATGCATTATTAATCCAAACTATGAACCAGCGTGCAGACATGCACAAGATATATTTGTATACACACGTATATGATATTTATCTTTGAAAATCTGCACCATATGTTGTGCCTGTGCTCTGGACAGAGCGCCTGACAATGCTCACTGTAGGTCATTTGTATTTTTCCTACTTAACATGGACCGTGGTGTAATCATCAAGTACAGAAAAGCTCTTTTCATATATCCCCATTTCCTGCTGTATCTGTTTCATATAACAATTACTTGTGATACTGGTTTGTTTTCAGAGTGCTTCAGCTTTGGCTGGTTTGCTGGAAGAAGATGTTCTTTCTTCAACAAATCGCTTTGTAGACAATGCTTGGCGAGGAGCTGAGGCTTACCACTTCTTCATACTTGCACAAAAACAGCTCTATAAAGGCTCTGTAGATGCAGCACTTAAAACAGGTAAGAATTCACTTTCAACCCTGTAAAGACAGCACATAACTTCATTTATAGCTGCCACATTTTTCAGTTCTTAATAAGTCCATGGAATTTAAACCAAAATCACATAATGAATTGAATATGGCTGCAGTCACAATACCTGGAAAGGACTTTGCTGAAGACAATGCAAATCTTTCCAAATATTATCTGGTAAATTGGTCAATCTCTGTGGATGTTCTGCTGACTGTTTTGTTTCTCTCCCTAATTTATAAGGCATACATGAATTTACATCAGACCTCCTTGTAGAGCTTCACAAAAAATGTATGGGAATTATAGAAACAAACAGCGCCTTGTACTTTGTCCAAGTAATGAAGATTTCAATTCCTTCTAATATTTTTAAAACCAACCAAGCACCCAAAATCAAGTCTTTCAAGAAGACATCAATTTGCAAGTGAAATCTCCTAATTTTTTTTCAAGCAATGCTTCTTATTCATGAATAAAAAGACTGTGGTTCATTTTGTCCAGTCTTTATAATTAATACTGTCATCTAGTAGCAACTGTCTCATACAGATGCTTGCACTTCTGAGAAGATGTGTAATAATTTCATTGGATTTCTTTTTTTTCCATTTTTTTAGCTCTTCATTTGAGAGATTATGAAGACATTATCCCTGCAGTTGAAATCTATTCCCTTTTGGCACTCTGTGCATGTGCAAACAGAGCATTTGATACTTGTTCAAAAGCCTTTGTTAAATTAGAATCCTTGGAAACTCTTAAGCCAGAGCAGAGGCAACAGTATGAAGACCTTGCTCTAGAGATATTCACAAGATATAGACCAAAGTATAACAAAAAACCTGATGTGGATGATGTTCTTGAGAGGTGGGTTTATTTTAATAATACTATCACTTTTTTCTGCTGTATGTTCACTGTATTTTGGGTTTTGTGTGTGACCAAATTAAGTGCTTTGCTGCTTAAACCAAATATTAGGCAAGAATGAGACAGGAGTTAGCCAGTTTAGAGGAAGGTAATACAACACTATATTGCTTGGGAAAATAGACACTCTATGCATTTGAGGAACTGGGCATAAAGATGTAACTTCATCTTAATTTGAAATGCAGGTGGACAAAGCACAGGAGTTTTAGGACCATTGAGACTTTGTCATATGACATTAAAGTAAGAATGCTACAGCTTGCATCACCACGGTGGGGTGATAAAGTATCAACAAGGGACTGTTCAACCATTATTAACTAACGGGTCTCCAGTGTTTTGTGAATTACCTAAATCTACTTGGTGTGAAAAGAGCAATATGTGAAGTCAAAATTAGTATGAAGAGCACATTTAAGGGGTAGGTCCTTGGAGTGGCTGTACCCACAACAGTGTGTTTGACATGTTTCCTAAGAGCATGGAACTTATAAATATGGAAATCGATTGTGAATTGATTTTGTTTTAGCAAACAGGATTTAAACCTGTCTTGATAGATCCTATTGTGCAGCTGTACAGAATCTCAGTAGCAGCTGTCAAGCTGACCCTTCAGATTTCAGAGGAAGGAGTATAATAGCAGTACAGGTGTCTAATCAGGCCTTGCCTTTATATGGCTTTCACTGCTTCTTTTCACCCCATCTTTTGGATCTGCTGGATTTGTTGACTGAATGGTTTTTGGGGAGGGCATTCTCTGGTGTGAAGATTTTTATACTTGGTTACATGAACAGTGAAATGTTACATGGGCTAATAACTTATAATCAACAATTGGCACACCAGATTTTTATTCTTTCAGCTTTACTCTTTTTTTCTTTTTTTTTTTTTTTTATAGTGGAGATGGTAAACTTCCTGTGTGTGTTGCAACAGGAGCCCCTATCCTGGAGTATCAATTCTGGATGTGCAGTGTGTGTAAGCACTGTATGACAGCCAAAGAAGCAGGCCATTATAATGCCTGTCCTCTGTGCCACAGCACAGTAAGCTGAGGATAAAGCCTCTGTATCTGCATTTATGACTGCTAAAAGCAGCCTTTAAAATGTTACTGTCTTTTGAAATACGACTCAGGTACTGTATTGTAGCAGTTAGTGCTGCTATTAGAGAAACATGGAACAAAAAAACAAACCAAAGTCAAAATGGAAAACCCACAAGAGCAACCTTTACTGCTTCTGTTTATCTGAAGAAATTGCCATGTAAATAGATCCTAATTTTTGCTACACTTTTAAAAAAAGATTTAAGGTAAAAGCATTCTTTTTGAATTGTATATTGAGCCTAGTTTCAAAACCATGTGAGTTGAATATGGGCTGATATCAGTATGTTCTGCTCTGAGCAGGCTCAATTTTTTTTGTGTCTCTAACGCCATAGGAAGTTATTGGGTTTTCTCAGAATTCACAGTTTTTTGAAGGAAGTGATTCTTGAGTTCAAATAATGCCACAATAATTTTGATAATACTACCATATATGTTTTTGTACTACTGTTTAGAGATACTGGAATGAAGATACCAGTATAAGCATGTTAGTGCTGTAAGTGTATTTAAATCCACCACAGCAATAAAGGGCTTGAAAACATGCAGCAGTTAAGTTGTGTTCCTGAGCTCAGGTGCTGTCACCTTCAACAGGTTCAGGAAACCTCCATGAACTTGCAACCTGGAGCCTGGCATTTTTCATGTAGCTTGAGAGAGCAGCCTGCATCTGTTGAACAGATCTCAGGAGCTGAAGTGTCACCCTTGTTGCACACAAAGCTCCAAGAAATGATGTTTTGCTGTCCTGCCTTACTGCTGGTTTAGGCCTGTGCTCTGGCAGTGCTGCAGGGATGGGCTGTCCCCAGGACCAGCCAGCACTCGGCTGCCTGACAACACACTGTGCTGTGAGAGGAGAGTGTAGGACCTCTTCTGTGCTCTCTCACCTAAGCTTAGGCCAAGTACGGATAAACACCATCTCCACAGAATCATGGACTAGTCTGGGTTGGAAGGGACCTTAAAGACCACCTTGTTTTAAGCTCTCTGACAAGGCCTGCAACACCTTCCACTAGATCAGGTATCACAAACCTATCCAACCTGTTCTCGAGTATTTCCAGGGAGGGGGCATCCACAGCTTCTCTGGGCAACCTATGCCAGTGTCCCACCATGCTCACAGGAAAGAATTTCTTCCTTGTTTAACCTAATTGTCCCTTGTCCTATCCCTTTATGCCCTCGTACACAGTCCCTCTCCAGCTCTCAGAGCCCCTTTCGGTACTGGAAGGCGTTCTAAGGTCTCCTCAAAGCCCTCTCCAGGCTGAACAAGCCCAGGACCAGCCATCCCGTCTCCCGAGGAGAGACGCTCCCGCTCTCCGATCATCTCGGCTTCGCTGCACCAGGTCCAGGCCGTGCCCCCAGAGCCGGACGCCGTACCGCAGGGGGAGAGCGGAGCAGAGGAGCAGCCCCGTGCCTGGCCCTGCTGCTTGTTCCAGGGACCGCATCCGCGTTTCCCTACTTCTGCATTCTGCGTCCCGCCGTGCGAGCGCCTCTCCCTCCCCAGCGCCGTCTCTCGCGTGGCCGCGCGTGCCGGCGTGCCCGTGACGTCACGAGATGGCGGGGGAGGCGGCGGCGCTGCTGGCGGCGGCGCGGGAGGAGCTGCGGGCGCGGCGGCTCTCGGCGGCCGAGGAGCTCTTCAGCCGCGTCATCGCCCTCAGCCCCGCGGGGTAAGGCCGGGGCCGGGGAGCGGGGCGGGCGCGCCGGGCCGGCCCCGCTAACGCCGCTCCCTCTGTCCCCGCAGTGCCCGCGGCGACCTCGCCACGGCGCTCAACGACCGGGGGCAGGTGCGGTACCTGCGCGTGGAGTTCGCCGCCGCCGTGCAGGACTTCACGGCCGCCATCGAGTGCCAGCCCGGCTTCGAGGTGCCCTACTACAACCGCGGGCTGGTGCGCTACCGGCTGGGTACGAGCCGGCACGGGGCAGCGCGGCCCGGGCCCGGGCCCGGGCGGGACGAGGGCGGGCGCCGCGCGTTCGCGGCCCTGACAGCGCCTTGAGCTGCGGCCTGCCCCGCCTGTGCTGTTAGGCCCCCGTGCTGCTGTGGCGTTCGAAACCGTGCTGTGCGTGGAAAACGGGAGGAAAGGGGTAGTTGACTCGTGGAAGAATTCGCGCTGGGGTGCAACAAGCCAGTTCCAAACCCTACCATTAAATCTGGGATAAAGTGTCTCCCAGGTAGCTGTAGCTGCTCTGAGCACAGCCTTGTCAACTTCCTAGAGAGCTGCCGGCCACCTCTGGGGAATTTCCTGCCCCGTTTTTAATGATGTCATGGCAAAATGACAGCCCTGTGCCTTTTGTTAGAGCTTGGCTGTTGCAGAGGTCGAGGGACTGGAGAAGGGAGCCGTGGGCAACCAGCTGGAAGCTCTGCCTGTGTGCCAGCTTTCAGTGTGGGCCTTTTGTCTCATCTTCTTTGGAATAAACTGGCTGAACTGAGCCTTGAGTCCATTTGAGGTTCAAAAATACTCTGGTTCTAGATGTGAAACCCTTTGACTCGCAGTTGGGCCTGTGGAGAATCCAAATGTAGAGGATCCAGGAAGTACCTGCTACTTCGTGGGTGAAAATACTAGGAGATGTTCTTGAGTTGTGAAAGGTTTGCGAGTGTAAGCACTTACTGATAATTTTGCTTTTCCTCGTTCTCTTTTTTGGGACAGGAGACTTCGATGAGGCCATGAAAGATTTCAGGAAAGTGTTAGAGTTAAACCCCAGGTTTGAAGATGCTGCCCTGAGTCTAAAACAGGCTATTCTTGATAAAGAAGAAACACAGAAGCGGGGTTATTGAAAATTCAGGTAGTGATGTGATGGGAAAATACTCCCCTAAATGTGTGATTTTTGTCATTAATGGATGAAACAGAAGATCATTTACATCTGTTATGACCTGCTGAAGAACTTCATTCTTGGGTAGATAAGTTAAAAATTGATTATAATTGCAAAATAAACTAGATTTGGTATTTGTAGTCTTGAGGGAAAGTATCATGTGGGTCTCTGTGAGACACATGTACAGATTTTGTACAGAAATACTTGATAATTGTATAATAAATGTATTGTCCAGATTAATTGAAAATAAAAATGAACATGTGCTTTTTATCTCATGATTGTCTGCAGAATTTACTGTAGAAAATATTCACAGGAGGAACTGTGGCTTTATCTTACTGAAGAGATCAATTCCCTGAAGCATACAGTGTGAAATCTGTCTGACGGAACTAACTGTGAATACCCTGACAACTTCATTTCTCACATGGTAGGAGGGACCGTTACTGAAATCTGAAAATCATCAGTGAGAAACACCCTTGCATGTTCATAGCAAGGCCAGTTTTGTTTAAATACTCTTGGGATACATGAGCATTAGGATTTTGTTTTTTAAATAAAATTAGGCCAGTGACATTTCTGCTTCTTATGGTGAGTTCCTCTGTGGATAATCCTGGAGCCAGCACAAGCACTGGGCTCACTGAAGATGGTGAGAGCAGACTGGAGCCTCTGGGTGTCCTTCCCAGCAACCTAACCGAGATAATTTCAGTGTGCGGATAAACTGCAACAGCCACAGTGAGCAAATGTGAAACAGGGCTGAGAAAATGCTGCATTTACCTCTCATGCTCTTGACACTTGACTGCAGCCATTTGAAGTTACAGAAATATGATATGTAATACCAGGATGTGACCATTCACAGTTTGAGAAATAGGCAATGACCACTTTCGTTCTCCTCAGAAGTCTTAATTTTGGACTTTTCTTGATACATTAAAGACATCTTTTGCTACAATTTATCTTGGTGTTTTGTCTCCAAAACAACACAGATAACTGTTCAATGACCTGATGCACTTCATGTCACCTCAGTCTTAAAAACTGAGATATTCTACCAACTCTTGACTGATGGTGAGAAGGTGAGCTAGAACTAAATTTGTTCCTGACTGACCATGCCAAGACAATTAAAAAAGCAGTAATGAACAGTGGAATGTGACTCAAAACATCTTGCTGTGAGAAGAGAGATCACAGGTGTGGTTCTGTACAGAACACTTAAAATGACAGGCTATAGATGAAAATATTAACAGTGGATAAGTATTTTAGAAAACAAAGATACTAGAGATAATATTCCAGCTTGTGTTGTTTTGTGGACGTTGCTTAATTACTTCTCATGCAATTGTTGGCACAGAAATACTGCACTGGGCTGGGGAGCAATTGCCAATTCTCCACAGTATTTCCTTGTCTCTCCTGTGAAAGGATCAGCTGTCATCAAGCATTTCAGCATAATCTGGAGTTCTTTCAAGGTAATTTTGGCCAGTAGGGTTTTCACATTTTCCCCTTTCACATGCACACTTAGTTCTCTGGCTTTCAGGTTTTCAGCCTGAAAATTGCTAAATGGCCCTGCTGGTTTCAGCTGTGGTAGAGTTAGTTTTCTTCACAATGGCTGATATGAGGCTGTGTTTTGGATTTGTGCTGAACACAGGGTTGATAATATTGAAATGTTTTTGTTATTGCTGAGCAGGGCTTGCACCGAGCCAGGACCTTTTCTGATATTTATACTGCCGTGCTGTGGAGGAAGTTGGGGATACCTGGGAGGCTGGGAGGAGACATGTCTGGGACAGGTGACCCAAAGGGATATTCCACACCATAGGGCATAATGCTCAGTATGTAAAGTATAAAAAACCCCCAAAACTTGAAGAGGAGGATCTACTTCGTAACTCCCCTTGACCTGCAATGTTTCCTCTAATAAAAGTTAAAGACTTAAAAGCCTAATGGAGAATAATACAATTCTTTTATGTAATGTTTTGTGAAATTTGGGCAACCTCTCAGCCTGTAAAAGGAGCAGGGTTGTATGCTTTGGATGCAGGGCAAGTTGCTGTAGCTTTATACCTTCACTGGGCTTTAGGGGTTGTCTCTGCATGAGAATTCCACACCTCTGTGGAGCTCCTGGGTCATTCCTGGCCATTCCACTGCCCTTGTTGTAGTCATGGGGTTGCACCAGTAAGTCAAACATGGTTGCTGCAAATGCACTGTGGCTCTCTTTATTCTGGACAGAAATATTTCAGACATGAATAATTCTCAGCTGCTTTCCCAAGGTTTCCTACCTATAAACCTACTTTACCAAACCCTTGACTTTCCTTCCACAGCTGTCACTGGCAGCTTCTCTGTTTGGCTTGTTCCCTGTAGCCAGGGTTAATTTGGCAATGAGTAACTGCTCTCACCTGATGATTTACCTCTAAACTTAAAAAAAACCCTGTGAATTCCATAATGCGTTACAGAATGTCAAAGAATAACATCACTGCCTTACAGTGACAGAACAAGGCAAAGTGTAACATCATCACCCTGTGCTTTTCCCTAGGACTCTTTGTCCTGTTGAAACATGAGGAGTTGTCACACAGATATCAATGTTGCAAGGCCTTTCCCTTGCTTTTGCAGAAAGGTGGGAAAAGCTGACAGAATGCCAAGGTTAGCAGGGCACCAAGCAGTGTGAGAAGAGTTTCATACATGTTTAGTGTGAGTGCAGCATGGGGAACAAGGAGGGCCTTTCCAAATGGAAAGTTGTGGCATATTGAGGCCAAAGGGTTTGGTTCTGGTCAAGTAGCCAAAATATGTCCCTCTTCCACATGCCTGCCTTCTGAGTGAGCAATGGAGGCTTAGGCAGCACAAAAAACCTGAAACTCTTGGGCTGTTACAAGTGAGGGCTGCAGTGTGCACTTCTCCTCTAGTGCACACCTCTCCACCTTGTTAAAAACTGACTGAGGAGAGAAACCTACCCTATTCTAAGTTTGTGGGGATTGAACACCTCTGTCTAAGTCAAGCTCAGATATACAGGTCATGCTCTCTGTTGCCTGTCAGGAGGGGAAGGATTCAGAAAAGCAAAAACAGTGTTCAAAACTGAAGATTGCTAGTGGGACAAAAATATCCAATATTCTTTTATGTCAGCAGATTACTGTTCCTCTGCCTCATCCTTTTAACAGAGGCAGGGGCTGGATCAGTGAAACAGATTCAACCCCAGCCAGTGGCTTTCATGAAGAATGAAAGGTCTGGTTGCTTCTTATGAAAACAGTTTGCTGAGAGATCTGGTCAAGTTGGAGGCCCCACTTCCAGCATGTTGTGATCATTTGAGCTCAACACTGGTCCGTTTCCTAAGGTTATTTCCTAGATTCTCCTTGTAGGGTCCCTTTAGTGCATCAGCAGAGAATTGGATTGGATGCAGTCCAGAGCATTGCTTCCTACAGCTCGTGGTGATCAGTTCTTTTATCATTCGTGTTTTTGTTGTACAAGGAGCATGTGAAATGGACCTGAAGGATATCCTTGTCTCCCAGCAAGGAACAGCTGGTCCAGCTGTGTCCCAGGCATCACAACAGTAGGTTTCAACCTAACTCCTGTTGCTATGGAAAAGGCTGATTAGTGCTTTCCAGGCTGGGGACTCCCCAGCATGGGGACTCTGGTGTGCCTCCGCCTGTGCATTAAAAGTAACTTCCCAATTCCTTTTCTCCACATTGGCTGAATAATGGCTTGTTCGACTGCAGTGGTATAACCAGAGTAGTTCCTGAAAGCTAATCCAAGGAACCATTTAAGGCTATAGGTCTGAAAACTGCAATCTAGGACAGGAGTTAGGTGCTGAAATTCCATGTGCAACACCTGAGAGGTGGGAATAACCCCAGGATAATGTAGGTTCAGAGCAGTACACCCGTGCAATCGCATGGCTGAATCATACCTTGGGAAGACACCCTCAAAGGTAAACAGGGAATGCCTAACCCTAGCACACTGTGAGATTCAGTGTGAAAATCATCATCTACTCCATGAACAGCAACCAAGGCAGGAGAAATAGACCAAGGATGTGGAATTGCTCTGGCTTGTCTATGGGAAGGGGGAAACATGAAATCCCTGTTGAAATGGGAATGTAAGTCTGTCTCTCCTTTTCTATCTCCCTTCCAGTGTATGTGGAAGAGAAAAGTCTCATCTGTCAGGTAATGGGTGAAGGAAATGAAATGCTGGTTTTCCAGGTTTTCCTGGTTTTCCAGGGCAAAAGGGGAGGATCTGGGGTATCTCACTTATTGCAGACAAGTTCGTCTAAATATACTCTGCAAGACTGCAAAACAAGTGAACCATAGTGACCCCAGACCAGAGCTGATGTTCACCGGTATGGCCCAAGAGTGCTGAGAAGACCTAGCATTTGGTCATTATTATTTTCCCTTCATTCCAGTTGACAAATTTCTAGAGGACTGCATTTTAGATTAACAGAAAGTGAACCTAAACTTATGAATTTGCTGCTATTGTTATAAACAGGGAGTGTGCTCTCATGGTGAACGCGTGGGAAGAGTGACTTGCTGGGCTCTGCAGTGTGGGCTGTGGACAGCAGAGTGCACTGCTCATGCAGCAGGGGAAGGCAGCACACAGGCAGATGCTGGGGGGTCCTGGTGTCCCAGCACCGTCCAATTCCTTTTTACAGATTTTACTCCTTCAGCAGGTACAGCTTTAAGAGGGCATTTATTCTGCAATCATCTCAGGCAGGCAGGACTGCAGCTTTTGGGAAGCATGCCATGTGTGTGCACTGACCATCCAACCTGGGAAGGCAGGGGCTGCTGAAGCTGGGAAACTCTCTGGAGGCTGCACACGAGTGTGCTGTCAGCACGAGTGTGCCATCTGTCCCCTCTGCACTGCTGTTGAACATCTACATGTGCTTCAGCCACAACTGCAGTTACACTCTGGGCCCATCCTGAGAGTGATTACAGGTGGTGGCATGTCAGGTTTGTACTTGATCTCTAAAAATTAGTAAGAATTTAAAAAAAAAAAAAAGCTTTCTGTGTGCACAGAAACAAAAGTTACCAGGTGTCATTTTTGCTTGTACTAGAGTATTCATCTATTCTATTTTGTAGTTTTTTATACAGAGGCAGGTGAGATGAAAATGAGGAACTAACAAGTTTCCAAGAATGTCAGGTTAATGTAATGATACAGACAAAACTGCATTAGGGGGAAGAAGCGTGTGCCCTAGTGATGCATGCAGGGGGGTGCTGGCAGCGATTGTTTGGCTCTTTGAGGCCAGTGTTGGTACAGCAGATGGCTGCTGTTGCACATTACCAAGGACGTGTTCTGTGCTTACATTGCTCTGGTGTATTTTTATTTGACTTTTCAGATTTGCACTTTACATTCAGATGGGAGGATTGGCAGTCACTTTATGAAGTATTACAAGAAGCACCCATAATCAGGGCTGGAACAATTTTAGTGATCTGCAAGTCCATATTTGAGCAGCTGGAAGAAACACAAAATGTTATTTTGCAGCCTTGGGTGGTTTTCTGGTAAGTTTTCTTCTGTAGCCACTTCAGAGAGGCAACAGTTTGCAAAATTTACTGATCCTGTTAGCAGACAAGAACTTTCCAATGCTGTCCCACTATCTGGTCTTTAAACTTCATGCAAATTGTTCTGGTGGTTCGTGGAAGAAGTAGCTCCTGTGTCCAATGGCACCATTTGGAAAGCAGCCAGCACAGTAGAGTCTTCAGGTGCTGTTGAAGACACACATAGATGCTGAAGTGAGGAGTGATCTGGAGCAGACAGCTCAGCAGCTCTGGTTGTCCAAGGGTGGATGAAGCTATAGGAGAAGCCCTACTCTTTGGAGGATTTGAACTGTTCAAAAGCATTTGGAATATGGCAGTGTGCCTTAGTGCCTTAGTGTTTGTTTCTAAAATTTTGGACCTGTTTTCTCTCAGGCTGGGGGCAGTCCTGTTGAAAACCTGTTGAAATAATACCTGGCTCCAAAACTGTCGGCTATGGCCCAGCTCCAGCATGCCCTGCTCTCCTGCTGGCATCTGCTCCAGAGCCACGCCACCTGTGTTTGGCTTGGCAGGGAGTTCTCTTTCTTCCCTCTCTCATGGGCTTGAGCTGAGGCCATGGCACTGTGTACCATGTCCATTCACTGTTCTTGTCCCAGAACTTTTATTTTTGAGGTCCTCATGGATAGGCTCTGCATCCCTTGTGCCTCAAAGCATAACGACCTTTCAGGGTGAGTACACAGGGCCTGGTGTTCTTACCAAATTCAGTTTACATGTGTCATCTTAGATCTGGAGAAACAATCCATACTGGTCCAGCAAGTACATAACCCTGGGGATTGTCAGAAAGGTGACCTGGAAAGCCTGAGAAGGATACACAGTGTGTGTAGTTTTTAAAGAATACATACATGCTGCACATTAAAGGTGACATCAACATTCACAGTCCATGCTCAAGGCATTTGATATGCCAAAGTCAGAGCTCCTAAATCTCAGAGAAACATCAGGTCAGGGGTGCATTGCAATGGTTCTTTTTCTCCTCCACAACCTACCCTTCCTCTCCCTGCTTGAGCTGCACTGTCCTCTGCAGGTGCTGCCAGGTTGTGTGTTGGTAGGAGAGCACACTGCCACAAAACAGTGTACATACACCTGAGAAGAAGAAAAAGTGCCACTTGATCCATATCAAATCCCACTTTGCAGAACATTATTTTGTCTTTTCCTTTTGCTGAAACTACATCTGATTAGGCTTAGGCTTCTCTGAACACTTCCATTTGGCACCTTCTAGCTGAACCTGCCTTGAATTTAAAGTTGCTCTCAAGGAAGCCCTCAGGCAGTTCGGTAACTGGGAAGCTGAGACAGAGGTTAAAACCTCAGGTGCTGCAGTGTATCAAAGCTAGACAGAAACTCAATCTGGTGCCTGCTGCAGCTGCACACTTAGGAAGCAGCACAAGCCAGAATTGCATTATGTTAATTTCTAGCAAGTTCAAAAGTTGAGGTGCCTATGAAAGGCTGAGTAAATAATGATGCAGTTATTTGAGCTGCCCAGGCATGGTGAACACACCACAGCTGGTATCAGTACATGTCAGGACAGGCAATTCACTCAGCTGGGTGCACAAGGAGCAAAGTACCCTCAGGTGACTGTTCTGGGTTTTTTTGCTCTCCTTAGTCCTTAGAGGAGAGCAGGACCTCAAACTTTAAGACCAAATGCATGTGCTCTTCTTGTCTGCCAATTAGGCTGACACCCGAGGAGATGGCTGGCTGGCTAGGAGAGATGGGAGACACAGAGCTGAACTTCATGTAGATATTGGGACGTATAAGTTGATTTTTCTGCTCTAGACATTTTGAGCTGAAGTGGTCCTATGCAAAGCCAGAACCACCATATAAAAATCATATTCTTTTGTTTACTCCAGCCAGTCCAATCTCAAGTCAGCTAGGTGGCAGAGGAGATTTAAGAAGAGAACTGAATTAAAGCTGCACACCAGCCAGGGTAGTTGAGTTGAATGCTGGTTAGGGTTTAAGTCTGTGAGGTGCCTAAATCTATTTCTCAAAGCATTGAGTCATACAATATCTCAGGTTAGAAGAGATCATCAAGTCCAACTTCCTGCTCCTTGCAGGACTAACTCCATATCAACCACATGACTAAGAGCATCATCCAGATTCCAGGATAGGGTCCATGAGTGGGAGGTGAGCCTTTCTCTCAATCCTACCTGTTCCAGATGCTGGGCCAGGGTCCTTACTGCCAGCCTTTTAAAGTGAGAAGGGTGTTTCACCCTGGGGCTAGCAGGTACTGGGCAGAACTCTGCAGCAAACTCACTGCCCTTAATCTCACACCTATTTGAGAGGAAAGAGCAACAGATCTAAGTAGAAATTAGAGCTTTCCTGATGAGTTCATTGGAGATTTACTGCTACTTGCCCATCCACAGTGATGTTCCATCTTGGGGTGTTGTTGAAGTCTGGAGATCTGGCTACCCAGCAGTTTTCCAGGTATAACTCAACACTGGGGCTCTCGTCTTTCAGCTCCACCTCAATAAACACAGGCTCCAAGGGTTGTTTGACTACTGCCATTCTGGGCCCATAGAACTCCATGAAGGATTCATCTTGAGAAAATTTCAGGGGATTTTGTTGTTATTTAATATTTTTTTAAACTAAAACATACTTGGAAATTCTCTCATTTCCATAGGAGGAAATTTACCTTTGGACATTCTTGAAACTACATTCAGAGCTTGTCTTACCCTTCTGTAAGCTGCAGAGAAGGAAATGTTAGTGAGGTTCTTTAGTTGAAAGCTAGGCATGTCCTTACCAGGGAACTTAGGGCTGAAAGAGTCAGAGAGGTTTAAAAATGGAGGAAGAGGATTGCACACCTGCAGTATTTGAACGTGGAAACATCGTCCCGGAGCCGAAGGGAGGGGATGTGGCTGGGTCACTGGAGAAGGCACCAAGCACTAGGGTCTCTTTTGCTTGGTAGTAGCACAAGACTGTTAGTCTAGAATAGAAGAAACAGCACTTTTTGTGTTCACATCTATTTCCCAGCAGCTGTACAAAAGAGAGCAGTGTCAGTGAGCAGCAGCTCCTACCTGTAGTCTGGATCTCTTGTGATTGTTGGTATGCTCTGTCTTGGAAGAGTCTCTTTCTCATAAGAGATTTCATTCTCATAAATAATGTGGTCACCTTCAAACTGTGCATATGGGAAGCTCATTATAAATTGACTGTTCTCAGGAGCTAAGGCAGGGGACCAAAAGAGAAAATGCAGGAGAGGCAGAGGCTTCCAGCATGTGTATCTGCTCTGACCATGCACTTACCCTTACAGAAGTGCCACAGGTAGTGACATGGAACTTGAAGAAGGCGTGGGCTTCATTATACTGTCTAGGCTTGCAGGAGCTGTCTCTTAGCTTGGTTTTACTCATGTCAATGGCAGGAACTGTCTTCATTTGGGCAGATACCATTATGGTTCCATCTGGGTAGCATACTAAGAAAGTCAGAGTTGGTTATGAGCTCAAGAAAGAATCACACATCTTTTTATTGATTGACCAGTTGCACAACTTACTTATAAATGCTGAAGAATTAAAACTGCAGCTAATGGAGAACATCTGTAAGGTCTCCATAGTTCTCATTTTCCTTAGGGCAACATCGAATCTTGCTTTAATTTTCTGAAAGGATACTTCCTGTGAAGGAGGAGATGGAATAGATTTCCTGTTATAGTACATCATCCACATATACAAAGTTCTGCTCCTTAGCTTGTGCCACTTGAATACTAACAAGTCACAAGAGTTAAGTCAGTGTGGAGACTTGAGCCTGAAGCAACATGGGGGCAAAAGTACAAGTTTTCTAGTATGAATTTATTAGTCACTGTCACAGAGATAAATTTAGGCTGATTACTGTGGAGTAGTTCAAATTGTTAAAGCATCAGTTTTCCCATACCATATCTTAACATTTCTACAAAAAGTTCCTTTAAAAGAGCTTCTTTCATAAAAGCTATATTAAAATATTGTTTCTGGCTCAGTGCAGATGGGACATTTTGCCTCATCTTACGAAAAACACTGAGAAGTTTGTTTTTGAAGACTTGGTCCATATCTTTTAGTGACAAGTGGGGAGTGCAAATTGCATAATACATGGCATTACCAAAAGGGTCCATGTCCGATGCCTCTTATCCTTCTTGCTCTGGCTCAGAGTCCTTTCCCTCTGGAGGTTTTCCGATATGGGAATACCACAGCACTACAGACTGTGACTGTAGGACTCTGTGATAGCAAAAAGTCCTATGTGCTTTAAAAAAGGCATTGCTGAACAGCTCCTGTACCTCATAGATGAGTCCTCCAGCAAACAGAGGTATTTGCAAGATGAGGTGTGTGGAGTTGGTAGCTGCAAGATACCCATTGGTGAGGGCAGTGTGCCGGTTCAGGATCTTGTTACCAAGGTACAGGTCCCAGTACTGGTGCAAGCCAAAAGTGGGCAGGGTTAGGTACAGGTTTTCTTCATCACAGGAACCAACTGCTTCTGGTATTTCTGTGGGAAGAAGGTGGGATGGATGAAGAGTTAGGAATGAAGGATGTTTTGAGTGGTGAGGTTTGACCCAGACAGGGATTTTGTCACAGGTAAGAAACCCCAGCAGCCAGTTATGTGCACTGTCTGCAGGGCTTGGCTGTGTTGTAGCAGATGTACCAGCTCACATCTGGTGGGATGGGGAGTCCTGCTTCAGCAGTGGCCTGCCAGCTGGCTTCCAGGACTGGTCCCTGTTTCAGTAAGGCAAGCTGAGCTATGCATGTAAACATATTTTAGGATCAGCCTTCTTTGAGCTGAATCAAGAGCTATTTCAAAGATAAAGTAGGACAGTGAGGAGACTGTTGTCTTTGAGGCATGCAAAAATCTAATAAATTTGAGGAAATACCGAGCAGACCTCCCAACTGTTTCAGTAACCTACCTTCAGTAAGTGCAACTCTTAGTGATTTCTCTTTACAGAAATGCTGTCTTTGGAGATTACAGCAATTTGTTTTGTTTTAGTCAGTTAAGTTGTGCCCTGGAAGGATGCGGAGGCAGAATTGTGTTTGAGGACAAACTGAAACTTGTAGCAATGTCTGAAAGTTTTGCCAGTAGGTGTATGTTCATGTTCTGAGGCATCTTGTTAACTGAGTTTGCAAGCCAACTTCTTCTACACACTTGTTTTATTGCTCTCAGTGTCTCGAGGGCAGACTGTCTTGCCAGTATGCAGAAGAGCTGCCATCAGTGGAGCAGCAACTTGGCTGTTACCAACAATGAGCTATCGAGGGGTGGGGTTTTCCCCAAAGCTCTCACCCTCACTCTGATGCTCTCACTGAATTCAATGACAGCCATGCTGTTGATGCAGACCTGTTGATGTCAGGGGAAATCTTACCAATGTCAGCAATCACACACTCCACCTCTGCTGAATGATAGTAGAGTTTCATCTCCGGACTCACGCTAAGGGTGTAGTTGACCAGGAGGGTGTATTTTGTTTCATTTCTATTCACATACTGTAAGAGAGAAAAATGCAAAGCTGCAGCAGCTTTCAGAATAAGCAGGCATGTATATTCTGAACAATACTAAATAATTATTCCAACACCCTCCTCTCCCCTGCAAATAGCTCAGGCTCCAAAAGAATCACTTCAGCTGGCCTAAAGCTATTCAGAAATCTGGCCTGGATTCAACAGCTCTTTCAGCCAAACATAAATGTGGAGAATGTTGTGCCTTTTCAGATAATGAAGACAGAAGTGAACGTAGTGGTGGTTCCTCTGTAGCTCAATGGTGAAAGAGCTCATAGAGGGAGATCCTGGTCCAAATCCTTATTATTCTTTACTGAAAGTGTGGGCTGAACCCAGGAGAGTTATTAATTGGTTGATTAGAAGTTGTGAGGAGATGCTGTGAGAGATCCCTCTCAATATCCTCTTTTCCTTCACTGAAAAGTGCTCCCAAAATAAGACCTGGTGTTCAACCTGAAATAAATACTTCTGGATTTTTTTTTCTTGCTTTGATCCTTAATGCAATTTGACTGTGGTTTGCATGCAGCCTGAAAACTATTTGCACAAATCCCGTGCATTCACAATGTTGTTCCTTGTAACAGCATCACAGCTCTGCCTGGTTTGGTTGAAAGAGTGGTAGAAATGAAAGGTTGAAATCCCTCTATGAGTATATACCTTTTACAAATATTTAGATTACAAATGGTCTGAAGCTTAGCAAAATCACATTTAGTGATTTTAGAGCCTGTCTGTATCATGCTTGCATGGGGCATGGTCTGTGCCAGCAGTCAAACAGTGGGTTCAGGAATTACTGGATTTTTGAAACTGGTGTTTGCCAGCATTGCAATAATTGATTTATTTTTCCAAGACACTCCTGTTTCAAAGGGCAGCATCTAATACAGACTTGACAAACCTCTTCCTGTTGGGTGTGCACTCAGACATTAGCCACGCTGACAAGCACTAAAGGAAGTAACATTTCATCCCATCTAATTACACTTGATACTGATCTTCTGGAGATCTATGGAAAGCAAGGTGGGGACATAAAAGCCTCTAATCTTAACTCAGATGATCTCAGACTCACTGACACCTTTATGATCAAGGAACTGTTGTTGGTCAATAAAAGCTGGACCATGTTCTGCAAAGGGACTGGCCCACCTCCTCTACTCTGCTGCTGAAGTGACCCACTGTATCCTACCTCTTTCAGAACATATGGATCATCAAAAGAGATTTCCAGGATAAATGCTTTTGTTCCATTAGAAAAAGGAGTTTCATAAATCTTGAAGCTGTGGTGCTGTGCTTCCCTCAGGGAAAATGGCACATTTCCTACTGTGATTGCCACCAGAGAGACATCGGGAAGAAAGTGTCCAAATGCAACATTAAATAGCCGTTCGTCTGGCACGGTGTCTGCAGGGAGAGAACATCAAATTACTGCTGATGTGGATCAAGTAATGAAGACGGTTGGGGTGGCCTCCCATCCAAATTCCAGGAAACTTAGCCAGCAGCCATCTCTTTAATGGCTCTGATTAATGAGTGTTTGTGTTCTAGTCAGATTTGAAATACTCTGAAGTACATGAGAATTGTTTCAAGCTGCAGGGGATTAACAACAGATACATAGAACTTTATAGAAAGTGGGTTCAGTGACTTTCTAGAGGTGCACTATGATATGCAATACCTTTAAAGAAATCTAGAATCGAGTTCAGCCACATAAAATTTGAAAAATTTATTATAAGTTACAGTAAGAGGCTCTTTTTTCTTTCTACATCACTTATCCAGACAACTCCAAGTATGTTTAGTTACTTAATGCATTGGAAAATAAAATTTAAAAATTGTAACTGTAGCACTGGGTGGCACAATGATTTCAGTATGCTCCCAAGGTATCAAATGCAGGCAGTTTTGGGGAGAAAATACCATCAATTAATGCTGTCCTCAGACAGTTCTCCTTTCCAGTATGGTAACTGCACATCACAACATCTTTAGTCCAGTGCTCGCTGGAAAAATCCAGGTATTAACATGAAAGGAATGTTTACATTTTTATCAGCAACTTATAAGTTAAGGCTAAAGGGTTTTTGGTTTTTTGGATTAGGTTTTTTGTTTGTTTGTTTGTTTGTTTGTTTGAATATAATACTTGAATCTTGACTTTGCCTAGAAAATTGTAAGTGGGAATTGAGAACATTCTGGTGAAGGAAGATGTGTGGCACAGGTCAGGTGGAGCAATGGATAGCACAGCAAAAGATTGGCAAGGGTCAATGAGAGGAATGACTTACTGTTGATAACAGTTGGTATTTGTGGCATGAAGGGTGTGGTGATGGATTTCATGACTGTATACTTTGTGGTTTGCCAACCTGCATCTGTCCACATGTGCTCCAGAAACAGGTCAATACAGTAAATGACTCCATATACACCACCAGATATGGAGCTCTAGGAGGTAAAATGTGTGATTAAGTCTTAATTCTCAGTAGCTTGATGACGGAATATTCTTACACTAGGAAGTGCAAATGGTGTTCTAGTACAGCTTGGGACAGATTTTGCTAGGGGATTTGCTTGTTTGTTTGGTAGCTTGGCCCATTTGTCTAACCCATGTGTGACTCAGATACTGCTGAGGTCCTTAATAAGGAAGTATCAGGTTTTCACGTGTGTCCTTGTTAAATTTAGCTTGTCAGCACCTTTTTTTTTTTTTTTTACCATCGTGGGATTACCAATCAGGTCTCTTGTTCTGTCTGTTGCATAAATAGGGAACTCCTGAAGGAGATAAGTCAAAATCACACCAATGTCATCTTGTAGGAATATTGCCAACTCCTTTCTAGGTGTTCAAGATGAACGGAGTTTTGAGCAACCAGATCTAGTGAAAGATGGTTCTGCCCATGGCAGAGGAGTCTGGAGCACATTGTCTTTAAAGGTGCCTTCCAGCTCAAACTACTACTTCTGTTCTACTGAACATTCCTTTTGACATTGCCTCTGTATCTGTAAATTATATATCGATGAGGAATAAACTGTGTTCAAAGCAGGTGACTGCACCCCAATGATGTACAGAGAACCTATCCCTTGCTAAATCACACTGTCTTGGAAACTGGCAGGAAATTATTCCTTGAGCCAGGCCGGAAGTTTACCAGGACTAGTTTCATTATTGAACAATATAGACAATTAAATTACAGTGTCCAGAAATCCCTTCACTCTTAATGTATTAGTATGTTTTATAGATTATTAACAAAAGACAGCCTCTTGCTTCTACCATGCTTTATCATTATAAATTCCTAATTTCTGAGTAAGTGTTTTCAAAACACAGAGAATAAGCATCTAGTTCTCCAAGTATTTATTTTATCTACAAATTTTAAGCAGCAATCAATGAGTATTTGGAATTACCATGATTTGGAAACATCCATAGAATAGGCCCTCAAGTGTATTTGTGTGTGACAGGTTCGTACTAACCTCTAGCTTGCCTCCTTCTGCTCCAATAGGGATGGTTATTCTGATGTGTGTCTCGTTGTGCTCTAGTAAGTAGTTAATCTCTTTTGGATTCACTATGACTTGATCATCCACTCCCATTACAATGCTTTTAGACAGAAAGGTGGATTCCTGGACCACTAGTGTGGGGATAACTCTTGGCACAGTCCATGTTAGCGTAGTATCGGTGAAGCTGATGCCATCTGTGGGTTAGATAGTTCCAGAGAAGGGGCAATTGGAGTTACCACTCAGTCCTGTCTCTGCCTTTCCCTGATTCCATTTCACCAGGATATCTCCACAGCTTTCACTGATGAAACAGCTTGTGTGATATTAGCCAAATGATGGCAATTTTGTCACAGAGACCCTGGCACTGGAAGCAGACCTGAATCACCAGTTTCAGGTGAATCATTAATTTATTCAGAAGAACTGAGAGTTGTGCTCCCAGGTACCTGCTCTGTTGTCTCAGGGCTTGCTGGCAGAAGGAAGAGGGCACAGAGCAATCTGTTTGGACCTTCTTGAAATATTGGCTTCAAGGTCTCGACAAATTAAAACCTTGTGCTTCCTCTTCACTTGTTCACATTAATACTTTTCTGTGAGAGCCAGGTGCAGCTACCACTTCTCTGCGAAAAACTGGGCTAGTCCTGACTCTCCAGAGAAAAGGATTATGTGAGTTTCAAGGATGCAGAGCTGCATGTCTTGCATGGAATAGTATGAAAGAGAGCCAAGGCTGTGGGATTAGTCCAGGGGAGGCTCCTTGGCTCTTCTATAGCAATTTTGCTTGTTTCCAGTTCCCTGCATCTAATGTGGGGACTTGAGAAACCAAATACAAAGCATGACACTGCACTGGGAACACAAGTAATGTAGTGTCACAGCAGGGACTGTGTTTTTCCGGGACTAAAGCCACAGACTCTTAGCTCATGTTGCTCTGAGGAAAGCATGTAAGCTTCTTCTCGTAGTGAGAATGGGAAGACTGTGTTTTCTACTACCTCCTTCAGCGGTTATTTTTAGTGAAGAAGAAAGAGATCCTTACCAACAGGGCAGGAGACAGTCGTGTCAATCAGCAAAAGCAGCCACCGCTGCCTGTACATGGAAGTGGAAGTAATCATATTCATATTTACACCACTGACCTGTTCGAGCCCAGGCAGAAAAAGAGAGCTGATGTTCTGGACAGGCAGTGAGAACAGCAGGGCTCTGTGTGTGTCTGGGATCAACAACTCACCATGCTGACATCGGACTCGTTGCTGTGGTAGGGCGCTCGCAGGTACACTCGAGACAGGGTGTTATTGAAGCTGTAGCCCAGTTTTACTGCATCACTTACTGTTATTCTCTTTCTCCCTGATGGAGAAACAAACATCAGTTGCCATTGCTGGTATGCAACATTGTGAATCTGCAAGAGAGAGATGAGCTAAGTCAGTTCTACATCTGCCAAATTCTCTTAAAAAGCTATGTTATTGTAGTGTCTATTTTCCTATTACAAGTGGTAGTAACTGGAATGATGCTACTAGCTCATCTCAGTAAGAAATACCTTTAAGATATATATATATATATATGTCTCTGTGTGTGTGTAAAGATGAGGCATTCTAGAGCTCTTTAAGGCATCTTTAGAGATAGACTGATAGACTTCTAGCAGCCCTGGAAGAAATGTAGACAGATAGCCTTGAACAAATCCACTATGGACAAAATACCTGTGCTGTTAAGAAACTAATTGTCTCTATATCTGTTGATTGCTGGAGCAGTCCATAGGCCAAATGATAGACTACCTTTTATAATGTGCAGCCATACTGTGCCAAAGATAAGAAGAGAGCAATGCCTGTACTAGCCTAGAACAGAGCCCCCTGCAGTGCTGGCCATATGGGAGCACAGCTGAAAGGAAAATGGGCATCAGGAGCAAGTAAGACATGAGAAACATGGGGCAAGCACATATATTTGACAGAATCACAGAATGGTTAAGGTTGGAAGGAGCCACTGGAGGCCATCTAGTCCAACCTCCCTGCTTGAGCAAGGTGCCCATGAGTGTGGTACTCAGGATTCTGTCCAGGCAGCTTTTGAATTTCTCTGGATGAAATTCTACACCTTCTCTGGGCAATCTGTTCCATTCTTCCTCATGCTCAGGTGGAACTTCCAGTCAATCAGTTTCTGTCTGCTCTCTTGTCCTGCTGCTGGGCACCGCTGAGGAGAGCCTGGTTCCATCCTCTTGACACCCTTCCTTCAGATACTTGTGTACATTGGTAAGATCCTCTCCTAGCCTTCCCCAGACTAAACAGGCTCAACTCCCTCAGCTTTTCCTCATAAGAGAGATGTTCCTGTCATCATTTCCCATTCATTCTTTCCAGCCTCAAATATTTTTCATCTCAGTGACTCCTGAGCTATCTGTACCTTCTTTGTATTTTGTATGTCTTATTGGATTTCTCTTCAGTCAGCTTTTCCAGACTCTCCTTGGGATCAAGAAAGTTTTTAGCAGCCACAACATTTTTGGTGATGAATTTGACAGTTTCACTACCCATTGTGTGAAGAACCACCTACCTTTGTTTGTCTTGAACTAATTTTCCATTAATGGAACAAGTATATGACTCTGTTCTCCCACCTAAATGTCTTTTTGCAGTCTAGAGGTCTAAAAATACTTGAGAGGTTTTCAGTACTTGATGGCAAATCTGTCATCTCCCTTTTTTGTCAGAGATGGAGCTATGCCCCAAGAATGACTCATAAGAGTAGAGAGAAGAGGCAGGCTAGGAACTGTTAGGAAAAACTCCCTTTCATACCTCTGGCAGTGCTGACATCCATGCTACGGTGTAGTCATTTGAAACTGCTGGGACATCAGTCTTCACTGACACCTGGGGACACAGGAGATTCTTTGGGAGCAATGGGAGCAAACAGATCTGCAGTGTTATTACATGCATGGGGAGAAGTGTCTATCAGGATTGAGCAGTTTGCATTCACTGGAGGTAATTAAGGTGTTTCAGTGGAGGTTCTTGATGGCAGTAATTTTTGTGGCCTTAAAATGAAAGCTAAAACCATGACATTTATAGTGGTGGGAATACTTTGTGTATAACCAGGTAAACCTAAAGTCTGGCTTTATATCTGGTAATCTGTAAACTAGATTCAGCTCTGGAGACCTTCAAAGAGATCTAGTTCTCTCCACTGGAGGTGTAAAGCAGGTTATTTGCATTAACAGGTTGTTGACATTAACATCTCTTCCCATGCAGGCTGAGCACCTAAAAATGCAGGTTCCCCAGTACCTGAGGTAGGTACTGTGGTGAAAATCTTGCCCATATTTGCTGCAGAGTGAGGCAAGGAAAGAGGACAGTCAGAAGACATCCGTACCATGGTTTAATTGTGTTGCAACGCCCAGATGTGACTGCACAGACTTGATTTCTGAAAGAAGTGTGCTTTTTTTTTTTCCTGCCTGCTGTGGGCATAGATAGAAAGCAACGAAATTTGGTTTGTTTTCTGCCTCATTTCTGCACTGGTGTGTAGGTGATGGCAGCAGGCTGAGCAGCCCAATTGCACCACCTGGCAGGAGACAGCTCCTGTCTCACACTCGTGTCCTGTGAGTTGTGTGATTCAGCAAAGATTTGCAGCTCTCCAAACTCTAGGTTTTATTATTTCAGATATGAGGATGACATTCTCACAGGTACTGCAGCACTTTACGACCAAAGGGGACTCCCATGAGCTTAAGAGCTTGGCCTTAAGCCTCTCTTGGTTTGTTTGCAGAGGCTTGCCTTTCTTCATCTGAACAGTTGAGTGAATTTCACTGCATACAAAGTATCTATGGCATGTAAATGTGTTACTAATCAGATCTTCAATTACACACTCTGCTAAATATCTGCAGGTTGCTATTTCGACTGATACATGGGGTACAATCAGCTTCTGACAGGAATTTGTGAAGGTTGCTGTGCCTGGCAGGGAGCTTGGATGTAGCCTCGCCTTCAGTGGGAAGGGTTTTACCTCCATGTAGTTTTCTTCACACACAATTTCTCTTGAAGCCCAGGATGCATAGGAGCAGTACATGGGGTAGGTGTAGGTGACAGCTGCCCTCATGCTTGAAAATGAGGAGACCTTGATGTTCACAGTCAGTGAAAACAGCTCATCTGCCTGGGGGAAGGAAAACTGGTGATTCAGCAGGTGGTGTGGAAGGTTCCAGGAGTGGAACCATGGCCCTATGCAGCCCAGTGTTCTGAGAATGTTTTATAATGATGAGAGCAGGCTGAGAGCTGCTGTGCCAGCTCCTACAACACACCACCCTGTTGGAAATGGTTTGTGTGCAGGGTCTTACTGAGCCAGGGACATTGCCTCAGCACCCACAGCCTTTGCCTCAGACCCCATCTCAGCACTGTTCTTTCCACACTATATAGGAGCAGCTGGTCAAGGGCAGGTCTGACCTACCTTACCATTCATGTTTCTCCTCTTTGTGACTCTGTGTGTCTCCACATGGAGAGAAAGTACTGGAACTTTTGTTTTGATGTAAGTAGTTCAGGTCTAATCTACAAATGCTGTTTAGTGTTTAAGACTAGACTAAGTCAAGTAAAAAAATCCTTTTGGTTCTTCAGCTCCCCAGGAGCCACACACAAAGCCATAGACTGTCCTTCTGTCTGACATAGATGAGTATTTTTCTACAGAAGAAAGCAAAACCTTTACAGAGAAATTTCCAGCCTGGAAATCCAGACCATTGCACAGCATACTGTACACCCCCGTTCTTGTTAGCTAACCTCTGCCTATAAAGTTTTACCATATTTTTTCTGTGGGGATTCCAGGACCAACCAGACTAAACATGGACAAGCAATGAAGTTTCTACTCTGATTTGTTCTGGTTTTGGGTACATTTCATCTCAACTAATATTTAGAAATTGAAAATCCAGGCTACGATTTTGCACATATTTTTGGAAGGGGTGAATCACCTTCTGGAGATGCCTGCTTCTCTCCATTGGCTATTGTGGAAGAGTAAACAACTAGTTTAGACTAGACATTATCTTTTAGGTGGCTAAAGTTACTTGAGGCAAATCTGGGTCTAATAGATGTGTGTGATCTATGTTCCTAGGCATGTGTTAACAGGCACATTACCACACAAATTAAGCCAGGAAATTATCTGCCAGAATCACACTGCAAACATTGCTTTTTCAAGCAGATGCCTACTTCTTTCCAGAGAGGCTTTCAAGAAACTCTCTGGCAAATCAGCAGCTACAAGGATATGCTTGAGAACTGGCAGCTACTCAGCAGCATTAGGATAAGTGTGGTTCCATGGAGAGAGGAAATCCCATGTCAGTCACACTGTACAAACCTCACAGCAGAGAGCCATTGCCTATTCTTTTCTGTACTACACTCCCAACACTAGTTCCCTGAGTTCAGTGCTCTCAAAACATGTCATTAGAATGCCATATACTATCTCAATCTTGCATTTTTGGAGAAGATGTGCTGCCTGAGCTTCTTCTAAGCCCGTGTCTGGGCCTTACCTCATTGGCCACATGGCAGCCGAGCACTGATGCTCGGAAGATGGGATTGCCCCACACGTCTTCTGACAGGACGTAGCCACAGCGAGAGGCTAATTTCTCATCCAGCAGAACAGGGCCAGAATAAGGATCTACAGAAAAAGGGAAAGATGTGTGGGATGCAAAGTTCAAGGCAAGCCCTGGAGCAGAGTGGTGCTGGGGCCCTCTCATGCAGCCCTTCTCCATGGTTGGGAGCTCTCCAGTGACATATGCTGGTAAGGAGCTGGTGACACTGTGCTGGCATGTGTAGGAGTGCAAGAGACAGTTTGGCATGACTGAAGCTTACACACATAATGTGCACTTCAATACCTGTTCTCTTGCATCCAGAAGCTTGTGCTGTTTCCACTTTGAAGTGCTGTTATGGAGAGTTTCTCTGAAGCATCACCTATGTGTCTCCTTCCCTGATTTAATTCTCTAGAAAAGAGTTATGGGCTATTAAGCCCACCTGTTTCTAAAAATTATCAGACTGGGTTAATCTGCTGCTCACTCTGCTCGAAGGATGTGGTCACAAACCTGTTTTGGGTGGGCACTTCTACATATTGATCAGGTTTGCTGCTTCCCTGTGCGTGCTGTGAAACCTGTGAGGGAGCCAAGTAAGAGACATGACAGGAACTGGCTGTGCTCAGCTCTTGATGATAGAATTAATGACATCATATTTTGTTAATTATCTGCCCTATGATTAAGGAACTATTTTAGTCTTGGGGTAGACACAAGAATCTGTACTATAGATAGGGTTTAACTAGCTGCCACTGCAATTTCTAGGTTTGCCTGTCATGCCTATATGTTGGATAGTTCTAGAACTGCTGTTTCAGTAGATGTATGCCTGCAGCTGGGATAGGCTCAGGAGATAAATGGGAATAATTTTAGAAGAAGAAGGAATAGCTTTTATGAAACCAACTGATAGAGCTGGAAGAAACAAACAGCATTTTGTGCCTGAAGGCTGCTCTGTTTTTTCCAGCAGTATCAGTTACTCTCATAAATGCTATCCCTTCTGCCCACACCCTTTCTATACTTGATTTGCTTCAGTTCTGCCTCCAAATCAAGTAAAAACAAAACAAAACAAAACAAAACACCCATAACCCAGAAAAAGTACACTGATTTCAAAAGAAATTAATTAGGTTTGGGGTGAAATCACATACTTTTTACAATTTGATGTGAACATTTTATGGTTTTCATTTTGATTCCGAAGATTTTTGTTTTCCACAGAAAATGGAACCCCTTTGTCCAATCTGAATTATGGTATTTAAATACCATTGTGGTGTTAAATATAAAGGAAATAAAAGTACCCTCCAAAGTCCTTTAATTGATGCAGCACTCACTCAGTCAGTCCTCATTGAGAGTGTGTTTTTTGGGTATTACCCAGCCTACACTGCTGTTGTCATTGTGTTGTTTCAGGACATGTCCAATCTGCCATGTTGCCTGTCTTTTCCTTGCTAGACACATGTAAGGGCTCAGCAGAGGAAAGAATGAAAGCCAAATGTCAGTCTTTCCTCCTCAGACCATCTTTTCTCCTTTCCCAGCATCATAGTAACACAGGGCAGAGGGGGCTGTGGCTGTAGGTGCCAGCTTTACTCCTCTGTAGGGTTAGTGGCCAAATTGAGGTGGGAGAGGCTGGCTCAGGGTGACAAGGATGTGCTGCAGGTTCCTTGGCTTGAGTCAACAATTATCAATAGATGGCAGCAGCATCCAGATCACAGACTCTGATCACTTAGGTGATTCCCCAGCCTGCATGTTATTCGGGGCTGCCACTTGTAACTTACCATAGATTTCCAGCTGGAAGAACTTTCCTTGGAGCAAGAATTTATTCAGTTTCATCCAAAAAATTCTGGAGCGGCAACTGCTCTCTACCAAACCTAGTGGGAGCACATATAGAGCTGATGAGTCAGTGGGACTGGAGGGCAGAGAAGAGGCACATCGTGTTACGAGCAAAGTAACTGAGTTCTCATCCTTGCCTCTCTCCCCAGTCTGCTTTTATCATGTTTCACCAACCTGGGGGAGCCATCCTCCTCCCTTGTCCCAGCCAGAACAGTAAGAAAAACAGCCAGATCCTGCAGTGTAAGCACATGAACTAATAATAGGGAGAACAGAGAGAAAAAAATAAAAGATCAAAATGGAAAATTAAGGAGATGGAAACCAAAGTCTTGTTACCTCTGTAGCAAGTGACCCACAGCCTCCATCTGTCCCCAGAGACCTGTGCATGGGCAGCAAAGTCCTCCTCCCTGTGAAGGAAAGTGGACCCAGCTGTGCAGATGCAAGTTGGTCAGACCCAGGAGGAGGGGTACAGGTTACCTTCCACAGATTGTGCTGTCTTCTCCAAACCTTATGTGTGGATCAGTGGCTTCTGCTGTGGAAGGACACCTGGGTGGAATCCTGCAGTGCCCTCCAACGTTATCAGAGCTCGCTCCCAGCAGGGGGAGGCAGTTCCCTCTGTCTGGGAGGGCACAGCACCCTCCTGCCAGGTATTTTCAAGGTCAGAGGCTCCTGCTGAGCCTAATTGTAATGAGTACAGCAGAGGGTGCTTGGTGCTTTCCATCAGCCCCTGGGAAATATTCTAATTCCTTACAAGTCAGTTGGGTAGCTCTAGCTTCAGGTCTTTAGAACACATGAAACCTTTCCCCAGAGGTATTTTAATTTGGTCTACACAGGAAACACATTTTTGTTTCTGTGAAATGTCCCAGTGACCCAGCCATGCCAGAGATAACAGCAGTACTTTGGCAGCTGCACGTTTTGCTTTTGTGGATCCAGTTAGGTTGCCCTTTGATTTGTTTGATTATCAGAGAGTGTTTTGGTGAAAGCATCTTGTTTTCGGAAATGCTGCAATATCTCTTTATCAGTACAGAGCATGTGCAGGTCTGTAAATGGCCAAACATATTGCCTGGGAAAGTCTTTGCTCATAAAAATGGGAGTTGTTTCTCTGGGACTGCAAGAGATCCAGGAAAGAGAGACTGGGAGGCTTGGAAAGTTAAAAATACAGCTTGTGTGGCATGGATGAGCCATGGCAGGGTGAGGAGTAAAGGAGACTTAGGTTGACATTTTAGCCATTTCAACCCAGGACTCAATTTTCTTTCTGTACCCATTTTGGGCCATTGACCAAATGTTTTTACCTTACTTTTGTTCACAGGCATGAGCAGAGCTGCGCTGTAGAACAGGTTGTTTTTGCAGTGCACTTGACACCACTGTGGGATAAAGAAAAGCCAGGGGTCACTCCCCTCCCAGGACACGGTGCAATCAGTGTGATTTCTTCCTCTCTCGGAGGATCCGTGCAGTAACAGCAGAACCCCCCCTCACTGCCCTGCCAGACATACTCACTTTGCACAGCAGGAACAGTGGCACACGTCTTGTGTGAGTGCTCCAGAGCAGAGCCCTGGGGCTTTAGCAATCTCCTAATTAATGTCCTTTGGCCACAAGAGCCTTTCTCATTCTGTGAGAGCTGAAGTCCAGCTTCTTCCACTTCTCATGAGCCCACGCAGGACTCGCTGCATGGCCCTGGCCCCCGTTACCTCTGCGTCCGAGTGACTCTTCATTGAATCCAGCTGGGGCTGGAATTCTGCTGGAAATGGCCGTACTCAGATACCACAGTGATGAGTGTGGTGTAACAATGAGATTTTGAATTTTGAGTGAAAACTTCAGTATATTTGGATAGCAAACAGTTCCAATTTTGATAAGCCACTTCCAAGAGACGTGTAGCATCACCCCAAGATACTGTGAGTCAGGGTCTGAGGGAGCCATGTTTAAGAGAGCATGATCACAATTTATTAATTAACAGTCAACAGTTAGGGCAGGTACATGACTACAATTGGCTGCCACAAGCAGAGAGACAAATTTCTGCATCTTTGGACAACTCAGACCATCGTGATTACTGTGTTTCTGGCATTAATTGTGGTTCTAAGTGTGACAGAAGTGACTTTGGATGTGACATAGAAATTGTGGTCAGTGTGTGATAGCCAGCTCATGGCCTCACTGTCAACAAAGCAAAGCAAAGCATGTCCAGGTCAAATGCTTTTGGCTTCCAAAGATCACTTAAGTCCTGTGGAAAGCATTGTTAGCACTGAGCGTCTGGAAGCGTCAGCTGCTTGTGGTCCCTAAAGTTCCTCTGGTACTCATTATAAAGGTAGGGAGGATAAGCCTGTGTGTTCCATGTTTTTGAATTTGTCTACTTGATTTTCCTTGCTGTTTTGGCTGCAAAAGAGCAACCATCTTAATGTTCTTGCAGGGTAATAAACAGCTGCTGCATTTCAACTCCGAGGTGATGGCATTCTGCGGTGGATGAAATGATTCATGGCTTGGGCTCCTTTGAGCTGAAAGGTACCGTTTGAACACAATGTTTTGGTTTCTCTTTTTTTCCTGCATGGGTCTGGACATGGGCTATGTATTATATAATGTGTTTGAAGGTTTAAAACCAGCCACTTGGAGCAGCACCTCTCCCAGTGAGGCTTGCTTTCACTGGTGGAAAAAGGCTCCAGCCCTTTGAGTCATGCTGTTTGTGTCTGTTGTTCTGTGGCACTGAAGTCCCCAGGTTGCATGAATACTACAGAAAAAGATTTTTAAATTTTTCTGTCCCAGGCCTTTTAATTATAATTTTATTTCTACAATTGGTTAAAAAGCAAGAAAGTTGTTTGGGTTTTTTTTGCACTAAGTCCTGTGTGTTGATCTGAAGTAAGCCTCATAGTTTGATACTTTGTCTGAGTGCTGGATATAATAAAATGGCACCCATTATTGGACAAAAACCAAACCAATTAGTGAGCAATGGGAGAGGGAAAGGGGCAAGGTCTTGTTTTAATGTGTCAAAAGCAGATTTGTATAATCATAAAATCAGAGAAAGGTTTGTGTTGGAAGGAACCTTAAAGATCACCCAATTCCAACCCCTCTGCCATGGGCAGGGACACTTTCCCCTGGATCAAGTTGCTCAGGGCTCCAACCAATTTGGCCTTGAACAATTCCAGGGATGGAGCACCCACAACTTCTCTGAGCAACAGTCTTTGCTTTTTTAGAATCTTTGCTTTCACTTATGAGTTGAGAAAGCAAATATAAAGTATCTTTGCCCTCCTCGTCCCCTTGCAACTGCAGGACTGACAAACCTGAAATAGAGATATTGTTATTTCAGTGTTTCTAAACCCAGAAATAGCTGCCCAAGAAGGTAAGGCGTGGCCTTCAACTAGAGACAGCCTCTACAAAATCTTCGAGATGCTAGAAGAGGTGCTTCTCCATGGGAAAAAGATACACCTTGGAGTAAGATGAGAATTAACCAGGTTCTGTGTTCAGAAGGTGAGAAATGGGAATGGTGTAAAACTTCATCTCTGATAAGTGTTTTCTCAGGGTGTCTGTGAGGCAGAGAGGTGCAAGTGGCCTCCACCTGCAGGATAGCATTGTTGTTCTGGAATGAGCTTGGTCACCTTGGCAGGAATGTCAACAGCCTGACTTCTGCTCCCACCCATATGCACCAGTAGTTTGTAAATGCATTCAAAATTCTCTTGAATTCCCAGGGTAAAATAGCATAGTGAGATGGTCCTGGTTGAACTTCATACTATGGCACAAGATAACCTCACTGATGTCACTGCTCTGTCTGTCTTCACATGCACATGTCATGCTTCAGAGGCTTGAGACCTGACTGTTCTGTGGATATGGTACATGGGAAAATTTACCTATAAAGAACAACTGTAGAAAAATCAGCTCAAAGAGGCAATTTCTTCCTATCCTCATGAACAAGTAGTTGGCTTATGCTCTGGACTGTGAGAGTTTACATTCCTCATCTGTTATTATTATTGAAGAATTAAAATTATTATTATTATTATTGTCTGTATAATGTGTGTTTAGAAATTGTCCTTCTGTTTATGCCACTTTTATCTTTAAAACATACCATACTCAAATACATATGAATTCTAAAAAGCAGCAGTTGCTATCATTGCATGCCACTAAATCATTAAAGTGGTGGAAAAAGCACAAATAAGCAGACCTGTACCTTGATGGGATTTTAACATTTTTTTTTTAAACATGCAATTGGTGTTAATTTCTCTGTGTCTGTAATGTTTGTATTCACTATAGCTGAACAATAGAACTTTGTTTTTGTTCTTTGTGTAAATTAAAAACATCTGTTCTCTTTATAAGAAAAGTTGTTTTTTAAAAGAAGCTGGTCTGATCTAACTAAATACCAATGCTGTGTCCACAATGAGTTACTATTAATATTTGGGAAAGGCAACCATCCAAAGCAAGTGTAATGTCAAATCACTGGCGGGAGTGCATATTTATTGCTTGAAGTGACAGATAAAAATGCAGAGGTTACAAAAACAAAATTCTTGCAGATGACTAATGATGCATACATATGCCCCCAGTGCCCCATCACCACATTTGCAATTGGCAGGGTGTTCTCCACTGCCTCCTGCTCTCCAGGATTAATCATCAGGAGCTGGTAGCTTGGCACGCTCCTTGGAGGAGCGACGCTGCTCCCACCTTCCCTCCGGCAGACCCTGCATGGAGTAACCTTTGGGGCATGCTGGAATCTGATCCATCTATTTAATTGGTCTGACTTTTTCCCCACCTCACTCTGGTATTTGACTGCATGGGCTTATTTTCTGCTGAAGGCAGATGATTTTTTTTCTATGCAGGTGGAGGTGGTGGACCATGAATGTTTCTGTAGTGCCTGTGACACCAGCACAGCGGTGTCTTCAGAGCTGTCTGTTAAGCTCTGGTGTGAAGGAGTTGGAATCCCAAGACTGGACTGTCATCTTACTCCTGAGGAGTAGTCCTGCATTCAGTAGGACTGAAGTAGCTATTTAGGAGGTTATTTCAGAATAAAAACAAAACAAAAAAACCACCACTGTTTGTCATGATCTGCAGTAGCAGAACTGGGATCTGAGAGGTTCATCACTGTCACTGCCCAGGTGACTGTGGACCCTTGCTATTATTGTATCTGAGCATCTCAGAGATGATGAAATTGTCCTTGCACGCAGGTCTCTTCTGAAGGAAATACATCTAATTAACATTTCTTGATGAAGGGCCCAATTCAAGAAAACATCTCTGTTGAGTGCAGTAGCTAAGCCCTTGCTTAAATCTCATTTACTTCAGTAAGATTTAAAAGCAAGCAAACCCTTCCCAGACCCTGGGCATGCCAAGCTCAGATCTGTGTTTCACCTTTCTGCTACCTCTGGTGTGCTGTGCTAAGAGTGACATGCCTTTTACTGGCAGGAACCAAGAAAAAAGCTTGACTGTTAATGAATTAGATATTTTGTTGATATGCTTATTGCAGTCAGTTCCACAATAGGTATTGACCTTTTAACAGCACAATTTCCTGGCTCCCTGTTAGGGGGACATGTGTTAGTACGTTCTTCCCCTCTCCTGTTCTCCTGTAGAGGAGCCCTGTACTCCTTTCTTTCTCCTACCCTTTACTCTGACTACTCCTAATACTTGTATTATTCATCTCCATGTCTTTCTACAGGATCTCTGCTGTCTCTGCTATGCACTGGGGCATCCCCCATCCTGCTCCCCACAGGTACCTGCACCACTGGGCAGTTGTCTCCCCGGGAGCTGTCATCAGCCTGTTGGTGGTATTGCACCTCCATCTCAGACACCCACAGCTTCCTCCAGAATCCAGCTAAGCACAGAACTTGCTGAGTCACATTTTCACCACAAAAACACTCATGTGCTTCCCCAGAGTCACACAGTTGTAGGCACAGCTTGGCCAGAGAGGAGCAGACAGCTTTCACCCTGAAGTGCATCCAGGAATGCTGGCAAGAAGTCGTTTTTATTTCCTATCTCGGGTTACCGCAGTGCGGGTTAGGACTACAAAAGTTTGAAATCCCTGGCAAGCTAATGCTGTACATCTGTCTAAGATGATGGCCAGTGTGGACAACCATGGGCTTCGGCCCATGACCAGTGTGAAGCACTTTGTTCCTTGCTGAGCAGCTGTCATTAACAGTGATCTGTGAGGTTTCTTCCCGATTTCACTCAGTGGCTTGCATGGCTGCTCTCTTCTCTGTGAGTTCTCCATGCTTGTGTGTGAGGCTGTGGAGGTGATCTACTGCCCAGCCTCACTGGCTAATTCTTCTTGTCATGTTGCTGTCAGGGGGATGAATGCTGTTTCCATCAGCCTGATGATCTGCAGCCCCTCTCATCCCCTTGGGGATGTAAAACCTGTAAAATGGGAACAGTACTTGCTCCCAGGGTCTCTTGCAAGGGATTAGCAGGGAATGTTTACTGGGTAACCCGAGAATATCTATAAATCACCAGGCTCAGCCTCCTGTGAGTGGAGGTCTGTTTGGGAAGATGATCTAAGAGGTCACTGCCTCATATCACTGGTACCTTATGTGCTCTTTCTACCGTCAGAAATTGGTGAATTAAATTAGTGCTGTGCTACAAGAAATGAGCCTTTGTATTCCGTGGGACCTGTCAGACTTCCCCACCTCTCAGTAGGACCTGGTGCTCATGGCTCACAATGAAGGGGAGAGCAAGCTGCAGTGTCCTTTTGTTCTCTTGGGAGAAATTTTGATACCGATTGTCCCCCAGTTATCCAGGCTGACCTAGTGCACTGACAGATGCTGCTGTCACCTTCAGGCATGACGTTTTTTGGTGCGGGGGTGGAACAACAGCCTAGCCGGGTGGATGTCTTTCCAAAAGCAGTGTTCAGAGTTGTAGTTACCCAAACCCCCTGCACCCCGCTGTCCCCGCCGCTTTTAGCGCCGGTTCCCATTAGGGGTCTCCCTTGCCCTCCGCTTGGAGAGCGCGGTCCGTGCCGGCGGCTGCGGGGGCATCGTCCTTCCTTCCCGGGATCGTCCTTCAAGGGATCGTCCTTCGAGGGATCGTCCTTCCCGGGATCGTCCTTCGAGGGATCTTCCCTCTTGGGATCATCCCTCCCGGGATCGTCCTTCCCGGGATCATCCTCCCTGGATCAGCGCACCGCAGCCCTCCGCCGTCAGTTTCTGGCTCGGTGCTCATTGATGGGTCTTGTGCAGGGATTTTTGCACAGGAAATTTCCTTGGCAAGGGAAGGGAGCTGGATCCTGCTGCTGGCACCCCTGTCGGGGGCAGTGTGCGCCCTTTTCCAGCCTCTCAGGGACCGCACAGATCCTTGGGGTTCCTTGGGGTTCCTGGTCCACGCCTGTTCGGGGCAGACAGCGTCACTGCTCGGGACAGCTGTGTCAGCAGGCAGGGACAAACAGGGCTGAGTGTCACACAATCACAGAATGGTTTGGGTTAGAGGGTTAAAGGGGGTTTGAGTTAAAGATCACCCCTTGCCATGCGCTGGGACACCTTCCACTAGACCAGGTTGCTCAAAGCCCTGTGAAACATTAAACACCTCCAGGGATGGGGTATTCTCAGCTTCTCTGGGCAGGCTGTTGTTGTGCCTTGCCACCCTAGAAGTAAAGATACTAGCATTGGATACTACAATTTCTTCCTAGCAAATAATCAAAGTCTCTCCTCTTTTGGTTTAAAACCATTCTCCCTTGCCCTGTCGCTATCTGCCAGTGTAAAATTTGCTTTCCCTCTATTTTATAAGTAGTTTAAGTAGTTTAAGCTTCCCCTTTAAGTACTGGAAGGCTACTAGGACGTCTCTGTTTGGAGACTAGAGGTGTCACCCACGCCATCTCTGCTCCAGGTCTGTCAGCCTGTCTTCACACGAAAGGTGCTCTAGATCTCTCATCACCTATGTGGGGGCCCCTCTGGTCCCTCTCTAATATATCCATATCCTTCTTGTGCTGGGGATCCTAGAGCCGGATGCAGCACTACAGTTGAGGTCTCATGAGAGCAGAATCATGGGGCAGAATCCCCTCCCTCGCCTTGGAGCCCACAGTACTTTGGATGTAGCCCAGGACATGATTCTTTCCAGGCTTTCCAGGCTGCAAGGGCACTCTTGTGCTGTGTCCAGCTTTTTGTCCACCAGAACCCCCACAGACAGACACAGAGCTGTATCTATGTTGGATCCATACAACTTTGCAGCTTCATTCAACACACCTACATGGAATTTCGGGCTGAACCAGATTTCCTGGTGTCAGAAAGACAGGCCAATTAAGGTGGAGGGAGGCTTAGAGCAGGGCTGTTGCCCAGTCACTGGTACTATGTGCTGTCCCTGTTTGGGACCTTGGATGCTCCTCTGTGTTGCCAGTGTGTGAAGAAAACACATGCAAAGGATGCATGATAGCAAGCCATGCACAAATGTGCCTCCCCCCCTCCTTGAGTCCTAATATGAAATAATGACAATGATGTTCTGGAGACTTTATATGGTGATAAAAGACCCTTTTTTGGCAATGGGGTGGCTGGGAGACTTTTGCCTCTCTTTCTGCAGATAATTTCTGATCCTACCTCTGCTCTAATCACTTTGGCTCCTGTGCAGTCCTTGTGATATCCCATGGAGCTGTCTAAAATTATTCAAGTTTAGTGCATCTTGACAGTGGACATGAATTTCTGCTGATCCAATATTATTTGGTACTCAAGATACAGCAGATTGTGAAGGCAATAACAATACAGCACCATGAGTGCTGCAGGCTTCACAGAGATCATCCAGTCACTGCCATGGCTTGCTCCTCATTTTGTGGCACTAAATTTTTGTGTCGCTAAAACTTTTATAGCTGATCGTGTATTTTATCCTTTATTCACATGCAACACTGAAGTGCCATCACTGGCACTCCTGCAGCATACGAGTTTAGGTTGTCTTGTCACCATTTTGTAGAGAGGACTTAAGCTTGAGCCTAAAACATTATGCTGAGATTGAAATACCAGGGTGGAATATCTTTACAGAATTTTACAGTATTTTTAAAATTTTATTTTGGCTTTAGTTTATTTATTAATTCTGGACATGAGCTCCTGTTGTTGGCAGTGATGTTAGTTCAGCTGTCTCACAAACAGAGTTTTGCCCCAGATGCAGCTGCATCTACAATGTGTGGCATAGGCTGACTTATTTAAACAACATGTAGCATGTGGTCTTAGTGGCTTGGGCCACTTACTGAAGGTCACACAGCAGAGACTGGAAAGCAGCCCAGCTCTCCTGCCTCTGAACTCTGCACTAGAAGTTTTGCAATGCTTCCTCAACGACAGAGCATCACTAATGTCCATAGGCAAGAGAGATACTGTAGCCAAACTTGGGAGATGTGGAATACAAGGTGGCTGAAAATCTGTTTGGGCTTAGAGATGAGTGGTTAATGAGCTGGAGTCTGGCTGGTGGTCAGTGCTGAGTGGCAGCTCTCAGCTGTGTTTCTGGGATGGATGGTGTCAAACACCTTCACCACTGCCCTGGGTGATGGCCTGGCAGGCACATCTGTGGATAATGCCAGCTCAGGGGAGCAACTGAGTGTGCTGGAGGTTTGACTGCTATCCAGGGACACTTCACAAACTGGGGAAATGAGCCTACAGGAACCTCAGAAAGCTCAACAAAAAGGAATGTGAGGTCCTGAACCTGGGATGGAGCAAACCCAGGCACCAGTGCTGGCTGGGGAGTGACGGAGTGCTGGGAAGGAGCTTTGCAGCAAAGGATGTAGGTAGGGATCCTGGTGGACACCCAATGGGACAAAAGTCCCCAGTGCGCCCCTGTGCCAGTGAGGCTACTGTTCCCTAGGCTGTATCAGCTAAAGCATAGCAGGCTGAGGGAAATGGTGATTCCTTCCTGACTGTCATGTACTGTGCTCAGTTTGGCCCCTTGGTACAAAAATGATGTGGACATCCTCAAATGAGTCCAATCAAGGTCACTGAAGTGGCTGGGGGCTGCAGCACATGATGAAATAGGAGGAGAGGCTGAGAGATCTGGGTTCTCTGAGCATGAGGAGCATCTACTCACTGTTGTGTCCAGCTGCCTAAAGGAGGGCTGCAGAGAAGATAGAACTGAACTCTTCTCAGATGTTCATAGCAAAAGAACAGAAGGCAATAATCACAATCTGCAGCAAGGGAAATCCGGACTGAATATAAGGAAAAACCATTCACAATCAGTGGTTAACCACTAGCATGATTGCCCAGAGAGGCTGTGCAATCTCCACCCGTGAAGATTTTCAAAACATGACTGAACAAAGCTCAGAGCAATCTGGTCTAATTTTGAAGTTCTGAGTACGAGTTTTGACCAGATGACTTCCAGAGGTCTCTTCCAACCTAATTTATTCCATGACTTTACAATAGTTGGATACCTTTAGTATAATTCCTGTTGTATTCCTGGGTGAACTGAATAGAACCCTTTGTCAGTTTTGTTTTCACAGGCACACCTTTCATAACCACCACATATATCACAAAAGCGAAAAAAGAAGTCCAACACTGAGAGGAAAAATTTAAGCAAAACAATGTTCAAGAGCTACACAAAACCTCCAGTGTCTCAAAGTTGCTGGTTGCTGCTAGTGTTGGCATGAGAGGAAGTATAAAGTGGATTAAGTGCAAGGACAAACAATCTGAGGCATTCTGCTTGCAGATTCTCCTGTCATCCTCCTACCTCTGAACATGACGGCGATCCAAGCTGTGCAGAGTCAGGCTCCAAGCATTGAATCATTTTGCCCTCCCTCCCCTGCAATGATCACACATAGAAAGCAGACGTGGCTGAGAGATGCTCGGGCCCAGTTTATAAAGGAAAGTCACTTTTCAGCACAGCCCCCGTGGAACAGGATTGTTTAGTTTTGTCACTTAACACCCCAATGGCCTGATAAGGAACATACTTGTCAAGGTGAGTTTCCTTCCTCAGGCTAGAGGAATGTGGGTTTAGAAAGCTTTTATTGCTGTAACAAGGTGATGGTAACCTTGAGATGGGATCTTGATGGTCTTCCTCCCCTGTGGTCCGAGTCATAATTAATGGAGGAGGTGCAACAAAATGACAAACATATCTTCGTGCTACCAGAAAAGTGCATTGATAATGTAATTTCCATATGGTACAAAACCTTTTGTATTTGAAGAATATTAAGGCTCCACAGTGAAACTCCCATTGGTGTAACAGTAACTCTATCCTCTAATTTTTATGAATGAGGACGTGGGGTCTTGTGTACATGGGAAATGGAATGCAGGCTCAATCAGTCAGGTGACACAGCAACTGGTTAGTAAATTGGGTGAAGGGTCTTTGGCCACATCTGCATTAGTATCTTAAACCATCTGGATACCTAGGTCGTGGGTACAGGTCACTTGCACGCTTCTGTCATGGGAAAACTTGTGCAGTGCAGTCTGAGAGTTAGCACAGGCAGGCAGGAGATCTGCAGTCAGAGACAAGAGTGTTTGATGAGATTAATACAACCAGGGAAAGTATAAGTTTACAGGTGTAAATTTATTTCTGTGCTTGGCTCCTAGCGCTACTCATCCCTGAGCCTTAGATCTCATTCTTAGCCTTGGTCACATCTTCCTTGACCTGTGCTTTCAGCTTGTTTCACCCTTGCCTTCTCCCCTTCCACCGTGTGTTTCTACCCAGTATGTTTGGCATTGAACCCACTCCCCTCATTCCTGGCATTTCCCCGTCCTGTCCTTTGAGTGTGGTTCAATCATCTCCTTGACTTATGGGCTTTCCCTGTATTCTGCAGTCATGATCTTCATTGCTTTTCTGGTGCCTGACCTCATTTTTATTTTTACCTCTGAGTTCAGACTGACCGAACTAGTAGGCAGATCCATGTTGTTACAGTAAAGGTGTTTCCCTTGGGCTCCAAATCAGAGAAACACTTCTGTGTGTTGTTAAGTCAGTCCTTGGTGTGCTGAAGTGTGCTCCCCTATAGCCTTGAGCAAGGAGTATGCCTGCTGATGAGTGAGGTGGGATTGGGCTCCTGGGCTGTGTGGAACAGTTCAGAGCCTGTGCAGGACTGATGTTAAAGCACAGATGAAAGCAGCAATTTGCCAGCAGTGTTCTTCATGTTGCTGCTGTGGCCCAGACAGTTGTGCAGCTGAAAGACCGAAAGTGGCATATATGAGGAGCAAAAGACCAATAAATAGAGGTCAAGGGGACTATTCAGTATTCTGTAATCTTATTAATAAACACTGGCAAAAAAGAGTGCAGGCTTGAATGGGATGAGCCCTAGAAATACCTGATGAGGCACAACTTGGGAAAAACATGTGGAAGCAGCTATACCTAAAGCTGAAATTGGCATTTGCTCTGTCAAGGTTGTCCTTTCTTGGACTTAGGATCATACTGAATCTAAGATCTGCATCAAAACTGTTTCAGGTGTGTTGGCCAGACTGAGAACTTGCTAATCTGCTTTGCACCTCTGGAGTTCACCTTTCATTCTTGAGGTTGTTTTTCTTTACATTTGCACAATTTGAAACAAAACAAAACAAAAAAAACCAAAACAAACTCCCAAAAAACCCAGCATAACCCAAAATTTCAGAGCAATTTTTTGAGGAGTTTGAGAATATTGTCTCTTCTGGTGTGAGTCCACATGGAGGTGTAGTAGCTCAGTTCCCTTGGCAAGGGAAAAATCACTAAAATGACTGGCCATGTTCTCCCCTGTTCCTTGAATTTGGACAGCTTCAGGCAATGACAGGCAGTTGGCAGCTTCCTGGGTAGCAAGAACAGTTTCAAGAAGCAATTATAATCATTTGTCTCTCCTCTCACCTAGAGGAACTGAACTGCTACTGCCTCTTGCCTCTCTGTTTTCAAAGTCTTTGGCCTTTGCTTGGGCATCACCGTTTTGAAGTACTTCTTGTGGCACACAAGCCAAGTAATGCCACTTTAAAAAGACAGGTCCATTGATTTCAGAAGGACCTTTTGTGAACTTCATCTTGTGTGTGTTTGCAAACCAAGGTTTTACCTTGGGTTACCACCACAGAGATTGATGGGAAATCTGCTCAGAGGGTAAAAAAAATAAAGACGTGTATGTCTAGAAGGATTTCATTCCAGGCTTAAATTATATAAACACTCCTATAATAAGCATCTTTGGCAAAATCCATGATCCAGCTGTGCCACTTTTTCTTGCAGTACTTCTATTCCTGGATCCATTTTGCAGAGCTGAAGGAAATTTCTTGAAGTGCCTAAGTAAGCATCTCCTCAGGCTGTGCTCCCACAGCAGTCAGTGGACAGAGGTCAGCTTCTCCAGACATCGTGTCCTGTCTCAGCTCTGCTCTGGAAGTGGCGATGAAGCCTGTCTTCCTTCCAGGACCATACTGGGAATTTACAGTGACTGGACTCCAAACTAGCCTCAGTTAGACCCCTAAAGCTGGGGCAAGGAGGGGATACCTTCAGCTCTTGATGTCTAAGAACCACCTGTGAGGTGATTCCTCAAGTCCTTGCACCAAAACTGCCCCTGACCTTGAGTGGGCTGTTGCAGGTGCTGGAGCTGGTCCTGCTCCTGCAGCTGGGGGTGGCTGCAGCTGTCTGTGCCCAGAGCTGTGAGATCAGAGTCTGAGCATCCACACGTGGAGGGCTCTCCACTCCACTCCATGTACGAGTTATTTGCCATGGAGAATCGAGTATCAGGCAGCGAGTTCAAAAAAGACAAAAATCTTGCCCTTCAGGAATTAGTTTCTGGCTAAGGAAAACAACAGATAACATGGATCCAGGACAAAAAAAAAAAAAAAAAAAGTAGAAAATAACCTCAAGAGTTAAATCTGATGAATATAAAATGCTGCACAAACTAGAACTATAGTACTACAACTCAGGGTATTCACTATGTTCATTAAATCTCTCTCACACAGCATTTTAAAAGACCAACATTTTTTGAAGTAATCTTTCCCCAGCTATTCTGTATTAATTACTATTTACATAATAAGTTATTTTAAAAGATATATGCATAACATACTTCTTTGAAGATATGCACTGGATAACTTGGAATAAATCCTACCTCATTTAATACAGATTTTCTGAGATGTGTAGAAAAATGAGTCTTGAAAAACCTGGAAAGAATTCACATCTGATGAAAAAGAAAATATTATATATGATTAAATTTTCCAACCAGCTTCATTAAATACACTGATATTTAAACCAGAGAAAAACAGAACAGTGAGGTATGACAACTTTTTTCAAGGCTTCTAGTAATTTTTCAGAACATGAATACTGAAAATTTATATCCAATTATCATTACTCCTTTTTCTTCTGTAAATGGTTGAAAGTAATTGAGAAGGTAAAACAGTATTGGAACATTCTGCTAAAAGTTACTAGAACACCTAAATCCTCTGAACTGCAAACAAAATAAAATGGGAATAAATCTAATGATCAAGTTATTTAAATTAAACTAAACACAGTAAAAAAAGGGGTTTTTTATAGCAGGGAAGTGAAAAGCTAAAAATAACATTTTCTATATGAGACTGAGGTTCATTAATAAAACCTGCAATACTTTTGCCTCTTCAGCCCATATCACATGTAAAGTACACTAACATTTCTGTTTTTTAATTTTTTTTGGTGTCTTTAAACATTTGAAAGTATCTCCTAGACATTAAAAATTCAGTCCTTCATGGTGAATGAAAGTTTTTAAGATGCAGTACCTGAGGTTCTGGAAATATTTCATTATCTATCTCAGAAGACTCTTTCTAGCCTGTCACTCATACTTTAAAAATTTAAACAGAGCTGAAATAAGGAAACTAAAGCAAAACACAAAAGAAACTGTAACATGAGTCTGCTCAGCTGCAGCACAGCCTGTCTGTGAGAGGAGATCTGAACACTAATCTCATTGTTGATTTACATCAGATTCCTTTAACTTTCATCTGAGTCTTTTTTGAGGCTGTTCAAATCAGTTTGTAAATGTAGATTGAAGGAGCAATTTATGCCATTATCTTGACAGGCAGCTCAATCAGGATAATTAATTGAAAATATCTATTTAGAGCTCATCATAGAGACAGAGCATTTAATGCTTCCCTTTTTCAAAATAATAAGGATGATTTGCTATGGAAATGGGAAATTGAAACACTTTATAAAATAATTTTTGCTTTCTAGAAAACAGATGTACTTAAGCTCTTATTAGCTCTCTTTGCATTGATGTGATAATGCATGATGCTTTCCAAGCCATGAAGGAGCCTTAACCTATAAAAATTACTTGCAAATTGTATAATCCAAGTTTTAAGAAATAAATGTTTACTATGTTATAGTAAGGAAAACAGTGTCCACAGAAACAGAAATTTATTATGACTTTAAAACACAGGTGCCTATTCAGCAAATCAATTTAACACGTAGATAGCAGATGAACAATTCTCTTAAATTAAATCTATAGGGAACTCTGTTGTTGACATGAAGTTCAGACATCAGGCATTGTTCCAGCAATTAATGAGTGAGGTGCTCAATTTCCCACACGCTCCAAATTTAGGATAGGAAGGCAGTTTATCTGAACTGGCTCTTACCTACTGAGGGATAGATTTTTCCTGATGGTTTTACTGCTCAGGAGGCCTTATTTGCAATTCTTAGGTGTATCTTCTCACCACTTTGTAACCTCAGGAAGGGCCAGCAGGCTCACAGTCTCTGATAGCACAGCAGGACCCCCCAGCTTTGTGCAAACAGACTTTTGCAGGGATGCAGATTTTACCAGATTTTGCCAGATTTTGCTCTCAGGTCAGAATCTGAGGGGCTGGCAGTGAGGTGCAGGAAGGATTCTTACGAAAGATGCTTGTGAAGAGCAGAAAGCTGCTACAAGGGGCTTCTGTATATTGGTATGGAAGTGAAACCCTGATTGCCTGGGAAGCCTTGCCTGAAAGAACATAATTCTTCTTTACAGAAGTGCCTAAATGTTTTTCTAACGGAAGTCCTATGAAGGAGTTCATACATTTAATTTCACTAAGAAAACAAAGGCACAGACAAATTTTCTTCTTCGTATCACAGAGACAGCCAGTAGTAGAAAAACTCCTCTCTGGTTCTATATTGCTACCACTGGGACATATTCTCATTGAGTCTTCTTTTCTTGAGGAGTCATTGACATATTTATATCTCATAATAAAGGGATAGGTATGCAATATCCAAATATGCTAGGGTAGAAAATGGAAGCAAAAATGTATTGGTTTGAAACTGCCATTTCAGAAAAAAAATCCTTTTTTTTTTATTTGAATGTAAAAACAGTGGAAAAACCTAACAAAAAAGTGAAGTGAAAATAATGTATTTTTTATTGGTTATGAGAGCAGACCTTTTTGTAAATGGATAGGTGGAAGAAACAAAACTTGGTTTGGGGGTGGCAAGGGGCTCTCTTTGTGTCCAGTGGTACACCTGACTATAGCAGCTTTGCCTGGGGTGCCCAAAATGCCATTAATTCTGGAAGCCTAATCTATTTTTTGAGGAAATTTTAAGCAGATAAGGGCTGTTTAAGCCTTTTCAATTTAAAGGGCTGCAATACAGCACAGAATGAAAACGGTACGTTTTCCAAATGGTGAGGTACAATTACAAAACTGCACAGCAGCACTGGAGAATTAATACAAGCAATTCAGGCTGATAAGCATCGGGGTACGAACTGAGTATGAAGATAATTTATATTTGTTTTTCTTTGGCTATTATGAACTTTGATGATTTTCATCCTAATTTAATAGCATGATAAATCATTTTCATGAACGTCATGCACTTTAATTGCTTCCTTGTTAAAATGTGAGCTAATTGTCCTCGGTCTTGGAATAAAACTTCAGGGAAAATAAAATACTGTGCTCTTAAGTTCAACAAAGTTGCATGAAAGTGCAAATGTCAGAACAGCCTGCTGTCGTGTTCCTCACTGGAAGAGATAAAAAGGGAGGGCACTGCTGTGTGCTCGTCACTGCTGCTGGGTAAAGGTCTGCGGCTGAGGGAATTCCAGAGCTGAGTCTTGCCACTGACCCCCTCGGCCTTTCTGACTGTACCAATGGCTAACACCAAAATCCCGCTGGCCTGGGCAGGCCTGGACACCTGCACTGGACATGGCAGTGCTACCCTCACACAGACTTTCTGTAAGGAAAGAGTTCTGCTGCTCAAAAACTCGTATGCCTTCTCCTCGGGAATGACACCAAAGAATACCTTATAAATGAAGTATGCTTCCCATTAGGGATTACAGCATCACTTGATCAAAGTCCACTGGAAATAGCTCTTGGCAGCACAGACATTCTCTGTAACTCTTCACTCGCTCGAGTCTGACTGGCAAAGCTGGGAGAAGCAGTGCTGACTGGAGGGCTGGAGGAGACAAGGACATGACAAGGGTTCTATTGTTGTTTTTGTTGTCTTTCTCCTTGATCAAGGAATGCCTGTGTGAAACTGGTTTTATGGATGCAAAGAAAACATTGGCAATGGCTTTATTCTTCTATGGAGCTGATCGTGCCCTACACACTGGCTTAACTTGTAAAAGTAATGCAATACAGGCATTGCTTAAAATTAAACATTTTTTTGGCAACTCTGGTGAAATATATTGTCATCGGCTGTAGAGCACCGACACTCTTGATAGAGTTAAAGAATGTTTGGAAGACTTCAAGCTCTCTCTGGTTTGAGTTTAATGAAATCTGGGCAATCAAAATGTCTACCTGGCAGCTCACAAGAGACACTTCATGTTCATTATTTTGTAGTTAAACCATCTATCTGCCCTGATGTGCAAGGATACAATTTGTATACATTTTAAAATCATCTATTTCCATTGTAAATTACCCATAAATTAGATACAGACATTTAGGCACCTTGGAGGGGTTTTTCTATCTCTATTTTGGTATTAGGGATACATGTTGCTGAGTTTTGTACATTGGTTCCTCTCTGGAGAAGATCAGTGTTTGCAGCTGGGAGAAAAATACACCCCTCCACTGCCTCTTCTTCCCATTCTATGGACTATAAATCATAACCTTTAAAAAGATGAAGTACTGGTGCAGTGCTGGTTTTTATGGTTTTTGTTTGAAGACTGCAGAGCATCTGACAAATGTAAATTCATCCTGACAAAACCTCAGTGAGTTATTATAGAGCTAAACCTGTCCTTCACAGAGATGGCAAAACATAAGTAATATGATTTATAAAATCCTCCATACCCCAAATAGATTGTGAGCATAGTCCTAGTTAAATACATTTGAGTCAGTTTTCCTGTTGCACGTAAATCTACAACGCCTTTAAGACAAAAGGCAGAGATAGATGAAAGAGAAGGTCCTCTTTTTTTCTGCCATATTGTGCCTCAGTGTTTGCACTTCAGTGTAAGAAAATTAAGGACTAGTTCACTGTATTCCTTTGTCTTTGTCTTGATCCCAAGTGCTGGTACTCAGATCATTTGGACACCAAGGTAAGTACACATTTGTTTTACCCTCTCAATGGAGAAGACAAAGTTCTGCTTCCAGCTTACTCCAGTATATGAAAATTGTCCCATTGTTAATGTATGTGCAATTCTATTAAAAATACAATCAAAAGCCCCTGTAAAAATAGGGTTTCTACAAAGCACAAGAGAATGGAGGATAGCAGTGCTTTCCTGCTAAAGCAGGTCCTAGATTCCTCTGAGCAGTCTTCAGGCCTCTCTCACCCCTTTTCTCTCCAGACACACATGTTCCAGTTAATTTTACTTTTATTTCCTTTCTGTGAGTGTAATGTGCAGATTACACAGCTGTCTTTTTGGTTATTAAATGTGTTTTTATGGTTTAAATATATCTCATGTCTGTGTATATAATGGTCCCAACATCTTTATGACAGGTTATGTCACTGGTTCCCTTGTTAGTGAAAATAACAAAGCTTCTCCATTAGTTTAAGAGGCCTGGGAATTTTGTGCATCCTGTTCTTGTTGCTGTATGTCAGTGCTGGGCGAATTGCCACTATACCTCGGTGCACAGTTCTCTGGTTAAGAACATGTGAGTGTGTCTCCCTCTAATGTGTGGCTCCAACAACAACCTGCTCATTCCCCAAAGCCAGCAAAAGCAATCTTGCCAATTCTTGAGATTTTATTGTGAGTCCCTTGATATTTGGTGTGTGCCGTAAAAAACACAGCTCCTGGAGTTAAGATGACTACATAAGAACCTCAGCTTTCATTTGAAAAATAACATAAAATAACATATTCTGAGCCTTCCTGTTGAGGAAGTGTTTGGAAGTAGACCCCAGTGGTTAAAAAAAAACCCTAGACAGCAAGTGCAATCAACCCCTAATGTGTTATGAAAATCAAATCTTGTGGTGTGATTTTTAGCTAAAGACAAGTTCATGAGTATGGGAACCTGTCTGCAACTTTTGGATGGCTTGAGCTGGCAATGTAAGAGATGCTGTTCCTGTTCAAGTGCTGGGCTTTTGTACTTTTGATGCTAGAATTCTCATGCTTTTTCCCAATGACAAATGTAGTGCTGGTCTGTGCGCTGCTCAGGATTTGACTCATCTGCAGCCAGCAGCCTGGGGCCATCTGGAACTGAAACTCAGGTATGCTGCACTTAGTCAAGGACAGCTCTGCTTTAGTTCACTCTCCTGGGAGAGAGATCAGACCTGTGCAGGTGCTAAGCAAAGTCCTCCTTGGTTACATCTCCATGGTTCTGAGAGCCCTCAGCCCCTTTGGTCTTGGCTGCAGCAGCCACACAGCCAAGCTAATATTGCAGTGCTCTCTGCTTTCCAGATACCAGGTGGTAGCTCATTAGGGCACCCTGCTACACTAGCACAGAGATACAATTCCCAGGCAGGAGCAGCCTGGAATTTGGGGTGTATGCATTGGCCTGTTCACACTACAGTAAGGAGAGCTGTGTTAACAGTGCTTGGTTTCTTGATGGCCCAAAAGAGGCCCTGTGCCACCAAAGCTGTGCTTTCCAGCACCCGTGCCCACAAGCGTTTGACAATTGTTGTGTTCATACAGGTGTGAAAATAGAGCATCCCAAGCTGGATTTACATTTTATATGTTGGGCTTTTAAATATCTGCCCGTGCATGTATCTAAAAGCCCCCTCTTCATTGGACTGGATTTTCTAAAGATCACAATCCTTTCATCAGAAATTGGCTTGTAACAACTTCAGCACAGGCTTGATGTTACTCATTGCTTGAGATATTGATACTCTTCATCTTGCTGTCTTGCTGCCTTTTCCCATCCATTTCCTCCTTCGGTTGAGCCAACACCTGTGCTCCCATATGGGCAAATTTGGCAGGTGCAGGGGATGGATCACAAGCTCTGGAATATATTTTTCCAAGTGTGTCATCTGGCTGATAGGAGAACCCTGGCTTAGCTGTACTGCCAGTACTGGAATGACTCTGGAGCTGTCTCCCAGTCAAATGGTCACAGAGCTGGCTGGCTTGCTTTGTTTTCCTGGACAGCATATTGTCTCCCTTAAAAAAAGAAAACAAAAACAAAACCATATATATCTATATATCTATATATCTATATATCTATATATCTATATATCTATATATCTATGTATATATGTTTCCTTTTCACAGTGAGAAACATGGTCCATATGAAACATCTGACATCAAACCCCTGTTATAAATTCCTTCAGCAATCTGTGTGCTAGGCCCATTAAGATAAAGGGAAGTATTTTCCCTTTATATGGTTGTATTGTAGCTGGGAGAGGAACTATAGGAACTACCTGTGTCTCTGCTTCTGAAATCCAAACCTCAGCACTAAGAATGAGTGCAGAATTCTTTGCTTGCAAAACCACAGCTGTGGTTAATGACCATAATGGAGATGAAGCAGCACATTTTCTTGCAAACATTAATAACTCCTGTGCACATTGCCCACATTTTGCAACCACATTTTCAAACCATGGCATGTTTTTCAGAGGACAGCTGCTTGAGGAAAGCATTTCTTGCTACCAAATGCTGGCACTTGGTTGCAAAGGTCTGCTCTAGATTTAAAAAATACAAATATAGCAGGACTGGTGGCCCAGCAGTCGAAAAATCAACAATCAAATAAATCTGCTAGCTATTATTGATCTTCATTTCCCCCCAAATAGTATCAGAATTCAGCATTCCTCAGGCTGAAGGGAATGAGGAGATCATTTTTGAGTACTTGCCATAGTGCATATGTCAGTACTTGCCACTGACTTTCCCCCATTGCAGCCATCTGCACCCCTCCTGAACAAAATCATGTGCAGCATTGTGTTTAATGTTCCTGAAAGAAAAGGGAACATGTAATAATTATTTTAAAATAAACACCAAAGGGACAAGTACTGTGTTCTTTGGCTTAATTCATACACGGATGAAATCATTTCTCTGAGCAGTCCTGCCAATGTCTTGTTTCAAAGTCTGAGCCTTGGAGGAGAGCTGCAATCACTGAATGAAGTGTCAGCCATCCCTCCCTCCTCCCGCCCTGCTCCCGGCTCCCCGGCAGCCCAGAGAGCTCAGCCACTGCAGCACCAGGTCCAGGGAGAGGAAGCATGGAATACCTGCTCAGGACAAGAATATAGCACCAGGTCCAGGGAGAGGAAGCATGGAATACCTGCTCAGGACAAGAATATAGCACCAGGTCCAGGGAGAGGAAGCATGGAATACCTGCTCAGGACAAGAATATAGCACCAGGTCCAGGGAGAGGAAGCATGGAATACCTGCTCAGGACAAGAATATAGCACAGATACTGAATGTGAGCAAGAGCCCAGGTGCCCTGTGGCAGCTGGCTCAGGTGCCCCGGCACTGGCTCCCCACTTGGCCTCCACCTCAGCATGGAGCAAACACAAGTTCTGATGGCTCTGTCCATTGTGGGCTCAATACCTCCAGGTACTTGGGATCAACCTGATCCCCTGGTGGCCTGGGGATGAGTGGGCTCCCCTGTGGGTGCCATGTGTGCTGCTCTCCCACCTGGCACTGGAGTGCTGTGGTTGTGGCACTGGGGCTGTGCTGCAGGGAGGTGCAGCTACTGCTGTGTCCGGCTCCAGTGCGTGGGCTCCAGTTCCTGGTGTGGGCAATATTAGACAACTGTGCAGGCTTAAAATTTGTTTGGTCTGTATTAGATAGGAGTGCTTGTTCCTTCTCTCTCTCTCTCATACTCTCTTCCTCCCAACCTGTCTCCCCTTATTTGTGACATTTAGTGGCAGTGGTACAGAGAAGGGGTCCCAGTTCAACATGTGGCTTAGCGCACCCTGAAAATCCCACTGCCCTTCTTGGCTCTCAGTCCACAAGAGAAGGGGCCATTAGGCTGAACATATGAAGATGCTGGATGCTGGGATACCAATGGGTTATTCATAATCACCTGGGGTCAGGCATGGTGAAGTTCAGAGTGATATCTAGATTACATATATACATATATATATATGTTCACTTTTTTTTTTAATTATTAATAGCTGATGGGCACAGAAAGATTTGCCACTTGTGTGATGGTACAGAGCCACAGAAGTTGGGGCATGATGACCTCTGCAATGTCATGACCAGGCTGTGCTCTTCTGCTACTAACATGCCAGGACAGAGGACCAGGGACTTGGCAAGGGCATTTACAGCTCTTGGAAACCACTGTCCAGTTTAATTTTTAATTACCTTTGAGGAAAATCTCAAGATATTACCAATGCCCTCAGAGGGAGTTGCGTCAGTCTGTATTCAGAAATCACAGTGAAAACTCAAACTTTGTTTTGGCATTCATTCTGAGGAACATTTTAAAATTTTAATATAATTGAGATAAGACCCTGTAACTGACCTGTGTTTTGTTTTTAATTTCCAAATCATTATTTGATTTCTCTGAGATGGTTCCTATCTTGTCAAATAGAACATGAACTTGACACTGTTTATTTATTGTTTATAGGAAAATCTTCAAAATTTTCTTCCACCCAGAACTCCATAATTTCCAGTTAGCGACAGTTGAAAGAAGTGGGCTTCATCTTGTCTGCACGAGGCTGGCTTCCCCCATTAGCATCATTGCTCTAGCTCTGAACCAGAACCAGCGTAATTCACACCAATGAATGCTGTGCCAGCATAAGGGACGTTTACAGACAAACCATCCTGCACTAGTAGACAGCACAAAGTCAAAACATAAATGCTTCAAAGGCTTGCAGCCATCTCATCACGACGATGCTGATCCACTGAGCAACATCCTGAACAGATGTCTGCTCTGTAATGGCTTGTGTGCATGTTAACACTAGCAGGTGATGATCTGACCACCGGGCTGGCGTGCACGGGTGTGTGTGGGTGTGCAGGGGGGTCAGTGTGTGTTAAAGAGGATGGTTTTCTGCATGCTGACATCTTGATGTACGGTAGCGTTTGATGAAACGCATCGTTTACCCTGAAGAGGGGCCTGATCAATCACAACAGGTTGAGCTCTATCTGCCTAGTCTTAGCCGTGTGAGTCGGTGGCTAGGGAGGAAATTGTTACTCTCCAGCTCAAGTGAAATGAGTCATGAAGAAGCAAAGATCCTGTGTGAGTTTGATACAATGTTCACTATGTCTTGGAAGAGCTATTTTAAGAGGAATTTGGCCAGGATCCTGGACTTTTGATTATTCTTCTTTCCTTCTCCTTGCATTTTACTGTTTCCCTGTAGCATGTTCTAAAGGTTGTGTCTTGATTTATATCTGTAAATAAATCTCCTTATTTATGAGGATGTAATGTCCCTGGGGTCCAGGAGGCCCCAGCCATTCCATGTAGCTGAAAGAGACGTTACCTAAGTGGACCATGAATCAGAAGTGGGGCAGACAGGGAGAACTATTTTTACCAACCCGCTTGACTTGTGAGGGGGTCTGCCCAAGAGGCAAGTGGGGGCAGCTGTTGGGGGGGACTGGGAAGGTGTTAGGAATGATACCCTGGGGTATAATTTCTGAGCGTTACAAGGTGCTGTGCTGAATTATGGAACAGTGGAAGGAAGCAGTAGAGACTGTGGGAAAACTGTTTGTGTGCTATCGAAGTAATAGCCAGGGCATTCTTGACAGAGGAAGAAAGGTAGAAATTGGTGGTAGCTGCTAAAATGAATAAGTTACTTTCTGTTGTTTGCTTGCCAGAAGCAACCTGATAGAAAATGTGTAGCAGCTGGAGTTGGGCTGGTCACAGTACAGTTAAGATGGAACTTTTCTTGCAGCCTCGTAGACTTTACTTCCATCCCTGCATTGCCCTCTGATGACATGAAATAAACCCTAGTGCTAGCAGTGCCATTTCTGGCCAGTGCCCACAGAGGGGCTACATTTCCATTCTGTATGTTGAGTGCAAAGCTTACAGGAGGTTTGTGCTTCTTCTGGGATACAAAGTCCTTCCATCTTTTTCTGGACAGTTTCTAGTTGGAGACATGTGGTGTTGTCCACAGCAAATTCAGGTTGTGAGGAGGGCCAGTGTCTGTCACCTGACTTTTCTGTGTTTATGGCCTTTTTTGGTAGGGTGGAAACCTTGTCCTAACACAAGTATAATTTCCATTGCCTTCACTGAGATTTCACAGACTACAAATCAAAAGATTTTCCTTGATTTTTCTTTTTCTTTTTTTTTTTTTTTCAAATCGGTCTTTATTTTCGGGATTTTTTTAAACCCATTTATCTTAGTAAAAATACTCTGCTAGCTCAACTCAGTCAACTGGAGATGAAGAATGGCTCTATGTACTTTTACAGATAGTTTTATTCTTGCTGGTATGGTCCTGATCTATGATTGGAAAAGTAACTGTCTTGGAAATGCTGTCTTCTCACTCAAAATGTATGTTCTGGCCTGGTTTTGAGTCTAGGCTTTTACTGTGAGTGATTACTGAAGATAATGTGTTTATTCTCATAAACTAACAAATGTTCTGCTAGCACATCATGTTTTAAAACATTTTCATTAAGTCTTTCCTTAAAAAGGCTCTAATTTTATGGGAGGATTGAGTCTTCTGCATGAAAAGTAGAAAGATTTGAGTAAAACCAAGAAATATTTCAGGTGAAAGATATTATTAGAAAGTTCTATGTCAGGCCATCTTCATGTCCACACTTTCTCTTATTGACTGACCCCATCTCTCTCCTGCTGTAGTCACAGAATTGTCACCTTGCACTGCTTCCCTTTGTGGAGGGACAAAGGGAACTGTGTGAGGATGTTACACTGCATTCCCAGATGCAGTTCAACCAAGTAATTTCATGAAACAAGAAACACAGCATTTAAAGATTAAAATGCTGGTTTATACTTCCCCCCTCCCACCCCCCAAAAAAACCCCAAACAAACAAAAACACAAACAAAGCAGAATTTCTGCAACAAGAGGGAAAAGTGCTGGCATAGGCAGGAGACTGATTGAATTCCTCTACGTGTCACATCAACACACTTATTGGCTAGAAATGATGACAATGTCCTCTTGCTAGTAATGAGGTAAGTGGCAGAAAGCAGCCAGTACTCTTATCAACTCCCTTGAGGAGTTTGGGGAGTAACAAAGAAGAAAAAACCATCTTTTGTCTTGCACATAGACCAACTATGATATGTAATCACAGAAAAAAAAGAGCATACAACCAGCCAGTCTTTGTCAGCTGTCTAATTATAGCTACAGCCAACTAAATAGCCAGAAACATGCAGTCCTCATTAAATCTGCTGTGAGCAGAAATTGCTGTTAGGGTCCAGAGAAGCTGGGATAGTGAGAGACTGGACAGAAGTCACGCAGGGAAAAATGATTTGAGGAGAGGAATAGCTTTGTGGTCCCCCAGCTTTGAAGACAGAGGAACTGAAATGCTAACATGAAGAGAACATGACTTTTTCTAGAAATTCAGTATGTGAATCACCCACAGATGCTGTGGATGATTATTCTGCTGCTCTCTGCCATATTTTGAAGAACTATTTTGCTGAAAACTTCCTTTCCAACCTTTTAATGACTGAGTTTTCCTTTGCTTTAGCCTCATTTATATTGTTTTAACACTAGTAGGGGATAAGGTTGCCACTCTTGTCAAAACACAGAAACAAAAACCTAATAAATAAACAACCCTTATGTGCTTCTATTGCAAAAGAATGCTGGTTGTGTGTGGGCAGCTGTGATCAGAGCAGCAGCACTAAAAACATAAGATAAACACATGATAAAGCTGGCTAAAGTGTCTGGGAGGTGTTCAGGTAGCAGTATAATTAGAAGGACTCAGAGACTTAAAAAAACCTAGAAATCTAAGTTACAGAACTCTTTGATAGCTATTTTTAAAGCATGAACAGTACAATTGTTTTTCCTTCTTTCCAGGTGTCCATTCTCTCTTAGGATTTTCCTGTGGACAAAGTCCCTTCCTAACTTTTGCTACAGTCATCCATTGGCTGCTTCACTTCAGATCAAGTGCACACCAGACCCTCAGGCTGTATTAATGGTTTAATTCAGTAGCAATAACTGAATGATAGAGGAATAGATAAGATCAGCATTTTCCACCTGAAGCAGTTCTCTACAAAATCATGTGCTGAAAAAGGAATGAGACCTTCCTCAAAAAATACCCCAAGCACCTCATGGTCTTGGGGATATTTAAATGCAACACAGAAAATCCCCCAGATTTTTCTACCAGCAGCAGCAGGGTGTGTGCAGCCAGTGCCCGCTGGGAGCTGTGCAGCCAGAGCTGGTGGCACTGGGAAGGTGCTGTCAGGTGGAGAAGGGAAATGAGCTCCTCTCTGCTCCCCACTCCCTCACCTCCACCTCCCTCCTGGCTCTGCCAGGTCAACAAGGAGGAGTGAAGGGAAGGGCTTAATCTGCTGCCATCTTTTCTTTTTCATTAGGAACCTGGCAACCATTGCTGCTAGACCAAAATGCTTTTAGCTTTAGACTGTGGGATTCTGACCCCCTCAATACACACCTCTGAGCAGAGGGATGGCATATACAAGCCCATCACTCACAGCCTCTAAAGGGCATCCACAGGAGCCTTTAGGCCTAGAAAGGCATACATGCACAAAATAAAAGAATGTTACTGATGATTTGCTTCTATTTATTCTCAAACACCAGCATAAAGGAGTTTAAGGTCTGAATTAATTCTCAGCCATGCACCAAAGTTTACAGAGTTAGATCAGTACTGTGTTTGGCAGGATTTCCATATCCTGCAATTCAACATGGAATATGTAATCATCTGACAGAAGGTTCAGTATGTTTAGTTGTATAACTGTTAGAACAGATAAAGGATCAGCCAGGCAAACAGTGAAATATGAAAACGGTTCTCGTAAAAACATCCCAGCCTTGGGGCATGCATCTGCCAAAACTACTCCGTGGTGACATGAATGGACATAGCATTTAACTACTCTCCAAGAGGAGAGAGGATTACAAGGAGGTGGGGAAAGCAGAAGAAGCCAGAGCAAGCCTGCCAACAATAGCAGGTTGCAATACTTAATCTCAGTGCTTGTGCCAATGCGCTTCGAAGCTGCTGTTGTTTTTATGAGGAAAAATGCAGAAAAGACTAATCTGTGTATTTATGTCTGTCTGGAAATGTTATAAGTGCCATGTGGTCATTTTGATTCCAGAACCAATGGGGTCGGTATTCCCAGGACGGGGAGACTTGGACAGGGTGCCAGATCTCAGCCACTACACTTGGGACTGAAAGAAGAGAGAGTGAGTAAATGGAGGGATTCAGCAAAGTGGAAAACAAACCACGAACTCTACCCACACTCCCAAATAATCAAATTTTCTGGGGTTGTTTCAGCTCAGGATGACAGCTTGTATGCCCTTGAGAAGTTCTAGAACATTGTCTTCAGTCCTCTCAAATAACAAAGTCACCTAATTTGTTAATTTATTTTCTCCTATGAATATAACTGTTACTTTGTGGGAGTTTATGCTGGTGAGGTGATCTAGAGCGAGCATCCTGTGTGCTGCAAGCTTCAATTAACACAGACAAGTGCAGTAGAGGGGCAGTGCTTGCCTTCCAATGAAAATATTTTCCTATGTTTACCATTACAATGTTTCACAGAACAAGGACCTGTGGCTTATTATCTACTTGTCTTTCCATTCTCAATGGAAACAGGGCGTTTCTTGACAAAATAGAGCATGTTTTAATTGATGGCTACTTTGTTTTGGTTTTTGGTCCTGTGTAATTCTTTTGACAGTGGCAGCAGAAGTTTTGAATACAGCACTGACTTTTTGTGGGCACTAGGATCTGTATGAAGGTGACAGGCACATCACATAGATTATTGACCAGTATTGGTACAGAGCAGGTTTAATATGACAGAAATCTATGTCTTTTATGGTTACCACTGTGGTTACCACAGGCTGCCTGGGGGCTTTGGGGTCAGGTTTTGTTACTGGCGACAATGGAAGGAGGAAGCATGTTCTCCATGGGTTGTTTGAAAGATCTGCAGAAATGGATTTGGATTCACTGGGCATTCCCTGAGGAGGGTGGAGGAATAACATAGATGATTTGCTACTACTTCATACTACTCTTTGGTTACACAAAAGCATAATACACTGATCTATCTTTCCTATCTGATCCTGCCATGGTAGTCTCCATGCTGTCTAAGGGATTGTTTGATAATGTGTCTCTGGTGGTTTGTGAAGTTTTGCTTTAATCCAGCTAAAGCTTAGCTCTATTTGACTGGTAAAAGACAGTGACACATAGGAGTAGGACTTTGGCTTTCTTTGCTGGGCAGGACAGATACTTGGCAGCTGAGTTTCCCAGGGACCTAAGGATTAAAGAGAACCATTAATTTCTTTCTTACTTGAAAGTCTCCATCACTCCAAATTTAACATTTTTCTTCTATATAGGCTGTAAACTACTGCAGGGAAGAAACATTTTCCAGATGACACTGCTCCATAAATGGTACTGTAGGATGTCAATTAACTGTGATGGGAGTTGCACATCTCTAGAGTACTCACAAGATATCTTTTGACAATGGAGTGTCATTTTGGAGATAAATGAAACATGTGTGGACAGGTAAGAAGTTGAAAATTATCATAATCCTTGTCTAAAATTGGTTTATGTGAGTTTCAGAAAAAATTTCTTGGTGAGCTGGGCTGAACAAGGCTAGCCTGATCCTAAAAGGGTTTGCTGCTTCTGTAAAAACTTTTATCTTTCAATGTCTGTTAATCTGTTAATGTTCCTATAGATTTTTAAGGAATGGAAAGAGAATTTCCACCACAATGGTGTCATATTTTGAAGTTCACTCAAGTTTGTGACCTTCCAGATACAAATCTGAATATCTAACACCATAGCCTTACACAGTATCAATGAGATTCTGAAGTTGCTGTGCAAATAGGAGTTTCAGCTGAGGTGGAAGACTGATCCGTTTCCTTTGGAAAAGGAGATAAAAGGAGGAGATAAGGAAAATGGATGTTCAACAATGTGGGTACTTCAAATACAGATTCCCACATGCCTTACTGTAATTTGTCTTGATAATTCTGTGGAAACCAGTTTTTCCTCCTGTTATTCTGGATCAGATCTCCCAAAGACATGAGATGGAGACAAGGAGAAACTGTCCTTCAGATTGAAAAAAATCAAGCAGCAAATAAATAAACTTTGTGTAGTCAGACACCATTGCTGCATACCTAAAGCTGTAATATCATATGAAGTTTATCAGAGGGGTTGGAACATTTGCACCAGTGTCGTCGCCAAATTTCTCCTGGGTGAATTGTTATCCATCTTCCTAAATCCTTTTGGCAGTTTCTACTGGAGAAAGAAAAAGGGTTTGCCATGTGCTGAGTCCCTGGAGTGCACTTAGGTCAGGGCTCATGCCCTGTCCCAGTGCATGGTCCCTATCTGAAAAGGGTAACATTGACATATGTTGCAAGTCAGTTGTCCACCACTACAATAACTTGGGCAGGGAGATCAGGGAATGGATTCTAGAGAGGCTCGGAGCCTCTTTGGTGAGGTGGGCTTGGCAGATGAGAGTGTTCCTCACCCCCTGCTCCAGACACCTGTGTGCTGCTTCTGTAACAGCTCCAAGCCTCTCTCCCTTTGATCCATAGAGGCAATTGCCTTTCCCTGGCATTGTGGGTGGGTGAAATGACTCTTGTAAGCATGTAGCACAAATGAGTTGTACGAGTGCCATAGTACACGGAGGAAATGTGAGTCATAAATCATCCTTAACATCTGCTGGAAAACATATTTATGCCCCAACACAGTACCCATGATTGGTGTTATTTGGTATGTTTGGGACACAAATCCGTAAAGATTGAGACTAATGGCTGCTTTAACAGGCATGGCAGTTTGGGCTTAATGAATTTGTTAATATCAAGCAACTTTCTCCCCACAAACAATGGTGTTGGTAATTCACAATCTGTTATTCTTGGAGCCGCACTCTAACAAAAGCCAGCCTCTCTGTCTGAATGTTGCTGCTTTCATATTTTATTGCAGAAATTACACAAAAATATTTGGCTTGTCTAATGAGGGCTTGACAATATAGTATATATTGCTGAAAATGTGTCATCACATTATTCCTACAAAAACAAACTTGTGTGGTTTTTTCCTTGTCCACTGGCATTTTGCTAGTTCAAACTGTGGAATACAGGATGTCTGTGTAACTTGTCTAATAATACAAAACAAATTATATGATTGTAATGCTGGTATTATTGTGGATACATAGATTGTTCCTTTGCATTTACACTTGTTTTCCTCCTTTTTTAGGTCTATAGGTTTAGACTGCTCTTGGCATCTGGAGTTTCAAAGGCTTTAGGAACACTCAGTTTGTCCTCCCTGAATGTCCTTATTAATCCATGTTCTTATGTGCTAGATCATGCAATTTGTTTTGCAGGAGGCCTTTAGGGCCAGGAAATCTTATTGTGGTTATCTAATCTGACCTATTTCATTATGGAGGTCACTGAATAGCCCCCTCAGGATTTCCTGCAGCTGGGAGAGAGAGTACTTGAAGAAAGTTTTCCATTGTAATCAGAGATGGCTGAAGGCTTTTTGGCAGTGTAGGCAAAAATTTCTTCTAAGGGCAGCAGCAGGATGGGTTGTGAGAGAAGAAGGGCTGGAAGGGGCCAGAGGATTTCAGGAGATGGGGATGGGAATGCTGGGATCAGTCAGGAGGACTCCGGTAGGCAAGTGTGAGATTAGCAAGCTTTTGGAGACCACGAGTGTCAAACAGGCTCAGGAAATATCACAGACACATGCAGAGAAGATATGGGGGTTTATTGTTTGGAAGTTGTGCATTTCAGGAGGAGGTCACAGGGCCAGGCGGTTTAAAACTGAACCTTTACAGGCTGGAGATGGAGAAGAAAAGTCATGGATTCCAGAAAGGGAATGGAATTGATGAAATATTTGAGAGATGTCTGGGTGGAGGGTAGGAGGGATTTGAGAAACGTGGGTAGTTTGAGGGAACTGTCATTTGAAGAAGAGACTCTCACCTGATCAAATCCCTTCTCATCTGGATTTACAGCTCCTATACTTCTGAGGAGAGTGAGCCCCAGCTGACCCCCTGAGGCAAGAAACATCCACTGATTTCTGCTGTTCCTATTTGTCCTACCCTGCATCAGGGGTCTAACACAAATGGATGGGAAGAGGGCTGCAGGCAGGCAAGGGTCTTGAGGGTGGGACACCTGGGGCACAGTTCTTTCTGCTGCCAGGAGTAGCAGGATGCACCATAAGCTGCTTCCCACTCCAGCTGTGTCCCAATCCCAATTCACTTGGGGCTGGATTAGGGCATTCTTCTGGCATCCAGATGTGCTGTGCTGTGGCTCAGAGGGGTCCTTTGCCTTTTTTCTGGCACTGCATGAGAAAGCAGCTTGTGGATTTCCCTTCCCACTGCTCTGGCTTAGCCCCTCTCACCTGCTGCTGTGATTTGCCTCTGATCTTATACAAAAGCCACACAAGTGGTGGGGAGTTTACCAAGGCTCTTGGTAATAAGTGATGCAAAAACCATACACCTCTTTACTGGTTTGAATCTATTTACCATCAGGAGCATGAGAGAAAAAGAAACAGCAGAAGAGAAGTGCAGATTTTGCAAGGAAAATCTCAACAGTTTGAGAAAAAGGATAGCAAAGACAGCTTTTCTCTAGGTACAAGGTTAGAAACACAGGGCAGTAGGAAAGAAAAGAAGCTGACATGAATTGGATTAGGCAGCTAATGAAGGATTGAAGCAATACATTATATTGCTACTGTGGAGGAAAACAAATACCTTCCTCCCAGAGATGAGAGATGAGGAAAGTGGATATTTTTTCAGTGCAGAGTGCAAAAAGCTGGTGGTTGTCACGTCAGAACGCAGTACCATTGGCTCTGTGAGAAGGAAAGTGTGGAAGAGTTAAGACTTTCAAACCTGAGCTGAAGATTTATAAACTCTTCCTGCAAAATGAAAGCAGAATTTTCCTTTGATAAACAGAATTTGTCAAATATCATATCTTTTGTGTCCACTTTGGTATTCCCTCTCTGACAGTGCCCAGACCTGACTTCTCAGAGTTCTGTGTAACACACAGGGAGTAGCTCAGTCTTATGGAGGGGAATTAGACCACACATGAATGCCTAAGTCCCGTTTTGTTTTCCTGACAACTTCTCATCCAGCCTTGGGCTGTGCACTCTCTCCCTTCTCAGTAGCCACACCACTTAACCTATGACTGGAAGCAAAGTTAGTGCACTGAGGACTTTCTGAAAGGCCATTCATTTCATGACCTAGAGGAAACCCCACAGAATAAGGGGGCAAAGAGAGACCATAAAACCAGACAATATTGTTCCTTCCTGGATGCTGGACTGAGTGAGCCAGAGAAAAGGGACATAACCTAAGAAATAGAGCAGAACAAAATAGGATGCTCCTGTGTCTGCTTACCTGGTTTATTATCAGAGAATTATAGAATATCCTGAGTTGGAAAGGTCCCACAAGAATCATTGAGTCCAGCTTCTGGCCCTCCACAAGACAACTTGAAGAACCACCACATACCTGAGAGGGTTGTCCAAATGCTTCTTGAGCTCTGTCAGGCTTGATGCTTCACAGGAGCCTGTTCCAGTTCCCATCCACCCTCTGGCTAAAGAATCTTATTCTAATACCCAGCCTAAACCTCCCCTGGCACAACTTCAGGCCATTCTCTGAGGTCCTGTCACTGGTCACTACAGAGAGGTGATCAGTGCCTGCCCCTCCACTTCTCCTCATAAGGAGGCTGTAGACTGTGGTGAGGTGTCTTTATTTACTCCTCCCTGTTACTAACAGAGGAATATAGACATGCCATTTTCTAAATGGAAATGAAAATCTAAATAGCTTTTTTGAGAACTGATCCAGGTCCTGGGAGAGTATTTGCCTAGGTCCATCTCTCAGAAAACTGCCTCTGGTGGCAGAGTTTTTACTTCAGTGACTGAAGGAAAGGGGTGTTACAGTCATCCCTGGTGAGGAGTGGGGGTCCAGGCAGCTATTACAGGTGTGCTGTGGGGCTAGTGCACATCTGGATGCACTAGGTGGCAGGATCTGTCTGCAGCAGTGAAACATACTGTGGTAATGGTGTTTGCACTGGACAGAGAGCAGGTGGAGAGCATATTTCCTCAGAGATGCCAAAATTGAATCCAAAAGATCTCTATCTAAAGATGGTATGCAATTCATTACCAAATGCAAAACAGTCTGCTCCAGCATAGCTCACTGATGAGCAAGAGACTTATATTTTGTTGATTGAATAGGAAAAGGGAGTTTTGCTATCAGAATATCTATAAGCCTTGTCTTCAAGTAGAGAGAGAGAGCACCATGGGAAACCTCTTCCTCTACCTGTTTGATATTCAATAAATTTAAAATTGAATTGCTTGTTACATCTTAGGCAGACAGGGATCAATGTCTGCTCTTATATCCTGCTCTTGGTTTGACAGAATCATAATTTGATTCTAGCTTGGAAACTGTGCTCAAGAGCAGCCAACAGCAGGTGCGTGACAAGATCTGAGGTGTTCTCCAGTTAAAGCCTGACCTCGTTTGTGAAGCCTTGGGCCAGGGGAGGGCTTTCTGTGAAGAGAGGTTTATTAGGGGTGCTGGTAGCAGCTGTGGTGGCAGAGATATGAGCAAAAGGAGAAATCATGTCCTTGCTTGTGTGGAGGGGGAAATTGAGCTGATGTGATCTGGCTGAAAATACATGGAAAGTTAACAACAGAGCCAAGACTGGTGCCAAATGAGCTCCCTGGAGCCCTGAGTTTGGATGTCCAACCACGTCTGGTGTGAAAGCAGGTGTTAGCTGCTTTCTGAGTTATGGGCCAAAGATGTTGATGTTGTCTGACAAAAAGAAGATAAAGCTTGGGAATAGCAACAAACTTGACCACAATATTGGAATGTTGTCACCCTGAAAGTATAGTTTGGTGAAGAGATAGGTCCTGATTTCCCCCACTGTAAAGCATTTGCATTTCAGCCTCCTCTCTGCAGATTCCAACAGGTCACATATTAAGTATGTGTTTCCCAGATGAGATCCATGGCATCTCTGCTGGGAAAGATCTCCTAGTCACAAAAACTTGAAAACTGTTAGTGTGGTTGGAGACTTCTCACTTTGTACTTCACAGGCATAAACATAAAAGGCCCACACCAAAAGGGGAATCTTCATGCTCTGTCCCTGTGAGGGATTGTGAAAGTTTTTTTTTTTTTTTTTTTTTCCCCAGACTAACAGCATGAACACAACCTGGAATTTTAATTTTAAGCAATGACTAAATGAACTTGAGGTCATGCCTTCGTATGGATGTCAATTGTTTTGGCTTCTCTCAGACAAGCAAATAGTTAAAACCAGGTGGTGGACAAGACTGACATACTGTACCTTTATGTGTCCTTTTGAAGAATGCTTCAGTGATAAGGCAATATAACTTCTTTGTCCCCCAGGTCTGCAGAGTATACTTTCTATTTTGTACAGGTTGCAGTGCATATTAGCTTATTTTTTAACCCGTGGCAACCTCTGGTCAATTGGTCCTGTTGCATATAGTTAATTTTGATGGCCATCATCTGATCTCTCTTCCCACATCACTGGCTGCTTATACCACTGTAATTACAGCCCTTGCTTATCTCCTTCTGATCCACAAAAAGTTGAAAGAAAGTATCATTTTCCCTCTGAGATCCATCCAGACCAAAACCTATGCTTGATTTGATATAGTTGGACGGACAAATAAAACCACAGGTAAGAAAAATAAACCTGTGGATTCTTTGCCAGGTAAACAAAGGAGAAAAGTAAAGTTGCCCTGTTCCCTGCTTTTCTTTTCTTGTGACTGAAAGGTAAACTGGCAGAGGGAAGCATCCTATGGCATACAGTCAAAGGGGCAATTTCATTGCCCTATCTGCACTTGAGGACCATGGAAAAGGATACCAGCTTCCTGGACTGATATGGAGCCAGCTGTGGTGTTTGTTTTTGATGGGGAATGGAGTAGAGAATGCATCCTTGTCCTTGGATTGTGCAGCAAGAGCTTGGGGCTGCTGCTTCCTCCTCAGGGCTGACTCCCCATGGAGCATCCCCAGTGTATCCCCAGGGCCTGTGGGGCTGGCTGCACACAGGGACCACACGGGTCCCTCAGGTCCCACCCTCAGGGCTTCCAGCACAGGGAGATTTTAATGCTTGGAGGCCATAAATGCCTTAACAAAAGCTGGCATAAAATTTGGACAACCTTCACACCTTTTGGGCATGAAAATCCTCCCAATCTGAAGAGCTAGCTGCATTTCAGTTGTGTACAACCACATGTGTGTTAACTCTCTACCTCTGGCTTTTTCACTGCTTCACTAGATCCTCCTTACACTGGCAATTATTCCCTCTCTTCTCTGCTCACCCCAGTGAGTCATGGCTCCTTTTCTTCTATTGGCCAATTCCACTTTCCCCACCTCCTCTTGCCCGTGCTTTTTCTTCCCATCTTTCCTCTCTAGTGCTTTACCAAGATCCTTTGCCAGTTAGTGTGCTCTCTTACATTAGCTAAGACCAAGGCTCATCTTGCCTCATTCCAGCAGACAAATGTGGTAGAGGCCAAGGCAAGATCAGGAATGGCAATCCAAATGCACCAGTAAAACACACAAAGCTAGCACATATGGGTCAGTGAATATCACTTTGGGTGCAGGAACAAGAGAGCACTGGTAATCACCGGAGACAGTGGTTTTGGCAGTGTAGGGGAATGAGATCTAGTCAGGACTTTCCAGGTGCAGCTTTATTTCCATTTCTGAAAAAAAGGCACTGAGAAGGCAACATGGATAGCCTAGGATGAAGCATGTCTGTCTGTGGGGGGCAAGCAGGATTTCTAGCCCATGTTTATGATGTCCTATAAAGTTTGAGAAGCTGTCTGCAGCCCCAGGAGTAGCCTGAACTGGTATCCAAGTGGACATTCCACCAGTCAGCCTTGACCAGGCTGAGTTCACTCAGCAAGTACCTCAACTCAATCACTTGTTTTTGGTTTGTCTGGGAAAAATAAAGGGAAATGAGAGAAAAAGAAATCCCAGGAAAAGTGAACATTTCTGAGAATGATGGTTGTTTGCTGTTTCGCTTCAATTTTATATGAACTATTTGGGTTGGCTATAGCAGAGCTGCCAGGTGGCTAAACATGCCGAGTGAGTGTGGTCAGTGCTTGGGACACGCACTGTGCTCAAGGCATCCAAAAAATTACTCTTGACCTTCATTTGGTCTGCCAATCACTGCAGGCTGCCCTTACATCACATTTTCTCACTAGCCAGTAACAGATTCATAGAAATTAGGGATGGAAAAGACCTGTTAGGTCACACAGTCCCCTTTCCCCCCCTTCCTTTTCACTGCTCCCCAAAGGTCAGCCCAGGGCTGCTCCCTACAGTGTATTTTCTAGTGCTTTGTCCAGTCTTATTTGAAATGACTCAAGTGGTGGGGCTGCCAGCATTTCCCTCTGGGAGCCTATTCCACAGTCTAATGGGCTTCACTGCTAATTTTTTCCTGATTTCCAGCCTAAAATATCCCTTTGCTGTTTTTTTCTCATTACCCACTTGCACCACCCTCCACAGTTTCTCTCCTTCCTCCTCATTAACAGTGCTAACACTCCACATTGAGAAAGCACCAGTCAGCTGAAAATTCAAGTGTTTTGCAAGAAGTAGGCACTAGTGCTTCCTTTACAGCGTTGCAAAGAGAAGTTAAGGAGCTGGGAGAGAAAGTGAGCGATGACTAGAACCAGGCACAAACCTCACATCTTGTAGCTCATTTCGTGGCTTTGGTAGATGAAAGCCTGTTCTCACCTCTCCAGTCAAATTTACACAAAGCGAGTTGAAAATGAACAGGAAAGAGAAGGTTTTGATATTGATCACAGCAATCCCTTGACACTTCAGTTTATTGAAGTGGTGACTGGGAAGAAGGTTCAGAGTATTTTTCTATTCCATCGTCTTCTCCCAAAAAGATGTCTTATTGATGTTTGGACTTAGCAATATCCAGAGCTTTGTTTTTTTTTTTTTTTTTGGAATAGGATGAGGCAGGTTGCCAGTGTTTTCTGACTAGATAACGTCTCAACCCAAATTTCTGGATGTAAACAGATACCATAGTAGACTGTCTCTAGTTCCAAGCTTCACAGCTGGGCCTTGTCTCTAACGATACATTGAACTAAAATCCCAGCCCCAAACAGGCACAGTATCAGATAGGGTTTTTGAGTCTTGAACCTTTGTGTGGTCAAAGAAGAGATGCTTTCTCATTTACCCTTCATCAAATGTTTCCAAAACCACTCTGACTTTTTAGATCAGATCTTATTTCCTGGGAGACCTTTGCAAAGGTGCTTGCTAATCTGTGATAATGTGATCCTAGCTTTATATTAGTGCTTACTGATGCTCTTTGAAGCACTTGGACATGGCGAGAGCCCAACCTGCAAGGTCCCTTGAGGACTGGGCCCTCAGAAACCAGAGATGGAAGAGACCTACAGGATTATCTCATCCTGTTCATTCCCCCGCCAATACAAGCCTGTTCCCCATGGTACATTTTCCAGGGCTGTGTCCAGACTGATCTTATTTTTAAATGATTCATATGATAGGGTTTCCTCCAGTTCCATTGGTGGCTGGATGGTTGCCAGAACACTTTTCCCCCCCACCCTTTCTTTGACTTTGCCTCTTTGGATTAATCCAGAATTCTGAGGTCTGCAATTTGTACTGAGCGTAAACTGGCAGGGAGTAACTGCAGAGAAAAATTTTACTTTATCCTTGAGGATAACCTTGAGGTTTTTTGAAGCAAACAAATCTCTGACAGAAGCCAAGAAAAGTGTTGTTTCAGAGAGACCGGGCTGCTGGTGAAGGACAGATGTGGGTTGGTTTGAAAGCACCTCTCCAAGCCTTGAGGCTGACATCAGTGGTACCACAGGTGTTTCTGTCTTAGCTGCCAAACTCTCATGGCTGGTAACTGGGATTGCTTTCTTCCTTGAATTTACAGAGACAGACCGAATTTCAGGGGTCTGTGCTGGGCCTATAGCCAGTGTGTAAGGAGTGAGGTTGGCCCGGTGCATTGCTGCACATGTGGCTCATTTTTTTTGCCATCCCATGGCATAAATACTTAATTTACTTATTGCCAAACACTGTTTTCCCTCCTGTGTCACTTATCACTGTCCTGTGCATGGTTTGGAGTTCTTGGATACTGATGTCTGCGTGCTCAGAATCTCATCCTTCATGAAGTTCATGAATTGCCACCTGGAAAATCATTTGGGATGAACAATATGAACAGATTTTCTGTGGTCTTCAGCACTTACCTGTGGGCAGCCATGTTCTCAAAAGGACAAAACCCAGCTCAGAAAAGAGCTGCAAGCAGCAGCAAGGCTCCCACTATGAAAGGACCAAGGTTTCATCCCTTGTACTTTTCCTTCCCTTTTTTCTCTGCTGCTTCTTCAAAACTTTTTCCTTTCAGGAATGGATTGTTTTGTGGGTGGGATATGGGGTCTGCCTGCACGGCATGCAGCATGTATCTCTGCAGCTGTGGGTATCTAATGTTTAAAGCCAGTGCTGCCAACAAGAACCTGGTCTGGAATGTCAGTGATCTGTAAGCTGAAGGATCCCTGCAATTGACAGCTAGAAAATAGGAAATAGTGTGTGATAAACTAAAGAAGGAGGGTAAGAAAGAATAGAGCAGAGCTCAGGGCCACCTCTTCACAGAGCACAGCTGTCCCAGGGTCCCTTGGAGCTTGCCTGGCCTCACCCATCACAGGAGCCATGACCTTCATCAGCAGGATGAATTCACCTCTGGAGATAAGTCCTCCACCTTGCCACACTGGACCCCAAAAATCCTTGCCCCAGACCCATTTCCTCCTGGACATTTAGAGGTTTCTTTTAAATCTCCAGACATGTCATGTCACTGAATGAAAAATTATGCTCTGGTATGATCAATCTTAGAAAAGAGCTGACTGCTCACCAGCCTCCTTATTACTTTTAGTTAAAGGAGTAGCAAAACCTGATTTCTTCTTTATTTTGTGCCAGCCAACTGCAATAGGCTGATCTAAGAAGATCTTTAAGCACACTTTATCTTCCTGCATGTGCTCTTAGAGATGTCTACATAGAGTTTTCATTATTTTATCTTGTAATTTTTTCTTGGAGCCTGGAACAATGACTCTTAGACTGCACTGGCTGTTGTCCTGTAGGAACAAAACCAGTGGGATCCAGTCTGATTTAGAGGAATGATGGTCAAGTGAGTTCTAACAGGTAACAGTTGTGTGCACTGCACTGTGCTGCATGTGACTTATGTGCTTTTCTTTTTCACTTGCACAGCTAAAATATTAAATAAACTTAAGGAGATCCTGTCCTGGAAAATTCTTGCCACTTGCCAGTCAAAAAGCTTTTGTTACTTAGAAGCAAAGATCATGAGGCAGCCTGTATTGTTTAGCAGGAGTAAAATCGTTATTATAAGCACTCTGATCCGGAAATGTACTGTGCTGTCACCAGATAATCTGCAGAATAAAAGTGTTATTCCTTAGCAGTGACTGAAATGGAAGGCTGACCATACAGAAAATAATATGACTTCTGAAACAAATTAGCCAAAGCCAGATAATTAAAAATCAAAGTAGGAAAGTGGCGTGGAGGAATTCAGTCCAGTTCTTTCCACACTGCATATTTCTTATATGTATTTCCACACTTATATGTATTTCCACACTGTATATTTCTTAACATCCTGACCCAGTGAATGCATTTGAAGTCAGTGCCCATGGCTGGCATCAAGTTGTGTGGTCATCCCTGTGGTGTGGGACACATCAAATCTTCCTACTCCCCAGGAAACATACTGCTGCATCAGTAGTGCTGAGATATCACAGCTGACATCTGCACACTTAGATTATTTAGCATTTCCCCACACAAGCAAATCACATTTAATTTTTTTACAGATTAAGCTAAAATTCAAATTTTGGTCATTCTGTGGACAGACAGGAGATAAAAAGGTGGTCCAGTTTCATAGCTACAGAATACAAACCAGAGATAATATTTTTTTTTTTTTAAAGCCATCCCACAAAGGTCAAATTTAATAAGTTTCAGGGTAAAGTGAAGGAATCATTTATTTTATCTGGCATGTAACTGATAACAATGAATATGTTTTTGATCTGTTTATTTATAACACCACCAATATTGTAGATATGGTGGGTTGAAAATTTTCCATAAAAATCGTTTTTGGATGAAAGCTTTGCTTTTGACAGAGTAATTTATTTTGGTGAAGAAGTGATCACCCTTGGGAAAAAGTTTCCCCTGAAAAATAGTGTTTTGGCTGAAAATGGATTTTTTTTATTATTATTTTTCATTTTTCCGATGAAAAGTCAGAATTTTCCATGGTGAGAAAAGAAAATTCCAAGTAGCTCCAGCATGAGGTATTTTATAGATAGGCAAGGAATAATCCTGGCTCAAAGGGAATATAAAATAAACTGACAAAAATCTAAGAAATTTGGATCAGTAATTTTGAAGTTACAAAAGTTTGAATTCAGCAGCTTTTCATGTGCTTAATAGAACCTCTGCAGTGATGTGTTTTTAATGCCTCAGTTTGGGATTGCCCATCTGAGAACATCTCATTCCAATCACAAAGTCCTTTTCCATAGTGTTTAAAGTCAGTGGAGACCATGAGATCATCTAGTTTGGCCTCCTTACATATAACTCAGTTAACCCCTTTCTTAGCCCAAAAGTCACATTTGGCTGAATCACAGATAGAACAGCAAAGCTCCTACACTTTCCTTTCAAGAGTGGTTCACCTTCTTCATGTGTTGTTTCTTTTGTTGTTAGATCTATCTGAAATTACTCAAACACTTAACTGTAAATCTGGTTTCTTTTGGCTATTTATATAATAATTTTCTGTGTGTATTCAGAAAGGTTAAGGATTCCCTGTGCAATCCATTACTTTATTTTCATAAGATTGTGGTATATGACCATCAAATTACCAAAATTTTAATCATCATTAACAGTGTGTTGGTGCAGTAGAGTTCTTCAGTCTCTTCCTGTGCTTGCTGGGTGTGTGGGGAGTGCGGAAAAGGGTAAAACAGTGCTCTTTAAAAATGTCAAAATTTATTCAGTGTGGTGGCTTTGGCCTCACCAAAGATACAGGTGTTAGATAACACCACCTTAGCAGGTTTCTCAGGGCTGTAGCAGCCCTTTTTGCTTGATGCCAGGACCTTACCCTGGCCCATTAGAACTTTAAAATGCATCTCAGAACTGCTGCTATCCAAGGAACATTCCTGTTTTTGAGGAACAGCCCTTTTGCTCCTTGCATGTAAGAATTTATGAAAAGCCTTTTTTTGAGTAGACCCAGGTTACTGGGCACTGGAGTTCACTCTGCTTGCCCTCTCCCCACTTTTATCTGTCATTCACTGTTTTTAAATCACCCATAAAAAAGATCAACTGTAATTTTAATTTTCCTTTCAAATACTTGAGGATAGTATGGTGTAGGTCTCATATTTATAGCCATAATTTTGTGACCCTCCTAGAAACAGCCCTATTTGTTACATTATTTACAAACCCTTTGGCTTATATCAGTTAGGTAATTTTCAATATATGTTGTATACAGTTTCTTAATACTATATACTGCTGATTTTTATATCAGAATATTGTGTGGTACCAAGTCAAACACCCCATAAAATTTTATTACATCTGCACAGTTAAATTTATCAAAAAAAACCTTCTTAGAGAATGAACTCAAGTTTGTTTAAGTAACACTATTTTCCATAACCCATTTCATGTTGTCTGGTATTCATTATATCGTTCTCCTTTATTTTGTTATCAGTTAAATTCCATATGTGCTTTTTTTATTCTTTTGTTTGAGGTGGATGTCAGGATATTCAGTAATGTAACTCTGGTAGGTAGTTTGCTCCTTTCAAATGTTTGCACAAGGTGATCATCCATCTTGTGCTTTCAGACTTGTTTGGTATTCTGGGATTTAGTAAAAATAAGCAACAAGTGAGCAGTGATTTCTTTAGGCAAGTCCTTTATGACTCCTGAGTTCAAGCTATCAAGCTGATGACTTTAAAATGTACATCCTGGTAAGACCTTATCTAATTCCCTAATTTGTATTTATTTTTTGGTATTTATTTCTTCTTTAAAATAAAAAATTTAACTAATAGTACTTGGGTGATTGAGACACATCATGGTCAAATAGAAATCATATTTATTTAATTTTTATTTTTTAAAAATATTTCTATTTAGAATTTTGTCCTTGTCACTGAGAAATAGGCATTCATTTTCTTTGATCTCATTATATTTAAAACTTTTCTTTCAACTAGTTTTGCCAACCATGACATTTTCCTTTAGGATCTTTTGGCCATTTTACACACCTTCTGCTGCTTACTAAAGCTAATATCTCTGGTTTGGTTTGTGTTTCATGTCTTATTTCTTGAATAAAACTTCTGAAATTCCAAGCATTCAGTATGTCACTGAACTGAGGCAAGCTTCTGAGGTACTACTGTCTTTTTTCCATTGATCATGTACAGCCTGGTCATCTAACAAGTTCTTGAAGAACTCTCCACTGTCTTTCATAATTTTTTGTCCACATTTTTCCTATTACCACATTTCTTGTGTGTTTTCCCAGTATCAGAATATAACTGCTTGGAAATACCTGAATATTTTTGCTCCTTGGCCTGTACTGTGTTTGCCTACATGGAAAAAATAGAAACTGGTCATGACCTGCAGTTCCTACTCCAGCACTCTTCCATTGTTCAGAATTCAATTCACCTTTATTCATATAAAGAGTTACCAACACTTCATGGATTTCTTTCTCTTCAACAGGCAGCTGCTTCATCATCCCCTTTTTTCCTTGGACATTTGTGGTGGCTCACAACCTTCTGCCCTCTCTCCTCAAAAACTTGCCTTGGACTTTGCTAGTTGCATTGACCCATGGTTCAGGTTCCTATATTTCTGACCTACCAAAAGTCAGTCATGAGCTGTCAGAGGTCTGAGTTAACTTCTTAATTTGATTTACATTATAATATTATATGATTTACCTTATAATACTAGCCACCATCTCTTGCGTTATAAATTACTTTCTTCTGGTGTGGTCAATAGGGACTGCAGCTCCACAGATTAAAAATATCCATTTATGGCAATGCACTCAGTCAAGCAGGGAAAGCTAAATTTAATCTGCAAAGCCTTTGGGTGTCTCTGATTAACAAAGTACAGACACTTTTATATTCTATTCTCTGAAGTGGTGAGATTTATGAATTCACCAACAAATGATTCATAGCTTTAAAAAATAAAATAAGCAAAAACTTCCTATAATTAATTACTCAAGTGCTGAGACTGAGTATCTGGAGCTGAGAAGGTAAGACATTCCAGAGCTTGAATTGTTGTTGCAAATTAACTCTGTTGGTTGTACAAATGATTTTTTTTTTTTTAGTTTCTCTTTACCTGAAAAGTTTGCTTTCAGCATAGCTAACATATTAAAGGTGCATGATATGCAACAGTCAAGTTAGGAGTTTGATCAAAAAAATCAATTTAAATGCTGACGGGTTAATGAGATTTGAAGCTGAAAGGGACCACTGTCCCAGTGTATCTGACCTACTCTGTGACAAGTGCCACCATAATTGCAGGCAAGATTTTTGTGGTGCAAGGAACTGGAATTATTTTACACTTAGACAAATGAATGATGTCGTGGTTGTTAACTTTTGGTTGCTGTTGGACTATTAGAATATGTCACTTAAACATTCAATCTGAATTTAAAGGCTCCAAGTGATGAAGAGTTTACCACTTCCCTGGGTAGTACCTTCCAGTGATTAATTACTCTCTCACTGTAAGGAATTTGCGTCCTATTTTCAGTTTACATTTCTCTACTTTGCACTTTCGGCCGATCGATCTTCTGGGGCCTTTTTCTGATACAGTTAAGGGGCGGCTCATATCACCACTCTCCACTTCAGAAGCTTTCAAAATTCTGTTTCTTTGAGGGCCTAAGATGATGGGACTCTCTACATTTCTTGATGGAAGATGTGTTTTCTAGAACCTTTCCAGCTTTTGGTCTACTTTAAGATGCAAATTCCAGAGCTGGACACATTTGCATAAGGTTCTTAACAAATCACGTGTGGACGCATAACTATTTTTTAGCATTCAGTTAAAGTGATTTTCCCCTACTTTTTTTTTTACTGCCGTATCATGATTCCTGTAGCAGATTCCTGTGATCCACAGGGTCAATCTTTGTCCACTGCATACCCCCAATGTCAACAAAGGTCGTTTTTGTGGCAGAATTCACTCCATTACAGCAAAAGTAAATAAAGCCTGTCACCACTCTAGCAATGAGCATAGGTGCTTACCTTGGAGCTGAGCTGGGTGGGTAAATACACTGTGAATGGCCAACTGGATCACATCCACCGAGCGCTCAGAAAAGAATCCTGACAGTCTATTGTTCCACTTGCGCCCGGGTCTTTAATGTTCACCCGGTGTGAAGAAGGAAAAGCAATTATCAAAGGCGGCTTTTAGGAGTAACTTTACACATGGGATGCAATTACAGCGTGAAAGAACACCGGCTTAATAGTGACAGACAGTGACTAAGAGATATGATTAGCTGGGAACTAGCTGCCAAAATCGCATCCAGGGAAAAAGCGTGGGGAGAAAGAAAAGCTTTCAGACTGGCCCTCGTATTTGTCAATCCACAATCGGTGGTACTGGCAAACTGCTGAGCGTGCTGGTTCCTCCTCAGACTAGCGCAGCCCTCCGTGTCCCCCAGACACTCGTGCATCCTCCTGCATCGCCCCTGTTGGAGCCTGGGACGTGGCCCCGGTGAGAGGCACTGCCCAGCCCCGACTGCCAGCGCCGTGCTCGGCTTTGGACGTGCTGCAGTGGGGCGTCCCAGGCCTGCTCGCCCTGCTCCCAGGACAGCGCAAAGCCAGGGCTCTGTGCTGTGCCTGTGCCTGGCAGGGAGGGATCGGGTGCTGGCAGCTTTCCCGGACCCCGCGCTGCCCTCCAGAGGGGTCTGCTCCAAGCTGGGGTCGTGCCTAGCTGAGATGCTGCAGGGCACCATGCCTAAGTCTGGAGACAGAAATACCGGTTTAAAGCAGTTTAAAGCACTTGCAAAACTGTGCCCACTATCCGCTGGTCTTTGGTATTTAAACCAACAGCTATTTTTCTATGAAGACATAACTCTGGTAGTAGAATCTGCTTTTTTCATTTTCCATTTGTCATCTCAGATTGGATTGCTTAATGCTTTTCCCTTGTGGATTTCTTCAGTCTGGCTTTGCTGTGAGCCCTGAAGAGTCCAGGATATCACAGAAAACCAGCTGAAGTCACCACCATGACCTCATGACATCAGGTTTGCTCTTGAATCCTAAAATAATTTCAGAGTGGCTCTGTTTTCAGCCCACCTTGTAGCCTGACCTCCACTACACTTGGACTCCATATTCCTTCTCTCTTGCCTCATGTTTTGTTTCGACCTCTCTGCTCTGTTCTCCTCCTGATTTCATTCAGTGTTTCTCAGACTTGCTGCCACCATCTCTCCCTTCAGAGAGATTCTGTGCCCAGAAAGTCAGGCACCTGGATTGCTGCCTGTGGTTGCGTTTCTTTTACCATTAGCCCCAGGTGGTGCCATTCCATTTGGTAGTAGCGGCAGTGGGATGGTGGCCTGAGAGCGAGTTGACAGGATTTTGGGGGGCTGAGACCACCCTGTTTCTCCTGTGAGACTGGCAGCGTGGTCCCTGGCGTGTGCTGACCATCTACCCTAGGCACAGTTCTGTGGGAGAAGCCAAAGCGCTCATTTATTTTGCTGGTATGGACGGAGCCTTGGTCTCAACACAGCTGTGCATCTGCTCTAGGATCATGCCTTTCCAGTTGGGAACTGCTGGCTTTGCTGATGCTCTCGCTTGTGTCTGCCTTGGCTGACGAACCACTCACGCAGAGTTGTGGCATCTTTACGCCCTGTTTTAATACTGCTACTTGTCAGTGCATACATGAGTCAGTACATCGCCAGCTGCCTCCCGCTGAGCTCATCTGGGGCCCAGTCTGCAGGCTCTGATCTGCAGGCTGTGCTGAGAGAGACACATTCTGTACTGTTTCCTTTTTCGTGTGCCTGCCTCTGGACCCACACAAGTTTCAGATGTTTCACTTTGCGACGTGCCTTATTTGCTTTCTGGTGTGTTTCCCAGGTTGGCTTTAAAAGAATGAGCACGTCAGGCTCATTTGGGAGGCTGGGAGAGGTGTCCGCCAGGGCAGGCACTGCTGCACGTCCTCATCTGTCCGGAATGGCACCCACATCCCACCTGGAGCTGTGCTTTAACCAGAGCTTTACTCTGCCAGGGTGTGCTCTGAGAGATGTGCCCTCACTCCCTGCATCCCCTGTCCCAGAACAATGGCTCGTGACTCTGTGATGAGCAGTGCAAGGGCTGCTCTGAGAGAGGCACAACCCCACTCTTGCCCCAAAAACACAAGGCCCAACAACACACAACACTGGACAGGTCAGAAAAACATGCGGTGTTTTTCTTTATGTATCCACACCTAAGACAACTTAAGGCAAAAGGAGGAATTTTGGAGGAACAGGAGGAATTTTTTTAAAAATTTATTTGGGCATGGAGATTGAAGGACTACAATGGAAAATCGGGTGCAAACATTTTGTGTCTCAGATTTTTTTGTGTAACTTTAACAAGGTAATCAACTACAGAAATGCCAGCAGAAGTGTGTAGGTAGGGCAGGGTTTCTAGAAATGTGACTCCTGACGACTTACTTGTCACAAAATTTCTATATTACAGCTTGCAATATAAATAAGCATTGACAAGTAATTTGGGTAATACAGCCTTTACTTGTAATGTACAACTTGTGCTGCTTCATGTTCCATCAATCTTTCTCTTTATATTATCTCACGCCATTTGGAAACATGGTAGTATTGTAATTTCATAGTATCTGCTGTCTTTTGGATGGTGATGCAGTTTTTTTGTTCCTGTTTTCTTTTACAACCAGCAGATTATATCCGGAAAACGCACTTCATATTCTGATAATGGAGTAGGAGTGTAATCCTGGTCCAAATGAAGTCAGTGGCAAAACCCCCACTGAGTTCATTAGGGATAGAATTTCATCCCATCTTGTGTTGCCTTGCCTAAAAAAGGAGAAGAGACCTGATGTAAAGCCTATTGCAGTCAATGGAGAGGTTCCCAGGGATTTTAATGGGCCTGTATTTGGTCCAGCATGAGGCTATTCAGTCACCTTCACATTTTTACAGAAACATAGCGCTTGTGTTGTGTTCTCAAAGGACTAATAAACTTACTCTGAGTTAGATAAATTTCTACACATTTCTTCTCCTGAGGCATTTGGGTGTGCTAAGAAGTTCTTTTTTTTTTTTTTCTTTTTTTTTCCCCCTTTTCCACAGTTCCTCTTTTCAGACACTGTTTTGCCTTATGGTGATTCTAAATCATCACAAAACAAATCACCACAGAACAATGAGCAGGATATATAAGTTTGGGTTTATAGATTCCAGTTCCATGAACTTCAATTTAATAAAATTACCCTTCTTTTTTTAGCAGAAAGCACAAAACATGGGAGGGCTGGTGAATTTGAAACCTGGTTCTGATTCTGACCTACATTTAAAAGCTAAATTTGAGTCTGATAAAGTTTGAAAAACACTGGTAATGTGAAAAAGATGCTCCACTGTTCCCTTTGTATTTTTAACCTTTTTTCCTATTAAAACTGTAAACAGTTTTATATTATTGCAGTGAATTCTTCTCTAATTTACTCCAGTGTGAATCCAGAGGAATGTTTCTGAGGGCAGGGGAGCTGTTCTGTATTCTCACTGGGGTGACTGATGGGGGCTCTGCCAGGCAGTTTCCCCTTCCTCTTCCTCCTTTCACCATTTGTCTGGGATAGCCCCTGACAAAAAATATCATTAAATGCTGCACTGGTTCCAGTGATGATTGGTTGTCTCTGCCATTCCCCATCTGCCTGTGGGTATTTACGTGCCTGCAATATCTAAGAACCAGAAAAGTTCAGGCTAAAAAAAGCCTTTCTGGTGGATTCTGTTTACCTCCTAAAAAAATATGACTATTTATTTTCATTTTCGCATTGGAAGAAAAACAAAACCTCAAGCATTTTATGAAAGGCTTTCTGTGGGCTGAAACATCTGTTTTTGCCTCACATGTCAGGGCCTGATTTGAATCTCTTGCATAATTTTTGATAAGGCAGATGGACTGTCTCCTCTCTCTTTCTCACACACACACACACACACATGAAGACACTATCTGCTTTGGATTTCAGAAACTTTTGTGTCAATTTTTTTTTTTTAATTTTAAGAAATTTTATAAAAGCGTTTTGTTCCATTTAAGAAAATTAGTTTTATGTTAATGTTTGTGAAGTTAGCATCAAGTGTGTTTTCAGTTTGTTTTCCTGCATAATGAATTTCATTTCAGCAGAGAATGGACTTTTACTGAGTTTCACTCCAAAAGTACAGATGTTCTGTAGAAAATCTTACATTTTTTTCACTTTTTCCCCTTTCCCTTCCACATTTTGTCTTCATAGTTTTCCTCACAATAGTGTATAAAAATAGTGAGCATACAAGTGGGTGTTTTTTAGATTTTAAGCTAAATTACAGTTTCTCATTCACTCTGTGTGCAGATGAAAAGCACAGATCTGTTGTCCTTTGGCTGATATACACTGGTATCCTTTATTGATCTGAGCATCAGTGCTCATGATTACAGTGGGACTCATCAAGTCCAGCTGCACAGACCTGAGGTTGTATCTGAAAAGGAAATATTCCCCTGGAACTCTCAGAGATTAGGTATCTCCAGCACATAGTCCTGACTGCTGAGCCTGCTGTAGGATAAAATAATCATTTCTTGGTGGTGGCTCCTTCTCTCTTTGACCCTAAAGGGAATGTAGGGATTAATTCAGGCTTAGATACCCAAATCTTAGATGTGTAAACTATGGCAGATGAATCCTGCACAAAGTCCTTGGAAATGCTAATTGTCTTCCTGGAAGAATCAGTTTAAATATTCCACTTGATGGAATGACATTGTTTATTTAGTTACTATATAAAATTCTTGCAACCATGAAGTTGCAAACTAAAGGTCCTTTGTGCCTTGTGTGGTTTCTTTTCAGAGATCAGCCCACTCTCTTTATGCATACTCTATAAGCTAATTTTATACATTGTGACTGCTTTCTTCCACCTCAGGAAGAGAAATCCTTCTGGGAAAAGCTGCTATGTGATCCAAAGTCCAAGTCTTTATGAAAAAAAGTGTTGGGCATTTTTTTCAGTATAAAACCCCAAAGTGATTTTTTTTCCATTGTCCAGAAGATAAAAGTGGTTGTCAAGTGTTAAGGACAGCATTGTGATTTTTTACTGAAAACTGGTGCCATTAATTTTATTTGGAAGGTTGTTTGTATTTTTTTTCTCTTCTACCTTCATATGTCTGGTAGTCAATAGTTGTTCATTAATAACAATAAATGCACATGTGTAGCCAGCAGGATTGCATCAGAAATGAAAGCTTTTTTTTTTTCCTCTACAGATTAGATCCTGGGTAGAAACCAATAAACAGAAAATAAATTCCTCTAAGAGATTGTTGGGCTAATCTTCCAATATTGTGTAGAAAAATTGACACGTTGTTTTCAAAACCAAAATAATAGTTTTCTTCTTTTAAAATCTCTTTGAGGCAAATATTCCAAAACCTTAGGCTGTATTTACATTTTTTTAGCAGCTTTCTGTAGTTAATTTTGGTCATGTTATCAACACTACCTTCTGTAGTTAATTTGGCATGCAGAAAGTGGTGATTAATGGCCCTTTGCTATAGCATTAATTTTCAGCCACCACCCCTCATTGCCCTTTGGTGTTACGTTAATTACTGGAAAAGAGCCGTGAAATCATGTATGGCTCAGAGCTGTGGCATGGTGAAGAACAGCAGTCAGGACCCAGGTTCTGAGATGCATCAGATCAGCAGAATGCATCTGATCCAAAAGTATCTGATCCGGCCAACAAAACCAAAAATGTGAGGGGTTCTAGGGATTAGGCAGTTCTGGTTTATTCTGAGCAAATGATCCATCTTAGCACTTTCCTTTGTCAGTGGTACTATTTTGATAACTGAAGAAAATTACTGGGCACTTCTTTTCAGTCCTCAGGAGGACGCTTAATTTGAAAGAACTCTCCTCAGCAAATTTTCTGCCTGGCCTGACTGCTGTAAGGGCTCTTGGTTCTTGATCCAAAACCAGCTGGAGTCATTGCAGTGAGTTAAGCTATACATCTACCCTGTTCTTATAGAGAAGATAGTCCTAAAATGGTCACCCCTGGAGAAGTAATTTGCTGTGTTAAAAATACCTAACGTCATTACTTAATAATCCTGTGAGCAAACTGCTCGATTAGCAAACCAAATAATTTAATGATGAGGCCACAATTATTATTTATTACTACCAAAATAAATGTGAATATGATAAGCTTTGGTAGGAAAAGCTTTTCTTTAATGTGGGGAAGTTTTCTATGTCTCCATTCATTGAAAAAATCCTCCCCATCAGGCTGGTTGCAAAAAGGGGAAAAGAATGGAAAGTCCTCTTTCTCCCTGTTTTTGAAACTGCTCCTAGGGGCAGAAACAAGTTCTAGCTGCAGAAGGAAAAGACTAAAGAGGGTGGAAGCAGGTGGTGTAACTTGCTATTCCATGGGCTGTTGCAGTGGTTTGTGCAGAAGCTCTCAAGCAGTGATCAGGACTCAGAACTCATTTTTTTTACACACAAATAGCCTGCTTGCTGGGCTGGACAGTCACACTTATTAGTCCCCCATATTGTCCTCAAATGAGGTGCTGCCCCTCCGAGGCATCTGGGTGGGAACCGAGCTGCAGGGCACGAGGGAGTCTCAGGCTAGCCTGAGGGGTGATGGCCCCTGGCTGGGCAATGCAGATATGACAGCTAAGTGGAGTTGACAGCAGGCTCATCTGCCTTGTTCTCATCAGGAATGGCCTTGTGAGCTGGCAAAAGACAGGTGTCACCTGCAGATAGGGGAGGACAGGAGAATAAAGCCAAGAAAGTAGAGAGTGCATTGTAAAATGTTGTGACTTTGTACTTTTTCCAGTTTAAATGCTAGACTTGACTCTCTGAAGCCAAGAAGTATCATTTGAATCTCTCCCACTGATGACATAAGACTGCTGCATGACACATAGCCTTTATAAAGCATCAAACATCTAGCAATGTGATAGTTGTTTTTATCACAATGCTCCCAACAAACGACACATGCTGTTAATATGAATCTATCTTTCAGCAGCAGATATTTCAGGCACTGTTAGTAACATAATCTCACAACGTTGCCCTAATAGAGTATGTTGCAGATGTGAATCTCGCTGGAGTGTATTCTTTCTTTGGTTATTTTCCTGTAGTTCTTGGCTTCAGTGGAACACGTGCCCACATACTGTGAATATGCTCAGCCTTGTTAATCTTTGTCTTCATTCAGGTCTTTGTTAGCCTAAGTTTGTAGGGATGCTGGAGGGCACTGTGGAGGAAAGGGAGAGCAGCAGGGCTGACCAAGCAATAAAATGGGACAGTAGCAAGGCTGTGGTGTTGTTATACCCTCCTTAAAAGAGTTTATACACTTTTGAGTGGGATTAAGGGCACAGCATGCCAAGGGCAGGGGAATCCTTGGGGTCCTGGTACAGCACTTCCAGGGAGCCTACACAGCTCTTGCAGGGCTACTCATGTTAGTGTTGGCTGCAGGATATGGCCAAGAGTCACCCATGTTTCTTGGGCAATTATCCATATCCCTTTGTGGTGTCTGTATTGGCACATCAGCAGTGCCAGAGCTCTTGTCTTGGCCCTGAATGCTGGCATTTCTGTTCTTGAAATGTCAGAGCTGTCCGTGGCATGGGTTTGGCTTGGGCGTACTGAAAGTCTCTCCTACTGCTCCTGATCTGGAGTTACCCTGGGCTAAGGACAATCAAAAACACCATTTGGATACAACTTCCCTATGTTAGAGGCCAGGAGAGTTTATTGGTAGGGATGTAGTCATTGTGTCTGAGACCCTCCTGCAACAGGGAGGCTCTTGTTTCTTCTATATGCAAAGAGCACATGAAATAAATTATTAATAATAATAATAATAATAATAATAATAATAATAATAATAAAAACAAGCAGTGACTACATTTTTTAAAGATATGTTCTTTAAAATATGCATTTTTGCTAAGTACAGAGCAAGGCAGAAAAATTTAGAAGTTAAAAGAATTCAAAGAAAGGTGGATCTTGAATATTAGACAATACTATTTTAAATGTGCATAGAAAATTAAGAAAGCTGCAGAAAACTAGAAACAACAGAAAGCCAATGTATAAAAGTCTACATGCTAGATAAACTAGATCTGGAAAATCTTGTGGAATTTCTGGTCAGTTTTGTAAATTAATATCTTCTCAATATTCATATTAATAGGTATAAAAGTGTTAAGCCAATATTTAATAATTCCTATCTTTACCTATGTGTGTTGTTGTCTTTTAGTAACCCCACTAATTTAAATGGAATTGATCTAATATAAGAGGGACACATTGTTGAACTGTACACAGAAATTCTTACAGACTACTCTTGGGTTTGTTGCACAGTCCAGGTAATTGCTAATTCTTTGAATACAAAATGAATAATAATTTGTGTATTATAGGTTCATTAAGTTCTCTGAGTTTGTTAATCTCACACTCTGTGTAATCCTAATTAAGATCTGTTTCCAGTATATGCTTCTGTTGTCCAAATCCTAAATGCATATGACACATGCTCTTATTTGAAAAAAAACCCCACCAAAATGACTTCACCATTGTGACCTGAGAAAATACTGTTCTTGCAGCTGCCTGTAGCTATCAGTCAGGAACATTTATGTTGACCAAAATACTCAGATAACTGGGTCACTGCTGTATTGCTCCAGTTTTGTTGTAAAACCTGACCATGGTGTTACTCTGACAATGTATAAGGTACAGCCATGATATAGTCTGGCTGCTGAGTTTCTCTTTTTTGCAAAGTGAACCACTAGGACTGGAAGGCAGGTAAAAATTATAATGGTTTCTCAGAGTCTGAGACTTTGGATAGTGCTTCTAAGTTGTCCTTACCTTCTCACATCTCCTTAACCTGGACAAACCAGGAGCCTGCTCCTGCCAGCCAGTCTGGTTGCCAGACCTTGTCCTTCTTCCCAGCAGTATTCCCTAACCATCTGACTGAGGCACATCTTTATTTTTTCTCTTCTTTTGGTGATTCTGAAAACTCATTTGGTAGATCCTGTGTGTGTTTTTGGGTCAGTGGTGTGGGTGCTGAGACAGCAGGAAGGAAAGGGTTGACAGCATTAACTTACAGCTATGGAGGAATCAACGTCCTGGGCTTGAGAGATAATGCATTGCTCCTGGCCTCTCGAGTGGCTTGATGATGCTGGTTGATTTGAGACTTTGGGCCTGCAAGCATCTCTGGCACGTGGAGCCACAGATGAGAAAGGGGACAGGCTGGGCTGCAGGGGCACATGGATGACACCCAACAAATGTCTTCTCCAGCAGAGCTCATCTCACTCATCTGCATTTTCAGCTCACACCAACTGACTTGAAGCAGAGCCCAAAGGAAGCAACAGCAATTTGCTGACCAGAGTTCAGAGCACATCTTTTCCATGACACCCATGAGGCCCCAGTCCCAAGCATTTCAGGGAATAGCTGTTCTCCCTTCTGCTGCTGCTCTTCAAATCTGATAATTCAACATCATGCTCTGCCACAGACCTGAAGGAGAGCAAAAGTTTAATCACTTCCATACTGCCTCTGCTTCAGTCAACAGTTTAGCCTGAGCCCATTTGCAAATAAAACAATGAAGGGAAGAGTGTTGTCTTAAATACATTTTAGTTGGAGCTGTGTGTTACAAAGAAAAAAAGTAAGAATCTGCAAACCCCCTTCAAAAGCAGGCTGGTAGAGCTAGGAAGTGTTTTTGCATAAAGAAATAATGCTCAAACACCTACAGGGTGTAATGGCACATGACAGTCCATGTTAGAGTTCAGCAATTAAAATTGAAATAAATATTTGTTTTTCAAGCTGGAAATCATGCATCAGCCTAATGAGTAACAGGTTTTGTTTGTTTGTTTGTGTTATGTTTCTGTTGGTAGGGAGGACATGCTCTTTTGTTCTCACCATTTTGTGCTGGCTTGGGTCTCTAATGCTACCATCTCATTGACTTTGACAGGCTCAGCTGGAAAACCAGGCACGTTTTAACTAGTGGTGCCCAAATACCAGCTGTGTGATATGATTCACTTTGTGGAGAGGAGAATTGTTTGTTTAAGTCACTGCCTGGTTTATGCCTGAAGGACTCCTGCTACAGAGGAGGTTTCACCTGTTAAATCTACACAACCTGTTCTCTTTCTAGAAAAGTACTTTTGACGGTTGTCACATACACACATGTGCTGTATAAATGAACTGACATCTGCCTTACACACCTTTAATTGTAGCCACACTGTAGTGCTATTAATTGTTTTTGCTGTCAGTTTTCTCAGTAGTTTGATCCTCCAGCACAGCCCCAACAAACAGAGGAACATCCTTCTGAAGCGCAGTTTAGAAAAATGTGTATTTCTTTCAGAGAGGTGGTGAAGTTCTTTGAACTTTAAAAGGCAATCTAATTAGTCAGGGAATGTTAGTTTTATGACTTCAATACATTCAGATCCTCTAACACTCAGTTTTGCTAATTTAGTGTGCTGGATGATTGGGGAGGGTAGAAGACATTAGGAATCAGATATGGAATGATTTTAGTGAATGAGGAATGTTTATTCACTGTTTATCATAAAGCAAAACATGAAGGCACTTCTGTGAAGGTTATGGGATGGCAAGTTCAAAATAAACTGCATACTTAATGTGCGGCACTTATAATCTTGAAAGTTTATGTGAATTTAAGAAAGCAATTAGATGAATTCATGGAAGAAGAGTACTCAGGCTAATAACATGAAGAAATAATCTCAGTTTTAGGAAGTCCTTATGCCTCTGATTACTGGCAGCAGGAAAAGAATGCCAAGAGAAGCATCAAGAATCATTTCTGCTGTTCTGCAGTTTCTAAGTCATCCTCTATCACTCACAGACCTAAATCAATCTTTGTGCTCATCTTGCAAAATTAAGACCATAAACACTGCAGTGAATTAAACTGGTGTTACAACTCCATTGAGTAAATCCTAAATTTGAGGTACTAACACTGCCAATTTCATGTTCCATATTGTGAGCATTTGGTTCACACAAAATTTGTGATTTAAATATTCTTCTTTTATGTTTCTCCATAATTTTATGCTGATACCAAAATACTCCATATTGTTTTAAGTAAGCTGATTTTTAATATTATCCTGTTGTTAAAATAGATACCTTGAGAGATTAATCACTTTGGAATTCAAGTAAAGGTGAAAGATTATATTTCATGGTATTACAGTAACTGGTCACTTGATGAAAAGAACATAATATATATATGCAATTAGTTTGCTTCTTATATTTTTATTTCTTAATGTAATTTGCAGAATAAATGGTCTTTTTTGAGTTTAAAGAAGAAACATTCTACAATAATGGATGTTGAGTAAATATTGCAAGCTTCGCAATGTCTTTCAGTTCAACTCTATTAACCAGTGTACAAAAAGTCTGACTTTCAACTAGGCCCTATAGTAATGGGTCCTATTTATCCATTGCCTTGCACACACAAACACATACATATATGTATGTGTTCATGTATGCAAGTTCATGGACATATTTTTTATACTTACATTGTGTATTTATGGATGGTATAGAAATGACATATACATTACAAACCTGAAAAGAAAATGGAAAAATATTTGTCCAATATTTCATATCAAAGAAGGACACTGGTGCTTTCTTCTCATCATAGAACCAAATTTTAAAATAAAAATGATGTATTTTTAGAACTGTCCTCACTGTAATATTAATCTGTTGACTTTTTTCATCATAACAAAAGGCTTATTGAAAAAAGTTGTCCCAGTCCCTTAACTTTGTCACTACTTCTTTTGACAGATTTGTTATTACAGTTTCTAGCAGAAAACCCTCCTTCTATGGGTCTTATAATGACAAATGTGTCTGTTAATATGGCAAGCTATATTTGGAGACAGCATGTGCAATACTAAATGCCAGAACACCAACATGACCCATCTGCCCAATATGTAAAGTATAATAACACCATTATGAAGTGATGATATGTTTACATACCCTTGTAACAGGATTAAAGTTTTCTTAATTGTCTCCTGCTTTAACCTAATGTAATGTTTTTGGTGTGTCCTATAGAATAATATTGAAAGAATGAACAAATCAGTGGCGGAACCTTCTGAGATTTGTCTAATTACAACTCAAATTGTTCCCATATTGGAAATTACATACATATAATGCCTTTTGGGGCACAGAGTAGAAGAAGCATGTGGAGGTCAGCCAACAGTATTCTGCACTGAGTTCTGTCTTCATGAACTTTAAAAATGTCTTTTTCATGCAATGAGACACATTAATTTACTAGAAACAGATTTCAGAATTGTTTTATCCCATTTTGGAAGGCTTATTTCTGCAATCCCCATGAACCTGCTGAGGAAAACACAAATTGAAATTGCCCCAAATTTAGTTAAATCACCACAAATAGAGATCACTCAGCTAGATCGTGCGTAGTATTAGAATGCTGCTGCTGCACTTCAGGTATGTGGTTTAAGGGCTCTCAAGAGGTTTAGGGACCTTAGACCAGATCTTGACCCATGCATCATTCAAAACAGCCCTGTGACATGCAGGGGAGTCTTGGGCAGGTCAAGAAGTACCAGCTGCATCCAGGTGTGTGTTCCCATGACACTGTTGCATGATTGTCATAGGTGAACATATTATATTTTTTTCTTTTCATTCCACTTCAGCATATTTTACAACACAGCTGCTTGTTATCAATGTGATGACTTCTTGCTGGCCTAGAAGTGCAGTCTCTGTGAGCAGAACTGTGTGTCTGGGAGCAGAGAGATACTTGTAGAATGACTAAATCTTTGGGGAATGCCTTAAAAATCAGTGAGGTCTTCCTGAGCTATTGATAATGTCTCATGCTTCAGGACTCATTGTCTTGATTATTTCAAGTCCAAAAAGTCCCTTGGCCATCTCCTTCAAAAGTGCAGTACAATTTTCATAGTGGTATTATGCAATAATTCTTGGTATTGAAAATCATACAAGTCATTAAAATGTATCATCTATGTATTATTTTAGGGAATATTCTAATACCAGTATTCTAGTAAAATCCCAGTTTTCATTCAATGCTTAGTGACACTGCGAAGTATCTGAGGACTTACATGTTAGAAACAGTCTCTGTACCATCCTGCAACAATAAAACTAAACAATATGCACAAGTGTTGGTTGCCTGGATTGCTTTAAAATAAAATACGACTGCTTGAAAGGTGTCTTATTTCTGCCTGCGTCAGAAGTAAGACAATGCAAAGAAAAGGAGTAGATATAGTCCATGATGGATATGGGTCAGAAAAAGATCTGGAAAGGGTGAGAAGTGAAATGAAGATGCAGATGAAGATTTTTCAGGCTGAACAGCATATTTGATATGTTGTGATAGACTTGTACTTGCATATCTTGTGACCTTGGGGTTTAACACTGCATCATTACCATACAGATGTTGGGAGTAACATGAACTGGCCCTAGAACAGAGTGTCAGACCTGAAGCGTACCACCAACAAAGATTTGTGCCTCATGTTGTTATACAGAAACAGCAGTTTAGACTTAGTCTACACCAAAGCTTTGCAGCTTTACAGAGGTTTGGAGCCTTGCAAATGTTTAAGTTTTGTCTTGACCTACTCTAGCAGGGATGAGTGGGCAGGGAGCTCGTGCTCCTACCCGCAGCACAAGTGTGGATAGCATTAGGGTTTGGACTCAGTCCCATGACAGAATAACTGCAGCCAGACTCCCTGGGGTGCTCTGGATGTTTTGTGCTGAACCTGTAGAGCAGTCTGATTCTCCAGCCAGCATATCTGGGCCCATCACATCAGCTTAGTTGGTGCTCATAGACACAGAGAGCTGGCGTGGAGTCCCCAGGGTCATTTTTTTTCCCAGATTTTGGCTGCACAAGGCAGTCATGTGTTCATGACACGAACACCTTCACGTTGCTCCAGTTCATGGTGCCTGGTCTGGCCCCATTGCGTGCCATCAGCTAAAGCAAGATGACTTCTTGCTGCCTTCTCAGTGGCACTAATTTGTGTTTAAAGGGTCTGGGTGCATTGTCTGCAGGGTAGACATAACCATTTCTAATGCGGAAAATGTTCATTAGCAATGTTCTTTCTTCCTGGAGAGTATTAATATGTGAATTTACCCTTAGTAAACCTTGTAGCTGCAACAAATGTTGGCAGACTAGTGGGTGTTATCTCAGATAATCAGCTTTATTAGCAAAATAAGGTCTCACAGCTCTCTTTGGCTTGGTTCAATGCAAAGGAACATTAACAATTTAAGTTTAGTCTGAGTTAGTTGCCTACAAGGGGATTGCCAAGTTTATGTGCATGCTTCTGTGTAATTATAATTATGAAAATTGCTCTTCAGCTTGTGAATTGATGGATTTTTGCAGGCATTTTAGATTAAGAGGCTGTCAAATATGTAGGCTGTTCCAACGTGCAATTCCACTGCCTTTAAAAAAAGGTAAATTATTTTGAATGTAGAAATCCAAGGCTCTTGCTATACAATTGTATTATTATTGAAATAATATTAATATGAATTATGGTAATGCCATTTAAGAAAAACTAATGGGAATTTATGATAAATTATTTTCATAAGTTGCATTTAATCTGATTTTTTACTCATTTGAAAAGGAACTCTTCTGCTGTCTATCACCATATTTTTAGAGGATGGAATCCTCAGCATAATGTAGAATTTATGGTTCACTCTTATAATTATGTACAGAAGAGAGACATCTTTAATCTAAACTAGTTACTTTGGGCCTTTAGGGGGGTAAATCCATAGCAAAATGTTCAAGTATGCCTTTGTTTGATGTAACTTTAAAGAAATAATGCCAAGATTTCACAACATGATCTCTTGTCTGCTCTTTTGTGTCAGAATGGAGATAAAGTTGGTGTGAAGTGTTCATTACCAATACCAGGACCATCAGTCCCTTTAAAATCTTCCATTCAGGAATAAACTTGATCCTGTAACAAGCAGTGGGGTCTAACAGCCTGTGGTATTCCATAGGCTGGAGGGAGAATCTTAATATTCTTTTAAGGACTCAAAGTTTTTGAGTAGAAGTAACTCATTTGGAGATGTAAAATGTGTAACAGGCTAATTTCTATATATGTTTTTCATTAATGCAAGAAAGAGCCATCTTCCTTTCTCTCTGAGTAAAGCTGTCTATAGAACAACTTGAAAAATACAGGAAAAAGGTGTAAATACTAAAAAGTATGGTGAGCTGAATTCTAAACACTGGGCGTCTGTAGGGAAACTTGAAATGTGCAGTGTTGAATGACCATGAATCTATGATAATTAACAAAGGCCAGGACCATGCACTGATGTAAGTTAGTTACAGCCCACTGATTCCAGCCACAGCAACACCTGTCTTTAATATACAGAAAGAATAATTGTCCTGAGGGACTTGAGTCCAGGATGCAATGATGGAAGCTCCACTTCATGCAGAGGGTAGAGAAGCCTCTAAAAATGATGGATGATAGATGATGGCTTTCTAACACAAAACATACTGGGTTTGATGATGAGTAATTTTATGTTGGATGTTGTTCTGATGGATATAAATGAATTAACCACTTTGCAGCAGACTTTAGTGGCTATGGGTCTGATGACCACAATGTGATTGTACATAATATGTAACTTATACTTAATATAATAAAAGAGAACCATCCCAACAACTAGCACATTTGTGAAAGTTAGGGAGAAGTGATGAATAAATTTGCCTCCAAGGAAAATTGGAGATGAGAAAATCTGAATGAAAGCAGGGAGTTCCTCAGCCAAAGTTTACTATTTGGCTGGTGAATCTTGATTCCACATTCATATGATATAATTTCTTAAAATAAATTCTGGTCCAGTGATAAAATGAGGCTATAATCATCCCCAAATATCTGACATGTAGGGAAAAAAAAGAGAGTTGTAAACAACTTGTATAAATTAGAAACTGTGGTATTGTCAGGAGAAATAAAACTTGTTACAAAATCCCTGGTTACAGAACAGGGATAAGGAAATTAGGAGCAGAAGAAACCTTTGGGAGGAGGTAGGCTTGATGCTAGAGAAAGCAGACAATACTGACAGTGATGAAGTAAAAAAGACAGAAGTAATAAGGATTCCTCATCTCCATTTGGAAATATATACTGTGACATACTTTATCACCTTCCTAGCTCATCAGTACTGAAAGAAAACAATAAAGATCTGCTAGGGATAAACATTTTTATATCATCTGTCTTGGCTAACTCGCACTTAAGAATCCTGAAAGAGTTGGCCGAGGACATCTCTGTTTCACAGATGTTCATTTTTAATACGTCCTGAAATCTTGAGGAACGTCCAGAACAGAGGAAGAATTGCAATATTGTGCCAGCAAACAAACAGCAGAAATGAGATGATACAGACAACTGCAAACTGGTCTACCTGGCATCACCTTCCCATCAAATAATGAACAGTCTGGTAGACAATTCTGTTGATAAGAAATTAATTTTCATATGAATGTAACCAAAACCTGAACAAACTGTTTAGGTAAATATGGGTTTTGATTTTAGGAATGACACATTAAGTTGATTTTGGTGACAGCACAGACAGAGCACATTATGGATGTTTTCCTTGAACCAAGTGTTATTCTGACTAAAGGATCAACACTGCATTATATCAACAAGTTAAACTTGGAATCTGTTGTGATTCACATGGCAAAATCTTAAAAGTCTTGTCAGTGGATACCTTCACTGAATAGAAGTGCTTTCAGTAGAGCTACAGAATGGTGGCTTCTGCCTCCAAAGCTGAGTAAATCTTCCCTCAATGCTATGGAAGTAAGCGTGCATCTCTCCCTGAGAACATTTCTGAAAGACACGAATACTGTCAAAGTGATTTCTTATGATGATTACACAAGGTAATCCAAATAATTTTGTCCAATAAAAAATTATTTGTTTAACTGAGCCAGAGATATTTTTTTCTCTTTGCTCTGTTCTTCTTACTGCCAGCCTATTGTTCCTGAAAGGAAAGGTGATGAGTTGGAGATTTTGAAAAAAAACCAAAAAAAACAACAAAAACTCCCATGACATAAGAATGCTGGAGAAAAAGACTTTTGATACAGTATAAAAGTAAAAGAGTAGGGGTGTTTTATTAACAAAAAAATAAAGTTTAAGTGGGATGGGAACATTTAACACTATTTTTTTAATTGGAAAAAGCTGCTTTGTGGAATCAAAATTCTGTTAATCTGTTAAGTTTTTCTTTCACTTGACTGATTTTTTTTTTTTATTTAGCTTTTGAAGATGTTGATATAATTCATACTAACATTTTTGAAACTATAAAGGCCATTTTTATACTTTAAACTGGCTCATGTTTTTCTGAAATGTAAGATAATCCTGAGAATAGGCAGTTATAAAAACAGAAAGTGGTATATTCTTCCCATCTAACAATCCAAAAGTCCAAAGAATTATGAAAATTTTGGTGTTCTTGGAATTTTATTGCTGAGCATTTTGAATATCTTAGATGGGAAAGATAACTGTTTTGGGAAAAAAGGAAAGATCAGAACAACATTGTTTTATTATGTAAGAAAGAAATTACTTGGTTATAGAAGATGAATAATTTTTAACAGGATCAGAGTTCTAGGAGACAAATATGAAAGTAAATATTTACATAAGAAAAAGCTGACTTTTTGAGCATTGCAGCCATAGCAATTTAACTTATTATTTCTATATTGAGTCCAGTAATTTATAAGACTAAAATTTGCCTTCTGGAAAGTTTGCCAGTTTTGAATCCATGTCTTCAAGATAAACTATTCCATCATTTTCCTTGGAAGATAATTTCAGTGATCAATGATTCATACTTTCAGTAAGATGCACTTCTGCTTTGCAAATCTGTCTCTTGCATCCTACTGTTGACTCTCGTGAAGTTATTGTGCTAAAGTGGTCCTCTAAAACCTGTTGGCTTTCTTTACCACGTAAATTTTTATTTATCATAGTCAAGTTTCCCCTTCAACCAGCCATGTCATACAGATGCAAACCAAAACTGAAAAGACTTTATGCTAAATCAAAGACCCAAGGTTTTACCTGAAGAGAAATTTTATTTGAAACCTGGTACTTACATTCCAGCTGTCAAAAATATGGATCCATAGAAAATAAAGATATGAGAGACAGACCTCTAAGTGTTATTTTGTACTGTGGCTCAAGGCAGAATCAAATAAACTTGTGTCATTCCTGCCAGATGCTTGCCTAACCTGCTCTTAAAATCCTCCAGGGATCCTAGAGGTTCCTTAGGAAATTGATTCCAGTGCTTCATTATCCTCACCATTAGGCAATTTTCCATAATATCTGATGAGAGTCTTCCTCAATGTGGTTAAAGTCCATTACCTTTCACTCTTGGAGTCAAGGAGAACAGATCATTGCTGTCCTCGTGCTTCAGACTTTCCACTATCTTCAGTTGTTCTTTTCTTGAACCTCCTCTACACAAAACAATTACAGACTTGGCTTTCCTCAAAGCGCTCCAAAGCACTTGATAAAGTCTTGCAAAGGCTGATGGACTCTTTCTTACATTTTAAATGTATTCCTATTGCTACGTGGCCTTTCAGAAGGTGTTCATTCAGACAGTGACTACTGCTCTTAAACATAAAGAGAATGATCTCTTCAGAATGTTAATTTGATGCTGTTGGAGTGCATTTAAGTTCTTGTACTGCACATATTACCAGAACTACATGTCCTTAGAGATATGAGATATCCCAAAATGTAGTTCAGACCTGTCAGCCCAGCTTTTCTTCGTTGTTAAAGTCTGGTGTGATAGTAACCTTGTTTTTTTGGAAACATATTTTTCACATTTGAAAATGTCTGTCACAGTTTGGAGCATCTTGCTAGATTACATCACAGTGGCATGCAACACACAGGAAATCTGAAAAATATGCTGCATTAAACTGCCCTTAAGGAAACTGTGGTATTCAAAATAGAATATGTTTTAAATCTCACTTGCTTGTTTGTACAACTGGCCTGTGCTACGTAAGCCCTGTTAAAGCTCGGAAGTTGTGTGCAGTAACCAGGTATCCCCTGGTTTTGGGTAAGCTCACTCATAATACCATGCACTCTGTTTTGAGGTGAGGGGAGCTGGGGAGGTTGGTGTTTTAACCTGAAATGAATTATTTGCCAAACTGTCTGATTGATAATGGAGCTGGGATACAAAAGAATGAGACATTTATCATCTGAACTCAACTCAGTTTAGTGAGACTTTATTGACACCAGAACTTCTCTAAGATCTGCCAAGGAATGTTACTCACTCTACTATCTGTCAAGAGGAGAAGGATAACTCAGTATAGAAAGAGCCCTTTATTAGTGTGCAGATAAATATAAGTGTAGATAAAACCAATATACTTTGTTATATTCATCAGGGACTGCTCCCTTTATGAAATTTTGTTTATTGTTGCCAAATGATTGATGTACTTGTTTTAAGTCATAATTTCATCACATATCCTTCTTTATAAGATATTGAGAAACCACTGTGATTCTCACTTGATTTCAGACTTCAGCTGTTTGTAGCTGTGTCCAGTTTGACACTCTATTTAACCTCGAGGGGAAAAAAACCTTAGGTACCTTTCCCCTGCATTGCCTTTCTTTACCCTCTCCTCCTCCTCTGGTCTCACCTGCACCCTGCTCCATTTCCATAATGTGATTAAAAGATACCCCTGTCTGCCCTGAAGTATATCACATTTCTTTAAGGGGACAGCAGCCTCTATCCCATGGTGACTAGCCTGAAGCCATTCTGGTCTGTTCCAGGGTCCTCAATTATCATAATGTGAATAGCAAAAGTAAAAAAAAAAAAACCAAAACAAAAAAAAAAAAAAAAAAACAACATACAAACAAAAACAGCCAAAAATTAGAAAGGTTAGTACTTTGTATTTTTTTCTTTTGAAAGTAGTTCATTGAGCGGGTTGGGTTAGTTTCAATCATTTTTTGTTTCTCATTCTTTAGGAGAGAAGTGGACTGTGGCCAGGTTTTCCTATCACAGCCCATCTGTGTTATGTGCTAGGGAGACAAAAGAAAAGATTAAAGATGTTAGTGTATAAAATCCTTTATATTTTGGGGTGGGAAGTAGAAGAGCTAGGGAAGATAGAAAATTATTTCCAGTTGAAGACTGTACTCAAAAATTATCATCTTTTGTTGGTTTCAGTTGTCTGGGGAGTTTGAGATGAATGATGTTACAAATTGCTGATTGGATGTGTCAGAATTAATTTCTTCTTTCCACAATTTTTTCTTATAAAGCTTGCTCTGGTTGAACTTTGGGCTGTTTTCCCCTGAAAATAAATTTAAAAGTGGTTTGACATGAAGGTGTAAGTATGGAAAAATTTTAGCATAGTACTAAATATGTATGTACTAGAAAATAAAGTTTAACTAATCAAAGGAAAACTTGACCAATGTGTCAATCCATCATTTTTCCAAGTGCTCCAGAGTCTTTAAATGCAAATTAACTGCCCAAAGATATATTAAAAAGATATTATTCAGGTTGTAATGTTAACTACTCAAGTGCTTGGAAATTGCTCTCCCATACAGTATGAATTAAAATCTCACGTGCATATGAAGCTATCACAAATTGCAGAGTCCAATATGCTTTGCTTCAGTCAGACTTTTGCCACTTTTAAAGGAGGGAGTGGATGCTACTGAATTAGGGAACAACTATTACAGATCCTATGGCTAAGTATGTACTTGAACTGTAAAGTCAGAATTATTAATTTCCCCATAGTATTTTCTGTCCTGTGCATGACTTTAAAATCTGGTGCTTTATATGTCCAAAATTAATGAGAATTAATCAACTTCCCCATAACCCTTTCAGGTACAGGGCAGCACTATCACAAAAACTTTGGGGCACTGAGGTAAAACATTGTAGGCTAAAGTTTAAATGCCAAATTTAAGAAACCATGAGTCTGATCAATTGCCAAATTCAGCCATGTATATCACAGTTTATGGTCAAAATAAGATGTTGTTGTCTTTATGGACAGTTATGAGTCACCAGCAGATATGAAAATAATTTGGACACTCAAACAATGAAGACTAAACTTAACAGTGAGTACCTGGGTAAAGCTTGGAATATATGGTTTTCCTCCTGTAGCTGACAAAGGCCAGAATGTTCTGCGGATGAAAGAAAAAAAAAATCTAAGAATGGTAATGTTACTGAGAACAGATGTCATTATGACCCTTCTTCTTTATCCAGGAGTTATAAGAAGACTAGAATGATCATGGAGGATGTAGATTTTCAGGATAGTTTTATTAAAAACAAGGATGATTTTTGCTAAGTTGCAAATGCAGACTGTTTTCTGAATCTTATTTTTGACCATTTTTTCCAATTTTTTCCAAGAGGGAAAAATCAGACACTTAATATACCGAACTCTTTTTTGCTGGACTTCAAGTTTCTTAAATTAAAAAAAGAAATCTTTGCTTCATTGAAACATAGATTTCAGATACTTTTGCCCTTATTTTTGTTTCTCAGAATTGTTACCATATTAGTTGAAAATTAAAGTAAGTTTTTGTTGGACACCAATTATGTAGAAGAAGCAATCTAAACTTAAGCTACAGTTGAGGGTCACTGAACAGGGAATTAAAAATGGGAAATCTGGGGCAAGTTTCTCAACAGTCTGTGTCACCAGACGCTCAGCTATTCAGAGTCTAATCCAGAGCTGTTTGTGACAATGCATGCCCCTCCTTTGAGTCTGCTTAGGTTTTGTTATTGTTTCAGTTTGGAGAAATTCTGTGACTTCCCTCTTGCTGTATAACACATTTGCCTAATCATTCATTCTATCGCAACATTTTACTTAAATGGAAAATATCATCCATGCTTTGCCCTTGAGAATATTGAGCCACATATGGTCTAGAATGAAACATTGACTGAATCAAGATGAGAATTTTGAACAGATTCCCCAGCAGCCACCCCTTTTGTTGTACATCTACCTCCTCCAGCAGCATCAGGTGTGGCAAGGTTTTGCATTCACATCTGTGTTTCAAAATACCTTGCAGGGAATATACATAGCCAGCTCTATGGCTTGTGGATTAATTTCTGGTCGCAGGTCGATGGTTGGTTTTCACATATAAAGCACTGTTATGTTGGTTTTCCTGACCAGAACCACCACATTTTATGGTGCTGCAGAACTGGAGATTAACAGGATGTTAAAGAAGGCACTGGGTGTTTTCAACAAACCCTGATGTAGGAGGTCTTGAAATGGGTGATATGAGATCTGTGATGTAAAGAACACTGGGTTTGAGGTTTTGAGAATTTAAAGAGTCTTTGTTGACAGTTCCTTGCAGGTTATGTGAAAGGGAACAGGTAAATTATTTCTTACGAGTTTAACCCTTGATATTGTAAGTGGGCCTGCAAGAAAATTTTGCAGAGCATGGAGAAACAAAAGGCTTAATTCAGCCTGAAAAGAGAGGAACTGCAGAGAAAACTGAGAAACTTTACCAGAGCTCATGTATTTAAACATGTGCTCATGATCAGCATGATTAGAGCTACAGATATCACTGGAACTACTCACAAGCTTAAAGTTAAACAATTGTTTAAATATTTGACCATACAGGGCATTCTGCAGAAGACCAGAAGTTATGGTAAAATACAAGAAATGAGATTAGAAAAGTGACTTAAGGGTGTGAATGGCAGGTGTTTCAGAAGAAATGGATTTGTTTTTAAAGGTTTCACTTACCTCCTAAATTAAATTTATCTTAAAATATTTGAGACTCTTTTCTCAGAAAGATACTCTTAATAGGCTTTCTCTTTTGTTCTGCTTATTTTAGTGAGAAAACTCCCCTCATAATTATTTTAATTGCACTTCAATATAAATAATGGGGACTATTACTATTACTGGCAATATTTCTAGCTAAAATATCCCAGACTTAATATCAGTTTTCTCTGAAATTCTAGATATTGCAAAAGTAAATACCCTTATTTCCAAGCTCTTCCATCTTCATTTTCAGAGTGCTTCTAATGATGACTTTGGAACAGTTGAAAAATCAATTTTCTGGCCCTTAGAAATGCTGAGATGGAAAATCAGTCCTTCCTTTTGGGTTTCAAAGGAAGTTAACCATTGATCTTTAGTATCATTTAAATATGATGGCCTCAGTTTTAGTGTTAAAAGCTTGCCTACATCAATCTTCTATCTGTGATTGTGGAGCCAAGCAGAGTGTATCTTAGCTATACAAGCATGTGAAACTCCTGAGAGGTCAGATCTTGCAGTTAAATAGACAACTTTTGATATAAAGTGGAAGAATATACCCTTGAGGTGCTAATATTGCAAATTTGCATTTTTGCGGGTCAACTGATTCCAATGTCCTGCAGCTTTAGCTCTTCCTCTAGTTGCATCCTGCTGCTCCACAGCAGCATTGGTGCTGTCCATATTTCCACTCCCAGAAGAGGTTGTCTTTCAATTTCTGCCGTGAGCTGGGGTAGCAGGAAAGCCAAGAGCACTCAGTCGCTCTGTGTAGCTGTGGGGAATCGGGGTCAGAGGAGGCACAGCCTTTCTGGCTGTATCTACAGGAGCTGCAGAAATCAATCATGGTACATTTTCTGGCACTCAGCTCAGCTTGTGGGCATGCACTTCAACTTGCTGACTTTCCCCCAAAACAAAGTGGTTACATCCAAATTGCCTCTGAGGAATGGTGTTTGGCTATGCTGAACCCTGAACCATGCTGGCCTGGTGTCAGAGGGAATTGTAGCTGACACAGGCCAAAGTCTGCCAGGGAGTGCTGCCAATGGTTAGCAGGATGTCTGTCAGTCTGCTGGCCTTCTTGAGTTCTTTTGGTGTAAATAGTGCCTTTGGAGCTCATCTTGGGTTGGGAAATCTGGGCACTAAGCACCATCCTCACGTGTCCCAGGGAGGCAATGCTGCCTATCCCTGCCATGCTGCTGAGGGAAAGAAAGGGCAGTGAGACCCCTCTTCCCACGGGCCCTAAGCATGCTCTCAGTCAGGCATGGTTAATGCTTTACATCAGGACAAAAAGATTGTTGTCTAAAGAGGATGAGCACATGCAGCTCCACAGCCTTTACCTGCACTGGTGATAAGTCAAGCACTGCGGTACCCTTCTTTAGTTGCCTGAATTTTAAGCGTATTAGCCACCATGCCCTACTGTGACAGACTTTCTAAAGATGAAGGTTTCTCTGAAGATCTCCTTTAAAGGCCTGTGTTTCATACTGAGCTGATAAAAATGCAACTCCATGGATCTCAGAATAGAACTTTGTTCATCTTCCTTATTGAGTGTGGGCTGCTCGCTGGAGGGGAGAACTTTTTGGTGCTGGGTAACCATCCAGAGTAATGGTTTTATGAATTTTGCTGGTATGTACTGTAATAACATTAATCATGATGAACTCATTTGGCACTAATAGGAATGTCATATGTACTTGTATAAGAATATTCACTGCAGTTCATCATTAATTAACTGGGCTATTATTTTAAAGTGTTACCAGACATGGTATGTAGAAATGGTTTACTTTGCAATCTCCTAGTGTTGAAATCATGTAGGCTCTTTTGCTATGGTTTATGTCAGAGAAAATCACAACAGAAAGAGTGAAGAATCCAAGACTATGATAATACATTTCAGCTGTATAACCTTTGGAAACAAGAATGTAGCACTTGCCATTCAGGCGAAGTGCTATGAATTTTGTGGCCTATCTAGTCTGGTCTGTTGTTTCTCAACATGTTCTGTGCCAGATATTCCAGGTATGAAAGAGAAAGAACACAAATGGGGAACTCTGTTCTGAAAACCAGGATTTTAGTACATCCTATTATTAAGCATTTGCTATTAAGCACCATTTACATGGTAGTCTTTTGCAAAGGACACTCATCCAAATGAATAATATCAGCTGTTTCTTCTTCACCCATTACTTTGTTGTCATGCTTAAAGAGTTCTAGAGAAACCAATTCTGCTTTAGGTAGAGGAAAAAATAAAGAAATAGTCTTGGAAGGAACTGCTGGCTGCTGATGCCTAGTCTCTTCTTAGTCTGTCCAACCTTCCTGAGTGCATCAAAGTTCAACCTGGAATTATCTGGGCTTCTTGCTAGTGCAAGACTGTTGCAGAGCTGCAGCCCAGTTACAAACTTTCCACTTGCCAAATGTAATGTTATTTGCTAGTAATTATTTCTTGTGATAATCCTGACTTTCCAGTTAAATAGTACTTATTCCTCTCTGTGTTTACTCTTTTGATATATTTCTGGAGCAGGCCATTCTAACTTTATTTGCTAGACTAAACACATTATGTATTTTAATTACTCTCATAAGAAAGGTTCTTCTTTACCTCTTTATGTCCTAATGACTCCTATTTCCTCTATTCTCCTGTCACAGATTAACTGTCAAAACTTAAAACTGATTTTGGGTCAGTGGGACTGTAAACAGTACAGCAAATGTTGTCTTGATACTACTTGTGACAAGGGTGTTTATGTTTCTTCATCCTTGCATGAAATACCTCTCCCTCCTTTCCCTCTACATCCTAAGTCCAGATCTTTTCCCCCTGAATATTTTCCAACCAATGGGCCTACAGCTTTAAGCAGGTGATTTAGTTATATGACTGTAACAGTGATAATCATACTGCTGGCTTTAAGTGGTTTCTACAGACTAGAAAATAGTCTAGGATCTATGAGATTTCTGTAAAGTGAATGAAAAGAAGCTGCAACCTCAAAAGCTGACCCAAAATTGCAAGTTAGACTGTTAAACTGAGTTAAACAAGGATTTCACCCTTGTGAGTGTGTGACTAAAGCTTGTTCCTCCTAACTTTCCTCCTTTTTGTGCTGCTCCTCAGAACCATCTGGTGGGAAAGTCTGTGTTGGTGAAAAATCCCTAGACCTGTCACCCACAGCTCTAAGAGCCACTTTCACGTGATTAATGACTATTGGAAATAAAACAGTCTCAAGGCTTATCCTTGAGGATGCTCAGTGGAAGAATAAGATTGACAGCTTTAGTTTTTCCCCCTCACTACCCCAGTTATAATCAAGTGCCTGCATAAAAGTTGCTGAAATCTCTATTTTCTCTGTTATAACTAGCAATCCTAATTGTCATTGTGATTCTGTTTCTTTTTTCTACTTTTTTTTAATGTGAAATCTAAATAGATCATACCACAAGTTTCCCTTAGCTATAAATTATTTAATTATCAAATGGATGAGTTTTGTCTGTTATAATCTGATTCAGAAACATCCGCATGCATTTCTGTCTGTCCTTCAGCTTCTGTTTTTATTCATGTTTAATCTTTGTTGCAATGAAGTTTTAGAGAGGTACAAAAATTGACTGGGAAATATAACATAAACCATTAATCCATTCACTTAGGGGTTTGATTATTCTACTTTTTTTCATAGCTTTCAAATCTGCTCTTCAAATCTCTCTCATTGATCTTTGATATTTCCTGGAATACATTGGCACAACTGCCTTGAGTTAAGCACCAAAGCCTTGAAGAGTTACGTGATGTTATGAGATGAAAATTCTGCCATGCTGAACTGATGAATTATTCTAATAAAAGAAGCTCTTCTCATAGCACAGGTTTTCACCATTGCGGATTCTTTAATTGAGAAGAGAATTTCAAGGGCATAGCCTGATCACATTTGCAAAAAACCCTTCAGAAGAAGATTATGTCAAAGGGTAGAGAGACTAAAGGTGTTTTTAATCTCAAATTCCCAGTTTAATTCAGCACTTGTGTTGAAATTTATCATTGTCCTAATTTTATTTTTCATAGATCTATAATACAACAAGAGCAGGGTTTAAATGTCCCTTTTTAGAATTAATAAATTAAAATGATATATGTAGCTGTGTGGAAAATTCCTTTAGAACAGACATTTACTTTCTTCAGTAGGTTTACTGGAATAGAAAGAGAAATGCGGGTAATTTTTTCTCATTCCACACTCACTACTGATTTTAAAGTATCAACAAACTAAAGCTAAATGTAAAGTTAAAATTGCTTTTTTAGATTAATGCACTGAGTAAAAAGATTGTTTATCCCTGTAGACCAGGTGGTCTTGATATATACAAGCTCCAACAAATGAATATACTGATAAGTAGAGTGAAGCAAGACAATTTAACAGCCAGTGAGTAATAACTCAATATGAAGGTGCCTTGTGGGGTGTTCCAGAGATTTTTACAGGTCAAGGCAAGAATAAGTTCCAAACTAGAGTTGCTATAACTTTCCAAGGGGGTCACTGACTCATAGAATGAACAGGGCTGGAACGATCTTCACTGATCACCTAGCTCTAACCCCTTTCCATAGGCAGACATGTCACCCACTTGACCAGATTGCTGAAAATCCCATCCAGCTTGGCCTTGAACTCTCTCAGGGATGCAGCATCCACAGCCTCTCTGGGCAGCCTGTCCCAGTGCTCACCATCCATACAGTGAAGAATTTTTCCTAATCTAAACCTACCCTCTGTCAGTTTGAAGCCTTTCATCCCTGTCCTATAACTTCGTGCCCTTTTAAAAAGGCAGCTCTCTTGCATCTCTGCCTCTTGCAGCCCCTTTAGGTACTGGAAGGTGCAATAAGGAATCCCAAGAACCTTCTTCAGGATGAACAGCCCAAAGTCTCTCAGCCTGTCTTCACAGGAGCAATGCTCCAGCCCTCTGATCATCTTTGTGGCCTCCTGTGGACTTGCTCCAACAAGTCCACATCCCTCTTGTGTTGTGAGTCCCAGACCTGGATGCATCACTCCAGGTGGAATCTCATAGGAGTGGAGGGGAAACATCCTCTCTCTTGACCTGCTGGCCATGTTGCTCTTGATGCAGCCCAGGATATAGTTGGCTTTCTGTGTACAGTACCTTTCATCTGGTCTGGCTCAAATTCATGGTCTTATTAAGCCTCAGAAGATTCTTCTGGATGGCATACCTTCCCTCCAGTGTGTTGACTGCACCACACGGCTTGATGTCATCAACAAACTTGTGGGTGAATTCAATCCCATTGTCCATGTCAACAACAATGATGTTAAACAGAGCCAGCCCCAACACTGACCTCTGAGGAACAACACTCACCACTCATCTCCACTTGAGCACTGAGCTGTTACTACAACTCTTTGACTGCAGCCATCCAACCAATTCCTTCTCAACAGAAGAGTCCACCTGGCGAGTCCATGTCTCTCCAATTCAGAGACAAGGATGTCATGTGTAGCAGTGCCAAAAGCTTTGTACAAATCAAGCTAGATGACCTTAGTTTCTCTTACTTGATCTACCAACACTCTATCCCCATCATAGAAGGCCACCAAGTTTGTCTAAGGGCATGATTTGCCATTAGTGAAGCCATGTTGTCCCTTACCGGGGATCTGAAGGAATCACTTACCAAAGTGACAATTTGAGGGAATACCCGTCCCACAATACTTTTCAAGAAGAGGAACTCATACTGGTGTTGGTGCATTATAGAAAAGAAAGTGTAGGTATGTACAAGAAAGAGGACGTTACCTGCTGCAATATCTGGTAATGAGAATGGCTGTCTGAACCTAATTTCTTACATGCATAAGTCACCTTTCTTGTCTCATGCTTTGACCGGTATCTTCACAGGTGTTCCCTGTCCAATTTTTTGTTTCCTGTGTGAGAGATGCTAACCTCCTACTTAACCTCCTACTCTGCTACAGTTTAAACTAGTTGATTCTCAAGTGATTTATTATAAATAGTGGCACTGTACTATAGCTCTGTCCTAAGGATCCAAACCTCACTATTAATCAATTCACTGTGGTTCATAAAAATTGATAAGAAAATTCTTTGTGCTTAGTGTTGTCATTTATATATCTCTATGGCTTCATCTTCATTGCCTCAGTGCTACTTCTATCTTTCTTTTCATCTTTCTTTCCTCTTGATATCAGTGGGAGAAGAAGAGGCTTGGGAGAGGAGAAAGTGGATTTTCACTCATTTACATAAATTATGGCCACGAGGAACCTTTTGTCTGACTGAATTAATTAGACCCCCCAAGGTGGTCCCATCACTAAGGGCAGAAATCTCCAGCTGACATGGAGAATCTGTCTGAGGAAGATACCCCTAAATGCTCTTGGAGTTCTATCCCCACCTTATTAAAAAAAAACAAAAAACAAAACCAAACCAAAACCAACCAAACAAAAAAAAAACCCAACTGCCTCTTTATCAATGCTCTTGTGGTGGTCTCACCAGGATTTTATGAGCTTTTTTTCCCATGTACTCTTGTTTATATCTCAAAAGATCACATTTTTTCCCCCATTATTTTTTTTCCTATTGTCAGGAAAAGAAAATACATATCTTATGGTTTAGATGCTTTAATCATATTAAAATAATGCAATCTGCAAGATGAAGACCTTCAGCCTGGATTCATTCCACCTCACTTTAGGCACCAGACCAACTTGCCTAGGGGTTCTTACTTCTCAGCTCCCTATACAGGCAATGAACGTGTCTGTCTGCATCTGTTGGTTATAGATGAGAAATAGGCTCCAATTTAGATATCCCACTTTAATGTTCAAATGATGTAAGGAGATGCAGGAGAATAGTCTATAATCCTAGTTTCCATGAAAAAAAAAACCAGCCTCCTGGGCAGGATGTGCTAACCTTTCTTAGAAACTCAGCAACATCTCATTTCTTTACCTTCCCTGTAAACTAATGTGACCCACTAGTTTATTCACACATCCAAGTGCATTTGGCATGTGAGAAAAGAAGAGAAGATGGATTTCAAAAGCAGATTTTAACAAAAAGTATGAACTCTTTTAGAAAGTTTGAACATTTCTTTTGAAGATCAGCTTGAAACAATAAGGGAGGGTAGGGAGGGGAAATCATTGAGAGGTATTGGAGCAGTACAGTACTGCAGAAGCACATCATGGGTTTTGGCTATTTATGCCAAGCAAAGTCCAATATGTCACCTAGAAGAATGCTGTAATGAAACTGGTAAAATAAAATTTAAAAATAAGAGAGAAAATGCCAATATGCTTGTCATTAAATCTCTTTCTGAGCTATAATCCATCCTTGACTTTTCCTTTGTTATGTTTTTCCCTTTGTGGATAGAAGCCAGAAAAAACATAGTTGTGCAGGCTGAAAAGGAGGATAACAAATAGTACTTGTGTGTTCTTGGGTGAGATGGATGACAGGTGGCAGAACAGGACTTCATTTGGAAAAAATCCTGCATGCTGAGTCTGACTTTCACATTGTGTGTGTGTGTGCAGGACTTGGTTTCTACAGTGCCATTATTTTCATGGGGGTTGGAGAATCTGAAACCACTTCTGGGACATTGCCCCAGTTGTACAAAACACTGGAAATATTAGTGTTTTAACAGTGGCTTGCAAAACACTTGTGATACCTCCTTTCTTATTAAATCTCTCCGAGAGACAAATGTAACAGGAAGATTGCAATATGGCTCTCATTTGAGACTTGTCATTTCTGCTTCCATATTTGACATGCTCTAGGTACATGACATGGATTAGACATTTAAAGGTAACAGGGTTATTTTAGAGACTCAGCTGGAACTGGAGTTTGAGGAGAAGTCCCCAAATTCCTGCACACAAAATTTAGTGTGTTCTGTAGTTTCTTCTCCCATAACATGAAAGTGATGACACTTTCTTCAGAAAGAACTGAAGAACTCATCTGTACATTCATGCTGGAAATCAATGGCCAATTTAAGAATTATGGTTTGGCTATACATGTTGTACTCTCACAGGCCAGCAATGTGCAGTGCTATGTCCATGGAGCATGGTGCTAGGTAAAAATTGATGTGTTTTTATCCAGAGAGCCTCAGAAATGCAGAGAATTTGTCATTAAAGTGCAACCAGTTTTCCTTCTGAAGATCAGAAAAACCCCAGAGAAACTGCACAGTTTTCAGGGTGAAATTCAGGATTCTCATGATATTTAATTTCTTAGAATATTCTGTATCCAGTAAAGCTACTTAAAGTCTTGAATTTGGGTTTTCCTTGGATATGTCTACATGTAAAACAAACTGTGCCAGGAGTGTTCCCTGAGCACAGGACCTTTATAATTTCCAGTTCCTCAGAGCAGTCTGGGACAGGCTTTCAGCCCATGCCTACCAGCACTATCCTGAGCAATGCCCAGGAATGCTGGGATTTAAGACAGGATTATTCCCAGCAGACAGTTTGTAGCTGTCCGGATGTGGAGGGCAGAAGATTTGGATAAGATGGATGTAGAACAGCCCATGCCAGTTGGCTGCTGAGCTAGAATACAGTCCAGGGTACATACATTTAATGTATAAAATGTTACAGGTGTAGCCTGAAGGTATGGGATCTTGTATGTTGTGCAAGCATCATAAAATGTCATTGAAACGGACATATTTTCTGACATACTATTCTATTGCTTAACCCTTCAGTTTCTTAAACCCTGTTGAAATTACTTTTGTATTTCTCTCTCTCTTTTTATATATATGTATGTATATATATATATAAATATAAACCCCACAGAATTATAGAACGATTTAGGTTGGAAGAGACCTCAAAGATCATCTGTCCTTGAACACTTCCAGGGATGGGCCAGCCACAGTTTCTCTGGGCAATCTGTTCCAGAGCCTCACCACCCTAACACTAAAGAATTTCTTCCTAGTATCTAATCCAAACCTGCCATCTTTCAGTTGGAAACCATTCCCCCTTGTCCTATCACTAAGTGCCATTGTCAAAAGTCCCTCTTCAGGTCCTTTGTAGTCACTCTGTATACATTGAAAGATGCTCTAAGGTGTCCCCAGAGCCTTTTCTGAACAGCCCAAACTCTCTTGGCCTGTCTTCTTAGGAGAGGTGCTCCAGCCATTCTGAGTGTGCATATATATGCTTTTTTTTTTTCCTAACTGAAAAATAAGTGCTTTGAGCTAACACACTTTCCCTTTCAGATAGAGCCACAGACTTATATGGACCAATAACTGACTAATTTTCTGCGAGGCTATACCAAGACCTAGTTAGGAGCTATTTGGTTTGCAGTCTACGGGGTCAATTTCCTACATTTTGGTGTGACTCTTCTATGAAGTGTTGTCAGCAGCAAAAGAAAGTTAGACAAAGGAATTGGGTTCCCCATGAAATTTGCACATATTAATGCTCAAGATCCCAAGTCAGAAAACCGGGGAGAAAAAAAAATCTGTTTCTGTGCCTTTCCCAACCAGTGCTCTCCATCACAAAGTACTGTCTGATACATAAAATGAAGAAATTGAAACCCTTTTTTCCTAGATAATCAAATAAATTTCTTTGACAATAGTAATGAACTTTTTTTCAGCCTTTCACACAAATGGCTTTTGGGTTAGTGTTTTGTTTTGTGCCTCCATCCTTCCTGCTTTCTCCCACAAAACTTATTTTGCAGTACCCTGGGAGGACTTGTGGTGACATCATTACTGCTCCTTTCATTACCATTCTCCCCAAAGCATGGGTCAGAATCAGTGACATAAACAGTCCAAAGGGGAACAGTGACAGAGGACAGAGTTCACAAACAGGTGGACATGATTGTTTTATCCTCCAGCACATGACATAGGGCTGCAGACCTGCAACAGACTTACGGCTCATGCTCACCTGTGACAGATTATCCAGATGTTTGATCTTAGGAGCAGAATGATGGCCTGAAATGAAAGCAGTGCAGGGATTAAACAGTTCAGCAGAGTACCTTTGGTTTTTGAGATGCTTACGTTACCTGTACTTACCTCCATCTGCTTTTCCTCTTTATTGCTACTATCATCACATTAATGCCTTTTTACTTCATTACCTCTTCATTCAAGCTCCAGGAGTTTTATTTGCACTGGATATTTTATAACTTTAATCTTTGCTCAGGCAAGAAGTTTTCCTGCGTGTTTTCCTACTGAGTTTTTGCTGAAGGCATGAAGGATTCAGCCTGCACACAGACAGGGCATGCATTTCCTCTCTCTGTTATGGTTCTGTTGTTACCAACACAAATTTGTCTCATCCCCCAACTGACTTCTTTTACTGCAAGTGCTCCCAATTCCCTTGACATGACTTTGCTTCAAGGAAAGGTCCTTATATAGGGATATAGGGGCTCAACTCATGGGTATTTAACAAAAGGACTTCCTTTTTCTGTTGTCTCCTCATCTTCCCATATTTGTTAAAACATACAGTATTATTTCCTTTCATAAAGAAACAGCCTTTCCTCCCAGTTCCTTTTCAGTAATAGCCCCACAGTGGGAGTTAAGATTGAGAAGGCAGATTGACCATCCTGCTGTCATGCAGCTGAACCATGCTTGATGCATATGTCCCATAAGCCACAGATGTTTATTCTTCTAAAATAGATTGATTTTGGAGTTGTCTTTTTTATTTTATTTTCTCAAAGCCTTTATTAAAACTATTGTAAATAAAAAAATGGAATGACTGGAAGACTACAACAGAAAAAAAAAAAAAAAATTCCACCTCTCCAGACTTCAGATGTGCTGGTTTGTGCACATACCTATTTTGTTAGCAAATGGAAATATCCACAAGGAGCTAACTTTTTTTCTTTGTTTTACTTTCAACTCTTTCCCTCTTACTAATCAGATGAAGTTGAAAAAACCTGGATCAAGATTATTCATCCTGTAAACCCCAGCCTCACGCCAGTGTGACAGACTCTCCTAGCTCACATATGAGCTTTCAAATGCTGCGTAGGGTAGAGAACGTGGCTGCATCCTATGGTGTGGCATGGGGAGGAGTGAAGCCCTCTGCACTCTGCTGTGAAACAGCACACAGAGCTTCTGCTTTTACCTAAGAAACGTGTTAGACAGTCAGTGTGAATAATCTGGGTGATTAAGCAGAAAACTTTATTATTAATCAGTACAGGGAAAATCTTCCAGTTAGTTTTGGGGGGAAGCTCAATTTGTTGTAGCTCTGTATTATATCTCTGTTTTAGATTTCATAGGGTTATCATGTGCTTTTGCTAGCACATAGCTACTGCTCCTCAGTATTTTCTAATGGGATAGACGATATGGTGCTTTTAGTATAAAAGACTGTGTAAACTTAAACTTAACTGCAAAGCTGTCCTAACTCCTTTATTGTCCCATCACCACAACATTTGACATTGTTGGGAAACTGTCAGGATTTCACAGCTTGTTGCCATCTCTGCAGCGTGGTGAAAAAGTTACTGGAGTGAGGTCAGAACATGAACAGATCCTCCAATAACCTCATTTTGCTTGGAAACTGGGACAAAAGATCAGTGTGGATTCACTATTTTTATCTGGAAGTTAAAGAGAAGGAGTATTAGCTTTCACTGTACAGTTTGGCGCAGACTTCCAGACTTGCTGGGATTCCTTCCCTGAACACTTTTAGCATGGATTTTGAGCTGTTGCTGTCTGAGAGTTTTCTCACCTGTACCCAAAGCTGGTTGGTTTAGCTTGATTCACTTGGCTGGCATGAATTGGTCATGTGTTCACAAATAAGAAGTCCCTGCCTCAGGATGCTTGCTTTAAGCTTGTGTTAAGAGAAAAATAAACCAGAATAATACACAATCCGTACTTGCCTCTGTCTTCCTTTTATTCAAAATCAGGGACTATTTTCCCTAGCACTCACACATAGGCCTGCATTTAACAGCTCAAATCGTTCTGCTGACTGCACTCAGCTACTCATATGGTTAAAGTTATGCATGTGCCCAGGAGCCTCACTGATTTGTGGCCTAAGGTCACATCTATTAAAGCACATAACACAACACTAAAACCTCTCCTACTTATCCAAGCCCTGTTAATCTAAACTACTTTCATGTCTCTGTTCCATTTGGCTAATCAAGGCTTCAGTAGAGTTGCTCTGTAAGGATAAATACCAAAATCGGTTGAATTCTGCCCTCGACAAAGCACTTCTGGCTCCCAGAGCCTTTAATGAGAGCCCTGAGTGTGGATCTGAGGTTGGAATTTGGCTTTAATGAAAGGTGCATTTTTCAAGTCTTCTGTGAAGTGCTTCACAAAATGAGAGGTTTCAGTTTTTATACCCACGCATCATATTGTACTTACAGTTACCTTTGGCTGAACGATTCCTGGAATTTTTTGCTATCACATCCAAAGAAATGACACATTGTATTGCATATCAGCTGCACACACAAGAAAAGATTGTTCTGTAGGACAACACATTGAAAATGCTCTTGGATTATCCCTCATGTCTCAATTGCAATTTAACTTTATTTTTCTCAAACTCTTCTTTTCGTGTGTGTTCATTTGATTTTTTAGTAACCTTGGGGAGATGAGCATATCTAACTTTCTAGTTCTTCTCTTTGCTGTGGAAAAAAGGAAAGACAACCAATTGTTTTATAAAAATAGTTTTGCCAAGAAGTGATTTTTCATTGATGGTGAAAGCTTGATACTTAAAAATAGTATAAAATATATTTAGCTCTTGAACTATGAGAAAAACAACAGTTAAAATGTTCAGTCTGCTGATTTACAAACAAGGTGTGCTCAGATGTATGACTATGCTGAGAAGATGCTGACAGTGAGAAAAAAAATCTTGTACTTGTGGTTCAAAAGCACATTTGTGCATTCAGTAGCTGAATATATTTTCAGTAGCCATATTCTGAAATCTGCAGGAGCTGAAACAGCACTGACAGACAGGGCCTCCCTCCTGCAAGGCCATTTCTTAGAAAATAAATTAAGAGAATTGTCTAGGATGAATGGAGTGAATTCCTCCCTGGACAGATTTATCTCTTCACATGGACATCAGAAGGGAGATCAGTGGCTAGTTTAGACTAGGCACATAACTTTAAAGGGTTTAAAATTAATGGGGTAAATCACAGCCAGGCTGTCTGGAGCTGGTTTCTGAGGGTCTTCAACATCTGAAGGAGAAATAGGGAGTTATCACTATTGAAGTCAGGATTAGGCGCTTCTCAAAGGTATCAAGTCAAACCAGCCTTCAGGCTGCCCAGTCTGGGGGAACAGGTGGGCATAGGTACCTAAATCTCAGGAATTCTTTCAGACCTGTTATGCCAGAGACACTGCTCTGACACTGCTCCCCAGCCTGGTATGTCCCCATTCAGTCCAGTAGCCCCTCTGACTCTGGCAGGGACCCAAAGGAGTGGCTCTGTAGGATCAGTGCCTGTCTAGCCCCTGCCCCACCAAGTGGGAGGTCTTGAAGTCTTTGCTGTCTGTTGACTCACCTTTGGGAGAAGGATGAGACCACTGTCACTGCAGTTTCTCCTGCACCAGGCACTTTTTGGAGAAGCAGGTAACTATTTGGAAGTTTTGAATGAAGGGTCAGTGAGCCATGCCCCAGTCTCCATCTCCATTTCCAGGTGCATGGAAACCCACTGTAGCCTGATATGCAGGGATGGAGATAGGTTCCAGCAGTGCATGGATGAGTAATTCTAAAGCTCCAGAGAAAACTCATTATTTCTGCTAAAGCTCATTTCCTAGCTTAACTCTTTCTGAGTGATGAGTCTGCTTTTTAGGTCCAGTGGGTGCTGTGGTTGAGAGTGTGTAGTTTAGCTGCAAGAGTAAAAGTTTTTTGTAAACTGCACCTAATATTTTCAAGGATTCAGAAAATATACGATTACTACCATGTTTTGGCACTTGATCACTGCTGAGAATTTAAAAAATTGAAATAATTGAAAGAATGACATTTAGTCTCAGTCTTTTTGTGTTTAAATTGCTCCGCTAATTACACAGTGAGATAGTATTTCTTGTCTCAATAGGAGTATGCCTTAATCACATGATATGATCTGATTTCTTGGTAAGAATTATTTTTCAGATCTGACTTTTTTTTATGAGTCCAAGGTCCCAGAAGGATTTAAGATTCTAATTTTAAATGCAAGCTAAGTGTATAAGCACTTTTAGTAATTTGGGCAAGAGTCAATATTTAGCTGGTTTTATGGCAAGCTCCCTTTAGATCACAAGAATTCAGAGAGAATATTTTCTTGTTTTAATGGACCTTTTCTAGGAGAAGCATTTTATTACTGGGAAAGTTTTCCTATCTAACACAGATTTTGGGTTAGAATCAAATAAAGCTTAACAATGTGTATTCATTTTTGACACTTAAATCACACATTCATCCTTTTTCAGTGAAGGTAAAAGTTATTGATTCCTTTAATGTACAGATTCTTCAATCTTTAGAAAGAGGGTAAGACAATAAATTTATATATTTATTTTTTGTCTTCAATACTAGCACAACCCTCCTCCCCTTCCAAATTCTTACTGTCATCATAGCAGTTCAGTGCTGATGATTTAGTGAACTGGATTGAGGAAGACAAGCAATCCAGCATGTAGAATCTGACCTTCCCATTGCACTGTTGCACAACTTCTTAGTTTTACTAATCAAAAAGCATTCACCCTCCTCCTTTTTTTTTTTTTTTTTTTCAAATGAGCAAAAGATTGAAATATAGAGGGACAGAGGGGTCTTGGAAATGATCAGGGAAAGACACCTATACATTTTTCTGGTTTGGCTCTCTTTTAAGCATTTCTTACAGATCTGAAATCTGATATTATTTGCATTGTTCTTCAAATATCAAAATAGGACTAAATCCCTTAAGATTCCTATTATACTTAAACACTGGAACATGTCCAATCACATGACTTCTCATATGCTGTCTTCATCAATTGTTGGCATATGAATCATGATAAATTGAGATGGACAAGACATCAAGTGCATTTTAGCTCTACAGCAGCTAAATTCACAGGGACTTCCAGTGCACTTGTACATGTCGTGAAGGACCACGATGCTCATGCTTGAGCTGTGGTGTGTTCAGTGCTTGCTGCTATTCCATTAGGTCATACAGTGGGAAAAAGTACAAAAATAACAAACTTGTTAGTCTGATAATTGCAGGCTTGTTAAGCGATATTCCATTTCTGGTGTTTCTTTTTCCTCTCCATTGCTCTGATTAATGACTACTCAAAACAAATACAAAAAAGCCTCCTGTAAAAAAAGGAATAAAATCATATTGCACCTGAAGAGTCTTTCACTAGATTTTCTAATGTAAACTGTGCATTTGAATATGTTGCTACAGAAATGAAAACACCACTACTGTATCCCATTGGGTTTATACATTCAAATGACATCCAACTTTTGAGAAAATAATCAACTTATTTGTGACTTAGGAGTGCTCTGAATGTGGCTTTTCTAACTGAAAATTCTGTTTCTAATGTTCTTCTAGAACAAGAATTGCTTGTGTTAGGACCTTCCCCTTCTCTGTGCTTTGTGGTAGAAACCTGAATTTCAGTGGAAAGTTTCCCATGGACTTTGAGGACTTCAGGAGAGACCCAAAACAGTAGGAACTCTCGAGCCTCTTCTTTCAGTGGAAGGAAACAATTTTGTTTTAGCAGTTCATGATGGAGAGGTTTTGTGAAATGAGTCTTGTTCTCTCTTTGCCTCAGATGAATTTGTGAGAGGATTTTGATAGCAAGTTATTATTAAGCACATTTATTACTATTTGATATGGACACCCTCATGTAGCATAAGACATTTCTGTGTTAATCTGTTTCAGTCATTGTTTCAATGTTACTGTATTTCAAAAAAACATCACCCAGGAACATTACAGAGTCTTCAGGGAGCTTCTCAGCTAGATCAGCTGGAACTCAGGTTGAATTCTTAATGAAGTCCTCACAAAAATTGCCCACAGTTATGTTGGACAACATTTTGAGCATCCTTTGTGGTGCATTTTCTACAGTGCATGGGAAATTGCCTCCTTCTCAAACTGAGAAGACAACTGCCACACCCTGACTGTGGGCATCCTGCTAAATGCCATTTCACTGAAAGCCAGGATTTCACAGGTCCACCCAGGGATACATTCCCTTTTAAGGGTGGTGAGGCACTGGAACACATTACCTGGAGAAGTTATGGATGCCCCATCCCTGGAAATGTTCAAGGCCAGGATGGATGGAGCTTTGAACAACCTGGTCTAGTGGTATGTGCCCCTCCCCATGGAGAAGGATTGGGACAAGATGATCTTTAAAGCCCCTTCAAGCTCAAACTGTGCCATGACTATATGAAAAATCTCAAGTGTTTTAAAAGCTGCTTTTTAAAAGGGTTACTTGCTGTGAACCAGAAGGCCTTTCCTGCAGAATGGACTTTTTTTGGAGCACAAGTCAAACCTTCTGCAAATTTCCTTTCAAAAAGCATTTAATTATGTCACTAAAATGAAACAGAAGAATTTAATAAAAAAAATGGTGCTAGTTCTGTGTTGTGAATTTTTTACTCCCTGATGTGGTCTCCGAGATCAGTACAAGACCTCCTTGAAATCATGTAGGTTGCACCTCAGGTAGCTCATTGAAATATAAGAAAGATCTGCAGGTGGATATTTGCTGTGCAAAGATTATTAGTCTTTGAAAAAGAAAAGGTATTACTCTTTGAAACACAGGCAAGCGGCATTGTGGGAAGGCATAACACTGAACAATTGAAAATAAAATGAAGGAGAGCTCCAGAACTAACCAGAGCAACTGCAAAGACCCCAGCCAGCTCTGCTGTTCAAACACGTCTGCAGTTTAATGAGCCTTTTACCCCTTGTAACTTTACCATTCCATGAAAAATGACTCATAGATGAAATTCATCAGTTTGACATGGAAGGATGCCATTTATGGGCAGAAAAATATATATTTTTTTTATATGGGAACAAAATTTTCTATTACTTTTGCAATTTCAACTTGCTACTTTGAAGCTGTGGTGCCCATGGCTTTTATAAACCAGTAAGGTTCATTGATTTCAAGTCAATTAATTATTTCCTCAAAATTTTTTAACTATAATAAAATTGTGCCTGTTAAGATGGAGAGCCATGTCCTCACATTGAACTTTAGTCACCTGAACTTTCTCATTCATAGCTCATGGTGGAAGACCTTACTTAGCTTTAGTGTCCACCCCATAGACTGCTGCTGGTATCTGAGTGAGTGGACAGCCTGTCCCTTTGCTACATGGATAGGGTGTGATAAGAGGAATCCCTCATACTACGAGGAGAAAACAAATGGATTAAAGAGGGAAAATATTGAAAGCTGTACTCTGCTTTAAATGAGGAACGCCATATCAACATGAAGAGGGGGTCTAATTCACTATCTTTTCTCTTTATAAATTAAAATGGTGGTTTTCTGCTTTCCCTTTTCTTTGCCATAGGTACATGCAAGAAGCTTTGATGATTAACTGAAGTATTCTTAATGGTTTACTTTTCATTAGAACCCCTTTCATCTCTTAATTATTCATTTTAACTAACTTCTGTCTACTTTGTATGTAGTTCTTCATTTTATTTATATTTTAAAGACCCTTCATGAGGCTTTTTGCACACAGTGCACAAGACTTTATATCCTTGCTTAACCAAACTGGCCTTTGTTGCCCTTTTCTGTGTTTAGATTATAACCAGGATGAATTTCACTTGTGGTCTCTCCAGCTGTTTTTTAAGTAGTTCCCACTTTTCTGCAGCAGATTTCCTTCACATTAGAAGATTCCAATCAAAATTCCATAGGGTATTTTGCCTTCTCTTTAAGTCAGCTTCCCTTCATGTTTCTTTTCCACAGGTCCTAGCTCATATGAATCCTACAAATACAGTGTTATAATTAGAACTATGTGAACACAGTACTTCCATTTCTCAGAGGTTCCTGCAAACATTTGCTTTGGGTTTCATCCATATGAGCTTCCATTCCTTGGTAATTTTGACTTTGAATTTAATATGTGAACAAACCAAACATCACTGAGGTCAAACTCAATTCCAGTGAATCAGTGTTAGGAAGCTCTGAAAAAAACCCCAACAAAACATCTCCCAAAAAACCCCATGAAATTTTACATTCTTTGGGGTAGAATCCACAGAGCTTAAATGTTGACATCAATAGTTACCTGCCCATAGCGAAACTTTAAACCTAGAAAATCAGTGCTTGACTTCTCAAATATAAACAGTGAAGGGGTTACATATATATAATATTTATGTCATGTATAGGATAATATTTATATTATTTATATAAATCGTGAGCCCTTATCCTACAGGGGTTCGTGGCTCCTTGTTTTAGCCTGGAGTACAGCACCTGGGCACACCTTCCCGTCTCGACAGGCTGGGAGAGAGCTCCCTCTCCTGTTTCCCTCTGGATCAGGATGTGCCCTCATGACCCCCACATCTGGCCAGATGGGTTTTCCTGATATCAGACCCAACTCAGTGTGCTTGTTTTCGAGGTTAGATCTGGGGCAGCCTCGAGTTACCTGCCTTTCACACTAAGAAAACTATTCCACTCTCTTATTTTTGTATTGTTTTTATTTCTGTCTCCAGTTAAATAGTAAGCCGTGTTCAAGGAGGCAACCCAAACTGCCTAACATCAAACTGTGCAGTATTTCTTGAAAAGGTCTTTCAGTGTAGAATAGGAACATTGGAAGATCTTATTTTCCCATTTTATTTAGGCGCTTCTGCTTTTTTCAAAGGAAGAGAAATTGAAACTTTAAACTAATTAACTTATTCATTATTGTAGGATGAAAGAATGAAGTGAGGGGAATAAGAATGTTTGCACTGAAATCACTTTAGAAATTGTTTCTGCTCTGTTTTAAGAGAGGTGGTCATTTTGCAATGGTCCTTCACTTTAACAGTTACGTGTGCATTGAAATTATAACTTGTCAAAATTGATTTAAAATATGCTAATGCCTTTTCCACAATTCCTTGAATCTATTCCCTGGATCTATTCCCAAATCTATTCCTTGAATCACGAAGCTGTGCTCTTTTTTTGTGAAGCATCCCAGCCGTAAAGACGCAAAAATTGCACCATCAATCTTACAATTATCAGTCTCTTATTCTTACTGTGTGGACAAGCCTACAGATGGAATGTCATCTCCTCACTCCTGAGTTTGGCAATTGCTGTGAGTTACTGCCCAGGCACCCAACATAGTTTGTGGTCACTGTGTGTTGGATCTGGAACTGCTTAAAAAGGTTGGAATCGACTTAAAGCTTCATGTTGGTTGCTTTAGGAAGAGGGTAGCAAAAGGGCAGGAGAGCTTTAATTTATCTAGTGAGTATTGTTGACATTTTTTGTGTTAACAACGTTAGGAAGTTGCTGACAGTTTGTTTTCTTTATTTTTTTCTTGTTTTGCTTAGAATTCTTCAATGGGAACGGAGTTTTTCATGCCGAATGAAAACAAATTGCAAGTCACAACAGAGTATAAAGGAAGGTGGAATTTTCCTTTCCAGACGTGGCATTCGCTGGAAACCATAAAAATGAAATAACAAATTACAGAATGGAGATAATAGCATTTTAGAAAGCCACATTAAATTAGAACAGTTGAAGGCAAATTCTTTGCAGCCGTTAGCGCCAAATTATGGACAGAAAGCCAAGAGGATTCTTAAAGATCTTTTTCTTAATTAATTTAACATTTTCCTTGTTGGCCTGCAGTGTGAATAACGTGTGTCTTCCCCATGGGCTACAGCTGTCTGGTTTGTTCAGCCTTGGAAGCTGAGGGATGGTTTTCCTGCCCGGGACAGGTTGGGATGGGGAGGGAGGCAGGGGCGGTGGGAGCCCACTGGAGGGCAACCGAGCTCCGTCTGTGTGACCCCCGCTTCTGCCTGACCCTTTGGAGACAGTTTTGATCTGAACTCTAATAGCAGTTTACATTTCCACGTCCGTATTAGATCTGGGGTTTCATAAAACCAGGCCAGCTCTATATGTTTTTGCTCTCTCAAATATTACATCGTCTATTTATACTGTGTGTTTTTGTAGCCCATGATGTAATATGACAAAATTTCAGCCATGTGCATCACACATGCAAGTCCGAGCACAGCTGGGTTGTGTAGCATGGCTGAGGTAATGTCAAGAAATTTCATATTATATTTAAAATGACACCTGTAAAAATAATCTTCAATTTGTAATTTAAATACTGTAATACTCAATTATGTGAACTGACAGGAAGTGTCCCAGTGGTTTTGGAAAATAACATTCTTTTATCCATTGGACCTTTGATGCATTTTTGAACAGCCTTAATGGAAGTTCAGATCATGACCTTCTGCTTTGAGGGAACACAGTCAGGGAGGAATAAAATCTTCTTCTGCTGCAAGGTGAAGTCTTCTCTCTGCATATATTTTTTGCTTTCTTGGAATAAAATGTCAACTGTGCTCATTTCATCATTATCCAAGCTCAAGGAGAGCTCAAAACTGTAAATCTAGCCTAACTAGTTGTGGGCCTTGCTTACGGCAGCACATGCATGTCATCTGTGAATATTTATCCTGCTTTACTCCTAATGAGAGGCTTCGAAGGTTTTCCTGCAGTTTGCCTCAGTAGCAATCAGTCTATTAATGTGGGAGTGAGGTTTGTGACTTGGCCATTGAAAAAGCTCAGGAGTCTTCCAGATGCAGGAATAAGTTTCAAAGATCTACTGAGCTGCTTCTTAAGTATGTCTTCTTTGCTTATTTGGGGGTGGGGGAGTGGTGGGAGAATGACAAGATACAGGCTTTGTATAAGTAGGTTATGAATGTGATAGCTCTGGGACTTCCCCCACTGCAAATTACACCTTCTTCCCTAATTCTGTGGCATTTCCCTTATCCAAGAGCTGTTTCTTAAGCCTCTTATGAGCCTTAATAGCCACCCCCACAACTTGTACCTGCTTCTGGCTTCTGCAAAATCGAAGAGATTTATCTTACGTCCTTTTCCATCATGTACTTTTGAAACACTGAATGTGACTTCCAGAGAGCTGTGCTTTGTGCCACTTATATAAACTCTGTTCTTTCCATTCAACTCTGGTAACCTGATACTGCACAATAAATGCTAATAAGTTTCCTGCAGAGTAGTGCTCTTAAGACAGCTTATTTTTCACCTCTCCTTTCATGTTGTTCCCTTATTGATGACTCAGTCCATACCACAAGCGTTCTTAAAGAAGATAAAATGTAAATAACAGTGGAAGATGCTGGTCTGATAAGGCACTCAGAAGGACACAGGAAATGCTTCATAAAGAACATTTTTTCTGCACCCGAAGTTGCCCCTTTTAAGTCACTGCCTATTACTCTTTGTAGGCCATTAAGGACAAAATGTTGCATTAAATAATTAACAACAGCAAATTAATGCTTTGGTCTACTGCAAATCAAGGACATATGCCTTTACTGACCACCTTGTAGGCTGGACAGGGGATTGTTTTCTGTTGATAAAAAGCTGTCCCAGTCATATTCTTTGTGGATGAAACTCACCTGCAGCATTGCATTGGGAGAAACTCTCCTGCAATACTGCATCAGGACCCCTGTGGATATGCACATGGGCAATCAGGAACAAAAAGTGTGGGAGGGCTTTTTCTGACAGGGAGAAACTCTGTCAAGCGCAAAACAAATGTGTAGTAACTGCCTGCCATGGCTGCACGTGCAGGAGGCATCAAACCTTCGTGTCCCCTTTCCCTGCCCAGAGAAGGGTGGCCTGTTACTGAGGGCATCCATCCAAGGGCACCCTTGCCCATATCACAAGCCTTCTCCTTCCATCTCCTCTAGCTTCTGTGTGCTGAGTTTCCGTCCCTGGACATTGCTCTGTGGTAAGGGTGTGTGCAGGTCCCAGGAAGATCATCTCCCTGCATGTTGTGTGGAGAAGCCTATGGAGGAGAAGAGACAGCTGGCAGGGCCACCTGCATAGCGGGAGAGGTGGGTGCAGGAGGGGCAGGGCTGCTCTCTGGGGCAGGCAGCACTGTCAGCCGGGGTCTGCAGGAACATCTCTCCTGAGGTGTTTGCTGCTGTTGCCGCAGGAGCTGAGTGTGGCAGTGCTGTGGGGCCGTGCCCAGGGAGGGGACAGAGCTCACAGACAGAGCAGTAGACAGTGTGTGCCCTGAAGAGCTCCCTACACCGATGCTTTAAGGCAAAGAACAACACAGCAGAGCCCTGTTTAATGCTCAGTGAGGAAGGAGAGCACATCTTTCCCTGCTGCCTCAAGCAACAGACAATAGGAAGGAAGTGCTCTGCTCTTAAAAGTTTGTTTCAGTCTCATGTTTTGAAAGAGCAGGTCACTTCAAAGTCCCACCATAAAATTACGACATGCCATCTGCTTGTTACGAATGCGCAAGGGAAGTTATTGGTGCTTCTGCCTTGTTTCTGTGATCCAAATGTATGTATGTGCCAATTATTTATTTTATTTTTAAATAGACTTGTTCAATTTTCTCCCACTCTTCCAATGCTTCTTACCCCAAACATCTTGGGATGTCAGCCATTGGGGGAGCAGACCACATGTGCCTGCGCTGCTCTGCTCATCTGTTTGTTCAGATGTAAAAGGACCTCAGTGTCCATGACAAAACCCAGCGAGGGCAACTGTCAGGTTCCATGTGGTGCAAACGTGTGTTTTTGTTGAAGCAGGCTAAATCCAGTGGCTGATATTGTGCAGCTTCCCTAACAGTTGTAAGCCACAAAGCAGTTCAGGATAGGGGCCCTTGATGTGCTATTTCTAGACCTGATGGCCTGGCAAGATTGTTGGTTTGTCTTGCTGTGCATCTCAAACTACAGACTTTTACCCATATGCTCTATTAGCAGCCTTTTTTAGACAAAGTTTTTAAATCCTCAGTCACTCCAACCATTGGGTACCTCTCATTAGTGCTGACAGAAGCGGGATTCAGTTCTTCCGTCTGCTGCTGTCACTTAAAATGTTGCTCATCTTGCCAAAATTCGGGTGCCTGGCCCAAGTCAGTCATTCAGATTTTGTCTACAGTCAATGCACAGCTATCTGCAGGTCCAAAGGGCAATTTTTTCAAGTTGTTGAGACCTATAGTAGGATGGGTTGGAACATGATCATTTATCTCATTTTTTTTTAGAGGGATGTTGAACAAGAAGCTTGGGTTAGATTGCTAACTTTTACAGCACTAGGGTGGTATGACCTCTGCATTTAAACCCTTACTGTCAGAGTGCTTTCTGTGAACATTGGATAATAATAAAACCTCTGAAGGGATTGTCCTACTAGGTTAATGGAGCATGGTCTCAATCAGAGCCTTAAAAATGCTTCCTTATAGAAACAGTAACTGATCTCAGTGGGGTTATTCCTGATTTATGCCAGTGTAAGAGAAGGACTGATTCTCAGGTTTCCTATTGCATTCAAGCTAGCTAATTTTTCACATTCTTACCAATTTGGGGCTGAGTGCTTTACTTATTTGTATGACGTTTACATATATTTTTAACCGGTACTTGTTAAAAATAAACTTTTCATCAGTGAACAGTCCAGGGTGGACAGATGACTCACATGTGCTAGTGGGAATGGGATGAATCAGCAGCACCATTTGATTCATAGCACAGTCTTTCGTAGAGCAGCTGCATCTGGAGAGACTGGACATGCTCCATGTTTTGGTGTGTTGCAGTCCTGTCCCCAGCATGACTCTCAGACACCAGAGCCATGGGGCTCACGGCACTGCGAGGTGCAGAAGAACCTATGCCAAGCCAGCACTGGATGTGTTTTCAGCTCTCCCTGGCATCAATACATGCTTCCCACAGCAAACTGACTTGTTCTGGCATTGTTGTCTCTGCACACCCCCAGCCCTGGGGCAGGCGGCTGGAGGTGTGACGGCTCAGCTCCTGGTCTGTTCATCTGTCTTTGGTGGTGGCTGGGACATCAGCTGGGACATCAGACAATCAGCTGGGCAAGACCTTTGCTACCGCCCCTATGTGTCATCTGAGGCTGGCTATGCCCAAGTGCAGTGAAAATTGACTTCCCACATCCATGCATTTCCCAGGCATTTCCAGGAGATTAAGCCCTCCATAACACAACGTGGTCATGATCACAGAGTTATTACTGTACCCTTAAAGTTATATTGAGTCTATAGATATACGTATTTATGCCTTTCTGCTAACCCAACTATATGTTTTCAGGCCTTAAAGCTGCAAGACATTTTTTATATTTGTTATTGAGAGCAGATGTGCCCAATTCCAATCATATTCTACTGAAGAATGTCAGGGTTGTGAGAGGTCGAATGGTGAATGCCTTTCAATCTCAATTATTATTTCCTCCACTCAATTGCCACAGCAGGGAGACTACAGTTGTTAATAGAGACCTTAAAAATATTCAAATGTTTTACAGATCAAAACCTCTCTTGTGCTCTTTCTTTTGCCTCCTTCTAGTCTTGAAAACTACTCTGGCTGTGCTGCTACTTCATCCTGGGAGTGGAGCTGATCCTTTGTCCAAATACTCCAACTAGGGGCACTGAGGACATGCTAACCTGCTTTAGAGTGCCATCTAACCCAGAAACCAACTCCTTTTGGGGACTTGTGACCACACACCCTGCCATCTGTCCTGCAGATTCATGGTCTTTCTGACAGGACCTTGCCTTACCTGTTGGCCTGCATCCACCTCTGCCTTTTCCCAAAAGGAGCGCTCCCAGGGGCCTTAGATGGAAGGTGCCAGGAGCACCTTTGCAAAATACTTTAAAATTCTCTTTTCTTTCTGAACTATGGATTTGGCAGCAACCAAAATGGATGGGAAAAGTGCTGGAAGGAGAAGGGCACAGGAACCAGATCTGTGCATAAACCCAGCTCAGAAATACAGCCTCAGTTTCCTCTGCTGTCCTCAGGAATAGTTAAGGGATGCATTCGGATTTCTTGCAGGCTCCATGGAAACAATCATGCTGAAGACCAGAAAAGTCCAATTTTAGATCTATGACAGGTTCTTCCCTTTCTGGGGCCTTGGAAGGAGGATTATGGAAGAAGCTGTGATTAATGCCCTCTTCTCTGGGAGGAAGAAAACATGATTGTGCATTCTTTCCTAGTCCCATCCATCATCCTCAGTGATGCTCATGGGGAAGCTTATTTCTCCACAGGCAATATTTGCAGAACTAATTTCCAAAAAAATAGGAGTGACTTTAGATAAAAAACCCAATAATTTTGCAATTATCTGCAATGATTTAACATTTATTGATTTTCTCAGTCAGACTTTTTTTCCTCTCTCTTCAGAACAGCTATTTAATATGACTGTTCAGTTTTTCTTGTGGTATTTTTTTGCACCGAAAATGTGTGGTGGGCAAATTGTAACTGTGGTGTCAAGGCAGAGACTTGAAGGGTAATTGGGAGATTTTAAAGAACACATTTCTTAATTATTTAAAGATTTAGATTTAAAGAAATGAACTTCTTGTCCTTTTTTAGTCTGGCCCCCATCTCTGCTATGTGTTGCAAATGATGAATATTTCTTCAATTGATTTCCTGATTTTCTAACTAAAACACAAACCAGGTACAGAATGAAGCTCAAAAACATCCTCACTTTGGAAAGGAGATGTGAATAAATGCAATATCCTCAAGAGTCTTATCATGTTAAAGAGCACTAATAGTCCTGAGTTCAGGGCTACCAAGGGCTTTAGTGCCTTGGGTGTTAGGGCAGGCCTGCTTATACTCTTGCCAAATCAACTGGTTTTAGGGGACTTCTAGAAAGCACCACTATTGAGAAGTGATGCCAAATCCAAAGTCATCAAATTCATCATCTGATACTTCATCCCTTCCTCCAGATATTATGGTCCCATGCTGTGCTGTTCTTGGCATGTGAGCAACCTTTACCTGAAAACACTGAGAGCTCACACACTGCTAACAGGATGGTGAATGTCATGCTTGGTTTGGAAAGGCAATAGCTTGGGAAGGGACCTGGAAAAGTGCTGCCCACTTCTTAGTTTATTCAGAAAGTAATCTAGTGGGAAGCAGAGGAAGTCTCTGCATTGAGGCCTCAGCATCAGGCTCACTGCAGGCTTGGGCAGACCTATCATCACTTACAATATTGGAAGCTGGTTTCATTTTCACTGATTAAAATTAAGACATGCTCAGCGAGTTTAACACCTGGAAAGCCTTGGGACTAGTAAGGTTGCTCTGTCTGCTTGAGACTGCCAGCTCCTCCCAGGCACCTCCAGGGATACTGAGGAAGCCCCCAAGGCTGCATTTGTAGCAGCAGTGGAGAGAGGTCACAGCTACTGAGAGGTGGACTCCTCCCTACAGCCAGCATCCCTCCTTCTGCTGCCACAAGCATTGCCAGCCCCATTTGCCACACAACTATAGGGAATTTGGGACATCTGGGACTGGATGTGAGCAACCTCAGCAAAGCAAAGACATTGGCAACAGTGTTTGACTTAAATTGATCATTGAGCAACACATTAAATATATGTGCGCTTAGATCTCTTTTGTATCTAACAGCAGCAACAGCCCAGTTTCACCTCACAGATGTGGTGGCCATGAGTACCTCACAAAGCAGGAGGTGCTCTGATGGAGCAGGAGTAGGGGCACTGAGTTTGAAAGCCTGGAACTGCCTCTCAGGGTAGGGTAAGAGGGAAGCTCTGACCACACGGCTGCTTTCTTTGATAGATGTAGGACTATCCAGGGAGCAATCTGAGCCTATACATTAGGCTCTCACACAAATCTGGGGAGTCACTTCAGTTGGAGCAAAACTGAAGATTTAATATTATAGTTCACTGAAGGAGGTCTTTGTGGCAGTGAAAAAAGCCAGAATAGTTACCTAGAACCTCACATTGAAATATAGAGCACAATGTATAATTAACCTTTTTTTCTGATAGCTCAGAAAAAGCCAGAATGGATGTGTTTGCTCTGCCAGCCTTTGGGGAACCTGTAGGACAGTTGTTCCTTTCTTAGTGTGAAGTGCACTGAAACATGAGGGATGTGACTTTATACCTTTTACAGTTTGTAGGGACAGCTGTAAAATATTCAGGGCAATGTCAGCAAGCAGCTGGGACTTCTGTGTTTTCAGTGAGGTGCATGTTCAGTATGTGGTGATTTGTAATTGGGGTATTTGGTTCATACTTTTACATAAAACATCAGAGAGCAGGAAGTGTTCATTGGTGAAAATATACAGATTTTATTTCAAGGAAAATCTTCAAAATTTTTGTCTCAAAGCTCAGGGTTTGTCCACTTGAAAACATCATACAGGTACTTCACATCTCTTGTTTCCCTCAGGGTAAGCTGTCTGCCCCAGGCTTACCTGCCTGTGTGAGACATCTACAGTGTGTGATGGAGTCTGGTGGCAGCAGGGGCTCTTTAGGGAGTCAGAATACCATATTTTTATGGAGGTTTTATCCCCAAAGGCTCCTCAATGTTAAAGCAATGGCCACCCAGCACAGGTGCCAGAGAAAGCTACGGTGGTGTCAGGAGAGCCCTAAATGGGAGCTCCATAATGCCTGGGTTAACTTCAAGGCAGCAGTACTACCCCATTGGTCAGAATTACTTTCTTTTATACATTCTATGTCAGAAGTGAGTGTGTTGATGGATAGATTCCATATTTTCTCTCTCCAAAGTAAGAACCACTTGTGAAGGTTGCTTACAGCTACTGCTGGCCTCAGCAGGCCCCAACAAGGTGAAAGGTCCTTGTTTCCCCAGAGGACTGACACATTATGATGGCTTCATTTGATTAAAAGGGGATGCTGATCATTATGACCCAAATTTCTTTTTTTTTTTTTTTTTTTTGGCAATCATTCAAAGTGTTCCCAGATGCCCATAAGGCTGTTGTTACCTGCAAATAAAATGTATCTTTATAACAAGGACATTCATGTTAATGAACAATATCAAAATGTGCCATGTGCCTTTCCCAGGCCTTTTTTTACATTCTGATGAATTGAATAATGGAAGGGAAACATATGCTTTCCAGATTGAACCCAAAGACTTCACTAATTCAGAGTCCATGCTCCTTCAAGCTGCAGCTAAGCAGAGAATAAATTGGACAGTATTTGTCATCCACTTGGGATTAATTATTGAATTTTAGAGGTAAGTAGCTGCACCAGTGAAGGTTACCAGTTTGTTCTTTAACTTTTAATTAGACCATTGAAGAAACTAGGAAGGGTAACTGGTTAAACACAAATAACTTGGATATTTCTGTACAGTGTAAACTGGGCAACAACAAAGGAGGTCAAATGTTCAGCTCAAGAAATAGCATGTATATATTCACTTTTGCTGACGATTAGCTCAATTGTATTAGGAATAGGTATGCCCTCCAGGTTAGCATTAAAGACCATTGACAGAGCAACAGGAAAAGTCTTTGGCTTTTTATAGTTAGTGCCATGGCTGACCTGGAGTTGGTACTGTCTTGGGAAAAATGAGCATTGTTCCCTGAAGGACTCATGTTAGCCTTGAGCTTTGGACTTTTAAGAAAGGAATCTTCCATCTGTCAGGCAGTACAGGGTGAGGACACTTGTCCCCAGGGCCTCCTTTGCTTAAGTGATGAAGTTTTAAGGAAACTAGCTGATGACTGTGATAGGGAAAGAGCTGGATCTGAGCTTGAGAATCAGGCAGATTTTTGTTTCATTAAACACACATCTTAGCAGGAAGTTGAAAAGGTAAGGTCAAGAGAGGAGGGTTGTGCCAGGGGTGATGGTGAAAAGGTGATGGATTAAAAATATAGTCTGATCTAGATATTTTTGAGATGAAATGAAAAATGAGCACTTGAAAAATGAGTTAATTAATCACTGTGTCTTAGCTATTCATAGAGCATTTTCAGTGTAGCTGAAAGGTAGCTTTTCATGTTTCCTATGTTCAGGAGCTGCAGAACATTATAACCCTTTGCTTATTTTATTTACATTTTAGTTTTTGGTCCTTGAGGAATATTATTCTAGGAAAACTACTTTTAGTAGTTGTAGCTGCTTTACCATTTTTCTTGAAGCAACTCTGTGCTTTGGAAGTGATGGCCTGAACTCTCTGACTTGCTGCATGCTCTTTCCATCCACAGAGTAGGATTTGCGTGCACAAAGTTTGCTTTTAGGGTAGACTCAACTGGAACATCTATCCCAAGCTGGTACTAGAGGGTTTCCCTAAGGGAATGTTGAGCTCCAAACCTGCCACAGGTCTTTCATACAGCTTCAGACTACATGTGGGGAACTTTGGTCCATGGAGTCAAACTCATCCTAATTCCAAGGAGTGCCCTGAACAGTAGTGGTCTCAGCTGATTTATGTTTTATGCCACAAATTTAACCCAATGCTCTTCCCTTCCCCCCTTTTTAGTCCCTGTGACCTGATGTTCTTGGCAGTTATCTTGTAGCTGCCTCTATATTTTAGCCAGCTGTGCTCTGCTAATTGCACTGAAACCAGAAAAAAACCCCAGGCTTCAGCTTCTGCTTGATTTTGGTGGCTCCTTATGATAACATGAGAGCTTTACTTAAAGTCAAGGCTGAAGGGGAGCAGGGACTTTTGTTCTACCGAATGTATAAGAATGTTTTGTGTCATGTCTTAGTGTGCAGTGGTGCAAGAAACCATTAAACACTGCCATTCTTTAAACCTTGTGTTTTACCTTGATACCTTTCTCCTAACTGGCTTGTTTTGCCCCATCCCAACCCTGCCCAGCTTTCTCTCTCAAGCTCCAAATCAATGTCCATGGACAAAATGGGCCATTGGGGTGGAGGAGGAAAAGGCTTCCAGTGCAGCACCCTTCTGCTCAGTCAGCCCTGCCTTGTGTAGCACTGCTCCTCCCAACCTTGTGTCCTGGCTGCCCAGCTGCTCCTTCCTCTCCAACCCCAGTTTGAGGCACTGAGAAGAATGCCAGGCAAGGCTTCATTTGGATTTTTCTTTCCAGATTTCATATGTGGTCAGTGAGCACTGTTTCAATCTTTTCTCTCTCATTTCAAGATGAACAACTCAGCAACTCCATTGAGATCCTGAAGTCTCATTGTGAGAATGTAAATTCAGCAGCATTTGCTTGAGGGATCAAGCATCTTTTGGAAATGTAAAATTAGTCCACAGCCATGCTGCCCTGCAAAGGAAACTTCTCAAGCTGCATCCAGAACCTTGATTTCAAGCATTAACAATTTTTAATTTTGGCCAAATGGCAGGTGAACCATGTCTACCATCTCCACAAGAAATGACACTTAGAGTAGATCTGGTGAAGCCTGAGAGCTTGTTTATTTATTTTTTTCCCCTACAAATTTAATAATTAAAATAAAGGTTCCCTAGATGCAGTTGCAACCTGCAGTTACAGGAAGGAAACAACTTCTGTCTTACTCCTGTGATGCTGACTCCAGGTTTAATTTTCTCTCCCTCATTAGCTGTGGTCTATAAAGCATGAAACCTGTAATCACATCTTTGTTAACAACTCAGTGAACATAATCAAACCATCTATTTTATTCTGCACTTACCTTTTCCCACTTGCATTTCCTGATAAATGACGTGAAGTGAATAAGACACTAAGCAGTAAGTACTGGACTTTCAGGATGATTTGTCAGAAATGGTCTCATTTGCCTGCCCTACTTCCTACAGCACTTATTCATAGAGAGAAGATGTGGTTGCTACCAGTGCAGATGTGTTCACAATCTGTAGGAGTCTGGCCAGATGCACCTGCAGCTTCAGAGAACTCCTTCCAACAGATCATTGCCTGTGCTGAGGAGTGGAGAAGAGCACAGTTTTAGATACTGTTTGTGTCGTGTCTGGACCTGACAGCCTTGTTCTCCAGACTGAAATGGTAGTGTCAGCCGCTGATCATTTCCTCCTTCTTCCCCACTCCCTGGAGTTATTTATCATGATGTGCAACTAGAAATACCATAAGACAAATTGTCTCTGTGATTTGCTTGATATGCAAAGGGATGATCTGTGCAGTGTGGCTGTCACAAAAGAGGAATGAATACTTTCTTTGCCTATGGTAATAACAGACTGGGGAGGAAAAATGCCTATACTGATTCCTGATTCCTAAAGTATAATGTCAGTCTTTATTGCCACTGTGTTATGGAACAGAATGAGATAGAACTTGATATTTGTGGTATCAAATATAGTAGAAAATCAGATGAATTATTCAACATTTAGCCATAGTTCCAAAGTTATCCAGTGATTGGTCCCCATCCTGAATGACTAGTCCCGCATTCATAGAAATGGACCTTAAATTTCTATTTCAAGATATGTTTTGGTTTGTTCCAAAGAGTCAGACTGCTACAGCTGTGTGCCTATTGCATATCAATTTTAGAGAGTTTATAGGTTGCTTACAATCAATACTGATGTTATCCTCAACTGTGTGGTTTAGCATTTATCATGTGTGTAAATCAATTCTTGTGGTCATGTTTACAGGGCTGATGTCTTTAGGGGTTTTTATAACTTCTATGTGTGACCCAGAGTTGTGATGTTAGGGACTTCTTGTAGCAAAGGTTGCAATGAGTAGTCTTGATGAGTTTCTGAGTTCCTGAGCACTGATCATCAGTTCAAGGACCAACCTTTTTCTTATGATATCTACTCTACAGACAAGTTGCCCAAATTCATCTTAATGGGAAATAAAATTGAAATATTGAGCAAGGCACTGAGTCCTTCTCATCACATTATGTGGATACAAAAAGTAATAAATTTTTGTGTTGAATTATTTTGCCAAACTGTGCATGCCCTCTTGGTCCATCAAGACTCACTGCAGGGGAGAATGTGATGGCTCAAACCTCAACTCCACCAGCCAGTGCTGAGGTGGTGCCTACTGCCTCTGACTGAACTGTGCTAGCAGCACCCATGAAATACATGGCATTTGCTCAAGAGAGGACTGAAATTTGTATAGTTTCCCACACTTGTAACTCAGTTTTGTTCCCACATCAGAAAAATGGCTCTGAAGCAAGAATCAGGAATTTGGTCTTGGATTTGTTAGATAGAAATGATCAATTTTGATAATAGCCTGTTTCTCAAGGAATATTTAGCAGAGAAACTGCATTGAACATGACTGGAAGGCTACAAGTTGGAAGCTATATTTCTAATTGTTACAGATGAAGGTAAAAGGGTTGTCAGGGAGAACAAAACTTGATTTCAATAGCAAGCTTACAGGTAATTTAAAATATTTCATCGTTATTTTAGGCCTCATCACCAAAGATAAATCTGGGGGTTTTTAGGAGTAAATTTAGTATAACATATTTGCAATAAGATTTTCTCCCTCAGAGAGTTGTACCACATGGTGGGCAGACTGTGACTGTACGTTAGGAAGTTGCCTGCCATTGTTCATCACATGGAAGATGTTAAAGCTGCTTATCCAAGGAGATAAAACTCTATTCCCTCTCAGACAGAGAAGAGGGAGATCTGGAAGGCTGTGACTAAGTGACTGTGAAGGAGCACAAATCTATTTCCAGTTACTTATAAAGTATTTAATCTCCTTATTCATTAATAGATGATCCTGCTATCTAATTATGCTAGCACTGGATTTGCCTTGACTTTTCATAAAGAATGTCCTATTGAAATCCTTATTTATACATCCTTACTTTAAGGCAGCTACATTAATGGAGTACCTGTTTCCTGACATTTTGTTGCTCTATACATCGTTTTTCTTGTTTAAGCGTTTGCCCCACATGGAATAAATGCCTTGAAAAAGTGTCAGCTCGGCCTTAAGAAAGGTCTTCATGATCCTAGGACAGCTCCTATGCCTTGCTGATATGCAGATAGGAATTTCCACAGGAAGGAGAAGAGGGTGCTGATACAGAGCTGTAGGGACTTAGCTGTGTTTCAAGGGCAGATTCATTCATCACATAGTGTAACCATAGATAACACCTCAGGATTCAAAACCTGAACCACTACATGCATGAAGTATGTGACCAAACCCTCATATTCTGTGTTAAAAAAATAGTGTCTGTAACACAGGCAGTTTTTCAGGGTGCAGCAAGCTCTGCTTCTACATCCTCATAGGTGTCAGCAGAGGTGCACACCTGCACCTGAGCAAGGAGTTGGATGGGTGGGAGCTCACATCTCCAAACTAGTCATCCAAGCCTGTGTTCAGTGGTGTGAGCAGGAACAGATGACTGCTGTGCTTAGCTCATGTTTTTGGGGGATGGGGTTTCAAAGCTCTGGTTAATAAAAGGGAGCATAGTGCCCCTCTTGCTGGCTCAGCCCCATGGTCACTTCAGCTCACCACGCTGAGTCTGATCATCACCACCTGCTTCAGAGGGAGATGCAAAAAGCCCCACAATCAGCAGAGGTAAGGTATTTATCATGCAGTACAGTTTCTTAGTGTCAAACATTTGGAGATTAAACCCTTACAAATTGGAGATTAAACCGTTACAAATAAGGTTTTACCACCTTATCCTGTACAACAGCTTTAGCTGTTGTCACTCTGGTTATTTCTGTTACCTTTCTGGGCATCCAAGCCATCTTTCCTGTGACATTAGATGACACTAGTAAGATGTGTTGCAATAAAACTATTTTTTTTCCAAGGTAGAGATGATAATGTTCCCTATTTTACTTCCACTGTTAGCACCAGGAACCAAAAGCCTCCTGTCTCAGTTATCTACACTGCAGTGAAAAATCCAAACCTTTTCTCTCTTAATTCCAGGGAGGAGGAAGCTTTCTTTGATGAAGCACTGTGGATTTCCAATGCTTATTCTGTTGTCACTGCTGAGATCTACAGACAGTGCTAGCACAGAGCTCCATTCTGGAAAGAATATATCTCTTTCCTCTCATGGGGAACAATTTGCTGCTGTACTGCTTATTTTTATTTACCACTCTTTTAACTAGAAACAATGTAATAGCACAGTACTTTGGATTTTACAAGGAAAATGAACATTATTCGTATTTTATTCCTCAAACATAAATATATTCTTAGGCACAAAGATGAAATGTGTTTAGTTTCATCTTACTCCATGAAGCTGATGAAGATGAAAAGCAACCTGTACCAGTTATGTCAGGTGGAGTAATTAAATTCATATTGTTATTTTAAGAATATTTATTTGATCATAGCTTGTCCTATTAAATGGAATTAAGTGGCAAATAGTTTAATAAAGTGAGGTCATCACACTACTTTTAGGTAGTAAAGCACATATTTTTGGCATTGATTTAATACATTCTATCTTTGATATTTCATACCCAGTAGAAGCATGACATGTATTTTTGATGAAAATACAGCTCTGACCACAGTTTGTGTTTGTATCCTGTCACCTAGGAGGTGTAATTGTGGACTGGCAGCCCAGAGTGCTTGAGGCAGTAGAAACACTCAGCAGAAGAAATGCTCCATGTCTCAGAGCATTTGCAGTCCAGGTGTTGCACAAGAGAGGGTAGAGGGATACAAACAGCAGGGTGGGAGGCTGTGGAAAGTAGGACAGTGCTGCCAAGGATGATGGGCAGCCTGGCACACTGCTCAGACCTACCAGAGTCAGCCAGGAGCTTTGTTGGTGCAGTAGTCACTGAAAAAGAAGTGTGATTAGATTTTGTGAATAAGGAATCTTTGAAAGTGGTCTTGGTGGGTATTTTAAAAGACATCCTATAGAGGTTTGCAATTTGTCATTTGCCATTTCAGCCTGTATGTTAGAAAGGTCTACAGATATGACAATTTCTTTCTCCAAATTCTGCCTTTTCCCCAAAACCAATAACTTTGCATGGGGCACAATGTGTTGCTGCTGATAAAAACAAGAGCTTATATGAGAAACATACTTTAAAAGAAAATTTTGAATCCTGGCACTTGTGTGTTAAAAAGAACAGCACCGAAACTAGAAGTGCAACAAAATTTTTGGCAGTGTCTTCATAAAAACCTAGTTTATCCATTTATCCATTAGAATCTGTAGTAAAACTTATATATATATGTGTATATATATATATAAAATTCACAGTTTCTTCTACTTTTTAAAATTGTTCTACTACTGAAAATGGGCAGGAGCAGTTCACTTCTGTCATTTGTCAGTTTTTTAGCCTCCTGGTTCTTGGTAATGGATTTTGGTCTAGGCAAGAGGAATCAAAGGAGATGTGCATTAAGTTGCAACAAGCGTTTCTGCACAGTGCTGACTATTGAAAGGGTAAGTCTCATTGACACTTCTTCCCTTTGCTCCCACTTTTGGCATGGGATACTCTCTATCCAAGAGTTTGCATTTTGCACAAGGCCGAGGATTTTCACCTTGAACCTTAGACTGTCTTCCCACCTACTGCATTCAGAGCTAATGCATAGACAAATAACGTCTGCCCAAGGGCCAGTGAGTGGAACTTTCAAGGGCACAGCAGTTTCCAGGTCTGTAAGTCCTATTTTGGGAAGCCCATTTGAGACCTTGGGGCGTATTTTCTGGGCTGTACTCTTACCATGGTCCTTTTCAAAATATGTTCCACAAACTTGCTCCAACCCTTCCTCTTTGACCCTTCATGTTCAATTCACTTGAGTGGTGCCAGTTTTTGGTTCTATCATCATACTCCTGTTTTTTTATTATTTTTTTCCCCTGCAGTTTCTGTTCATGGGACTCTTTATTTCACTGACGAGCCATTTCCTCTAAAAAAAGTAAGTAAATCTTCTCTGTTTCTCATGAGCTAAGGGTGGATGACAGGTCCCAGGCTCAGTTCTGCACAGGTATGGACTAGCAGGATGACCCCGCACTGTTTGCTGTGCAGTGGACGTAGTTCCACCATAAAAACAACCCCAGGCTCATAGATGATTGAGAAAAGAGAAGTCCTGTTTCTACATCAGAGTGCCAAATGTTGCTAATGTAAAATGAAAGTAGAAGTGAAAAGAAACAAGCCATATAAGTATGGGAATATAGTTAATTTATTATGGCAGGTCTATAGCTTGGCTCTAATCCCTCATTTGGAAATCAAAACCAGACTGCTGGAACTCACCTGCCAGACTCAATCTGTTTCATAATTACCTGTGGGTTGCTATTTTTGTTTACCTTAATAGCACAGTAAATACTACTTCTGCCTTTGTTTATGATCTATTTAAATGATGCTTTAAATAGATGATTTAAATATCTTGAAGAAATTCTGGTTTTAATAGCACCCCAGTGACTACCTTCTTTCACCACCCAAAATAGAAGCCAGTGGATCAGGCCTCCAGCGTGAGCTATATTAGAGGGGAAACAGATTTTAGTTTGCTGCCAAGCCTGATGTTTATAATGACCTTCAATTTTTAGTTGCTGTAAGTGATTAGAAAACATGGGGAATTTCTTTTAAGTACTGAATCCATTTCTTTAGAGAAAAGGTCCAGCAGTTGGATGATTTACTAATAAAAGTTTGAAGTCTGGTGTTCATTCCCTCTTTCTAGATAGCTGAGCCTGGGACAATGGGACAAAGTCCTGTCTTCCTCCCTGGTAGTCCTGCAAAAAGGAGATGCATGAAGTAGGGGCAAACTAATTTATTCACTGGTAGTAGTGCCTGGGTTGGACCCTCTATATGCATGTGTTTAAAGGTTAGCACGGCTTCCATCTCCCTCTATTTGATACTGTGACTCTCAGGATGATTTTATCACTTGTTGAGGAGAAAAATCAACTTCTCTCTTGGGCTCAGAGCTGTGCATGACACAGCTGTAGGTAGCAGAGAAGAGATAGCAGAGAGAAATAGACTGGTCTGCTCAATACTGGGTTGCAGGTGATGTTCAGTCCTCCTGCTCTCTTTTTTTTTGAGGAGTTTGAGAGCCAACATGATTTTCATGTGTTAAAGAGGCTTCCTGTTACCAAGGAGATCTGCAAGGTCATACAATTGCCCAAACTGACCTTGATGTCCTCTAAAAATTGTGTTGTAAAATGAACCCATCTACAAGAAAGGGGAATTCTCAAAGTTTCTGGGTACTTGAATAAAACACAGAGTATGGCAACTTAAAAAAAAAAAAAAAAGAGAGAGATGCAGTTATGTACCAGGAGTATTATGAAACTCCTCATCATAGCTGCTTTTGTGTCTGTGTTGGATGAGGTAATTACAAGCCTAGCCCAAAACACTTTGCGTGCTAAAATAGCTCTTTTCCCTTTGGAAAATCTTAGTGAAATGCTACCTCTGTAAACAAATTAAAATAACCCAAATTGTAGCTCTGAGAGGCAATTCTCTTGAGAATTGGTCACTTCAGGTCACACAAAGATCTGTTTGGTTACATGTTGGTTAAGGTGATGTAACCATCACTACACTATCAAAAGGCCTTCCAAGGAAAGCAGTGCTAATAAGCTAATAACAAGGTTTTATAGAGTCTCTACTGCTTCTCCATTTTGGGGGGTGGTGCTGTCAAAACAGATATTTTCCTGAGAGAATCAGGAATCTGGAATGATTTCCTTTGTCCTTTTTAGCAGTTGTGTTTTCTGAAAGTGGACTTATCATGAGTTTTACTCTGAAAAAAAATCAACAGTTGCTGTTTATGAAAAGAAGAGGGAGCTGAAGCGCCTGTAGTGTTTTGTCCTAGCAGGACACTTCTCTGAGTGGCCAGATAAAGGCTGGGTTTCAGAGTCTGATTTTGAAATCATTACTTTTACACTTTTGTGTAGCTTTAAAGGAGTCATACCTGGAAAGTAGCTAATGTCTCATGGTACTTTGATAATATCCCAAACCTCCAGCTTCAGTTCACTGACTAACCAGTGTATTATTCACATAAAGAAACAAAATCTCAGTTGGCAATGTCAATGTCCCTCTATACATGCAGAAAGAAATAAGAATTTTGACCAGTTTTAACTGAAATAAAGGTTTCTTTAAAGCTGAAGGGGAATCTTTGCAGTCTAATATTTAATGGGTTGTACCACTTTGTGTTTTATAAAATCTGATCATCTTGTTCTACATTTTTAACTTTACAACTACACTCTTTTAATTTAGACTTTGGAATAAGCAAGGTTATAATCACTTTTATTAGTTTTTCAATTTTAAAAAGCTTGTAAAGATATATTTGAACTTGCAATTGAAAATGATCATCAACATTTTTTTCCTCCATCTAAAACAAATTTGAGAATGCTATCATTAATATATGAAATTTTAGAGAGTCAGGATAGTTGAAAACATATGAAATGTAGCACTTGTAGACAACTGGTATCCTTTCTTGAAGTCTTATCTGGCAAGCTATCAGAAATGAAGGTTATAAACTGCTATTTTATTTATAAATCTGTTAGGAATTGTGACTCCTATAACTCATCCAGTGAGGAAGAACAATTAAAATATGAGATTGTTATTTGCTCTCGTGTAAAGGTTGATGTCAGTAAAATGGAAACAAACATATGTATGATCAAAATTCATTAAAACCAAAATTTATTTCCTTCAATTCTAATTATCTTCACTATATATTTTACCTTTGGCAGATTTTCTTAGGGTTGGAAGCTGTAATGATAGAGTTTTTCACTTCTAAGGAGAAGTGATAAATCTGCAATGAACCACTGTTAGTATGATCGGTTAGTTGCTGGAAGAAAACACTTTTTATGCAGCATCTTGTCCAAGATTCAATCAGGCTTAAAACCAAAGCATTCCAGTCAGACAGTTCTCATGGATTTTCAGTAATGAACAAGATAGGGTGGGTGGGGGAAATATTTACCAGTGTCTCTAAGGCTTTTGAACTTCATATGCCTTTGCATAGTTAATTTACTAATCAGAAATGACCACAGCTGGGTCTCTCAGCAGAGGGCTTCTTTGCCCACATACAATCCGTGTGACGTGTGGCAGGGCTCGGGCTGAAGTGGCAAGAACTCCCCTCTCCCCATCTGATGGCTTCTGTCAAGTTACTGACAGATGAAAGAAGATCAAACTCTCCTTACACTGCTCATGACAAGAGGACAGTCTCTGTGAAGATTGGATCATTCCAGCTCCAGTGGCTTCAGGCCTTAGGGATACAAATTAGTGACCAAAGGCCAAGACAGATTCTTCAGCTCCCATGGTGTAAGAAATGAGCTTTGGCCACATTTGGAAGATATGGTTTGAGTTAACAATACTGAAGAAAGTAATGAAAGCCCATGTATCTTTTATGATTAATTGTGATTTTTTTGTCATTCTCCATTATATGAAGTTGAAATAAACATAATCAAAGAAAATTTTCTTTTCAGCTGATATTCAGTAGTTCACCTAAATTTGGATATGCTCATGTTGATGCTTGCTTTGCTTTAAGCTGATATTCTAAACAAGAAAACGATAGAAAAGGCCAACCAAGATGCACCAGGGGTAGATAATTTCAGGGTGTACTTTTATCTGTGTGATGCTGAGCATTTTCACAGAGCCACACTTCCCTCCTTCTGGTAACAATCAGGACTCGGGGTCTGCTGTAGACCCTTCACTCATTTTCTGGTCAGGTAATATTCAATTCTATAGCCTCTTGTTGTAGGGGTCATAGGCTTCTAAAATGATGGTTGCATATTTCTGTGATGAAGCAGAAAAATTTACACAGAAATGTGTAAAACAACTGCAGCTCCTTCATCCTAGGGAGAAAGATAGGTCACTATAAAACCTCATGAAAAAGGAAGGACAAAACCAGGTCAGCCTTTGTATTTGTTATCCTTATTATCACAACCATGGCCACAAATTTTTCATCAGTTCATCTTTTGCAATTTAATTTATCTACTTGCACTCTAGTAAATGCGATGTTACTGAGAGTTCTGCAAAAATCATTGCTATTAACTATTAGCTAAAAAAATGCTGTTGAAAAATCTTCCCATAAGGCTGAAAATTTATGTTGTACAGGTCTGTGGCAACAGAAAGTGAATATTAACTCTTTTTTTTCCTGTTTCCTTTTTTCCTTTTTCCTTTTTTCCTTTTTCCTTTTTCCTTTCCTACTTCTGGGTGTTCTGTTAAATGCCTGAAGTGTATAAAGCACAATGTTTAAAGAACAGCTGTTTTATAAAATATTGAACTTATGTTCTTGCATCTTTGACAAATGTTACATTAAAAATATTTGTTTATAGAAGCTTGTACAATATGAATATTTAAATATATAACAGCTTATATTCTAGTAGAAAGGTCAGCCCAGCTGAAGAAAGGTTTCAGAAAGGGACAACTGATGTCTGGGAAACTGATCCACATCCACTGAGAGGTTGCTAACTTTGCATATTGATTGCATTAAAATTGTGACCCATGTTGTAAAATGAGAGTAATTCAGTTTAAGGGTGGAGACATGTTTTAAATTTAGATGGGGATTAAACTCCACTATGTACCTAGTAGTCTCCTAATAATTTCATTGCAAGTTTCCTACTAATTATTGGTTAAATGTCTGTGTTTCGAATGTAGGATTTTGTCTTTAAAAATGCAAAAAATAAAAGTAACTTCTTGCATTTCAAGTCTGGCATGTGACTGAATGCCTTGGTGAATCAGAAATTAGTTATTTTGTCTTTACATATATTTTTATTTTACTGTATTTGGGCCTTGGGGAGCTGTTCATCTGGCAGGATTTTGGGAGAAAAAAATGCATGGAAATTTTTGTGGAGACACTTGTTTACCTATTTCTCTTTTCAACAGAGCAAAGAGCTCTTTCTATTTTGAAGGTTTGTGCTTTGAAATATAAAGAGCTCATCTGAAAGACAAAGTACCTTCTATGCCTGGGAGAGCAGTGAGAAGACAGAAGGTGGGACTCCCAAAGCCTTGTGGGCTTCTCCCTTCTTACTTGTCTCAGCATGCAGGAGACCTCTCAAAGCCCAGGATGGCCAGAGAACATGTGCAGGTCTCCAGCACCCTGCATCAATGAACAAAGGTTAGCCCCAAAATGTGATTCCAGACCTTCTCCATTGTGTCCTAAATATTGGTGAGAAAAAGGGGAGCTAAAAGCCACAGCACAGCACTTCATCTCTGGCTTTACATCCTGTACAAATATTTCATTTAGCCAGTATTTTGGCTCTATAAATTAAACAAATCTGAACTGTAGAAATGTCAGTTAAATGACTTCTAGTGCTTTTAGTGGGCTTCACATAGGAGACACTGGATTTGTATTGATGTACACCAGCTGATGAGCTGGCATAGTATGTATTCTCTGCAGCTTTTAAAAAATAATTAAGGAATAATTCAAAATTCCAGTGCTTTGAATGGTGATTGTGCCTCAGAGAGGGAATGACTACCATTTCTGTGTTGAGAGATGTTTCAAAGGTTCTTCACTTTGATCACAACATTTTGAAATGCTCCTTGGAAGAAACCCAAACAAGCCCAAAGTATGACAACTTCTGGTCAGATTCCCACCTAATTCTAGTATTTCACATCTAAAAGTTTTCAACATTTTTTTCATGTGTCAACACAATTAATATTGTCTCATCAGCTCCTCAAGTTGACATGTGTAAAGTCATCAGCATCAGGCATCCTCCTCTCAGTTGCTGTTTTTCTCTTTAACTTTTCCAGCACAGGCAACAGTTCACATGCTGAACTCTATTTGGGATACTAAAAGCCTTACCTTGTTTAGATGTCTAGTTCCCTCTTTTTTTCTTGCAGGATGAATGGAGAATTTTGGACAGATCATATCCCTGGCCTTAGGCTGACCCCACCAAGGGACCAGCTGTGAGACTGCTCATTGTTGCTGTGAGCAGATTTTGATACACCACTGAGCATCCCTGCGATTCTGTTTTCACCTCCAGAATTCACACCCTGGAAAAAATAATTTTGAACAGCAATTGCAATGTAAGTGTAATGATGGCAAGAGATGCCATTTTTACAGATCTAGAGAGCTGCAGCCTCTGCCTCATTCTTCACTTTTATGAGAACGCAAAATGGGAATTTGATCCCATCCCTATCTGCAACATCTGCATACACAGACCTCTCCCCGAGCTGGAGTGATCTGCTCTGGAGCCAGCCAGATAGTTTTCAAACAGGGTAAATATAGACTTTGGAGGAAGTTTTCCTGTGTAGGGAAGCCAAGGTTGCCTCTTTACAGCTGATTTCCACAGTTCAAACACAGTTTTCTCTGTTACATAAATTATTTTACTAGAACACTTTAATATCCAGTAATATTTTGTGAAGTGAATCATGCAGCTGACAGAAGGTTTTTGTACTAAAGAAGTGTACAGCTGTAAGGTGAGGGGAATATCAATGGGTTATGTTTTCTGAAGCCCTCCCTTATGGAACATTTCTGCTATCCCTCCAAAACCAGGCATGGGATACAAGATGTGACCTTGTCAATTCTGAGAAGGGCTGAATAAATATTCAATGACTTTTACTGAACAATCATCTTAATATAGCCTAGAATGATTTTTTTTCTTCTGCAAAACATCACATTTGACTCATCATGAGTTTGAGATCTGAAGTACCTCTGAGATCTTTCCTGCTGAACTATTGCCCAACCACAAATATTCTCCACTCTGTATCTGCATTTCAGTTCTTCTGTACTGGAGTTTGTCTTACCTTACAAAAGACATTAAAAAAATAAGCATTCTGTCTATGCAGTTCCCAGGGCTCCACTTAATTGCAAAGCAGAGACACAAGGATCTCTGGAGGGTAATTCACCCCAACTGTCCCAGATGCCTGGATTTCACATGAACTATTGCAAACTGTCTCTCAAGACTACTGACCTGTTTGGCTATTTCATCTCCTGAGATCACACTTTCATTCTGGTGTTATACATGTAGAATATAAATATCCTATTTATAGTGCCTATCTTCAAATAGCAATAAATACCTTTATTGACAGGTATGCTTAGAGTAGGGTTTCCAATCAGGTGTAGAGAAAGAATATTATAAGTATTTTTCCTAAATTCTACTTCCCTAGTTTGTTTATAAAAAGTGGTGCCAGTGTTAGGACATCTTGCAAAGACTATTTCTGCCATGCTATATCCAGGTGGCTGGCATTCATGTAGAAAAAGAAAACTTAAAGGCCTTGACATGAGCTCTTTTTGATACACCTACACTTAGAATTCTCCTTTTAATATTTTAATTATTTTTCCCTGTGATTTTAAATTATTTTAATTAATGGCTGAAAATTAGCCTCCCTGGTCTTCTAATTCCTGCTTTTACAGTATGCTGAGATAGATTTTTCTGAGATTCATACAGTCATCCATGAATCCTCAAAAATAATCACAACTGGTTCAGGTTGTTCTAGGTAAGTGCTTTGAAGTGTACTTAATGGTATGCAACATTCATTTTTTAAACATATTTTTCCCTTTCTGATCCTTCAATTTTTAAAAACAATTTAAGCATCTGATTCATTGTGGGATTAATGCTGACATTATTAGAAATTACTGCAAATAGTGAAAGAACTGTCTTTTCTGCATTTTGTTGTCATTTTTCATACATTCTTGTGGTACCTTTTCTAGTTTCATCCGTGCTTTTTCTTCCCATCCTTAGCTCCTTTTCCTGGATCTCAGTTTTCTTCTCAGGTTTCTCTGTTCCTTTTCAGTCTCACATCCTTAAAGGGTTCCTAATGGAGCCGTATCAACTTTTCACCCCCATCTTGAATTCTTCCCCCTTTCAAGTTCTCTCATTTAGGAATTCCCTGTATTGTCTTTGTTTCCCTGTTCCTTTTCCTGAAAACATATTCCAGTTCCTTGATGTTTTGTGTAGCTCATGATCCACTCTCGCGTGACCCCAGCTGGGCTATTCCATCCAGCTCTGGTCTCCCAGCACAGGAGGGACATGGACTTGTTGGAGTGAGTCCAAAGAGAAGGCCACCAAGGTCATCAGAGGGATGGAGCACCTTTGCTATGAGGATGGGCTGAGAGAATTGGGATTGTTCAACCTGGAAAAGAGTTGGGTGATCCAAAATTTTGTCCTTCCAGTTCTTGAAGAGAGCTGACAAGAAAAATGGCGAGGGGCTCTTTACAAGCATCAGGAGTAACAGGAAAATTGGGAATGGCTTCAAACTGAAAGTAGACATTAGGAAGAAATTCCTTACTCTGAGGGTGGTGAGGTACTGGAACATGTTGCCCAGAAAAGTTGTGTGCGCCCCATCCCCAGAAGTATTCAAGGCCAGGCTGGATGGAACTCTGAGCCAGCAGGTCTAGTGGAAGGTGTCCCTGCTATAGCATGGGGGGTTTGGAACTAGATGATTTTTAACCCAAACCATTCTGTGATGTTATGATCCTCATTGTGCTGTTGCTCCTGTTGAAGAAAACTCATTTTTTTCTGATCTGCTCTTCTCAGTCATAAACTAAAACAACTTTCCCTTTTCTGCGCTCCAATTATTCTACAAACATATATCCCCATTGCACCTGACTTTCAAATAAAGTCACTGACCTCCAGGAGATCCTGCTCTTTGAAGCTTCAGAACTTTGCTATCAGAAGTGTCATTCCCCTCTTCCTCTTTTCCATCTGTTTATAGTATGCTGTGGTGTTGACATCCCCCCTTTCTGCTTCCTTTCTTTTCACCAAGAAATACAGAAAACATTCAGACCTGTTTCTGGCCTTCTCCTGGATTCCAGAGATTGCTTTTTGCTTGTTGTTTGCATAAAAAAGAATTTCCCTAATTTTATTTTTTTCTTCTGAAATTTCTGTACCATAATTGAGATCTTGCTCTGATTTTGCACACTGTTCCTTCTGATGTACCTATGCAATCATATTGTGTTAGGAAGCTTCAATTTTATTATTCTCAAGGAGCATTCTGCAAACACAAAACACTTCTGGCAACCAGGTAATTTATTTGGGAACTAATCAGTTCTTTGTAACAGAAATACAGAGCTGCCTCTTTTTCCTGAAGGATGACAAAGTATATCTCTCATTTTATAAAATGTAGTGGCTGTTACCTATGTTTTTGCTGATCCACATCTTTCCCCTCCTCTATCCAACTGCACATTGTATCTACTCAGTGCTAGTATTTTCTTTACATTACTCTAGAAAAAGTTTCTTGGTGCCTACAGCACAAGCAAGGTCAAATTTGTAATTGAATGTAGAATTTTACAGGCACTACAGAAACTCAAGAATATTTCTTTATAAAACTTATTTTTGTGATTTTGTTTTGGTGATAGTAGGGGATATTCCACGGCTAATTTACTTTAATCCTGGATTGTATCCTCATGTCCACAGAATTACGGTTACAAGACACAAAATCTTCACATCATATACTGTAGTAAAAAACCAACCAAACAACAAAAAACAGTACTGTGGAATACTATATACTTTATAAAATAATTTCTGCCTGTTGCTAGGGGTAGAGGATGCGCAGTGAACAGTTGTAAAACAAGTTAGTTTTACATACACATTTCTGCAGAAATAAATCAGTCACTTGAGAATCATTCTCTTGGAAACCAAACACTGCGGGTGAGTAAAGAGGCTTGGGAATGGGGATAATCAGCCATGGCTACATCTGCACAGCAAGGACCAACAATAGTCTATCCCAGAGAATTGTGTAATACAACAAAATCTCCCCCTTAACCTTGAATCTGTCTTCATTTGACCTAAGTCCATATTCAGTTCATTGCTCCCAAACACACCAGTGTTAGTCTATGGAAAAAAAAAAGGTCAAGCTGAGTCCAGCTGACCCCTTTTTGTTTCTCCTTGCACTTGATTCTTTTTTTTTTTTTTTTTTTTTTAATAAAATGTTCAGCATGTTACAAGCGACTCATATGTGAAAGAAATCTGGACATCAGCAGATAGGGATGCAGCACAATCTTTGCTGCCATATAATCTTCCATTGTGCTTCCCATGAGATCAGACCACAGCTACAACACCACAGATACAGAAAGAATTATGAAATACTCTCAACCTCTGCAGGAATACTCCCTTTCTCCTCTAGGCTATTCCTGTAATACTGGTCAGAAAATACTCAATATCCATGATAATCTTTGCCAGTATTTTTGACACCAGAGCTAAGATTGTATTTTCTGATGTGCTAAACAATTTGTTTCCTGACTGTTTATAACTTTCTTGTCCTGTTCTTTGTTCCCCTTTTGTGCCTTTTTCCAGGAGGGCAAAGAGAATAGGGACTGGGGTGCTTTTTGAGGCAATGCTTCCCCCTTTGCCAGCTCTCATATTTGATGTCATGGATTCCCGCCTTCACAAAATGTGTCCACAGGGCTGAAGGACCCTAAAGCTGTCTTGTGTTCCTGTTATGGCCAGTTAGGATAGACCACTGCATGGTCACCTATTATTCCTCCTGATGAAGAGTAGTTCTTAGGGCTTTATTCTTTTCCTGATTAAATTATCTTTTTTTTTTTTTTTTTTTTTTTTTTTTTGCGGGGCCAGGGGTGTAGCCCAGCGTAGTCATGTCCTGTCATCTCACCCATCTTTTGTGTTACAGCCAGAGATCTTTCCCTACTTCTCAAAAGGGATTTCTGCATTCATTCCAGAGGGAAGCAACCTTGTGTTATACTGAGCATCTGTGACCTCTGCTAAAACCTGTCTTTCCAGGCTGAAAATGAGCAATATCTCAGAAGAAAATTAAAATGTTGGTTTTGTTTGGTTTGATTTTAATTATGGCTAATATAATCACCATAAAAAAGAAGGCAACATCCTTTGGGATTTTCCTCATTTATAAAATGAATTAGCAAACACGATAAATATATAATGTAATGGGAAATTATCAAAGTCTGGACATTCAACCCAGATCAATTTTTAGCACTAATATCCTGTATGTATATATCCAGTAGGATATGGGGTATGATAATCATTCATATATAGGATATAGCCTTTGGGTGGATTATGCATATATGTTGGTGTATTTAAGTCCTCTTTGTTCATTTAAGAAGACAGAATTGTTTTGTCTGGTATTCACAATATTCACAATTCAGTCCATGACATTGAATCACAAGAGAGAGAACAGATCTCTGAAGGCCACTGAATTATTGAATATTTCTACTTTCTTCATATTTTCTATATGCCTGGTGCAGAAAGTGACACTTGCTCAATTTTCCTGCTAGAAAAAACCCTAAAATTTTTCTTTGAAATAATTGAGTAAACTTCAAAAGTTTGAAATCAAAACTGCTACACTTAGTGCTATTTTTGATTGATTGAACTATATTTTTACTAGAAATGTAGCATTTCTAAAAATAAATAATGGGACCTGGAAGCTTTTTTCCCCAAAAACATACTGTATCCTTTCTTTGCCAAATCACATCTAACAGCTGCAGACTTTATAACATTATATAAATGTTCAGACTGGCTATAAAAGATTAAATATAAAATTCCAGTGCATAGAACCACGGGTATAAAGAAGAACAAAACTGAACTGACTAAAGGCTGTTCTTTAATCTACCTTTATTAATTGAAAACTTCTTCAGAGAACAGAAAGAATCTGTTTTCATTGCAAGGTGCCGTGTTGAGGGTGGTAGTAGTTCTGGAAGAAAAGTACACTGAGAGCACAATTCCCTCTGGAGATATCTGGCTTGAGAAGAAGACAAAACTATAATTTTACTTTAGCTCATGGCTCCCCCTTAAGTAGGTTGGGAGTTAGGGAATTCTGTAAGAAAAGAAAACCTGGAGAACATTTGCTGTTTTGTTCCAGCTCTGTAGTCCCCCTGGACTCAGCTCTGTGCCAACACCATAACAGATAAGACAGTGGGAAGAGAGAGCCAAGAGTGAATAAGCTCACAGCTTGAGGATTCCGCACTAAAGAAGATACATTTTGCAAGACACACTGCTCTGCCCTTTTTGCATCTATGCTGCATTTAACAGCACATGATCTGTTTTCAAGAGCATTTCCTTCTGGAAGTAGTTCTCACAGGCCAGTCCTGGGAGGTGTTAAGTGCCTTGAACTTCCACTGACGTCAGCAGGGGCTGTGGCACCTGGCATGGGTCCCACTGACCTCCCTGTCCACCCTCCCAGCTGCTCCTGTGACATCTGGACACTTGCAGGAGCTGCCTTGAGCTTTACGCCCAGCATACCTGCCTGTAAGTGTGGGTCCTCTCTGCTTATGGCTGCAAACACTGCTGTATCCTAACTGCTGAATCCTGCAAATGTTATTTATCCCTGGCTCCAGCAACTGCTATTTACTCATGGCCCCCATTAAAATCCAGAGATTTTACCACCTGTGACATTTCAGTGCAGTTGCAGGGCTTGCTAAAGTCTCTCACAGGCAAGCCACTGCACATGCCATCCATTTGTCCATCTGGAGGGATGAAATGGACTTTTCACACCACCTGTACCAGTTGCTAAAATAGCCAAAAGATAATGATAAAGTAATTTTGAACGTGTCCTTCAAGCCTTGCTGCCTAGTATAAAGGAGTGGAGGGGCAAAACGCAGCCCCTCCCTTGAGAAGGTTGAGGTAGGCAGAGATACCTCCAAGGGAAGGGACAAGTCCCCAGTATCTTCTAGAAAAGTGACAATTTATTAGTCAGCCAGGCCTTTGTTTGAATTTCTTTCACATAATGGTTGGAAACCTTTAATTTTGTTCTAGTATGATTTTAGTGATGGCAGAACTGAATGTAACTTTTCAAGATGCCTGGGCAAGAGACCCTGCAGCATGGAGAAGGACTCAGGAAAAACAGAGCAGAAGGAGGAGGGGAGAGAAGAAGGCACAGGAGGATGCTCCCTTTAACAGAGAGGGGTGAGTGTTTCACCATGCTACACGCTCCAATTGCATTGCCCAGGTGCTGCCAAAATGTCAGGGAGAAGAAGACATGTGAGGTAAAGACCAGAGGACTCCTGTTCAGGAGCTGAGGCATGAGACTCCCCAGACAAGCAGTAGAGGGGACTTTCAGTCTCTGCTGAAACTATTGCCATCTTTTCTTATGCCTGACTGGTGATGTTGAGCTACACCCCTGTCTGAAAAGCTGCTAAACCCTCGGCAGCCCAGTGATGGCAGGAAATGGAGCTGCTCTGTTTTCTTGCTTGCTTGTGTCTCCTGTCTGGTGATTTAAGCTAAGCTCAGTAGTAAAAATCATGGAAATTGCATGTCCCTGAATGCCTCCAAGCTTGGACACTGAGCTGGAAGCAGTGCAACGGGGAAGGTATAATCATGACTTCCTCAGTAGCCAGTTCTAACTACAAGAAAAGGCTCAGAGCTGCTGCCACAGCGTCCTGAAAGATGAGAGTTTTTTCAACTGTTAATTATTCAGCTTTTCCAAGCTAGTGTAATGCTTCTCTTCTTTGGCCTGTTCCCCCAAGAAAGCTCTGTTTGTTTAAAAATATCACTTATGAGTGGGGAAGCACTGCTTTCTCAAGTATCCAGATGGTGCAGCTTAGGTCATATCAACCAGATGCAGAAACTCCTGAATTTGCAAAGACCCAAATAGTGAATCTACATGTTCCAGCACATAGGCTCAGTAGGGACTTATAAGCTGGAATCTGGGATAGTTTAATCATGTTCACTTGGTGCTGCATTTGAGCTATGTAATATCTCATAATGCTAAACTTGCATTTCTTGGGCACAGCACTGCACAAGTGGGAGTATGATGCATTTGGAGTAAAAATGGTTTATGTCTGGTGGGCTTCTGTGTCTCTTCACTACACACTACCCCTCTCATGGTTCTGGCATCAGCATGAATAGAACAAATTGGATTTATCTGCTACTGGCCTTCTTCTCCCAGGCTCCTGGGGATGCAGCTGGATCTGTGGATATTAGAGAGCATACCCTGGTTATAATTTACATATTATTTTTCTTTGCCTGATAGTAGTCTTAGAGTAGTCTTCAAGTCTCTTCTACATCCCACTTCTCTTTCTTCTCTACTCAATGTCAGCATCTTCCTTCTTCTCATGCCCTAACTCTTTCCATCTTTCCCTTCAAATAGTCATTCCTTCTCCCCTTCCTCCCAAGTTAATGTTTTGATATTGACAATGTAGAAGACTGCATCTAGGGTCCTTTACTAGTTAATGGAAGCAAACTGGGACTTTTAGTGTGTGGCTCATCACACCTTCCTTCAGTTGTTTGCATTAGAATGAGATTAGTTTTATCTTAGAACCCTGTATGTTTGCTGAGGTAAATCCCAACCCTGTCATCTATTTCTACCTCCTTGGCCTTCACTGGGACTCTGCATTTTCAGCTAACAGTTCCTCACTATTGCATAACCTCCTGGAGGTATCTTGTTCAAATTCTGCTGGCTCCACAGATCCTCTCTGCAGCCTACCCATAGACCATTGCTAATTCTCAAATTGCTATTTTTCTGTGCACTGAACTCTTCTTGTACCCTCCCTGTAACTTCCTTCCCCACAGGTTCCTTTCTAAACACACATCTTACTACCTTGACTCAGGAGGTCTGACTACAGTCCATAGTCCTCTTCTGCTCTTTAAACATTCAATTCTTCAAAACTCTTTCCTTGGGGAACTCTTGAGCATCTGAATTGCTTTTTAACTTTCTTCAACATTTTGCTGTTGTTGATAGCATCTCTTGATGCATGCTCCTCTTTGTCTTCCACCACTCTCATCTTGGTTCTTTTCCACCTTCAAAGCACTTGATCTTTAGTTTCCTTATTTCTCTTGAAACTTCTTGGAAGATATAGTTAAGTTGTTGTCTAACATTGCTCTTTTCCTTTCTCATTTCAATTGAAGACATCATTAGAGACTCCTGAGCTGCAGCAAAATGCTGTTGTTTGAGCAGCTTTCAAACTTGTCTCTGTGTTGAGGGTCCATGTCCTGTGATTTGATCTGTCATCTCATTCAGCTCTCCTGGTTTACTCATGGGTAGTCCATTGCCTCAAGCACAACTTGCTGTCTCAGACTTCACCTCATTATCACTGACAGCAGCTCACACCTTTTTCTGCCACTCAGGTCTCTCCTCTGTGAATGTTTCTGCTTCTTCCTCCACAGAATTTGCCAAATGTACTCCCCAGTCTGCACATCAACAGGTCACTGTGCTAATGAGATATATGAGCTGTCATGAGGAAATGTGTCAGTTAACTCATGATGTAGAAAACAATCTATAGAAAGATGGTAGTAATCAATGGCAGTAATACAGATCCCCAAAATTTTCTCTGATGCACACAGAGATAGATTTCCCAGTGCTGAATACCTCCCCCCAAAAAGGATTAAATTGGTTAATTAGTTTACATGGCTAAGAAATATTCATAATTTTACAGTTTTAGCACCTACACTAAGCTGCTTGTATGATAGACCTGTGTGTTCACAGCAATATTTATATTGAATGGGGCAGTGAAGCAGATCCTGAATTTTAACTAGAGTTTGGAGGTCTGTAATTTTTCAAGGATTTGTCATATGAATGTGTTGACAACCTTAGCTGCTATTCTTCTTCAGCATCCCTCAGAAAAATCCACGTGGAATTTCCTGGGCTGATATGCATCACGCACTTCTCTTTGCTTAAGATTGAAGTCTGTGGCAGGCAGGACAGATGTTATTTTCCTGAATAAATGGCAAAAGAACCCATATACATTTCATAGCCTGAAGCCTCAAAGCATATAGATCTAAAGTAGTGGTTCTTCACTGCAAAAAGAAACAGTTTTATATTCCAAAGTTGCTCCAGTGCTGGATAAAACTAAATGTTTTTTCCAGTCATTTCACTTGTGCCTTTATTTAGCCATGCATGATTTTTTTCCTTCCTGTCCTTTTGTCTCTCCAGAACTGTGCTCAGTGGTAGATTACTGATTTTAAAAAATTGAACAATCTCTTTTGCTGGCATATGAAAACCAACTGGACACACTTCACTAGAATGGAGATCTCAAGTCAGATTTTTATGTAACATGTTTGCATTGTTAACAGCACACTCAGAATCTCCAAAAGGGGGAGTGGAAAGAGAAAAAGGGTCTCATGACTTTCAAATGGATCCCAGCTTATCCACACTCCATAACCCTCTGTGGCCCCTAGCTGCAAAGTAACATGTCCTGCAGGTGGAAAATGAAATTTCAAAACCTCCTAGAACGTCAAATAAATTTATCTTCAGGTCCCTGATTTTAATAAAGATTCAAGGAGTTCTTATTTTATCTAAACTGTTTTTGATTTTTTTTCTGGCCTTGAAATAACACTTTTTTGTGTTTTGCTTGAGAAGGAAAAAATTCTTAACATGCATGTGACTCAGGAGAAAACCTGTTTGTTTCCTCCAATAAGTAAATGATGAATCATTGGTGGTTTACCACATTTATTTCACTGCACATGAGATGTGTTGTGCAGTTAAATTTGGTACATCTTAGTACCTCAAGCCTAATTCTTCAGCCCTTGCTTGCTGTGGAGCACACAGAGAAGCTGTCTGCAGGGAAGAACACTAACTGGAGAGCTAGGGAGCCAAAGCCAGCAGGGTAATTCCAATGCCATAGGGCAGGGATCCGAATTTGTCTCTCCAGGAAGAAAAACCTTGAATTAACTGTGCAATCTGACAGCTTCAAGAAGGGCTGGAAATAAGAGTATATTTCAGAAATGGGAATAAACTAACATCCCTGTGCTCCTCCCAAAGGGAGCAGGGACTGAGAACCAATAGGCTGGGAAAGCCCATCCATCTCAGGGTGCAGTAATCCAGTTGTAATTAGGTGACTCTCTGGCCATTGGCTACCCTGGATCACAGTAAGCCACCAGTTCCTCCTGCTGGGCTCACATCCACGCCTGTTAATGTCAGATGCTTCCTCTTCATTTCAACAATGGCTGTTTAAAGTGCTTGCACTTTGATATACTGTAGGCAACAGGCCTATGTAGGCAAAAGATTGACCAGATGACTGCATAGTCCCTCTTTATCACAGATTCCTGCAATTCTTTCTCTGTATCTTCCTGTTAACCCTGCCAGTGCCAAACAGAGACATAAAAGTAGCAGCTCACAAAGCATTCAGTCATACAGGATCAACACCTCCATACAATATACCACAACATCTCAGAACTTTTTATTTCATGACGAATGAAAAATATCATAAGAGTAGTCTGTTTGGAAAAAAAACCCAAACATTTGTGTTTTGATACAGTGTCAGATATTAAAAGCTTTCAGTAGGCAGGAATCCTGGCATACAGGTTTGGTGAATGACTTGATGCTGTACTCAGTTGATGGATGAATGGAGTTGGATGAACAAAGAATTAAACCATGTTGTGATTCCTCCCTTGAAATGAAACTCTGGACATCCAGGAGAATGCATTCTAGCTATTTTTCACACTTTGTACTTTTTTGATAACTAGCAAGGTCCAAACCATCAAAAGAACAGATATATAATCAGAAGATAATATAAGAAGATAATTCTGATGCTGTATTTACTTTGAAAGAAAACTCTATGAGAAACATTGCTGTAGACAGGTCAGGATCAGAATCCATGCTTTGGAGTGTTTAACATAATGAAATTGATGACTTTTGGAAGAGCCATTACATCAGTAATGAGAATGATGCAGCTGATGAAGGATAAACTGAATAGAACAATTTTTCAAGTAAACCGGTAAATGGAAAATAGATTTTAGGCTGTTAAAATAATGATAGTAAAGAGGATGAAATTCATTGCCATCTGGTTGCTAATCATTATGCCATATGCCAGCAAACCTTCAGAGTTTATATATTTGCTTCAAAATGTTTTACCTGGATAAATGTATTTAAAGGTTTAATGTATAAGATTCAGTGCTCTACAAATCTTCATAGCAGTTGACAGCTTCCTTGCTGTTCGAAGAGATGAGCTTGGAAGATGGAAAATAAAGGTCTCCCTAGGGAAAGCAGATGGGGTGAGAATGATGAGGAAAAGGAATTTATCATGAGATGATTTGAGCTGAGATTTAGAGTGAAAATTACCAAACAAGATAGGGACTTAGGGATGTCACTTCTACAAACCAGGACTATCAATAAGTATATTAAACACCAGATTCCAGCAAGAAAAAAGAAAACTGAAGTCTTGGCCACAGAAAAGTGCTCTGGACTTTCACTTCCTTTACCATTCATACAAATGTATTTCATTGGGGAAGGATGTGAGGAGCTGGATGGGAGAAGTTAAGAAAGAATAATGTTCTGAGAAACCTAAAAAGGTGAGTGCAAGCACCGCATCTTTCAGAGAAACACACCCAATGAGTAACTGAAACACAAAACACCCCTCAGACCACTTTCTGTTCTTTTCTTAGGCTGTACTTTGGGCTCAGAGAACATCTCCATATATGCTAGCAATCAAGTAGTCGCAGCTGCTGCGCTGGTTTCTCTCATGGTTAATCTCCTCCCTTGCCCCCAGCTCCAGCCCTACAGTGAAGTCATTGTGCTAAACCCCTGACATCCCAATAACTTCCATAGCAACAGAGCACCGTGTCCTAAACACAAGATTAGGCACAGAGCCTGAGCAGAGGAGGAAATGGGGATGTGGGGTGGAGGCTGTGGCTGGACACACACGACACACCTGCAGCCCCACGATGGCCAGGGAGGGGCGAAGGCGAAGCAGGAAAAGCCGGAGAGCTGAGAGCTGAGCTGGTGATTCTGTTTGTGGCACTCCAGAGAGGCATTGCTGGAGCCCTGTTATCCTTCACTGCTGAAGGCAATTTGTGTCTGGCTTCCTTCTGCCAAAGGCTGCATACTTGAGCTGTCTGTGCTATCCCTCAGTAGCCTACTGAGGCTTGAGCACGGACAAAAGCAGCACCAGAGCTAAGCAGGACTATAATGCTTCCTGTACTCAATGTGTTTCAGCCAAATTCATGGTTCCTTGTAATCTAAGATGGTCATACAGTAATTTAGACCCCCTTGAACTCATATTCCCTTATGCAGTTAGATTTCCTGAAGATAAAGCCCTGTTGACATGGGAAAGTTTTACCAGTTATATGGACAAAGTTAAGCTGGTGTAACCACACCCTGAGCATGTGGAGACTCCTTTGGGTGTAAAAGTGACCTTTTCAGTATAGCTTGCACTTCTGCTAGTGCTAAACCAGAAAATTCATGTTGGTATTTCATTGGAGGAGTACCCTACTATCTGAGCATAGACACCTTCACTTGGTAAAGCTAGGATCCCAGATTGCTCAGAAAGTCCCTGGGGGCATGTGTGTGCCTCTGGGAGGTGATTCACAGTTTTAAATTTATGACCCTAACCACTGTTGCCAAATGAGCGTGCTCTGAATGTCTTACCATTGTTTACTACATATTACCTTTTTCATTAGCCATGTGATTAGTTTCTCTAGTCTAATTTAAAAAGAAAATAGGTGGCAATAAAAAAACGTGCTCCATCTTTCCAAACATGACCTAGATAAATGTTAGAATCAATTTAGCCTTAGCGGGAAGCTCTTTGTGAGGGTAGATTTTCTTAGGGGGAGCTGAAAGCCTATTCTTGAAACAAAGGGTCCCTGTCCAGTATTATGTCTTTTCACAAGGAGGAGAGGTCAACTACTGAAAGAATAAAATCTGCCAGATTTTTTTTTTAATATGGACAAAAATATGTATTCTCTTTTGGCTGAACTCTTGGAAATCCTTGATGGATTTTGGCTAAGGAGTTTTGAAAGAATATTTTGCTAAAGGCAGCTCAAAATTCAGTGTGAAGCAACTAAAGTGGCTTAATTTAATAGTTTTCTGAGGTATTGAAAACACTTATGGTGAGGAAATTGCTGGAAAACTTAAATGATCATTGGTACTATCGATGGTTGAAAATACAAATTCTTGAAGCTGGATATAAGGGATTTCTGCTGTTTATAGTCATGGATACTCTTATTGCACAGATACAGCTGTAATTTGCCTGGAATCTCAGAGTTTCTGGCCCCTGTCACATCTTGTGATAGTCTCGATAAATAGTCCACTGATTACTGGTGCTTTTGTTGGACTTGTTTCATGAATTGTTTTCTTTTCCTTGTACTACACAGGCAACTCAGTAGGAGTCTGCAGCTTAATTAGTTTCTCTGTCTTGATCCGAAATCAAGGGTAGATGCAGTTAGCCTAACTCAGACATCTAACTGATTCCTATATTTTATGAATCTGATGAAGTAGCTCTCCTAAAGCAAATGTGCCACTTGCTGTTGCAGTCAACAGAAGACTACAGGTGACTTTGAAGGATTCCAGAAAAAAGTTTGTCTAAGTGGTCAGACCCCTTCTCTCTGCAGCCCTTCAAAGACACCTGTGTTTCTCCTTCTGATTGTAAAGGGGATTTAAGCACTTAACTAACTAGGTGCCTAAAATTTAGGTGCCAAGTGAGTGCTTGAATGAAGCCAATACAATTCTGTTTCAGATTTATGGAGTTTCACACTAAGAATGCATATATATGCGCATATATATGAATTATATATACATATACATATACATTTACATATACATATACATTTACATATACATATACATATACATATACATATACATATATGTAATGCCTTTATCCAAGTTGGCAAGCTTCTTTTGAGATATTTTTATTTATAAATATAAAAAAGTTTATTTGGAAACCTGCCAGGTAACATTGGTTTTGTATTTCTGATTTCAATTTGACACAGTTTGCAAATGCCTTGCCTCCCAGAAACACAAGCTTTCTTACCTCTTATTAAGTTTGCTGATCTGGCCTCCTTGTGTGTCTGGTTTGCGTTCTTTTTTTAGCCATCAGAAAGTTACTGCCAGAAAGTAGCACATTTAAAACTGCATAATTTACAGAAGCAGCAGCAGATGATTCATTGGTTGAGCTTTAACTTGAGCACTCAGCAAGAAAATACCGTGCATGGACCTTTGTGGTCAGGGCAGCAGAAGCAATGTTTTCCTTTTGTTACCAATCACTTACTGTAAAGCGTAGCTTTCAAGTCTTGGTGGCACTGTGAAGTGGTGTGTCCCCCCCATTACCCATGTATGGTGAAGATGTACTGCAAAATCCACTTTTTATGCTTAAACCACCCCTATTGCCTTCCAGTGAACATAAACCAGAAAAAAACTAGTTGTGACTACTTAAACCCAAATGTTCTGTGTGCAACTTTTTCTGAAATTAAGCTGCTACTTAAACTGGGTAGCAAATATTAGTTCTAGACAGCTATGGAAGAAAAATGAACTTGATTTCATCATTTAAACTCACCACAACACTTTAAATGGTTCTTTCTGTCATGTGGAATGGAAAAAAGCATTTTAAGCTAGCATGTATTTATTCTGAAGCACTAAAAAAATCAAAACTTATGAAAAAAATAAAGAGAAGCTGTTCACAAAATCTAAACACACAGTATATATTTCACATGCTTTTCTGTTGAGACCCATAACCTGAATCCCTCTGGCTAATTTTGTTAATTAAATATCCCATTACATTCTTCATCTGATAGTGTCAGACTTGTGTATTCTGGCAGGAATCTAAATGTTGAACTCTTCCTAGTGTAAGAAGACACATCTCAAACTGAATTTTGGTTCCCTGTTTATCCAAGCACTAGTTATGTGTTTGGTTTTAAAGAATATAAATGGCCTATTGAAACTGATGTGCTGTGAGAGTTCCACACCAGACAAATGACCAGATCTGACTTTGGCTGTGGCTTTGCTGCTTGACAGAAGTTAATGGCATTGCTGAGATATAACTGAGGGCAGAATTTGGCCCTGGTCCCCTGCTTGTCATAACTTACCATACTAAGCTGAAAGTTAAAAGTTTTGTACAAGGAACTCCATGCAGAGCTCCGATGATTAATGGGATCTGGATGCAGAAATTCCTGTGGGCTACAACTGAAAATTCATTCCTCTATTTTGATGGCTGTTCATTTTAATAGAGGACTTTGATACCACATTGTGCCGACAAGTGTGGAATAGCCTGGCTACTTATATTTATCACCGAACTTCCAGAGGCTCTTGAAACCCTTATGGAAGCTAGGCATTGCATGCAATTCCTAAGTACCCAGAAGTTTAAAGCTGCTGTTTTCTCCTTCCCTTGAATTTGGACAACTCCTGAGAGATATTATTTAAGCTTCTATAGGGAGTGTTAATACATTTGAAAAGAAGGTAACAAAGGATAATTTTGTTTATATATGTACCAGTACAACCACAGCAGACAGTTTAAAAGATTTTCCTTACAAAAAGTAATGAAATGTCCACAAAAAAATAACTAATCTCCATTATGTTGAGAAAGGTGAACTGCAAGTAGTTCTGTTTCTCCAATGGGATGCTTTATTGAAGAGAGCATAAAATTATCCCAATGGGACATTTGAATCTATTTCAGATATTGTGAGCTGCTAATTTGCTGTTATAACAGTCCCAAAGGTGTTCTTTCAGAATGAGCTGGCAGCAACAGGGATATGAGCTGGAAATCTTAATGAAGGTAAGTTTTAGATGCTTTCTGCCCCCACCCCCCTGCTCCCTTTTATCCATAAAATATTTATTTTAAAAATCCGAGGTGTATTTCTTCAGCATAAGACACTCTTAGTATAAAGAGGATCTGAGTATTGCTTAGCCTGCCCTACAGAGTGGTTCTCCAGCACTGGCAGAGCAGTGATAGCAAAAAATGTTGTCTTTGATCCTTGAACTCTGTGATTACATTTATAATTCCACAGGTGGAATGGGTGGATGTTTAAGAACTATGTGAGTAAAGGGAAGGGAAGGACGGCAGATTTGGCATGTGTGATTTCAGCTGCTTGAAGATGGCACTGTTTGTGTGGCACTATCACCTGCATGTCTTGCTCCAGGAGATTATTCTAGACAGCCCTGGATTCACTTGAAAGAGAATATCTTGGATCCTGTGGAGTAACAAAGTGCTGGATGTTGTATATGCTGGCCACGTCCATTTTCTGCTGCTGTGGAGAAGATAGGAAGGGGGAAGGAGGAAGAGGGAAGTGTTTTCTGAAACAAGCTCCATCTAGATGCCTAATGCAAAGCCCAGCAGTAGGCATGACTAGGCTAAAGAAAACCATGGTTTGTACTGATGCAGCTTAGGAGAAAGAAGCTGCTCTGGTGCACTTGCAAACTTCTGGGCTTTTTTTACCCGTGTGTGCTGTGCCTTTTCATCAACACAACTACTGAGCATTGAGCTCTGGTGCAGATGTCTCCAATCTCTGGCCAAGCAACTCCTCTTGAACAGAAGGGTCAGGGAAGTGAATATGGGTGAAATGGAGAAGGCAATCATCTTCACATAAAATTCTGAGCTTGTCAATACCAGAAGAGAAGCAAAGTTGTAAAACCTGTTGGCAGGAGTGCTACCCAAGTGAAAAATCAGTGCAGGATTACCAGCTGAATTGCACTCTTTAACTTTGTGAGTCAGTTTCTGTTCTCATAGGGTGAAAATCTGGACCAGTTCTCCTGACTCCAGGAAAATATTTCAGGATTTATATCTTCTAAGTGGAGCTGAATTTGGCCCTCTCTTGAATAGGCTGGAGTTATACTGTCACTCCACAAACTTCAGTATTTTTAGCAGCAGTTGTCACATCTAATCAAACACAAAATTTAGCAGGATGAAGTGAGAAAAGTGCATGGTTAAGGAGATTTAAAGCCAAAATTCCAAACATTTTATCCAGTCTCTAACTGACAGATAAGTAAAGAAGTTTGTATATGTATAAATGTATTTAAGAGTTATTTACTGGTACTTTTATGCTCTTAGCAACATTCCACTTGTGAAATCTCTAGCAGATGCCTCCTATCCAGGGACTAGTTTATTCAAAATGCCCAAAAGCCCAAGCAGCAAGCCTTCAACAATTATATATGTTATCTTAAAAATTAACCATTTACAATGTTAATTCACAAACTAACTATGTTCATTTAGGAAGAGATCAGAGACAATAACATATAATCTATTTTCTGATGCAGATTCCAAGTCACAAATGTTTACACGTTTTTAAAATAATCTAGGACCCAAGATTGGTCCATATAAATAAAATCCATATAAATTGGCTGATAAAAGAGTTAGAAAAAGAGATAACAATATCAATTCATAAACAGAACCATGTGTACACACAGGCAAACAAATTCAGTTCAGTAGGCTATTCCTTACTGTCTATTAATTACTGATTACTCCCTCATCTTTATTTTCTAATTCTCCATATCAAATCTTTTCAATTCATCATCAGCTATGAAGATCAGCTGACATATGTTTGCTTAGTTCAATCTGGCCTGAGGCAATATCACAGCTGGAGGTATTTCATGGCAAAAATGACCTATCCAGAGTGTACTGTCAGTTATTCAAATGATATAAAGTCAGTAATCTTGAAAAACTGATTTTGTGGAGTTAGTGTATCCTTTTCCTATGGTTTTAAGGAAAAGGATTGAAATAAAACAGGAGGTATCAAAGAGGTGAAATATTTGAGATTCCTGAATGCTCAATGAGCATCCTGGTAAAAAAGTGAGTGTAGCCCTCTCTACTCATTGTTTTACTGTGTGACTATCTGGAAATACATCTGTAGAGTTTGGTTACTATCGAAGGAGTGATTTGTCAAGAAGAAATTCTTAAGTCTGTGTTGGGAATAATGTCACGAGAGTGAGACTGTGATCGTGTCATCCAGTTGTTTGAGAAAGAGCTCAAATTTTGCAATTCCAAAGCAAAGAAGAAATATCTCTGAAAGGAGACTGAGGTTTTAAATTAATAGTTAACTACTCAAGAACTAATTGCAGTTGGAGGCACGCAGGAAGACAAGTTTCAAAGTTGCTTTTATTCCTTTCTTGGGTTATTTTGAAGTTCTTGAGGTTTTCAGTTTCTTTCTAAAATGGCTGTACGTGTGCAGTTGCAGTTTTCCGTGTGTACCACCCCCACCCTTACGTGGTCCCGCTGGTATTTCTAGCTGAGGTTGTACAGCCTGACTCACTCTGCACATGTTAAAAGGAGTCATGCTGCTGACTGCAGTGGCTTTTTGAGAAGCCTTGAGGAACCAAATGAATTCTGCCTTTTCTCCATTTCATTTTTACTGGTGCTTGAGTGGCAGAAATGTGGAGCAAGATAGTCCATTTGGCTGCACATTTGCTGAGTTTAAATGAGGTGGGTGAGCAAGCTTTAGCATATGTTTGAATAACAAAAACTTCCAAACAGGCAGTTTCTGTGGGAAAAAAAATCCCTCATAGCAGAAGGAAAAGCTTTTGCTGTAAAATTTTACCTGATAGTTAATTTTTTTTTTTTTTTTTCATCCTTTAAGCATCATGGAAAGAATAAAAGTTTACTGGTAGAAGTTGGGTTAGGGACTACCTCAGCAGTACCTTATTGCCACTGTAAATCTAATACAGGAGAAAAAAGAAAAAGCGTGGAGAAGAGTGGGTGAAACATGGCACATATGTTATTGGAGAAATGCAGGACCTGAAAAAAATAGCTTTCAAGAGGATTTACTTGGCTCTGTGTCAGGCTGGGGAGTATTTCTCTGCTTGAAGTGAGCCAGATCACTGTAGAGCCAGAACAGGGGCTGACTCTACTGTCCCAGGGACAATTTGTTTGGTGACAGAGAGGAAGGAGCACTGCCATTCTTGTGCTGCTTTTCCACACTTATCATTAAGCCCCCAGGTTCCAGGGGAGCCTCAGACCATCCCAGGGTGGATTCAGGGTATTGATAATACATAGGCTTTGCTTTCCCATTCCTTCACTCCATACTTGCCTGAGTTTCCACTGCGGAAGTGCACAGATGCTTACACAAAACACATACGCTTGTGAAGTCCCTTGCCATGCATCTCACACCTCCCTCTCCCCAGGACATGCTGTGTCCTCCCTCTTAAAAGTCACAGATCTGGCCCAAGTGCTCTTTCCCTTGAAACTCCAGTTTCTCACTGCAGCCCTGGCAGACAGCCCCTTCCACATCTGCTTCTCTCATCCCCCACCTGGACATCCCAGTTTTGGCCTGCTCCAGGGACCTGTAACCTGGGGCTTTGTTCCCTCTCTGCCCTCTCCCTTACCTCTGCTGCTTTTCCAAAGCACATTCTATGTGATGCCGTTGGCTGTCACTTGTAGTCCTAGAGCTGCCAGCACCAATTGCCATTTTGCTAGCCTTAGGGGCACCCTTGTGAACATCTACTCACACCACTGGATGTTGCTTCAGCAGGAGCACTTTTTAACTGTACTTTGCAGGAGGTGCCTTTCGAATCCCATCTCTGTAGAGACCCTGCTCCTTTGCTGGCCCACCTCCCTGCAGCATTTTTAACAAGATAGTTGTTAATATATTGGGTAATTTATTTTCCTCACGTGCTTCAAGCTGTCTTACCCCCATATATAACTCCTAGACAGGTCTGTCAGGTTTCCTTGATGTCCTGTTATCTGAGATGGGTGTCGTACAGCATGGCCTGCAATGCATGAAATCAGAGCAAGCTGCATGCTCGCGCCGTGCAGCATGGCTAATCATTCTCAAATGCTATCATCAGTTATCTTGGAAGAGTTAAAAAAATAAAAGAAAAGTACTGAAGCAGTCTGTGACTGATTTAATCTTTAAAATCAGGAGAGACTTTGCAGTGATTAAAGAGCCATTTCCTGACTACATATTGATATGAGTTGCTTCCAAGTCAAATATGAGGGAGACTGACAGGCATTCAGTCTTGGTATGATTGGCAGGTCCCAGCTCCATGAACAGTGAGCTGTTTCCTGCTCTTGTTTAAAGGTGTTCTGGGGTGGTCTCTATCTAATACACAGCCATCTCAAGTAATGGTATTTTCTATAGTAATTGACAAAATTGCACACTTTAATTTTCAGCATCCATAAGGACAGGTGGAAAGTTTTATTCAAAAACTGAAGACTTCATGTTGTTTTCCAATAGCTTCCAGGAGCCAGTCATTTTGGGAGCAATTCTGTGTTCTGAGAAATGCCAGAAAAAAATGTGTGCTGAAGGATTTCTCTAATATTACTGAGGAGCACTGAGTCCTTTTTAACATAAATCAGCAAGGCAAAGAATTGCAGGCATGAACAGCAACAGTTTTGTTGGGACACTGATCTTTGAAATCTGGAAAGCACCTTTAGAAGACCTTAATCAGAGTAGAGAAGATGCTCAGGAAAAGGAGGTTTGGTCCAAGTATTTCTGCAGGGCTACTGAATGATTATGGCTCTGTTATTTCACTTCTCCAAGGAAAAGTTGCTTCATCTGAAGAAAGGGAGGCTGAGATATCCACCTTCTGCATGAAGGAATTTGGCATATACTTAAAGTTTGTGAAAGATATCTTGCAATATGGTGCCCATAGTAACAGGAAACTCGACTCAGTGATTCAGTGCTCTCTTCCAGTTCTGCATTCCTGAGGATGTAGAAAGGTCTGTGTGAACTCAATGTTTTTATTAAGGATGGCCTGGATTATGAGTTTACAATAGATAATCACGTACAAATGACCTTCCATTTTTAGCTTCCCCTCCCTTTAGAGGGTCCCTCCCTGCACGAACAGTTTTCCTGGTAACTTCAGTGTGGCTGTAGGCAGAGACAGAGTACCTGCAGCTCTGGGAGACTTAGTGCTGAAACCTCATCGGTTGTAATTGTTCACACAGTCCCGTGCTTTTCTCAGAAATCAAGTCACTCCTACTCCCATTCCTGTATCCCATATCATCTCCCTTTGGAGATCCCAAGCCTATCCTAACAAATCATTACATTCCCAAAAATATCCAGCAAACTCGGGCAAAACAGCATCAGAGATTTAGTCTTGCTTTTTCTTTTTCTTTTTCTTTTTTTTTTCTCTCATCTCATCCAGATCTGATACCAGAGACAAAAAGGAATTTTGCTGTCCTGATCATTCTCTTGCAGTTATTTACATTTTGTTTTATTGCTAACAGCTAATCAATTCAAACAAAAACAAATACTTCTCCAACCTCAAATGTGAACAGCTTGTCTGTGTTTTTTTATATGAAAGATAGCTGATAGTTATAATCCCAAGCAAAAAAAAAAAAAAAAACCAACAAAAAACCAAAAACCACCAACTTTTCTGCAAATAACTAAAAATGTACAAAAGCACACAAGAGAAATGGATTGAGCGATTCAGGAAGAAGAAAAAAAGAGCTTCAGGGAATCATTGTGCTATTTGCAAAGCAAAATTGCTGTTTCTGTAAACGATTATTTAATTGTTGATATGAATTTAGCATGGTGATAAAATTTTTTCCTGGCTCTGACAGACATTCTCTAGTGGAAAGAAATAAATCTGTGGAGTTTGAATTATGTGCAATTGGATCACTGATTCGCTCTAAGTTCAGCTTCAGTTGGACTTCATTGTACTTTCTGATGTATTTCTATACATGAAAAAACAACTTGAAAAGTATTAAAACTGATTAAATATGACATTGTTCAACATAACGCTAACATAAAAGGCAACTCCAAGCTGTGGGACACACCTCTTGAGTGCTTTGCTATTCTCACAGAGGCTGGAAAATGTGCTTTTGTCTCAGTGAAATGTCTTTCTTCTACCTACCAGCAATGAAACTATGTCAGAAACCATAATTTGTCCAAGTGCAGGACAAAACCTGAAACAAACTCAGCAAGCAAAAGTGACCTGAGTTATCACACAGGAAGAATAATTAGTGTTGAGCTTTTTGATATGTTTGTGAAAATGCAAAATTCTGATGTTGTTTGTAGTAAGCCAAATGCAGACGACCAGCCTGTGACTGGAGTAGGAATGTGTGAGCAGCAGTGCTTGTGTATTTGGAAGCGCCAGGGAAGTGCCTGGTATGCAAGTCTGGAGTCAAAGAGGATAGAACTTTTATTAGAAAATTGAAGTATTTAATTAGGATGTATTGTTTACATTCAGCTTGACGGAGAAGAGCCATGGAGGTGTTAGTTTACCGAGCTTAGAGCTGTGATGAATATGAACGTGAAGGTAAGCAGCAAATTCTCGGTTTGCCTGGAGCATGAGCCAGAAATCCCTCTGGTTTCTGTGGGATAGGACTTCTCCTTGATCTTCCCTTGTTTTCCTTTCCTCCATCCTAGCCATTAGGATTTCTTCCTCATTTGGTTCAGCAGATGTTGCTTGCCTTATGCAAGAAGATGTTGTCTTAAAAAAATTTCAGAGAAAAGTTCAGCCTGTGGCTTGTTACTGCCATTATTTATTTTGAACAAGATCCAAGATTATAAGGCACATGGACAATCAGGCTATGGATAAAATGATTAGGATAGGGCTGACTCAGACCTGTTAGTCTGGCAAGGATTCAGCAGTGTATATTCCAGAAAGTGAACTCCCTAAGAGTAATTTGCCTTATCAGAAGCTTTTATAATTCTGTGTGAGATGATAGCAGATGGAAATAATCCTGCTTGAATCAAGGATATAATTTCCCCCCTTTTTTGTATTTCTAGAGATGAGAACTGTAGTCATATCTACACATAATGCTTTTATTTCTATCCTATCTTATATTTGTGTCCTGCATGTCTCTTGCTAGAGGAGCTGAATCAACAATACACATTTGTCTAGCTATGTGAGCCTAGCAGAAAATCTGTCACTGCTGTTCTGAATTCCCTCTTACATGGATGTGTGAAAAGATGTAACAATCTTATTTCCTCAGCGAGCAATCCCTCAGTTCTTTTCAGATCTCATCAATTTAACTTTCAGCTCAGGAAAAGCAAAGAGTTGAAGTTAAATTCTCTAAGAATAATCTGAATTTACTGAATTCAGCATGAACTGAACACATAATATATGCAAAAGTGTTAACCTGCTAAAGAACAGCTCCTTTTATTTTGGGATTCATTCCAACAAGTTAATGGAAGTTGCAGACAGCGTGCAACAAAATAAATGCATACAAAAAGGAACTTAATTTATGTTTATGCTGTTAAGTATTTCCTTTCACTACTGAAAGGGAATTTTTAAGTTATGAAAAGCAAAAAGAGAAACTGAAAAAAAATTAAAGCTGAGGAGGGCTACTTTATTATCTACGTCTGCTTTCTCTGGGCTGTATCCAGGAATTAAATAACTATTTATCCACCACAGTATATCACAGAAAAAAAGGAAAAAAAAGGAAAAAAAAGGAAAAAAAAAAAACCAACCAAAAAAAACCTCCACAGAAACCTACCATGCTTAATTTCCACAAGGGTTTAACACTGAGATAGCTGTCATGAAGCAAAAAGGAAAAAATAATAGGGTCTTGCCTTGTTCAATTTACCAGTGCATTCAATTTTGCTTTAAATTGCTCATAAAAATGTGTGCAAGGAGTGTTTTGCCTGAAAGAAAAACTTGTAAAAAAGGAAATTAAAAAAAAAAAAAATCATGTGATGGAAGTAGCCTTTGTGATACTTCAATGATGAGGACGCTTCATCACATTTTTAACCAACTTTTTTTGCCAAAATTGCTTTGAAACTGTTAACTGTTTTCTTATTCTGAAAATAAAATTCTCTTGAAGGCCAGAAATATAATATTAAATGTAGCAGTATATTACAAACGTGTCTAGTAAGCACTGAGAGTATAAAAACTGTTCAGTATTTAGAAAAATAAATTAGAAAAAAATCTTAAATTTGCATGGGAAAATGAATTTGTTGTTTTCTTTCAGAAATGCAAGCATAAACTATGGGTTTTTAATGAAATAACTGTCCTACTCATAAGTACCTGCAATGATATTTTTTTAAAGGGGAAAATTAACTTCACCTGAAGGAAAAACAATCCTTTCCTGATTATTTAATGTACTGAATAAGGTATAAAGAAGTATGTGGTTCCACTGTTAATGGGAATGTCATATATCCTTATCAGAATACTGTGGTTAAAGAAGTAGAGCCATACTCTCTTTCTTTGTCCTGAGGACTTTTCTAGTCAAACCCAGATAGAAAGAAGCGCTTGAGCAAGAGAGGGATATGAGTCTCTAGGAGTGCTCTGCAGGAGGAAATCCCTGCTCAGAGAGGAAGACCATGTCCCTCTGCATCCTGAGCACAGAAGGCAGTGGCTGGCACGGAGTCACCTCTCGGGCCACCCTTGGCTCATCCCGTGGAGCACCTGCCTTCAAGCCAGCCAGGCTGCATCCATCCAGGACATTGGCACTGCCTGCAGTCTCAGAGCACAACAAAGCAGTGGGCTTTCTTCTGTAAGCAGCTAACAGCTTCGACAAGTTAGAGCTGAATGCAGAGGAGCTGAAAGGATTTTGGGTCTCTTTCAAGTTTCGACAAAATATGGACATTTTAGTGCACTTGAGAGCTCTTATTAATGCACGAAGGGCTAAAGAGCCTCTGTCTTAAAGCAGACCCAGCAAAATTTTGAGCACATGCTTGAACATGAAATACAAGGAATTCTCAGGGAGAGGCTGAGATCTGGAACTGTTGAGTTTGTAGAAATGTAGGCTCAGAGGGGTTCTTTCCATTATGTATGAATACATATTTATGTGGGAATAATGAGAGGTATAGCCAATTCTCAGCAGTGCTCAGGGAGAAGATGAGAGAGCACATATCGAAATACAAGAAACTGCTTAAATAGAAGAAAAAACCTTTTTATATTAGGGTGGTCAAGGACTGGAACTGGTTGCCCAGCCTGACTATGGAGTCCCTCTCTATCCTTGGAGAAATTCAGAAGGTATCTGGACATGGCTCTGAGTAGCCTGATCTGCTTCGAGCAGGGGGGTTGGACTACATGATGTCCAGAGGTCCCTTCCAAACACAGCCATTCCATGAGTCTGTGATTTTGTGAGGTAGTGGAGGGCCGTGCTTCAGTGGAAAATTCCCCAAAACTCCCCAAAATTCAGAATAAAACAGGATCAGAGAGGGCACTCTGAGATGTTAAGATAACATCTTCCTCACTTCTCAGAGCTTTTCCTCAGACAGTTTTTAATGTGGGCCCATGCTCAGTTTTACAAATCAATTATTATCAAGCTTTTCCAGAAATCAGTCTAAAATTAACTTTGCCATGGTCACTTTCATATTTTTGTTTTGTTTTGGGTTTTTTTTTGGGGAGTTTTTTTGAGTATTTTTCCCCCTTCCTTCCCAGTTTGACAGTCAAAGGTTTACTTGGCAGCTAACACTCTTTGGTACCCACTCTTTTATCTACAGTGTGGCCCACAGACTGCTTGTCTGAGATGTGATTCTTGTGGAGAGATGTGAAATTCATCAACAGTTGTCCAGCTGAACCAGGGACCTGCAGCAAGCACTGTGTTTGGAACCTGCACACCTGCTTGTTTCTCCTTACTGACCTCAAGTTGTTCCATTTGTCTGAAGGGATGAAGCCCCACTCCAATTCCAGCTCTTCCCCTCAAAGTCTTAGCTCACAGAGAGCTGTCAAGGTCAGAATAAAAGCAGGAGTTCAGAGGATTTTCATGTTGTTGAAGTGAGCTACCACTTAGCTGAAGTGAACTGCAATTTTTCTTCCAGTGTGGCAGTGACAAATGGTGTTTAAAACATTAAAAGTGCTTTGTAGTAGGTTATTCAGAATGCAAGTTTAGTGCTGATTGACTTGATTTTCCTTGGGCTGCACTGTATTTACAGTAAGAGCGCATCAGGAGATCATTTATCTTTGCTGCCATGTAGGAGCAATCAATCTAAATAAAGTCTGTGAATGCAGATTGAGTCTAAGAATGAGGATCTTTTGCAATGTCAATTTGTCTGAGAAGGCCAAGAAAGCTTTCAATAAAAATGAAAGCAAATTACACTTGCTCAGTAACAAAATATTTAATAAATAATTACCAGCATTCAGGTTTTCGTTTCCTTGCGTTAAGCACCTTTCTCTCAATAGGTATCTCAACTATTTCTCTTCCTTTCTCCACTAATCACACTTAAGAAGCTTGCAGGGAAGTGAAAGACTTCCTTTACCTGGTTTCACTGGACTGCTAACAATTTGCAAGCAGCATGTAATTGTATGCAGTGCTGCTGAAGGAAACACCCAGAGCTCTTCCAAGTCATCTAATTAGCCATGTACCTACTACAGGACCTACTGCCTCATTCTGATTTATCCATGGGACTTAAAGCTGGGCTGGAAAGACCACCTCTGAGGGGTGAAATGGAGGTTCAGCCTTTCTGACTTACTACTCAGCCCCACAGCCAGGACAGTTAATGAATGCCAAATGTGGTGTTGTGGAATTAGTCCACCAGGATCTAGCCAAAGACTGCCAATTTGTCTCACATAAGCCAGCAAGTAGCCAGATAACAATCTGAGGTAGTAACTTTGGGGTAAAATACTGGCCACTTCAAAGGCAATAAGATTTGTGGCCGCTGACACCGTGACTGTGATTTCTGCCCTGGTTGCAGATGACTAGTTCAGATCTTAGCTGCCTGTTGATGGATTTAAACTACCTCCCAACTCACCTAGACTTTGCCTCTCCTCACGCTCGCTCCCCTCGACTGACTCCTGTAGTTTGTCTACAGCTGTGGTCACCAGCCACAAGGTTTCTACATAGAAAGCCCTAATCTCTTTCCTATCTTCCCTGTTCCCAGTGAAAGCTGTTTTCACTCAGGCTGTTGGTGCTCTGGATGACATTGTGCAGCACACGAGGAGCGCTGGCGGGGGGAGCGCAGCGGGAAGGCTGGGCTGTCGCAGAGGTTAAGAAAACAGCTTCCAAGGAGCACCCAGCCCCTGCCTTCCCTCCTCTTCTCTGTCGCTTACTGTGCATGTCTGTGTGCAACCATGTGTGCGCTTGGAGAATACGCTTTTTTTAATGTTCCTGCTAAGTCTTTTGCATGTGCCTGCAGACAGATGCGTCACAGCCCACTCAAGATTTTAATTTTTGTTTTTTTGTTTGTTTGTTTGGTTGGTTTTTTAAAACACAAATTCTCTGTTTGCAGGTTCTTTCACACGTGAATTGACACTATCTGAAATGGCAGGCTCTATGAAATTTAAATTACTCTATCACTCATGAGGAACTATGTCGTTAGTGCTCTCTATTTCATTTAAAAAGTGAAGAAAACACAATTCAAATGTCTGCAGTCTCAGCCTAATAAAAATTATGCATTAGATGTTAAACTGCTCCATTCCCACCCATCCCCTCCTTTTTCCAACCTTCCCTTCTGTTGTTCAAGAAGGACCCATGCAACAGCTTCCTTGCTGCTGTTGTCTTTTGGAAATAGCCAGCTGATTCTGGTAGCTCAGGGATTAGTCTATTTTGCTTGCACTCAGTGAGCAGTGCTGTGTAAAATCTTGCCCTGCCTTAATAATTTGGCTTTTCATGCTTCACTGGAGTTTACCATCCCACCTTGGCTGTGGATCAGGTTTGAGATTACCCTCTATGCTCTATCAGCCATCTGAACTGAACAGTGGTTCACAAATCTCGCAGGATGTTTCTGTATTTATGTGAAGGTGGTTTTGCAGAACGAACTGATGAAAGGAAACCAAAATGGAGATCTTACAGGTTGGTATTTTACACTAGTAACCAGATTAAGTCCAAGATGAATGTTGCTGGTATTTTACAGGCACCCTCAGAATACAGAAATAATTGCAAATATGGTAAAAAAAAAGATCTGAACACTTGAAAGAAATATTAATGGAGCTAATGCTTCTAACTATATTGCATATTAAGATTAATAGGTCTTACTCAGAGCTAGAGAATTACTCAGAGCTAGTGGATGGTTCTAAGGAATTTTTTCAAGCACTGGGACTGCAATTTCTGCACATTTAAAGTGTCACAAAGGACCCTGTGATGGTCTGGGTGAGGGCCAGGTGGCACCCTGCACACAGTGCACAATTCCTTGGGATCTTGCACAAACATTTCCCAGCAGTTTGGATATGACCACCCTATTTAAGAGAGTATAAAAACTTAGCAATGTAGATACAGGCTGTTCCCTGCCAGCTGGCTGCAACACCAGAGAATGGCACTGGGCACATTTAATTTATTAATATTGACATAGCCAGAGAGGCCAGAGGAATTTTGCCATGAGTCTGAAAGGAACCACCATTTGGCTGGTGCTGTGCAAGCATCACTTCCAATCTGTAGTTCTTAAAGCACTTTACTAAAGGGACTAAGAACTAGTCTCAGTTTACACAGGGAGAGTAAGATTTGGAGATGCTGAATGGCTTGAATAGGTCACAGATTTCATCTGTGGCAAAAAAAAGTAAGAGATTCCTGTATCAGCATAACTTCATGCTTTATTATGAGACTAATTTTTAGCTTTCACCTTAATGTGTAACCTTCAGTTTCATGGATGAGCTTCAGTATGTCCTCAGCAATCAGGTTCTTCCTCCTTTCTGTGCCTTCAACCAAGACTCTTTACTGTCTCATCACTTTAAGCTTAAAATCTGCCTGAATTTAAATGTGGGAGAACTCCCCTTTTCTGTGTATTGACCAGATTTTTACCATGTTATACCATCTGTTTATATTTTCTTTACATGCTAACCTGCTGCAAAAATTATCTTAATGAAAAATGGAAGAATCCACTATTACTGTTCTTTAGAAAGCCAAAGAAACCGGAGAGACAGATCACCAAATGGAAGCTGTCACTCCTGTAATTTTTGACACTGGAAACTTCTTTTTCTTGAAACTTCTGTGCTGCATTTTTTACTTTATTTAAAATTTAAAATAGGCATCTGCAGCCCAGATTTTCTGATTTATAGCTGCTTCTTTAGATAAAACTCATCTCCCTCTCACTACGTGACTCCTCTTGGGGCTCTTGCAACCCCAGCTGCCATGATGGCTTGAAAATGCTGAGTCAGCACAACTGTGATTTATATTTGCACTGTATTTGTTGGCTTTTCTTCTTAGGTTTGGGTGGAACCTCGACAGAATATCGCAGCACTCTCTATGAGAAAAAAAAAAGGTAAATATAAGGAAAACAAAACATGCAAAAACTGACATCTCAGGGGGCCATGATCAAAATCAGAAGAGGTGCAGGGGATTTTCCAACATTTAAAAACGTGTTAAGCGAGGCAGTGTCCTGGGTGCTTGTGAGCACTGCTGATGCTCTGCCTGGACAGAGGTAGGGCAGGGGAGTTAATGCCCACCAGAACCTCTGCTTCCTGAGTGAGTTTGGGAGAAATACACGTCTGTGGTGGTTATTTCATCTTTCCCATAACCGAGCAAAGCAAAACAAACCAAACCAACAAACCAAACCCCCACAAGCAAGCAAACAAACAAACCAAAACAAAACTAGTGTAATGGTTTAACCCCAGCAGGCAGCTCAGCCTCACACAGGTTCACTACTGCTCCCAACAGATTGAAAGAAAGAGTGAGAAAAAGGGGAAACTCATGGGTTGAGATATAAACAGGTTAATAGGTAAGGCAAAAAGCCATTTGCACAAGCACAGCAAAATCAGGAATTAATTCCTTGTTTCCCACTGGCAGGAGATTTTCAGCCATTCCTGGGAAGGAGGAGCTCCATGACAAATTGCATTAACTTCTTCCTTCAGTTTTTATTGCTGAGCAGGAAGTCATGTATTTTGGGATATCCCTTGGGTCAGCTGGGATCAGCTGTCCCACCTGTGTCACTTCCCATCTCCTTGTGAATCCTCAGACAGCCTGCTGGGACGGAGCAAAAAAGGCCTTGATACTGTATAAACATTGATCAGCAATAACTAAAACATCTCTATGTTTTCAATCCCATTTTCAGCACAAATTCAAGACACAGAACCATATCCACTCTGAAGAAAATGAATTCTATCCCAGCCAAAACCAGTACAATGAGAGCAATGAAGAAAGTAAAAAAAAAAAAAAAAAATAGAAAGGAAAGGAAGAGAAAACAGAGACAGTAATTTTATGGGCCAGCAAGATGTACAACAAAATGCTCAACAAAATCTTATAGAAAAGTTTCCGCTTGCCTTTTTTTTTTTTTTCTTTTTTCTTTCCCTGATATGGAAAGAGCAGTAAAAAAAATGAAGAAAAAGTCACTAACGAGGTTTTGGGGTCTCTGTTACTGGAACTATGAAAGAACAGAAGTTGCCAGAAATGAAGAGGACACAGGCCTTCAGGGCAGATTTCACTGGTATGAAGGGAGTTGTCAGTGGTGGGGGCTATAGCTCAGTCTTGTCTCACTGTGTATCATTTGCAGAAAAAGTGAGATCAAGATTAGCAGTTCATGACATTGAGATTTTACATTCTAAGACAAAATTTTGATCTCTGAAAAGGATGCTAATTATACTGGGGACAATACATGGAAAGTGTTCCTAACAGTAATGCTGAAAATGATGCATTACAAACAAGATTTATCAGACAAAAAGACCCTTCCTATCTAGAATCTGTCCTCTTAGAACACTGACACTCTCAGTTGTCCTTCAAGACTGACCTGAACTCTACTGACTCTTTCTATGCACCATACTCTCCTTCCTCAGATTGAAATTTAGTATGATCAGACATTAGCACAAATTGTTCTCACATCCTTCTCTCCCACCCCTGATCACTACCAAAGGCATGTGGATGCAGAGGAATCAATGAAGTGATACAGGAAGGGGAATATGAGATATATGGCAACATTTTTCTTTCTACCCATAATCTGTGGAATATCCACTGAAATTCTGTGGCTAGTTTGGGTCAAATGTAAGAAAGATGAGGTCTGTTAGAGAAGGTCCTGATGGTTACAAAAGAGTAGGTTTGGAAGCACATATGACTGAAAGTGTTTTTCTTAACACAGAGAATAAATGTCCCAGAGGCCACATGAAAATAGGTTATAGATTATTTAATTATAAAGTTACTACAAGAATAACAGAATAAACTATTTTCCATGTCATTGAGGATAGCACAAGGAATAATGGGCTTAAATTAAAGGCAATTATTTTTTATGCAAAGGTGTTACCCCCGAAGAGATTAAACCCTGGGGATGCTGAAGAGCTATGTGTAAAGAACAATTAAAATGTAACTGTAGAATGACAGAGGCTGAGCTTTGTCAGCACTGGAGGAGGACAAGAATTAGAGCACTGCTAGAAGTTTCTTCCAGATTTATTTCCTATGATTTGTAAACATATACAAACATGATTCATATACATACACAGTTTTTTTTTTCAGCTCAGAGGGAGGTCTCTGCTGTTGCTGAATATTTCTGCTTTAGCACAAATGCTGCATAGTGAGTCCCGATGAACATCTGACTTTTTCTGTTGTGATTTTAAAGTTCTCCAGCTTTATTTTCCATTTAATTGCTGCATTTGGATTGCTTGCTGATGTGATATCACCACTTATTGCCTTTATTTTTTCTCTGTTTTCTTTCTTTGTCCAGCAGCCTGAGCTTCTCTTTTCCCCACCACTATTACTTAACCCTCAAATTTGAATAGTTAATTTCAGAGTGGGAGTGCAAGACACATTCCATGACCATCAGTTTGTTGACCTTGGAACTTCTAAACTGTGGAAGCTGAGTTTGCCACACAGATCTGGTTTTAAAGCACCTGACAAAATCAAGTGCAGAGCTACTGGAGGAAGAAACCTCTTCTTCCCCTGCAATTTACCAAAGTCACTGCTGTCAAAATTGAGGAAGATGGATTCTGCTGTGTGGCCAAAAGCTCTGCTCAAGCACTTAGCCTGTTGGGAAGCCAAGATCCACAACACTTTCTGGCTTCCAGATCACTGATCGAGGTGGCCCCTAGTAAGTGTTCAGAGCTAAACAAACTAAATGATGACTTCCTTTACCAATACAGGGCCTCTGCTCTGCAGAACTTGCAAATTTGCCATAATGTAAACATCCTTCCATCATAACAGAAACAGATGTCTTTCTATTAGTTATGTTGCTATGTCTGCAGGTGCCAAAAGCATCACACACACTATTTGTTCTCTGCCCGAAATAGCGATGGGCAAACTTTAGACATTTTGGTGAAAATTCTGTTATGGATGGATGGGAGCTGAACTTCTGTGACCTCCATAAATTGGGAAAAAGAGCTGTAGAAATCTCTGTTTTTTTTTTTTTTTTAATTATTATTTGAAACTGTGAAAATCTGCAGGAATCAAGTATAAAATTATTTGTCCACTTTTCTTTCTTACTTACCTTAGCAAATATTGAACAGTAAATTACTGACCCTTTCATAAAAGAGTGGTCCAGTGGATTCAAATCCTGTGTTTTGATTCTCCTTCAATTCTCGAAATCAAGAATTAAGGTTTCTTTAAGAAAAGAGATGTCTTGTGTGGACCAAGAGACAAATCATGTTTCTATTTAGGGAACAAAGTATATAGCAAATAACGAAATAACTATATTTATAACAGTTCTGCCTTATATCATGAGCTGAAGGAAAAATTAAATAGACAACGTAAAAAACATTCACTTCAGAAAGCTGTTGTTAAGCTTGCTGACAAAATCCTAGGTTCTACCCAAGAGATGATCAAAGCATCAAGGGACCTGAGTGAAGAACTCCAGTCTCCTGAATGCATTTGCAGCTGCTTTATTCGTTTATGAAACACAAATGCCAACCCTATATATAAGCTGACTCCCACACAGATACTAAAGAGGTCTAGGTCCAAATGTCCACATCTCAGTTTACATATATTTTAAAAAACATTAAAATCCCAGTTTTATTAGAAAAACCTAAGCAGCTAGTAATTTATATTCCCATGCTTTACTTTCTAATAATATCTTTTTTAGTGATTAGATAATGTAGTGTTTGGATTGTTATAAATATAGCAATATGCATCTCAAAGGCTTCTGACAATTATTTGTCTCTTTCTGCTGTTGGTTATGCTATTCTGAGATGAAGGCCACACTAGAAAAAAATAGAATAAATGTATACTTGAAATGAATTTTCCCTGCCTTGAAACAGCTTGGGAAATGCAGATGAAAAGCAGTTGATTTTGTAATTGTCTTTTTTTTTCCGACAATATTTGTGTGAATTTTTCTCCTGTGAGATGGCCTCTAAAGAACTAGGTATTCTTCTAAGATAAAACCAAAATGCTATGAATTAATTAGTACCAAAAAGTGAATGAAAGACAGTCCCCTCAACCATGTTAGGCTTGATGAATGAAGGAAAGAGATTTATCATTTTGAAAGTTGCTAATTGTGCCTGTTTCTCTGTTTGGAGAAGGGAGTCTGTAGGTCTGGGCCAGTTGTCCTTGGGGACCTATCTGTTAACTCACTGTCACCTTCTCTTGAGATACCATCGTCTTGTAATGCTGAGCAATAAAATTTATAATTGTTGGTCTTTTGAAGCCCATCACTAAAGGACACTAACACAGTTTGTTTACTCTGAAGGAGTTCACAAGAAAAAGTTAAGATGAGGATAATGGGTAGGTACTGATACAAATACACACTTCTCTTTCAACCAGACTTCTATTTAGCTTTGCTTTACAGTAGAAAAAAAAAATAGAATCAAAATAACTCCAAGAAGAGTGTTTTGTTTTGTTTTTTTTTTAATTAGGGAACTATTTACCATAAAAGCATCAGCTTATCTTGCAATCACTTATCGTTTAACCTGTAGCTAATTTATGAGTTGAGTTTCATTTCCATGAATTGTTTACTTTTTGCCCTGTTAGAAATAAGAAAACCACAGAGATGATAATTTATGGAATTGATGCTTATCTGGCTAAATGTAGTCTTTGTTTTAGGGTATCTTCTGTATTATTCATAATTTGTTCCCAAAAATATATACAGGCTTTGATTAAAGAAAGTTACGTTACTCCAAGTCTAAATTTGCATGTGCCTTGCAATCGGTAAGATCACCTGTAGGAGGACTGAAGCTCACTTGGTTAATTTTCTGAGCTGATGTCATGACAACCTTAGCTGCACCAGTTAATATGTGAAGAAGTAGTCTTGAAAGCATGCAGTATTTTCATTCTGTGTACTGAGGTTTAATACATGGACTAAATCCCTGTTCTGCCTCTTTGATCTGCTTTTGAGCTGATAGGATCAAATCTCTGTACTGCATTACCTTGCATTCCTGGTTCCAGATTTAGACATGTCAGGTCCATCACTAGCTCTTTTATGCTGCTTAGAACAGGAAAACTGGTGCAATGCCACTAGATGTTTTCTTGGTACAAATAAAATAAATAAAATTTAAAAAAAATTTAAATGATGAATTGTCAGAACAGCAATGCTTGCCAACATTGGGGCAGCTCTTACACTGGACCCGGCAATCCACAGCCATACCAGGCACATCTGGCCACATCTGGCACCAGTAAGCAGTGCTGAAGCCTATTATATAGCTCTGAGGTTGTGTCCCAGTTGGACCATGCTCCTTTTGTTAAACTCTCATCTTTCTAAGCAAGGATTGTGCATCCAAATTCCCCATGGAGAATGCTGTGTGTACAGCAGAAAATAATCAGTGATGCCTGGAAATTGTTTGCAAGGACTCTTTGAGCAAAGAAATTATATAGCTAGCCAAGTTCCAGGCCTGGGATCTTAGCCATTTACTACCCTGGAGGTGATCATTATTTTTGTACCAATGACAGGAGATCCAGAGGAAGCACAGCACCTGGTCCTGAGGAGCTGCACATGGGAGCACTCCCAGATTCTTCAGAGTGCTTTTAGACAATGGTGGTGACAGTGTTTAACAGAGGTGACAGTGGTTGTGCCACCAGCCTACCTTGTTTCTTGTGTTCTTCAGCTCTGAGAGCTAAAATGTGGGTGTCCAAATGTGAGAGTTTCAAAGGAAATTATGAACTAAAGGTCCCCTCCCCCAGACAGGATCTGGACAAATGCCAGGCTTATGGATGAGCCCTGGGGACTGGTGTAGGACTGAGGCCAGTAAAACTGCTGTCTCACCTGGTCTTCCCTACAAGGATGAACACTGATAGTGAGCATGATGGCTACTAGGATAAGGCATTCAATTACATTTGTCTGGAGGAACACTTTAGATCAGTGCGACATTTTCAGAAAAAAATTGGTTTTATGTTTCTTGTACTATATAGGAAGTTGTGATAACATCATGAATAAATATCTATAATTTAACCCACTGACATTAACATTAATTTGGGTGCTTTTGAATGAGATGGCTAATATGTCATTCACTATTTGTTTTCTTTATGTTGCTGTTTTAACCTCTGAGACAAAGATGCTTCCTTCAAGAATGTGCCCTTGCCTCATGGAGAAACTCTTTGCTTCCAAACAGTGCTATTGATGAAATGATTTCTGACAACTAATGGCTTTTCTGATAAAGAAAAAACACCTTTGAAATACTGAGTTTAATGGCAGATGACTATATGGTCTGACAGCAGTATTTATGGGCAGTAGTAGATGAAAGTTAAAGAGGCATTTTTATGCCCATTCCCTTGGCCAGATGCTTGGCAGGACCAGATGTTGCTCTTGTTTTCTTCCAGCATCACCTACAACAGAAAGAAACATAAAACACAGCCACTGAAGCCACTGGAAATTGCTACCTCTGCCTCCTAAAGGCTTGGGGGATGTTCACAATCACTGGTCCACCAGGTCCTACTCTGCTGATTAGTGCTTGGCTGGGCAAGATATTGCTTGGCTTCCAGCACCTTTGGGAATATCCCCAGAGTATGGACAGCCCTAAGGATACTTCCCCAAAGCAAACACAAGATACATTGAAGGACAAGAATTATTTTTCAAAATCAGGCCCCTCAAACTGCTTGTACTTAGACGGAAGTCTTTGCTTTTTTTTTTCCTTTCACTAGTTTGTTGTGTGACCACTCCTGAAAATAAAAGGTTCTTAAAAAAATGTGGAAAACAATTTTGTCATTCATATTTCTGTTTTAGTTTAACATATTTGATGTTCCTATTAGTTCCACTTGGAGAAAGAAAAAGGCTTTCATTCTGCATTAGCTGATTGTTTCCATCAGTCTCCTTTCCCCCTTCCCCCCCATTTTCACACCTCCTACTGTGTATGAATGCTTGCTGCACCATTTATTTTTGCAATGTGTAAACTGTTACTTCCTCCAACAAATCAGATCTGCTTAGGGTGCAATTAAAGATCTGAAGTGGTGATCATCCTGCTAGTCTGATGTTTTAAGATTTCTGTGCTAGTCAAGAAGCAGCTGCACTCTTTGGCTTATAGAAATTTATTAATTCTGAAAAAGAATTATGGAATCAGAAATGAATTATTTTGGCATAAAAAGAAAATGAGAATAATCTGTTCCAGGAAATATAAGCTTCAGTTCTTCCAGTGAGAAGAAATCTGGAAAGTAACAGGGTGAGAAATAATTGACCTCTCTTTGGTGCCTCCAAGCAGGGAGCAGGAGTGCCTGGAACTCACATTTTGGTGCCAAGGTTCAAGGTCATGGTATGGATTGATTTAAAATGGAGAGATCAGACTAAGATAGAAGACAGAGTGTGACCTTCTTGTAGAGATCTTCTGCTCATGTGAGCTCTCCTCATATCTCAGAATAGCTTCCTTGGGTGCAACTAAAAGATTTTTCTTTTGTGCAAGGATCTGTAGGATGAAGTCTGTACATTGTGTACTCTTTTATTTAAAATAAAATACATGTTGCTACACTAGTCTGATATCTCAGCAATGATTGTTGTCATGTCCAGGACAGGAGTTGACATATATCCAGAGGGTGATACAACCTGTCTGATGTGTCCCCGGATAGGCCAAGCCATGCCACTGGCCTCCTGGATGTGTCACTGGTTGTAAAGGGAATTGAGGGTGCCAGATGGGAGGACCAGTTTGTGTTTTATGTGGCTGATGATTGGTGAGATGAATTTCCTTTCCAGGAGGGGCTCTTGGCTTACAGTGAAAGGCAGGATCTCTGCACAGGAATAACTCTGTCAAAGCAGGTTTGTGTTTTTGCATCAAACTGCTCTTTTTTCCCTCTCAGGGCATTTTCATATTTCTAGAAGTATGGGCCATTAAAAGAAAGGGATTGTCCCCTTGGCAGATAGATTTTGGAGTCCATTTGCACCATAATCACTGAAAGGTTGTCCTCTTCCTCCTGACTTCTCATCATGCCATGGAAGGTTCCTGTTGCATTCCTTTTCTTAATTTGCAGTCCATAAGGTGATTAAAACCAGGAAAGTAACCTGACCTCTGCTCCTAAGGGGGGGGGAAAGACCATGAGAATAAACAGGAAACACCCCCAGTTAAAGGTTTGAGTTCCTCTCACATTTAGCAGCTCACACCGATGCTTTAGCTGCTCAAAGACTGTTCCTACCTTTTGTCTCATATCCTTTCTTTTTTCACTGCTATATAAAGACCTCACATAACAGTTACTAGTGCTTAGCCTCACTGGCTGAGGCAGATATTGTAAGATAACTGGTGTAGTTTGTAGGGGTCAATTCAAAGTTCTATTGCATTTTTAAAATTTTCATTATACTAGAGTTTCTTATCACTCTAGGGAATGCACATCTAAGATGTATAAATTGATGAGACTAACATCTGCTTCTTGTGGTTTGTTCTGTTTTGCATCCTCTTCTGAAGTGATAGAATTAAATATTTTTAGTTGGGTTTTCTGATTTTGGTCTTTTTCTTTTAAATGTAGATGAAATATAAGACAGTGAAGAACTGCAGCTTGTGCTCAGGGAGAGGTGACAATGGTGTCAGTCTTTAATCCCTGTCGGAGTTTGTTTAGCCCTGAGAAAATCTGTAGTCACACTTTACTTCTGCTGTATAAAGCAGCAGCACCAGGGAGGACCAGGACAAAAAAAATAAAAAAAAAAAAAACAGAAGTCCTAAACCTGCCCAGGTGCATGTACCTTTTTGGTACAACAGTGGTTGGATGCGTGCTTTAAGTTTGTATCAATTTAAGCAAATCCAGATAAACAAGCCTGTCTTCAAATATTCAGGGATTCCTGGGGAAATTTTTGGACACCAACCCCAAATCAGCTGCTGGCTGCTGGAACTGTGCTGCTGCTCAGGACAGAAGCTGGAGCTATTTGGATACCTCTCTTGGAGACATCTTTGAATAGCAGGACTGTATGAACTGCATGTGGAGAGGATGGGAGCTAAATCACAGGATCTCTCTGGGATGCAATGACCAGGAGAAGGTCTGAGAACACCTGAGGTAGGAACCAACACCTTTGTGGGACCAGCTCTGAGATCTGCACATCTCTGTGTGAGCAGAGCTCATCCTTCAGAACAGGGTGGCTTCATGAAAACTGCCTGCTGGGGAAGGCTACCTGTCTGATTTAATGTGTGACCTGTAACATGGGATGGTTTCTGTTTGATTTACTGGTGTGAAACAAACCCTAATGAAACACAGAGTAGCAAAGGGAAACGTCTCTAAGTTCCCTTGATTTTTCTCCTGATTGGACAGTGGCATCTCCGTATCTTTATATATGGATTGTTCTTGTGGATTGTTCAGTCCCAGGCACTGCACCTACATGGATGACATTACTCAGCTCATTCTAGTGTTGCTAGAATAAAGGCCTTAAGTCACCACCACTTTTCTTAAAATGCTTAAGGATTACCAGGGAAATAGCAAAAGTGAGGCAAAACACCGTACTGAAGTCTGCTGGAAGGAAAGAAGACTTATTCAACTTGGAGATGAATTTGCATTTTTTCCTCAGGGATACTTGAAGCTGAGCACATGCTTTCAAGCAGCCGCTGCTTTGGAAGCTGATATGTTCAATTTAGGATGTAGGTAAAAGTGTTTTCCTGTAAAGAGAATAATTATATGCTCCCAAACACACAGAAGCATCAGAATTCACAGCATGCTCTTTACAAGGGTAATAAAGTTTTATGTGCATACACAGAAGAAACAGTTTGCAGCAAAATACTTAATGCACCCAATTATCCCCCAAAACAAATGGATGAGAAAGAAATTAGCGAAATTTGGCTCATGCTTAATTATTTAACATTTGAATCTTTCTTTTCTTAGCAACAAATTCCCATTTCTTCCACTCTTTCTTGGTACTTTACTTTGTCTGGACTCTTGTAACTGCACTTCAAGTAGTTAGGAGGCTGCCCAATGTCAGCGTGAGGAATAAGGGAAAGGCTTGACATCAATTACAACATTACACACAACATAAAATTTAATGGCTTGAATCAGCCTTTCATTGCTATTTAAAGCAACCATGTATGGTTTTGCTAAGATCCTAAAAATTAACCAGCTTCTAAAGATCTAAATTATTCAACATCATGGGATCTTATGCTGAGGTTTTTAAAAAGTTATTTCAGTTCTGTGGTATAACTGGGGGGAAAGTTTGACAGGTAAGTAGATTTTTTAAGTAGAGAAGAAATTAATCTCCTTCTCAAAGGAGAACTCTGTGGGGTAAATTAAAAGAAATGCACTCCATCAGATTCTCCACTGGCTTGCAGTCTTTGCAATTCCTTGGAGAGGAGACAAGCTGAAGCAGCGAGCCTGCTGGTCTCAGACCTGGGGAGGAATTTGGCCTATAGATTGTTATGCATAGTCTTAAATAATCAGGAATCACAGTGAGGACTTTCAGTGGCTCAGTGATAAAGTGCTGGTTTTCCACCTTTGTGGCCAGAGTCAGGATTTACGTGGTGGACTCAGCTTTGTCTCTCAGCACCATGCAGCCATCTCATAAAACACTGGTTTCTGCTCAGGGAAAAGGACCTGGCTCCCACTCACCTCCAGTAAGGGTGGTCTGCAGGTCAGAGCTGAGGTCATCCCCAGGGCGGCACAGGGAAGCCTGCTTCTCCTGCAGCTGCAAGTTCTGGACTGTGCATAAATAAAAGGCTCAGTTCCTAATTTTTAAACTAAATAATCAGATAAAACTTGATTTAAAAAAAAAAACTGTTCTAAAGGAAAAAAAAAAGAAGTCCTCAGGAGATCTGCAGATATATTTTTAGTCAGTGGTCTGTGGTATAATTAAGAAGCCACTTTGGTGACAAGTGAGATGGTTGCATACAGACCTTGACTATCCCACCTTTAATAATGAGAGGAAAAGATAACCTTTACATTAGGAATGTTTCACTGATTTTATTTACAGCCCATAAAATTTTACTTCTCTGAGCTGCTGTCTGCCAGGAGCAGCTTTAGTTTGGACTGGATGGACAAGGCAGTTTAGTGAGTTTTATTTCACACTGTATGAACACTAGTGTTGTTTTTTTGGAAATATTTTTTTCCCAGCTGAAGTATAACTGTACCCATGACCTAGGTCACAAACATTTCCTGAAGGGGTTGTGAAATTTTCCACAGATTCCAATGTTTTCATTGTTGATATTTCCACCATTCAAAATGTACCTGGTTTTAATATAGCATTTTGCTTTATCAACACTGGGAATCACAGGTAACTTTTATTGACTATATGGAAAGAAATAGCCATGGGGTTTAGTTTACATGTCTCAGAATGTCTTGGAGAACCTTGGAAAGACCGTGCAAAGGCCAGGCATAACTGCAGGAATTTGACAAGCAGCTTTTATCCAGTAAAAATCTGGCATCTTCCATCCTCCCACCCCAGTCCAAAGAGAGAAGCCAATCCCCCTTTGCCAAAGGAGACAAGAAGGACAGATATTCCCCAAAAGAGTCAGCAAAGCCTCTTGTGGCACTCGGGGACACCGGTGAGGGATAATTGAAATTCCATTAGATCTCAGGCCAATACACACATAGATATATATTTTTGCAAAGCACTTGAAATATAGTCTAATTCCTCATCCAAAGATCCCCACAAAGGGAAGGCTGGAGTCATCTTTAATGTACGTGTTGTGGTTTGATGGGCAATGTGAAAATCAACACCAAAAACCAGAAAGTGATCCTGAACCTTGAGGAAGGAAAACGACCCAGATTAGAAATCTAGCCACAATGTCATCTGGAAATTACCAGATGGTTTTCACCTGATACATGTCTGGAATTTAATAAAAATTAATGTGAAATGAACTATTTTTATGTTGTACATTATCTAAGAATTAATTTTCATAAAACAAAATCATTTCATCATCTCTATGGTTTAAAGATCCCCAAATCTCTAGTTTAATGGACAAAAATAAATAAATAAATAAACCATTATCTAGTGTTGGACCTCAAGGTTTTCAACTGCATCTGATAAACTTTGAACAGCCAACAATGATTCAGCCACATACAACATGAAAACCCTAATTAATGCCATTTCTACATAAAAAGCAAAAGGCTGTGTTTCCCATCATAAAAGGTTATGGTGTTTACACAAACCTGCAGCTAACCTCATAAAAATATGTTGATTTCCCAGTGGGGTCCTCGGAGGACACTTGGTTGTGTTAAATGACACACTGACTTCCAGCACCAAAATAACCCTGGTTTCCTTTTGGAAACTGGATGCATAATGCTGCTTTTATCAAGTGTGCCTTTTGATGAGTTCATGCTGAATTCCTTATTGTGAGACCTGCCTCTTAAGAACTTCACCTCCAGTGGTCTTTTTATGAAAACAGAAAAAATTTCTGGGAGTAAATAAAAAAATTGAGAATTTCTCTTATTTTACTCTGGGTTTTCTTTGGTGGTAGAGTTTTATTTCTCTTTTTAAAGGAATGACCTACATGTTATTAAATAGCTACAGTAAATAAACTGATTTTTAGAACAGCTAAAGTTAAAAGAAAAGAAAAAAGAAAAGAAAAGAAAAGAAAAGAAAAGAAAAGAAAAGAAAAGAAAAGAAAAGAAAAGAAAAGAAAAGAAAAGAAAAGAAAAGAAAAGAAATTGATATGAAATTTTGAAGAGGAGAAAAGAGAAGAGAAGAGAAGAGAAGAGAAGAGAAGAGAAGAGAAGAGAAGAGAAGAGAAGAGAAGAGAAGAGAAGAGAAGAGAAGAGAAGAGAAGAGAAGAGAAGAGAAGAGAAGAGAAGAGAAAGGAGCAAAAAAGAATAGGGAAATAAGATCAAGGGTAAATCTCTCCTTCTGACTTTAATTAATTTTAAATTAGGCATATACTGAGAATTTCCATTTGTAAAATTTTTTGCACCAGGCAATTAACTAGAATTTTCTCCAAAAATAACAGACTTGCCATATTTTCAGAGGCATGTCAAAGGATTGTTATACAATAGTTAACATCAAAAGTTTAATTTTTCCATAGGGTGAGTAAAACAGAATGATGTGAAAAAAAATAATAAAAATATGACCAAATTCTCTGTTGTGGCTTAAAATGTTATATAATATTTAAAGTCTTATAAAATCTGAAGTCCTTTGGTAAAAATTCATTGTTTTAAAAGAAAAAGAACAATAAAAAAGAAACAATTGTTTTCTTTTGTTTCTTGAGTCTTATGAAATTAAACAAACTGAACAAATTAAATTTTTTCTAGACAGTTACACCAACTGCAATTAGGTTTTATTCCAGAAGAATTTGCTGCCCTCCCGTTCGCCCCACCATTATTTCTTTAAAAGCATTTAATATTACTGTCTAAATTATAACAGGAAAAGTCCTTCTCTTTCCAGCTAACAGGAGCTGGGGAGTACTTTCTAGGGAGTAAGATCTAGTCAGGCAAGATCAGAGTTTGAAAGATCAAACAAATTGAAAATAAAGATGAATCATGTCACATCACAGGTCTTAAAATTAAAACAACTCATTGCAAAGAGAGCAGAGCAGCTAGTTTTAAATTACAGAGAATTTTTTTATTGAAGAGTGGAAAGATAAAATATGTTTGTTGAGAAGTCCTCATCTTTAAATATTAAAGGCTTTTAATGTGTGCTTTTCTTTCCCCTCTTGTTCAATTAAAATTATGTTAATACAACAGTAGATTCAAGATTTAAACCCACAAGAATCAGGAAATTCAGAATTAAGGCTCTTTTGGTAACCCCAGTTCTGTTCCCATTGTGCATATTATTTTTTATGATTGGGTCTTTCATTACATGATCACATAACACTGTGGCAGCGTGACATGCAAAGAGTGGTATTGAATAAGTGTGGTTTGTTATGGAGGTTAAAGAAATGTCAATGTCACTAAGTAGTCTTGCAAAAATGTAACAACTGCAGTTTAGATAAAATTATTGCTTTGTTATTAAAAAAACAATCACTTTGAGTATACTGTTGTACACAGACACCTTCTTTTTAATAATGGTATGTGCAAATGCAAAAAAACAATTTTTTTTCTTTATCCAGAGACTGTTCTCAAACACTATTGGAGAACAAGACCTGTGTAGTTGGATAAAAGGAACTTTCTTTTTCTATCTTTGGAAATGGGGCGGGAGTTATATCAAGCCCTGTGAAGACACTGGGCAAATGGTCTGGAAGATGAACCATTTTTTAATTGCAGAAATAGGTTTGAGAAATTATTTTCTACAAAAACACAGATGCTTAAAAATATTACCTGAAACTATTTGATAGACAGGAGTAAGGTGTGAGTCTTGTCAGCTCTTGAGTTTGGGGGAAGTTTTCAGGAGTACTCTCCTCATTTCTTGGAACAACCTTTGACCTGATGACATAAAACTTCATTACAGACAAAGATCTGAGACTTCCCTCACTCCAGCTCGTATTCATGGACAGTAGCATGCCAGTTTCTGTTTGGACATTATCCCATAGATGGACAAGTTCTGTAGATCTCAGGTGCACATGCCATCTTCAGACACCCAAAATAGGTAAAGGTGAATCCATAGCGCCAAAATCTCTCCAAGACCTCAAGTAGGAAATCTTACTCATATTTCTCTTTCATTTAAAGGCAAGCACAGTATATCAAGAAACAAATGAAGATCTAAATATGTTCTTGTCATTTGGACAGAACTGCACCATTGATGGAGAGGCTTTTAAAGATGGGCTAGTAGATCCCATGTGGGTATTAAGAGGAAAATTCTCCTCCTGTGCCTGTGTCTATGGAATGGTGCATATGCTAGAATCAAAAGCACCAGAATACTTTCAGGAGGATGACTTGGGAGATAGAAGACATCTCAGATGTCATGTCCTCATAGGGCATGTGCTACAGCCAATGGCAGAGGTGGTTGAAATGTTTCAAAACTGACATTTATTGAGAGCAGCCCTGGAGAGAAGGACTTGGGGGTTACTGGTGGAGTTAAAACTGAATTTGAACCAGCACTTTGTGGTCACAGCCCAGAAAGCCAGCGGTGCTCTGTGGTGCATCAAAAGAACTGTGACCTTGGGAGGGTCATTCTGCATGCTGAGAGAGGGTTCTGCCCCTTAGTTCTGCTCTCATTGGACCTTGCCAGAATTTCTACATCCAGCCCTGAGGTCTCCAGGATAACAAAGACATAGAGCTATTCAAATGGTTCCAGGGGAGGCCGTGAAGATGACTGGGGGCTGGAACATCTGTCCTATGCTGACAGGCTGAGAGAACTGGGGTTGTCCAGCCTGGAGAAGAGTGACTTCTGGGGAGAGCTTAGAACACCTCCCAGTAAAGAAAATGGGATGGGAACATTTACAAGGCCATGGAGTGATAGGAAAAGGAGGAATGGCTTTAAACTGACAGAGAGCATGTTAGATTAGATGTTAGGAAGTATAAAAAAAATAAAATAAAAAATCTGTTTGCTGATTAGCAAGCTGAGCCAGCTCATTAAGTGGGAAGGTGAGGGAAGGAGCTGGAGTGCTGGCATGGGATATACAGCAGGTAGGGAGACTATTTTTTAATTATTATTTTATCAGCTGTTCTAGGATTTCTAGAATTTGTTTTAATAATGTCCCTAGGGTTCATGTTCATAGCATAATAATCAGATCTTTCTAATACTATTCTCCCTCCTGTTACTTTTAATACTGATTTGCCAAACCAGATACTCAGGACTCTTTGGGATATTTATACTCAGTGGCAAAAGTAAATAGGAAAGTGGGAGAATCTTCTTTCTTCTGATGCAGAAATGGGGACAGTTGATGCAGGGTAACTTTAACGTGTCTCTGGTTTAATAAGAAATGTACAGGCCTTCAGACTGCAAAAAGCCTTTGAACAGAGTCCAGGTGAGTCAGACAGAGATTTTTGAGGCCATACTGCCCTTTCCTCCTGCAGAACAATAATGAAAAGCCTGAGGTAAATCCATCTTAGGGGAAATGTCCTGTAAGTTTAAAAATAAAATGGGGGAACAAAACAACAAAAGGATTTGTTAATAGTCTCTACTCTCCATCCTGTCTGGCAGCCCCCTTTATGGTCAGCCTTATGGTCCTGTCAGTCAGGAAACAGGAGTTAAAGTTCTGTCAATCACAGCTAGGAAATAAATGCTGTCCCATCCCGTGAGCCTTTTCTTCTGCAATGTGTCTGCATAGTCATCAAAGCCATTTCCAGCTGTTTTTGTCTTTTCCTGCATGCTGAATGTGGCTGATGAATATCCAGTCCACTGTCAGAGAGAGGCTGGCTGATAAATCATAGTGTTTAGGGCTGCTGATGGAGGGGATGAGAGAAGTGTACAACAGGATTACACATGGTCATCCTGTTTGTTAGTGTCCTCTCGGCTCCCATCCTGTGTCCTGGCCAGAGCCCCTCTGGGAGGGTCACCCGGAGGACTCCAGCCCCTTCTCCTGCTTTGAAGTTCCCCCCGGGGAGGAAGTGGGTGGGCAGGGATTTGTGCATTACAAGATTGAAGGCTGTTAAACTCTTGTCTTCGTGGAAAGTGAAGCCATATCTCATGTTAGGGGGATGTTGGGGGTGATGGAGAAGCGGGCACAATATCAGACCAAAACCCAGATGAAGAAAAGGAGATCTACTTGTGCTTCTGTGTATTTCTAGGGCTGACTCTCTGGAAGTTGACATTTTTTGGTAAGTGTAAGCTAAATGTATTCCCCTACATTTAGCGACTAAATGGGATCACTTTTTAGAAAAGAACATGTCACCTCCAAGAATATTCCCCTGCCACCCAAGAGATCCTTTCTTCCCAGAAGTGTCAACTGGCTTCTTGAAGTTTGAGGCTCCCTCTTTTCTTTTTCCCTGCCTCATTTCTGAATGTCTTTCTTTCCCCCACCCCACCTTTTTTTTGGGGGGGGGGGGGGGGGGGGGGGGGGAATGTTTGTGTTTGTTAGGGTGTTTTTGTTTTGTTTTGTTTGTTTTCTACTTCATTCAGGTTTGTGTGAGTTATGGGGACTAATTACTGACAGGGCTCAGATCTTTCTAATTAAGTCAACTACAGACTGTGGAGCAGATTTCTGATTTTTTCTTAAATCTAGAGATGAAATGGGAGTCTCAACTCTTGAAGAAACACAATGATTTCTTCTGGGAGTAAATTATAGAACTTCATGGAAAGAGACCAGAGTGTCTTCCTCTTTGTATTGCTTAGTAGGCATTTGTCTTTCCCAGTCTCATGGAACAGGTAAAGCAGTGGAGAAGAGAATGCTGCTGACACCTTTTGTCTTTGCAGTGCTGTAGGGTGAACCAATTCCTATTAACAAAAGGTGTCAATCTTCTTTCAGTGGTGTTGGCTGTGAGTAGAGAACAGCCTGTATTCTTTTGTGATTTTTCAGTTTTGGGGTCTCTTTGGTGCCATAGTATTGTGAAGACAACAGGATTTTATTCAAGATGACTGCAGACATTTTGTCCTGTGGTCTCCTTTTCTTACGTAAATAGTTTTTGATTCCCCAGCCGTCCTCAGTCCTACAGCTCAAAGTCTCATGCTTATCTTAGAGTATCAGGAAAGACATACAAGCCATGTACTAAATGTGTGAAATCTGTCTTGTTTCCCCAAAAGGCCATTTCAGTGCTTACTGCTCACCATCAGACAAGTAAAGGGAAAGGACATGTGTGTGTGAGAACAGCTACATTGGGTCAGACTGAAGGTCCCTTGGCCCAGTGTCCTGGCTCTGACAAGCACTAAAGGAGGCGTCCAAAGCCAGCAAAGGTCACACAGCGATATTTCTGAGTTTTCTCTCCTCCCACCCAACCTCCAGCAAACTGGGATTTCCTGAGCATGAGGTAACATCTTGGTGGACCCTAATTTTAATCTGAGTACAGTGCTTTTTTTAAATTACTGGTTTCATTTGTTCTGGTGTAGCCTGTGAGCAGCCTAGGCTAGCACAGAAGGTGTGTTAGGTATTACATAAATGTGGGACAGAAGGCCCCTCTGCCCCAGCAGGACAATGCTGATGGTGAATTTATAGTGCTGGTATGTAAAACACATTCAACAATTCTAACTGGAGTAGGGTGAGGCAGCTTTGATGTATTATTAGTCTTCAACAGCATCAGCACATCAGATGCACACATATTTTCCATTTTCCTATAGATACCGTTGCAGACTTCAACAGAAGTACCTCAAGGATGCTTCTTGCCAAGGAAGAGCATTGCAAAGTTATGGTAGAATCTTTTAGGAAAAGTCCTCTCATATCATTGTATCCACCACCAAACCATGTCCTTCAGCACCACATCTACATGGCTTTATATCCCTACAGGAATGGTGATCCAACCACTTCCTCGGGCAGTCTGTTCCATGGCTTCAAAAGCCTATCCATGAAGAACATTTTCTAAATATTTAGAAAATGTTCACTAATCTGGTGAAACTTGAGGCCATTTCTTCTTGTCCTGTCACTTGTTACCCTGGACGAGAGATCAGCCTCTACCTGTCTACAGCCTCCTTTCAGGGGCTTGCAGAGCGTCACAAGGTCTCCTCTCAGCCTCCTTTTCTCCAGTCTAAACATCCCCAGCTCCCTTAGCTTCTTCTTGAAAAACTTGTTCTCCAGACCCTTCACCAGCTTTCAACTTTCACCTTTTTGTTTTTATTTTTAAACACTTTTTATTAATTTCCTTGATTCAGTGGCTTACAAAAAATTATTCTTGACCACGAAGGAAAAGTATAAGATGCTTCTTTGCCAATGGACAATGTGGATGATCAGGCTCAATGCCAAGGAAGACTGCCTTTTTGTATTCATAAGAAATGTGAGGAGGAAAGTAGGCAAAAAATAGGGAAAGACATGAAGATAGAGGAAAGGAATTTAAGGAAGGAGACAAACAAAAAAAGAAAGAAATTGGCATGGTTAAAGTGATGTACTGGGAAAATAATTTTCCTAGGTACATTCTAAGCTGATATGAATGGAAATGATGCTGTTGTCCAGGAAAGAAATCACTGCAGTTTTTATACTGAAAAAATGTTCCAGCTCAAGTTTTATCCAGTCATTTTCTTGTGAGAAATAGTGAAGAGTAACCAGTCACTAAACACCAGTGACCTATTGTAAATTCCTGGGATCAGCACACAGCCATGATGAGTGTCAGGCAATAATTTCAGAGCTGCAGAACAGCAATTCCTAAAGTGCTGAGTGTGAAAGTGCTTGAGAAAAATTAAGTTCCTACTCACAACTTTCAGATTTTTTCCTGTACTGTCCTATAAATGCATCCAGGTAGAGTATCCACATTTTCTCAGTCTGCTAGAGTCTTCACATGCTGCTTTTTTATTATAAAATAGTTTCATTTTTGATTGCATGGTCATAAGTTTTTTAAAAAAGATCCCAAGTTAATTGTGTAAAAAAAAATAGCCTTTATGAAAGATAATAGTGCACTGTCTAGAATTAATCTTATTTGTCTTTTAGCATCAGCTTTGGTACTAGATAATTGTTTTTTTAATTTTTCAGTGATTTTAATGAACAAGGTACAACTGAAAAATAAGCACTAGTGTACCAAACCTGCCAATTCCCTTCCATTCCCATCTCTCTCATAATTTGTTCTTTCACTCTAGTTCCAATAGCCACTCTCTCTGGTAGCAGAAATACTGTAACATTGATGTCTGTCGGCTTCTCTTTCTTTCTGCTCTCCCCTACAAGTACACAGCTCACTGCTCTTCTCCAAATGGCAAAAACTCTGAGGAGCAGCCCCTTGCTTAACATGTCAAAATGTGAGCTCTGGCTGGCGACTGCTTTGGTTTTGTTCCCTTGAGACCTGACAGTGCCAGAAATCAAAGCATAATTTTGCAGATGTTGAGATCCTGCAAGCTCCCTAGGTTGCAGATCTAAGCCAGAAAGCCAGCTGGCACAGTGCACTTATGCTAAGAGTGTAAAAGTATACATTTTTAGTTTTTAACCAACAATGACCAACCGCTGGTAACTTCAACAGAGTGGAGAATTACTAACTTTATTTTTGGAGAGTAAGTGGCTCTGTGCATTCCCCTGAGCTCTTCTTCTGTTCTGGTGCTGCTGTTTTAAAAATGCTTTTGCTAAGTATACAAGTTTTTTTGGTGCCTTTCCAGCATATCTGCTGCTCTTTAAAGGGATACCACACTCTGACAGCACCTTCACAAAATTTAAGAGTTATTTCAAGCCAAAATTAACCTTATTGATTTCAAAGTGTTTTACCTTTCTTCTAAAGAAAGTGCTTGCAAGGGGGAAAAACGCCCACAACCTCCTCCTGTACCCCCACCAACCCATACATGAAGATCAGAAGATGATGGGACAGCTCATCTGCAGAGAGCTACTGGATAGTCAGATTGCTTCTGGGAGCTTAGACAGACATGTCATTATTTTATGTTGTGCACTATGGGAAACCCAGGATTTGATAAACTGACTTCAGACTGAGGTGACAGAATTCACCCCTGGACAAACAGCAGGCTAAGTCAGGATCTCCCTGATGCTGTACCAGCAATGCAGCAGGCACTCATGTTTGGTTCTCCAGTGTTCAGGCTTGTACTCTGACTGCAACCTTTCTCTGAGCTATTATTTTTCCCGGTTTTCATCAAAATTCCAGGACCTGGGGAACTTTTCCTAAAGCAAATTGCACCCAAACCTCCAGGTTCTCATGCACAGTTCAAATTTCAATGAAGTGGTATTTTCCAATGAAAAAAAAAGTTTAATTGAAAAATTCCTGACAAGCTCTAATCCTATTAACTTCACTGTGGTTGCACGTATGCTAATGAGAGCCGTGTGTGTGAGACTGTTGCTAAATTTGCAAAACACAATACCCAGGACATGCGTATTATATCTGGTTTGACACAGGAACATATGGTTTATATTCTGTATTCTAAAACAATATTATGAACATTTTATAAGGTTGCAAAAGTGAGTATTGTAAATTCAAGAAATGCAAAAGTTATTGAGGCATGCACTTTGGACTCTCCCTCTCTCCAGTGTAATTGACCATATACACCTTCCACTTCCTCTTCTCTCCCTGCTTGTCCCTCTCACATTCCTCCTCTCTCTCCTCAGTGACTTTCCTCACTGGATAACCTTCCTTATTAGCAAAAAGCTAAAAGTGTCTTGAAAGTGTCATGTGTCTTACACGTGACTCTAACATGGCACTAGATGACATTGTGAGCTAGTTTTGTGTTTCCTTCTCTTACCTTCCTTCTGCCATGTCAGGTCAGAGTAAGTTCTGCAGGGAAAGGGATGCCTGCTCCATGGAGTGTGGGCAGTGATTACTGGGTAGGTGCATTGCTCGTAATTGCTCTTTGGACACTTTACAGAAAACACAGTCCAACAATAAATATTTTGCTAAATATATGTCATGCATCATTGCCTACAATTTATAAGGATTTATCTTTTTTGACAAAAAAATTGCTTGTATCTTGAAAATTATGTCAATTTTCCTAAAACAGTCACCCTTACCTTACAGGTAAATACTCTTTTGCTAGATTTGTTTTGATGCCCTCTTTGCCAGGCCAATGCAGAAGTCTCTGCTGATCTGAAATTCCACTGAAATCAGTGGAACTCTGTTTATGTTCAAGGATTTATACCAGCATTTTAACTTTGAGAGTGAAAGTAGACACTAAATTCCTCAAAAATCAGGACAGAGCTGACTGGGGATGATCTCAGCCCAAAGGGTGGGAGCATCTCACTGCTTCCAGAAAAGTTAGTGTTTAGTCAAAGATAAGCTTCTCTGGTCCATCCTTAATCAATAGAGAAAGGTGGCAGAGATTAATTCCCCTTCAGTGTTACTTGCCTTAGTTAACTATCTTTGGAGAAGATGAATTGTCTTTGGAAGGCATTTACTGTCTCTAATCAGAGATTTTAATGATGCTGTTTAGGCACCATGACTAATTTTGAGATGGTTAAGGTACTAGGAAATGATTCCCATGTTTTGTTTGATTTCTATGTGGCAACTGGGCTGCTACTAGCTCCTCTTGCTTTCATGGTGTCTGATCTTATGTTGTCATTTGCATGATGGAGAGAAATTGGCAGGAAGGGGACCACACTGTCCATGTCCTGAAGAAAAGAAGCTGATTTCAGCTGCATGTTCTGTGATGCACCACAGCAATTCTGCCACATATACATTAAGATCATGCTGACCTGAAAGGAAGTCCTGTTATTCAGCTTGACAAGCTGAAATATTTAGAATCCAGTTGACTTGATCCAAAGGAATGCATTTTGCTTACATTTTCCCTGTGGAAAATGGAAGCATTTTTGGAAAAAGTAGCATTTTCCCACAGAAAGCCATTTTTTTAACTAAAAAAAAAAGTTTAGATGGAAAGTTTCCAACCAGCTGTAATTATAGTGCATATATAAAAAGGGCCAAATTGATGCTGTAAGGGCATTCCTGACTGTATTCTATCCGTAACTTCTGAGTGCTAGTGTTTGTAACATCATAACTTTTGAAAGTTATGAATTTTTTGTGACATTGATAACTTTATAAAAATTCATGTAAATGTACTGATTTGTATTCTGTGTACATTGGCCTGTGCTAAAATAAGGGGCAAAACCACAGTACAGGCAATCACCCATCAGGTACTGGGCAAAGACCACCAACTCATGTTCATCTCTGAAGTTGTTGTTGGGTCTGAATCCTGAGGTGTTCAGTTTTATGTCACTAGCAAGTCAAAAGGAGATGTAAATGATGATTCTCAAAGTGTGAAAATGAATCTGGCCACTTTCAGATGAGCTGTGACCCAGTTTTCTTGGAAATAGGTACATTTTGGGGAGAATGGAGAGCTGTTGCTCTCCTCCCCACAACCCCCTCTGGAAGTAACAAGCTTATTGCATTTTACACCCAGGTGTTTGCCATAGAATCTGACACATAACCATGCCCTGGAAAACTATAAAACAATATAATTTATAGAAATAAACTGAGTGAGAATCATTATTTTTTATTGGTACCACTTAATGTGCAGAAAAAGCATACTTTCCAAAAATATGGAATAAACGTTCTGTTAGCCTTATTGGGTCCAAATGTTAGGGTTTAAATTATTTTACTATGCAAACTTTCTTTCATATCTTGGCAGTAGTGATTTCCATTTTTATTCCTTTGGTATCCATAATCTTATTAGAATCAAAAACATATGCTTTGAGATCATTGGACAGATCCCTTCTCCCACCCTACCCCCTTTCCCTCCATGTTAAAAAATGCACTGAATAGACTGACACTCCACTATTGAGAATAACAGGAATGGTACGGGAGAAAACGATGCAAACTACCAAGTCTGAATGGGAAAATTGTTTGAGAAGTGTGTTTTGGTCTTCATGCTTTTGATTTGGAAGTCATTAAAGGTGCAAAAGCCTCCAAGCCTCCCACTGGCTGCCATTTGGAGCCTCACTCCTCCTGCAACAGGAGGTGCTTGCACCAGGATCACAGATTTACAACATGAAAAAGAGTACAGGCAGATTTGAACTTTATAACACTTTTGGGGATGTAATACTTGCTTCAGCCCTTACATCTCGATGTCAGGCAATTGTATCTGTGGGGCTGAAATGTCAGCTCATTGCTATAGATTTATGAATATCCATTTTGTATTTTATTTTTTATTTTATTTTTATTTTTTTTTCTAATAGTAGAGAAAGGACAAAGTTCTTAACATGCAGCCCAGAAGTTTGATACAATATATTCCACCTGGTTGCCTTTTAGCCACGGCTTACTCAGCAGATGAAAAAATGTTGGTGGCCTTTGTTTAGATATTTTCATGATAGTAGACGGATATGTTTTCCAATTTGTCATTATGAAAACACATATATTTACATTAAATTTGCTGTCATGACAAGTTCTGACAATTATAGATAGAAGCCTAGAACAAAGTACTTGCTTTTCTCTTATGAAGCATCTACTGCATCCTCTTATTCATCTGTGGTGTATTCTACATGAAACAAGCTTTTATTCCTTCTGATGTCCAAAGCTGGAATAACAGTTGGAATTCTTGTCAGTAATGTGAGGGATACATAAATCAAACTGTTTGCAAGTATTCCAGAAGCTTCATGTAGCCCTAAGGCTGTACTTTAAAAATTCAAACTTTCTATGGTATGCAGAATCACTATAAATGCCCCCAAACCATCTTAATTCCCCACTGCCAGTGACATCATATAATGGCTCTTTGAACAGCAGTAGAAATATTTAATGTTAAGCATAGGCCAAACCCTGAATTTTTTAAGGGAGCTGACATTTACTGAATTGCAGCCCATCAACTAATGACACTTAGAAACATCACTGGGGATATGTGATCTGTTGCTATATTTTTAGCAAAGACAGTTTTTAATCACTGTTTTGGGAGCAGAACACAACTCAACCCGCAAGAGAAGACTTGCAACTTGTGCTTCTGTATTGACATTTTGACGCAATCTCCTTTTGAGACTTGCATTCTACTTTCAGCTGGATGAAGTGTCCTCACTAATTTCATAGAGGTTGTTTAATACTTCCTGGATGTAGAGGGCTTTGAGGACTTTAAGTAAATTCACTTAGCATGGCCACACTTAGAAATTGTCATTAAGTGGTGACAAGCTCTTGGTTCTTTTTCTGTTTGATATTTCTGTTTGGTATTATTCTGATATCTTTCAATATTGTGTGTTAATTGCCTTATGCGTTGTGATTCTGCTGCCTTAGGGAGCTAGGCAGGATTTAAACCTATTGCTTTAAATATGTCATTTAATTTCATAGTTTTGTTTGATCCAAATGTACTCTGCTTGCTCTACTACCAAGAATTGTGAGGTAGTATTATACCTTGACCTTTAGTATAAAATCCATTTGTGCAACACAATGCGCAACTCAATCCACTTCTGAAATAGTTTCAGCCTTTCACGATAAAGGAACTTTTAATCCAGAATAGCCACATCCGTTGTCAGAAGGTGAGTTGTACCAGCTCCATGGGCATTTAATCCAAGCACAGAAGGTGGTCAGAGTTGCCCCCAGTACCTTTTGCAGCTGATGTGGAAACAGCCACCTCTCAGCCTGTCTTCGTGTCACTCAGTGTCACACCTGCAGAGAGCACGTGCTTTCTCCATGTCAAAAGCCAGGCACCTTCAAAAAGTTGGATGTTTCCCCCTCTCTCTCACCACTGTGTCCGTAGCCTGGGATGACTGATTCCAGAACGTTATCCAATTTGTAGGCCATGCTGTTTATGTTATCTGCTGATTAAACTGAGGAAGAACAATTGTGGTTTGTTTGAACTTGTCATGAACTAAACCAGTTCGTCAAAGTGACGGTTGTGGCTGAACTATAAACTCAAGGGAAATTTATCAAAATGTGTATGTAAGACTCCAACCCTTGTATTTGGTGACCGAAATAAAAGGAATTCAATAGAAAAAAGGAAGAAGGACACTGATTTTAGGTAGGACTAACACTGCTCCTCTACAAGTAATTTTAATTCACCTGAACTGGAAGACAAATACAATTTCTTTCTGGTATTTTTTTCAAACGGTAATTGAACATACTTTCTGCATGATGGAGAAATGATTTAAGCTATAAATAGGAAACTTTTGAAGATAATTAAGAATGATTTTTTTCTCTTCCAGAAAACATCCATAGAAATAACAAAATTAAAACAAAAATATTTTGCTGAAAAAGAGCAACTTTTCCCAGAAGACAAGAGGAGTGTTTTTCATTAGTATGAACCATGGGAAATATTGCAGCTTCATCAGTGAAGGCCCAACATACGATTTCTATCAAAGACACATTTCATTTACCCTCAGCTTATTCAGCACTACTCTTATACAATGTTCCCTACCAGCTGTTGTTGCTGCTGTTTGCTGGTAATTGATTGCTTTGTTCCTGGCCTGAGAAATGGTGTTACTTAGCACTTAAGCTTCTAATGGGCTACCAGTTTCTTCCTTTACCAAATATTAATAGTGCCAAAAAATATGAAAAGTCCCTAACAAAACTTGGGATTCAAATAAAGTTTTGTGTTTTGTTGCCTAATTTCATCCTTCCCCACATGAATTATACTGCAGTGAGTATCCCTGACCCTCTAAAATAACACAAATTTGCTAAAGTATCTGCTTCCTTATGTATCAGCCACATGTTCTATTTTTATCTCAGTGGTGAATCCAAGAAGTCAAATTATCCATTACTAATGGTCATGTGGCTGTAGCAACTGAGATTCCAGAAAATATGGAGAAAATGCCTGAAAATATCTTTGGGAACATAAAAGAAAAGCACAAGTCTGCATGCTTTGCAGTTAGAGATTAGAATACATAATCTAGATTTTTAATTTTTTCTTGAAGCTCTTTACAGAGTAGCATCCATGGCAATTCTTGTTATGGATTTTCATTCTGGCACCACTTATGTCTATCTTGATACCATATTACACAGTCATGTCAATGAGGTTTTAATAGCGTTATGTGCCATGGTAAATGTGCACCAGCACATGTCAAGGCCATGAAAAAGGACAAACTCTTATTGATTTACTTTTTCGGTAGAATGTATATTATGAAATGGGCAGGGAATTGGTCTTTAGGATTCGTGGCTGAAACATACTATTAAAGTGATAAATTCGAACACAGAAGTGACCATAATAGATAATTGCAGGGTTGTTTCTTCTCAGAGGTTGTTTGGGTTTTTTGTAGTTGCTTTGAGTAAGGTGGAATGTGAATGTTTATACTTATTTCAAATTAAACAATACTTACATTTAATTCATGCTATATTTAAATGTAATTTATGTATCTGTTCTGTATGCGGCTGGCTGACAGTCTTATTGTCACCCTCATTCTCACAATGTCTTCCAGAAAATTCGGGAGTCCTGGAAAACCTCCATGCCATATGATCTCCCTAAAGGGTCAGAAATTTTTATTTACTGAGCTATGTTAATGCCTGGAGTTAATGAGTTCTTCATTAGCAAAATAAAAACACTCTATATAGAAAAGAAGAAGCCACAACTTCGCTTGAAGCTGATGGCATTCAGATTAGGTAAATGCCACACAGTGTAAAAAATGCTTTGGAATTTCCCTAATAACGGTTTCTATAATTAGATTATGCCTCAACATTCCTGTTAATGATGCAAAGGAAGCTAGATAGGCATTAAAAATTTGATAGCTTTTATTGCAGACAGGAGGGAAAAAAGCATTCATTAGTTCTAATAAGTGCAAGTACTGAGCAATTCTCTGGTAAGAGTGCAAGTCAGTTTATAGTTACAGGCGTAAGATCTGGACCTGAATGCGCAGAAAGAAAAGCCCCACATTTTTCTTCAGTGGTTCTAACCACAAGAATTTAATAAACATAATTTCCTCTTCATGTGTGTCCAAAGGCAAAGGTGAAGAAAATTTTTAAAATCTCAGCAAGACGAACTTGTAATGGATGTTATCCAGTCTTGTAACACTGCTTTTAAAATATAGACTACTCTGCAAAGGAAAGAATCAATCCACTCTCTGTTTTCAGATGCTGATCAGTGGGAGTTTTCTCTGATTAAAGAGTAAACATCATACCTATATATTGCTCTGAAGGGCATAAACTGTGGGTGTGATTTGGCTATTATCATTGTCCTGGGTCTGTTCATTGGGGCATCAGAATGACTCTCTGATCCCACATGCAGGATTCATCAGAAAGGCTTGGCGTCATGTAATACTAACATAAACAGTTTATAGTAAAGGAAATTGGGATATAAAATATCTGAAGAGGAGAATGTAGACACAATGTGTGTTTCAAAAGTGCATTTGGGATTTTGCTGAAAACCAAAAAAGGAAAGAATATTGCCTTAGAAATTTGTACAAATATCTTGACCATTTGTTTTTCTGTTCTATGCCAATCTGCTATTAACTTACACTGCAATTAGCATTTCTAAACCCTAAGCATTTGTACCATGACAATATACCTACAAAATGTTTAAATAAGGATTTTCAAAAGGCATAATGAAAAACATCCCGACCATGTTCTTCTGACTGTATTATTCTCCTTGAATTAGATTTTCAAGAAGATACATTTTCACCATCAGCTTTCCCTTAAGTACATTTTGCATCTAGGTGAAAGTGCATCATTTTTGTACCCATGCCAAAGTCCCCTCTGGGCTCCCATGGGATCCCTATTTTTTCCTAACTCTGCCCAGATCAGGCTTTCCTTAAGATCTCTGTATTCTGAACCAAATTTCTGTGTGTTTTTCATTTCAACACTGTAATAATAAAGGGGGAAAATACATGCTAGGGATGAAAATATTAATTTCATTCTTTTGGGAGACACCATCACTGAGTGAAATCCCTGTTTTAGAAGTTCACAGCCAAGTGAACACAAATTGCTGACTGTTGGATCCTGCATCAAAGCAGACAGGGACATAAACTTAGGGACACTCTTGAGAAAAATTTTCTTCAAAAGAGATTTCTAAGGAAAAATCACTGAAGCTGGAAATGAAAAAACAAACACCCCCCCCCCCCCCCCCAATCATAATAAACAGAAAATAGATTGTACAGAAAACACAAGAGAGTTTCTTCTAAGACTTTATAATTTCTGTGGCAATGTTGAATTTATGGTCTATGGAGTTTTATTGTATATGTTGCCCAGTCTTACCTTCTTGTCTCTTCTGCCTCAGGTACTGAATCCATCTTCCTTGGTGTTTCTAGTTTATAATTACTAAAATGGAATATTCAGCTTTGACCTAAACTCACAAGGAAGTGTTTTGGGGGTGTTTCGTCAAAACCACTTTTCTTTAGTTGTGAGTATAAAAAAATGTGCTCCTCACAGAGGCTATAGCAAAAAGATCTGTACTTTAAGCCTGACTTTTGTATGTCTCATTGAGTGTTCAAGTTCAAGTCAAGTTTCAAATAGATTGGTTCAGTAGCTTTAACGTTCTGAATACTTAACATTCATAAACATATCTTCAGCTAAAACAGCTTAAACAAATTCCATTTGGACAATTTCAGGACATTCCAGAGCCGCTTCTGGCCTCTGTGTTGGTGACAGACTAGTGTAATCCATCTGTGTGATGGCAAAATGTGACAGCCTTGGCCAGGGACCAGGGTCTCTTTATGCAAAGGCAAATACAGGTCCAAGAGGGAAAGATGTACTGTTGCAAGCTCCCAGCTAAACATATACCATTATGAATATTTATGATTACTGTGTGATTCTTGTAATAATAAAGACACACAGAGACGTAAAGATAGATAAATAAATCCCCAAATAACACATTTTTCTCTCTGCAAAATAAGCCTTCCCCAGCAATTTTCTATTTTATCTTTTTTCATCTTATCCCTGACCCATGCTCTTTGCTTGCATAAACACAAAACAGGGAAGTTAAATGTACACAGAAGTCTATTCTCAAGAACACACTTAACACCAGAAAAATACTCAAATTAAAAGCAAACCTCCAAAATTAATTTGAAATAGACTTTGTCTGTTTTACTTTGTACAGCATGTTTTCAGAGGGATTGAACAGATCTTTAAGTAAAGAACATTTGGTGTTCTAAGCCGATGAATATCAAGGTTCATTGCTTTGCCCTCAGATGGCCATGTACTGAGTGCAGAGGTAAGTGAAACCTATGCACTTCATCCCTCAAGAGAGTAACACAGAAATTAAGGGGCCTGAAAGGTAAAGATACATTACCTGTTCATGTGTAAATCCAGTGGAGTTGAACCTTCCTTATGGAGGAATAGGAAAAGTGAAAATTATTAGAGATTATTTTATCAGTTCTTTTAGCTCTGAAAAACTCACACTGTGCAACTCACCATCTATTTCTCTCTTAAGAGGATGGAAAGATCATCCTCCTAATTTATCTCTGGTTCTTTGTTCATTCAGGCTTCTAGCATGCAGGGCCCAGGGAAAAAAACAAAACAAAACAGAAAACCCCCCAAAAAGGTTAAAATTTGTGGGTGTAGGTTTCCTGCAATGCTTTATTTTTATTTTTTTAATAATGAGGAGCCCTTTATATCCTGTGTTAACTTTTTAGGACTCTGCCTTTCCAATTGAATTATATTGAGACTACAGCATCCTTCCTGTCATTCAAGCAAAATCCTCCACAGAACTCCCAATGACTTTATTTATGTCTTAATAAGATGGCTATGATATCTATTCTTAACTATGGCTGCGCTCTCCAGACAGGAATTCCTGTGTGTAATGACTGCAGATTTGGGGTGATTTTGGAATACACAGAACAGATATGGTGTGGTTCTTGGGATGCTATTTTCAGAGCAAGGAGCTGATCCCAATGATTCTCATAAGTCCCTTCCAAGTCAGCATATTCTATGTGCCATGAATATCATCTAAGGTTTGGATTTCATATGTATAATTTTGGAAAGGTCTGACCAAGATAACTAGATCCATGGATGGATCTAGATCCATGGATAGATTATAGATAACTAGATAGATAGATAGATAGATAGATAGATAGACAGACAGATAACTAGATCCATGGACTAGATCCTCATTCATGACAGCAAGTCTTTATGTAAAATTCTTGCCTCTTTTTGCCCTTCAGAAAACATCTGTCAAATCTTTACAGATTGATGCAAAAATAATATTTAAAAATAAATCACTGGGTAAAAATATGGTGTTTTATTGAGGATCTCAGGGCTTTTGTAACACTGAAGAAATGGTTTCTCCCAAATATTATGGTATAACTAAGCAAAATTTTGATTAATACATCTTTTATGACCCAGAATTAAATGATACTGCTTTTAAAGTTTAAGTTTTCTTATTTTTCAAATCTGACTACATCTTCTTCCTATGAAATTTCATCAACAAGATGCAGAGTGCCTCCATTCTTAAACCTTTAATAAATGATTGAATGAGAGGGTTGTGGCTTGCATTTCAGTAAGGCTGAAAAGTTAACATGAGTTAGACAACTTCCTGAAAGAGCTCTCCTAACCTGGTCTAACCAGCAGGTCTCCATCCTGTCTTCATGCAAGTCTTTTCCTAGGAGATGTGTTGAGTTCAGTCCAACAGGTTTCTATCTTTTCATCACAGGATCAGAGCCTGGTCCTGATACCTTTTTCAAAGCAATCTTGTGGTGTTGACATATTCAAGACCACCCCAGAAACTGTCTGATACCATGCAGTTTTCTGTGGTTATTCTACATCCACTGATTAAGCTACCTCTGACCTGTTTATGAAGTCACCTCCAAAGAGAACCTTATCTCAAGAAACTGAAAAGATGCTTAAAAACAGCTTGCCTCCATTGGCAATAACTTAGTCTACACTGAAGAAAGATTAAGATTGTCATGGTCCTGAAAATTGTTATGACCATGATAACATAGAGGTTTCATGGTTTTTTGCATCCTAGGAAGATGTTGATTTGCAACTGAGATGAATCTCTCAGAGTTCATAATAGCTAACATGTCTTCCTTCCTTTTTTAATAACCAGTAAAATTTTAATATTTGTTTCTTGAGGTTTTCTAGAACAAGATAATCCATATCTGTCAGGGCTATTTTGGGATGAACTGATATCTTGCTTTTCCTTCAGGGACTGGAATAGATGATGTCTTGAGATCCCCACTGTCCTGATTTCTGTGACTTCAATACAAAGTCATCTTGAAGACTTTTTAGTAACACTGATTTCTTGTTATGCCTTGAAAAAAAAATTATTAAGATGTTATAGGGACTAAGGGAAGAGGTGCAGTTAGGAAGAGCTAAGTAGATAGATTCCCAAATTCTTGCAGATGTCAGCCAGCTATGTTATAGGTGATCATCTTTCCTTTGTAACTCTCTTATGTCTCATTCATGTGACATGGAAACAATTACAAGAAAATGCAGATGTAGATTCCAGTAATCTCTTTGGAATAGATAAGTAGACTTTGAAATAATTTACAAATGATGCACAAAATCTGTGAGCCATCTGCTCACTGTTGGGGAAAAAAAACACATTTCTCCCAACAGGCTTTTTATATACAGAACTGCTCTTTTCACACAGCAAGGAGGAAAACAATAGATATCCAGCAGTCTGGAATGCGACTCACTCACATGCGCTCGGAGAGCTGCATTGTGATCAGCTTTTGTGAAAGTAATTAGGGCAAGAGCTGCGTGTATATTAAGAAACTGCTTTTTCCTCAGCCACATGTGCAGCCTGGGCAAGGACCACTCACAGCAAGAACTGCCTGTGCTATCTGTTCTCCACACTGTAAATGAATTGAGGTGAATGTTAAATGGAAGAAGGCAAGGTGGCATTGTAGACCACACCAGGTGCTACCTGTACTGCAATACCTGCTTCTGTCAAGCTCTTGGTAGATTTGAAAACAACTTCTGGTCTTATTTGTGTATCTTATAGAGCTGTGCCTATACAAATCTCTGGAAAACTTAAAAGACTTTTGTATTTGGTGTATACAATAAAAATCTACTTTAATGCAGAAGTAGGAAGGAGCTTTGTTATGCAGCCCTTGTATTAGCTGTTTCAACAGTTAAAATCCTTTTGAATTAGTGGCATGTAAACTGCACTCTAAGAATAATGGTCTAGAGGTCTTTTGTCTGATTCTTAATCATGAAAGTCACATAAACATTGCTAATGTTTGCACAAGCCAAGTCACAGCATTCTTGGTGGCAGAATTGTCAGCCTAGACTCTGCTGATCTACAGAGGATACTTCTCCACTGTGAGTCATAGTCTGCACGTGGCTATATCAGCACTTCAGATTTTCTTGACAACCCCATCTGTGTCTGCTGGCAATGCTGTCTAGGTTTGACCAGAGTGGAAACAATTCAGAACAATTCTGAAGCAATGAAATGCTGGTTGTCAAATAATCAGATTCCCAGGAAGACAGTGTCTCGCCGCAGATGACAGTCATGTACGTTCTGCCAGGGAGATCCTGCTGAAAAGTCCAAGTGTGAAAAAGGTGAAATATGGGGTTGGTGGGATTTGATGTGAGTTATAAAGGAGTGAAAGGGATTGTGGTACAGTGGGCAGTCAGTTGACATCTCAGCATGTGCCACCATTCTGACTGAAGTGTCTTCATAGTGGCAGGTATTTGGGCTGTAGGCTCCATGCCATACTTGGTTTTCTATGGCTGTTGCATATCATCAACCAGATGTGAAACAAGTGGGATCAGAGTGAAGTCCAGTATGTTGATAACTGGTAGTAGAGGTCAAGGGTAGAATCCTGAAAAGAAAGGGGGAAATTCTCACATGGATGTGTAACATTTAGCTGCTAAATCCCACTAGATTGTTATAGGTCTCAATTTTGGCAGCCAGTTTTATGAGGTACTAGGAATGAAGATAAAATACCCTGAGTGCAACACATTTCCTCCATCAAACATGCATCTTCTGAGTGCCACAAAATTTGTGAGTTTGAAAAAAACCAGACAAATTATTTGAAGTATTCAGCACGAAATATCAGTTTTGGTCAGTAGTGAGACACGACTAACTCTATCAAAACTGGGAATGTCCTTATGATAGTAAGTGATCTGAGACTGAGCCCTGAAGTAGATCTCATCAGAGATGATAGGCTTCTAGAAAGTCTGCAGTAATAAAGTTTAATGAATTGGCTGTAATTCAAATCTGTGAGATAAGCTGTTCATCTGGGACCTTGACGAGTCAGCCTTCCCCGTATGCTTTCCCCAGTTGCTTGGGCAAAGCTTTCCTTTCACCCAAACGTAAATGATTTTATCTATGTCCATAGATGGAAGAAAATGCTCAAAATCTTAGACACTGGCCAATACAGGGCCAATCTCCAATTTCCCATGTAGCACATTATTAGAGAAAATCCCATTGAATTCAATGGGATAATTCATTTAAATAAAAGGTTATGAGTAGGAACTATGGTTATATCAGGGAAAGCAAAAAATATTAGATTCATACTTATTTATGGTATGAACAGATATATTTTTTCCACACTTCTGCCATCAAATTTTACTTCACTCTGTGAAATATAGCAACTGGTAGTAATGCTGCTGTGATTGGGGCCTGCCCCAGGGGAATCCTATCTTGGCTCACTGTCATTTCAAAGACTCAGAAAGAGCCTGCTTAGATTATCTGCAAATTTGGATGGGGAATCTGTAGTACAGCAGTGTTGCCACAGAACATTTGCACATACGGTTTTTGTTACCCATTGTCTGTTCAAAGTGCTAGACACTGGCCGTGTGACTCCTTTAAAACTTTCTTTTGTAATTTATTTATCTAGGAAACCACAGTTTACACTCAATGTCTGGTTTCTTGCTTTTATTTCCAGCTGAACTTGCTAAGACACAAAGAAGTCAAACAACCAGTGATAGGTCACATGTTGATATTAGCCAATGCTTAGGCCAGATAACCACCCAGTGCCTTCTAACTAGTTGGTAAATCTTCCAGAATTTTTAATTTTTTTACTGTGCTTCTCTTCTAATCACCTGTTTAAATTGCTCCTTTGTGGAAGTTGTAATGTAAAAGCCCAACACATTGTTTCATGACCCTATTTGTGAAAAAATTTAGACAAGATAATTTCGCAGGCATGGGCTGTGTACCAGATGAGAGTGTACACTGGTACATACTCCATATTTCTGGTGTTCTAGTTCTCCAGACCTGAGATATCTCACTCCACTTCCCTTTATCCATCTGTTCAGAGTACTATTGAATGAAAAATGGTGGAAATGAGGAGATGAAACAAAATTCATTCAAAAACATTATTCATTCTGGTTTGGAGTTGGCACATTTACCTAACAGTGCCCATGGATTTGTGATGAATCCCAGTTAGAATACGTGTTTTAAATAAGGTCACTAAATACTGTTTCTTATGGGAATCTGATAGTCATGTTCAATCACTGGCCTTACTTCACTCATTCCGAGATTACAAAAAAAAAAGACATCCCCTAAGAAAGTACCTGTAGTTTGATTGACTTAAAAGGATGACAGTGACAGACTCAAGGACTAAAGGTAAAAGTGTCAGAAAGGAGTAAGACCAAAAAAATCTATACAATATGTCTAGTACTTAGGTAGAATTTGGAAGACAGAAGAGCATTGTACCTATAATTTCAATCTTTTCCCATCACTTGCTCAATTCTACTCCAGCAAAAGAACTAAACTTTCTGCTTGAATAGACTACAACAGCCACAAGAAACTGACAGCATAAATGAAAAACCAAAAATTAAGGCACTTTTTTCCTTTACATAAAGGTCCCCTTCAACAGTTGTTTGTTTTTATCCAAGGCCACAACCCAACCTCCATCCCTGTGAGTGGTATAGACAAGGGAATTCCCAACAAATGTGTGGGAGAATCAAGCAGCATGAGAAGACATTGGTGCATGATGTGAGTTAGGACAGAAAAAACATGTGAGTATGTTGCATCTTATATCTTGGCAATGAAACTGTACATCCCAGCCTAAGGAGACAAGAAAAAAACAGAAGAAAAATAAATGGAACAAGTAAAATTTATTCAACTGGCAAGAACAGAAAACTCCTTACTTCAACTACTCAGTCTTCTGGTGGACTTTCTCTGTAAAGAATTGTTGATGGACCATCTCTCTTCATGAATCTGGTTTCTGGGAGAGGAAAATAGAGTCATTTTGTGTCTTGTAAATGCTCTGGAAGACACTTTATTGCTCTCACTTGCACCCATACAAAAAGCTGTATCACATCTGTGGTTATACACTGCACACAGTGTTGACAGTTCCAGGGGATCAAAAATCACAAGCCTGATTTGCAAAACTGTGTGATTAATTCCCAAAGTATCAGTATATTTCATCTGATTTATTTTAAAACTACTACATTGAACTTCTTGGCCAGTCTTTAAGCTTTGTAATTATTCCTTTCCCTTTTCAGCCCCAGAGCGCCTGGTTCCCTAAGGGGTCACCCTGGATTTCCAGATCCCACAGAGGCATAGGATAAGATGATTCAATGCCTTACTCCTGGAGCTCTCCTATCTTTCTTAGTCTCATTGGTCTGTCTGCCACAACCCATTTTTCTCTTTATCCCATGGAGACCTTTTTCTCCTCCAAAGACATATATAGTTCTTCCCTTAGTACTTTTAGTCATCTTGAAGATCCTTAATATAGATATCTTCCTCTGCTGCACCTTTAAGTGTATTTAGTTCTTCCTTTATTTCCTCTGTTTAGCAGAAAAAGAAATGCTATAGGCTTAATCTAGAGCAAGAAGTCTAGACATGAAGAATTCATTCCTCAAGAAATGGGGCATTTCCTGAAATAGGGCTTTTCCTGCCCTCTCATCCCACTGTAAGAGCTGACCTCAGAGAAAAGGGAGAGCAGTGGATTGCCCCCATTGGGTCATCCTCCCATTTGCAAATAGTGTTAGATTTTTTTTCCAGGAAAACCAAAATTCAAGGGGAAATTGGAGCTGTTCTTGTGGAACTCACAATGGCTCCAGCTACAAATTAGTCTCTCTTCCAGTCCTCCATCAAATCATATAATAAAAATTGCTTCCTGCTGTATAACAAATTATGAACACAGTGTCTTCGGAATGCACTGATAAATCTTATCACAAACCATATACAGTCATGACAAGCAGTCTCAGCTCGAAATTAGATCCTATTTTTCTCCTCTTATCAAATGGACCATCCCACTTGTCAGCATTGTTTCACAGCAGGGCTCTGTCTCCCCTGTTAGCTGTGCTACTGTTTCTAGGTAGAAACATATAAAAGAAAAAATTATTATTATTATTATTATTATTATTATTATTATTATTATTATTATTATTATTATTATTATTATTTTATTTTCATGTGAAATAACCTGGATCCACAGAACATGCTGGGTAACAGGAACTTCAGGGCTGGGACTGAAGCCCCATCCTGCTCTGTCCTACCAGCTGCCAATACCAGCTGTTTCCTGTTGTAGATCTACCACACCACTGAACATTTAAAAAATATTTTTAGCAGGGATGGGAAGTATCCAAAGGAAGCAGGATGAAAGGAAGGAGAGTTCATTTTGGCTGATGGCACTGTAAAATGAACTGGGAGTAATTTAAAAGTGAAATACCTAAGTAGTTAAAAACTTCAAATTACTTGCTGCTGCTGCTAGCTCTGCTTTTGTCACCTCCTTAGACTATATTTCTCTATTCAGACACTTGGAACAAGTTCTTTTCTTCCTGGTAAAGTGAACTAATGAGCAGTTGAAGCTGCTCTTGGGACATTTCCAAGAGACAGCAGTATTTTCAGCTAATAAGTGCATGTGTGTGCATTTCAAGATAATTGCTATTCCTCTTCCTGCATGTCTATCTGTATATGTATATACATATACTTGATACATGCACAGATATGAAAATTTCAGAGCTGGTTACATTTTTCTGAAAGGTGATATTTATTTAGAGTTTTAGTTCTTTGGGAGTGTCGTACTTGGTAGTGACCCCTGTGACTCTATAAGTTAAAAAGACAAAACCGTCTCCCCACCCTGTTTTTAGACCTTGCAACTGAGCTTCTAGGGAAAGAGCAGTTATTATAATCAATTTACAGTGAAGAAAAAATAGTTAGAAAATAGATACAAGTTACCAAATAATACTTAGCATGTCTCTGAGGTTATAATCACATCTTTTCAATTATAAACTCTTGAAAGTAGGACCTGTATTTTTTTAATATTATTTAAAAATACAAAATGCTATAAGAGCCTGAACTAAAAAGGTAATACTGCACAAAGTAGTAGTAATAATACTACTACTAATAATAGTAATAATAATTTCTGTTATCATTTTAGTAATTTAAGAAATATTGTGCTAATTTAGACTATATATTAAATTGAATCAAATTCAAAAGGAGAAATTCACTTCAGGCATCCAATTTGACATGTGAAGAAAAAATTGTTTGTCAAGTTATAATGTTTTTATTTTTAAATATGTAGTAGAGGAAGGAAGGTTTTGTGATTGATATAATAACTGGACTGGGAGCTGGAGAACCTGGGTTCAATTTGCAGATCTTTGCAGACTTCCTGTGTCACCTTGAATAAGCCATTTACATTTCCCAGTTCTTTTTCCTCCCTTCAAAAAAGGAATAATTATATCTACTTACAACACAGGAGGTTTGTGAGACCAACTTAAGAAATGAGACTAATAACTTATAGAAGAATTCTGACTCTTGGAAGTTACTCTACAACCTCATGCTCTCAATATGCTCAGAGCACCATACTTTAGAACATGCTGGAGGGTCTATTTTATCTCTGGTGCACATGAGAATCTATATTAAACTAAGATGGATAGGAGGGATTCTATTGATATTGAGCATCTGGGAAGAAAGATTTCTGTAATTTTCATATTGCTGCTAATCCTACTTAGGACGCTTTAAAAGTTGAAAGGTTGTCTAGGATGTTCAGGGCATCTGCAGCAATTCTAACATTTAAATAATAATTTTTAAAAAAGGGACAATTGTATAAGGATATGAAACCTTTGGAGGGGTCTTGCAGAAGTTCACAAGTTGAAGAAGTTCTTATGTTTCATTAAAACTTTAAAATTAAAAATATCTTCAAGGTTTTTTGTTTTCTTTTTGTTAGATAAACCTTAATTCCTTTTTATTTGTAGTCATTTTACATCAGGATACATTCACAAGCAATGTGTATTTTTCTTGTGTTTGTGAATATATATATTTACATGTGAGAGTGCTTCTGAACATTTAATGTGTATGCATAAAGAAGGTTGCCTTTGAGTGCATGAACTTCTGTATGAAAGTAGGAACAATAATTTTTGTATTGCAGCTGTGGCTGTTTTCAACATCAAAGCAAAATGAAAACAGTAAAAGTAAAAGAATAGGGAAAAAAATGAAACATAAACCAAACTATTATTAGAGAAGAACAAAGGAACTGATCCCACAGTTTTTCAACAGCTGGCAAGGTTCATCAGCTATTTTTACTGGTCTGGTGCCTGTCCTCTAAACTCTGTCATTTTTTCTGTTTAGTTTTGTGCACTTTTTTTGTTCATGAGTATCACTTGTGGTTGGATTGATTTCAATTATGCAGGTGTATGTGTTAACTAAAACCATACTGAAGTCAAGGAAGTGCAAAAATCAGCACCTTCAATAGCTCTGGGGGGACTTGTTGCCTTGATCTGCCAGGCAGGTGGCCTTTAGATAATATACATTTAACAACTGGTCCAGCATTTCAAATATCCTTCCTGGATTTTGTCATGCTGTAAAACAACCCTCCAAGTAAGTCACCTTCATTCTCTTTCTGTAATAAGTTGAGAGAAACTTTAGACCAACAGCCACTGACATTCAGAATTTCTATTGGCCGTCAAACAGTCAAAAGGTTACTCAAAAAAATCACACAACTAAATAAAACTGGGAAACTCCAGGTTTCTTTTCTTTCCTCCTTTCCAGCTTGCAGATGTGGTCTAGAAACTGGATATATTTATTTTATAGGAGGAAAACAGAGAATCTTAATCGTGTAACCCCAGGAGATGAAGTTTGATTGGAAAGAAACAGCAAACTGCCATGAGATTCATGATGCAAATTATGACAGTTGGCAATGTTGAAGCCACATATTCCTCTTCTTTTGAATCTTGGATTGACTAAAAGAGATGGGCTTTCAGCATCTCACAGAAGCTCTGCATGTATGTAGAAGTTCCATCCATAAATGATTCCTGCTGAAGCAGTTTCTCTGCCCTTTATGGGGCTAATGAGAATACTGTGACTGGTAGCAAAGATTTTTTACTACCAACAATTCCCCAGAAATAGATTGTAAAGGAAGCCTGGAAGAATATTTTTAAGAATATCCTAATTAAAGAAATGTAGCTGCCTAAAAGATTGGATTTGTCTGTTGGTAGGCAATTATTTACAGTTAAGGCTTTGCAAGAAACTTATTGTTGGGATAAGGGACTGATGAGTGAAGCAGAGTAATATCCATAAATAGGGTACAGATAGGAACAATAAAAATTCTTTGGTTTTGTCACTCTTGGGAATATTTTCCAATTATGTTATCTAAAGAAAGCATTAATTCACTGAAAACCAAAACTATAGATACAGCCAGAAAACAAGCAAATCAGTAAAATAATTTTTTGCCCCATTTGTGGTGTTATGGTTAATTTGTGACAGGCCCATCATTTTTATTTCCCATTGGGTCAGGTTCAGAATTCCCTCTCAGAATCTGTTTCTGGCAGTGTGATGTCTATCTGGATGCAGGTAAGGATTCTAGATGCAAAATTTTCTTATATAGCCCCTGTAGGAATGGAACAACCTCTAATGAGTCATTCCTTACTCCTGAAAGTTAAGCAGGAGTTGTTTAAAACTACCCAAAAGGATAGGTGTCATACAGAGAGAGACCTGAAGTTAGTACTTTCTTTCAAACTGCAGCTCTGAAATTGTGGATACTGATTAGGTGTGTCACCTGCTTTAATATGGAGAAGAGAGAACCTTGCTCAGGAACTTTATATATGAAATTGAGTAATTGTTCAGAAGTGAAGACTTGTGCTCCATATGGGAGGGATTTAGAAAAAGAGAGTTGTCCTTCTCCGAGAAGCTTATCAACAGCAATTAAGCAGGTTGGCTGCCTGAGTGAAGGGAGCTCACTGTGTTCCTCTTTTTCTGGGAGCTGAGCCACTGCACAGTTCAGAGTGCAATTGTTATGAACACAGTATGAGCCCCTATGACAGAAACGGAATTATATCAGTTTCAATTTTCCATCTGCTGAGTAGATGGTCCTACCATTCCTCATTCCTTCAGGCTGGATGAAAGCCACTGTGATTTCTGTGCTCTCTGCACTGTACACAGTATCCATGATCATGCACCATGTTCTGCCTGTGCATCATGAATCAAGCCTTCCTGAGGGGCAAAAGTATAGATGGGTTACTTCTTGACTTGCATATGGATTACTTGGAGCTCAGACTGAGCTAGCAGTTGACCTGGTGTACTGAACTAGCAAGAGCAAGTGCTCCTCAGCCCTTTCCCTGGGAGCTGGAGTGGAATGCTATCTTTCTTTAGGCCACCTTTAATTTATATACACTGAGCCCTTTCCAAAGGACTTTGTTAGATTTTGATCATGACCATTCTTGGGGTAAGTACATTTAGCTTTGGAATTACTTGATAACATGTGGAATAATATTTACATTGGCCTACTATGAGAGGAAAACATGAATATTTCAAACTGTGTTCCACATGTTTGCTTTTTAAATCCTCCTAAGCCAGCTAATTTTTACACTGAGTCTGTACATTCATTACCTGGAATCACACACTCAAAGAAAATGCCTATGGATTGATCATGCTGATTTCCCTACACATACAAAATCATTCCTGCCATTTGCTCTTAAGGGTATTTTTGTTAAGAATATTGTTTTGGCTTTCGTTGCCTAACTAATCAGAAGTTCTACTATGAATTTCCTTGGGAAAATGTTCCACTGACTAGTAGATCCCTCTGTTAGGAACACGACTCTGGCATTTAGACAATTTTTTCTTGGATAATTTTGTCCCTTATAATCTGTTATTTTATATCTTTCTCCATGAAAATAATAATAAAAAAGTCCTTCTAAGGCATCTTCAAAGTGTTGAGGAACATTAGAAATTGTGCTGTGAACCTGCACAGATGGGGCTTTATCATGTTGCCCATACATGCCTTGTGTCCTTCTAAGGTCAGTGTGGGATTCTGGTGGCCTCCTGCTCCTGCTCCTAAATGACCACTGCAGCCACCTGGGCCTGGTTCTGTCTGACTCTGTTGGCTACCCATCACAGTGGGGTTTAGTATCCTACACAATGTCCTTTGCTGTGCAAGCGAAATCTCATGGACAAAATTAATCTGCACTGGAATATATCTGCTGCCATCTGAAATGCCCCAATATGTACCAACTGGCCACACAAGATATTTTGACATAGGACACACAATGCACCCACACGTATATGGAGAGGCTCATGGAGACGCTGGAATATTTTAAGCCATCTGAAATATTTCTGCATAACTTTAATTAGACAACTGAATTTCATTCTTAATTTCCAGAGGATGAATACTGAGATTTCTCTTAAAGTTTTCAAGAAATGTATTTATTCAGCTAATTTAATCACACAGATTCTTCCCTTTTCTGTCATGTTTTAATGCCTTTCTCTGATGGCTCATTTAATGCTTCTACATTATAGTAGGATAAGTAGAGATTAAAAGTTAAAATTAAGAGTACTCCATTGATACCTAATCCAAATATGCTTTAAATTGATAGCCTAAGCATGGAGCATGAAGCATATGATCACACTGGGTATTTACCTCATCATCTGACTTGGCAAAAAGTTGAGTATGTGGATTAGAAGTATCTTCCTCTCCTCCAAACCCAGTGAACCAAACATGAAGCATGTGTGCTCTGAGTATCACCTGAACTGAAAGTCTGAAACCAGCAGTATCAGCAACTGAAAGCGGTTGAAAAATGTTTATTCTGGAACTCTGTAGTTTGAAAGCTTATTTATGAAAATTAGATCTCTACTGATGTCTCAGTGCAATGAGTCATAGTCATGAGGCCCAAGAAATGGATTGAGATCGACACTTCATTGCAAATAACTGGGAAAAAAGATATTTGTACACTCAAAACTAACATGGTTGCACAGACAAGAAACTTTCTTATTGCCCAACACTTACTAACATAACCAGAAAAAATCCACATCAATTATTTATGTGATACATCATGCAAAAAATTTAATTCTAGAAGGTGATACATTTTTGTTGGATCAAATAATTAATTGAACTTATGTGAAAATTTTAAAACATTCAACTTCTCTGTGTCTCCATGTCTGAGATTAAAAATGCCAAATTTTCTGAGTTTTGCTTCACTGCCATCACTTGGATAGGAATTTTTTTCTGCTCTAGTTGGATGTGAAGATTTATTTCGTAAAGGTTTTTTTATTCTCTCTAAAATATTATGCTAAAATTCATATGGGTACAATGTCATACTTAGGAATGTAAAGCTGATATGCATGATAAATTCAGGAAGAACAGATAGCCACCCTTTCTTACTGGTTTAACTGGGGAATTATTACAGAATCATAAATAGATTTGATTTGGAAAAGACCTTTAAGATTATCCAGTTCCAGCCCCCCTGCCATGGGCAGGGACAACTTCCACTGGGTGGGTGCTCAAGGCCCCATGCAAATTGGCCTTGAACAGTTCCAGGGATGGGATATCCACAGCTTCTCTGGGCAACCTGTGCCAGTGTTTCACCATCTGCACAAGAAAGTATTTCTTGCTACTATCTAACCTAAACCTACTCTCTTTTGGTTTATAGCCATTCCCTCTTGTCCTATCACTACACGCCCATGTGCAATGTCCTTTTCTGTCTTTCTTGCAGGCTCCTGTAGATACTGAAAGACAGCTACAAGGTCTCACTAATACTTATAAAAGAGCAAAATCCACTAAACTTATTTATTTGCGTATGGGAAGATTGCCATTGATTTACCTTGATTAACACATTTTTTTGGAAACACAATTATTAACAGAACTAATAATGCAATATACCAAGACTTATACTCACAAAATCAGCATTATAGATAGTCATGCAATAACAGCTGTGTAATTAGATCCTGAAATTTTGCTGTCAGCCCTAAGGAGTCAGAAGCCACCTCTAGTATTGTATATTTCTTATGCTTTAAACAGAAATATGCAATGCAGAGTACGTCTGTATTTCAGCTGACCCTGGGCATTACAAATCATGAGCTGCTTCCTTTCAAAATTATAAGATTAAAAAAAATCATAAATCTACAATTCTTTAGATTTACCTTCTGTCATCAGGGATGTTAGCTTTGAAGTCTTCAGGAGTTTCTTCAGGCTTGATATGCCTTTCTTAAAAAGAGAAAACTAACATTCCTACACAGTACTGAGCTGAAAAGTGATTACAATCCAAATACAGAAGCCAACACAATCTGTCGCTTGAGGGAATGAAAACTGTGAGGGCCCCCAGGGCTAACTCACTACTCCTCCAGTGTGTTTCAATTGTATAACTGCATATTGCCATATATATTTGCCATATAACTTTATTAACTCAGATGGGAAAATATCCCAGAATATATTGGAGTGTGTTCCACTGAGTTCTGGAATAATTAATTGTGTCTCTTTTCATATTTTTTGCATGCCCTTCAAGCAGTTCTGTTGAAATTTCACCTCATACATTGTTTTCTGGGGAAAGTTAAAATATTATTTGCCTTTACTTGCACATCCCTACTAGGAATAAGTTGTTGCCTGCAATTCAGATGACACAGCATCTCTGAATTTCCCCAATGTCTTAGTCTTGCTTATCTATTTTAATCACCTTAAGGATCCTTTGTAATCATGGCTGATGTGTGCATATCAGCAAATGCAGAAATTTACTTTGGGTCATTTAATGTGGCCATAAAATTGCCAGATGGGTAAATTCAGCTCTTCTCTTGCTGCGCATGCAGGCACTTATCCAAGCTGGGAAGGGATCTAACCACACCCTGCAGAGCTGAGGTTGTGCATACACGCAAAACTACTTTGTGGATGCGACCACAGAGAATTTACAGCTGAAGCCCCGGGGAAACAGAGGCGGGTGTGCCCACTGTGTCTCTCATGGCAATAACAGGCACAGCTTCCAACTTGGCAGCTCATCTCAGTCTGAGTTTCAAATATTCACCAGAGGAGCTAGAAGAGATTAGCTTTCAAAGTTAGGTCAGGAAAGTCATTCACAGTCTTAATGCTCTTGAACACAACCTGTTCCTGTCCTGTAATTGCACCACTGGGTAGAGGAAGGCTTCGAGGAGGAGAGGTGGAACGAAATATGAATACCTTCAGAAGGTATTAATGCAAAAGTGTGCAGATGTAAATGTCTCTGGGTTTTGCCTTACGAGCTTTTACTGCTCTGGATAAGGATAATTTTCACAGAAGTTCTTTGCTGCTGGAATTCCAAATTTTGTCACTGATCTCATCATATTTTCAAAAGCAGAGAGTGACAATATTTTATGTATTCTCTGGTTGCTGCTAGACAAAGGTAATGGATTTACCTTTACCAACCTGTTTGTTGACATAGTGAGTACTGAAATAAAAATGAGCGTATTTTTGCACATCCCTAGCTGTTCAAAGTATACTGTTTTACCTCCAAAATACATGAAATTACTGCTCATGTATATGTATATGTGTGTATATATATATATATATTCTATGCATCCATAACTATATGGAATAAAGTTATGTATATTACAAAAATATTAGTTTTATAGTTTATTTTTCAGGATAAACTAGTCACCTGTATCTTCAAATTTGTCCAAACAACATAATAAAAAGAGGAAGTGTTAAACACAAGAAAGATTGATCAGAGAACCCTTTCTGTACTTAGAGCTGTAACTGCTCTGAATATTGATGTCTACTTCTTACTCTACTTACAAACAAACTCCAAATTAAGCTCATAAGAATATATTTACACTTTTGGAATGATGTTTTGCTTGAAAACATGGATTGTCATGGTTTTCCTGTGTCTGTTTTCCGCACCTTTTAGTGGATGTGATAACTAAAGTAGCATTGTACCTTATATTCATCCTTTTAAGGGAGATAAAATTTTCTCACCTCCACTCATATTTGTGGGAGTTAACTTTTTGTACTGACATTTACTACACTGAACTGGATTTGAGCAACACTGGGTTACTGGTATAGAACTTGCATGGGATCAGATCCCACTGTTTTCAAATTTATGGGAACGAAATCAGATTTACAGTGTAGAAAGCTTGTATTAAATTTTGGTTCAGTAGAAGGTATGGAAAGAATACTGTTTCTTCTTAAAATGATTTATTTAAATTGGTAGACTAGAAATATGCTTAAAACCAAGTGTCTAAATGCACCTGTTTAAGTCAGCTTCTTGTTCTCTCAGGTATTTAGGCATTGAATTTTCCCCATTAGCAGCATGATTGACACTCTGGTCCTTACAATAACACATGATTATAACTCTGAAAATAGCAATTACATAAAATGGAAACCAGATGTTGCATGGAATTTGACTCTCTTGGTTTCTCAGTGAAGTAGATGAATTTGTAAAGCAGAAAACCACAATCATTATTCAGATGGATTGTACATGAATTAATGACATAATATCTAAATCATATATGGTTGAAAATAATGATTAACTTCAGCTATCAAGATAAGCTAATGGAAAACAGATTTTTGTAAGAAAAAAAATCAAGGACATGCTCTTTTCAATACACTTTATCTTTACAGTAATAACAAAACCAGACCTGCTTTAACATTTCTTTATCCCTTAGATATCAAGGATTTACATTGAAAATAAACTCTTCACAACTTTTAACCTCAGGGAATGAACTAAACAACCATTTCTATTATTTTTTTTGTTGAAACCAAGTGCTTTACCTTTTCACACTGGAGCAAATCTGATCAAATCACCTTTCCTTAATGATTGTGCTCAGTGAACAAACCTCACCAAGTGTTCAGGTTTGTGCCTGCACAAATGTGAAGTGATGGTCAGTCCACAAAACCAAATTCACAGCACAGACATGCCACTGGACACACTTCTGCAGACTGGCAGAGCAGCCCCTCAGAATTTTAATGCGTTCATAACAATGAATATCAACTCTTGGTTTGCAATATCCTAAGTGGTTAAGTTTAAGAAAGCCCTGGCACATCATTTTCACTATCATGTATTCCCAATGACATCATCATTGTAAAATTAGGAACTTTCTTTCTCTCTTTCCTGCAGATGTGGAAGTTTGAAATTGCATTCCATGGTCCTGTGCCACATTTCATCAGCGTTTTTCCTTTGCTTTCTCCAAAGACTGGCCACATGTGGTGTGTAGATTGCTGGTGCTGTTTGGGATCTCATATCAAATACTGCTACCTAATCCCAGGCGGCCTCGGCGGGCCCACACCTGCAGCTGATTGAATCCTCCCGGAGTACAAAGCCCTGATTTACAGCATCAAGGATGCAGGGCCTGGTTGCAGCTGGGCTCCAGCAGGAAAAGGAAGTTGTTCATCATCTTGTGTGCATTTCATTAACAATAGTGTACCCGATATGTAGCTTATACAATAATTTCAAATCACTGACAGAGAGCATTACGGTGTTTGGCATTAGGAGGAAAAATACTTCAGGATGGGCAAATTAAATGTGAGCGTGAGGTTTTCATGTGACCCAGTGAAGGTCCACATGCTGATTTACACTGGGAGGGCTAATCTTGAAATATTTTCTTTCCTTAACATTATCCCATTTCTTTCCTCTTGTTTGATGAGCGGACTGATCCAGCACTCTGAGCCTCAGTGTAAGAGCATGGGCAAAGCTGCCTCAAGTTATAAACCTTTCAGAACAAAAGGCCTGTAAAGAGTACTGAAGGAAAGGATGATCATGGGTACAAAGCTATTGTCTAAAAGCAAGGAAATCGTTGTTCAGAAATGGGCCTTGAGATGAATTCTGCCACAGCCTTGCTGAGCCATGAAGAGATAAATCTAATGAAATTTTCATATCTGCATCAGTTAGATGTACAGCTGTGGGAGGAAAGGGGAACAGTTAGGATGATTTTCAAGCCTGGGTTTTCTTCCCTTTCAGTATCTCCTATGGATTTAGAAAAGGTTGTGGGTACTGTTTTATGGCAGGAAAAATCTTGCACTTCTTTCTCTGGTCTAAAAGGTTGATGGCTGAAAATTCAATGGTTTGGCTCACTTAGACGACTCTACAAAGTTTGTTGCATCCTTTACAAAATAATATCTTTTGAGTGGCTTTTTCCTCCCTTTTTTGACAGCCTTGCTTCTTATTTTAAGATAATTTTTTTGTTGTTGTTGAGAAAGTTGTCTTGTTTTCTTCCACTTTGCCTAATCAGGAGGCTTACAAACAGGCTCACAGAAACACCTGATGCATGCCTGAACCTTTGAGATTCAGAAGAACAGACTTTGGATGAGCAGTCTCTAAAGAGATCTCACTTGTGTTTTTTCAGAAACAATTAAGTAGTTTCCTGAATAAATGGTACACTTTACACCCAAAAGTCATTGAACTTCTGTAATTGTAGTGTCAAATATAATTTATACTTGAAGGAATTGAGTGGAAGAATTTTTAAAAAATACATTGGATACTTGTACAAATTAAGCTTATTTCTGATGCTGCTAAGACAGAACACTAAGACAGTTGAGAACTATCTTATTTATTTGGTAATCAGGGATTTACAAAAGATAGATTGAATGACATATTTTTTAAAAAACACAATCATAAATGCAATTGGATGGGGTAAGATTTGCGTTCAGAAAATCTTAGTAATAATCTTAGAAAATCTGTATTATAACTTTTCGTAATCCAGCAGTGCTCTTATTGAAAAGCAAATGCAGAAAACATTTGTGCTTGAATAAACCCATCAGTTCTTCTTTATCCATTTATTTAATTAATGTGCAACATGAAATGTTTTGCTGGAAGCAATTATCTCTAATTTGCAAATGCAGTTGATGACTGCAGTTCCTTAATCAAGAAATAGATTTAAACAATACAGTGTTAAAACTCTACAAAAAGAAAAAAAATAATTTTGCCAAAACTTTTTCCTGTGATCACACCATATGTGTGGCAACTGTGTGAATAGTATCACATTCATTACTGTGGTTTTCTGGAAAAAAAATAAATTGGAAAGTGTGTAAGACATTACCCAGAAGACTCATTTGTGTAGATAGTTTCAGAGGTATAAATCACATGGAAAACTCAGCTGTGCCATTTGCTGTGAGGTTCCTCGTGGCTTCAGCGATGTGAACTTCTAAAATTAACTAAACACTGTTTCACAGGACATATGACAATGAGAATAGAAGTAGTGAGGGTGTTTCTCTGTCTTTGAGATGGTTTTCAGACTTAAGCCATATTTCCTTCAGTACCACATGCTGAGGAACAGTCTCAGGCTCATTTTCATGGCTACCCAGTTAGGAAAAACTCCTTGTAACTTCTTGAGTTACCTTAACTTCATCAGCCTTTTTTCTGTTGCTCCTTATAATGTCTCCTCACGTATCAGTCCCAAACTTGTCATTCCTTACTGTATAAGTTCTGTGCTAAAAAGTTCAGTTTCCTAGTTCCTTTTTCTCCCTTAATCTTTTCTCTTTTTCTGCTCTAATTTAAATAAAGTAGTCATGATAAAAAAAAAAAAAAAAAAATAGGAAGACTGAAGAGATTTGTCCCAGATTGTATATCCTGATTTCACAAAGGGAAGACTATAGGATAAGTTATCTTACATTCTGAATCCAGAAATATGAATCTAATTGAGGATTGGAACAAATCCACTAAATTTGTCTGTAAAAATAATTTGCCTTGAATAGTTATCCATACAGTATTGTTGCTGATACAGTTGTGAAAAACATTTAGCACTTTATAATCCAATCTCTGCCCCTATGCAGGCCTGGGAACGTATTCTGCTTAGGAGGGTAACAACTTTTACAAAGTGCTCCTCATGGAAATCACCTGGAAAACTTCCAGGATGGCATTCCAGAAGTTATAGTTTTAGCAGTCACACAAATGCAGCATGCTGCATTTCCAGATCCTACCTCCAGTAAAATGGTTGTATGGGGTAGCACCTTCACCTCAACCCAAGAGCTGTCATGTTATTGAATTGTTTAGCATTTGATATGCAGTGTGAGGTACTCTGAGGCTCAGTCATTGCTGGCCCACCTCTGCTCACAGAACAGCCAAGGGTAAGACCTGAGCTGACTTTACAGAAAGCAGAGTCAAACCAGTACTGAGAACCTTTGACAATTCTACGTTGCTCAGATCAGTCATGTACAGTTCACAATTCCTTATGTATAGGCATGCATGTTTGGGTAAGGCCTTATAATTTCTCTTTGAAAATGTTTATTTTTGCTACAGCTGGTTAATGAACTGCCTTTTTTGAGATTTTGGCAAAAACTCTATCTTTTTTATCTGGAGTGACAAAATTTAATTTGGCAAAGTACACACAATATGATGGCTTTAAATAGAACAGAAATTACTTGAAACTTAGTCTACAGCACATAAAGAAAACATTTCATAATGGGTCAACATGTTCAGCTCTGACTCTTATCAGCTTTTAGGCTATTCCATGAGTAATGTCATCAGGGTTTGAGCCATCTATCAGACAGGCTGTTAGGTTTTTATCCAGGTGTACAGCAATTTAAATAAAATGGAACCAAAAGGATGGAATCTAATGAATCTAATCTTGGATCATGAATCTAATCATGAATCTAATCTTGGAGCCATGTCAAATTCAGAGCTCATATGTAGATTAAAATATTAAATTTGCTGGTTTTGATTGACAATTTGTTAATAAAACTTCTAGGAATCAAGTGTAGATTTGGTAGCCTACCATGTCAACTGCAGCCTAAAATATACATATATAAAAATGCTATATCTTTAAAGTAATGACCTTTGAAATATAAAATAAGGTACACTGATAAATATTTTAAAAATTTAAAGATGGTGGTACAAAGAATCCTAGAGTTGTTTCAAGGACTTTAAAGAATGAAGTTTCTGGCCCTTTTCTGAGCAGATTTCACCAGAAATGTCAAGAACTGGTACAAACACAGAAGTCCTGTGACCCTGTTATAGGAACTGAGACTAAACAAAACATAACACGGAGATATATGGTCACCTATCAACTCTGAGTGGAATTAAGAACTAGAAATAATGGTAAGTATCTTCTTTGTGTTGAAAACTACTTGACTTAGAGATAGCTTGGATGTAATTTCATTCTTCTTCTCCCATTGAGCTTCTTCAGAAAAACTGTAATATGAGGAAAAAATCGATTTGTTTACAAAATTTCTTCAATGTAGTGTTTTCGTATTTTAATTAATAACATATAATTCCCTCTCCTGATACTGTCTGCTCTGATTTTGAAGCTCTGCTGAAAAAGAGGTATGTTTATTTTCAATTGTTCAGCGCAGACAAGATTTCTAAGGTTCTATTTTTTTTTCTGGAAAGAGAGAAGCATAGTAAAATGCAGAATATACAGGGGAGATTTCAAGAGGACATGGCTTATTCTATCCTATCCTATTCTATTCACTTCTTTATTCATAATTCTTCTAACACAATTCCTTAATGATACAAACATGTGAGGATCCTTTTACTCCTTGTAAAGTAACTACATTTTACTTTAGAAAGCATTCTTTATAAGCATTTTTATATGTAGTCTTTATCATCTTGAACATGACTTCAGAGGTTCATCTTGGTCCCTTTCATTTCAGTTCACAAATCACTATTTTTTTCATCCAAAGGCTTCTTTATTTGGTAAGTAGCAGAGCAGAACTTTATCCACATGTTGTCACCACTGTTTTCCAAAATAGCCTATTCAAGTGGGTTGGCAAATTTCAACTGAAATGTGTGTAGAACTGAAAACAATATCTGGCTTCTTGAGTTACCAGACTTAATTGTGCCAATGTATGCTTTCATTGCCTGTTGCTGTTCCACAGCTTTCTGAAACATAAACAAAACAGAGTTCCAAAATATTCGAACTTTCCAGCTTAGAGCAAGTTGTTTTCTTCCTCAAATCAAGTAAGGGAGTTTCTAGTTGTCAAAGAATGGAAAAAGCATTCAAAAATAATTTTTCTACCCAACTGCGTTTTAATGTTTATTTAGTATTTAATTTTTGCCCATCGTGTTGCTGATGTGTTTGGGAATGCAGCAGGGGGGAGCTGCCAGCTGCTGACCATGCCCTGCAGCATCTGTGATTACACAACTCTGCACCACTAGTTGGGTGCCATCTTTACCCATTTAATCACAATATATTTATATTCTGTTTAAGAACAGCTCATACACTGTTTATTATTGTACAATACAGTAGAACTGAGTATGATTGATTCAGAGAATATCATTTGAACCTTATGAACTCTGTCAAGCTTGAGAGTCATTCCCATAACTGCCTGCTATTTACTGTGAGCCCCTTGACTCCACATACAATTCATATACATGTGCATATGAATACACTAACACAGGTTTTGCTCAAGCTTCCTAAACCACTTCATAAAACTAGGTAGAACACTCTCCAGGAATAAAGACAGAAGTGGGCATGTTTTCTCAGTTTCAATGTTCAATGGGAAATGAAAATATTAGATAATAGGAACATGAATATGAGCCGAGAAAGCTCCCCAGAAAGCCTAGTGCAAGACAGGTATATGATTTGGAATTAATTTCATTTCCTTTTTATGATTATTTGGCAAGGTATTGCAAGTTTTGTCTGCACATGCTTGTCTCTAGCAGTGATGCTACCAAAGATGCAAAATAAAATGCCATTACTCATGAGAAACTTCATTTATTTTAATCATCCCAGTGATCAGGGTTATGGTTCTCAAGTTAAGCAAAACACTAATTAAAACAGCTGCTCTACCCTGTTTTCTTCAGTTTCCTAACTGCTTGGATTCTTTTTTATTCCAATTGTTTGGAGATTTTTTACGGCTTAAGTTACGAGGGTGTGGATTAGAAACTGACTATCAGAATGGAACATCTGTAAACTCCTAATTTCTGCTCTAGCAGGTGTCAGCTTTCCCCTGGGTGACTGTCCTGCTGTTGTTCTGGTTGCATGTAGCCTTGTCAACAAGCTGTTTGTCAGCTGGTTCGCTCATCTTTCCTTTCCTTCACTACCATTGATCAAGCCAAAAAGTGGAGAGGATCGAGGGTGGAATTCCCTTTAGCTCTCTATTGTTTGATTTAAAGTGTAATCAGACGGGTCATAGAGAAAGAAATGCTGACTGAGTAATTGCAAGTGACACTGTCTTTTATGATACTTTGCTTTTCAAGGAGCTGCAAATTGTAATGCTTTGGAACATTAATACATTGGAACAAACTTGACTTCCTACTTAGCAAAAACCATAGGAATTCCCTGGATGTCTGAGTATATGTTTCACTAAAAAAGACAATCTGATGAACACATTTGCACTGATTTAGAATCCACTACTATTCTTAATGTGTTGTTCCCTCGGTTAGCAATCCTCACTGCAATTTCATGCCTGAATTGTATTGCTCCACTTCCCAGCTGTTGGGAGGCATTTTATCTGCTAAAATACAATTCCCTTGCCTGATGCTATCAACCATTTTTTTTTTTTTTACCAACTGCAGGAAAAGAATTTCTCGGGGTTTGTCTCTCTGTTATGCTCATCACAGATGTCCTTGTGCCTTGAAAGAGATCAGGATGTCTAGTCCTTTAAATGTTCCTGTGACAATGCTCTAAACCATCACCAAGTGTCTTCATCTCTATTTTTTTTAGCATGCTTGTTTAATGATTAGCTGTGAGGCCTTCTTGAGACATGCCATGGAACAGAGTCCTGTTGAAAATGACAGCATTCTAACCCAGGTTCAGTGCCACACTGATAGCTGTGTGCTTAGCTAAAAAGGAATTTGTTCCAATGCCTGTTGAAATCAGCAGCTGGGTTCCCATCCAGGTTCTGGAACAGGCCCATGGTTTTAGGACTTTACAGATTTCTTAATAATAAAATTACTTTTTGAGATTTTATATCTGATGTGAACCTTTATTTAGTCCCATGTGACTACTTTCTATTATGATTTTGAATATCAATTCCCTATAATAAATAGATAAAAAATTATCAGTGAATCTGAGATGAAACCATCTATGCTTTCCCATCAGATATAAAAAAAATAATTTTCTGTCTTTTCCTTCTTTTTCTTTTCTCTGATTAATCATTGATTATTAAATATTTGACAATGTTTTAGTATTTCCACAATAATTCTGATTAACTCTGTGTATCAGCCTCATTTGCTAAAATCTTCTCCAAACTCAGCATATCTGGGCTAATGTCAAGGGAATCTCTACTTGCTCTCAAGGTCAGTGAGTGAAATATGTCCTCATATTTTATTACCACTGCATGGAAGCAGAAACTATTTGTACAAATAAGCAACTAAACTGTGAAAAATAGCCAGTAAATCACAAGTAAGGAGTGCTCACCTACAAGGATGGATAGATCTTCCTGGTTCTTCCATTCAATCCATAGCTGCATTCTGGTGCAGTTGTCCACCCTGCACAGAGACTTTCTGGTGTTGGATGTAGAGTGCTGCCCATCTGCTGCACCAGGACTCAGGTGAAAGAGGTGAAAAATGGATGTAGAAGTGCAGGATCAGTGTTGTGCAGTGCCTGATGTGATAATTCCCAAGGCAGAGTAGCCACGCTTGGAACCCCTCAACTGCTGCCCTCACAGCTCCCAGGCAGCAGTCAGCAGTGGGATGACACCTCCAAAAGATGCTGCTGTTAGCTCAGAGTTTTCTACAGCTGGCTGTGCAGGTGAACACTCCCTGCCTGCCTGTGTATGCTCCAAAGCCCGTTGAATTCAGTGGCCAGACTCCCACTGGTTTCTCTGGGCTTTGGAATAAGTGTTCAGGATTTTTATGCTTTGGAATGGCCTCGTGCTTTCTTGGACTCCAAAATTTCTGAATCAGAGTGTTCAGTCTGTCTCTATTTCCGTGTGTTTCCATGCTTCTGAAGGAGGCAAACGATGGAATATGAGCTGGATTGCATGCTTGCTATGTGGCAGTTGATGTGTGTGCCACAGATTGGACACTACTCCTGGAATAAAGGCAAATAGGTTTATGGGCAACTTTATGGCTGTAAGAAGTAAGTAAAAAAAAAGTGCCAAGTAAATCCAAGAATGAAATTCTAGAAATCTTTTAAAACAGACTATGAAATCCCATTTTGAGAACACTCTAAAATATCTACCAAATAATTTTATATTTTCCTTTTAATTGCCTGGAATAAATAATGTATTTGTACCTATTGCTCAGTCCTTTCACAACCCCAAGTCAAAATCATGTAAGGGCTGGAAGATCTCTCAATTTTTCTCAAATAGTTTCTCTATTAAAATCTGACTCAGTGAAGTTGTAGTAAATTTGTTTGTTTTGCCACTTGTTTGTGGTAACACTTTTTTTGCCCAAAGAGGCAAACCAAGGAGTGAGTGCGGAGGTATGTGGGCCCATCTATTAGATTGCACCCTGGAGTTAAATCAAACTTTAATTAAACTAAACTTTACATTTTTATCTGAGGATATCCTCCAGCTTTTCTTCACTCATAAAAAATTGCACAATATGTTATTCTTTGGCATCAAATATTTAAGTTAGCACAGGGTTTCTACTGTCTCACAGAATATTTTCTCTAGCATCCTCTGAAATGCAAAACTTTTGGAAAAAAAATCAGAGAAGCAGAAAGAGAATTGATAAGTAGGAGTTTCAACTTGTTTCTGTGGTGAATTGTCTCCAACAACCTGGTAAGTAGGGTCAGTCAGTGCATATTTCCATGATTAACTCAACTTTCATTTTAGCTTTGCAGTTCACCTTTAAATATTTAGTTTGGTTCCTGTGGACAAATGTTGATGTTGGCTCTCTTGTCAGACTGATGAAAATGTTACACAGATGTCCTTTGGTGATTCAGTCCCACTAAAAGGCCTGAAAATTGTTAAATGATGAACTCTCTCCATTCTTTTGGTTGGTGACTTTCATTTAGAATCCTTTGCTACTTGCTCTGTGTGCTTGTCAAATGTCCTGGCTCTTTCTTAAATGAGCAATGTCAGTCTGTTTGCTGGACAAACTGGCTGCATTACACTCTTTTGAGAAGACTGCATTTTACTGGTTGCTGATTAGAACTGATGACAGTCCTACATCCTCTTTAGAAAGATATTATCTCAGATGTTAAAACAGTTCCTTCAGCAGTTTTACTGGTAGCTCATAAAGACCTCCTTCTCTAACAGAATGCCAGTAGCTCAATCCCACATAACATTTCAGGAATCCACACAAAAATTTAGTCCACACAAAAATTCTGTTTGTCAGTCAGGTCTTTCAAACCTTCCCCCCCCCCCAACACTGGAAAATATGAAATTATCTTTCTTCTCATGGGTTTCCATAGCTGACTTGGTAACAAAAGCACTGTAATCCCTGGCTCTTTTCCCTTGCTAGTAATTTGGGAAATGTTCTGCTGTAGTCATTTGAATTTGAACTGGCCTTTCAATAATTTCGGGGATCCTCAAATTGCAAGGCAGGGAACAAATGAGAGAGAGAGAGGTTTTTATACTAATTTAGATGCCTATAGTTAGGAGACTGCTTTTCTCAGCTTGCTAGCTACATAACCCTAACTGATAATATTCCTGCCTTATTTACAATGCAGATTGTCTCTTTAAAAGAGAAGCTGGAATTTAGTTCATATATGCATTTGTATACTTCATCCAACACATCACAGCCACACATCCAGCTGCAGAGCACCTTGATTAGCACTTAATATGCAAGTAGCAAAGCGATTTTATCGGAAGTATAAGACTGAACTGGTCAAAGAGAGAACATTTCTATGCAATGTTCTCTGAAGCCCAAGTATTCTTTCATTCTTTCCTAAGAGCAGGCAAGGGGGAGTAAGTTGCTTCAACACTGTCCCATGGCCTAAAGGTCAGCTTTGCTTCTGACTTTTACCTTCAAATCCAGAATTCACACTGGAGTCTCGTGTGTCTTGAGCACTGTACCTAGCCAAAAACACAATGATTTCCCTTCACCTAATAGCTAGAGTGAGTGACAGACTACATAGTGAAATTTTTGGTGCATGTATGTGTTTTCACTATGTATAGTTTCTCCAGGATCTCTGATGGTGTCTTCCTGTTGCTCTCAACTGTTTTGTGGACAGCTTCTGAAACCCAGAGTATTATTTTCATTCTTTAGGAAAGCTATTCTCATTTTAGTGAGTGAAGTTTGATTCCTTTAGTGCACAGAACATTCTGGCTTCATCTGCACTTCACAACAGAGCTCTGTTCTTGTGACATGTCAGCTTGCACTACAAGAGCTGGCATGCTCACAGGGAATGGTGTGGTGCCGCACGGGATACCAGCCCAGCTGTGAGAACACAGCAGCTTGGAGGTCTGGCAGTCCCTGAGCCTAGCCCTGCTTACAGCATTGCTGTAGATCAGAGATTTGCTTGTTCTGAGCTACTTTGGTTAGTTCTTCCTGCACCAGTACCATGTGATTATAGAAAAATCCCACTTCCTGGTAAATCGAGGGACTTTGTAATGTGTTTTACTTAACTGTGTTCCATTTTTTTCCCCACGTGCCGACTGAAAGCTCTCCTTGTGTTGATTAATTGGTACAAACAAACCATAATTAGCATTGCTCCAGAGGGTAACTTCCATTGCTAGAAAAATGAGGTTTTACTTCATTCATTTTTGTGGACTTCAGCCTGCTTATGTCAACACAGACTTTGGCCTTGGAGAATGAAAACAATAGAGTCATACAAAGGAGAGTGCTCTTTTTCAGTGTATTAAACAAAGGATAATATTAAATTTGGATTGTGGATAAAGTTAAGCTATGTTAATACTTATAATCAACTACCACTCTGTTGAAATTAGAAATCATGCATTCCTGAGGTTTCTAGCTATTTTTCCTGCCAAGAACATGTAGTGCTTCTACCAATTGCATAGTAAAAACAAGAGACAGACTTGCTTAAACTAAGCAGTAAGCAGTGTAAGCTCACCTTTAAATCATGGACACCTTCATTATTGACAATTTAAAACAATTCAACTGCTTGATAAAGGGCAGTGAAAGTATTGCATAGTTTGAGAAACAACAGCTGATCAGAGTTTCTGTGTGGAGTAAAAAAATTAATTGCAGAAAATAGTGAGAGACTAAGAGGGAATAAGGCTCTTTCTCTTCCTCTGTCTTCCTCCCTGTTTCTCATTACTAAAGAGGAAATTTGCCTGCTCCCTCTGAAATTGTCACCCTGTCAAACTGGAAATTTTCCATAGGTGCTGGGCAGTGGATGCAGTGAGTGCATCCTGGGGCCCTGTGTGCTGGCTTTGGAGGAAGGATGGCCTCTTGGGTCTCACCTGGACTAGAAAAATTGACAGTCAGAAACACTGCTGGAATTTCAATCCTTAAGCTATTTTCAACACTAAGCTGAACAGAGCCACAACTGATCTGATCTGATCTAGTGAAATGATTGTTGAACTGGATGAATGGATGAATCAACTAGATGTCCCTTTCCAGTCAGAACTTCTGTGAGTCTTATCAAGCTACACTTCTCCGGGCCTCAACACAAGCTCATTATACTCATGCACTTTGACCTCTGTATTCTCTGGAATAAATGTAACAATGGAAAATACTTTGACATCTAGTGCAGCCCATCTAAGAGAGCATACAAAAGTAGCTCATTTCCGCCATTACAAAGATGCCATTGCAGCAATGCACAAGGCTGAAGAATAAAACTTGTTTTGAAGACCTAGACTTTTCTATAAACACATAATTTATCAGGCCCCATAAACGATGCTCCATACGCCTACTCTTCATCTGTTTCCTGTGTAATAGAATTGGGCTCCATTTTATATATCTGAAGGTTATGTTTTTGTTGATTGATCAGGAGAGATATTGCACAGTTGTGCTTTTGCTTTTAGATATACTATTCCAATGATTGAACCTCAGATGTGATTTAAAGACTCTTCGTCTGGTTTCAAGGTAATTGAAAATTTATTTGACCTTTGTAGGCAATATGCAGCAAAACATTCTTTCAGCACTGACTGTGGTCTTCGGACTCAGTCCTGACGATCAATACTTTTGAGAGGTAGTATCAGTGCAACTAATACAGAAGGAAGCAGTTGTTCAATTCTAATCTAAAAAGACTGCCAACACACATCTGACTTTCCAAATGGGAAGTGTTAGTTTATATGTTGAGCCAAATAATGTAAATTTTTAGTGGTCCACCCAGGGTGACAAGATCTTTCTTGTGTATATTTTTTCCATTTAATGTGGTTACTAACTTTTATTCAGTTTTGCCCTAAAGATGTAAGCAGCTTTGCAAACTTATTATTAGGAAATTATGGGCTTTCCATAATTACAGTGGTCGTCAACTTCCCATGAAAGGCTATTTTTTGCCTTATTATTTCACTTGGAAAAAAAAATCAACTTGCCCTGATACGTACGGATTTTACTCCAAGGGAAAAAGAGAATTCTTTTGTGGATTTTGATGAATAGTGACCAAACCACACCTGAGTTACACGTCATTAAATAAAAGCCATATTTCAAATTTTGGAATTTGGCTTGAACTCTACACTTGACACTTTTCTTTTTATGAAAAGTGTCATTCAGTCGTTAATGATGAACACTCAAACTCTGGACCTCACACTTTATGTCCCAAGTGAAGAGTGGCACCTCTTATAACACATTGCACCTTGAGTTAGCAGTAACAGAGAGACTTAAGAATTGTGGCTGCTGCTTCGATCCACACCACTGTAAATTGAATGGCAATCTGTGTGACCATTGGTGTATACCTGTTAATACAATTTTTTTAAACTACACCACTAGCACTCCTTATAACATGAGGTATTTATCCAGTGCTTATCATACTGCCCTGAATTATTCCCTTTTTTTCCTTTCCCATTAGTATCTTGTCTAATTTTTTGACCTGTTGGAAGATGACTGATTTACTGACTAGCATTCCCTAAATGATTGTTACCTTGTTCTTTTTAATGGATTTTTAAGGTCTCCATGCTATCCCAAAATCTAGTGGGGATTTCCACTTCCCTCATTATAGTAAGACTAAATACAGAATTGATCTAGACCTGGCATGAATGCTACAGCAGAGACCTCCATGTCTCTCCAGGGAAGATAACAGCTGGTGAAACAGAGCAGCTATGAGGGAATAGAAACCTTCTCCAATAACATATTTGTTCCAAGAGATTTCTGCCTTCTTTAGTCCCTTTTTGTCTTAGTGTTGCTTCCACAGATACTTGTTGAGATAGCTCCATACTGATGTCTTTATATCACCAGAAATTTTTATTCTCTTTGTAGTCAAAGGAGATTACAGCCAAAAGAGATACGTGTTCATAGTAAAACCAAGAAAAAAATTAAGATTATAATTTTATAGTCTTTGTTATTAGGTGCACGGAAGTTGTCTTTGCTATAATATCATAAAACCATAGAAAAATCTAGGTTGGATGGAACCTCTGGAGATCATCTCATATGAACTTTTGTCAAAATCAGGTCTTTGGATATTCAAACCACTATGAAGCTATGTCATGCGTGTTTTCAAAGAAGAATCCAAAGCTTGTTTGATCAATCTAACCCTAAATTTAATTGTTCTCATGATTAATTTTCTCCAATATCTAGACAGAATTTCCCTTAAAGCTACTTCCTTGTATTTTTTGTTACCTGTCAATGTATGTCCTTTGGATGTATATTCATCCTCTCTAAAGCTGGCTTTTAGGTATAAAGGGATCTGATTAGGACCTCCTTAAACTTCCTCCAGGCTGAAGAAACGTAATTCTATCACTCCTTTGCCATATGTAAAATCCTCTAGTCCTCTAATCATCTTGGTAACCCCTCACCTCTTCAATTTTGCAATGTCTCTCTCACACTACAGGGACCAAAATACATTCAGTGTTTGAAATGTGGCCTAATGAAGGTTGAACAGACTTCATGATCACACTCCTTTGCACCATTCATGTGTCTAGAAAAACTTATCATGAGGAGCTCTTCTGTAATTTTCTACAGGACAGAAGTGAGTCTGACTGGTCTGCACTTTCCTTTCTGTTTTCCTTTTTTCATAGATGGGTATAATATTTGAACTCTTCTAGTAATCTATGGCTTCATCTGAACTCTGGAATATTTCAGAAACAGCAGGCAGTGGCTTTGAAACCATGAAGAGAAACCCTTTGATGAATCACATCCCGTTCAACACACTTGTATCTGTGGAACTGGTAGAGAGGGTCACCATTTAGACCCTGCTCCACTACTTGTGTTCACCATTTGCTTTGATTGACTTTACACATACACATAGAGGATGAAATGGTCTGTGAAGAATAAGATGCTTTATTTATTTAGGGTGTGTCACAGACAGATCCTTTCTGCCTCTAGAGGTTATTGCAATGCAAATAATAAAAATAGCAGTGACTACATTAGGTCTCATAAAGTAAATCAAATTACTCTGCCTTAGGTTGTTGAAGTTATTTTACTTAACTTTTGATGTCTGTGTATATATGTCTTCATCTAGTCTAATCATTCCAGGCTGCTTTAACTTCATTGGAGATAAATAGGTAGTACAAGAGTGTTTCACCTGACTTTCTTTAGACATTTACTGCAGAATGAAATGATTTGTGCTTTGTGCTGGCTTTACTGACCAGACTGATCAGCGATTAGCTCAGGTGTCTACACTTGTGTGATAAAATCTCATATTTATCTACTCTTTCCCCGTGCCAAGTGTGAGGCAAAATTCTTATTCCAGCAACAGAGAAAAAGGAGTGAAAAACTCTCATGACCATGTGGTACAGCTCAGTTTTCCAGTAACTTGGTAGGCCACATTAAACCCCATCAAACACATGAACTTTCAGTGGCTTCAATTCTAATTTCTCAGCAAAACTGGGCTGGAACCAGCTGGACAGTAGTACAGCTATTAAACAAGAGAGTAAACTAAATGGTTAAAGTGAAAAAAAATTAAAATGCAGAAGAGAATAAATAGAAAGTTATTTAGCTTCTAAAGCCAAATAAACCTTTTGGGGGTTTTTAAAGAGAGTAGTGGGTCTCATAATAGTAGCAGCATAGCGCTTTCCACCCAGCACACCTACTGTTGGGTATGACATTGGAAAAAAATCAGCACCTTTCACCTCAGTTGGGGCAGCTGCAGAACAGATGGGGATCAGTTTTTTTTGACTCCTCCATATCTAATTAACCTGTACAAAGGGGAAGGTAGTCATAAGATTCTAAGTGAAAAACTCTGTGTCTCTGTTAAAGACCTTTTCTCTCTAAGAGTGGTGGAAAGCAGGGAGAACTCTGTATCTTAGCAGGTACAATTTCTGCCTCTCAACACAGAGGCCACACTTGGTATTTAGAGGAGCTTCTCACTTTACTTCAATGCATCTCATCTCAGAACTAATGATGTGGCCTAAATTAAAGAATGACTTGACTCTCAATTCTGTTGTTAGCTAAAAATCTCATATTTTGAAAGAAGTCTAGGGGACATAATAAAGTCTAAACTCATCTATGGATAGACAGAGAACAAAGAGAGCACAACATTTGTTAATCCTGTAAATACTGCACTGCAGAAGCTGTGAATATGCACAAAATCTTTTTCTGAGACATTCTGCCAATTTGTTCTCTACAAATGCATATGTGCACATATAGGTGCATAAATGTGTGTTCTAAATTCTTGATATATAAAATAGTAAGTTTAGAGCAGAAATGTATTTCAAGAATTCCTGTTTAACAGAGGCAGAGATGACTAAATATTTAACTTGTGTATGTAATGAATGGTAGCCATTTACACAGCTATAAATTTCAACATCTGTGAACAGAGGTAGATTCTCATCCAGGTTTTAATTTGCTCTTTATAGATTTGCTTGCTATTTATTCCAAGATGGAGTTATATCAGAATGGGAATTACATGATGAGACAGACTTAGTGGCTTGAAAGTATAAATTCTCTGATCTAAAGAATTTATAGCCTATTAAAACAGATAAGAAATATAGTTTGAGAATGTGGATGTATGAAGTGAGAAAGAAGAATTGCTTTCAATGTCACGCTATTACTCTGCTTTAAAAAAAGAATACATAAATGACACAATTTACCCTTGTGTCATAATGTTTTTCTGGCAGTTGACTTGCTCAGATGCTTATTTAAGACAAAGTTTTTAAAAATGTGTTTTTAAAATAAATGTAAATGTTAACCAAACACATTCACAGTAATAATTACAGATGGTGTCAGTGAGAAAAAAATGCTTAGCAGGTGTTGACCCAGCCAATATTCTGACAAATTTTATGTTATTTCCCAATATAATAACATTAGACAACGACATCACCATACCACTTCAGAGGTGTAGGTATTCATCAGAGAGTCATTAAATACTGAATTTTCTCAGTGTTACACAATTGCAGAAACAGTTGTGTTAGATATTTGTGCTGATCCACTGAGAAAAGTGTCAATGTCGATTGGCTCTAAAATGTCCTGTTCTTTAACTATATGAAGCATGCAGAGGGTTGAAATTTAAGCCTATGTCAGTGCGTAAAGAATTAGCAATATTTTTTTTTAACCCCAAAAAACTCATTCAGGGTACTTCTGGGATTCTTAACAGTATTAATTTCTTGCCTGTTCTCTATTTTGAAGGTGTTGTCTTTCATTTCTTTATTTCCTTTTTTGTATTCTTTAAGGATTCCTTTTCCCCTATCTAAGCAGGTAACTGCTGCTTTCTGCTTCACTTTACTTTTCCTTTATCCTTTCAATCTATACTTGAATCTCCTAATAGCATAGTTTCTCCTGTGGCATTCAATCCAATTTCTTCCCTTTACTTGGAAGTGAATTTAGATCATTGCCAGACTCTGGGTCTTGCCGTATGCATCCCCTCACCTCCTAGGTTCTGGATAGCATCTTGCACTTTTCCAATTTCTTTTTGGAATGCAACTTGTAAAATAGCCTACATGTTCTCAATTTTAATTTAATTAATTTGCCTACCTGTATGCTTAAAGCAAGCATGCATTAAACACCCTGATGGAACAAGCCCTGCTGGTTTATTTTAAGCTCAGAAGAGACTCTTCATGTGCTGCAATCAATACTTATTGCTATTGTTGCTATTGTCATTGTTACTCTTATTCTGGAAAAATTCCCTGGGCAAGAATTCCAGCCACAAACTATCATCCTGTCATGTTTAATATGATACAAATACAGAATAGACTACTGGGTGCTTTCTTCTCTCAGAAATTTATGTAGAGAACTAGACTGAAGATCACACAGGATCTTCTAGGGACATCTCTCTACAGGAATGGGCAACGCAGCTGGAAATGAAAGGAATTCAGTTGATTTGTAGAGAAACTCTTTCCTATAAGAATTATAGAGTCAGGTAATTTGATTTTTTTTTTACGCTTCACAACCAAGCAGCTGTAGAGCTCAAAAGAATTTTATTACGGCCCAGATAAAAGCTGTGACTGTCCTCTCCATGGCAGGGTTACAATTAATTGTTAACAAAAGAAGCAGTAGAGCCACCAATCTTGTTAAATGTTGTGGGGGTGTTTTTGTTTTTGTTTTGTTTTTGTTTTGTTGTTGTTTTGTTTCTTTTTTTAAAATTTATTTTGTGATAGAAGTTACAGAATAGTTACGTGTTCAAAAACTAAATTTAGGATCATCAGCAGTCCTTTCTCTCAGAAGTGGCACTGCACTGGGTCAAGTAATGTGCTGAGTTTAGAGGGACAACAGTCCTAGATTAAGTATTCTACTGTTTTTAAAAGGGGTTTCCATGTCAAATCTCCTATATTTTAAAAAACATTTTACACAGTTACATCAGCACTCCTACAACTTCTGACTGATTAAATACAGTTCCCAGTGTGACTCCCTGGCTTAAATACAACAGGTATGAACTCAAGGTTTTATGAAACCTGGTTTGAATTTTTAGTGCAGCTGTGCAGAACTTTTGTAATAATGAAACCCAAAACCCACCCAGGCTTGAGTTTCACTACAAATCTGAAACTTACATCGGGTTCTCTAAAGGGTTTGTCAGAGTTCACAACTCTACATTGAGGCTGGATGAAGAAAGTCTATGCTGAGTTATGATTTCAGGTGCAGGCCAAGGAAAATGTGGTTTGACCCTCAACAAGATAAAGACTTGGTTTAAAAGGAGCGAGTCCTTGCAAAAGGAAAATAGAGGATGAGTTTCATAAGCTCTTGAGAACCAAAGTTTCAAGCCACAAACCTGTGTTGGTGAACGTTTTACCAATAGTTATGATTTCTTGTTTTTCCTTACCCTAATATATTTCTGTCTGCTTGGCATTTGTTGTAATTTGTTGAAATTAAACCTGCTTGTATGGTTCTCAAATAGTCAGATAAAGGGTAGTACAAATGCGTAACTCCTCTGACCTAAGAGAGAAGCCAAGGACTCAGGGAGTCAGGAGATGGATTCTGCACATGCTTTGACCACTGACTTGTTATCTCATCTTGTGCAATGGGGAGAATATTTCCATCTGTTCATTCCCGTGTCTTGAAATGATTTTACCCTCTAAAGTAAAGCAACTCCAAGCTACAAGGCTGTGCTAATACAACCCTACTGTTTCTCATTCCAGTATTATTTGCTCACAAGTAGCCTGTGTGCTTCCACATTGTCCTGCACTGGAGGTGTGAGGAAAGCAGGTCTTGGTGAAAAGATACACTAACATCAAAGGTATGAAAATGTGAAATCTGCTATATCAGGATAACTGGTGATTGTTCATGTTCTTGCTTCAGACATTTCTCCCTTTTGTCTTTCTTTTTGCTTCATCATATTTATCAGAAATACCTTTCTATCCATAGCTCCCAGAGGTCCTAGGAGGAAATGTGCACATCTTGTACAGTTTTACAGCTTCTGGTTTTTGCAAAGACCCAATTAAAAGGTCTAACTGACAGTAGGCTCAAAAGTAAGATTTAAAACCATCCCAATAAATTATGAATCTAAGTTCCACTTTAAAAAGTGGTTTAGGTATTGAAAAGACTGAATCACATTGAAAGCTTATGGTATATCAATCACTTGCAAATCAATAAAATGAGAAGCTTTTCCCAAAATATGAATAATTGAAGTGTTTGTGGTAGAATCTTGGTTTAAGAAATTTAGTGTATTGTTAAAATGACTTTTGGTTCAGGTCCATCACTAATTTTATTCAGCTGTGATGAGATTGATGACAATTTTCATGTCAGCAGAAATAGAGTATCAGTGGAGGCTCAGATTTGTGTCTCCCTAGTAATTAACATATTTAACAGCAGAAAAATAGATTTATTTTTTACCTTCTCCAAGAATTATCTAAGACATAGAGAAAAACAATACTGAAAAAGTAATAAAATTGTCAAAACTCACAGAACTTACAAGCTTGTCTTTTTATTCTAAAAGCTTAGCTGGAGTAACCATTACAGCTTTACTAAATGCAAGTGACATCCAGTGGTCATCACTAAATATACAAAAACATCTTGAGTTTGATGTCAAAAATGTCACCATTCTACTACCTTGGGCAGAGACTGAAGCTAGAAGGTTGCTGTCCTGCTCTCTGCCAACCTGTTTCAATACAACATAGTCAATAAGTGCATTACAAAGATCTGGCTCCAGGGTCCTGCACTGATCTGAAGGTACTGGCAGTTCAAATCCTCCTTCTATTATTCCTTGCCTTAGCAGTCAAGCTATTTCTGCTGACCTGCATGATGAAGAGGCCACCTTAGGGTAGCATAAGTAGAAGATTGCATGAGCATTTGAACTCTTCCCACAAGGAGGAAATCCTTAAAATTTTTGTGATTTTGTGTTGTGATAATGACAAGATGAGGAAATGGCCTCAAGCTGTGCCAGGGGAGGTTCTGGTTGGACATCAGGAAGCGTTTCTTCACAGAAAAGGTTGTCAAGCATAGGAACAGGCTGCCAAGAGAAAGTAGTAGAGCCACATTCCTGGAAGTGTTGAAGAAATGACTGGACATGACACTTAGTAGATGCTTTAGTTGATAAGGTGGTATTTGATCAAAGGTTGACCTCAATGATTCTGGAGGTCTTTTCCAACCTAATGATTCTACGATTCTGTTTTATTCAACATCCTTTTAACCTGTAACCTTAAGACCTGGAGACTGCTATGAGCTAGAATATGGTTTTAGCTTGTGAGTAGAGCTGGTGATGGGGGATGCCTGCAAAAGCCTTTTAAGTTGCACATAGCTAACCATCATATATTGGGTCCCCTCTGGTATGGGGAACCACTTAGTTGTTAAATAAAACTGAGCACCTCTAAACTCCATTTCAGAACTGGATTTTGAGAGCATACTACCTTACATAAATCATAATTATTCTCCCTATTCTTACAGCAATCAGTGAGAAAGACTGATGATTTCTAGGAAAGCATTAGTTGACCTGTGGATCCAAACTCCTGCCAAAAAGAATCCCAAAAACTGCACGATGACTCATAGCACTGGTTGGTGCACTTGACTTCCTGATCTTCTGAGAAATGAAATAAAAAAAAAGTACTGCCAGACTGCTTCAATTTTTTCACCAGTCTGAGGAAAATCTGTAACTGATCAGCTTTGCAATTAAGAGATATACTCTGGAAATGGTTGCTTGACATGATGGAATATGAAAAATTGGACAGAAGTCTCAATTCTCCCCTTTGTACTTGGACTATTTATCCTTATGGGGATTATCAGGTATACAGTTTGTAAATTTTAAAGCATATTTTGGGAATGATTTTGGAGAGTTGTGGTTGTCATATAGTCAGCTGTTAATCCCTTGGACAAACCAGTCTTTCCACTCCTTGAAGGTAAGCTCTTGTCCCTTAGGTCACTTTGAGTCAATATCAATCACAGTTCCATCCAGGAACTGGTAGAAGTCTTACACTTATTTCCACCTTTCTCTAATGAAAAAGAAAAGAGAACTTTTAACCTATTTCACTCTCACTTACCCCCTTAATGCCTTGGACAGGCTTGCTCTGCCCAAAAGAGATAAGAATTCAGAGAGGACTGAGAGACAATCAAGTTATGTGGATATATGCAGAGAAACCACAACCATTCTTTTAGTCACAACCCAAAAGGACCCTTTGCAACTCAGTCATCACTGGAGTGATGAATCAGCACCTTCCAATGACAGTTGTAGTCCTGAAGGAGTAGTTCCTTCTCATGTTTCCCTCTAAGCAGCACAGCTGAGGGTATGCAGAGGTCAGGCTTGAGCCTTGGCCCCGAGTTTTACAGTGTGAATCGTAAGAGTGTGTTCCAGTCAGAAATAACTCAGCAAAAGACGTAATTTAACTTGCTTAATTATATTGACTCTTATATGGTCCATGAGTAAATAAATACCCTGCATACAAGGAAATTTGTTTATGGAATAAATCTTAGCTCAACTACAATTTGGTGCTTTTAATACATTCAGAGTACATTTTTAATACTTTCATATGCCTGAATAATACTTCCACATTGATTTTTAGCCTTATTATTAAATTTACTCTGCAGTGAACATGTGACAGTGGCTCATTGATTTATTGTGAGTGTAGCAATAGGTTTATAACTGCATGAATCATGCAGATTGCTCGATTCACCACATGCCTTAATAAAAGTTTCACTTTAATAAAACAGAGCTAAGGCAAATATGTCCAGAGCCTGGTCTGACATTCCTTATACATTACCCTGCCTCAGGAAATTATTACTATATATTTTATAGCAGCTACAGTAGGTTGGGGATCAGGATTAGAGCATAGTAACTACTGTGACATTTAGCAGAACTCCTGTGTATGCCATTAACCCTCACAGGGTGGACTGGCATGGAAATATTTTGGAGCAGTGGTTTTCATCCTTTTTAAATGATTGACACAAAAAATTTTCTGTAAACCTGTGATTCCTCATTTGCTGAATTTAAGCCACTCACATTTCATTTGTGCTTTTCACAGGTGCTTTTGAAATAGTTTGTGGACCTCACGGAGTCTCCTGGTTGGAAATGGACATCACTATTCTAGTACAGCTTCCATCACTTGGCTACACAGAGATTAATTGACCAGTCTCTTGCAAATGCCAGTCTCTGAAAGCACAACATAATCTCAATGGTTACATGTACTTCTACCTCATATCTCAAACGAATTGCAACAGTTAGATCTTGACAAGATCTAATGAGGCAGACCAAAGTCTTTTCAGATGAGGTCGTAGAATGTACGATCCACTTATCCACACCTCTTTCATGGTAGGAAAATTAAACACAAGCCCTATGATAGGCAGATATTTTGATTCTTCCTTCATTTTATTCAGAATTGCTCTTATGAAATTTCAGACAGAAATAGTGAAACTCTTATGACAGCAGTGTTTTCAGAATGTGTAGCTTCATTTGAATCAGCACTGAACTCAAACTTTGGATGGAGCTATGGCAGATAAATTTCTCTTTATAGCAGTGAAGAAACGTATATTCATTTCCTCGGCCCACGTTCTACCAAGGATGCCTCTACTCTTTCCTAATTAGAGTAGCTTAGATATTAAGCACAAAGTTATTCATAATATAATTTTCTTAACATATGTAGTTGAAGTGGAATTTTTAAAGTTTTAGTTGTTGATCTCACTAGTGAACTTGGTAAAGAGAGAACTTCATCAATGTGAAATGGAAAGGAAAGCTTTAATGTCTGTGAGCATGTTACAATGGCTGTGCTTGCATTAAGTTCATTGTACATTATTGTCTATAAAAATGCCATAGTTCTGATGTGAAGGGTCATGGTTTGGCAATTTATTTTATTTGTATTTCTTTAGTTTAGGGTGGTTTTGTTTTGTTGTTGGCTTTTTTGTTTCTTTTTTTTTTTCTTTAAGCAAGAAACATAAATTCTGTGACTTCAGCAATAAAATTTTATTCTCTTCCATTTTTTGCAATAAGTTTATTTTTTGCCTGTGTTTCTGCATTTTGAACACTGTTGCATAAAGGTGATGTGTTTACAAACAAAAGAGAATTAGATTCACTGGCTTTTAATATTCTTAGGAAACCCTCAATAGGAAAAAAATGAGAATAATCAATGAATTTAATAAAAAACAGCTCTGGCATTACTGTCTTCCAGTACAATAAAAAGTTTTTCTATTGCTAGGTTGTCAGTACTACGAAGTGGTTTTAATGCATAAACCTCAGGCATGCAGATAAACCCAAGTACACTGGAGCCAAGGTTTGAAATTGGTGCTTGAAACATGTCTTTAAAACCATCTTTTTTGTCAGGGGAACTCTCTGTCTTCTGGAATTATGGGCTTTAAGGCCACCCCCCCCTCCCCAGCTATTAAAAGAGCAAGTGTGAGGATTTCATCATGATTTCTTTGTAGCTCAGTATCTGAATTTCTCCAGCCATAAGTCCAGCTCAGGTGGCAATGGTGTTGATTTTAGGCACACCACTTCAGATACCAAGTGCTAAATGGCTGAAGGTCCAAAGGGTTCCCGTTCATTGCAGCTTGCTTTGTTTATTAATTTCCATTACCTCCATCCTTCTGCCTTTCTTCCCTCTTTTATTAACTGAATTCATTGTTAAGTGTTCAGGAAAAAAATTCTTCTGCAACTGTACTTAAATATAACTGTGAGATGCATATGTGTATGTATATGAACCTAAATAAAAAAAAATACTTATTGAAAGAGAAACACTTAACATCATATTTCAAAAAATACCCATGCTATTTAGTAAAGCTGTATGTAATGTGGGAACTGTATTACCAGAAAACAAAAAACTGCTGTACCAAGATAATATTTATGATGTAGAATTGAAGCGTATGATGTATGTACTTGGAGACTCCTGTCTGAAGCTCATTAAGTTGGCTTTTTTCTAATAATAGAGATGGGCTATGGCAGGATCACTCATGGTTTGTTTAGTGCAGTTGTGTGAACACATTCCCTATAGTGCATGTCAGTGTCAGACTTGTGAAACCAGGCAATGTTGTTACTATCACATCACTCTTGGAAGTTGCATGAAGATGATTTTCCTGACATCATGGAAAAGAGGCAAATCTTTACTCAGTCCAACACTTTCTAAAATAAACCGCAATTTTTTTTTTCTGTATGTTCTAAACTACAAATTTTTTTCCCTGTATGTTCTGATGGCAAAATTCTCTGTATGTAAATTACATATTCCCCTGGGATTCTCTTTCAAAATTTTCTTAATATGCTAATACACAGTAAACAATGTATACAATTTTAAAGCACTGCTTGAGCGCACATGGCAGAAGGTGTGGTTGGGTATTCTTTATTGTCAGGGGGTTCCATGATGAACAGTAATGTTTCTTTTCTTGTGCCCCCTGTCATTAACATTGTTGTTGTTACTGTTTATCTAATTGCTGTTTCCAGAAAAATGTTCTTATCAAACTTTTAATTTCTGTGCCTTCAATTCTCCTCTCCAGCCACCACAGGCAGAGGGGAAAGAGAATAGGCAGGGGGAAGGAGCAAGTGTCAGTGTGGTTTGGAGAATCTCAGAGGGAGCACTAAATTGGGGAGTACCACTCCTAAACCATTACACCTACAATGCAAGAAAGCATAGATTGTTATTATTTTGAGTATAGCTCATCAAATATTTTTTAAATTATCTGCAATCTATAAAAATAAAAGCAGTGGACCTTCAAAGAATACTAGTAGCCAACAGATCACTAATAACTTTTATCTGTGTCTTGCAAAATGTTTTAAAATTAATGACTGAAAAACGAGAGCATGTCTGGGAGGTCAACATGTAATTCCTTCCTTTGGTAGCTCAGTAAAGTTGGCTGTACTGACTGAAGCCATAATTAATTTTTAGATGTGTTTCTCCTAAAGCCAAACTTTCCAGTCTTAGCAAGTGGTACATCAGACCTTGCAGGCTCAGTTAAGTAACTAATAAGGCATCTGTGAAGCTTTGTGCAGAGCATCCTTGTGCATCCAAATGTCAAATTATTCAACAATGCTGAAGAGAGTATTTTTAAATCCTGCCTATTTTTTTAGAGATAGGTAGCTAAATGTTCCACCAGGGAGACTGGTGAGCTCAGTGGATGTTTCTAAGGCACTGCCAGTAGCCATACAGGAGTTTTGATGGGATAATCTAGAAGTTGCCAAAAAACATGGAAAATAGAGCATCAGACACTTCTCAGAGGAAATGATTTACACACAAATATTGTACTGGTAAGAAGGTTAATTTATTCTGTTGGGCTGTAGTTAAAACAGGATCAAAGGCCACTTCCACCCTTTTTGTGGGAGTCATGCTGCTATGCAGTAGGGATAATGAGAGCTATAGAAAAGAGAGACAGCAAATGTATCTACATCACTGGGAGCACCAGGGCTATCTGCCTTTCAGTCCCTCCTTCCGACTGACAATTATACTTAATTACATTTTATTATGTACATTATTCAATGTGTCTTGGAATGCAAACATATTTAGGAAAAAGGAGCAAAATTAGTTTTATCCCTCAGCCATGCCAGTACCTTAGCCACTAAACCTCTGAATTGTGTTCCGTTTTGTGTTTTATGGGGTCATGGAAGTAGCATTTGTTTCTGCTCCATGAGTGTATTTGAGCAGGTGAGATGGTGCCTGCCATCACTGGGCTCAGCCAGGACTTTGTTCAGACCAGGTGCATCCTGCAGCCCAAGAAGCAGCTCCAGCTTGGAGTGATGTCACATTTCAGAAGTGGAGGTTATATAGTGGCAACCTATAATTGCAGCTGTTTTTAGAAAAAAATTGTCAGTGTTGTATTTTATGTGGAGTTCCAGTCAATCACTATGCAGATGAGACATGCTCTGAGCACAGTTTGAAGGTCTGTGGTCACGGGAGCAGCGTACCTGACTGCCACAGCTAGAGAGGAAAGATGCACCAAGCCAGATACACGGGCCATATGCAGAAACAGAGAATAAAATATCTACAAACCACTTGAGGAAACCATAAGTTTAGATACTTGCTGAAGTGATAAGTTAGTAGGTGAGGTTTGGATCTCTGCTTGGTTTTGATGAAGACACTTGCATCTTTAATTGTATGTACTGGATGTCAGTTTTATATACTGAACTGACTGGCTGAAATTTACTCATAGGGCCAAAAACAAAGGTCAACAAGGATTGAACATGCTTCTTCCAAAGTCCTGAAACCATTGGGAATCTTCCCCTTACTCTGACTGCAAATGAAAAAGCTGCAGTGTTACAAAAGAATTTTGATTTGAACAATGCATTAAAGAGACTGTGGTTTCCCCCCTTTTTTTCTGCTAAATGTATCTGCCAGTGCTCTACCAGTAACTCTCTTTCTGATAAAATATCTGTGTTACTGATGGATCAGGGTTGAAATTTTATGCTTTGCAACATTTGCTTCTCAGGCAGATAATATATTGCCATGGAAATACAGGCCATTTCTCACTGCACATTTCAAAGAGAGAGCATGGCACTATGCCATGTTATGGCTGTTAGCATCACTATATCATCCCTTCAGAGTGGTCTGCTCTGCTACCACTTTCCAAGGAATCTCTTTCGGGGCATGACACTGTGAAACTGGAGAAATTATGTTTGGCAATAACATGGGTTGATGGCAAGATATGTCAAACAGCTGAAATTATAGGCTCCCTTTGAAAAGCTGTCCTCTGCCCCATCACCACTGCTGATGGTTAGATTTGTTGGTCCCACCTCCCAGTTTGCACAAAGGGGACAAAAGCAGAGGAGTGAGTCAGGAGCACAAGGCACACTGTGTGAGGTGTGTAAAACATCTCTCAGCGAGAGCTTGGCAGTACAGATAGTCATGTAAGATGAAGTGAAATAAGTGTTCCTTTGTGAATAGAGGCCCTCTGCCCAGCCTTTGCATCACACTGCTTAACCTGGCCTACAGCCTACATAAAGATACAGAGATTATAAAGAAAACACTCCTTTCAGAATGCGACGTGAAAACTTGTAAAACATTGTTTTTGTCCACACAACATGTATTCATTCTGGAATGTCAAATAAACACAGGGACTTGCTGAATATCCTTCCTCTCATCTGACATTTTGGGGTCCAAACATAAAACTGATACATTGCTAAGCAGGGCTAAGATATTAAAATCAGTGAAGAGTAAAGCATCTCAGAGACTGTAAATTCCTTCCTGCGTGAAAGTCCAGGAATCAAAGTGTAACCTCTTCAGCATGGGTAGAGAATTGGGGGAACATGAAGCCTTGATCTCACTCTGAGTGTCGTCCAAGGAGATTTAACTCAACAAGATGGATCAGTTCTAAAGGGTAAAGTACAATTAGCCCCTTTGCTGCCAAGTGATAATTTTAGTATACTAGTAGTAACATGAAAATCTCGTCAGGAAGGTAGCAGCACTCATAATGTGACTAAGGGTTTGGAGTTTTGTTATGCTTTTCCTATGACTATTTTGTCCAATGATATTTTGAAAAGTTTCACTCCTTCCTTGTCCTTTCTTACATGCTCTTTCTGTAACTCTTTGCTTTTTATTGCTTGTAAACCACATGAAAACATGAAAAGGTGCTTTACCCATTTTGATACTCACTTCCATTCAACAAAAGTCCTTAAATAGGAAGTAAACAGACAAAAATAACTTAATGACACTGATTTTTAAGGAAAAGTGGAAATTCTCAAGAATTTTGCATTTCCTTCAAAAAATTTATTTTCAAAATCCAGAAAATGAAAATTATATTTCCAACTATGCCTTATTTTCTGCTAAGTACCCTCTTGAATTGACAATAATCATATGCAGTCAGCATTATTACTTTTTTTTTCTGGAAGATAACATTCTAAACTGTTATTTATTAAAAGCAAAATCTCATATGATTTTAATCATAAGCAATATTATATGATTCTCAATAAATTCTTTTTCTGGTTTTCACTTTTTTTTAGCTTTCATTATTTTTTTTTTTGCAATCAACTGAACAAAGGCTAAATAATACTACTAAAAGGGGTGAAACATAGCTATTGTAGGGATGGTAATTTAAGTGCTGAAACTAAACAATGCTGCTATGCATGATAAAATATTTGCTTGCTTTCAGATAACCTTGGCTTGTGTTAACTATCTTAATAACTTCATTTGCAGATCTTGCTGAAGAAGTAAGTCAGTGTGAAGGAATGTCTCCCAAATGTCGTGTTTCTGGTTTTTTTTTGCTTTTGCATTCCTCTAGATATTTACTGTGCGCACAATCTATCTTTGGGAAGCTCAGTGTAAAGCCTGGGATATGTCATCAGGAAGGGAAAAAATGAACTGAGCAGCATTTGTCAAATATCTGCGATGATTACATTATCATATGTTTCTTATAGGATGTTCTGCTAAAGAAGGCCCACTTACAAGGCCTCTTCCTTCTCTTCCATCCCTCTACCCTCACCCCATCAAAAAAAATATTTTAGCTTCCGTTGATCCACAAAATGCTTAATGTCATTTTAAAGCACAGTGCAGAGCTGGCACCCTCAGGCTGTGAAAATTATGTTCTGGTATGTGATGTGGGGAAGAGAAAAAGTGAAAGATACTGCCTGGATTTGGCAAGGATATCAGGAAAGGGAATGGGAGTTGGAAAAGCTGTTAGGAAATGTAAATTGGTAAGAGTGTCAAACAAAGACTGAATGGGAAGGACTCAAGGGGGAAACTGAAAGTTTTGTGGAGAATATATGAGGTGACCGGCTGACTTTGAAAGCATCCCTATCAACCATTTTGAGTCTGCTCCTCCTATTTCAGCTTCTCGATTACTTGTCATTCATTACTCTGGTGGTTTGCCTCTCTAGTGACTTCTTCCTAAGCAAATGGCATTCCATGGTTTAAGTCAACCAGGTGCTCATGTTCTTCCTTTCTCCTACCTTTGAATAACATCCCCCGAAAGCCAGGGATAAGATAAGATACCTCATCATTTTCCTGAAGGCCAGGTTAATGTTTTCTTTTGCATTCAGTCCTGTGGAACCCATCCAACCTTGGGGAGGGTAACACTGACTGTTTTCTCTTACTGCTAGTGCCTTTTTCAGAGACTGGTATTCTGTAAACTGTTTTTATGGTGTTCAGTTTATTTCTTCTCCTTGACTTTTGGAAACACCTTCCATTTTATTCTACCACATCCCTCTTCCTGCTGACTCGTCTATCTATTTGTGGGATCTAATCACTCTCTGCAATTTCCTCCTCCCTCTCACCCCTACTCTGCACTTGACAACAGCATTGTTTCCCCTTGGCCCTTTACTGGGCAATATTTACTGTGAATTAAGTGCTATCTCTCTTTTCCCACCTGACTTGGCATCCTATTCTGATTCCATAAATAAACATATTTATGAAACCTCTTGGACAGGTACTCAGCTGGCACAGGTGTTCAAACATTCTGTTCTTTCCTAAGTTGTGTATCAGTTGCATAGAACTTGTAGAAGGGAAGAGGGGGCTGAAGCTGTCCCTATGCTTCTACTTACTCTTTTTTGGTCTGTAGGCAAGGATTTTCAGATTGCAAATCCTCTGAGATGTATGCTGTATTTCACAGGTCTGCCCTTATTATTTGTGGTTATGAAAGGGCTGAAGATGTCTGATAGCAAAGGTGACTATAAAATTAGATCTCCAAAATGTCATGAGAAATTTGATACAATTATTTATCCATGTATTAAAAAAAAAAAAAGTCTTAAGAGGCCCTATAAAAATGGTGGGCATAACAGTAAAGAATTTACTTTGTAGCACAATCCTTTGTGAAAGACTATAATTGGAAACACAGCAGTTTTAAGTCCAGAAAACAGAGAAAAATATATAGAGAGGGGGAAAAAAGGGGGAAAACTCAAGCATTTTAATTTCAAATCTGTAAGACTCATTTATGTTTGAGATAGAATTTGGCCATCATTATTTCCCTTTGTTTTGGTTTATTATCAATCCCATTTTCAACAGAGGATGATACCAAACATACAGGTTTCTTTCCTTTTTTATTAGAAGGGCACAAACTAATGGATTGACTAATGCTGTCTATAGAAGGTATTATTTTGCAGGGTCTTAACCTGTACTAAAAGATGCTGAAACTAGACTTAATTTGTATATATTACCTATTCACTATGAGAAATCACTAGTATTTTTACTCTTAGTCACATTTAATGTTGAGGACTAGAGGATGAGGTTCCAATTTTTTGCGTACTTCCTATCCAGGCAGGTTATATGGTCCTCAAGGCTATTCTCCTCTCTCTGCTTTCTAAGCAACACCCCTGGGATGCCTAAGGAGGGGAAAGAGCCAGCAAATCATGCCTGAAAAGATCAGTTGGATGTCCTCAGATAGAGAGATAAACTTCTGTCGTAAAAGTTTGCTTTGTGCTTCATCTTGTGTAATCACAAAGGCATGAGATGAGACTTACTTTGTTTCTTGCAGATAATTTATTCTATGGTGGTTAAGCATCATGGGATGAATAGCCTTTTGCCTTGATTTTATATGCACTATGGTTCAGAGGGAGCATCCAGGAATGTTGAACATCTTTGTGTGTCTTTGCTGGGGAATTGTTTCTGCTGCAGCTCCTCTTCAGACAGAGCAGCTTCAATGTTTCACACTGCTGAGGGAAAATGATTACTACTTGGAGGAAAAATCTCAGTTTGAGAAACAGAATTATCTCTGAGATGTACTCAAATGGCAGGATTTTGGTGCAATATGTGTATGTGTGTGAAATCATTAGTACTGGGTTGAATCTGGTAGTAGTATTGATACTTGTAGTGGGAAAACTGCCAAAAGAGTAAAAAAAATACTATGCCAGTTTTCTCCTGGGAAATTCCCTTTTTAGCTCCAAGTCCAAGAATCTTGTACTCTTATCAAAACATTCTGTCTTAGGATGTTCTGGTAAAGTATAGCACAGAGCATTTTTACTTGCTTCTTCATTACAGTAATCCGTAATGTTTTGGAGAAACAACATCACTTTTGTACTGAAAATGGAGAAAGGTCCATGCACAAAAATGTGATTCTAGTTGTGTGCCTGAAACAATATAAGGGTCAACAAGGATCTCAGGTGATTCATTTAAGGCTGCAGCTTTGCATTTGGCTTGTCTGCTCTTCTTCTTTGATATTATCACTGGTTTGGTTTTCTTGTCCTCAAGCCCACCTCTCCTTTAGTCCACACCTCACCTCTCTGTGTGAGCTGTGGGAGATCACTGTGCAATGTGCTCAGCAGAGAAGGTTCTCTGGTGCCAGCCTTTGAGCTGCAAATTCTCTGAAGGCCTTGAGCAGGTCCTTGACCTGGCAATCAACAGGGTGAACAGCTCTGTTGGGAATCCTACTACAAGCCAAATGATAAACCAGAGCTTTACAGTATGTATGAGCTGACAGAGAGCCTTCTCAGAAATCTGCATCACCCAAGAAAGGACATGGAAACCTTGCATGGCTGCAGGAATAGGTGCTGCAGACTCATTTTGCCAGCCAATATCTTACCAGTCAGAATGCACTCTGGGAAGTGATACTGATTTAAATGTTTAGACAGATGTCACAGGAAGGAAACCATTGATGATGTCATTAATCCTACAGGTTATTTTCAGAACAAGCCTGAAAGATAATTCTGTTTATACCCTTGTGATTTTTCTATCTGCCCAAGAGTGAATGACATAGGAAAGCAGAACTTGTGTTGACATTTTGAAATCTTTTATGCAGTGACAAGTATGGTAAAACTTTATCTATAATTTCAACCATATCTTGATCAGTGTGTTCACCCACTTTGAGCTGCCATATAAAACGAAATCCTAAAACAGACATTGAGAATAGCCAGACAGCAGATGTTATGTCTAGAGGCTACAAAATTCTCCTGTTAGTCATTTACGGCTTGCACTGTTGGGGAAATGACCCAATACTGATCAAAATCAACAAAAGAACTTGACCTAAATGAGCTACATACCCAAAGAAACTTGTTGAATCAAAACAAAGTTGTGAACAATGAACTACCATGACAAATCAAGCTCTTCTGCTAAAATACATCAGAGAGTAATATGTAACAAGATTGCTTCTTCTTTTTGTTCCTGAGTGGAACAGTAAAATCTGGGACTTCACCAACTTCAGACTCTAAGTGGGGAAAGGATTTGATTCATCTGTCCACCAAATGCCTAAAACTTTCTGAGATATGTAAGGTGCCTGAGACATCTTCTTGCAAACAATGAATACAGCACATGGCTTCTGCAGATCCCTTCTGGAATTTCTGGAGGTTGGTTAAATGAGATGATTTAGGTGGCAGATGTAGCCCAGAGGTACTAGTTGCCTACATATGAACAAATGAGTTGAGACCTCTTTAGCACAATCTGACTGCACTAAGAATGACTCACCTTATTGTAAAACAGATCCTTCAGCTGATCAGTAACTCTCTGTCAACAGAGTCATGGCTTTGCTTTGTAACAAACCTGTGGATATTAAGGTGGACCCTCTTAAGAGTGCCTAACTATTCAACTCGTCATGAGCAATTAAAGTTTCCTTTAAAGCAGAGTCCCATCTCACAAATCCTGAAATTCCAAAAGAACATAACACTCATCCTGTGTCAGACTGAGACAGAAGATGGACAATTGAATGATAAGCTCTTCAAAAGTCTGTATAACAACTTGAAAAGAGAGGATTAGAGGACTCCTACTAGTGTTATTCAGTTTCAAAGACATACCAAGTTTAAAATAAAAAAATTGAGAGTGTGGACTGCAGTCTCTTGTTTTCCCATCCCAAAGCCCACTCCAACCTTTCAGGAACCATTGTTCAATTCCATTCCCAGAGAGGAGTAGAAAAGGCAAGTTGTTAGGGTGAAAAAATTCTACTGGCTTTTCCTGTTCTCTATAGAGGACTGAATATTAGTTCACAATCTTGAATATCTGTCACCACATCATCTGTCTTGCTTGAGCATCAAGATACAGTTAGTGGATAATAAAGGCCCTCCAACTGAAAGAGAGGGAGTACCCCACATCCTGAAACATCATAGAATGTTCTGCTTCATGCTACATTTTATTATGTTAAGTCACTCTATACAGTTTTCATCAGGGTTTGTTTAGTTAACCTCTGCCTCATGATATATATGTCAACTCAATTAAAAAAAAACACATTAAAATTGTATAAATCAGATTTTTATTTTCCCCTCTTTCTAATATTTGATTATCTGCTCCTTTTTCACCCTTTCCCAAGGTTCCTTTATTTAGCTTTCACACATAAATTAGCTGATGAAGAAAGCTGGCTCCAAATGCATTTCACAGGTCCTTTGAGACATGCCAGGACCAGCAATTTAAACCATGTTTTCCCCAAATAGGCAACACAAAGTTAATTTTTGTGGTTGTCCTTTGCTTGGATGTGTGGCATGAACTTTTCAGTGCCACCAAATCAAATACATGAACAGTAAACCAGTGGTAGCAATACAATGACATTTCCACAATTTCATTAATAAAATAATAAAATAACTCACCAAGACTTTTGGGAGAAGTCAGATGCACTCTAATGCTGTAATTGTGGTAGGCTGAGGTTCAAACCAGGGTGAAACACTTTAGACCCATAATAATTGTAAAGTGTTGACCTCGTGTGAAATAAAGCAAAACCAGAGTTGAGTTACCACACATATTCTTCACATAAACATTTAAATAGATTTTAAAAAGGAACTAATAGCAGTAGCTATGCTAGTCCTGAAGAAGAATTAAATCTGAGGTTTTGACTGCCTTCTCTTTGCATGTTTAGCAAAGTATGGATATTCTACACATGGTACTAATTCCCTTATTAAATCAGTAATTGTACTTCCCATGTGCCAACCAAGCCCATCCTTCTGCCAGCTCCAGCCCACAGATAAAGTCCAGGCATAAAATCCCACCCCAGTACAACAAAATTCTTGATGGTGAAGCCATCTTTTGGTCAGATTCCCTGGGAGTTTCAGGTTGTAGGAAGCAGTGCTCACCATGTTTCATTGATGCTGTGCCAGAACACAGGTTGTTGTCTGGTACTGAGCTGTAATGTATCCCATGGCTACAGATGGTGGCAAAACCACTGATTGATAGAGGGCCTAAACCCCAAGTCTACTTTCACATTACCAGGAAGAGTGTCCTTAAGCTGCTTTGAATCTTTCATTTTGATTTTTTGAGGGAGTGAGAGTCATTACCCCAAAACTACAGCAAATCAGAGGGAAACAGCCTGTGAACATTAAAGGCCTTCCAGTTATAAATTTTAGAATGTTCAAAGCAGGACAATGAAGATGCAGAATGGTCTGGAGCACAGGTCTGATGAGGAGAGGCTGAGGGAACTAGGGTTATTTAGTCTGGAGAAAAAGAGACTCAGGGAAGACCTTATTGCCCTTTACAACTCCCTGAAAGTAGGTTGCGGTGAGATGGTGGTTGTTCTCTTCTACCAAGGATCGAGTGACAGAGCAAGGAAGTTTTAGATTGGATATTAGGAAAAATTTCTTCATGGAAAGAGTTGTGAACCATTGGAACCCACTGCCACAGAAAGTGGTGGAGTCACCATCCCTGGAAGTGCTCTAGAAACATGTGGATGTGGCACCTGAAGTTATGGTTTAATGGTGACTGCAACAGTAGCGCTGGGTCCATATTTGGACTTAATGATCTTAGAGATCTTTTCAGACCTTCTATGACTCTGAGACTGAGCTAGAATAATTTGCAAGACAGTTTTCCTCTTGTGTAGTATTTTGGCTGAGATGGTGCCCAGGGCCAGATGCTCAAAAAGTTGCATCTGTACATTCCCAACATCTCAAAATCAGGACATCTCATGACGTCCTGAAACTGTTTGCTTAAGTTCCATTAGGTGCATTATTTGTAAGAGTTGTCTCTGGACACTCAGATATTTGTTTAACACTTTTTTAGCTAATCTGTGCTTTTGACATCCAAAATTTACTGTGAAGATGGACACTGTGATTTTGCTCTGCAGAAAGAAAAAAAACAAGTGTATTTATGTTTGTTAATCTTCTATGTGATAATTTCACAGACTGCTCCCATTTGCTTGTTTTGTGCATTTAATTATCTTCTATACATATCTAAATCTTTCAGATTTTCATTTACCATTCTGCCTTGCCTGTTTTAGTCTTCTTTTCCAGTGTTCCTGTTAAGCTGAAACACCCAGCAGTCACAGGAAAATACATTAATATGACATTTAAAGTATAATGAAAAGTTTAATGTCAATTTCTACAGTCCTCTGTAATATTCAAAATAGCTCTACAAATTAAAAAAAAATAAAATTCAGATTTATCTTCCTTGCAGTGTCCAGGTAACAATTTTAGCTTTTCTTTAAATTTTAAAGATCTTCTCAACCTGACCCAGCTGAACATGTGTTTGAATCTCAATAGGTATTGATGTAACCCAGTGAAGCCACAGCTACTTTGTGTTAATAACATAAACACCATATTTCTTTTTTTCTGTCTCTTAAAACTTCATTAATTTAAAGAGAAACCGCATGACTAATTTGCCATTAAAAAGGTATGATAATTAAACTAGATTGAAATAAGGCTATTTGGCTTGTTATACTGCTTTTCTCTGATACCAGTATCCCAATAAACTGATTTTAACACCAAGAAGCCAGATCAAAAAAAAAAGATGTTTGAACACTCACTTTTGTAATAATTTCTATTATTTAGGATGATGAAAACTTTTCTTGTCATGAATTAATTTAGAAGGATTTCAAGTCTAGGGCTTAAGCTCAGTTTGCAAAATCTCAGCAAACTAGACCAAATTATCCAACTGAGAAAATTTTCGTCTAGTGCATTCACAATTGCTATTAAGTAAAACTATGCTCCAATGAAATAACAAAAATCTGCTGGTTCCAGTGGCAGAATGCATCTCATCTACTCATGCTGGCAACCTTCTAAGACTGCTCAGTGACCAATTATTTTCCCTTCAAAAATATCATACATGTTTCTTAGCAAATAAAATTCTGTGCTTGGGCAAGGCCAAGATAACAGTAAATATCACACTTCCAGAATAATTCTGGTGACACAGAATTCCTGTTATCGTTGTGCAGAAATGATGCCAAAGGAAAATGATAACACTAATGCAGAACATTGCGGGAAGGCATGTGAATGATATCCTAACATGTGGCCTCAATTCTCTCTTGATTCAAATCTCTATTCAAAGGCCATTAAAAAAAAGAAAGAAAATAATAGAAACAGAAGAAGAAGAAGAAGAAGAAAAAAACCACATCCAGACCCAAACTAAGAAGAAAAAAATACATGTAATACATAGAAGACCTTCCACTGCATTTTTTCCAGACCTATGGGTTGGCCCCAGCTTAGGCATGTAGTTTTGGTGCCAAGCTCTTGAGGGTCTCAGTGAGGAGAAGAGAAAGTGAGCAGAGGTAGCTGGTTGCATGAGGTATTTGCTGAGCAGTTCTGAGTACCTTCTTTCTCCAATCATATCTTAGGGAAAGATTTCTCAGGACTGGACTGGCTTTGTATTTGTCTTTACACAGAAGAGAACAGATTTACAAACAGTAGCAATAAACAATAGAGTGCACCCAGATGAATCAATTAACAGTGAATTTTCAGGTAGTGAGTCAAAACAGCAGAGAGATGTCTGCTGTGTTGGAGATGGTAGAGTTCTTGTGACACATTATAAATGTGAAACATTTCTGCCTCGAGTCAAAGGTAATGTGCAGACTCCCAGAAAGATCTCAACATGTGAAAAGATTCATAGTTTCCTTCAACATCGAAGTGAAAGCACTCACAGCAGAAATGTTGAGTTGAATTACAGCAATAAATGGGATGGCCAAAACTTCTTTTTTTAAGTTTCTGAAGAATAATTTTATGTTGCTTGTGAGACTCTGAAGTGCTGGTGCCAGTAAAAAGACAATTACAGTGATGACCAATTGAAATATTTATATATGAATGAATAAAGTTCCCAATGTTTTAGACTTTGCATATGAAAAAACAGATTAGAGGAATTTACACTCTTCACTTCTTTTTCTGCTTGCTCGTGTGTATTGGAGAAATAAGTAGGATTTCAGTGTATGACAAGATGTGAGACAAAGAGGGATTGATCACATGTATGGTGAAGTCCCCATCCCTGTACATTCCAGTGTATTCTGGAAGTGCTGGTGCACTAAATGTGCAAGTGCCTGCAGACTCACAGCTTCAGTGCACTCTTTGAAGAACAGGGGCTGATTCTCAGGGTGCTTATGATTATTCAAGGACTACACAGAGAGTCATTGGTATGTAAAGGCTTTTAGTCTTAAAGATATAACTTATGAGAAACAATCAGAAAAGTTACTTTGCTTGATACATGCATTTTTCTAGAGAAATGTCACTCAATATTTTCCAATGAGCCAGATGGGGTAATTGGGCATTATTAACATTTGTGGGAAAACACTGTTTTGGAATCAGAAGTTAGGAAACACAGACATTTGTGCTGTGATTTTAGACAGTGTGAGTTTTGTTAAGAAAGCCAGCATAAGACAACATTAATAATCACTCACACCCTCAAAAACATAGCGACTGACATTTGTGAGTTCAAGGCAAAAGCACATGGCTTCTTTTCCAGATTCTTGGAGAGCACACACTTAGTGCAAGTGCCATAAATCAGCTGAAAAATATATTGGCAAAAGAAGAGAAATTATCACAGTCCAAAGCATCTTATTTAATGAGGAAGAATACATGTGATTTATGGACAGGCATAACTTTTTTCATGTTACAACTGGCATGTTATACTCCCTGCTGAATGGAGAGTCCGAGGGAAACGTGCAGTCTGCAAAGCACAATCTAAAACAAGCCAAACTAAATTGTTCTGCTATAGAGAACTCCCATCCATAACGTAGCCCGGCACCACTGATCAGAGAATCCCTTTGGAAATGTCAAAGGATGAGATCAGAGTTTTGTAGGTACTTCCATCTATTTCTGTTATTTGAAAATAGTTTGTTTGCTGCCCTTAGTGTTAACAAGCTGCAGTGGAGTGCTCAGAAGAGAGGAAATATGAATTACACATATCTCTTCGTAGCAGGAGATGATATAGAAGGATTCCTTTTTCCAGTCACACTGTTACCTAGAGTCAAGGGACCCTCTGGACTTGTACTGTTCCATCCGTTGTTTATGCTCATCTTTTATGAGCTTTAATCATAGTTTTGTGATTATAACTAATAAGATAATTAACTTCCTAAATGCAAGATAATTAAGAGACTAAACCAGCATCCAGGGGGGATCCATCTGACCTGATCTCATATCTTAGCCATCTAGGCTCAGTCTTGACTATAATTCCCTGCAATGGAAACAAAAGCAATTCAGGAGGAGAAAGTCAAATCTTCGAAGGTATCTTAGAATACTTTTTAAAAATATCTCCTCTTGGTAACATTTCTGACTCTACACCTAGATAACTAGCACAGACCAGGTGCCTACATTTCAGACAGCTAAAGGTCATTGTCTATCATCACCCTGTGTGAGTGGTTTTGCAGATTTCAATTAATTTGCATATGCTGATGAAAAGTGATTTTTTTTTACTGCTGCAGCAAAATAAAAATCAAAAGTGGTCAGACAAGCCCCAAAATTTAGGCATTCACACATAAATGAAATATTAACAGTTGTAATTGTGGTATTAACATTAGCTTTTTACTTCTTATCTACTTAAACCATGAAAAATGGCACGCAAAAAACCCTAAGCTTTGTTATTATGTTATCTGTCTGTTCTCAGAATTTACAGGAATTTTGTTGAACTGTGAATTAAAGTGATTCCTTTAGACATATAATTGGTACAGACTAGCATAAATTGTGCTGATGGAAAAGAAATAAAAATACCTGGTGGTTTATAGACTATGTCTGCTGCAAAATGCTCCCAGTGAGAGGGTCTCTTACAGAGATAATTTTGGACATCTCTGGCATCTGGTTCAAGAAGTTTTCCTTGACATTTCCAACCCACTTATGCTTCATTCAAACCAACCAGGATGCTTTTAGTTTCTATTCTACTATATGGAAGAGAAGCAAAACTGAATATTTTTGGTATTGCTTTTGTTGCACATTTTCACAAGATTTTCTTGTTCTGCCCACTGCAAAAATCCATCTCTTCCTTACTAGAGTATATTTGATTAATTGATGCTGAAGGAATTAGTGCAGCCTGAAATGGAGACCTCTCTAAAATGAATTGATTTAAAGAAAGCTCAGAAAGAAGTGGTAATGAACTGTCAGTAGTTTGAATTTCTCTCCAATGATATTGTAAGTCCAGTACCACATAAGTGGACTTAACAAGACATATTCTGGGCGTTTACTCCAAGTAGGGTGATCAGCAAAAGAAGGTGCCTGGTTCTCACACAAATAAAATTAGATACCTAAATTCCTTTTTAAGGTGTTGAAGGCAGGGTCCACTGCAATTTTTAAATACTTAAGAAAAATATTCTACCCTTACAATTTGATATTATGCAGCATCTAAATTAGTCAACCTGAATATGTGCTTTGATATGAGAATGCATTACTACTCAGTCAAAGCCACACAGAAAATCTGTACTGGAGGCAAGAAATGAAATTGGATTTCCTGACTCTGCATTTAATTTCTTAACCAAAACTCTTTTTCCTGGAAAATAAACTGTGTTAACACCACTATTTCAATACTAATAATTTAAGGCTGCATCAGGAATTCAGTCTTTTTTAATAAATATACAACATTAACCTGATACTGCCTCACCATTTAGACTGAAAACAGTGTTTCTAAACTTTAGCAGTCTGTCAGGAGCCAACAAGGTGTCTCAAAAATCTGTAAAATGATCCTGGGGTACTTTGGAAGCCTTGTAGCTTCATTAAATTTGCTCTGAATGTAGTGATCACTATTCAATTTTTCAGAAATATAGTGTACATTTTCCCAGCATGGCATACAAAGAAATAATAATTTTGTTACACTGTGACATACAGTATTAAATGTGAGAATTTTTTTTTTCCTACTCTGGGGCTTCTAGAAAGTGTTAGTATTGATTTTTGCTGAAATATTATACTGTTGTATCCTAAGATGTACAGAGCTTTGAACCCAGTTTTCCTGCATCCTGCACCTGGCAGTGGATTTGACATTGTAATCTGTCACTGGGCCAAGAAATCTGCTCATTAAAGCAAGCTGTAAAACTGCCAGAAACTAAAGGGTTGGAATTAGATTAATTAATCCAGAATTTCTGTTTAAATATCAAGGTAAAATTAGAAAGTTTATGGGTAAAGAATTTTATACCTCTAATAATCTTAGGTTAATTACTAGAGCGAAAAACAATTTGTTTTTTTTTTCCTCTTTCTCATTATTTTGCAGTAATTTTTAGTGAAGATTCTGAAGAAAATATGAGCCTCCATTGCAATAAAACTAATAAATAGACTCTGAGGCATGACCATTATCACAACACAGCATAACACAAACTTCAGCATGGAATCACCCAGTAGCTTTGCCTCAGGTCAATATTTTCTATTTAAGAAATAAATTAATTTATACTTTTAGAAATTTACTTAAATTTGATTACAGTTTTAGAGAGCCTGTGATATCCTTAGGTAAGTTTTCCCAGCATTTAACTGTCCTTGTCTAATGCCTAATTATCCTCATTTTCTAAAAACAAGCTTCACATTGTATTCATGTCACTTGATCTTGTCATGCTTTTTCCCCCCCTGTTGTTACACTGAGCAGTCTTTTCTTACAAAATGCTGAGCCAAGTCTTTCCTCATCAGACATGGGTTCTGCACGGGCAAGAACTTACCTTTTATGACTTGGACTTGGCATAAGTGGTGTCACTGTTTGCATCCCTATCATCAAAGCCTGAAATATAAGGGGTACATGGCTCACTTTCAACCCTATGAGAGAAATCCACTGGTTTTCAATACTGTGAAGAGCAAGAATAACCGTACTTAGCAGTTTTGAATAGCAAAATTTTTTAGGGTTATAACTTTTAACCTATGCCTTTTTTGTCTTTTTCAAAATATTTATGTGAGCCAGCCATTTGTTCTGTATGACAGAGTCCTTGTGGCCATCAAATTCCCCAAGCTTTTCACAGGTGGAAAACTTCCTACAGGCATCTTTCTCCAGAACAGGACTTAGAGGAAAACAACAGGCTTCCTATGGGAGAAAGAGAACAAAAGGTAGCATGAAATGGCCAAGGAAGCTTCCTAAAGATTCCTCAAATGAAGGTAAGCAAATTTGAGTTCTCTCAGGAAAACTGACCAAGTAATTGATCATATCTTGACACAAAAATGGTAATAAGTAGTAATAAAACTTAAACTCTTTAGGAATAACTCCAGAATTACCAAAGAAAGTCACAGGCAAGAAAAACAGTGTTTAAAGAAGTGAACCTGGCTGATGCCACTAAAATATAAAATCTTTCACTTGCAAAATATGTGTACATAATATAAATAACTTCCCAAGAATTTTGGAGATTAAGAGGTTTCAAACCATTCCAGATAACTGTGATGCTTTAGAATCTTCACTGAGCTATTGATCCAGTAGACCACAACTGAGAAGTGGTTAAGTCCTGTAATGCTAATATTTTTCTTCTTAGAACATTAAAATGGAAAGTATAAATCAGGTTGGTTAATTAAAACTAGTGAAAGTCTTGTGAAAATAATTGACAATAAAAAAGAGGAAAGGAATTACCTTAGGAATGTTAACATACATAGAGTAGTGCGAAAAGGTAAATATAGGCAGAATATCAGGGGGGGAAATTACTGGCAGAGTGGTCCACAGGAATAGTGGGGAAGTGTCAGAAATCTGATTGCTCATGATATTTAAATCCAGGCTTGACAGACCACTAGCAAATCTGCTGTTGGGATTGATTTTATATTAACTGTAGTGTTGATTGGATGACTTAATAGATCTTCTCTGTATCTGATTTCTATTAGTCTAGGATTCCCAGCTGCTTTTGCTTCCAAAACCTCTTCCAGTCTTTGGATTTCTTTCTTTAATATTAGCTAATAATAGCACTTTAACCGTCTGTCCATTAACAGAACTTTAGGTTTTCTTATGAAAATATTAAATTGGCAGGTGATTAAAGCTTTCCACTTCTCATTCCTCTTTAACAGGGTAAAGTATAAACGTCTGCAAGTGTAGCTGAGACACTATTGAAAGTTCTGCCTTAGCTAATCCTGCTCGAGTTTAACCCAGCTCCTCCCACTTTGAAAGTAATGGAAGCAAAGATTTCAGAAGTATAAGAAGACTGAAAAACAGATAAAGTACATTTTTCTGTACTCTCTGATCACTTTAAATAAGTTCTGATCAAAGTTTATTGCTACACAGCAGCTTCTTGGCCTTTCTTCTGTGCAAGAGTTTCTGTGTTTCGTAACTGACCCTACTTTGAGGTACTTGGCAGTGTATCTTTCTGTGTTTGGTTCAGCTGCTTTTATTGTCACAGATTGCTGCTGTTGCCCATTCACAATGCAGCTCAGGGAACACAGTTATGACACAGTTTATCTGCTGAGGCTTTACACATCAGCTGCTTTGTGTTTGTGTCTTCTCAGTGAGGAGTCACAAGTCCTTAGGGACCACTAACCTACATAAAACAGAGTGAGACCAGGCTCAGTCTAGTGAGTTTTGGGTTCTCAAATGAGTACTGAAGCAGAGTGCAGCCCATCACATTTGCATTTAACTTCTAAATGCCCACCAAATTTCATGGACATGCTAGACAACTTTGAGTTACAGCAGCTGGAGGCTTTAAGAGAGCAAAAGGAAAATTATGGTGGTGTGTCAGCCAGCCCTCTTCTTACAGGCTGCTTTAGGCAACTGTATTTCAGTTTGGTGGACCCCTACAGGTAGGTGAACTTTTGGTCAGCAAGATTTTTCAATATTTTATACAGATGGTGGAGAGAGCACTCTTGCTGGAGATCAAGTTTTCTGGTTTATGTTTTGGCAAAAAAAAATGTCATCCAAATAACAGTATTTCAAAACATCTTGATTGAGTTCAGCAATTCAGTCAGGGAATATCAGAAGTTTGAATAGTTTCTTATTTTACTCAAAACAATTTATATTCTACTTGAATATCAACAAGCTGAATCCCCCTGTTACCTGTCTCTGTCAGCTTCCCTGGCAGGTGAATGACTTCCATCTAAGACACAATATTTCCAGTTGCTAGTTTCAGCATCATCTTTAGCTCTCTGTTTTGGAAAAGAGTTGGAAATTCATTGGATTTTAGAACTATAGCTTTATAAATTACACAAGTTTAGCTATCAACTCTAGTCTAGACGCTGAGATTCCTTCTGCAATGACTGTTGAAAAGTCACTGTATCCAAGGGACGTGTAACTTCACACACTTTGGAAGTTTTGATAGAAGACAAAAAAAAAAGGAGAAAAAAAATCCCTTGTATCAAGCATAAATGAGTCAGCACACTGATTTCTAATGAAATATCAGAAAGCTTTGAAGAATCCAAATGAAATAGAATAAATCACCTTCTCAAAACGTATTTTTTCTCACTGACTTCTGAGGCAGCCTAGATTCTTAGTTCACACAAAATATTTGACTTTTACATGTTTAGAGATCAGTATTTTCATGTTTGTACCACATTTTAAAATTAATTGCACTTAAGAACCTAAACAAACAAGAAAAAAAAGAATAGAGCAGAAAAAAACCACCCAGAAAAGCTAATGTCACTCTCCATTCCCATTTTTATGCAGCATATTCTGTATGATGTAGTAGTAGAGATAAATGGAACCTTACAATAGCTAACAATGCAGTCTTAAAATAATGTAAATATGTGTGGGAAAGACGTAAGTTTGCACACATTTAAATTGTGATCAGGATTCAGAAATTTTTGCTTTATCAAAACTTTTAATTATGAATGTATGGGTACAGATGAATGAATAAATTACTGTTTAGATTGGACTTGAAGATGAAGATTTAATGCATGATATTAAATGGACATTTCAACTGAAGAAATTAAAAGAAATAACATTATGACAATATTGTGCAGTGAGGCAAACAATTTAGAAACATTTATAGGAAAACTGGACCACTTGAAACCAGAACATTTAAATTTTTTTTATTGTATATCAACTAAACCATATAAAATTACATTTTCGTGGGTGTCTGGAATACCATTTTAAACTTTTGGCTTAAATTGCTACTTTAAACTTCTGGCTTAATTTATGAAATAACCTTGGACCGAGTCAGTAAAAATTCTTCTACGTTCAATGGACTTCAGAGTTCCTCACTTCCTAACTGTGGTTTAGTTGTTGAATATTAAACCATTATATAAAAACCCTCTGTCTGCAGGGAATTAGAAGTAAACTCTGACTGTAGGCAGTTTCTCTTGAAACCACCTGCTGCACAGATTAGCAATCCAGGAAAGCAGATCAGAAACCAGGGCTGATGCCACGCTCTTTGCTGTTCCCAGTCTGCAGTGTACAAAACCTTCATGCTGCAATGAGGGCACAGCCTCTGGGATTTAGTTGTTCTAATTCAATTATTTGTGTCAGACTTTAAAAAGAGGAAAGCTGCTTTAAAGTGAGAGATTAGAGGCTACACATTATGGAAACATGAGAGGAAAGCCAATAGGCTAAGCATAAATTCTTCATTTCTTCAGAAAGGATGATATGGACACTGATCACAAAGTGCATGAGAGAGAAAAATAGTATTACGCTGTTGTCAAGTATTCTCCTAAACAGCTTGGGAACACGTGGAAATGAGTGGAAACACTGATGCAAGAAAAAGAATAACATTTCTAGATTTATAATACCATCAGCCCAGAGTGCACACTGGAGTGTTCTATTTCTCCTTTCCTTGCAGTTTAGATGTAGTATAAAAAAGTTAGTGAGACACTTCCCATTCAAATCAGACAGCAGGCAAATAGTTACTAGACAGGAGGAAAATCTGAAATGCACATCGGTAGAACTAAGCAGGAACAAAAGGATATATATCTCAATAATAAGTCACTGTATAGCTCAAGATATCAGATCCCTTTTTTTTGGTGTTTATTTTTGCTTTTAGAATAATGAATAACAAAAAAATTAACATCATGGTCTTCTGAAAGAAAAAAAAACACCCAAGTTTATGGGCTGTGTTGTTAGGCAAAAGGAAAAGCAGCGGGGACTGTCTTCTCACCTGATATCTGAATGTGGTGGGCTGGTAGCTTCTATATTTTTAAACTTTCTTAGACTTCCCTAGCCTTTGCCTTAATTTGTGCACAAATTGGATGGGATTGATCACTTGGACGTCTGTATGTCGACATTTCCATCTGACACCATTTACAGTAGGTAGGGATGAACAGTTTGGCTTGCTGTTCTAGCCTCCTTGTGTTAGAATAAGATAAGTCACACCCAGGAAACACCTATTTCTCACCAAAAAGAGTCGCCAGTGATAAGCTCAGATGCAGAAGTTTGTGTTTTAAACACATCTGTTTGAGCAGATCAGTTTTCCCTTTCCTGCCTTCTTTTATAATTTGAATCCTTTTGCCTCCATCACCTTCCAATGCTGTTGCGTGCATGGGATTGAGACCAGTGTATACAAAGCTGACAGACATGGGTAACAGCTAAAAAGTTTTGTTTAGTTACCCAACCTTGTCAAAGCTCTCTGTGCCTGTCAGAACTGAAACTTTGCCAATGAGATCCATGGTTTTATGGGGGATATTCACACTCTTTGCCCTTTTATATTGGTTCATCCAGACTTTATCTATGACTCTGTTACATAGATTTGGAAGTGGAAAAACAAATGTCTGCCATCTGCTCTGTGTTATTTATGATGATTTCTCCATTTAGGTCCAATTAACTTGCTGTCAATGATTAGATGTAATGGGTAATAATAACTTAACTTCATCGTTACCACCAACATTATTAGCTCATTGATTGCAATAATTTCAAAAATTGCCCATCAGAATAAAATATGTTTAGCACCTGGTTTGTCTGTTTAGGAACATCTGCTATAAATGTGTGATATATATGGAATTTAATGTCTCTTGATGTGAAAGGGAAACATATAATCCGTACTTTGAGAGTCAGCACTGGCACAAATTTATGGTGAGACAATGAGAGGATCAAATAAAAATCAGTTCAGAATTTATTGCTGGACTCACTGTCAAAACAGAAATGGAGCTATCGTATATTCACCAGCCTGAATTTTTCGTCTAGCAAGTAGATCTATTTGTATGCTTCTGAATTGATGTGCCTGTGTTGTGCTATAACCTATGGTCATGGATGAATTTGGGGGCAGGGGGGGAGCAGAGAAGGTAAGTAGGATATCCATCTTACCAAAGAGAGACATTTTTAGTCTAATTCCCAGGCCTATTTTGTTTGGCCTTACTTAGTAGTCTTGCATAAAAAGCTTTACAATAAAGTACTGCATCTTCTTAAAATGCTGCAGGGAAAGTGAAGGCACAGTCTTCATTTCCCTACTGTCTCACAGCAGCGGTTTTCTCTCACCATGCTCCTGCTACATGCAAAACAAATCTATTTGTCCATGATGAACTGTAATTGCCATCTCCTAGGTTTGCCATGTGTTTTAGGTCAAGTGTCTCACTGTCATGCAATTCTGTTTTCCTTGTAACCATATGGAAATACCATGGAATAAGTGCTGTCTGGAATGGTTCACAATAGGCTGTTCAGACAGCTAATGACTCCCCAGTCTTTAAGTGTGCCAGTCAGTTCCCCTTCCTGCAAACAGTTTTTTTTCTTGAGCATCATGAATGCTAATTCTCCTAATTCACCTCTGATTTATATCCTTTGGTGTGGATAGGGGGTTATTAAAAGAACAAACTTTGGTCTTGGTTATAATTAGAATCCTCTTAACCACACTCTGAGAAATGCTCAGGAACAATGTTTTGTTTTCACAAGCAGCTAGAAAACAAATCTCAACTTAAGATTCCTGAAAACTGAAAAATTTAGAAAAAAAACCTAATAAAATGTCTGGCTGCTCTTTATACACCAGCTGTCTGCTTATTGGCTTGACAGATCTGAGAAACATTAATTCTGGTGGTATATTTCTGACTTAAACCACTTTTTTTTTTTTTTCTTTTTAACCTAACATGGTCTTGGAAAAACAAGCAAGGTTTTGGCTGGTTTCTCCCCTTTTCTAACATTTCATTGCCCATTTTCCCCAATTTTGCCATATGGAATGTAAATTAAGGTGGTTTTTTCCACTTAAAAAAACATCATGTCTTATCAAATTTTCATTATTTGGCTATGCAACAAAATACAGATTGGTAAGCTAATGCTTTTTTGGTGTGATTATTTCCCTGGATATTTGGCACAAAGTCTTCAGGAAATTTAGTAGTCTAGCCCTTAAACCTCTGATCTTTTCCCATTGGCTGCTCCTAAGAAATATTGAACTACAAGAAACTAAGCAGCTTCATGGATATTATTTGACAGCTTGCTTCAATGCAGAAACGTGTAAGGTTTCCCATGCAAAGCCCCACTTAGTCTCTGAAAAGCACTACAATCTGGAGAGGGTGGTAGGTGCTGGTTTCCCTATCACATGAGTGGGGAAAACGATTCCTAGGACTTCCAGCAGTTTCCCAGCTCAGCTGTTCTTGTTTCCTGGTATTTTGCATGGCCTGTCCATGGCTTTAAATGTCAGGTCAGATTTTCAGTCAGAGATTTGTTGATTTACAATGGATGAAGAAATCCCATGTTTTTGAAACATGCAGTAAATATTGCTGGTTGGTTTTGCTGCTGTGTAATTTTCTCTTTGGAAAATAAAGAAGCTTTTACAAATACTTCAACTAGAAGACTATGGTGCATAAGGAGGGAAGAAGCTTATCTTGGTGCAATGCTCATCTTTCTCATCCTTCACTGTTACTCTGACTGCTGTGTCTGACACAGACCACATTCAGGTACCACAGAAATTAAATCTTTCATTAAGATGGTGAAATATAGGCTGTTTTCCTGGACATACAAAGAGGTGGTCATAAGACCAAAATTCAGTCTTTAGTACTTCAGCTCTTGTAAAAGCTTGTAAAGCAGGAATAATATTATTTCAGAGACCTTATTACTCAGGTGAACATGGAAAATGTGAGAAGAATCAATTTCTTTTTGACTCACTAATGGTTATCTACTAAAAACATATACTTTATGATTATTGGGATTTTAGTAGATTGTAAAAGATGACCAACAAATCTGTCTAAATTTTGGATTAGATATTTTAATGTTGGCGAAAAGTCCTTTTCTGTATATGGTGTTTTGGTACTTGTCTGTTTAATTTTGGTCAAAAATTCCTTCAAAAACAGTTTGTGAAAATCACAATATCTTACTTGGAATTTTTTCCCTACAGTGATGACTTTAGTGCATCCTAACCGGAGTGAGGTCCAAGCCCTGTAATGCCCCAGCTCAGAGGATTACTTTCTGCACAGCCTGATATAAGTCACCTCCTCTCACTGAGGCTGCTGGATACCACAATACTAGTTAGGAGAGGGGGCTCAGCCAGGGAACCTGAACTTCCAGTCAAAAGCAGAAGGCTACAAAACTAGGTATTTGGGGATCATTTTGTCTGAAATATCACACAAGAAATTTTGTAAGCTTTTTTTTTTTTTTTTTTTTTGGAGAATATAGGAAGTTCAGCCAGCTCTTGGCACACTAAAACAAATGTGCTCTGTTACTGAAAAAAAATAATTTGCCCTATCTTCCTCACACTCTTCCTAAGAGTAATTTTCAGTGACAAACCAGGCTTATTGTGAAGGAGCACTCCTTGTATCTTTTTCTTTAGACATATACTCTGGATTGCCTAAACTTGAAGTTGACTCCTACTTGCCCTCAGTGACCCTGGATGAAAGATCTAAAGCTCAGATTCATCACACAGTTTGAGGTATTGATCTGAGTGGTGCAAGTTGGCTACATAATCACCCTAAACTAACATGTCCAGAGAAAAGAGTAATTACAGCTAAAATCTCTGGCAATACTTCCATGTTTCTACTTTTCAATTAACAGACTGCAGATGATGTGAGTATATTCCCAGAGAAGGTGTCTAAATTATAAAAAGCAAAATGGGGTGAATGTGGACCAGAGTACAAGAAGTTAATTTACCACAATATATCACAACTGAGATTTTTTGTCTTTTAAAATCAGTACACCCAGCTGGAGTCAACAAAGCTATGTTGATTTATGTCTGGTTCTATGGACAGGGCAGTAGTGGAAACATGGGTTTTGTTTCCAGGAAATATCACATTATTGTCTGAGATTGATTTATGAAATTGAGATGAAGACACCATGTTTAACAAGAATTGTAAGAACTGTGTTGTGCTCAGAAAAACATCAGCTGTCATGTAGGTCAAACAAATAGCAAACACAATTCAGCAATGATGAATGCAAATTAATACTTAGGGGCAAGTAACCAACTTGGATAGCTTGAGATCCCTGTTTTAGCCCCCTCTGCACTGTTGAACAAAGGGAAAAACATAGGATTATACTGAAAAATACTGATTAAATCAACACTGCAAACAGCTGCATTTTGGGAGGCAGAACTTAGGTTAAAAAGCTATGGAAAAAAACTTACTTGAAGTTTGTAATCCTTTGAGGATAAACACAAAAAACAGGTGCTTTGGGAAGCATTTCATCCAGTGACTAAAATAAGTTTCTTTCTTCACTTGGAGTCATAATGCATCTGTTTAGAAAACCTGCTTTTCAAACAGACTTTTAAACTGATGTTTCCTTTCCTATTAGTCTAATTATTCTTTAAAATCCTCATTTGACTTCACCACGGTATGTAAAAAGAATTTCCATCTACCTTCTGCTGGAAGTTCTGTGCTCACGCTCTGCTGGGTGATTTGCATCCTGAACTCTGTCAAGTCCTGTTTCCCAATGTGCCAGTCATCACACTGGAGAGCGAGACTGGAGACAAGCTGGAGAACAGCTCGAGATGTTGTCCTCTGGGGGGACAGACCTTTCCCTGCAATCTGCCAGAGAAACTGGTGAATCATGGATCAGCTGGTCAAATAACTGAGTCAGGAAGGTTTCTCATAAGAATTTGTAGTGACAGCTTAATTCTGTGTCACCTGAGAGCACAGGGAATCCTAGGATATCATGTCCCTCTCTGAGAAGCAGCACAGGGAGTTAAACCTGTGCCATGTTTGCTTGCCCAATCCTAGCTAACATCACTATTTCAGTAACAAGCTTGATAATGGCATAGCAGAGAGGTCAAATGCATCTGGAGACATATTAATATCCAAGTCTTGTCAAAAGGTTCTTAACCTGAGACAGTAGATGAAGTGCTTCTTCTGATTCACACCAAATGAGAACTCCTTCTGTGTTTAATATGCCACACATTTTCTTCTGAAGAAAAATATTTTTTATTTCTGTATATATTCCCATTCCATGTTTTTACAGGAATTCACAACTTTAACACCTTTAACCTCATAAAACCTGCTGGGTTTATTATCTCTGTTTAACAGAAGGGAAAACTAAACCACAGGCAGCAGAAGAACATACTCACCAGTACAAGGCATCTGCACAGTGCTGGGATTGGAACCCAGGTGCTCCTGGTTCTTTAGCCTTCCTCAAATCCACCCCTGAACTTTAAGCTAGAGAGCTCTAGTGCTTTTATACACTGTCACTGCTGAGGAAAATCAAACACATAATCATTGACTAATAGATATTGTAGACTTCCTGTTTAAGGGTCTCAGTCCTTACTGAAACTCCAGTGTATTCAGTATAAAAACAGACATAGGAATTTTTTTTATTCCAAACACTCTTGTTTCAAGTTCCAAACAAGTTTAATTGGAGCAAATCAGAGTGAATGAAGACATAAAAGCAAGACTGTATGGCAATATACATTTGAAATTCCTCCTCAAAATCAGTTTGTTTTTTAAAGTCAGTAATGGTATAATGGTACAATGTATAAACAAACACAAAAGTCTACAATCTCAAAATTGGCTTTATGCTTGAATATTACTTTTAAGAACTTTACACTGACAGTATTTTATGTCTATATTATGTATTACAGAGAAACCAAACTTACCACTTGGTTATTCCCATTTGAAGCCTTTAATAATTAAAAAAGATCCCAAACTTTCTTCCACATTCTTAAACATCATTACTATCCAGCATGGGTTTTGGCCTATTGCCTCATTTTTATTTTATACATTCGAGTGTCTCACGGGGTGTTGCTCTGTACAGCCAGTAAGTTCACTTTCTCTTATCACAAAAGTGTTATTTTCAAGTAACTCCAGCAGATCAGGTCTATTAATTACTGGCATTTATAGTTAGTTAAATATGAACTGCGTGATTCCACATTACTTAACAAAACCACTTTCCCAGGTGTTCTTCCTACTGCATAGTTTAAGGTTTCCAAGATTTCCCTTCGACAGATGTTAAACTCCCTGGTCTCAGTTTCTTGGTCTTTAATCTCTTGACCTTTTTTAAACTAATGGAGCTGTATTTGCCACTTCCTAATCCTCAGGAATCTCCTTCATTTTTAAGAATGTCAGTTAATTTAATGCCTTTAACTAATGCTTGTGAAATCACATTATTTGGACCTGCAGCTATATTTGCTGTAAGTGCACTCATTTTTTTATTTGCTAGTTACAAATTTTGCTTTTAACTATAGACTGCCATTTTTTGCCTCTGGAAAATTGATCTGTTGTTTAGTCAGAGTATTGTTCCACCTTCTTCTAAGACAAAAAGAGACTACCTCTTTAACAGGTCTTTTTTATTCCCTTGTGCCTCAAATGGTAAGCTTTACTTGCACAAAGAAAAATGAAGCTGCAGAAAGAAAAGCAGTTCCCATATATTTTTCTATCCTCAATGGGACTTGAGCATTTCCAACATTGCTGTAGAAATTTGAAGCCATATCAAAAAGACATCGGTCTGATTAAAAACTGTGACACAGCCAGCAGTTAACAGCATTTGGGTAACTCATTGACTAAATAGTCTCACTGCTTTTCTTGGGCTTCCTTTCTTCCAGTGATATCTTAGTGAAGGAATCTCTTATAGCTCATACACCAAATCAAGAGCTCTGCTGAATCGAAGCCCACATTTGCTGAAGGGAAATATGCTGGTATATTTTCTTTCATAATTGAAACACTTTGTAGGCCACCCTCACCTTCAGACAATTATGAAGACTATCTCACAGCGGTTTGAGACTGAGTTTTTCCCAGACAATCCAAATGGGAGTTAAAAAATATAAACTAACAAGTTCCAAGAAGCATATTTTGACTTTTTGTTGAGAGCTGTGAAAACTTTTCCCACTGACAGTTTTCTCTTGATATTTTAAAATCTTTCTCCCTGGTTACAAAGTGCTTCTGACCCTATTCCTTGGACTCCCATCTCCTCATAAGCAATATTAGGTATCCCCAAGGGCTATATTTGCAGAAGCAGTTCATACTTTATCTGATATGAATCATATCTTTTGGCTTCAGCTTGCAAAGTTCTCCATGCCCTTGAAATTGAGCTCTCTCAGATGTGATCCATTCACTTTCTGAAAGCTCTATTCACATGGAATTTCACTGGAGTAGGTTTGGACATCCATACATGTTCTGGAGTATACAGAGACTTGATAATTAAGAACTAACTCTTTTGCCAGATGTGTTGGGAAGTTCATAGGATCTAAACTGAGTAATGATAATTTTTTATACAAGATCAAAATGATATTGAAGTTTTATTCATTATGAACTTGTCTGAATCCTTCATCATTATGGGCAAACAAAGGACTGACATTTAAGTTTAATTGGAACCATTTACTTTCTAGCATTTCTAAGGAAGAGGAAATCTAAAAGGCAAGAAGGTTTGAGAAGTGTTGATGGACTCTATTTAGTTCAAAACTCCCACAGGATCAAAGGTCTTTAAATGTAATGTAAATCGAGGAGGTTTTGCTTTCAAATGCTGTCAGAGGACACATCAGTGGAATTGTGTATGGAAAAAGGAGTTGGACTCAGTGTTCTTTGTGGGTCACTTCTAACTCAGTTGATTTTGAGATTCTGTGATTGAGTGAATAAATGATGAACTCCACCAAGAAGTTTAAAACATAAAAAATACAAAAAAAATACACAAAATAACCCCCCCAAAAAAACCCACCAAAAAACAAAACAAAACAATCTAAAAACTAAAAAAAAAAAAAACCACAAACAAAAAAACCCAAAAAACAATAGCCTGAACATTTTCAGTCCAAAGTCTCATATTGATAACTGAAAGCAAGGACTGCCATGCAGACATTATCACTATAATATTTTAGCAAGAGGGAATGAACATCTTTTGGACAAAATAGAACAAGGATCTAGAGAAATCTGAGTGTTATTTGAGATTTTGGTTCCAAAAGGGCTTGCTCTGGATTCATGAATGAAGAAAATGAAGTTTGGGAAGCAGTTGCATTGTAAAGGCAATTAGGAAAAAGAAGGAGGAAAGTAAGAGAAACAAGTAAGGAAAAGCTCAGAGAATGGATGAGAGACAAACTGTGAAGATAATGGTAAGTTTCCCAAAAAATTTTATCTAAGATAAATAAAATAGTGGCATTTAGTATTGTCTCACAAAAAATGCAAAGAAACCTGACAACTAATTAATTAGATTTCAGATTATCTTTCAAACACCTTTTCTGTGAATTATTCCTTCCTATAATAATCTGTACCAGAACAAGAAGCTCTAGGTATATGCTATGTGAAAACAATACCTTGAGTTCTTACATCTTACTTTCCATATTTGCTCTGAATTTTCATTTTACATGACCACAGAAATGAAAAAATCTAGGGCAACATCTTCATATCTCATCCTAACCAATTGTATAGTCTATATTTGGCTATTTCATAATAAAAAATCTCAATCTGAAATATGTATGAATGTAATTAATCTTGTATTTCACAGCTATGGCTTACCTTGCTGAAACAAGCAGTCTTTTATTATTTCCACTGATATTATTCAAATAATAGACTCAGTATTTACATGCTTACTAGAATTATCAGAAACTTGGTTTAATTAAAGATAAAGGTGTCACAGTAAAATGTCCAAACCATTTAAATGACCTGACATTAAATTTCTATTTTTAAAATGGATTTGGGCACTGAAACATAGTAATAGATAAAATCTTAACTGTTAGACATAATTTTTGAAAGTGGAATGTAAATTAAGCACTTTTGAATGCTTATTCCTTTATGTAGCTCCTTGGAGTCCAGCGTGTAGAAACTGTTTTGGAATTGCCTTTTCACATTTGCCTTCCCTTGAAAACACTTCTAAAAATGTTCTTCCTGTCATGGTCACATGTCAAAACACCCATCTTTTTATCAACTAGATTCTGTGCTGGTTTCTCCTGTCACCTTCCCACTAGCCTTCCTTGCTTGTTGTCACATCTCTGAACCCATCGACCATCCGGATTTAACTAACTCTGCAGCTCCCTGCAGAATGCATTCCTCTGTCAGCACATATGCTTCTCATTCTCCAGTATTGTTATGGGTTCCATTCCCCACCCCGTTCCCCCCCCCCCCCTTTTTTTTTACTGCCACTACCTTGTTGGCATTGTAAAAAGAGAATACCTTTAAAGGGCCCTGAACCACTGTCATTATATGCTCCAGACAGCAACCCAGGGTGCAACCAGCATCCCACCACAAGTAGGAAATGAGAAATTCTGGGCTATAATGAGAGCTATTGATTTTTTTTTTTTTTTTTACAGCAGCTTAACATAGGTTATTTAGCTCAGGTGTTTCAGTAATGGTAAGGCATATGGAAAAAGCAGTGCTTTGGGCCCTTGAGCTTTTTCAGCTCTCTCCCACCTCAGCACACAAATCTGTAATTCTCATGAAGGAGCCACAGTAGCCCTGGAAAGGCAGGATTTCAAGCATATACCATGCACCTACTCATGTAATTTCTTGCATATCTTTGGTAGCTGCATGATTATAGCATTTACTCTGGTACCCTGCATAGTGAGCCTCTTGTCTTCACATACCGTCTTCTCTGAGGCAAACACCTTTTTCTTCCAAACATTTTCAAGCAATCCTTAAGAAGTGTTTTCATTTTCCCCCCTATTTTCATTTACTTTTTCTGAATTAAAAGAAGTAAAACTTTTCAACATGAGCATTTTCAGATGTAGAATGCACAATCAATTTACCTTTGGGATGCTGCAGTCATGTCCCCTTTTGCAGTACAGCTGCAAAGGCTGAAGGACTCGAGAATGTGAGGGGAGAAACAGCCTGGGCCCCTCTGGCTTCAGCATAGCTAGGATTTCACCCCATGTGCCCTGGAACTGGAGGTCATGGCCAGTGTCTGCAATATGAGACTGGGATGAGGTCACTAATCTAATCATGACCTAAGCTTATGCTGGAATTCTTGACTTCGGAGAGGCAAATGCAGAAGAAACCAGTTTTTGGGGCCCTAATAAACCAATTAAATGCATCAGTGTGGTGTCCTCATTCACCAGATTTTTATATTCATTCAAACTGTCTTATCAGGGAAATTCAGTAAAGATGCTGTACTTTTCTGACTCAGAAGTGCCAGGAAGAGTATGACTTTATTCAACGAGATTGAACTTTTGTTGACAAATTTGTAGGATAACAGTTATCTGCTTCAATAAAATTGTACACCCTTTAGCCATATGGAACACTGTTATTTTATTCTAGGCCCTTAGGAACAGGAAATATTAGTATGGAAAACAAAAATACAAATTTTTTTTCAAAATTTAAAGATGTCCAAGGAAGAACCACCTATTTTCTTACCTCTATCTACTGTCCTGACAGTGTTTATGAGTTTGGAGATACATGCATAAGTCGGGAAGATGGGGACATTCTTTTGCAGAATAATATTTTTTACCCTAAAAATTTATAAAGACATCAATAGTTTTGTACCTGAGGCTTTAAGTGATTGTCCTCCCACCCCTACTTCTCTGTGGAAAAGTTGTTAAAGAAAGTTTTGATATTACATTCAAGTACTTCTGGAACGTACAATGTACCTAGAGGTGTTAGGGATGAGCAGAGTACAGAAAAACAAAGACAATAGCAGATTCTTTACTGTCTTTGGTGCACATTGTGGGAGATTACTCCTGAAACTGCATCAGATAAAAATGCTGTGGTTTTTCTTTTGTCTTTTGAAAAAACAAAATAAGTAAACAAAAAAGACCCAGCTGTAGTATATACTGAAATATAAAAAAGCCCCAAAATTAGTTTTTTCCCCAAAAATGAATAACTCTGTCATGTTTTCAGAACATAAAAGTATTGTGGTGATGAGTATAATAGAAGTGATTGCAAATAAACAAAACATATTAGCAAACAGCTATAGAAATTCCCATCTCCTGACATTGGCAAAATTAAGCCTTCTGGGAAAATACTGTGACATATATAGAATCAGTCTATGAATTCATGTAGTATTCCACTGTGATTCTTTCTTTTGCCTTTTAGCTAACAATTTGATAGAGATGCCATGTAAAAAGAGTAAATTTTCTCTAATAAGCCAAAGAACACTCATCCAATTAAAGCACTTCAAAATCTGCATGGTGCCTCTAATTTCTGGATATATTTATTAGTTCTTAATGTCAACAAAAGTGTATTTAAATATAAAGCACATTCTTTTGTCCTGAGAAAACAGATTTGTTTTAAGCCTATTGAACTGCACAATGAAGAGAAGAAGAAGCGATATCTCCACTGGACTTCTTATTTTCGACATCTGGTTGTGGTCCATTGGGAGAAATGTAAGTAACAGTTTACCACATGGATTACAAATGTGCTGAATTGCAAGAATGAATATTAAATGAAAATATCCATAGCACCTGCAACTTGTCCGGGAGAATTCCCCTTGTGTGTTGTGGGTGGGTTTTCTGAAAAACCCCCAGTGAGATGCGAACTGCAACTGCAGCTGCTTGTAGTAGCAGCTTGTCTAGTGTTACCAAAGAGCTTGCAGATTCTGTTCCCTTCAATGAATCAACATTGATCAAGGCTGCCAACATGCTAAAAAAAGAAAAGGATGGAGTAGAAGGAGGGTTGTAGGGGAAGGAAGAATTATGATTATTCCCACAGGTTTTGGATGATCAAGAAAAAAATTTTAATAGTAATTTAAAAAAAAAAAAGAAAGAAAAAAAATGAAAAGGCAAGCAAAATGCTTGATGAAATATAAAGCCAGTTTGATGCAACTGGGTGAAAAAGAAGCGTTTTCTCTGTCAGAAGGTCAATCCTCAGTTCTTTTTCTCAGTAGAAGCCCTGCAATTGTGTTTTGCTGACTTCATACACATTCCATATATACTGAGCACTGTACACATGTGATACTTGGCGGGATTTCAGATGCGGTGCTAGAGGGGTTTAAACAGTGGGGAATATTTCCCCCTTAGTATTAACTTTTTATTTTAGAGACACTGAGCTCATTCTGCATGAACAAGCCTTGCAAACATAATGGCTCATTAAGAAGTGTGCAACTCCCCATTTTGAGTTCACCCTCCAAAGAAATGGTGAAGAACAGACTCCTCATGCTTCATATCTTTTTATCAGGCCTCTCTGAAGAGCACTTGCACATTTAGGCATAGCATAGTGGAAATCAAAGGCAGACCAATGCTGGCAGCACAACTGCTAGTCTTTCCTTTGGGTTTTATAATGTCAAGATGATAAAAATATGAATGTCAAGTAGTACTTAATTTTTTTTCTTACTGAAAGAAAATTATATTTTTAGCAGTGAGAGACTGCCAAATTATTCTCTTTTGGAATTTGTGTAGGATCTTGCTACTATTACAGAAAAATGAGAAACTTTAGGGTACATTTCTTTGGTCATCTTTGATTCAGGTCCGCAAGGAAACCTCAATCCTGCACAAGGATTAGAGGAGGGTCACACAGCAAACACTTCTTACTCCAAGGCAGCCTGGGTGGGTGACCACCTCCAAATGGTAGTTTTACTCTGGAGATGATGCTCCTACCTTTGGTTCTAGCCTGCTGCACAAATATTTGGAATATGTCTATAAAAGCCTATTGAGTTGAACTCTTTATATGCAGTTTCAGATTTTGCATCTCTCAGTTTTATGTCTTTGTGAATCACAGTCTGATGCTCACAGATGGGATATGGAACACCCCATCTCAGCTGGGTGCTCCTGCCATTGTTCATGAGAATATTAAGGTCCACATCCCAAAGAGGAGGAGGGACTGAATCAGAAGAGGGAGCTCTAGCTGTGCTAATAAGGCCAGAAGGGGCTTTGTGTTGGAGTATGCCAAAAGTAGGACAAGAGAGTTATCTGTTTTTCAGGAAGGAGAAGGAGTTTTATTCCTTTTTGCCCCTCTGGAAGTCATGTTTATATCCAAGTCTAATAACTCCCAACAGACTCTCCAGCAGCTATTGTGCTGTGTTTCTTGTCTCCTCCCTCTCTCTTCTGTCCCTCCCAAGCTAACCCCAGGCATGCCACCAGCAAAAAATCAAGCTATCTTGAATCTCTGATGGGGAAACTTTATTCTTTTTTGCTCAAAACCTTTCATGAATTCAGTTTATTACGCAGGGTCATATTAATCTACAGAGGACGACTCCTATGTAATGCTCTTCAAAAACATTGCAGGCCTTGGGCCAAAATCTCTAAAGGAATCAGAACTGTAAATGTTCCCAAGCAAGGGGCAAATATTGGTTGTCCCCTATAATAAAGTGAAATCCATTCACTGACAGAGAAAAGACTTCCTAACATGTATGGCCTTTTGTAGACACTTCCTTATTGTCATTGTTTTTCCCCAAGATAAATGAAGGTTCAAAAGGAGCCAGCTTTTGAGTCCCATAGACCTGGACTGGACACTGCCACTGTGAGGCACAATGGAGAGACTACAGTAAGGAACAAGGGCTTTTGTCTGCTTGGAAGCTTTAGGAGATGTTTAGTGTGTGGCACCTGGGGAAGGGCCCTTGTGCCTCATCCCAGTCCTGCAAAGTGTTTTGTTTAAAGAGATGTACAGACTCCTTAGAAACACCACCATGCTGACAGAACACTCAAGTTTTCTGTGTTTTATGACAAATTTGTTTAATATTTCGCAGGCAAAGTTGCTTTCTGGAGGACAGACTTTTTTAGGCCAAACTGTTGTATTTTGTGCTACACAGAAACAATCTAAGAAATGCATTTTTGAATTCTCTTAGACACAGGCTCCTGGGTTTTGACCAGGAGCAGGTGTGCTGCACGCTGCAGTGCTTCTTTTTGCTACTGGTTATTGTGTCATTAGAAATTGAATTAATCATAACTTTTAGTCCATTGTGACTCATACAAAAGTTAATAAAATGCTTTACTAATCACCGCTGGAGGTTCTTCAGCTTTCTCTGGAGGAAATCCGTGGCCTTGACTAACACATCCTTCTAGCACATGCAGATGTACAGCTGTCCAAAGCATAAGGAAGATGCTACTGCTCTGCAGGGTTGCAGGAGGATAAGGGACGAAAAATGGCAAGGGGTTGTTCATGTGACATAGATGGAGCTGCACTAATTGGGAGATCTTAATTGGTAGGAAAGTTCCAAAAAAAAAAAAAAAGTGATAAAGCACATAGCACCACAATATTAACAATACTGACTTTATAGAGCAGTGTATTTGGTGTACAGTATTGCACCCCAAAAGGGTGACAGACTGTTGTCCTGAGGCACCTCCAAGGGCTGTGGTGGTGCTTTCTTCAGTGGGCTCTTGGTCACCTCTCCAGGAAATTCTCAGCTTGGCCTTCCAACACAGTGCAAAGACATTTCCTAAACTGTGATTTAAACAATAAGTATGTCCAAGGAGCGGCATATTTTCTTACCAATCACTCCAACACCCACCATTTTCCTTGCTTAAAATCTCTTACATGGACACCTGCATGTGAGTATGTGGCAGAGCGCATGGGATTGTGTGCAATGAGTAAGTTAATTGGAAGATTAGCCATTCCTCTTTGGGGTTGGTTTTTAATATTTCATCATGAGTTTACTGGAAGTGTGCAGCTGAGATCTATATAACCACAATGCTTACACACGTGACTTTTAATGGACAAAAAATCGAGAGGACCTATCTTTCTGGTTAGTAAAACCCCTAATTACTCATTATTCCCTGCTCCCTCCTTCTGCACACTCCTTGGAGCCTGCTGCTGAGCTGCAGAGAGGTGTTTCTTTTACAAGGGCTATTATAGAGACACCTGTTAGGATTGATATAGTTAATACTGCATCAACATTTCCATTGATTTGGTTTATGACCCAGCTGTAAAAACTCTTTTTAGTCTGAGAACTGATGAATGATGACTGAACCAAGGAGCTCAGAGAAAATGATGATTCTAACTTACTAGAAAACAGCATCAGATTAGATTAATTAGACATAAAGAAGTTTCAGAAGCTTGATTTACATATTTATATTATGAAAAATATTTTTAGAATTAAAGTATGGAAGTTTTGTAGACACAAAAGTCTATTACCTCTGTGTACATTTAAAAAAAATAAATAAATCAGGGCTTTTCATGTGGAGATACAGCTCCTGTTAGCAGTTTGGCTAATTATTTTGCATTGGGAAATTAATTGGTGTTTTAGTAGCAAATTCATAAAATACTATGATTTAAGGTATAATGTCCCTTCTGTTTTGGCCAGATTGAATAATCATTTAATAGTTTCTGGGGAGGTTGGAAGAAATATTACTGATATTTTATCCTCTGTAAGATGGGTAACTAATATGGAATAGACTTTGCACTACTTTCTATAAAGCAATGGCACAGTTCTGTGTGTTCTCTACAGAGACAATCCACAGAAACAAGTGGCCCGTGTGAAACAAGACTTTGTAAGGTGCCTCATGTGCTAAATAATTTATCTTACCATCCCCCTCCTCTCATGGTCCAAAAACACAAAATACAACCACATGTTTGGCTAATAATCTTCCAAAGTGAGAAGAGGACCATTAAGGGAGGGCTGTTCTGTTTTTAAGCTCAAAAGGGTCAGCCATGACAGCAGTAACAGACACTCTTCTCCAAGTGGTCCGAGTGTGGGTTCCATGTCCCATCCCTTCTCCACCAAAGGTGCAGTCAAGTAATTGCAGGCTGGGAGCAATTTCCCCTGCAGAGTAAGAGCTGGACTACAACAAAAGAAGGTAGTGGTGTCCAGGGATGTGAAATTAGAGAGAATCTGGTCTCAGTGTCTGAGATAATGCATGTCCATGTGCAAGCAAAGGGTGCTGTGTGTGTGTAACTATTGGTACTGAACCAGAGCTCATTCATTGCACCTGACTTGGGGCAGGCACTGTTAGTTCCATTACAGTATATTGTAACCTAATATTTACACACGGAAATAACTGAGTGAATGGCCTCAGCCTGGGTGACTTATGCTACACTCATCAAGGCAGTCAATCTCCTGGAGGGTTCCAGATTTGCTTAACTCCTGTGGGTTTGCTAAATGTGATATAAATAATGGGGCTGGCATCACTTTCCTCAACAAGAAGGAAAGACAGATTTTCTTAGTAAGAAAATATCCATTTATGAAGACAATATTGTCTAAGGTAAAATGTGAGAGCTGGAGTCTCAAAGGATGTGGAAGTTTAAGAAAATGTGAGATCTGATCCAGAGTTCACTGAAGTCATGGAAAGATTTCCCTCGCCTCTATTAGTGGGTATTGAAAGAGCCCCTTGGATCAAGAGAAATAGAGGAAGAGCCAGAAACAAGTTATCAAGACAAGTCAGAGTGATGGCAACAGCACACAGAAAAATATGGAAGTGTAATAAATGTGATGTAAAAGTAATGCTTCTATTTTAATAGTTGGCATTTGCTCTTCTAGTCCTCTTGGTTAAGCGCCAGGGTCAAAGTATTTAATATCCATTAGGCATTTTAGAATGACTTTTTGATCACTACTCACTTTCAGTAGCCCATGTTTATTTGGTGTTCTTTATATGATGACTGTGTCCAAGTTCTTACTGGCATATTCCCTATTGGAAACCACTGGTGAATTTACTGCAATAGGCATCCCCTGAAAGTCAATAGATGTAGTTTATCAGAACTTTTTTTAACTTCACATGACAAGCATGAATTTGTTGCATATAGTAATTCTAAGTTGCAGGTGAAACAGATGGTTGTACATACATACATGTGCCCATGCATGTCTTTTGTAGACCCACCTGTAGATTAGGAAAAAATTCATGCAAAGAAGACTGTGTCATTGATTTTATTGATCTCAAGTTAATCAGAGAATGAGCTATGCAGTAAAGAAAGATTTGTTTTTACAAGGCAGTAGAGTCTCCACATGAATTACAGAAAAAGACACTACATTTTGTTTTTTTTACAATTTTCTTCACAGCCCAGAGTTAAGATGGCATTTAGACAGCTGATTTAAAACCAGTGGGAAATGACTATCTAGATTTTTTGGTACCTGTTTGGGAGAATTTTGTGTAAGGTATTTGCATTTTGGCTACTCTACAGCTGATTGGGATGCAGTTTTGTGCTGTGGGGTTGTTCGTTACTGTCACAGTTTAGGCAAGTGGTGCTTCCAAAGTCTTCTGAGAATTAGACGGACTGGAAACACGCACCCCTTTTCCTGCTAAGGACCAGACTAAATGAGATAAGGTAGGAGTGCTTTAGCAGGGAATACCACATCACTTATTTTGTTTTTGGGAACTCACCTGTGTCACGTGCAGGCCAAAAAAACCACATTTAGTGAGTTCATAACCTACTTCAGAAAAGCCTGATTAAAGTTGAGCAGAGAGAAGGATGTCTGATGTCTTTATGCATCTGTGAATATAAAAGACACTTGCTTCCCTTGATCTAGCCAAAATTTTTCTGTCTTCTTTGGATTGAAAAATAGTCAGACTCGTATTAAAAGAATGGGTGGGCAATGCTTTATAAAAAATATTGCTCATACTTGGCACATCAAGTGTCTTTTTTCTCAAGTTTACCTTGATAAATGTGTTCAAATATACAATTCAGAGATCATGAATTTCATCTTACAGATTAAAATGGTACTTACAATGACATTCTGCAACAATGGCATTCTACAACAGTGATATTCTGCTTTATATTTGCATTCTGAAACTTGTTTGTAAAACCCCTTAAATTTGAAATTAATTTTAGCATGAAGCTTATATTAAAAATTTATTTAGTGTCTGCAATATATTTGTACCTTTATATTCAGGATAGTTTTTTTTCTACATCTACACATGAGGTAGGAATAGACACAAAAGCTTTACAAAATGAAGCGAAGGAGCATCCAAACACAGAGTATTAAACCTGTTCCTTTTAAGGATAACTTTTAAGTATGTATGAGTTTTAAGATATAATGTGTTTTACTGCATCTTTTAATCCTATGTATTTTTCATATAGTACCTTTAGTCAAATTTCAGTTTTCTATAATCCTTACAATTTCCTGAAAAGGAAAAAAAAAAGTGGTAATCATAATTTTGTTTGATTAAATCAGTCTAAAGTCAGATATTTGAGAATTAATATATAACACTAAATGAAATCCTTTCCCATTCCTCCCAGTTTGCCATGATTTGTTCTCAGATAAGAGTTATGTTTATGACTGGAGAATCTGTCATTAATTCCTTGATATAATTTGAACTCCTGTGAATAAATGAACAAGGTAATAAACTTCAGCATGAGGAAAATCAGACAGTTTTAAAATACATTATATAAATCTTATAGAACATTGTATTACCATTATTCAGTCACTGATCATTTATTTCCATCATTCCACTGACTGCCACCATTCCAGGATTAAAATGTGCAAATAGAGAGCTTTGTCTGGCTGAGAAACTTTTCCTGAAAGGTAAAGAGATCACCAGCCTTTGAGATCAAATTAAGACAAGGTCAAATCAAGGGTACTTTTCACTATTAACTAGCATAACGACTGTAGAGGTAATTGGATACAATCATAATTGTTTTTATTCTGGTCTGAATGGAAGAATCAACATTGCTATTTTTTTACAATATTAGTATTTTGTGCTGTAAATGCTTGTCAACATGGCAACTGTTTGATTGTCATAAACTTTTTACAAATTTTACCCCTTCTAAGGCAGTTTATGTATGTCTTGAAAAAAAGTATTTATACAACAGATCTTTTTCCCTTTTAAATTTTTAGTAATGACTGTCATGATGTAAGTTATAATAGATATCCTCATGACCAGGTAGAAAAATGTGCAACTTTCTTTTCTTAATTGAATAGGGGGTTATGGAACTACATGTTTGGTAAAGGCAGACTTGGAGAACAAAATAATTTATTCGGTACTAGAATGAAGTAATGTGTATTGATTGTCCCAACTAATAGAGTATGCAATTTAGTGTGTGCTGTAATGTCCAAATGTCAATATCATCTGATCGCTCAAAGTTATAAGATGCTTTTGGTCTGAAAAGGAAAACTCATTTTAGCATTTCATCATCACATTTGTAGTCATGGTCATGATTCCTGCACAGTTTCAGTATGACCAACTAATAATCCATGGTGAAAAACTTAGGTAGCGAAAAAAAATTGTGGTTTTGTTCTTGATTTGGGATTTTTTTTTTTGTTTGGTTGGGGTTTTTTTGTTTTTTGGTTTTTTTTTTGTTTGTTTGTTTTCTTTTTATTTTGAGTGGTTTGATTTTTGCTTTTGTTTTTTTATATACATAAAACCCAAGATCATCTTTTAATTTCTGAATTTTGGAAAATGGTTGACTAACACAAAACCTGATTTTCCATGATGAGTGCATTGTGTCCAGGACACAGATCCCCTTAAAAGCTCAGGAAGGCCTCTCTTAGCTTCCAGTTTTAGTCACTTTTTCAAAAGAATTTCCCAGAACTTTGTTGCCAGGCTCTAAGTCTCCAGTGATCCCTTTCTCATTGCTGTTTTCAAGTAGTGTATCGTTTTTATGAAATTTGGCTTCGGAATGATGCTGATCTTTACAAAACTGAGGTGGGGATTTTAGTAATTTGTGCCAGTACTTTGGCTGCTATTCCTGTTTTATAATCACCTTATCTATGAGGGGTTTGTATTACCCAATCAAACTAACAAAATAAATAAATACCCCAGTATGATGCACACCATGTTATTCTACTTTGTTAATTTCTTGAAGGAATTTTGGCTACAGTTAGTTGGAACACTGTGTCTTTTTTTCCTTAGTATCACTCCTGAAGTCTATCAAGTATCATTTTTTTATCTAGCTGAAGCATGTATCATGTATAAATATTAGTGACCTAGAGAGTAACCCACCAATCTCCAAACATTAGAAATATTCTATGCATGCTTATTAGGTCAGTCACAGAGACATGGCACTTGTGTTTAACATTTAAAACGTCTTTTCCTAATAAACCTATTCCAGATTTAATCCTATTTCAGACTTAAAGTTGAGTTCAGCTTGGATTTAGTTCTTCAGTTGCAGTCACAGTTCTTCTGTACAGACTGTAACTCAACTGGCATTTATATTATGTCCTACCATAACCCACATCTCATCTTCAGCTCTGAAGAATAAAAAAACAGTTTTGAGTTCTGAGTTAGTTGTGTTTCCTTTACAAGTTACACAAGGGGTGGTCAAGATGGTTTATGGATTAAGCAAAGCAGAAATAGAGCCTAGTCACTCCACACGCTTTTGTTATTTTTGTTATGTGGGTTTATAAAGGACCAGGCTGTTTTAATCTTACTTATGTTGACCAGGTCTTATTCTACACATAGTCTGTGGAATTCTTTTCAGTGACAGCTGCTTGGTGAACAATCATATTTTAAGCTATGGTGCAGTTGTAGATTAGTTTATTTAATATAGGACAGGTCAGTATTGTCACAGGTGTCTGTGGAAGTTGGTGGCATCACATCAAAAGTGCTGAACAGAAAAGAATTTAAGAATTCCTTACAGTAAGCAAACTATATTCTGTATTTGGTTTTGTGAGTTAAGTTATTCAGAATTTTATTTTACTGAGCAGTTTTGTGGTGGTTCATTTTTTTCATATCAGATGTGTAGACTGCAAACCTAATCTAATTTGTGGAGGTTCTGGCTTTGTTTATTTGTTGGAGGGGGTTTTTTCCTACAAAAAGTCAATGGATAAGAATGTGTTGCACTCCATAGCACAGTGCCTTGCAGCTTTGGAAGTTTCCAAGTCCTGCGCAGGTGAGTGGAACTCCCAACCCCTTTTTTATGCGGGCTTTACCTTGTGATGCACAGAGACAGTGGGAGTCTCAAGAAGCAGAACAGAAAACAACAATCTTCCCAGTCTAGAAGTGTTGAAAAAAGGGAAGGTAGGAACAGACACTGTGGCTTGAGCCCTACCCTCTGCTGCACAGAAATGCTTATATACAGGTCCAAGACAACGAACCAAGAGGTAAGTAAGAAATCCCTCTCAAAAGAAGTCCTAACTGTCTTCCTAAAGGGTCAAGGAGAAAAATCACTTCCACCTTGTAAATTGGTTGTTGAGAGCATAATTTCCGAGGTTAGAGACTCTCATTTAAGACCCCCCTTCTCAATATTTTTTGCCTACAGTCTTTCCTTGCCTGTGGGAATCAGTGAATTACACTGTATTATTACGTGCTAATGGCTTTAGTGGATGAAAAAGGAAACAGAACAAAACAGAAATAATCTATAACCAAATTGCTTCTGACAAAGTCTCTCTATTTTGTATATGGTTTTGCCCAATTCCCATACTTTTGGTTTGAGAAAATAATAAAAAATAAGCAGATGAGCCTCCTAAATATGTCGCACATTAATATAAAAAAATGCTCTGTTGACTACATTCCTAAGATAACTGCAGTTAGCTCAGTAAAGTTTAGAGGAATGAAAACCAGGGCAAAACTAGAGGGGTTTTTTTTACTGCATTATTTCATGCTGTGTGAGTTCTGAAGAAAATATGAGTTTCACCTCAATGAAATATTTCAGACAAAATGGATAGCATGGAACAATGTTGTAGGAAATTATCTGTATCATCCTTAATTTTGTAACATTTACTTTACATTGCCAAAAACACTGTATCTTGTGCTCTGTAAGCTTTACTCCTGCCTGACAAATAAACAATGATTTCAGAATTTCAACATATTTCTGAAGAAGTGATTTTGTTCGTGTCGGGAAATTTATAATGAAATATTTAATTTCTGATAAACGTATTAGGCTGTGTGCATCTACAAAAACTGTGTATCTTCTTGAACCCTTATAGATTCTTGCATTGTTATGAGAAACATGTACTTCATATAAAGCACTTTGACTGTATCTATGCCAGTAAATAAGATGACCAGAAATCATTTTCATCTCTAGTGCAAAAAATATGCTAATAAACTCTCTTTGCTCCTTTTTCCCCAAACCATCATTCTGAGACAAATGCCCAACATATCAACTCCTGACAACGTCCCAGATGTAATGTAGATCAGTGACAATCAGTCTGGGTAAAAAAAAAATAAGTCAAAATTTTGTAAAATTTGTGCAAGATCTTGCCATACTTGACTTCATGCCCTAGCCCTGGTCTGTGTATTCCTTTGGATGTAACCTAATAGTAATTAGAGAGTCACTATAAATAAATAGCCACTATAAATAAATTGTAAATATAGAGTGACTATAGATAAATGATTTCCTGATAACTTGAAATGGTGAGTAGGAAAAACAATGTCTAAACAGATGAGCAAAGAATGGATCAGGCTTTAAGAGAAGATAGGGTGATGATAGAAGATAACCCAGCCATGGTCTTCTCTGTCATTGCTTCCTTCTCAATAAATGAATTACATTTTGGAGGAGAAAAAGGAGGTAGGGGGTGTACATGGTCCTTCATTCATGGCTGTAACCCCCAAAGCTGCTCCTGTCAAGGTCAGTATTGCAGGAGCCTTTTTCTCTGTAAAGGCAACGTAACCGGTTTTCTCTGGAAAAGGTGTCAGCCAGAAATTGCTCCTCGCTTTTGTTTCTGGTAAATGTTAAGAGCCTGGAAACTTCAATCTGACCTTCCAAGACTGCACGGTGACCTGGTTTCGCTCCCTCCCATGCAGTGAAATAGGCAAAGGGCAGCACAGGGCTAGCTGGGTTAGCACTGTGAACGTCGAGGTCAAAGACATTCAGGAGTTTTTCCTGTTTCACTCCAGAGCAGGCTACTTAGGGACAGAACATACTGGAAAATCAGGATTTCCATCCCTGTTGCAGAGATAATGCAACAGTTGTACTACTTTTAGTTTTGGGGCTGAAATAACAAAATAATTTTTCTGTGTTCTTAGAGGAGGTGGAAGGCAAGTGATCAGGAGAATTTTTTAATTAAAAAAATCCACCCCAACCACCACCCTCGCCCCTTCCTGTGAAACACCTGCAAAAAAACTGCACATACAGCGTACAATACATGCAATTTATCATCCTTCTGAGTAGGCTGGAGTGAGCTAAGCTTTCCAAACACTGTTCTTGCTGTGGAATGCAGCCATTCTTCATGATAGTCTTCAGGGCATAAGTATTTCTAAACCCGAAGTGTTTCACAGCATATTTTAAATAATCAGTCATCATATTAAATGTTCTCAGTTACTCCAGTGTTTCTGCGTTTGAGCTACTTCATACTGCAGAAAAATTACACAACAACAGTAGAGAAAAATAACTATTTCACCCCAAATACTAGTTTATAAAAATCTAAGCATTTTCTCCCTAATATTTTATTTCAGTGTGGGTTTTTGAAAACTATAAAAGTGCTGCACTTAAAAAAATAACCTTAAAAATCTTAAACTTACAGACATCATTATTGGAGCTCTTGGACTAGCCTAAAAAGAAGTTTTGGGTAAAAAATATAAATTCCTCTAATAGGGAAAACTGTAAATGGTACTGTTTAGACCTGTAACATCTGTCAATATAATTTATGTCAATTTAATTAAGTAGTGTAAGCTGGTCAGTATGACTTCCAGTGAAGCCAGTGGGAAGGGAAATGCTCAGAGGAACTCATAGAAGCACAGGACAATTAATTCCTCATCTTTTAGACGTGTATTTTTTTGGGATGAAATGTGATATTTTAATGATTGAGAGATATATATATACACACACACACGCATACAGTAAAAAAAAAAATCTGACAACACCACAGATAATTATAGCCATAAGTAAATATAGACTTGGGGTATTCCTCTCTTGAGGCACAGAAACTACAGACTACACTCATGAGGAAGAAAGATAAAAGGACGCATGGGGTTTTTGTTGAAATGTTTGCTTTTCCTAAATATTCCAGTCTAAGAAAGATGGAGTACTTGCATTTCAAAAGCATTCTGGAATCATCAAACATTCTCCTCTATTCAGTTCATCCTGTGGATCCAACTCTGAATTTGATTAGTAGGATATAATCAAATTATCACCATGTTCAGTGAAGTTTTGGATTCAGTCTGGACAACTGAAATGAGACCAATGCTCAGATAAGATGAAGTATGAAGTGCTAAAATGAGATTTATGGAACCACGAGGAACATATTCTCTGTTACTCCAATTCATGTAAAATTCATGTGATTTCATATTTAATAAGAATATTGGACTTTCTGAGGGAGCCTTAAGCACAGTTTTGAGTGATCCTTTGCTGATTTATGCTTTGCATTCTCACATGATTTTGACAATGAACCAGATAAAATTTGGCAGTTTTGACTGAGTTTCATTTTGAGATTTTTGTGCTTATTTGGATCTGAAATACTAGCAAAACTTGTATCTGCAGACCCACCCAGAAAGAGACTGAAGAAAGCAGTGACCCAGCCTTCCATAAAATTAAATTAGGGATTTTCACATAATTCTGATTTACATATATTAAAATTGAATGAGTTGAATCTTGCACTCCAGCCACATCACTGTTGGTGACAAGAAACAATAGCTTCCAAGATGTAGCCTACGTGGGCACTAGGAGACACATTTCCATATTCTCTCAGCTGTTTCTTCCACAGCAGTTGAAATGGCAGAGCTCTAACACAGTGGGAACCCAGCTCTGCCCCTACACCAATCTGCTCACCTGTTTGCCAGGTACCACCAACTGCACCCATCCAAACCCATCTTCCCTACCTAGTGTACATTCATCTATGGCGCGTTTCACTTCAGCAAGCTTTTCACTGACAGAGGCTTTTTGCCTCCTGATGCTGGTCCCACATTCTCAGGCAGGAGAACAGGCCCTGAAAACAGCTGTTTTCTGGCAGAAGTTGGAAAGCCAAGATGTGTCTGCACTCAAGTACTTATCTGAAGGATCTGTCTGCAGTTCTACTAAATGCCTCTGCCTTGAGAGACCTGGCAACTACTGCTGTTGTGCACCATTTTAGCAGGCTGGAAACTTCCGCACCACACTAAGCAAAGCTGTGTATCAGTACTAGCTCTCCCATCCTGCCAGCAAACTTACATCATGCTAGAGAGGTGTGACATGGAATAGGGTTTTTAGTTGTGCACAACCACGGGCATAAGAAACAGTACAAATACAGATTAAAAACAAATAAAGAAAGAACAAAGTCTTGCTGAAGAGAATGGGATTATAAGGATGACAGGATTTAAGTGCACAGAAAGATTTTACATAGTTTCAGGTCATATATAGTTTATTAGTGTATTTTCATTTATTCTAGTGTATTTTCATTTACTCATCCTTTGTGATTCAAATTCATCTTAGCTGAATTTGCCAGTGATGGAGAACTGAACTGTCACTGCTGATAACAGTCCTAGTGATCTATCCATGAAATGTAACCACACTAAAATGACTAGTTTGTAGGTTTTTCTGTTACACCTTTGGCCACCTCTCGCTCTTCGTTATTGCTCTCAGAGCTCCATTTTAAAGAAAAAAAAAGAGCCTTTGCCATATGATTGAGAATGTAATTTAATTTTGTTTTTTTTCCCAATCATCCTTCTTCTTGTATGCAGTTCAGAAGTTAAAGATGTTTTTGACTTCTGTACCAAAACAGGAATAAATTTAACTTCAGATTAAAACACATGCAAAGTGAACAAGCAGTATACAGTCTGACAGAGTTTTTTCTCCAGGAGATATCTTCTTGAGCAGTCAGGTGTGTAATGGAATTGCAGTACAAAACATACTTTTTGCAAATGGTTAGTAGTAGCTTCAAAGTTTTTCTAGCATATATCATTCATATGTAAGATTTCAGAAATGTTCTGCCCGGATTTAACTCTTCAGAGCCTCAAAGCATACCCCTAGCTTAAACATGACAGCACTGCTGGCATCACACAGAAGCAGATCATAAGCAGGCTTAAAACACTAATTATATTGACTTAAAGGACTCTTGGGTTGAACTAAGGATTGAAAAGGTTAAGAGTGGTCTTAAAAACTGCCCAGTAAAACAGCAGAAGGGGAGAGAGTGAGTGACAAATTGTGTGCTGCACTTTCTCTCTACAATGAACAGTATGGATAATGAAATGAAATGAAATGAAGTGAAATGAAATGAAATGAAATGAAATTAAATTAAATGAAATGAAATTAAATTAAATTATCTTGAACCTCAAGGAAACACAGTCCTGACCTCTACCAAGAACCTAGCACCTACAGCACAATCTGACCCCATCAGGTCCGTGAACTGTTACCCATGTGAAGAAACACACTAAAATAAATGAGACAATTCAGATGGTCAGCTTCTTACAAGTGTTTGCTACTTAAATTTTTTGGGAGGCCAGTGTGAAACAGAGCATGTAATTGATGTGGAAGATAATCAAAGAGAAATGCACCACGTCCTCTACCCTTCCCCCCCCCCCCCCCCATATTCTTTCTTTCCTTCATCTCATTCCATTCTTTATGAATGAGGGGGAGATGAGTTATCTAGGATGTTTCCTTTAAGCCATGAAGAGGAGAAGGGGCATAATGAGTTCTAATGATCAAGACCATGTACAACAGACAATTGTAATTTCAATGTAATAGATTACTTTTAAAATATTAGGATAACCCAAACAGTTTGTCACAGAAAGAAAATACGAATTCCAAATGAAGACAGTGTCTTAGAACAAAAGGAGGCAGAAACTCTTGAGAAAATCTCCCAGTAGGAGATGAAGAGTCCACTTCATAATTTGACACTGAACACAAACATGCACCAGTCTAAGGGAGAGGGAGGGAGGGAGCAGGAAGAATCTCAAGCTGCAGTGAAAAAGAGAAAAAGAAAGCTTAAGCTCAGCAAACCTTCCAAAGTGAGGCCAGGCTTTGAAGAAAGAAGAAGGGGAAATAAAAGGAGAGGGAGAAACATCACACTGCCAGACCTTTGCACTCATTGTAGCCAAGATACTGGAACAGCTAAAAAGGAACTTTGGAGTCAGATATATTTTAAGTTTCTGTTTTCATATTTCATTTTTTGTTTCCAATTTCACAGTCAGGAATTAATCTCAATGTTTGCTAGGACACATTTCTTTCCTTCTTTAGTCTTGTGTTAAGAATGGGCTGTTTTGGCAAGAATCGTGGTATGGAGAAATAACCTGTGATGCTGGATTAACTCATGCTGGACATTGTCCTTTACCATGTGATGAAAGAGAGCAATGGGTTTAGGGAGAAGAAAGTCTTGTGAAGTTCTTGCTAGACACAGCCCCCACATGGGTTCCAAAACCCCCAAGCTTCTCAGAAACCTGATTGAGCCAACGAGGAACTGGGTAAACTAAAACTGTGTAGACTTGTATGTGAGTAAAAATGGGGCAGAATGCAAATCAGACATAAAACAAGCCTCTTTTTTTTTCTTTTTTTGACTCTCCCAAACCGTTTCAGATGTTAGAACAAGTAAACAGCACATGACAATTTTACAACTATTGCTTGAGTTTCCAAATGTGTCAGCTTTCTGTTAAAGGCAAACATGTACATGAGGTCACTTTTGTTACAGTGAGTAAGATAAATTTCAAATGTAGGTTTGCTTAAATAGAGCTGGGATATTTTATATTTTAACAAAAAAGTATTTGTTCTCCTTTGTGTTGGCATCAATGGAAATTTTATATGTAATACTATTAGCACTGGTAGCTGAAGTTCCCCACAAGGAAATTATTCAAGACAGATGATAATAAAAAATGAGAAGAAATAATGAGATGTGGTTACAGCAGCAAAAATCTCACTTATTAAGGTTATGTCTTCACTACAGAGTTGCTCAGCTGGTGTACCCACTTTTTCCAAAGAAATTGGAGTGATGCCTTGTTCTAAGCAAGATGAATTGCAGAGCTATAGATTAGTGTGTGTGCTAATTATTCTTCTTGGTCTGATGAACAGCTCCCTTTGCAGGGAGCATTCTGTTATCCCTCTTGTGCTTTACTACAGTTCCCTCTTTGCTTCACTCCATTCATGGGAAAATGTTAAATGTCTTCAGAACCATACCTGTCTTACACTTGTGACTCAGACCTAGTTACTGCTATTCTGTTCATCATAATACACTATAACAAAGCTACAGTTATTGGTGCAACAAAATATGAAAGAGTATTTAAATTAGCAAGGACAAATTAATCTTCCTTCACTGTAGACATTTGTGGTGTGGAGGGTGGTCCACAGAAATCAATCTAGGTGTCACTGTGTCACTGAGATGAAGATAACCTTAAAAGCATCTATCACTGTCTACAAAGAGAGGGGACCTGAGATGTAGACATTTACATCAGTTGAGATGGATCCTACTCCAAATGACTAATCCCACCTAGGAAAGAGTTACCACTTTTTTTTGCTGCCTTGAGTTCAGATCACTGACTGTCAGAGTGAACACTGGATTGCAATGTTAAATCAAAAATATTAGCTGAGGTCATGAGAGATGCAAAGCAGGGTGGAGTACAAGCATTCACAGAGACCTTGGTTCCTGCCCTCTCTAGCTGGGTCCTGTCACTGCTGGTGTGGGTGTCCCTTAACATCTGTTTTCAGTGTGTCTTACAACATTCTGCTCAATAATGAGCTTTTGTCTCAATTTAAATGCTGTGTTTGTCCTAAGATTGCTGTTTGCCATGAAGGTGGAAGGTTAGACCAGAGACAGTGGAGTAAAAGGTGAATACTTTTACAGACAAGTGCCAGAAAGTAGGAAAGGTCACCACTCGTACTGGTGCAAACAGACCTTTTATCTCTTTCCCATTATTGTTTAAACTAAACTGCCTGAATTCACATTGTCTGGGCAATGAGAAAAGTACTTGCAGAGGCAGGGATCTGTCTGAGCCAAGGAACAGCAAGTTTAGCTAAGATACCAAAGCTAAGAGTTAAATAAATACTGGGGTTTCTGGAGAACCCATGAGCTTCCATGAAAGGGAGCTAAGGAATCCCCAGACAGGACTGTTTTCTTACTGGGGAAACTTAGAAAATTATAAGATTCAAGCAAGGAGAAAACTAATATTAGAGGCTGATAGATGAGTGATTGGTAAAATGAAGTGGAAAGAGAGAGACCATGAAGTGTCATGATACATGTAAACATCAAGTTTAAAGACATAAATATGTTGGTGAAGGATTTCTGTCTCAAATGTGATTTTACATTGTGTTTATTCTGTCTAAAGGCTTCAGGTAATGTAGATTGGATCTGCCTTGAAGACATCATGTCAAAAACCACACAGTTATATTAGACTTGGAATGAGTCAATTAGCCAGAGGGATGCTCATCAGTTTTTCACTGTATCCTTGCATTTTCAAGAAAAAATACAGACACCGCCCAAGACAAATTTTTTAAACAGAGTTTTGGGGAAAGAAGTGGTCGCTATAGCTAACCATGATTACCATGATTATCCACCTGAATACTAGCCCACTGGGACAGGTAACTGCCCTGAGCCTGGGAAATGGCATGATCAAAAGTTGTCCTCTTTGACGTTTTGTCTGACTGCATTTCCAGCTACTACTGCACCTTGCTTGGAAAGTTTATTAACTTCATGTCAAGGCTGAAACTGTATGAAAAAAACTTCAAAATCCAAGCAATGCCATAGACAAACTCACCAAAAAGTACCTTATCTCACATTTCAGCAACAAAAGCAAGACTATATCACTTCCTATTTTATGTATGAGAAGACCCTAGGCCATAAAAATCAAGTAAGACTCAGGAAAAAAAGCTGGGCTAATGAAAAACTTATGTGAGAAATAATGAAACTTTATAGGGCCAAGTACACATTGATTTCATAATTCAGATCCTGTAAGATGCTTTTCCATTAGTTGACAAAACATTTCTCCAAGCTTTGCCTTGATGAGAAAGTGCTGTTTTTAACATGCTAATGAGCTTAGCATCAGTTTTCAAATCCTCATCACAGAGTTAGAGCTGAAGTAACCAGCTTGTACCTTTTGGTCGGTTAGCAGTGATCAACATGGTGTCAACTAAGTCAAGCCTTCTCATGTGTTCAAAGTTTTGGTTATGACGTTGCCCAGAATTTTTTTTGCAAGCTGGGACATTTTATTTCCCCGTGGATTCCCTCAAGATTGATGGTAGTGTTTTAGTCATGATTTTTTTTTTTGGTGGATTTGTGTGCATTTTCTGAGTATGATGAATTTCCAAATAGCTATGATAAGATCTGTATGGAAACTGTTTTCTTGCTCCTGAAGAGTTTGCTTAAGACCTTAATGATATGAAAACCTCTGGCTTCATGTACCTGAGAGATTTTGGATCATTTGGATCATTCATTGTGACCTTGGCACTTGTGAAAACTTGTAAAAATTAATCATTGACATTCAGTTACATTTTCACATTTAATTTCACTGACAGTTTCAAAACCACAGTAATATGTGTCTGTCAATGTCCTTTACCATGGTGTCTTGATGAATGATCAATTCTATTTCTACTATCAAAAGTGAGTCTGGCCAATGGTTTTAAAGGTGGAGACTTGATCATGATTAAATCTGAGGTTCTCCAACATCAATCATTGATCTATTCACTGAAGCCCATAGCTCCAGGTTGATCTAGAGCTGTTTTGGAGTTTTTGTTTTGGGGTTTTGCTATGGGTTTGGTTGATTTGATTATGTAAGAAAATAAACCCTAATCCAGAATTTCTCTTTTTAGAGTTCAAATGGCTTTGGCAAAGCCAACGCACAAGTCAGAGCAGAACAAGACCAGCACTCAGATTTGTATCCCTTATTCTCATTGCCCTGGCAGATGTTAAGATGTTTCAGTGCTTTTCAAAGTGTGTGAGTACCACCAACCTTGTGTGATCAATTCAGAAACCAGGCATCTGAGATGTAACTGAGATAATTTAATAAACTAGGGAAACCTAAGAAAATAGTTCAATGATGCAGCATGAACAAGAGATGAAGCAGAAAAGAAACAAACTTTGATTTATTGGATTAAAATAACTTATTTAGATAAAGCTTTACTGACTAAATATTCTCCTGGAAACCTTGTTTTGTCTAGCGGTGCATTTATTTTTAGTATGGAGTTTTTTTACCTTCATTTCTGGTGCTAGGAAAAAGCTAGGACTATGTTATATTCATTGAGGATCTCAACTACTGAATAAAGGATTCCAGTGGTACTCCACCTGACATTTTTAACATCAGAGCAGATACCCTTCAACTCCAGAGGCCTACAAGGCAAAGGCCTCTCCAGAATTTTTGTAACCGCCTGCTGAAGTGCTGTGTTGGGCTTTTGAAATTGAAGCCAAGACAGTAGTGATGTTAACCTATTTTGTTAGCAGATCATGCTGCCTTCTTCTGTCAGAGGTGGCAATGCTCTGGGGGTTGTTCTCAAGGTCCTAACCAGTGCTGCTCACCAATGTGTGCTGCCAGTCAACGTCAACAGTCATACCTAAAATTATTCACCTAAGTAAGCATATGCAGAGATGGTGGCAGAGCTTGGTGACTTTTTCAGGACGTCTTATACATGTCTTAACACTTGCCCTGCATTTGTACATGTTCCTGCTCCTTCTGTCTTGACTTTTCCTGGATGTTGTCAGTGCTCTGCACAATAAGGGTCATGACTGCTTAGGGGTCACAGGAGAGTTCAGAAGCTTGTGAAAGTTTTTTTACAACAACAACAACAACAACAACAACAACAACAACAGATTAATAATATGAAAAGCAAGTTATGCTGTTTAACCTTTGATTAAAAGCAGCTGCCCTTCATTAAAACCCCACAGTCTTTGCCCTTGCTCTACTCAGCATTCATAAGGGTTTTATGAAGACAGAGGGGGGAAAGGTCTCACAATTTTCAAAAGTGACAATTTTTATTTCTTCTAATTATCTGCCTAAATGTGAGCTGTGTTAGACTAAGCGTGAATGCAGATAGAGAGCACATCTGCAGAAAGAGAAGGCCCTGCTCTGCTTCTTCCAGTCTACAACATCTACTACCCCAAGTGATCACATGAGATTTCAAACTCAAATTTGGACCTCTTCAACATCACAGACTTGGTTGTAAAATTCATAAAAAGAAAAAATACACAAACCTGGATTTTGATAAAAGTGACCAGTAGTGACTTGTGTGAGTTGACTCTAGTTACAATAAAATTTTGTAGGCCTGAATAAGATGTGGTTTGGAAAACTAAGGTAAAGGGAAAGGCAAGGTGAGCTGGATGCCAAACAGAAGCAAAACTTAATAGGTTACTATTGCTTCTACTTCTTTGGCTGTGCAAGTCCAGTGTGATGAAGTGAGTAGGATGGTAGGGCAGAATGGCAAGAAAAAGGGAACCAGGACACCAAAATCTCTCTCTGGTTTTGTGGAAAAATGAGACATTGATGGCTAGCCTTTTCCATATGTATGCTTTCTCAAGTTCATTTTGGTTGTAGAATTATATGTAATGAAAGGTGAAAGTCTGAGGTCACCAGAATAGTTAGTGAACCTTCTGCCAATTAAGGGTTTTGCCCCAAAGACCACACCTTGCGATGACTGAATTTCACTGCCACCCCTTCCATAGTGCTACCTTGTTATTGTAGTGATGGTGGCATTGTAAATTATAGTCCCAGATGGATGAAGAACCCTTCTGAACTGATCCTAGTGCTGTTCCCAACAGTATTGCTAATGATTACACAGCTGCCTTGTAGGCATTCTAGAACATAGGCTCATAGGTCTGCCTCCAGCACAAGTTGCAATAAAGTTTATTTTCATTCAAAACAATATATATTGGGATTATTGTCAGAGCAGCCCCAGAGGCTTGCACAGGAGGTCTAGTAAGCATTGGTAAGAAAATTGGAAGCCTTGAGGTTATTAATGTTGCTAGAACAGCAAGCTTAGTGGCCAGCAGAGGTATAATTTACTTATGTTAGCATCACACACTGGAGCAAGGCAATCAAGTAAGAGGTCAAGAGACTTTAACACAACATAAGATAGATATATAGCCCTGAGCCTTCTAGGCCAGATTCTCAGCTGCTGTAAATCAACCTAGCTTCATGGGAATCAGTGGACCTATGCAGTTTTCAATGTGTCAAGAATCTGGCTTATACCCTTTATGGAAGTTGTCCTAAGATCTGAAATGAATGTAGCAGAAAAACTCAATTTTTATTTTTGCTTTGTTTTAAAGCCAACACATGACATTTTTAGATCAGCTATACATTGGTTTGGAGAGCAAGACTGAAGTTTAACACTTTTGGCAGGGACACATCTCAAAATGGTCATGAAAGAGCTGATGAGATTCCATCAATACACATTAGCTAATAGAGAGAAAACGTAAGTAGATGCAGAAGGAGAAAATATCTGTTTTAACTGGTTAGTAACCAAAGTTCAGGTAGCATACAGACTTTTTTCTTGCAACTGTGGGTTCCAGTCTATAAAACAGAAGTTCATGTTCCTATTTATAAAAACAAGTTTGACCAAAGATGTAATATCAGCTTTTGGAGATTTAAGTGGCATGAAAATGTGCTTTGAATTCATGCCAGGGGATAGAGTGAGAAAGCTGACAGAGATAGCAGAGAGTGTGAGGAAGACACAGAAAGTAAAATGCATGCACCATTGACTCACAAATACACAAATGTTGGTACTTCTTGGTACATACAGATCCAAGCCACAGTTTTATTCCTGGATTGAAGTCCAAGTCTATGTCTCAGTGCGTCCCAGAGCTGTTGGAGTTTCAGAGACTGCAGAGGATGTTGTGTCTAGTGTTTTTTTCAAAATAATTTGTGGCAACTCATAAATGTAAATCCTATGCTAACACTTGAAGCTCTAACAGACACCTCAGCCTCCAGTAGTATAGCCTTCTGTTCTCAAGAAGATCTTATGTTTACTGATTTATAACAGTTGCATATAGTACCTGCCATGGGAAGAAGCTTTTACTACATTTCTCTGATGAAAAATTTAGTATGGAGTGCAAAGAAATTAAAGAAGCATAAGTATTTTTCTGAAGTCAGGAGATCAGCCTGTTAAACAATCAATTTACTTTTTCTCCATACCTGTAGGGACCTGAGCTATTTAAGGATCCTACTTTTTTTATGCTCTCTAGTTGTTCGTGTTCTTTGTTTAGACAAAGACCTGACTCCAGCTGACCTCTGAGGATAAGCTTAGCTGCTGTCATTTGAATTCATATATCAGCAGTTTGAAACTTTGTATCTGTTGAAAGTCTGAGTTTCATAACTGATCTGACATTAACAGCCTTGAATAGATGTGCTTTTTCTGAGCCCTGGAGATTAATCAAGTCACATCTTCCAGGTCAATAAGGTATTAAAAATTTGAGATACTAATTTTCTTTCAAATAAGATACTTAAAAGCTGGATCAGATGAGGATTTAACAGATCAGAATTGAGAAGGCTCATAGCGTTTTGTCCATTTCAAAGCATGTGTTTAAAAAGAACGTTTTAAGTTTAAAGTAAAATAAACTGAAAGGTGATATACCCTGTGCTGAGAGCAGAGAAGAGAATAGGAACTGACAAAAGTGAGTTACAGCTTTCTACACAGCGTTCTCTTCCTCCTTTCTTTACTTCAGCTCTCTGTGAATCAGTTTGTTCCCAGTTGTGCTTCCATACAGATTTCATGGCCAGCAAGAACTGGAGTCCTCACACCTACATGTCCCTTCTCTTTGCTTTCTCTGCATTTGCTCTCAGTAAATAGAAACAAGCAAGACCCTGATGAAGTCTGAGAGAGCTACATCCCTTCCATCAAGTCAGGTATGACTCTCCCACCTTCCCACCTTCAGCACTGCTGGGGCTGCTCCCTCCCCAGCAGCAGCAGCAGCAGCAGCAGCAGCAGCAGCAGCAGCAGCAGCAGCAGCAGTGCAGCCACTCTGCCGCTAGCAGAGTTCACAAATCATCAGGCTCATTAACACAAACTGAACTCCACTGTGACTCAAATTGATATACCAGACAGTCAACTGCAGTTGCTGGGGAACCAAACACTCCAACTGTTCTGTTGCCTCCACTGCTGCTGGGGAGGAAACTTCTGGGCAGAGAGCTGGGGCAGAGAGCTGAAGAGCATAACTTCTTAGGTTACACCAAACTGGACCACCAGAGAGTCTTTGGAAGTTCCTTCTGTCACTGTCTGGGTTGCCCTGGAACAGGGTTATAAAGCATGTGTGAGGCCAAGGAAATCTGTTCTTTCATGCTGCTTTGCATGGGTAACTGAAAACCTACAGCTTTACTCAACCAGCTCCTCAGAGTATTTGTGCTCTCTGGAAGGGGAACTGCCTTCCAGAAGCCAGTGCTGGTGACAAGGGACCAACTGGCATGCTTGTAACCCTTTATTTTTATGCGGGCAGCCTGCCAGGCTGATCAGAATCTAAATTTAACTGTGCTGCTTCAGGTATTGTGAAAACAGTGTGTTTCTGGACCACTGGATGCTGGGCAGTGAGCCACCCCAAGGACCAGGAGCCAGAGCCTTGTCTGTTGGCATATTCTATGGAAAGCATATAGCTGATTCTTTCTTGGCCATTTATCTCCCTTTTCAAACAAGGGGCAAAAGTTTGAAGCATTAACCCTTCCAGATATTTAGGAAGAGGTGCCACAGTCATGCATCAACAATTTCAGAATAAAGAGGCTGGCACACTGTTCCTGTTTAAAGCTGCAAACTGCTGGTCAGGATGCAAGCCTTATCTGCATGACATATGAGGGTTTGTTTTCCCTGATCTCAGTGAGATTTTGCTTGTTGATACTTAAAAAGAACCTGACCCAGGGTTCTGCAGGGCTGTGAGGATGGATCAGATCCCATACACTACATTACAAGCATCTCTTGATGACTCCCTAAGCACTTGCAAACACAAAAGAGGATAAAATATGAGATGAATGGGAAGCTTGAATGAAACAGAAATTGTAAACCTTTAGACAGAATTTCTCTCTGGGGATTTCAGTGTCTCCTGTTACTAATAGGTGAGGATCACAGGACATGCCACAGCAAGATCAAAACATAAACACAATTCCTGTGTTATTTTAGTGAAACCAGGAACAAATCTGGCACCATTTGACTCTAGCTTTTCAGCTCTGAGACAGGGCAATAGCAGTGCTCATGCCAGCTGGCTATCTGCTCTGCAAGAGTCAACAAATTTCTTGACATGCGATGTCCTTCTATCTCATTTGTTGATTGGAGCAGTGAAATATTTATGAACTGCCATCGGTGTCCAGCATTTGAGTTTTGACCCAGTAAAGGATAAATATGGGACAATTTGCCTTTGGCCTTTCACTTTGGCCAGTGACCAGATTTCTGTCTGTTTGTGGTTTCAACTGGATGGGGAAACAAACGTCCCCTAGGTAAAACCCTTTCCATATCTATGACTTAGTCCAGAAATAACTGATTTTAAAACCAAACACATCGAGTGAGAAACAAATCTCACACAGTTGTCCAGTGGCCTTTGACCTCCTAATGGCTTGATGCCATCTGGCTGCCAGCTGGCTACTTCACTACATGAGGAAATAAGTTTCTCACAGACAACGCTCCCTTCCACTTTTAGCCCTACCAAAAAAGAAAAAGCTAACACACCTTTCCTATAACACCCTTTCATTCCAAAAAAGGGAGAATTGTGACACAGGTGGCTGCTGAACTTTCAACTTTGAATGTCAAACTACCAACTAGCTACTGCTGGACTACAAACTCCCACAGAAAAACAAAAACTTGCTAGGGCAAACCATTGTACAAGTCTTCCACTTGAAAAGAAGAACTCAAAAATTGAGAGGGAATAAGTAAATAAAATAATAAATCAAATATAGTGAGAGGGATTGCAGACTTTTTGTACATGAAGACATAAGTACAAATGCATGCTTTTTAGAAAATATTCAAAAGACCAGACTTTATATACAGACTCTGCAAAAGGGTTCCTGCTTTGTGCAAAACGAGATGGGATGAGATGGATTTTTACTTTGCAGTGAAAATAGTTCAGCCTGATTCAGTAGACATTTGCCTAGTTCCTGGAAGCAGAGCAAATATGTATTGTCAGGATAGGTCACGTAAGCTTCATGACTCTCCCAGCTGTCTACCAAAATCCAGGACCCATAAGATGACTTAGAATTCCTCTGAGAGCTGAAGGAAGGAGACTCTGGGTATAGTTCTCAGGCAGGTGATGACAGGGGCTCCCAGGACTCCAGTGCTAGGCAGGATAAAGCTGGGCTAGGCAGGCAGATGGATTGGAGGGTGACATGCTGCTGCAGCTCATTTCCTCTCACAGATTTGGGCTGCAGTTATCTAACAGTCCCCATATCAACATGTGCACTCATGAGGTAGGTCCAGCATGGGAAATGTGTCTGTATTGTTCAAAAGCAATTGAACATCTTTATATAACTCATGTAATGATAAGACCTTATATAAATGTCATATTCTTTCTTTCTCTACTTCTTTCTTCTTTTCTTCCTTCCTTTTTTCCTTTCTTCTTTCTTTTCCTTTGTTTTTCTCCAGTGGTACAGAAAACCAAGAATATCTAATCAGCACTAACTGTTATAATTAAAATAATTTATAACCGCACTGTGACCCTAGAATTTACCCTTTCTCAAGACTCTGTTCCCTTTTCCATTCCTACGGTGCATGATGTCCACAGACAAGGAGTGTCCTCCCATCCTCCCTACTCTCTGCCTGCCCATGGAGATTCTAAGGGCTGCAGGAGATGTGACTCTCCCAGTCTACTTTCTCCATGACAGATTCTCTTCCATCCTGTCATTTACATTTACAGTCTGACTCCAAGCCTGTTTATAGCCAGAGAACTCTTTTCATTTACTTCAGTGGGCTTTGAATCAAGCCTTTATAAACCACACATGTACCCAACAGGTATTTATTAACATGAGCTGGCCATGTATTCTATGCCATGAGTGTGGAAAAAACTAACAATAACTCTACAATTACCCACCTAAGCCCTCTAACAGGCTCCAAAGGCATGTCTCTTCGCCAAGCAAGCATTGAATCAAGTTTGACATTTCTAGGGTAAATCATTTTTGTGTTCTAAAAACCAAAAAAAGGGTTAGGAAAAAGTCCAAAGAGTGAGAACATCCCCATTTTTGGACAATAATATCATCCAAATGTCCTATCCAAATGGCTTCAAATGTTCCAGAAACAAATGTGTATTCTGGGATAAGACCACTGAATGCTAGGTAAAATTACAGGTGATTCTGCTTGAGGTTGGCAAGATATATCAAGGATTAAAATGGAACCAATAGTCCTACTATTTTTTAATTATCCACAAAGACATTAGTGTTACTCACAATCTTTCCAGAATGATTACACATCTTTATGTATTGACTTTACATACAGAGATTTCAGTTCTTTCACAGGCTGTGTCTTAGTTTATTTAATTTTGAATTGTTGGACATGAAATTAGATGTTATTTCTTAGTCTCTTCTTTAACTGAATTGTTGAAGCCCAAACCATCAGAGAGGACAACCCAGTGGATGTGGAAAACTCTCAACTCACTGTGCGGGTGAGGTGCCACAAAGGACTTTCTACATTTTATCAGATGATAGCTCTAAGCCAAAAAGTTTGGATCCAGACCTTGATAAAAAGTGCCTCCAAGGACAAATCTGAAGAGCTCCAGGGTCTCCATCCAAGCCAGTTTCTAGCTGTGATGCAAGACAAGGTTATTTTCATTAATGTTTAGGTTTTGCATCATCTGTTCTCTCATGCTTTAGCTTTTTCACTTTCAGCAGCAAATCTATCATCATAATACTAGCAAAATCTTTGTTTGGTCTTGTACATGCTGTAGCTCAGGGTGGATTGCCCAGTGAAATATATATCTCTGAGAAAGCACTTTGAAGGCAAATATCTGCTAACAAATAGTTTTGTCTTGTTCTACTTTTTTAGAAGTAGATGTCAAATTTGGAGTTTTCTGAGTCCTACATCAGCATTTACGTCGTGTCTTGCTTTTTTTTGGAAAAGAAAAAGCTCAGTTACCCTGTGTACATCTTCAGCAGTTCCTTTTGAAACTCATGTCTAGGAAATAATTCCTAGTACTGTCCATGGACAGTGGTCACCTTTCCTTCATTTGCTGTCTCCCTGGGGACATGTACCTTGGTCATTTCTTCTGGTGCTCCTTTAGGACTCTGTAGTTGCGAGGGTTAAACATAGGACTGTAAGTTCACAGATGTGAAAATACATATTTTTTGGCAGGTTAAATGTACTAGGCAACTTCTGCATGTTTGTGCTTTGAGTAAGGAGGCCACCTGCTTCTAATGTTACAGGAATATGTTGGCTAGTGGAAAGGCAGAAACCATTTTTTACTAATTGAATAATTTCTGTATCTTATCCAAATGCCAGGAGATTGCTTCTATCCCATGATTAGCTTGAAGTTTTGATGACATATTAAAAAAATACAAAAAACCACAAACAAACAAACAAACCCACAAAAAAGAAAAAAAGAAAAAAGAAAAGAAAAAAAAAAAGAAAAAAGAATAAACAAAAGCATTCCAAAGTCACTTTCCTGTTTGGTCCAAATCACTTTATTCCTAGTATAGAGTGATGGGGAAATGGGTATTGGATGAAAGAAATGGTAAATAGGAAACAATTGTTTGCTTGGATTACCAAGGCAGTTTCTGGGTAAGGTGGTGTTTCATGGGTAGGCACAGTCGATTATTTGGCACTGGCACATGGAATAGCAAACACATGCAGCAGCTAAAATCAAGCTTGCATTAATGATTTCGTTGCCTGAAGTAAATTTGTAATGTAAATCATTCAGAGGTGCTCTAAGGCATTTCTATTCTTAGAAGAAAAGTCACAAACTGGCAAGTACGTCACCTTTGCAATCAGCACCCCCTTTAGCCTGTAATGTGGAACACATGGTGGTTGAAGAGGTTACAGTGTTACACAAGTGTCATTACAGAATTTCTCTGTGTTAACATGTATCATCTGTCACATAATTGTTTGTTTTACAACCCATACCTATAATGGGCTAAGTGGGGACTATTTATATCAGTTAACAATGAGTGCCTTTAATTAGTATTTCATGCAACTGGAACATGTTAAAGATTCTGACACAAATCTGGCTTGGGTTGCTAAATTCCATATGAATTTCATTATGAAATTGCTAAGACATTACAGTTGCTCAGGTATTGAGGTTTATAAGTGCACTTCATCTGTTACAGAGCTAGAGCAAGTAAGTCACACACATGCTAAAGAAAAATCTCCAGAACAACAGCTTGGTATCTGACACAGCTGAATGAGAGTTTAAAGCAAGAAAGATGAAAATCTTTTATTATTTGAAATGTGCCTGTATTTTCTCTAAAACTATACAGCTGAAGCATTGTATGGAATGGAAAAGGTTAAGAAAATGGAGAATCAGATTGTACACAAAACTGATAATGAAAACTTGTCAGAGATGGACCAGACAGCAAAGAGCTTCACAAGCTGTTGCCAGACTGTAGAATGCAAAGATGGTGTTTTGTAAATGGTTGATACTGAGTGGTCACAAACATGTCCTATGGCTTCTGTGTGATCTCAAGGCAAAATATTTAGCCTGAGACCCTCACTCCCAGCCAAAGCTCTTTTCAGTGACTGGGGTGGCCACTGGGATATTTCAGTTCACACTGAAGGAGACCCCCAGCCTCCATGGGACTCTGATCTGTGGGCCCTCATGAATTTGCAGCATGAAGAATGTGCCAAGGAGCAGTGTAACATCCAGAGAGTGATGGGAGAGGAAAATGTGCCTGAGGTTACCTTCTTAAAATTTGGGTGTTGTCACAATCCTTTAGACTGATCGAAAGAACATGCTAGAATCAGATTTATGTCAAAATTAAAACAGTTCAGGAGATTAGGAGTGGGAGAGAAAAGGATGACAGGAAATCCCAGAAGCTTCATTCCTCCACATTATTCTTCTCAGATGTTGTGGCTGAGGCTCCATTCCTCTGTGTGCCTCAGTTCCTGAACCTTACCCTGCTTTTTTCCTTCATACCTATTACTAAACCTGCACATTACATTGTAATGACACAGGAACTGAGCAGCTGTCTCTAGAACCTTTTCAAAGATTTCTTCCAGATTCTGAGATGCTGAGCAAGGAAAGAGGAGCAACTCAGCACATCTCATTTTTGTCATCTGCCACTTGTATGAGCTACCCTTATCAGTGTCTACAGTATTGTTTAAAGCATTTTCTGACAGGTAACAACATTACAGTAAAATTATTTTACAGATGCTTTAAATGAAGCTTTTCAGTTGATACTGATCTAATAATTAATATACAGAATAAAATATTTTTATTAATGGAATGCCAGAACATGGTACATTATTCTGAAGAAGCTGACTTTAGCTTCTTGTGAAATTACTAATTCAGAGTCCAGTAACAAGCCTTGTGGAACAGCTGTTTATTTACTTTCTATTTTCGTAGGGAAAATCCCATTTGTCATTTTAACTTTTCCTCACAGAGCATGTTAGCTGTCCTGTTCCCCCAGAGTAAGGCTGGCAATAGGAAAGGTCTTCATGGTTTGTAACCTTTGTTAAAAGAGAGGATCTGATTTCTGAATTTTTTTTTTCTCAGTATTCAAGATAGCAGTAAAACAAGTCCTCTTTCTATGCACCAATTCTTAATGAAATGTCTTGAAGATTTCTGCCACACGCACTACTACTGTTTGAGATACCCAGAAAAGATTTTTAACAAGAAATCATAAACAACGGGGAGAAGAAAGATGATTCCATAATCCTCATCTGATGATTACCTTTGCTATCCACTTTTCCACTGTTATTTAAACTTACATTTTACTTAAATTTACTCTTTTTTAAAACTGCATTTTTCATTAAGAACTATAACAGGGATTCTTACTGAAGTCCTCAGGCAAAGGACATCATAAGAAATAATATCCAGGATATGTGTGTGCAATATATAGATGTAGATAAGAATTTGAAGCATGTCAGTTACAATGAGAGGACATATCAAACTATCTGAAATCAAATACTCTGAATTGCATGCAAGAGAGATTTTTGTTGGTGATTTTCAGATATATCCTCTTCTCTTCTCTTCTCTTCTCTTCTCTTCTCTTCTCTTCTCTTCTCTTCTCTTCTCTTCTCTTCTCTTCTCTTCTCTTCTCTTCTCTTCTCTTTTCTCTTCTCTCTCTTTCCTCTCTCTTCAGAAATAATTTTCTTTCAAAACTTGTTTTATGATTGATTGTCTCTTTACTCTTATTATTTTGGAAAATAATACAACCCTTCTAGACAGTTAGAAAACGAAGGTCACTTCTCAGGATAAATTTGGAGAATGCATCTTGATAAAAGACATTTTTTTTTGAAAATGGAAGGGAAAACAGACAATATAAAAATATACATAGGAATATACCTCCATATCTGTCCATGACATGAGTAGTGTTTTTAAAAGTTTTAGAATAAAGATATACAGATACTGGTTAGGTGATTTTTGGGTACTGGAAAAGTATTTCCCATGGAAAGTCAATTTGAATACAGTATGTTGAAGGAACAGACATCACTAAAAAAAACGGTGAGAAATCATCCAGCTGTTTTGGAAGAAAGGGTTGCAAAGCAGCATCATGTCTTGTCCCCTTACAATCTGATGAAGACTGTGAGAGGGAAGGAACATTTGTTCAGTGAAGATTTTAGTGCAAATCTTGTAAGGAGTTACACTGGCAAAAAAAAAATTCTGGACCACTGGAGGCATTTAAGAGTTCATTGTTGATCACAGCAAAGCATTTGTGTCCCAGAGAAAAGCTTCAAGCTTCATCACCACATTGTACTGTGCTTTCACTCTGCTCTGTCACCCATAGGAAGAACAGTTCCATCTTGACAAATGAGCTGGAATTGTACAGAAATATCTGGCTTGACCCTCCCAGGCTGCTGCCCAGTTTAACTGCACCCTTGTGAGTGGTGGTATGTTCATTTGAAATATTGTCATAGGGGTAGGCATTTATATTATAAGGCATTAGGTTCTTCCATATTGTCTGCCCTATTTTTTTCTCTTTTATGTGTGTGGTTACTTGAGATTTTGTACTTCTGATGTGAACCAACACCCTTCCACACATCTCAAAAGCCACTGGAAATATAATTTGAACAGTAGTTTGTAAATTAAATATGCTTAAGTAGCAGAAAACTGCAGTAACTAAGGGTGATATATGGACTTGGAAGACTAAATCTAACTTTGTGGATTCAATTATAATTACAGCTGTATTAGCTGGCACATTGGCAAGATGAACCTGCCAAGACTGGATTACTAGAAACTGAAGGAAGGCTGACCACATCATCAAAGAATAGCTCTCTGATGACACAGTACCTGCAGCTCTCCAGCTGATGGCCCACAGGTCCAGCTGAGGACACTAGCTGGTTTGCTGGAGGCATCAAACAGAAGGGATGATGGTTTGCTGCCAGGGTCAATGGCAAGAAGGATGTTTCCCCTTAGCAAGTTTAGGGAAGTCTTCAGAACAAAGAAGGGGAAATTACAAAAATATATTGGATTTTGGAGGTGTCAGAGCCAGGTTACAGTTACTTATTAGGGAGGAAAGGTTCAGAAATGCAGTGCTTAACACTCTCTCCAGCTCTGCTAAACTATTTATGAAGAGCTAACTATAATTAGAAATCCAAATTTAAAAAATGGTAGACCAAAAATTTACTTTAAAAGTGGGCAGATGGCCAACACATTTTACTGAGCAGCACTGGAATGTTAATGCAGAACATACGCAAAGCTGTTATGACAAAAATACAGCTCTTTATGCTAATATTCAAATAGAATGAATGATAATTGCATTAGGCACCCATTGGGAGTCAGCATAAGTCCCTGAGAACTGGAAATCCACTGTATGTTACAGGATAAATTGGTACTGACAGAGCTAGTTTGAGAAAATTTTTTGCAGAAGAAAAATCCGAAAGGGAGGAGAAAAATACAATTTTTCTTGCAGAATGAATGAAACTGTTTTGTCAGTTAGTAGGAACTAGAATAATACTTGTTTAATTTTACATTTTTTAAAGTGTCTTTGATCTAAAATGAGTGTGATGCATATAACCTCATACCAAGTACTGGAATTTATGAATCGTCTACATAACCGCTTTCCCAAACTGGTTCATCCCTTTGGTTAAGGCTTAAGAAAATAATCACCTAAATTATTGGCCTGATTTTATCCCTCAACACCTACCCAGGTGGAATCATAGAGAGAATGTATGGTGGGTAGAATGTAATTATCTGATCTAGAATTTACCTAGAACCTGAGATGAATAGTACAAGGCTTTCCCGGCACCTATTTCTCTTACTGATCACTATTTCTCTGTGGTGGTCTTGATGATGAGTAAGCCAAAATCACTGGGGTGAGAATTAATGTGAAATATTTCAAAACCTGAATGCAAAGCTGATGTACTTTGGCACATCAGAAAGGCTCTACTGAATCAGAATTCTTGGTAGTGGTTTCTCCTGAGTGAAGGGGATTCCCATTACAGAGAATTGTGGCACAAAGCCCAGAGAGGAAACCTTTGCTGGGTTTGTGCTGCTTCTCTCCAGAACCAGCCTGAGCATCTCTGCATCCTGCTTCTAGAAAGGACAATCTATGTGAATTACTCTGGCTGCAGTCAGTCAAGTCCAGTCACTGTTTTTGGCTCTGTATCAGTGCCCTTGTTAGAGCTAAAAGTGAAGCTGGGTATGGAAAGGACAGAGATGGTCTGTGTGCATGGAAGGAAAGGATTAAATAGAGAGGATGTGCTTTTCAGGTAAGTCAGGAGAATATCCAGTCAAGAGGTAAAGGGAGAAGGAGATCAAACTGCTATTTATTTAAAATGAAATTGTGACACTCGAGATGAAACACCAATCTTTTTCATGTCACTGAAAAACGCACAGTGCATTCCCATCTTGAATTTAGGTCTGGTCCTGCCTCCACCAAAATCCATAGGAAAACTAAGGAAAATACAAAGGAAAGCAACAGAAGTGATCAGAGATATGGAAAAATAATAACAATGAAACACAGAAACTAGAAAAAACTCAGCTGGGAGAGGATATAAAATCATGTTTTGTGTGAAATATAGGTACACAACACATTTTTTTTCACTAGAAGAGGAAATATTTTCATTTGTATTTCAAAAATAGAAGTATCAGATGAAAGTATTGGGTTGGACATTCAAGGCAAGTTCTTTTCATACTATTCACAATACAACAGTGGAATTCATTTTCATAGAATGAACGTGCCAAAAGACAAGAGGGATTCAAAAACTGGTGAGGCTCATCCACTGAAGAGAGTTACTGAAAGGGTTATTAAACACAAAGGTGTTGCCTCTAATTTTATAAATTCTTAATTCTTTCATGGTCAGAATGGAGGGAGGCTTACTGGGCAAATGCCACTTTGTGTTGCCATGTTTGTTCTATTTTCCCCAGATTTCCTTTACTGTCTGAAGCACTCTGCTGGACTGAACACACTTTGATCCAATCAAATACTGCTTTTTCCAATCTTCTTACCTTGGTTTTTCAGAGCCATGTGCACACAGGCTGTGTGGGAAAGACAGATACTTCCCAGAAGTGCTGGACTGACAATAACTCTTATAGAGTGACTACAGAACTTCCTACAAATAAAGGCCCAGACACATAGTTAGCTCCCCATGAACTTCTGCTGAGTTGGAAATGTCCAGTTATTTTGGGCTATCAGGGAAATCCCAGGCAAATATATTCTGCTTCCTCTTCCAGTCTTCCCAGATAAAACTTTCTGTCAGAAGGAGGAAGAAATACCCAGGAAACAGAGCTTTAGGGTAGACCTAGCGGTTATAATGTACTTAAAATGGATTAGTGAGCAAAAGGGAAAAGGAGATGGGGATCTTCACCCACGTGTTTCTATGCCAAACACAAAAATAAAATACATGTTACTAAATCCATTCCTTAACATTAAAATCGCAGTCTGTAGTACACAATCTGCATTGCAAACTGAATGGTTGGTTTGCTTGTATCTATTCCATGCCAGAAAAATCCCTAAAAGCTGCATTATCCTGGAGAACGCTAATACTTTTACTTGAATCCTCATACTTTCTATTTAAATAGTCCGAATTTTTGAAAGTAAAATGTAACAATTAAGAAAAAAAAATCTTGCAGCCAACCAAAGGGAATTACCGGGTTCGAATCTTGGTAAACAAAGTAATTTTAGAGGGGAAATCTAATGATTGCCTTGAAGTAAATATCCATTCTTTCTTTCATTTCGTATGTGGCTACAGACTAGTGTTTCAGGAGAGTTAATTTCACAAAATCTACAAGAAAGATGAATGTTAATCACCTGTACAAAACAATGTTCAAAAAAGAAGAGATAAGGAGGAAGTGTTCAAAAAAGTTTTCTCTCTTATCCAGGAACCACGACCTTAGAATTAGAAGATGCTAATAGTATTAAAGTAAAATAATCTAATAGAGAGAGGAAATGGTAGCACATATAAAAATTAAAATTCATCTTAAAGGAAGAGAAGTGGAGTGAAAACCAGCAGCAAAGCACAGTATTATACAAGGAACTGCAGAAAAAATTATGAAAGAAGCCAAAGGACCAAAGGAAGAATACTTTGCCAAACCAGAGAAGTGTAATAGCACCAAGGAAAACCAAAGAGTGTCCATGACATTATGTAGTTGGAAATATTATTTCGACTGCTACTTATGACACAAAAGAAGCAGTGTTCAATGGGCATTCATGCTTTTTAGTCAGTTTGGAGCTGGAGGAGACATTCTTATCAACGGGCAGTGCTGAAAACATTTCCAGTTCTAGAGCAAAGCAGGAAGCTGATAAATCACTAGGTGAGGATTACATCTGCAAATGGCAAGAGAGGAAACACATGAGCTGTTTGAAGCACTTAAGAAACTGTAGAGGTGTAAAGAAAGGTTATAACTGAGGTAACACTGAAAGTTTGTTTATAAGGATGCCAACTTTGGCACTAGTCCCTGGCAGGTTAATGTAACGCATCATTTGTAACTTGTTTAATAAAGAATTAAAGAAGTACATAATAAATACCAGAATTTTAAAAATAATGCAAACACTTTTTTTTGGTGTAGCTTTTTTTCATGTCTGTACTTTCATATCTTTGATGAAATTAAATATTCAGTGACAATAATGTTGATATAGATTTTTCTAGGATATCTGACTTGAGTTTTCTTTGACATTTTACATTGATCCATTAAATGAAGCACTGCTTAAGTACTCTTGTAGAATTATGAACAAGAAAACACTTGTGAGGCTTCTCTGATGGAGTAGTTTAATTTAAACTTTAATTCATGGTCAATTGCTAGTTGTGTTTTTATTAATGTTAGTGTTTTTATTGATGAATTGGAGGAAAACAGAGAATTGTTATATATCTTCTTTAGAGATTACATTAAGAAAGAATACTTAATAACAAAGACAATAAATAAGTTACTTTGAATAATTTGCTTTCTGTGCTCAGTTACAGGCAGGTGAAATAGCTTTCAGTAGAAGCAGACTGTATTTAAAGACCAGGGAACTATCTCTGCAAATGGCTTGTGAGGTGTAAAGGATAAACAAAGGAGTTCAAATCCCCAGTAAAACACTGAAACAAGAAGGGTAATACAGTTCTTATGTTTTATTCCTCTCCTCATAAGAGGAGAAAGCTAGAGGATTTTAAGTTAGCTCTAGATGTGGTGATGAGAACCACTACGAGGATGTTGAGCTGAACTTTACTCCTTGTCTTGGTTTGAAAGACAGGTGTTTGCTAAGGAAAGCAGAAGCTTCCCTTTGGACTGAAAAAAAAACCATGATTCTTCCGATTATTATAATTTTTGGAATTAAGAGAGCTCTCAGGCAAAGATATGGGGGTAGGAATAACAGTTCTTTACTAGTATATTTAACAAGACAAACAAGAACAACAACAGCTATGAAATTACCCACAAACAGAACAGTAACTCAGTCCCAGTGTTTTTTGGCTGCAGGCACCTTTTCCCTGAGCTGCAGTTCCCGGTGCTGGGGGCGGGCGGGTCCCGCAGAGCCGCAGGAGGGCTGGGGGTGATGGCAGAGCTGTCCCAGGGGGAGAGAGAGATGGAGAGAGAGCTCTCCGCTCACGGTGTGGGTCCTGGTGATCAGTAGAGTGCTGGATGGTGGTAGTTCACAGCGAGAAGAGAGCAGGGCAGGGTCCCATGGTGGTTTCCCGACGCTGGGATGGCAGGGATGGGACACAGGCGGCGATCGTCCTTCTCGTCCGAACTCCGCGGGGGAAATGGGCCGAGGCCCAGCCTTCCGCTTCCTCTTCTGGCTCTTTGAATCTCCCGGGGCTTTTCCTCTTCCCTCCTGTCCCCTCCCCCTTGTCACCAGGGCCCAGTCAACAGGTATCTTAGCATGACAATGGGGAAAATTCCACAGAGGGAAAAAAAAAAGGAAAGAACTAACCCTCCACACTCCTGTAGGAAATTATGGAGGTAGAAAGAACTTTGACATAAAATTATAGGATGGTGAAAGACCCTTTACAGCTGAGTCTTGGGGGCCCCTCTCCACCTGTATTATCTGTGAATGAGATTGTTGATAGAAATCAAGTTTGATGTGACTGGATGAACTGGCACTTCATAGCAAAGGCTCTTCATCTTATCAGAACTCACGAATAAAAATAAATGCAATCAAATTCAACCTTGAAACAAAGTGAAAATTTTAGTCCTTTTTGAGTTAATTGATCACTGAAATGTCTTGCAAAGTTTGACTTGTGTTTCCTTTGCCCCTGGTAAGCATTAGATTTTGCTGTTTTTCTAGTTGAAATAAAAGTAATTTGAGGAAGATTTATTGTATATTTGTTGAGTCAATGTATCTAATTATACCATATAATCTCACACTGTAATGTCTAAAACTAATAGTTCTATCAACGTTTTGTTGAGTTTTTTTCCTGAGATACATTCCTAATCATTTACCCCATGATATGGATGCATACCCAGTTTTGAGGTTGGCTGTAGCTATGCATACTTATTTGGTACAACAGTTTGCTCCAGAATGTTTGCAGACAGTGCAAACCCAGAGTGACAGATGTCTAAATGGACAATGATCTGAAACAAATCTCTACTGTAATGTAAATCTGCCCATGTCTTCCTTGGAAAAACTCAAAAGACACCTGGACACAACCCTGTGCAAACTGCTTTACCAGGGAGGTTGGACTAAGGGTCTCCAGAGGTCCTTTCCAACCCCAGGCATTCTGTGACTGTGATTCCTGATTCAGTGAGCACACAGGGTTCTTGTTGGAGGTGCAATAGAAAACTTAGAGTGCCAAATACAGATTAGAGCAAAGACATCTTCTGTCACCAAGTTTCCTCCTATTCCCTAATGGTAACTCTTCATAGGTCCTCCTAGTGCTTACCAATAGCAGAGCAAAAACAATGTTTGGAATTGCCTGTGATGTTACCCCTTGTTAATTTTTAGTATTTTTGATTAAAATCTGAGCTTCTGTAAAGACTCTGAGTACAGTTCCTTTAAACCAAGGTTTCCAAATGAAACATTCTGGACTGCAGCAGCTTGTCCAGTTGTCTGCTCCCTCTGAACCTGGTACAAATTCCCTTTGTGCCAATGCAACTGTTTCCATGGCAATGTTCTCAATCAGGGAAACTATTTGTTTGCAGAGTGGCAGATAAATAAATACTTTTTTTTTTCTTTAAAGTAAGCTAGTTTACATATGTACCTGAGCACAGAGTCACATAAATATGTTCAGTAGCAAAAATAGCTAATGAAAAGAAGGGGGGGTAGGTGAGAGGAGGAGAACATGCAGGGAAGAGAGAAAATGAAAGGAATCTTTCACCCTGACTTTACTGTGAAAGGCTTCATAGTGTGAGTTTCTCTGCACTTTGTTTCTTTCTCTCTCTCTGACATACAAATACATGTACACAAATACCCTTCCAAAAAACAGCCAGCGAAGCCATCCTCCAAGTTAATTTGAATTCCTTAGTGGTCTTGGGTGTGCCTTTGTTTCAGCTCAAATATTGCTATCACATCATAAATAAGCCTGTTTCTACTATCTTAAATGAAGAGTGACGGTCACACCCAGCAGTTCCAACTAGATTTAACCCATCCTATAACAGTATTAATCCTAGATCACAACCATAAGCTTCTCCACATGTTTCAAATAAGCAAAAGTAGCGTAAACCAGCACAGTTTTACAAGACCTCGTTCTAGCTCATGAGTGGATAAACTGCAGTTTCAAAAGCCATTTTAGCCTGAACAGGAAACCAAATTATAATAAAAATGACATGCAAATCCTGTTTTCACTGCAATGCTTAAGCTAATAAAAGAATAAACTGAGTTTATCAAAGTCCCATGCAGTTAGCCCCCTCACAATGTCAGTCCCATCCCCACCAAGATCAGGTACAGAAGTTGAACAGTCCTTCCATGGTCCTAAAACAGCCTTGTTTCAAAGAAGGAGGACTCTCAGGTAGAGTGGACCTATAATAGAACATATTACAGCACCTTTAACAGGTTCCTTGAATAAATAGTGTTGTGAACAAACAGATACCTGGGCATTAGCTGCTCTTCATTTTCCTTGTGATTAAAATAAGTTAATTGGCAGTATCAGTAACTTATTAGGACTTCATGTGAAATTTTTTACCACAGCCTTTCTTTTCGGTGTACTTTGATTAAAACAGAGGAAGGGCTTTATTGTGCATGCTTATTTTCTACAGCATATGCTATAAAAAACAGAAGTAAAGGCAATAGGGCACAGACATCGGGGCACTTACACTGCATAAGCAGGAAAAATGTATTTTCCTACACTGTGTAGATGCTCTGGCAAATATTCCCACTGATTTGGGAATGAGGAAGCTTGGCTTCTTTTAAATACATTCTTGAACAACTATTTGTATCCCTGAAAACAACACACAACCTGAAAAACTGATATAAGCTAAATAAGTTACAAACACAAATAACACAATGTTTGTTTAAGTTTGTAGTTGATAGAAATCTACTTCTTTTTACATCCTTGTTTAACTAGGATGGACAGAATCCAGTGAAAGCTACTATTAGAAATTAACACATATGTGAGAATTAGATGAAGTAAAATTTGTAAAAAACTGTCAAAGTGTTGGGCAAGGGAAAATGAGTCTCTTTACTTCGTGGTTTTAACCTTCTTCTATACTGCCAATCAACTGGATGATGTTTATGATAGTCTAGGGTTTAGTCATCTCATGGCTCCCTAGCTGAGATTGTATGCTGGAGAATTTGAATTTTTCCCATCGCCCTAGATTTTTGTTACTGTGTTAAGGTACTGATTTCAGCTTCCCAGCAGTGGGGAAAATGTTGAAGAAAAGCACCAATGCAATGTTGATTTCCAACACAGTGCCTTAGAATTTGCTGGAACACAAGTGACAGTTAAGATACATTTTTTATCTGTTTCATTGATGGCAGATTTATCAGGAATGGCCTTTTAGTGCTATAATGCCACACTTCATACCACCACTCTCCTGATCCTCAGCAGCCCACACACATTCTCCCAAACCTCATATTCCCACTTCAGTGATGAACTTGTGCTCCTATGAATTCAAAATAGTAAGCACATTCCACATGAAAATTGTAGGAACAGCATAAAATTACATTTAGTATCAGAATAAATAACACAAGGAATATATTACAGGCTACATCGTACTTTTTACATTTAGTCATGAAAACTTCCATTATTCAATTTAAGTGAATGTGTCACATAATTTCCAGACTTCTGCTCCAGAGTATGGGAGAATCCAAGCAACTTATTTCAGAACTCAGGTCCAGCTTCCCATTGAGCATTTGGGTCCTGGAGAACACAGACCTTGGGCAGCTTGTTGATTCTGTGGTAGCAGACACAGCCAGCCAAGAGGGGTTTTTTCCCTTCCTGCTGTGTTTGGCAAGAAGAGCACAACCTTTCCTGTCACATGTGGTCCCTGCTCAAGTTATCCATACTTTTCTTACCACAAGGTTAGATTACTCTAATGCACTCCGTGTGAGGCTACATCTTGAGGCCATTTGGCAACTGAATCTAGTGTGCACAATTCAACCACCTGTTTATTAAGTGGAGCATCATGCAGAGAGGACATAAAACCCCCCAGTCTCCAAAATCTGCAATGGCTGCCAATAAATTTCTGGGCCTAGTTCAAGGTGTTGGTTTTAACCTATAAAGACCTAAGTGTTTTGGGATTTGGTTACCTGAGAGACTGGCTTTCTTTCCCCATGAAGCAGTGCTTTTAAAGTTGATATGAAGAGAGGAATTTGAGTTGGTATCACTCAGGTGTAATAAGGGTGCTGGCAGGACTTCTGTGTACAAGGCTTCTGCAGTACATCCACATTATTATAGGTTTATCTATTGTGAAATATCTCTGACTGTGAAAGAATTTAAAACTAACATGCCAGTCTGGGTCTGAACCAGGGCTAGAAACACTCATGCTGGAGCACATTGCTATCCTCTGATTTTCCCCTTTTCTAACTACAGTTGCTACTTACATTAAATGTGATTTGGTAACTTAACTTAAACCTGATGTTAACAGCTCTTAACCCAGCTAAGGCTCACACTGTTTGTTTATCATCTGCCTCTGAGGTACCTCTCTCTCCTGATTGACTATGCAGGGTAGTAAAGCACCTCAAGAACAATCTGAAGAGAGATACATGATACAGCAACCCAGCCATTTTTCCTGATGGCGGGTTAGAGTTAAGTTGGACTATTCCTGGCCTTCAGACCTGTGACTACATCTCCCACAAGTACATAAAATGGCACAATGCCTGTTCTCTGGGCATCTGAATGCCCTGGTAAAGTTTACATCTCTGAGTCTGATTTCCCAAATTGGTTGGTCTCATGGTTTTTGTAAAGAGCAGTTTCTGGCCCATGAAATCTCTCCCTGTGTGGCTGGGCACTGTAAGGAAGAGTGCTCATGAGTTTGGGTCCAAAAGAGAACAGGGATCCTGACAGCAGCTAAGTTGTGCACGTGGTCATAAGAAAATGCTTTTGTTCAGGCTTCCATGAGTTTGGTTGACTAGTAGGGAAGTATCCTGGAAGTCTTGAAGCCATTGACCAAAATCAGCCTTCTTTAAGACCAAAGAACCAAGATACCAAATTAAAAGGAATCTCAAAGGATATTTTGAGATCCTGGCATGGTCCTGGCCCAATAAGCAGGATAGGAAAATTGATTTTACAGAAGAGTGCAGCCTTGTGACTTTACTGGAAATTTGTCAGCAATGGGTCAATCTCCTTGAAGGCTTTTCTCCTTAGTCTTCCTGGTGGAAGAGGATGGTACTGCTTTCATTATATTTCTGAAGAAAAGACACTGCTGAGACAGTTACCCAAAGCCATATCAAAAAGGGGGTAGATGACACAGCAAATAAAATCTTGTCTCCAAAGTTTAAGACTTGGAACATTATCTATATTGGTCCTCCCAATAAAATACAGGTCACAAAAGTATAGGATGCATCTTTCTTTTCATATATTAGGCAACAAATATCATCATGTTTGCTGTCCTGTGCCAATGAAATAAAACATTTACTGTCTTGGTGTTTCTTAACCACCAAGAATGTTGTTAAATTTCCATTGCTGGAGATCTTGAAAAACACCATATATATGGATGACTCTTCTTTGGGCAGAGATATATATTAGATGTCTGCCTGAATTATCTTTGAGCTGTATGATTTTACAATCATGTTGTGCTGAAGTAATGTTACTTCAAAATGTGAGTGAAGCCATATTATTGCACCAAAAGTTGTTTGCACACCTGTGTGAAGGCTGGTATAGAGCCTCAGCCTTCAGGTCCAAGAACTGCAGATTTGTTTTGGGGAGAAGACAGTGTGTTCTGGGGAATTTAACAAACCTGTGGAATTAACGAGCTTTGTCAGAACCCTTTAACCCAGTAAAACACTTTTTTAAAACAAAACCTGATATTAATCTCATTGAGAATAATAGATACTACCAACATGTTTCACACTTACTCTGTATTAAAAAATAAAAACAACTCATTACACATTTCTGAAATCTGCAGTTTGTTCTCTAGACCACACCTGCATGAAAATGTTTCTTAATCTCGATTAACATAAAATATCAAAAGGATCCATATGAGAGGAGTCTGGAGATTTTCCCCTTTACTAGTTTTGTTCTGCTAAAAAAATGTTGATTTATCAAAATGAAAATGTGTGTCTATAAACATAGCCATTTTACAGAAAATGTCTTTGAATATTTTTTCCTGTTAAGGAATTTCTAATCCTTAGAAACATAACTATTTATCTGAAGTAAATAGTTCTTTTATGAAGCGCCTGAAGGTTAGGAGAAATTTATGTTCCCCTTGATTCACATAGGAAATTTATCCACTTGATTCACTAGAAGAAGATTATCTTAATTACATAAAATTGAAGAGTCTGTCTACATATTGGAGAATAAAGTTTTGATGTATTCAATTTTTTTCCCATTTGATAAAACAATTTCCTATTCTGTATCATGCCTACCTCATCAGCAGTTTCTGGTGAGATTTATAGAAGATTCTGCCATTGTTTTCTTTTTAACAAATAGTCAATAAAATATTAAAACCAAAGATTATAAACTCTGACAGTAACACTTTTATTTGCAATCTTCAAGGTCTTTTTCTCACCTGTCTCTGTAATTAGATTTTGTAAGTGGTCCCAACTGTCATGAAGCACTGCTCTTTCCCCACTACATCCCCTATGCTCTCTGTTGTTCCAGCTAGCAAACTCTTGGAATTACTTTGCCTTACAGCTGTTTCCCTCTTGGGAATGGAGAGGTCTTGTGCTAAAAGACCTTTCAAGCATCATCACTTATCTCATGGTGAGTTGTCAGCTGTAGCAGACAGGTTAGTGGTTCATGAAATTAAGATATTTTGAAAATGAAGAGGCTTATGAGTTCTGCCAGCTGTACCAACAGAAAGAGAGATGCCTCAGAGCCAGCCAGAGGAGACATTCAGATGCCATGCACTTCAACCATTAATGATCCAAGGGATGTACCAGGCCCACCAGTGCCTGTAAAAGTTCTCTGTTAAAGATTATGAGCTTTAATGGCTCTCTCCATACTCCATTTCCATGAGACAATGTGAGGCACAGATGGGGCTCTAAATGATACTCACCACAGCTTGATTGGAAACAAGCACAGTAGATTTGACAGGAAGCAGCCTCTGCCTTGCCTTTATAATGTGTTTCCTCTTGCAGTACTGCTACAGCTACTTCTATTTTGGTGATGTGATTGGCTTGCAGATGCTGGCTTAACACTTTTGTTTTCTTCTTTGTGTTGCAAATAATTAAGATTTAATTAGTTCAGAGTTTAGAGCATGGTACTTTGCTTCAGCCTCTCATTTACACAACAATTGCACCTTCCTTGCTATGCATCACTCTGGGTTTCTTAGTAGAGGCAAAGTTCAGCTACCATCAGACAGACAGGAAGGAAGTTGGATATGTACACCCATATCTAGAAGAAGTCTACTCAAGTTAAGTAGTGATTAATGGGCAGTTTTAAGTACTTTTCCTATATTCATTCCTCACTTTCATTTGTGTTGCTGGAATCCATAATTGGAAATGAGAGTGTGTCAACAATTCTTTTCAGGTGTTTTGGTTAACAAATTTTGTTTCTTAATTTTGTAAGAAATGAAAACTATCAAGACAGAGTGGATAATTGATAATTCACCATATTATTGAAATGAAAGGTGCCCTTCTATTATCTTTGAAAGGTCTGTTTCTCAAATTCTAAATATTGTCTCAAAAAAACATTTAGTAAGGATTTGAAGGGGTTTGGAAGGGGATGAACCGACACTGAGAATTAAATATTTTGTAATGTTTTGCCACATGCTTGTCCAGCAGAAAGTATTTTATTAATTCACAATGGCTTCAGCTAAAACTGTGATTAATATTAAGTTTCTTTTTTTAATAATTTTAACTAACAATACTCTTAAATTTATTATTTTTATTATTATTATCACCATTACTATTTGGACATTTGGAATGAGATGCTGGAGAGCAGTGCTGCAGGAAAGAACCAGGAGGTCCTTGGTCCATGGCAAGTTGAACATGAGCCAGCAGTGCCCTGGCAGCCAGGAGGAACAACCCTGTCCTGGGGACATCAGGGACAGCAGCACCAGCCAGGAAAGGGAGGGATTGTCCTGCTCTGCTCTGGGCTGGGGCAGCCTCACCTTGAGTGCTGGGGGCAGTTTTGGGTGCCACAATATTAAAAATACATTAAGCTACTAGAGAGCATCTAAGGAAGGTCACAAAGATGGTGCAGGGCCCTGAGGGGAAGCCGTGTGAGGAGTGACTGAGGTCACTTGGTCTGTTCAGCCTGGAGGAGACGGAGGGGAGACCTCACTGCAGTTACAACTTCCCTGAGAGGGGGAGAGAGGGACAGACACTGATCTCTTCACTCCATGACCATAGACTTGAGGGAAGGGACTGAAGCTGAGTCAGAGGTGGCTTAGACTGAACATTAGAAGAAGGTTTTTCACCTAGAGGGTGGCTGGGCACTGGAACAGGCTCTCCAGGGAAGCGGTCACAGCACCAGCCTGACAGAGCTCAAGAAGTGTTTGGATGATGCTCTCAGGAACATGGTGTTATACTTGGGGTGTCCTGTGCAGAGCCAAGAGTTGGACTCAATGATCCTGATGAGTCCCTTCCAACTCAACTTATTCTGTAATTCTATAATAATAGACCTCCTTCTATTCCTCAAGATTTTCTGTTATGCATCTCTGAGGTGTCCATTTCCCTCATGCCTTGCTTTTAGCACTTTATCCCCCAGACTGCCCAAACCTTTCTGACTAATACAAGGTGTGTTGTCTGCTTCTCTGGTCAGCTGTATGTCTTTGTTGTTGTTATTATTGTTGTAATTACTATGCAAACTTTTCTTTGGTCTGTAAATGATCACACTGACTCTTGCAGTAGAATAGCTTCTTGCATTTTCCTCTCCCATCAGCTGAGGAGAATACACATAGCGCACATCCCCTTACAGTGAAGGCATTTGTCTTTCAGGGAGCTCTCTGTCTCTTCCTTCACACCTCTGTGTGGTTTCCTCTCTCTACTGCTCTCCCCTATGTGAATATATTCATTTAGCTACCTATGCTCTCAGTGGAGGATTTGCTACTGAAAAATAACAGTCTTATCACAAATGACTGAACTGAGCATTTTAAAGGATTCATCTGGAGTTCATTAGGTGAAAGGAACTCTATCAAGTTATTTTCTTTCTCTCAGGACTGAACCTGAGCAGACTTATTTATTCTTTGATAGCAAGAATACAGCACTAATTTGTGTCCGACAGTGTCTATCTTCTCATGAACATGACAGGAGGTAAAATTTTAAGCTGTAGTCCAGACATCATTGAACCCTTCTATTTTTGTGAACAACAACTGAGGTCTAATGATGAGATTCTTCTTTTGTTTTAATAGGTTAAATAAAGAACTTTGAAACAACTGTGTACCAGAACAAAGAACATGTGCATTACAGAGAGAAAAAATAACAGGAGCATATTCAGCAAGGACGGCATTACAGATATTATGGACTCTGTTAATATCCATTTCAAAGGCATCAGAATAAGGTATTCTTCAAGGTGAAGGGAATGTCAAGAAAAATAAGAGAGGTCAGAGAATCACATAGGCACCTTCCAGCTCTACTCTTTCTAAATATCAGACAGAGTGTAATAATTTTGCTCCTAATGTTCAAGGAATAAATAATTTCTTCCTCTTTAAATGTGGCTGCTGGAGCCAAAGGACTCTGGTGGGCAAGGGTGTGACTCAAAGGAGGTAGGTTATTTACTTGAGATAATTGAGTTGTGTAAAAGTGATCTAAGGTGAAGCATCAAGAATAGAGGGCAGCAATCTTCAGTCATGCACTGCCCAGTAGTCAACATTCTCCTAGGCTCTTACAAGGTTTGCAGTTTATGAAAAACATTTAAGTGTTTCTGTTACGCATTTTGGTTGCCATGTTAACTTGGCTTCCATCGTACTGCAACAAACCCAAAACACCTCCTTACATACTTACTTTATGACATTTCATTAGAATGCCAATATAACAGTTTTATAGTAAATGTAGGATATGGCAGGAGACTAAAATAACACTATATTCTCTAAACACTTTAATCTAGGTTTAATAATTTTAAGGTTTTTAGACATTTGTAACTTAACCTGTGGGCATAATCTAGTAGTAACAGTGCTTGAGAGAAGTTATGAGCACTGTGCTCTGAGATTATAAGTGGCTCAAATAACATAGTGGTTCCAAGGGAAACTAAATCTTTTTAAAACCCCTCAAACATCAGTTTAAACTGTTAACTTTAATTTTATTTTAAATTCATGTTAGAGTAATTGCATCAAGCTGGGATTACGTGTGTTCTCTGATTCTGTCTTACAGCACTTCTGCCTCTTTTAACCATTTCCTGTGTGGATGATTCTTACTTGTTGTTTATTAATGGAAGTTTCTCCCTCCCAGGGTGTATTCAGTTAAAACAATATCTTACTGATGAGAGCTTTTCTGGAACATTATTGGCATCACCTGTAATTTATGAAGGGAATGCAATATGAAGGGAAGCATGTAATGCTTAATGTATGCTAGGATAAATTTTATTTTGCAGAGGATTTGTCAACTTAAAAATAGATGTTCCATATCCAAAAACTAGAATATTACCATTATTATGTAAATATATATTTCTCTTTTATATAGAAGAAGATTGCTACTTTTTACTGATTTGTATATATCTTCTTTTCAAACACCAAGCAGGAAGAACAAAAGCAGCATGTTTTACAAGTTTTGCATGTGAGCGTGTGTCCATGTTGTGCTTAACATGGCACACCTCACAGGAATCCAAGATGGAGAAATTGTTGGGCAAGCACCTCTGAAAATCACACATCCTTTTTAGCCAAAATATTTGTAGCTTGGGGGAACTAGAATTGTTCTGTGAATTACTACAGATCTCAAAATAGTCTTAGAGAGAAAAAAATCCTAAACTTTATTGCCTTTGTTTTACAGCAGAGGAAACTAAGAGACAGAGGGCCTAAAGCCAAAAATGTTACTAAAGCAGTCAACAGAGAAAGTGGCTTCTTATTGGAGCACTTTGAGCAAAACTCCCATTTCAGGAAAGCTGAGGAGCCTACAGCTAGAGAAGCAAGAAGGCTGAGGACCTTACTGGGTTAGCAGAATGGGAGAAATCCACCACCAGGAATATCTCAGCCTCTGGAGGAGAAAGATAGGCCAAAGAATCAGCACTAGTACCATGGTCTAGAACCAAGAATACTGTTTACGTTTGATGCCTATTGCTAAGCTTTTGTTCAAATTTTCAAGTCCAAACACCTTTAATTCAACTTGATCTTACTCTGAGATAAATTAATATGTAAGATATGTTCTCCAAAACAACAATATAAAATGCTGCTTATTGAACAGCTGAGAAAATAAGCAGGTGCCTGGAAGAAACTTTTCAAAAATCAGTCTGGCTTTAAAGGAACCTGAATGTGATCTGCACTTCCTTCATCCCAAATTCACATACAACTCATACACTTATTTACAGTTCTTTTAATGCTTTGCATGTAGAAGTTTGAAGTTTTTGATTCCTCAAGCCCTATAACTCCTCAAGTGTTTTCCTCAGCTGCTGAATTAAGATATAAAGCATATATCATAAAAGAATGTTCATTGATCTTCCATGAATCCAGTACAATTCCATGCCCCAGTACTGATGAACGATATTATTACTTTGGTTTTTTTATATATCCTGAACAGCATTTCTAGCACTGTAACACCTTAACCATAAAGAATTTGATTTTCTGTGGAACCTTTAACCCCAGAAAAAATACCAAGTGACTCTATGCATAAGTGACTAAGAAAATGCTGTCTCTTTTTTTAACAACTTCCTGGACTAGTAAAAAACCCAAATATACCCAAAGAAGACATTGGATTCTCCTTCTGTCCTTTCAGGGAGTGACAGCCTCCCTCCACATCACAACACCAATCTGAGACTTATCAGAAATTTATTTCAAATAAAAGGTGTAATTTCAAAGGCATGAGTGGGCTGCTCTGCTCAGGGAATTGGACATAAAACAGAGGGAAGATAAAAGCCTGGTCTCTGAAGTCTGCCATAGAAAAGGTAGGTAGAGTGAATGCTGTGTTTTTATGGGTTTCCAGCTTTTGGCTGCTGCCCTACTCCATCTGTAGATTTAGTCAACTTTTGGCTTTAAACTCAGTGCTCTCTTGAAGTGGTATGCCTGCTCCAGATTATGTCTTTCTCACAATGAATAGCCCAGATTCTTGTGATCTGAAGGGCAGAGATTAGACAAGTTATTTGGTGCGGTGAGAGCCCCATGTATTCTCCTTTTCCTTATAGCAGGAATCTGAATCACAGTATTTCACTCCAGGGAGGAGGCACCTTTGCTCTGTGTGTGAATGAAGGCTGATGCTCTCCCTAGCTTGCTTGGTAAAAAGTTCTGTCTTGGGATGTAGCCTGTGTATTAACTTGAAAAACCTGGGCTGTAGACCCTTCAAAAGCATTTATAAAGAATGGAGGCTGTGAGTTGTGTATTTGTGCAGAAGACATATTTTACTTGCATTGTATGTATGTATGGAAGCATTGACACAGTGGATAAACCCTGGATATCCCCAGGATGCATCCAAAAAGGCACCTTGGAGTTTCAGCTGGATTTAGGTGTTTAATCTAACTGTTGTCTGGATTATTCATCACTTTTCTCCTCACAATTTCTCTTTGAACTTCCTTTCTTACAGGAAAACCAGTATGTTACAAATAAGCATATCCCCAGCAGCTGGAAGTAAGTTAAAGAATACTCACCCTGCAGTATTTCAGGTCTTAATAAAGCCACTGACCCAAGAAATAGAAACCTATAAAATTTAGTGCTGGCAGGTGAAGAGTTTTTCACTGAACCTGTCTTCTTAGATCATGGGTTTTGGCTATGCTGTGTTTATACACTCTAGACATAAAACAATATATGTGTATGGGCCACTCCCTATTCCAGACCCTGTCCAACCATATTGCAAAAGCATCACAATTTTTCCCCACACCCCTCAGCCCTGATGGGTATGCTAACTTTTGTCCAAACAGCCTAAATACCCAAAAAATGCCTCACTTTCTCTCTAACACATGCACGGTTTCGTGGGGAGTTACTCCCCTGCCTGATGGAGAGAATTTACCTTGTAAACACTTTTAATGCCAAAACTGGGTTTTTGAAGCTGTGCAAGAACTCCTGTTAATCGCCTTTGACTCTGCTCCCACCACGGACAGATCTCCTCAGTATGTCCACATCTTCATTGCCTCAGCAGAAACCTTCTGCCAGGCATAGTCCACTGAAAGCAGGTGATGAGAAACAAAATAGCTGTTGTGAGGTAGGAAGTGTGTCAGTGCAAAAAGGAAAATTATGGGAAGAAAGAACAAAGTTAACAGCAGTCTGAACAGCCCTAGAAATGAGGAGGGAAGAGCTTTTTTCATCCTTGCTCCTGCAACAAGGGAAGACTGAGAGTCAGGTGACTGGGTCTGCCTAAAACCTGTCTAAAGATTTTAGGGTTTATAGTTTAATTCCATCTTTATTAATTCCAAAAAGCATATTGAAAAAGTTTTGTCTTTGGAGTGCTTCTGTAGATAACCAAGACAGATACACAGCACCCTAGATAGGACAGCTGCGTACTGAGTCCAGCTTAAGCACTGGTGATCTGCAGTCATAATGACTAAAAGCTGAAAGGGAAGATAATCTGAGCATACTTATGCTCAATGCACAGTCACTTTTCTAAGCAAAATAGACGGGAACTAGACAAACATCTTTTATTACATTGCTTGTTCCTGAGATGCTGGTTCAGACCCACTCCAGTCTGAAGATTTTTGGACCTTCTGCTCCCACCCTGAGTGAAAGTACCCAAAGACTGCCAATGAAAAAGGCAAACTCTTCTACGCGCACACACACATGCCAACACCCAAGTGTACCTCTGTGCACCCACAAATGGTGTTTAATCATGAAACCAGGTATTGGAACTACTCTCTGAGAACCATGGAAATCTGTCCTTTTGGTCCTTTTTTTTCTAACATTTGTTAGAAATGTTATCCTTTGACCTTAAATAGGACTAAACACAGCCCATAAATGAATGGCATAATACCAGGATGGAAGATATTTACACTGAATGAATGGCTAGTGAAAGCAGTGCAGCCTAAGGCTCAGCTCCAAACCTCAGCCCTGGCTATGAACATTCGGGCTTTTCTCACCTGCCATGGACACAGCAAGATATTCTCCCTCCCTCCGACACCTTGTTTCCTTTCCTGTGATGTGGTGGTGGCAAAACTCGGGTCCCCACTGCTTTTTGTAATGTGAGAAACACCTCTACCTTACAGCAGGGAATAGGACATGGGGATTAATGTCTCTTATTGGGAGAGCCTCTAACTCCGTCCCACCAGGAAATGTCTATCTGCTTAAAAGGCAATGGCATATTCAATGAACAGATGGCAGAGGAGGAAAATTGAACTTGGACATCTTCCTTGTTATGAGAGCTGGCTAAGAAGGTTAGCAAGAGCCATTTGTCCTCCCACACCTAACACACACCCCTTTCAAGAAAGAATTCTACATGTTCTGCTCTTATACTGATTAGTTCAATTTTCATGACAAATTAATAGTGTGGTAGTCCTTGCCAGAAAGAAAACCCCTTCAAATCATTAATCTTTAATATAATTTTAAAGGCTCATATTCATGCATTATTTGGAAAAATATGGTTAGCAGAAGTCATAATGTCACCTTCACTTCACTAAATATGAATCAACAGATTTGGTGAGTCCAGGCCAAGTCTTAGCAGAAAGGATTGTGCATTGCAAAGGCTGTGCCTTACCACTGGGTTGACTTGGCAAGGTGTGCTGGATGATCAAATGAGGAGGGCTATTCCTTTTTACCATCTTGTATCCTGAAGGGCCAAAGGCCACCAGCAATATGAGAGAGTGATTCTGTGCCAAATACAGCAGGAGTGTGCTTTGTATGCAGCAGGTGTTAAAAGAATGGGCTTTAAAACAGGTTGGATGAATAACACTCTCTGTCTGCCTGCTTCTTCCCACTGATTCCAAGGCAGCTTACTCCAGAGGCAAACTTCTACACTGAAGATTTCTAAAATAATAAGACAGTGCCACTTCCTGTTGCTTTTCACACTTCCTCCCCAGAAAAGAGAATTATTTCAGTTATAATTATTAGTGACTACCAGACATGACTCTCTTGGTCACTGAAGTTAAGAAAGAAAATAACAAAATATAAACTGAAAAAAAAGTTTGTTACTTTCTTTGTATCACCTGCTTTTTTAGATAGTGTTAAATCCTATACACATACTAGAATGGAAAACCCTCAGTATGTGCCTAGAGAGTCCATTGCATATGGAATTTACTTCCAATGTAATTCAGTTATGACTTCCGTTATAAATTTATAGAGACTGAAGGAAAACTCAATTGCAGAAGATGGCTTTGAAGTGAGCCTTCAGCCTGACAGTCAAAATCAGGCTGTGTAAATCATGCAAAAATAATATCTGAGTAGCAGCATTCAGATAAAAATTCTAACTCATTTTTTTGGTCACGGTTTTTGGTAAGAATATCTTAGAGAGTAAAATTCTGTTTTCATTGAAATCTGAGGAAAGTAGGGGTTCTATGAAAATGCTTATAGCTTACATGTGTGTGTTGAGAGCTCTAACACAATGAGGTGAGTCAAAGTAGAACAATAATATATGATCAGAAAATTAATGAACATGTGAAAACACAAAGAAGTCTCCATTGCAAACATCTTGTGAGCAATTCATTGCCAAATGAAAAACTTAATATGCTATCTATTAAATTATATAAAATAAAACCAGGTTAGGAAGAGCTTCCATTCAGAATCCATAAGTAAAATGTCATGAGGTGTGAAATATAAAAGTTTCATCTCATCTGAAAAGTTAAGCTCAGTAAACTATTCCTAAGCATGTCCTTTAGCAATACTTTAGCTGTGCTAAATCTAGAACTAGTTGACTTAAACACTGGCTTTAAAATCTAAAGAAAGAACAAAAAAAAGCACAGATACAAGCTTTATTTAAAAAATAAATATAAGGGGAAGATCTTTGACAAAGACAAAAAAGGCGGAAAGGATACTATAGTCCTCTAAGACAGGAAGTCAGGATTGTATGGTCACTGGAAATCAATACTGTTAGTTCCTGTGAGAAGCAGATGAAAAATATCTAAAACCAACCACAACTACAAACATCTGGATGCTCAGCTGCCCTGTTGGATGAGAGGAAGCAGGTGCAGTTGTCCTCTTGGTTTGAATTAGCCTTACACTACTGATGGCAGACATTCCTGGAAGAGGATAACAGCCCCCAGATGGAAACATGACCAGCCCCAATGCAGTGGACAGGACTGTCTGGATTTCAGTAGAAGAAATGGTGCTTTGGTACAGTCAGCTACAATAAGGATCTCAACTTTGCAAGTCATAACCTTTTCCATGCCCTCTTTCCTCAGTAAACACTCTCCCTTGAGCCGAGAGAGAGATGAGAGAGCCTGAAGCAGATCGAAAGGGAAGAGGAAAGACACTCACAGGCCTGCACATAGCAAGGCTGCAAGAACTGAGGTGTGTACAGACAGGATGTATCTGTTCAGAGAGGAGATTTGTAACCAATATTGTTCAGCTCAACTGAGTTGGAAAAATAGCTAAATTGTACAACTGATTGGTTTGTGAATAGCATGATCTTACTTCAAAGGGGGCTGCATTGCAGACAGTGCGTGTTAATCAAGTTTATTTGTATGGATGAATCACACTATAGATGCAAACATTGTATAACCACATATCTTGGGTACCAAGTACCTTTGACACTTAAATTGCCATAGAAGCCATTATTAAGACCACTAATTCAAAATGAAGGAGATGCAGAGAAAGTTCATCAAAAGGAAATTGGACATGAAGCATCCATCTTTCTGAACAGGATTTGTTTACTTTAGGATACGAAAGCTGAGGAAGAGGAACATCAGTGAAGATAAACAGTTTAAATTAGCGCAGAACATATGGGTATAATAAACTGCCCATGAGATGTAAGATGTGGGATGTTAGAACCTGAAATGGCTTTCTAATAGAAACAAAAATGTGAAAAAGCACCCAAAATAATTCTCAGCAATTTTACATTTATGTGTAAGAAATCCATGCAAAGAGAATAGTGTTGGTTTTGATTAGGCCAGAGTTAATTTCCTTTACAGCAGCTAGTATGGATCTGTGTTTAGTATTTGGTCAGGAAACGTCGTTGATAGTGTAGAGATGTTTTCATTATTGCAGATCTGCTCTTAAACAGAGTCAAGGTCCTCATCCCACCCCACCAGTGAGGAGACTGGGTGGACACAAGGAACTGGGAGTGGACACAACTGTGACAGTGAACTCCAAACGACCCAAGGGATGTCCCATATCATATGGCATCATGCTCAACATATAAAGCAGAGGGGAAAAAAGTAAGAGGGGGAATATTCAGATTGATGGCATTTTGTCTTCCCAATCATCATTATGTCTGATGGAGTCCAGTTTTCCTGGGAAGGCGTGACCACTTGCTTCTCCTTAGGATGTGGGGAAATGGTTTTCCAAATCCTCTTCTGATGCAATTTTTGTTTGTGAGGCTTTTCATTTACCTATTTGGCTGTCTTTATCTCAACCCCAAGAGTTTTCCCACTCTTTCCGTTCTATTTATTCCCCCCATTCCACAGACAGGAAGTGAGTGAACTGCTGTGGAAGTCTGAGTTGCTGGCTGGGGTTAAATCATGACAAAAATACAAAACTGGGCTTCCAGAGAATGGAAACCAAACCACCCTGACCCAGGAAAACGATTCAAGCTCTGTTTCTAGCCTTAATTTTCTCCTGTAACTAAAGGTCTGAGTTGTACGCTTCTTTTCCTTCCGTAATGATTATGCTAAGAGTCATGACCCAAAAGACAGTCTCTGCAGTTTCCAAAGGAGATCAAGAAATCTAAGTGTAGACCTCTCTCTTGGATGGGTATCCATAGGTGAGGAAAGCAGCATTATCTAGTTTCAGCTTTGCCCTTCTTCTTTGGGAGGTGGTGACACAGGTAGTAGCTAGTCAGAAGTCATGATGTCTGACCAGAGAACAGCTTCTGTGGAAGAGGTAAGGTTCAATTTTGAGGCTCCAGTCCTATCCAGGGCACTGTAAGACAGACATAATATCCTGGTTGTTTTCCATCAGAGTCAGAAAGAGTAGAGCAAGATATAAGTCAGAAGTCCATGACTCTGGTCCTGCCCTAAATCTGCCCCCAGAGAGAGGCTAGCAGTTTAGAAACTTACCATTGCTTTGTGGGAGCAAGTTTGTGTGAAAACATTCACAATTTAGGAAGTAATTTTGGCAAGCTGACAATTCCAAGCAAATGCTCCCCAAATTGCTTAAAAATTGCATTGTGACTAAACTAAGACAGAATTTAACAGTAGCTGAAACAAGGCCAAATTGAAGAAAATGCAGGTTGCCAGCAGCTATTTTCGCCTCTGTGAAATATGATATCTAATATTTTTCTTTACATAATCCCCAGCAGTTACGTGAACATTTTTACCCAACTTTTACAGATGTTTATACCAGAGCACAGAATTGATCAAGAGCTTTGAACAAAGCTATAAATGAATTTGGTAGAAGCAATTTATCTAATTCCACACCTCTTCATTCATAGCCACTTTTGTCCCTTTTGCCCCTTTCTTGGGTAAAAAAGTGTGGTTTTAGCATTCACATCCACCATTGCACCAGGGACATCCTCTCCTTAGTAGCTTCACTTCAGTGTGTTTATCTCTGATCATCCTTATTACCACACACTGAGCCAAAATTGCTTTGGAGTTGTGAGAGACTGAATTGTTAATGGTTAGTGACTCAAAACAATTGCCCATTTTTAATTATTCTGGATCTTCTAGCCAATATTGCTATCTTAGGTTCTCAGTATTATGCTGACATTTATGTTATGTATCTGTTTTTTTAAATATTTCCACTATGCCTGCTTTCTACATTTTTTTAACTTCAGTACCTCTGTCATTTTTGTTATGTAGATTAGTAAATTGAAATTCAAATGTAATATAAATTGAAATTAACAGGGTTTAAGTCTCATCTGTTTTGCTATTGTTCTCTTCCATTTTGGAAGGCTACCCATGTTTTATTTTACTTCTTCACTGTTGGCTGTATTGATAAAAGGATGCCTACACCTTGCTGCGTGCCAGCGTCGCACTGACTGCTGCCCCATTCCATGGGACATTTGGTCACTGAGTCTGGATGAACCCTGCCTTCTGTGCCTCTCCCTTTCTGTGTCCAGAACTTGCTGGCTCTGGTGGTTTTGTTGTGTTTTTTTTTTGTTGTTTTTGTTGTTGTTTTTTGTTTGTTTGTTTGTTTTGTTTTGTTTTTGTTTTGGTTTTGCTTTTTTTTTCATTTTTGTTTTTGTTTTCCCAGTGGCTTGTTCATTCACAATCCTCATCAAGAGATTGCAAACTCAATATTAGTCCTGAAGTGTGTTCACATTGTATTTTGATTTATTGTGTAATGGTCTACCCAAATTAGATTGGGATCAGTAGGATCAGTCATCTAATTTAGCAGACTGTAGAGCAGACAGTAATGAAAAAAGGCAACATTATATACCTGACTTATTCAATTGACAAAAAATCCTGTTATCACTACTAAAGAATCAAGAGTTGCTTATTAAAATGTCAGCATAATAGAAAGTTGGATAGTAAGCTCTAGCACTGAGAGGTGTTCCCTTTCCCATTACAGGAAGGAGAACTATTTCTAATGAGATGTCAAAAATCTCCAGTTACTGTTTAGTAACAGTAAATAAAAGTAGTAACAGCAAATAGAAGACCCCGTGGCAACACAAATATCACAAAAGAAGCCACGAAGATTCCTGATGTAATCATACGGGAAAGAAAGAGGACACATACGTTTTAAAATGCATTTAGCATAACTCACTTGTACAAAAAACTTTTAGGCCTCGAGAGACTCTCACTCACGCTGAAACGTTTGATTCGCAGTATTTTCAAACACCAGCGCAACACAGTGTGACACGGAGGTTTCCGATGGAAGTGACTTCTTGCTTTAAGACAGAAGGTCCCAAAACGAAGGTGTTTAACTGGCGAGAGCACGAAGCTCTCGAAGCGGGTTATTTCGGGGGCTGGGAGCTGCTCCACGCCGCCTCCAGCCATCGGGGATGATGGAGAGGGGCAGCGGGGGAGGCGCTCGGCCAGCAGGTGGCGAGTTCTCTTCAGGATTGCGCTCCCGAAAAGGGGATTTTTCATCGTCCTGCCCGCTGCTCAGCGGTACCCCGAGCGCACGGCTCCTACGGCTTTAAACGCAAAAGCCTATCTCAAAATAACCTTAAAGGCCCGACCTCACACCGCGAATAGCGGGAGGTTCTCAGTTAGGGTTGGAACTCTGTCACTGGTTAATCTTCCCCTTGTTCCGGTGTATTGCAGCTTATTTGGGATCACCTGATGTCCCCAAGTCCCTCCGTTAGGTGACCTTTAATGCTTCAACATGACTGTGTATGACAGAAAGTTGTCTTTCCAACTTGGCGCTTAACTTCCTTTGCTTTTGTGAGTTTTAGTTGGCCCCTCAGGTTTATTTCCATGTAGTTTCAAAGGGAAGTTATATCCTTTTTGAAAGTTAGCACTAAAAACAACCAAAACAACAACAACAACAACAACAAAAACAAACTCTGAAAACCCCTGAAAAAAACTACTTTTTCCCTATAGTGCTGCTATATATTTAGAAACTGCTAAAAACAAGAAAACCATTGTGAGTGATTATACAACTAAAATTCTGATTTCTTATATATTATCCTAAATAAACATTATTTTAAATGATGTTCTAAATAATAAAATACTGACCAGCTCAATATTTCTGCATACTTTGGTTAGGCACTAGTCCTGTATTATTAAAAACAACATTTTGTGTTAAAATAATACCTGCCCACTGAATAAAAGCCAAGAAATTGTATCTACAGTGACACAGTACTACAGTTATTAGATATTAATGTCACTGAAGTCAATTATTAAAAAAAAAACATATGGTTTTCTGTAGGAGAAAAAATATTTGACCTCCATGGCTGCTTCAGTGTCACGCACTCATGTCAGCAGTGTACATATGGCTAGGGACCAACTGGCCTCTGGCAATGATCATATTATAGAAGAGGGGGGGCACAGATGTAGTTTAGAGGACCAAGGACTGATGTAATTGAATTTAAAATATCCTTGTCCCCTGCAGAGTGTTGGCCACTGTGTCTGCCAGCAGCACTGGTCAATGAGCTGTCAGCCAAGGCAGTGGGCAGCAGAGCTATGGACTACACATGTCTTTGGAGCAGGGAAGATGGTCCCAGTGCATGAACTTTGAATTTCCATCACTCTACAGGATATGAAGTACTGGCAGTTTCAAATACTTGCTGAAAGAGTGAAGGAAGGACCCAAACCTGTTTCTAAAGTGGACTCCCATTGGCTACCAAGCCATGTTCTGCCCGCCCTGGATTTCTTTCCATGGTTCAGGCTCAGGATGTTTAAAACACCACCCACATTTCTGAGCTGTAGACTGTGATTCTACTGACCTGACCCAGCAGATCTGCCCTTGGGGCCCGTCCAAGACTGAGGAGCAAGTTTGCACAAGATCTTCCCAGTCTTCAGCACCTCTTCTCCCTGTTTGCAGTGCCAGACAGGCATGGCAGCTGTTGAGTCAAAGGCATGGAAAGCTCACAACTCTGGACAGATTGTTGGGATTCTGTGGCACAAATGATGGTCCAATCACCCCTCGTGCTACTGCACATGGATTGAATGTACCTTTGGTCTCCAGTGCCCAGTCTGTTGGGATGAGGGGATAGGAGTATTGGTAAATGACTGAACTCAGAGCCTTGTTTCATTACATACCTATGCAGTGGACAAAGCCAAAAACAAGATCCGAAATAATTAAGATGTAAATTGTGGAGTCCTGTCAATCTGTATTGCTATCTCTAGTTCTGCTAATTCCAAAGGAGATGCTGAACTGCTGCCATGAAATGTTGCTGTAATTAAATCCTAGGAAAAGCTTTTCTAACCACTTGTGGTGCAGAAAATGTTTCATTTTTTTCATTTGTAGAATGTTTGTTGTCACATAGGTGTATGACCTATCAACTACTGCAGAAATGTACTTCATTAAGTCCCGAAGATAAAGCCCAATAAAAATGTAGAAATAGAAAGTAATTATACCTATTCCCCAACCTTCAGACTATGAATTGAGATACCTACAACAAGGAGCATTGGGTTTGTGTATGTGCCAGCATATGGTCAATGAAAAAAAAAAATAAATAAAAGTTTGTCTAGAATGATCTCAACAGGAAGTTCCCTGCTTTCAGGAAGTGCTGGATTCACTGGAGGTTACTAGCCCAATGTCACTGTGATGAAATCACTCAATGGAAGATAAATCTTGTGGAATGATTATTCCAGTCCTGTCAGTGATGGACCATGGCAAGCAAATATTGTTTTTATTAACTGAAAGTTATGAAGTCCTCTTTTAAGTGTTCACAATCATAAATATAAACCTTATAAAGTTACATATCATTCAAAAAATTAAAAAGTATAATGGTAACTAGTATTCCTTGATTCAATACACATATCCTCCTACTTCCACTGTGCATCCTGTAATTCTGTCTGTGTTAATCCTTCTCTGTACCTACATATATATACAAAGGTTCTTCCCTTTTCTAGTGTATATGTATTTATATGTATACACATGTGACTCTAACTCCATACATATCTTATGGCACTACCAGGAAGTAACTCTTTGAAGTTCCAGAGATTGCTCTTGGTGATCCTTTTTCCTAGACAAACCAAAGCTGGAGGAGTTGGAGAATACCCCTACTGAGTTCCCAGGCTAGCAGAAGTGTATATTTTATAGCAGCAGAGAAAGGATTTCCCTTTAAAACATGTGGCATAGGCATAATCCACAGCAAAATGATGGGATGTCCAGGCTTCACTGGCATTCTACTTCAGTGTCCCAATTCACACCGGTCTTTGTCTCACAGGCCCCTTTGCAACTCATGTCACCGAAGCATTCAGATCCTCTGGGATCATTAAATCCTTACTCAATTTCCAGAAGATATGGGAACTGTATGTGAGCAAATGTAATGTACACAAATCATTCCAGCCACCCTTGTATTAAATGAACTTTTTTGAGAAGCTTTTTTTGACCTGATAGAACATAATGGTTTCAAGGGAACCATATAGCTATTGTAATCCATCATATAAATGAATACTTAGGGACACCTAAATCCAAAGATTATTTGACTGTTGTACATATACTTGCTTAGAGAAGGCTGGAGGATAGAGCCCCTCAAATCTGCAGTGAAAACATCTGTACTTTTACAAAATTTTTCTTTAAAATGAACACATTCAAAAACTTCCTCAGATTTCCAAAATGATCTGTACATTTTGAATCAAAGTGACCCCCAGCATCAAATTACATCTTGGGTGTATTGCTAATAAATTATTGGTTTAGAAAATCAAAGGATTTTATACTACCAGTTCTGATTGCAGACTCTGGTTTCTCCATAACCTGATGGTTTTTCATGTGTTATTAATTACTGTGTACTGTACTCCTTTAACAACTATGGCAGATACTGTAAAGCTGAGGAAAAGCAAGTGATATAAAATACAAAAATATTCTGCAAACGCTGCTTTTGCTTCCTTTTGTTGCTCTCTCGCAATGTAAAAACAGATAAATGGTTTCCTCTTTCAAATACAACAAAAAGAAATTACTCCTGGGAGGAGCCCTAGGATGCCAAGTTTGAGCCTGGATTGAATTTTTATGACCACTGTAAAAACTCCTGAAAATAGGAAATTATAATGGAAATGCTGACTCTCACTGCACCAGTGTGAGCAGCACCACCACGGCATTATTAGTGATCTAAAGGGGCTGGAAGTTAAAGTGGAATCATTTACACAACCGACTTCACACCGCGTTGCAAACAAGGGGTGCGTGGGGCGGGGGCCTGGTGGTGGGGGGAGATCTTGCGCTTAATTAGTTGCTTGCAAAATCCATTGTGATTCTTGAAGAAGACAAATCCCCTATCGCTCTATTCCGTGCTCTGGATTTTCTTTCCTGCCCCGCAGAAGTTGCTGGCACAGGGCTGTCCCCGCCGGCCGCGCGGGGCGCGGGGGGGCAGCCGGGACTTGCGCGCCCGCGGATCGCTCCCCCGCCCGAGAAGGGCAGCAATACATTAAAGTGCCGGGTCACACCTCAGCATCGCAATCGAGCTAAAACGATTTCCCCCTTGTTAACAAAATGGAGATGTTCCAAAATCTGGCTTTTATTTTCAGGGAGCCCTAGAAGTTTGGAAAAAAATCAAAAATCTCCAAAGTTGGCAGAACAGCGTTATGTCCATCTCTGCACCGATTTTCTTTTTAAGTGATGGAGACGGGAGTTGCTATTTGAAGAACGTTTGCTCGCACCGCGGGAGTAGTTTTCCACCCGCGTTGTTTGCCGCTATTCTTCGCTTTCTTGTCATTAGCAGCTATTAAAATGCTAAGGCTACATGGAACCTGAAGAGCGAACTGCGGTCGGGAGGGAGCGGGGGATGGGTTTGGGAAAGGGGGTGCGGGAGCCCCCGCGCTCCCTCCGGGCCCTGCCCTGCTCCCACCGCCACCCGCAGTTCCCGGCCACGCTCCTCGCTCGGCCCCCGAGAGCCCGTGGCCTTTCCTGCCCCTTTCTAACTCTCCCTTTTCATCTCAGTCCGGGCCATTCCAGGGAGGGCAGAGTACACATACTCTAATCCTTCACCGCGTCCATCAGCAAAATCGGAGGAAGAGAAGAAACCAGGCAAAGCGAAGAAAAACAATGTGTATACACACATTTATATATATGCGCCCCGGGTGCCACAGATAACGGGGGCGTTACACCTTGCCCGGGGAGCCGTGAGGACACGGAGGGGAATGCTGAATGCACTTGTGCCTGATCTCCCCTGCGTGTCTGCCGCCTGGGCTGCTCCATCCTCCCGGTGAAGCTCCGGGAGCAAAGTAGCTTTGGAACCTCCGCAGAACGCTGCCGGCTGCTCAGTCCTGCTCCTGCTTCCCCTCCCCGGGAGCGTCGGAAGCTGCAGGGCTGCCGAGCGGAGGCGGATTTGCCCAGCCATCCCCCACCCACCGCCTCTGCGCTCGCCAGACTGCAGGGGCGATGGAGCCCCTGGACTCGCCGAGCGCACGAACCTCCCCCTGCTCCGCCAGAGCCGCTGCTCCCCCAGCCCCGGCGGTGGAGGATGCTTCGCGAGTAGCACAGTTCTTTCTCCTCAGTATAACAATTTTTAAGGGACAAGCGCTGTTCCCCGGTGGGCAGAAAGTCCCACGGAAGCAAAAGGGCGTTTTATCCTGCCCGTGGCTATGGAATGGGGCCGAGAATCGTTTTCTTGCAAAGGTTAAGCGGGTGAAGCCGGGTATCCCAGCTGCAGCAGGGTAGAGGAACATCAGTCAGGCTGTGTAGCCCTCTCCCAGCACGAGTGTAGGTGCATCCAGGGATGATCGGCACCCAGAGGAAGGGTGAACCAGAGGAGGCACGATCCGCTGTGCCCGCGGTGCGCAGGGTTAGCCCTTGAACCCAGAACTCGTTAGAGGGGAGGTGACAAGCACAACAGGCTCCCCACGGGAGGGACGGGGAAATTCCCTCAGGTGTTCTCCCCATGCCCCCTGAGTCTGCTCCGCAAGGGTCACTGAACCGCTCCCCCCGGTTCGGGCACCAGCCCCGGCACCGGCGGCACCGGCGGCACCGGGGCGAGGCGGCAGCGCCCGACTCGGGCGCAGCGGGAGCGCAGAGGACCAAGCAGCGCCGGTGTGCTGGGCGCGGGGTGGTGTCCGGGATGCTGCTCTCCGACAATGGAGTGCATAGAACCGGGAACCTTCGACTTGAGGATACGTGGGACAGGATAGGGACGGGGATGGTTTTGGGAAGGGGATACAGGTGGGAAATAGGAATGGGGTCTCCGGTCTCCTCAGTCATCCCACAGGTTTCTCTTGAAACGAACTGGGTTTCGCCGTCACGTCTAAATCCTACAAACGTGGCTAGCTTTGGGAGCAGATGCCTTCGTTTTTCACAATTCTCTTGAAGTCGTAACATTCCTAATCGACAGCAGATCTTCGCTGTGGAAAAGCGCAGCATATTCCCTGCGTGTCAGAGTGGTTTTGTTCCCCGTTCCCGGTATTAGGTTCCCCACCGCTGCAAGTTGACATAATGCAAATTAGCAAGGGACATCATAAAAATGCATTCGAGAATAAAGGTTTTGGAATAACATAAGCTTCATAACTTAAACACCAGATATTTAAAACAAATACACTTAACAAGACAGTTAACCTGAAACTTCAGTTCTATTGCCAGTGGGTTGACAAGTCCAAATATTTTTATTTTTTAACAGATACGTGAATATCAGACGACACATTATCCAGGCAGCTTTCAACTACAGCTTCCAGGAATACTCTAGAACAAAATGATATCCAAACGACCTGCTTTGATTATAAACAATTTTTCGCGTGGGAATATTTTTTTTTTGTGTCTCCCTCCCCCGTAAACAATGAGATCATTTACTGCTACTCATTTCAATGTTTAAGTATTTATTTCGGAATTATGGGATTTGTGTCTGGAAGTGCATGGTTTTTATTTTGCTCCCTCAAAGGCAGCACGTGCAGGTATCAGAGCTAGTTTTGTGTTTACCGTCTCAGCTAATCCGCTATTTCTCTAAAGAGAATTGCGATTTTTGTTTTATTAGTCCATGTACCTAGCCTCAGTTATAACAAGATTTTTCCGACGGAAAAGATACACCTTCAGTTAGAAGAACCTATCTGCAGTCTGTATCTTGGTCTGGGGACATTTGGGAATCTTACATTCGTGTTCAGAGGAGTGGACTTAAACTATATTTGAAAATGCAAACTTATTCAAAGAAGTCAGCTTACAGCAGAGAGCACAGGATCACATTCTCGACAGGAATGAAAATACGAGGTTTAGGGGTTTGGGTTTTGAGAGGTTTTTTTTGTTTTTCTTGTTATTTTCCTTTTCTTTTTTTGCTTGCACGGGGTGGGGTGTTTTGTGGCTTTCTTTTAGATTTTGGAGGGGATTTTTTGAGTGTGTGTGGGTATAATAAAGAAAGAAAATAACAGCACGAAATGCGAGAGAACTGAAGAAGAGCTGGGAACGTCTTTGCATTGCCTCTGCCTCATAAAAATGCCACTCGTTTACAAAAAAAAAAAAAAAGGGAACGAAAATCTCTTTGACTGACTGGAGCAGAGTGCAGTGTTGGACCTCAAATTGTTCATAAAAATAGAGAGGATTTGGGGTTGAAATTGCAGGGCTAAGCTTGCTTGCCATGCTACTGTGATGTTCATGAACACTTATTCTGCAGGATGATAACCTAGTGTTCTCTTGGTGCTGTTTTGTTGATTTTAGTTTTATTTGTTGGTTTGTTTTTCCTTCCGAGATGGTAAAAAAAAAAAAAAAAAAGAAAGTGTAATTACAGGAGTGTCATGAACAATAAAAAGACACATGCGTGTCCCTGAGCACGGTACCGTGTTATCCTGACGGGTCTGTCTTCGCTCGCGTATTATATTACCCTGGCTTCTCGGGACAATGTAATATACCCAAGCAATTTTTCCCCCTTCACGGATCTAAAGGAGTGTGAACGGATGGATGAATAGAAAAACAAATAACCGAGGAGATTACGGCCTCAGGATTAATTATAAAGCCCGTTTAACCTTTTTTTTTTTCGAGGGTTATTTTGCTTTACCTGTGTCGCCCGGGCAGTCGCCCCCGGACGTAAGCATAGCTTTGTGGCTCCCTATCCGTGGGGAACCCGCGGGGCTTCGCACGCCGTGGAACCCCTCCGGGGCGCGGGGAGAGACCCTCCCGGCCCGTGGGGGGAAGGACGGGAGGAAGGCACCCAGCTCAGGGGCGCTGGGGCAGAAAGTGGGGATCAGGAGGAATGACGGGACGGGCGGAGGGAGCGCCCTGCCGGGGGTGGACCCCTCACAGGTAAGCGGCTCCCGGGATCCTCTCTGAGGGTCTTCTCAGAGAGGCAGAACAACTTGAGATCTCTAAATCCATCCAGCGGGAGCAGATCCCTCCATCCTCCCCCCACTTTTTCATTCTTTCTTCCTTTGTCCCCCTCCTGTCCTCTGGGCAGGTCCCGGTGAGTCCTGTCCCGCGGCTCTGCTCGGCGGGGAGGGGGCGCAGCACGGCAGCCGGGAGCGGCGCGGTTCGGCACGGTTCGGCACGGTTCGGCGCCGTTCTGCACGGTTCGGCGCGGTTCGGCGTGGTCCGCAGCCGTGAGGTGCAGAACGGAGCGGCGGGGCCGGATCGGAGCAGGCAGCGCTGCCGCTAAGCCAAGCCGGGAGAGAGTCCCTTCCCTTCCCTTCCCTTCCCTTCCCTTCCCTTCCCTTCCCTTCCCTTCCCTTCCCTTCCCTTCCCTTCCCTTCCCTTCCCTTCCCTTCCCTTCCCTTCCCGCGGAGCTGCGCGGGGAATCCCCGGGAGGACTCTCCGCCGCGGGGCCGAGCGCAGCGGGCCCTGGGGAGATGCTCCGGGGGAGGCTGCGGGAGCGGGGCGGGGGGACGAGATGAGAGGTTTGCGGGCTGCGAGCCCCGGGCTGCTGCGCCTCCGGGAGAAGCGGGTTGAAAAGTTGGTTCTTCCCAGCCAGAAACTTTCTCCCTGCGTGCGCATGCCCGGAGTGCGGTGGGAGGTTGAGGGGGGAGCTGGGAGGGGGGGTTGAAATAAGGAGGAGGCAGGAGGGAAGGGATCGGTTCAGTCTGAGCGCGACTGCTCCCGGGTGCGTTCGCACTCCAGCGCACGCAGCCGGCTCAGGGAGCAGGAGCGGGGAGAGCACCTCCGGCCGCCCCGGCCGGAGCACCTGGACACCTGGCCCCGCTCGGATCTGCCTGTACCCGCTGGAGGAGCAGTGGGGTGGGTGGGGTGAGCTGTGCCCCCCCCCCCCCTGCCCCCCGCCAGGGCCAGCACAGACACTGACCTAGCCCAACCTCTTTTTTTTTTCTTTTTTTTTTTTTTTTTAATTTTTCTTTTTTTTTTATCCCCCCCCCCTATTTTTTTTCCATTATTTTATTTTACCAGCTCCAATTTAGCCCAGGATCTTTTAACTGCTGCCAGCGGTGGAGCACAGATCGGGATTAGGTAAATAAAAAGAACAACTCATTCTGTTTGGTTTTTGTTTTGCCAAACCTCGGGGGTTGGGGATATTGATTCAAACACTTCCTTTGCTTTACCTCCTTTCTTTCTTTGCCCCCATCCCCTCCCACGATCCGCTGGATGGTGCAGAAGCGTGGAAATTGCAGTTCACGTGAGGAGGACTGTTCTCTTTGGGGTGGGCGGAGGGCTGGGGTAAGCCTTCACATGGGTCTCGGATATTTTGTTGCTATTTAAAGATTTGTCCTCCCCTTTCAGTGTTGTCTCTCCCCCCTTGCGGAGAAGCAGTGTTTCTTACCCGAGCTAAAAATGACACATACGAGCAAAACAGAAGCCTGCATGTCCTTTACGGGCTTGAACTTCCAGCTTTTCTCCTTATTGGCTTTTCTTTCCTCTTCTTTCTCTTCTGTCTTTATTTCCGCGAGGCTTCTTCTTTCCTTTTTTCCCTTGCAACTCCAGTGTTTCAGGATCCGAAAAGCCTTTTCTCTTTCTTCCCGAGGCCATAACAGAAACGAGCCTGATGTTTATATTTGTCTAAGTAGATCGAAACAAGTTCAGCGCAGGAGAGACTAAACTTCTCTCGAGGCCGGGCCTATAAAGTGTCAGTGCAAAGCTGAGGATTAGGGTATGGTTGTTGTAGTTGGCTTTTGGGAGGGAAACTATAAAAATAGAGCATTTTGGAGATTATCGTAGCGCCGCGGGAATTGCTCGATAAATCGCGAGCCAGGCAGGAGGGTCCCGGACAGGTGCACAGTAGATCCAGTTCAGTAAGTCCGGAGTCAGAGGAGAAAGAGGCCCGACCCTAAGGCAGGGCTGGACCCGGGGCCCCGGGGCTGCAGCTCCGCGGCGGAGCCCGGCTGCGGGCGGCCGGGCCCGGGGATGTGCCACCGTGCCCGGGCGCTCCCGGGGCTGTCACCGCAAAGCCTTGCCCCTACCCGCGGCTGTGCATGCTGTGTCCATGGCAAACGAGGCGTACAGAGGCACGAAATCCTCCCTGCGGCCGAGAGAGAGGAAGGACGATTTTTTCCTGCGCTGGGGAGGCACCGGGCATTTCTCTAGGGAGAAAGCGAGGGTGAATCTTGCGCTGGAGACCTTTCAGCACCCGAGGGGATTACAAAAGCACACGCACAATGCCCCCAAACACACCTAAAAACTTGTGCGGGGAGAAGGTGGAGGAGCTCGGCCCCGGGGCGCCCACCCGCGCCCGCCGTGGGGCCGCGCTCCCGCCCGTGGCCTCGCAGCCGCTGTCCCTCCAGGGGCCGGACCCGGGGATCTTTGCTGTTTTGGATTAAAGCTGCCCGGGCAGTGTAGCCATCGCTGGTGCACTCGGCCCACGGTTATTATTTTGCTGTTATTATTTGAGAAACTAAAGCCCATCTCGTTCACCCGCGCTCGCGGCGGTGGTCTGGGGAGACTTGTCAACACCGATTTCGTGATAAAATGTGAATGATGATTTTATAAGGATTGAGCGGAGATATCCAAGGCACACGCTGACTGAGTCCTTCCAGTGCTCATTAATGTTAGCAATTAACTCTTTCACGCTCAATTAGCCCCAAATAAACCTGCTTTAATAGATTCTGCACACTTCATTAATACTTCGAATAAATCTATGCTGAACAATGTATTTTATTCCTCAAGAGCACCACGCTCGAATAATGCAGAGCGAAAGGGCAGGTTTATTCCCTTTCCACTTAGTTTCCCACACACAGATAACTTGTAAGCTCAATTTCCTCTCTTTAACTTTAGGAAGGGAAATTTTCTTCCCCTCAAAGGAGACAAAATAAATAGCCGACCTGGTGGCAAAATGTTGCACACCGATTCGTGCATCTGAAAGGACGGGGCTACCGGACTTGAAAAAATTCAGGCAAAACTGGGAAACTTTTTTTTTTAACAGAAGAACTTGATTGCTGTAGTTCGAGGTTCTCTTAAGAATGCATCATTTTATACCCGCTACTTTATCAGGTTTGTAAAAATAAGCAACGTTCTCAGGGTAATTTACCTCCTCCATTCTTCCATGTGGAACTAATTAGCAAACCTCATTATTTATGAGTCAGGTATTTAATGTAACAAATATTCCTTTCAAAGGATACATCGGAAATTGATAATTCCATGTAGAAAGGAAAAATACTGACTAGCCACAAGATTACTTAAAAATCCATCTAATTTCGCCTCTTGCTGTGCTATGCAGAAAGCCGGGTAGATTTTTTTTTTTTATGGCATATAGAGTAAGTAGAATTTAATCTGCAAGGTTAAGATTGAAATGGTCTTAAAACAGTGGTAACTGGACAATAGCATTACCGTATCTTCACTTAGGGCAAAGGGTAAGAAAGCTGGAGACAGATGCAGACTTTCAAGTTTATGATCCTATTTTGCAGGGTAAATTTATCTTGGCATGAGTGGGTTTTGTTTCAATCAGAACACAAGTGGTTTGTTCTTAATTACTCACCGAGCTACTTTGTGTTAAAAAAGAAAACCCCGCGCAGTTTTATTGCAATGGGGGAATTCAAGCGGAGAACTCGCGGGGTCTTCTTCTGTTTTGTTTTTTTTTTTTTTTTTTTTTTTTGGTTTTTTTTTTTAAAAAAAAGACCCGATAACGATCTGTTTACATGAAGCAGAATTAAAGGTGGAGGTGACACCGAAATCAAAGAAACGTTGATCTCTGCGGGCAAGTTGGAGAGCAGAGAGTTAGTTACTACACTGTGAAACACATTTGCTTTGATGTCCCGAAGTGAGGGGACTTCTTTATGAAATAGCCTGCTCTTCATCCATATTTTTGACTATCCGGATCGTACAGAGCAAAAGTGTAACTTAAATTTCTGGAAAAGTGCCAAGAAGCTTGTAGTAACATGAACACTCTGCTCCCACCTCCTCTTTTCTTATTTTCTTATCCTCCCTCTCTCTCTCTCTTTAACATTCCTGTTGTCTTTGGCTTTTTCATCTTTTTTTAATTTTTTTTTTTAATTTAACAGAATTGCTCTAGCAAAACCCAAAAAAGTGCGGTCGCAATGGATGCTATTGTGACCTGACTATTTCTCCTTGGTTTGTGCCTTGCTCTTTATTCGGAAAATCGAAAGAGACTTTTAAAAATGTTTTCAAATGAGAATTTACTCACATTGACATAGTAGATTTCTGCTTATATATTCCATATTAAGCGTTTTCTAAGGATATGAAGGATGAAAGAGGGATGGGATAGACTTCATTTGTAGTAGCCTGCTTCATGTTTAAGAGATCTAGAGCTACCTAGACAGGGAAACAGACATGGAGTCTATTTCTGTGATGGACAGAAACAGACATTTTCAGGTTCCCGGATGAGAGGACAAGTGTTTTCTGAGCACTTTGTCTTCGGGGTCACCAGCTGAGGCATTTGTGCTGTGATGTGGACATGCTTAGTGTATAGGCAGCACTAACTAAATAAAAGTATATCCCCAGTAGAGCAACAAAACAGTCTGGCTGGTTCAACAGCCCTAAATAGTTTAGCATAAGTACCAACCAAACAAAAAAACAAAAAAAAACCAAAAAAAAACAAACAAAAAAACAATAACAACAAAAACCCCCCAAAATAAAACCAAACAAAAAAAAGGAGGAAAGGTATGAAAATAGAGGATATAATGTGCACGTTTTTCAATCAGTCGCCATCAGAAATGTATCCAATTGAAAAACAAAAAATATCACAATCTCTTATTCTGGGTCATTGCAGTGGAATTCCTCTAAGGTTTGAGTCCCTCTTCCTGCTGCTGATTTATGTAAAGCAGAGTGAAAGGTGGGCCTGGAGTACAGAGCTGCTCAGAGCAAGCTTCTCCCTCTCACACCCTCCCAGCCGCAGCTCCTCTTTCCAGGCAACAGCACACATATAAATCAGATTTGTTTCCCTGGTCTTTAGACCTCTTCTACCACCAGTTTCCACACCCCCAGACTTCTAGCTCAGAGGGACAATTACTGCTGCGCTGTACTTTGCTGCCTCCATTTCTCCAAAGGGTCTTTATACGTGGAGATAAAATCTAATCTGAACACTGAGAGGACCTTGCTGGAATCCCCCAGGGGGATCTTGTAGGGGAGCCTGCTGTGACTCAGAAGGAACCCTGTCAGGATCTTATAAAGACCCTCTGTGGATCCTGTGGGGACCCTACAACAAACCTGTGGGGATTCTGGTAGAAAAAATCTGGTAGAAAAAAATCATCCCCACTGAAGGCAAAACCCAGAGCTCACTGAGGTTAGCTATAAGCTAAGACAGTATAAGATTGAGGACTGTGGAGTAAAGAGGAGGCTCTCTGTTTTGCAGGGGTGTATTTCTTCCAAAAGCCATGGGTGCTCTCTCACACCCACAAAGGGAGGAAGCTGCGTCCCCACCAACAACCCTCGGGAGGCATCTCCTGCCAAATGGTTGACAGCAGCTGGGGCTTAATTTTCAGACTGGGCCAGATGTGCCTCAATGCTGCTGCCTTATAGCATTTTCCCCTCCATCTTATGGGGTGGGACGGGTAGGGATCTGGCCCACGGGAGAGGCTAGGGGCTTGGCAGGACCCTGAAACACAGACCAAAGTGGTGGCACCCGGCCCAGGGTAGGGCTGAGGCCCTGAAGCTGCTAGACTGGGTGTCCCATGGGAAGGGTCTCACCAGTCCTCATATTTTAGCCTTTTGAAGGCCTCTAATTATGCAATTGCTTAGATTAGGATGTGGGCTTGAAGCCCGGCACTTCTCCCTGGGAAGAGCAAATGACACTTCAGATTTGTCACCCAAATTCTCCATTTTCCTATTTCTTTTTGCAGTACACAAGAGGGAGGGTTTTGGCTGGCATTTTCCCCAGAATGCTTTTTTTTCACCAAAATTATTTCATTTTTTTGAAAGAGGGAGAGGATGTAGTTCTGATCATCCAAGTGCCTCCATCATCTCAGAGTCTTGGCTGAGGCCAGACCACAGGGAGCTGAGCAGCCCAAGGGGAGCAAGTTCTGCACCTTTGCCTGTGTTACCTAAAGAGTCAGAGCTAAATGTAATTTCTGTGGACAGATGTAGTGGGCAGTATCTCACTATTTTCTAAAGGCTGAGGTCACCCAGGAAGAGATTTTAAATTACTGGGAGATGACTGAGCCTTTTGGGCCAAAATGGCATCTCAGCTGTCCCTGTGTACAGGATCGTTGGAAGTCTGCATAGCAGGAGATGCAGCTTGGAAGTGAATGATTGTAGATAAAGTACAACATTTGTGTGCAAGAGAGATATGGGGAGAGGGAGAATCTGGGGACGCGCTCACAGTAAAGACCTGGTCAGGCCTCTCTAATTCCAAGGCAACCTCCCTCCTCTGTGGCTTTGGAGAGGGATATTGATGAGAGGTGAGGTGAGGTAAGGTGCTTTTATTTTCATGTAAATCTACCTCTCCCTCTTCCCCCCTCCATTTTTATTTTCCAGATATTTTCCTCCCCTGTTCCCAAGATCCTCCACCTGAGCGGCCACCATGGGAAGTAAAACCCTGCCGGCCCCAGTGCCTATCCATCCTTCCCTCCAGCTTACCAACTACTCTTTCCTGCAAGCATTCAACGGGCTGCCCGCTGTGCCCTCTGACCACCTCTCTAACCTCTATGGCTTCAGTGCCCTGCACGCCGTGCACCTGCACCAGTGGACTCTGGGCTACCCAGCCATGCATCTGCCTCGCTCCTCCTTCTCCAAAGTGCCCAGCGTTTCAAGCCTGGTGGATGCGCGGTTCCAACTTCCGACCTTCCCGCTCTTCCCACATGTCATCCAGCCCAAGCAAGAGGCTGCCAACATGACCCTCAAAGCCAAACCCCGCTTTGACTTTGCCAACTTAGCAGTGGCTGCTACACAAGAGGACCACTCTAAACTGGGACAGGCAGATGGCCAGGGCTCACCTGCAGGGCTGGGGTCTTTGCTTGAGGTGACTAAACTCTCTCCAGAAAAGAAACCCACGCGGGGAAGGTTACCGTCCAAAACCAAGAAGGAGTTTGTGTGTAAATTCTGTGGCAGGCACTTCACCAAGTCCTACAACCTTTTGATTCATGAAAGAACCCACACTGACGAACGGCCCTACACATGTGATATTTGTCACAAGGCTTTCAGAAGACAGGATCACCTGAGGGATCACAGGTAAATATTTTTCTTTTCCTATTCTTTTTCCCTTGTGTGTTTGTCTCTCCCAGTGTACACACAAGATTTTTATAAAAGTTACTTTCCCATCCAACCAAGAGTGTTCCCTCTAGTTTTTTCCTCTGCCCACTGTTGGTGGAAGAGCCCGGGTAACTCACAGTGGAAGATATACCTCACTCACTCCATAAAGACAACTTTCACAACCTCCTTTTTAGCTTCCACAGATGTTTTCACTCCCCATTTGCATCATGCGCCCTCTGCCTTTATGATTATTCAGAAGTGTCATGAAGCCTAGTGATCCCAAAGTAAGAGAGAAGTTCTTTATCCCTAAGAAAGGCACCCTACAACCCTCTGATGGCTCCCCCCCCCCTTGACACACACACATGCAGACAGTTGCCCAAGTGCTGCACTCCAGCACTCTTGGTCTCAGCAGTAGGTGTAAGAAGTCTCCAGTGTATTCTCCCTCAGGTAGCCCACTGCTGGGTTTAGGCCAGTTATTTCTGACATCTCAAATGTGTTTCTCTCTCTAGATATATCCATTCTAAAGAAAAGCCTTTTAAGTGTCAAGAATGCGGGAAAGGATTTTGCCAGTCCAGAACACTAGCGGTCCACAAGACACTGCACACGCAAGTAAAGGAACTGAAACCTGCCAAACTTAAGTGTTGAATCTCCAACTTCTATGAACTTTTCTTCCCCTTCAGACTTTACTCCAAAATTAGAGAAGAAACAAAACTTTCGGGATGGGAGCACTGGACTTTATGCTTTGTTTTTGTTTCTACTTTAAAAAGGGCAAAATCTGCACCCCTTCAATCCCTCATCCAAGAAATTAACTTCCTTAGTCATGGGTGAAAACATTATTTTGCATTAAAAATATACGTGAATGATACAGAGTGCTAGCTGACTTGTGTGGCTTTGATAAACTTTATGCCAAAAGGTGGTGCTCACGTGTTGGACAGGAATCTCTTTAAAACCAAACAAAAACCCACAAGAAACTCCCGACCAACCCCCTACCCCCCAAAAAATCCCCCAAACAAAACCAAAATTGTAGCTTCCAAAAGTATTACTTAAGAAAATCCAAACTCTTATTTTATACTTTTTTTTTTTTGACTGTATAAAGCTTCTTATTTTTACACTTCAGGAAATACAAAGAATTCTGGAAGACGATTAAGAACTGAAACGGTGGTTTCTCATCACAGCACCATTAAGAAAAGGAGAGGGGCAACTTGCAAATCTCAATTGTTAGTTTCTTTTCAGAAAAGGAGAAGAAAAGTAATGTTTGGAAATGACCGTAGTCTCTTAAGTGGGGAGTCCTATCATGTGTTAGAAAATGCATTCAGGTCTCAGACCCACGGGTTCCTGGTGTTGGGACAGATCAGTATTCATGAGACATGGAGACCTTTTTTACTACCTTGTGGTCTAGTGTGCTGTGAAGAAGTTTGTAACTTCTGGACTTATTTAAAAACCCAGAGGAAAGAAAGATGGCAATACGTCAAACTGACGGTATGCACAACGTGGTTTTAGTGGTACTTAAAGTCTTCGTGTGTCCTGGTGTGAGAGAACAAATCTCAACTTGAGAGCGTATTTTTTTAAATGCTGGCTTTCTGAACAGTGTATTCAAATTAAGAGACATTCCAGTAAGTTCTGTTTATTAAAAAAAAAAAATGTTGTATGGCTGTTTGGCACTTTATGCTGATTATTGGTAATTGACATTTATCACTGGATTGTGTGTGGTTTTTAACTATTAAAATAAATTGTTATTTTACAGGCAAGTCTGCATGGACTACATATGTGTTCATTTGGTTTCTGATCTCTTCCCTGGTAAACTCTCTTTGTCAATATTCAGAACGCTTTTTTTTCTTAGTTTTTATTTCCTCAGTGGTTGTGTCTACCAGTCTTGCAAAGTCTGGATCTTTTTTCTATGCATTAGCTTTTTTTTTTTTTTTTTTTTTTTTCAGGGCTGACAAAAGTAAACATCTGCGGAGAGTCAAATAATTTTGCTGCTAGTGTGGTAGTGAGGAAAAAACAATCATTTTGGGTAACTAAATCGTGGGTATTAGCTGATAAGATTAGGTGTCAGAAGTGTTATAAAACAAATCAGATGAGTAATGGGTGGACTGCTGCTGCTCTCGGTGCCTGGAGGCACTGAGGGGAGAGACGCCTTCCCACCCCCATTCCTGCGTTTGTCAGGAGCGGGCATTTTTCAGTCACATCTTCCGCCGGTTCCGCGCTGATTGGGGCGGCCTTTGATTCTCGGCAGCTGTCTTAGATCACAGATGTTTATTCCACTGCGAAACCTCTTTGGATCGAGACGGGGGAGAGAGCTCAGTGCTGGGGCATCCGCTTGAGCGTTTGAAGCGCCTCTTGCCGCCGTCCTTTCTCGTCCTCTCGGCAAACCCTAAACCTTCCTCCTCCCTTCACAAGTCAGTGCCCCCGCGATAAGAGAAGCTCCTTTTTCTGCAAATTAGCGATGTGGTAGAGGTGACCTCGGAGCTGCCCAGCGGCTCCTGCGCGGCCGAGGCGCGGATGCTCACCGACGGCAGCCGCGCGGTCCAGTGCGGCTCCTTTCCCCTTCCCCCCTGCCGCTTTTAGTAATTATTTCTTTATTTGGTCAAAGAATCCTGTCAAGGACAGGAAAAAAAAAGGTGCGATTGTAACTCATTTAATGTAAGGGGAGGGGGGAGAAACGTCTCCCCCCGTGTTATTTATTGGACACCCACCCGAGCGCACCGTACCTAATGAAAAGGCACTTGCAGGACGGGCTGCGGACCCACCTCCGACTTGGGAAGGCCCTCGGGGAGCTCGGATGCGAAGTGCTGCCTGTGCCTGCATCCAGCCCCGGGGGCTGGGCAGAGTCTGAAGCTGGCTTGCTTGGGTTTTACTTCCCACGTCGCGTGAAGAGTTTTGGTTTCGGCATCTGAAAAGCAGCAAGTGAGGGGTGCGGGGTGAAGTCCGCAGTAACCTGCAGGCAGCTGGGGCTGGCCCTGCGCGGGAGGAGGGCGGGACGAGCGCGGAGCCCTGCGCGCCGCTCCGCCGGCGTCTCACGCGAGGAGCCCGCCCGGCTGCAGCGAGGAGCATCCACGCATTCATGCGTGCATCCATCCATCCCTTCGCGCCGCCAGCCGAGCAGGGCCGGGATGCTTGCTCGGCGGTTTTTCTCGAAGGAAATTTGAAGGTGTCGTCTCCCGCGCCTCTCCCCGGACCTCCGTGAGGGTTTGGAGGGATAGCCCTGCACAAACCCCGTCGGAGCGGCCGCCTTTTCCCGGCGTGTGTCGCTGCCCCGGAGCGCTCCATGGGACACGCCAGGCGCCCCGGCGAGGGGCCAGGCCGTGCCTTTGGCCCGGCATCCCGCGCCCTGCCGAGGGCGGACCGGCAGCCCCGACCACTGACACGGCGTTAAGCGGCAGCCTGAAGGCTGGGTGGTTCATGCTCCTTCGTGCCCTTCTAAACGGAGAATCAGAGAGAAAATCCCTGATGGACTTCCCCGTCCCTCATGTGTCGCCCCTGGCACCAAGTAAGGGAACAGGGATGGGCCCGGGATCCTGTCGCCGAGCGAAAAAAGTAAAGGGCACTGTCGCTTGGAACCAGGTTTTCAGGGGTCGTAAATACGAGGCAGGAATCCGAGTCGGGTCCGCAGGGAGGGACTCGGGTCACTCCACAGAGGCTTTCCCACCGTCGCTCCACCGTCTCCTTAACACCGGGAAACTGAAACACCCGTGGCGAGGTAAGAAACCGTGTCAGTAACCGGTTCCTGGGAACCATTAGAGCTGCGGGGTCGCAAAGGTGGAGAAACCACTCCTCCCAGCTGGGCATGAGAAGAGTTTCATTTGAAAAGCTGAAGCTTGGTTATCTGACTGCCAAGAATTTCTTGGGACGTGCATTTTTATGCGTAATTAAAAAGCAAAAAGAAAAAACAAACCTCCAGAACTGACATAATTATAAATACAGATGTATTAAAACTACATGGGCATGCCGAGCACAGGATGCACATACAACCTCTTAATGTCACTTGTACTACACTTAAATATGTGCGTATTTCCTCCTCCCACAAGGCCACTTTTGCCCTGGTGCTAACAAAGGATATCTGGTCATGCTCCCAGCTGTATGGGGGAACAGTTCGCCTTTTCCCTCCAGTGTCTTGAAATTTGTTAGGCAGTATCAGTTCAGCGATTCCAAGGAAAGCAAAGTAGAGATGATATTATGGCAGTCAGAAGAGATAAATTGTACTAAACCCCAAAATAAATGAAAGGAATTAGATGGGAAATGCACCTTTTGAATCAGGATCACAATTTAAATGATTAATTGCCTTCCCTCTCTTTCTTTTTCTTTTCTATCTTTGCATGTGTTTTCATCTGACATTCACGCAATGAATAAAACTTACTCAGGCCTCTGTCTGCCAATCGAGAGCTGATTCTGTTTTCACAGTTGCTTTAAATTTTGCATTTTCATCATAAAAACATCGCTGAATGGGAGTTTGCAAGAGTAAAAAAACCGGGCACCTGACTCTAGTTGCCTCTTCCTGCAAGATTTATAAGGGAAACACAGATTTTTTTTTCCTTTTAATTATTTTTTTAACCATTTCCAGTTACAGACTGAAAACATAAAGATGTGTTGGCACATCTCTCGCTCCCTTTCCCCCCCCTTTGCATTCCAGTCATTCTTTTTCTGCCCATAAACTGTTAGTACTCCGCAAGAGCCTGATTCTGCACAGCCTACTAAGCCTGTTTTTTTGTTGAATGCATGAAGAAATCCTGTCAGATGGGGTCTTCAGTGTACATTCATGAAACAGAGCAAAAGCCTCTCTCAGAATGCGCACTGGAACAGCAAATAGTTACTTTTCAGCTGTGGATTGCATGTGTCTCTGAAAAGGGGACCACAAATCATTGGGTTTTTTAAAGGTTCCGCATGAGTTGTATATTAATCCCAGTTTCCCTAGGGAAGGATTAATCCCAGCTTCCCAGTTGTGTGGCTAGAGACAATGTGGATGGGGTTGGGGGCAGGGGAGAAGGGAGATGGGGAAAGGAGAGAGAAATTAAAAAGATGTATCACAGGAATACATGGCCTAAGTGGCAAAGAGCCATAAGTAGTTTCAATACTTTTTCTACCTCTGTCACCATATGTAAGCTGAAGCAAAAATCACTTCGGCTCCCTGTTTCAGTTTCTTCATCTGTAAATTGGGGGGTAATGCTGCTGATTTTGCTCCCAGGAGACTTGGCACATCCATGCAGAAACTCCTGCTCAACCCTCAGTAACGAAAGGAGAAGCTCCAATTTGTACAAGGGCAACTGAAGGCAGCGGCTGATCTGGGTGATCTAATGGAGTGTGTGCGACAAATTTATATTCACGTGTAATTCTTTTCCAGCCCTGGCAGTTTTGTTGAGAGATGGAGTCCTAGAGCCCAGTATGCTTTTCTCCTCTACATTCCTATCCAGTGACTATACAGGAGGAATGGCATGGGCCAAATTCATCCCTGGTGGGACTCCAATGACATCAGTCATCTTTATAGGAGTTTTTTGAATGAAGTCAATTGGGTTTTACAAGGACCAAGTTTGACCGCAAGCATATTTAGCTGCTCAGAGCGCTGCAGGAGTGAGGGAATCTTCCCTTCCCTTAGGAAGAATCACTTCTCAGTCTGGGAGACACAAGTAAAGCTATTGATTTGTTTTGCCCAGTCAAGCTTACCTTATTTAAGCTCAAGGAGCAGCTGAAGTGCCCTCAGCAACCAGCAGAACTTCAAAGAAAGAGCAGCCTATCTGCTGTAAAATGTTCCCAGCTTTTGGTGCAACTCTGCATTTGTCCACGGGCTCAGTGCAGGTCCTGCTGATCCCCAGCAGAATTGTTTCCATGGCAGAGGGCAGTGCCCTGAGGGAGCACAGGCAGGAAGCCTGTGAGCAAAGCAGTGGCATCAGCACCGTGCTGTGCTGGGGCTGCTCCCTCTGCCCTTAATCAGACCTCACTCTTCCAGGGTCCCTGTCATGCTCAAACATCTCTGCCACTTCCAGTTCATGTCTCCCTCTGTGCTGCTCTCTGGGGCTGTAATTCCACTACTGGTTACACCTGATGAGAACCTGGTAGATCACTAAAAAGGGGCATTCTGTCCTCCACCTGTGAGGAGGATAGAATGTTGGATCTGACTACTCTCACATCTTGCTCCTGTGCTTTACTGGAGTCTGACATTGCACCATATGCAAAAGTTTATAGTAGCATTATAGTTCTAACTCAGTGGCTATTGAAAAATAAACTAGCAGTCTGATCAGTGTCAGTGATTACCAAAAAAGTTTGTCTATGGAGTTTGTCACTACTAATCAGTTAGATTATTTGCAAGGCCAGTTCATTCTGTTTCCTTATTGCATCTTCTAAGGAACAAGTCAATTTGCACAACTAGAGAGCTATATTGCTAAGTCTGAGTAGAAGAACATGTGTTCTGGTCATATGAGGGACCTCAGCCATTTCCCAAGGGATGAATGTCATGCCTCTTTTCCTGATTTTTAGTGTGCTTTCTATCTTTACTAGATCTTTGAGTGATGGAAGTCACATTTAATTTTCAATATTTTTCATTATATGTATATAATGATGAAATCTGACTTTATGGGCTTGTTCATCTCTTTTACAGCAACTTGACTGAATCAAATGGAGCTATTCTAGTTTTACAGCTGAAGTTGTGAATTAGGTCTAGTAATGGTTTTGCTGCAGCCACAAAATCAATGCTGTTGAGACCAACTACCACATTTTTGTCTATTTTTAATTTTCCTGAGTTTTAATTAACCACTTTGTCTTCTGTCCCAATTAGTCTGTATGTTATTTAGGATAGAGAAAAAAGGAAATTGTTTATAGCTTTTCAACAGGATACATCAAATTGTGCTACACACTTGGTACTCAGGTTTTTTTTAATACTTTTTTTAAAATCTTTTTTCTTCCTCAGTGTTGATAGAATTCTTGTCCCCCTCCCATTTCAATCTGTGTTTCTGCCTCTTATTCAACTCCATTTTAATTGCCTACATGCTTTATTTTTATTTGCCACATCACTGGATCTGATTACTTCACTCTGGCCTTTTTTTGGCTACCTGCTGGTCTTCTCCATGAAGCTCGAGTTTGTGTCTTCCAGAACGAAGTTCACAACAAATCTTTCTTTTTCCAAGTCTCTGAAGTAATTAATCTGTTCATTCTCTTGCTTACTTCACTTGTTTCAAACAACCTCATAATTTCCAGACTTTTCTCATCATGACACCTTTTTTCTTTCTCACATTTTAGTTTCAAACTGGAGCTGCTCAAATCAAATTTCATGAGTGAATGATTAATCTATTTAACAACATTTTTATCCTTTCGAGCATCGTCCAGACACAACATGGCTTTCTTCCAAATGTATGTAAAGATATTTCAGTTTATATATGTCTTGGAAATTCTTTTGAGGCTTGCTTTTTACTTATTCATTTTCCAGGAGTTCAGTACTAGGCTAAAAAAAAGAAGTCTCAGGTACATTTTCAGAGAAGAGAGGAGAAAACTTCCCAGTAAGGAGATATAAAAATAGGTAAAAGCAGATCTCATCTAAAATTACATGAGGTAGGAGGGGTCTATGTGCTGAACAGTATTCTTGAGGAGTAGCTCCATATTGATGAGTGTGTTCTCGACCCTGCTGTCCTTCCCCACCTGCCATAGCCCTCGAGGCTGGTCAGACACAGGTCCAGAGGCAGGACTGTCCTGCATGTCAGAGAACCAAGCAGGATGTCAGCCATACACTACCAGCTATACAGGGCTGTGGGACTCCTCCTCTGTTCAGGAAGTCTCTTTCAGGCTCTTCCATCTCATATTAGTCAAACTCTCAAGCCTCAAAAATAACAATTCCCCATGTTTCTTCCCAAACTTACACAGGCTTCTGAGGCCACTTCAGTGTTTCAGGCACAGCCACCTTTGCTCTTCACTTTTTCCTCTTCCCTGGATGTCTCTGCTGCATGCAGAGAGCACCTGCAGCCTCATGCTGTTGCCTCTTCCAGTCTGACATTCAGCTGGTCTCCCTGGGATCTGCTCAAGGGTTACTGTAGCTGGCCATACTATCATGAGGCCTTAAGGATGTGTTTTTTTCTTGTGAGTTGCATTTTATTTTAACTGAGCATGGTGATAGGGCAGCTAATTACACACTTCTATTTTTGTTTTTGAATTGTTTCATCTGAACTTTAACAAAATGTTTTATTTTTTTTCCCAAGATGATTGTTTTTCACTTCAGATGGGAAGTTTTGTATTATGAGTGAAACTGTATTTGCTACAGGCTGGCAGGTTCTTTTCCCTATCTCCTTGCACATATAAAACTGGGTTTATGTAAGTGTTCTTGAAAGGGACATGAGAAATAACATCATCTGTGGCAGAAGGAGAAATCACAGCCTGTCAAGAATGTGCCACTTTCCATGACTTCCCTTTGAATTGTCATTTAATTCTTTTGGTGCCTATTGTGTACTTATTTTTGTGCTCTTCCTTAAAATGCACTTCACATAGAAAATGACTTCTCTAACACTTTACAAACATCTCTGGCTTTCACCACCCCTCAAGTGCATTGCTGGATGTCTCCTGAACATCCAGTGAGTTGCTGGATACTGCTGGTATGCCAAATTTAGACTGTGTGGTGAAGGCTGCCCTGAACAACTCTGAGCACAGTGTTGGCTGCTGGTCTTAGCAACCAATAAATAATTAAGAAGCTGGGTATTTGATGATCCTTTAAGAAGAATGACTCACCCAGCCCTCTACTGTTGATTTCTTCATTAGCACAGACTTAGACTCAGGCCAAGAATTGGTTTTCCCTTATGCTTTTATTTGGTGACCACTTGGATATGGCTTAGGAAACAGTTAGTGTCTCTCCAGCAGTTGGGAAACATTTATTTCCAGCTGTTTATTTCCCTCAGTGGATTAATAAGTCTATTTCAAAGTGCTGCAAAAATGAAAACTAGATTTTCAAAATGGGGAAGGATGAAAATTCACAGAGACACAGTGTTTTCATCGAACTCCCTTTTTCCTGCACCTCAGTGTTTAAATGAATGGCTCAGTTTCCTTAGCTTTCCAATGTACCTAATCAAGTATATAAACTATATGAAGGGTAATAAAAGCAATTCCCTCCACTGCAGAGTATAGGAGGGGAAATCAGATGGAGTTAATATTCTGGAATACAACCTTTCCACTGAACTGGTATCAGTTCAATTATCGCATTATGGAAACAACACTAAGTTCCTGCAAAGATTTCACTCAGTATAAAACAGTCAGCAAGAAAGACTCAGTGCTTGGTGCCTTTTACTCAGAAACTCTGTGATCCACAAAGCCTCCTTCTCTTTTCCTCTGGCACAGAGTTTAAGTCTTAAACATAGCTTAAGAATTTTTATCTTGTTTACTGACATCTTGCATTCCTTATCAGTTTTTTTTTTTAATTTTTTTTATTCTGAGTTTGGGAGAAATATCAATTATACAGTTATCATGATTTTAATAAGAAAAACATTTTATCCCTGGATGGATGGAACATGCTGTCCTGTTCTCCTGGGATGCAGGAGACTCACCAAGTTTCTTTCAATAGCAGTCTTGCAAAAGTAGAATGAACACGGATAAAACTGATCATAAGGACAAAGCCCTCACTACTGCTGACACTCCTGTGAGAGCAATGAGATGCATCAGAAGAATGAGAGAACAGGCCCCTATTCTGGGCTAATTCCATGGCCAAACAAAGAAGCAGAAATGATGGGTACGAGTCTGTCTGGCCCTGGCATATTTCTCAGATCAGTTCCTGCCACTGTGGACTACGTGGAAGAAAAAGATAAAAAGAGGCTTGACTAAACCTAGAGGTGTGAACAGGGATTTGAAAGTCACAATTCCAAAGCCAAACTTCTAAGATTAACATACAAAAACCAAACTCATGGTGTCCCAATTATCAGAGATACAAAGTGCCAAAAAGTCCCAACTAAATTCTTTATTGTCTGCAAATGTTTAGCACTCACAACATTGATTTTGGAACTTAAATGAATGATTGTTAGTTTGTCATGTTTGTTAGATTGTTGTAAACTAATGATTTCTAGTAGGGTACCCAGTCTATAAATCACTCCTTGAGTTTGGACCAGTGTCTGTAGATCTCCAGATGGAGAAGAGTGTGACCCAAAGGTGGATTTGGCAACTTCAGTATGCTTTAGGTCAAACATCTGTAGGGAACATGTGTCTGATTTCCTTACAACTTCATTGTTTCAGTAGATGGTGTATCCAGTGCAATGTTATATCTGCTACTGAAATAGCTGAATGCAAATACCAGGAACCTCTGGGAAATTTTAGTTAATAGGAAAATAATCTAAAACAAATTCATCTGGTTATACAGCCAGGAGAAAAGAAATGAAAATAAAAGGAATTACTGATCCAACTGAGTAGGCACAGAAATGAAACCCCTCTAGGATTTTCTTTTTAGTTTCTCCAACTTCCATTAATTTAACGAGCAAACTAGGTCAGTGGCGCAGTCTTGTTATGCTAATAAACGAATGCCATAGATTCACTAATGTTAAAATGTCCAGGCATTCAGCATCATTTGCTGCTTTGCAGGGGGAGCTGTGGCACAGCAACTCTGTCTTTGGCTCAAATCCTAATTCAGGCACTGAGCCCTGTGAGTCAATGTAGCAACTGCTGTAATGAAAACCCAGCTATGGAGAAAGCAAGCTGCAGTACCACAAAACATCAATTAGCCCTTTTCTAGCCAGGGTAAGAGAAGTCATGTAAACTGCACTCTAAGTTTCTACGTTTAGATTTTATACTGATAAAAGACTGGGAGGTCAGCCTGAGATGTGGAAAGTTTTGTATCAGGCTCTCATTACAGTACTGATGTATTTGCTTGTACTCTTCAGTAAACTTCATTAGTGAAACACTGTAAAATCTAAAGAAAGTTCTGAGATGCTGTTTTCCCCATGTGCTGTCTCTCTATGAAAGGAAAGTTTATTAACTCTTAAACTGGTTATTAAAATCTCAGTGGACCAAAAACTGATAACAGTGCTTCATGTAAATACTATTTTATTTCTCATGTGGTGGGTGGAGATCTCTGTGGGGAATTCTGTGTCCCCACTTATTTTTGCTTTTTTGCTGTCAAGATACAAAACAAGGAAAAAAAATGCCAATAAACACATTGGACTTAATAAAGCTATAAATCAATTTAGTAATTAAAAAGGCTATTTTCTTGATGTGGATTCACGAACTCATTGCAGAACAGTTTCTTGGAACACAGGTAAAATGTTTTATATAATAGATTAAAATGGAAGAGTTTACAAAATGTTCAAATATTAAAACGCCTTTGCAAGAAAAGTTGGCATACTTATATAAACAAAAATGCATCACATAAATGTAAAAACATGCAGAAATATAGCTTAAATATATTTAGGGTGAAATTATTCACTTTATGACCATATTTCAACACTATCTAGAAGACTATAGTGCTTCTTCTGTCTAGTTATATAGGTGTAAAAACAACTTTTAAAACAACATATCCTGAATTTAGAACCTGAATTTTTGATTGGAAAAGGAATAAATTGGACACTGGAAGGTGGTTAAGACATGCTAAGTCTGGCTGTCAATTTCCGAAATGGTATGTATCCATCTTTGGAGGTTTTTGAGCGGCTTTAGAGTGTTGCTGCTCTCAGAAGAAAGAGCTACCAAATCCTGTTAAGAATCTGTACTACTCTTGAATTTGGCATTGCTGAGGGCAGTAATTCCTGTCTGAACATGCACATATGAATAGGCACATACATGGCTCCTTGGCTGACTTGGTGTACCATTTTTGGTTTGTGGGGAACTTCTCGTCTTGCTGGTAGAGCTTACAGTTTTTCTCAACTATTTCAGGGAAAATTTCAAGACTTTTCGGATCTTGGGAAGGATTAATTCCTCAAAATGCTGACAAGCCAATTGAGGAAGCTAAGGTTAAGTTTAACTCTTCCACCTTTTCTGCTGATGTGAAGTGAGGATTGATCTGCCAAAAGGAAATTTGCTCCAAAATGGGCATTGGCTTTAAAACTCTGAGTTGGTTGTACCAAACGTTTGTCTGATCACTTTATGGTATAGACCACCTCATATTATTTCAATCTGAGAACTTTTCCCTGTATTCTTTTAATCTCCTTGTCATGGAAACAGTTCACAGTGACAACTCAACAGTCCCATATCCACCCACGTGAAGTCAATGTTTTAGATAGCGTGTCTTGAAGAGATACCAAAATCATCAGCATTTGTGACCTAAGATGAATTAGAAAATGAATCAAAACAATTTAATCAAACCAGCCACTCTTTTTACTTAGCACTGATGCTTCTGCATGCACCGCAGGTGAAGCCACACAGTATGCAGCTTTGTGTTTAAGTCTGTAACTGAGATACAGCAATTTGTAACAGAAGTTTGGCAAAAGTGGAGAAAATAAAAATATATTCAGAATGTTTGTTTAAAGCATAGTACAAAATTACTCAAATTAATGAACAAATATTTACTATATGAGAGCATTTTAGTGTTTATATTGTCCAAATTATATTTGTTACGTAAATTGTGTGTGGACAGCCAATATTTGCTTTTCGAACTGTCACTGGATGGACTGGCTGCCTGGCAACATTCCTTTTTCCTGATTAGATGTGTGAATAATATTTCCAATTAATATTTTTACAGTTCTGGGTTCCACAAATACTCATGTATGAGTCCTTTAAATCTGGTGTCTGAATCCATTATTCCAGAAAAATTAATGGAAATTGTGGCTTGATGATATTAATTAAAGAAAACAGCAAAAGGATATTTCTATACAAAATGAATTGCAGTGTTTTCCCCAGCCTAACACCCAGACACCCGTTCTCTGGTAATAGACAATGCAGATACTTATAAAAAAATAAATATGCATAAATAAAACAATTGAATTTATTTCCTGCTTGCAAACTGTGTGGGTGGCAGTTTAGTCTCTTCTCTTATTCCAACTGGGTCAGATTCAAGTTGGACTTGAACACAGTTTGCATCTTGCCCTTTTTCTTGTGAAACTTGGGAACTTGTAGAAAGGGGTCATTTGGCAGGAGAAAGAGTAGTGTTTAGAGTTAGACTTTGCAACAGAGGTGAAGCTTAAGTTATTGTACTCATATGGTGGCTGCATGATGCTTGGTAGTTCCTCTCATGTCAGCGAATCAGAAGCCAGATGTCTTATTTTTTTTTCTTTAATTCCAGACACAGAGTAGTGTCTTGCCAGGGTCAAACAAATATCCATGTTTTCAGAAGCAAAAATCATGATCATGCTGAAGGGTTTACAGTCAAGTTGGCATGTCTCAGAATCTATTTTTGAGTCAATGTCCACACCCACGATTTTGTTGCAAAAATTAATTGGAAAAGGAGGAAAAATTACTTTTACTTATATATTTTGACATTTTCATATACATTATATGAAAATATGAATTCTTCTACTTATTTTTTAATAGGTGTTCTGTAGACATGATGTCTGCATAAGCTGGCATGAGCATGAGTTATATGTTGCACATATAAGTTTATTATTTCTTGCTATTGCAAAGGTTGAATGGTAAGTTTGACCTCTAGAAAGCCCAACTTCAATGTCCTGTATTTTCTTAAGGGTAACATCCAAACAGCTCATGGTTGGTAGCTCTTTAGATAAAATGCTGCCGAAGCTACCAAGATGCCAGATTGTGAAGTGGGTCAGGGATGGGTCTCTTGACTCTAAGACTTATGAATGTACAATTAAAATGAGCACTTAAAGACTTTGTTTATACAACAAAAACATCTTATCTCACATGCTGTTAAAAAACTAGCAGTCTTAGGGGTGCAAACCTTTTGTGATGTCTGTTTAAAATTGGGAATTATAAAATAATTTAAAATTGGGAATTATAGATGTTGAATCATGAATATATTCCTTGGGAAGAAGAGCAATGATTTTTATACCCTCCTGCTAAAAGGAAGTCAGGTAGAAGTTTCATTTGGAATCCTGCCTGTGATGGTTTAGTGTGGTTGTGGAGCCAGGCTGATGCAGTGAGAGGGAGTGGAGACTTCCAGAAGTGATGGGATACAGAGGAAAACAGGCAAGGCCTGAATAGAGAACATGAAACCAGCAATAAGTATGATATTTGCTCAATGAACAAATTACCTAGCAGTCTGATAACCACCACAATTTCTCTGGCAAAGGATTTGCCTCACTCTGCTAGGCAGAGTTCCTCTCTCATTGTTCCCAAGGGCTAGAAACTTGGATTAGGGAAATGTCACCTCCCCTCACTTCCCAGGAAAAAGTGCTGTCAGAATCTGTCCTGCATTTAACAGTGGATTGACTTGGACACTAATACTAGTTTACTGTCTCTTCTGTATTTTTCTCTAGCAATGAGCCAGATAGCACCAACTTGGGTCTGAACCCTCATTTGAAAACCCGTTTTGGGATTTTTGTTTCCTCTTATGTGTGTACCTGGGATGCTGGCAAATGGCATTTGAAGTTCCTTGCTTGATTGAAACTGTACAACCATATCAGCTGAAGTCCATCTGAAACCTGGAGGTTCTGCTCTGTTTCTGGGAGTTTTAGTGCACTACTGCTAAGAGACTGGATAAGAGAGTAGAGGGAGAGGCATCTCTTGTTTCTAGAGAGTCAGGAATACTCTTTGAATGATATTCCTCCATTCATGTGGGCTGTTAAAACACGACTGAGCCCAGATTTAAAGAAACTTTTGCAAAATTTATCCTTAGCATGTTCACCCAGTGGGAGAGAGAAAGACCTCCTCCCTAGAAAGACATCATACACCACTGTAATTGGCAACATGTGCATTAGACAGACAACCTAAAATTAAATTGACATGTCTCAGGGATTCCATCTGCTGTCAGATCTAACCTACCACAAACTGAGCAGCAGAGCTAGATTCACTCAGAGCCTCTGTCTCTCCCCTCAAGCTTCAATGGCATGAGGAAGTAGGAGTCAAGGCACAAGATTTGTCACCATCTTTCTGTTAAGTATTCTGAAGAAAGATATAATCATTGAGTAATAATGGCTGAAAACCTAGAAGTGCACTGTGCCCTGTGTGATGATTCCTTACCATTTCTTACATCTGATTCATCTTGTGCCACTCATTGCTGATGAAGGTTATTGGGTAACTGATTCATCAATTGACATGACTTTCCATGCAAATTGTTTCTGGAAATGGACTTAACAACAAAATCAAATATAATGGGTTATTAATGTGAATTAAAAGGATGGCTAGAGTCTAAAGGAATGTACAAGTCTGTAAGCCAACAGAATGGCTTGTGATGCTAGTATGATCAAACAGTTGATCCTGCAGATGTCTGTTAAAGTCAGGGATTAAAAACCAAAGAAGCCTCATTGGCCTCAGTCATTCCTTTCCTATGGCAAAAATGTCTCATGGTAGTGGGCACTGTGCTGCCCTCTAGATCTTCATTTTGCTGTGTATTGTCAGAAAGGTAATGTCCACATGCATAGAGACTTAAATACTGATTTTAAAATGAACAGGAGCAGGAATTTGTGGTTCATCTGTCACTAACAGACTGAAAAAAAATTCTTAACTTAGCAGATACTTACATGTAAAACATTTTTAGCTGTAATAGTAATAGCTATTAAAAAACCCCCCAAAGAACAACAAAAAACCAGCAAAAAAAACCTAATTGGAAAGGACTGTTTATCACAGCTGAGCATTCCCAGAAGGCGAATCAATTTATATAAACATGCTAAAACTGACCTATTTATGAAATGTTATGGAGAGCTGAGAAGAGAACCACAACAGATCTTTATCTTATGCTCACTGTTTTAAAAGATCAATGGTTGGGTGAAGGCTGAGGCTGGCTATCACATGTGTTTTAGATGTGAAGGTCAAGGTCATCTAAAATCTATTGCCAAAGCCACTGTGATTGCCAGCAAAATGTAAACTAATGTTCCAGGACTCTCATTATATACTTAATATTAACATGCTTCCCTTTGCACATAAATCACAATGAATGCAGCAATAAGTTGCTCCTGTGAAAGTCACAAAATAAAAATGTAAATGAAGGAAACCATCATAAACAGTAGATGTAGACCCTAAGGAAAAAAAACAACATACCAACACAAGAAGGATATATCTGTAATTTAATACATGGTAATACTCTTTTTAAACATTACATTAATATGTATATAGGCAGATTTCTTTTAATGCAGTTTATCTTGTAAATTAGTATGCATGTCAGAAAAATATTTTAAAATATTTAAATATTTAAAATATAGTCTGCAAGTTCTATTTTGCCCATCAAATGTCTGTAACCTTCAGAGAAATTTCAACAGACCTCATTTATCTTGACCAAAGAAGAAAATCCCTGTGCAGTTGAGATCAATTGCAAAATTGCCACAGAAACCATCAGTCAGAGCAGCAGTTTCTCCCAGCCTGAATTTTACTAGGCAAGGATTCCTTATGCAAGGACAGCGGTATTTCTACATCACGGGTGAGACTTAACCATGCATGGTCATGTACACTTAAGAAGGACTGGAAAGGTATAAAACAGCCTCCTTCTGTCAGGACTTTTGTGTAACAGGTTGGCAAATTTCAGTTACACCATTTGCTCCTCTCCATTAACACCCAGATGCCAGGGATGCATTCAGAGCTCCTTGGGAGCTTGGGCTCACACTGCAGAATGCTCCGTTTTGGGAGCAGAACTGCCTCAAGTATCATTCAGCTGCTCCTGGTCTGTCTGCATTGATGTCCCTGATGTTGATACAGATGTTTCTTCTGAGCACCTAGTTACCACAGAAAATTTAAGGTCATACAGAAATCCTTTATCATTGATGGAAATTGAAATGCTCAGTCTCGAATTCTAAAGTTTCCTTAAAATCAGTGCAATAGTGAGGCAAAGCCTTAAGCAGCATCATTCCAAACCTACAAAATTAGAACAGTTGGAAACATTGAGAAGGAGCAAAACAATTTTCCAAATGAGAGAAACACATACAAGTTTAGGAAAGAGCGAGATATGGGTTGTCAAACAGTGCCCTGTAACAGTGTTTTATTTATGATGTTGCCCAGTAGCACTGCTCTATGCTAAGACAATCTCTGTATAAACATGGATATTTCTAAGAGTGTTAGCTTTATTCACTGAGTGAGAGATAGGGGGAAGGCAGGCATAGCAAGGAGGAAGGGAGGGGAAAAGGCTGACAGAAAAAACAAGGCAAGTGCCAAGGCAAGGAAGACAGTGTTTGTGTTTAAAAGTAGAACTTGAAGTTGTGCCAAATCAGAATTTTCTTCAGGAACCTGAGAGCCGAAAACTTCATGAGCATGCTCAGATCATGGGCAGAGGGAGACACTGCAAATTCACTGTATTGTGCTTCTATGAGTCTGGGGAGAGAAAATGGTGAAAAGAAAGAAAGAACTGGCCTTTGGCCACTACTGTAATGAACTGACGAAGGATAGAACATGAGCCTTAGCAATTCTTCAGCGAGCCTGGCTCAAGAAGATGGTGTTCAACAAAATCTAGTAGCAGCCAGGGGTTTTTATACCCTTTTTATTCTATGACCAATAAATAAATACATGGTACATATGCATAAATAAATATATAAATAGATGAGATTCAGCTGGTGGAATCTGGTTTAGCTCTGAATTTGCAAGGGGACGTTTCTGAAAGTCAAAACTCTGAAACTCTGAAACTCTGGCTCAAATGCCCAAACGAACATGGGCTTGCAGAAGTTCTGCACAAGTTATAAGTCATTGGAATAGCACAAATTCATATTGATGGGAATTACTCTAGAGTTCAGTTCAGCCTGGGGATTTGCAGCTTTTAGTTTTGGTGCTCTGAGATCATGTTTGCATGTGACACCCTTGCTTCTTCATTTAGAAGATTATTTTGAAATTTTATTTCTGGGTCAGCATAGTTCTGGATAGTTTTGTGTGGGCTGTGACTTTATCAATGAAGTTATAAGAAACAATTTGCTTTCACTGCTGTAAGAGAATAAAATTTTAATATTTTTAAATACAGGCTTTAAAATATGACGTCTATGGGATTTGTAAGGTAGGTAAGATTTATAAGGTAGGTAGTCATCCTCCTGTCATATAATGAATCCTAAACTACTATTTAGAAAATAAGCCATGGAATTTGGGCAGAATCTAAGGCTTCTCTCCCCATGCAGGGAAATAATGACATCCATGGCTGCAGGTTGTCAGTGTCAAAGGTTTCAAACATTTAATAAGGTGTGTTAACTCACTACAGTTAACTCACTACAGTTAATAGTCTTGTCATTGAAAATGCTCAATTCCTACCAGAAAAAGAATAAAAGAACAAAGCCATCCTTTCTCCCTTGTCTGTCTTCTCCAAAATGGGGCAGTATGGTGCATTACAGTGAAAGAAACTAAATGGACTGAAAAAGGTCTGGGGAATCTCATGAAGCAAGGAAACGGGCAACAAGGAATGATGGTTCACTGTGCTCTCTGTTACTCTGGGAATCTTTCTACTGGTCACTTCTGGAGTCCATATAATGGACCAGCTGAAGGTTTTTTGACTTATTCCTGTGGTTTTCTTTCTTGTAGAAATCATCACTATTCAAAAAAGCTGGATGGCAGTGTTCTGCTCCTACATTTCAAGGAACTGAAGAAAAAATCTAAGAAATCTTGATCAAACTTTGTTGCTTTCTTTAATGAGAAAAATGGTAATGACATTTCCTCTAATATGCAACGGGATAAACTTTAAGACCCCATTCTGATGAAAACTCACAGCATCCCATTTCGTCCTCCAAGCACCAGCACAATAACTGCTTACAGAATCACAGAGCTGGGAATGATCTCAAGAAACTGCTCACATTTCTCCTACCTTAAAGGGTTGCGCTTCTGTAATTTCTGAAAGACATAATTCTAATTTATTTTAGAGACCCTCAATAACAAAAAGTTTACGACTTCCCCAGAAATTTCTCTTCTGCTTGAATGTGGTTTCTGAAGGCCCAACATAGCTTTTCCATGTTTCAATTTCATCATACTATTATTTTTGGTCTGTTCAGCCTCAGTAGAAAGTGTACTATTCCCATTTTCTTGGATTCAGTCTTTTGTATGTTATTATGCCCTTCTTTTAGGGTTTTACTTGAGTGTGTGCAGCACTTTATCCATCCAGACCATTGTTTTGGACTGGATTCCACAATTCTGTGTAACCACAATGTTCAAGAGCTTGTAAAAGAGCACTGCAGCAGGAGTAGACTTTACTATTCTATATTTTATTTAAATACTTTATCTAATACTTGGAAATGTCATACTCACGTGGAAGTATTGCAGCTGATCTGCCACTGCATTCATATTGCATGAAAATAAACAAATAAAGTAATAGATAAATTATTCTTGCTATTAAAATCTGCAGCCTTTTGTTTTTCCCTGTAGATAGTACTAACCTCCATGAGAAATTATGCATCTCAGGCCTGATTAATTAAATGAGGAATTTGTTTTAAAAACGTAGGTTTTTCTTAGGAGTTTTTTTTGAGTACACAAATTTTACGACAAACATGTCTTTTCTGTGCTGTGATAAATTTGATCTGTGCAAGTAATTTTCATGCTCTGAAAATAATTCAGAGTTAAACCTCACTCCAACTTGCTTCACTGGATATCTGTTTATTCTTAAGAATACTGAAGATTTTAAACAGTATGACTCTGTCCCTTGTCCTTGATTAGTAATTCAGCAGAAGTGTCATAAAAAAAAGTCATCAAAGAAATGAAAATAAGTGGCATGACACTGGAGACCCCATTCGAGCAATGTTGCAGCTCATGCTGGAAATGGAATCTCCAGTTTCATTTGTTTTGATGTACTGTATAAATATTTAAAGAATGCAAGCTGCAATTTTATCCAGCCTTTGCTGAATTTCAGTGTCATGTCTTGGTAGGTGTCTTAATGCTGATACTAACTGCCCTGAGAATTGCTGGTTCAGCAGACCAATGGGGGATGCATGTAAGTCCATTTCTGCTCAGAAAAAACAGCACAAGTTTGACTTCAAGCAATGGTTAAAGTCTTATTGAAATACCCGAGAAGACAGTGGGCCTTGTATATATGTTATGAAATTTAATGCATGAATGATGGATCTCAGCTAACCATACTCTGCACATATGCCTTTACTGCATTTCAGGGCTTTTTGGTGTAGAAAAGATGCTTTCATACATAGTGAAGTAATTTAAGAGTGACTGAAATAACCAAATAACTTCACATAAGTAATAGTGTCATTAGAGAATGTTTTGTGATATTTTTATTTAGAACATTCATATCAAAATCTCTTAACCGGCTTATTGAGAAATCAGATCCTTGTCAGATTAGAGAGCCAGGACACTGTCTCAGAAACTAACAGTGGTGTAGGACCAACGTATGAAGATTAATATACTAGAGTGACAGATGTGATTTTCTGTGGATTAAACTGAGGACCATCAGAACAAAACATATGAAATTAAGAACCTGGAAGTTCTGTCATGGGTTAATAACAGAATCACATTCACCAAGAAAATATGTCTGATAGATAACATGTAGCCTAACTTGGAGAATGAAAACCTGCCACCTAAAAATCTATTAGACTCACAGGGTAGTTGATATGATCTGCAACATGAAAATTTGTGGGAAACCATAAAATACCATCAGTCATTTGACTGCCAATTCATCCTACTTCCCAAGTTTGTGTTTGCTGAAGAATGTTCACAGCATCTGAACAGTAGTATGGGAGGATACTCCTGTAGGATCATTCATCTAGCCACTATGACATCCATACTCAAATAAAATAAGGCAGGGCTGCTGTTTGCTCCTGAAGCTAAGTGACAGAGAGTGATTCCTGTCCATAAATCCCCTTGAAGAGAGTGGCTTTGTCCAGGCTGGGAATGTTGCTTGGTTTGAGCTGTTTCCGAGCTGCGTTCATTCACTGTGAGTCATTGCATCCACAGCTGCACCTCGAAGCACCTTAGGAATTCAACATCAAGGAAAATCACAGGACTGTACCTAGTTGCTCCTGTACCTAGCCCTGTTTCATTAGGGATACAGTCGAACTTCATGGACAAGAACCTTATCCAGCAAATCTGCTGGTGGTGATACTAATAAAGGAAAGCAAGTGTATGTGACCAGCTGCTGGATGACTTATTGACTCATAAAAAAGGTACAAAAGTTAAGTAGAGAAAGCCTTGGTTAGTTTTGAACTTCACCAGCCTGCATGGCTCATCAAAAATCTCCTAGACTAATATTTCCAAGCCTTTAGTTTCTAAATGTAGCCCTGGAGAAGAAAATGTTGGCTTTCCCTATAAAAGGATAGATTTTTGTTTAAACGGTAGCCCAGGAAATGGAGAAAGATATTGTTAAATATGTTAAATATGTGTTATTGTTAAATATTACTGAGGTGTTTCTGGGAGTCTCAAGACTTTTTTCTTCCCTGGGAGAGGATTATTCATGAAGGCATCATTTAAAACTACAAAGACTCCCATACTGCAACACAGCAGCTCACTGAACAGACAAAATAGGGGCAGAACCAAAAAAAGTGGCCTGATTTTGGAGCCTGAGGAGCTGGAAGGCAGTTGGCATCAGAACTGCTGGTTTTTGAGCTCCCCAAAACCATTTCAGAGGCAGTGTTTTGTAAAATTTTGTTTTGTTTCTGGAATTCAAGAAGAGTTTGTTCAACCTTCTCAGACACATGCTGGGATCCTTGGGATGTCCTGTGAAGGGTCAGGCATTGAACTTTGATGATTCTTGTGGGTCCCTTTTGACTCAGTATATTCTATTCTGATTGATTTCCTTTAAAAAAATAGATATAAATCTTTTGCTGTCATTAATATTGTCCAAGAGAACTCATCTCTCCAAAACATATTCGTGTTCATTTCAGTGAGAACATATCTTGTATGATCTATTCTCCAAGGATGCAGTCCCACGTTTAAGCCTGCCTGTACAAAATATGGGGAGTACACTTATTTTGGTTGCTTTATATATAGATGAAGGTAACACTGACCTTAAGCTTTTAATCTCATGTCAAATAAAAATTGTCTTTTTTCTATGTGATGTAACTGTCTTTTCTGAAGCTTGCAAAAGCTACTAGTTTATGCTTTGGGTCCATCTCTCTTTAAGGCAGAGAAACACATCACACTGCAGTTTTCTCATTCTGCTCCGTGAGACTTAGATAATTCACAGTGTTGTGTAAATAGCTTTTGAAATTTTCCCCGTGGGAGATATGCAATTCCAAAAATTTCCGACCTTTGTTACCTCTGAACTGTAATTTACTTCCTTTAGGGAAACTTCTGTTTTCAAACAGAGGCCTCTATTTTGGTTTAGGTGCAATGAAGTCTTGCAAAGAAAGCACACAATAGTCTTTCTTGCAGCCTTCACTGTCAGCTTTTCTAATTTTGCAATGTCTTGCTAAATTTTTCCATGCTTCATAATTCTGATAAGAACATTAGGAGTAACCAAAGGAAAGTTCAGAGTGAAGAAGAGAAGAAGCTTCCTGATTAGCAAGAAAAAGAAGCATTAAATGGCTAATACTATGACAGATCTGCAATTCATGTCCAGTTAGAAAAAGACAGGAAAAAGGTATATGAAAGTATAACAGATTCATAATTACATTTGTCCTAAACCATTGTTTCTAAGCCTATTCACAGAAGATAGTTTATGAACCTGCTTTGGGATTCTTCTGGTTGAAAGGGAATATATAAATATAAAGTGCTACCATGACTGCATTATGTACTGTATGTCAGATGATTGAAGAAATTAAAAACATGATGGACTGTGGAGTGTGCTGTGAAATAAAAATTAATGAGCAAATGTGCTAATAAGTAAATGACATATTAAATATATTATGAAACACAATTTGTTGTAGGAAGCAAATGATTGTTTGCAGATGACTTAGGCTTTTTACTTTGAAAGCAGAATCTCAAAGTAAAGCAGGTGGAGATTAATTCCTTGCCTTATACCCAAGTAAATTACATTTTTTCTCCCTATAGTCTTGAGGGAGGAACCCAAGATTAGTTTTCAGAGTGTTACATGAATAAGTAAAATTAATGTGATATCTCTATCTGCAGAGTGCATTTTTACATGTGAGGATAAATTGCTTTTGTGTCACTTTCAAACCTAAATAGTCTCTGTCAAGAGAATAAAATATCCATTTAAAAGATATTTTTAATGCTTATCAGAGGTGTTTCTGTGCCAAATACATGCTATCCTGTGAAGTACAGAAGAGTGTGCTGGTTGCTCCTTTGATCTCAATATCCTTCATCCTGGTCTGCTGCCAAGGATCATTCACTCTGCACACATCAGCTGGGACAGGGAAAAATGAATGCAACTGAATTCACATCTCACTTTCCCTATTTCTCTGACTCTGATATCCTCAGGGAAGCTATTCCTCCCTGGTGTGGTATGAGCAACACCACCTACAGCTGTACCTTCAGCACAGACAGAGGGCATCTTCCTTGCTTAGTCAAATAACAGACAAAGTGCCCCTCTTTAAAGCTTGGAGCCAGCCATGTTATGATGACTTTTCTGAGGAAGGACAGCCCGTGGCACAAATGTATTACAAAGTATAATGCAGAGCTACTGATCTAACTCTGCCCACATCAGGATGTGATCACCTCAGCATGGCACTGTTAGTTCAGGTGCCAGCACTGTTAGTTCAGGTGCAGTTCAGTGTGCTAACACGGCTCTGCTACTTCCAACATCCACATCATATTGCCTGCAAAGCCTTGCCATGCCTTGCTCAGCTCACCACTGTGTGGTGGTACAAGGACTTATACAAATGCCATCTCTACGTAAGGTATCCTGTTAGATACCATATCTGCATTTATATAGACCTCTTTGTTGGATTTAACAAAAATCAATATATTTCCATATAGGAAAAAAATTCTTCAGTGGTGGTGAGGCACTGGAACAGGTTGCCAAGAGAAGCTGTGGATGGCCCATCCCTGGATGTGTTCAAGGCCAGGATGAAGCTTTGAGCAAGCTATTCTGGTGGAAGGTGTTCCTGTCCACGTCAGGGAAGCTGGAATGGGATGATCTTCCAAAACAAGCCATCCTATGATTCTGTGATTCTATTCTATGAAGTTAGGTGGCAAATTGATGTCCAGTAAAAGACTGCCTTGTATAGTTCACCATCCTAATAGAGCAGGAGGGATAGGGGTTTGCCTAAAACAGCAGATTAATATATGGCATGCTGGGGTTTGAATTTGCACTGAACCATCTCCTCCCAGGCCTCTTGTGGTGCCTAAAGATTTTTAGCTGTTTAGGAAAGACCTTTGTTTTATTCCAGGTACCACTGGATGCTGCCACTTAGAGGTGCTCTGTGCAGGGTACGGACACCAAGGGAAGCCAGGACACATCTGTTGTGCTCAATGCCCATCAAACTACAGACATCTAATAGTGATGTGGGGGCTGGTCTGTGGCTCTATGGCCAAATGTGACTGCTCACAGCCACCAAGACAAGCACATGGCAACACAACCTCTGGCTGTGAGTGTACAGTTGCCTGGCCACTGCAAAAGGCAGTGCAGGTTGACAGGGGAAAAAGAGCCAAGCACTGTTCTTTCATGCTTACACTGTGACAAGCACAAGGTGTGCAAGCATTTACAGCACCTTAGGGAACAGATAACTTGGGATTCACAATGCAGAGAGAAGTCACATGCTGGAAGATTTTATAGAATGGTTTCAACCTCATGACAATGCCATGGTATCAGACATCATAAAGCCTGAGTATCTTAAAGTGAATACACAATGTTTACTTAGACTAGACTAATTTTTCTGTATAATTTTTTTTCACTGTCTGTTCTGATTTCTACCATGCTTTTAGGGTAATCTTAAAACCTTACTGTATCATGAATTTGCATCTGGCTGTATATAGCTTCCATTGATTTATTATTTTCCTACATGCTATAGCATGGACTATTTCAGTAGGAAGAGACCTACAGTGATCATCTGGTCCAACTGGCTGACAGCTACAGGGATGACCAAAAGTTCAAGTGTTAAGGGCATTATCCAAAGGTCTCTTAAACACTGTCAAACATGGGGCATTGACCATCTCTCTAGGAAATAGATTCCTATTTCTATATTTAATTTGATATACTGAAGCTGTGAAGAATCACCAAAATATTTTGTCCTGAAGTGTTGCCATCAAAGAAACAATAGCAGTGGGTCCAAAAAGCTGGTGCTTTACACACATAATTCTTCTCAGCCTAAACTTTGAATTTTGTAATAAAAAGGATAAATGTCCCTTGGAAAGGGATTGATTAGGATTACTGGATTACTTATATCCATTTAAAGGTATTTTTGTGCTGCAAGGGTGGTGGAAGTGCTCCAATTGTGAATTAAAATAATGCCTTTTCAGTCAAAATTGCTTTGAATTTCTGTAACCATTAATTTAATGATGGTAATTATGATCCATTGCAAATGTTCCATGCCTGCAACACTCATGACATAGCTCCCAGTGATAAACCTTGGAGAGCCAGGTATAGTGATGAATGTCACACATTCCTTCGTTTTTTTTTTTAAAGGATAAATGTTTTTTCTGCATATGTGTCTGCATGCATTGGACTTTGGTACTGAAACAGACCTGGTGGCACATGGTACCCACACAAGTGGCTCCTGCTCCTGTCTGTGAACAATCAGAGCATCACCTCCTCTTGCACAAACAGAGATTGCACAGGGTTACAGTCAGGTGGCAGATGCAGCTGTCCTGGAACAGTCAGCTTGGAACTGTCTATCCTAGAACTGCAGACACCAGATGGGAATGACCCATAACCTGCTTGTAGAAATTCCTTATGTGTTGGATTTCTTTTGTTTCCTTTTGAATTATTTGAACTTATTCCAAAAATCCTGTCTGTTTTGAATTTATTTCATGATCTTTCTCATTCTAATGCAAGATGAACAAATTTTGAATACTTTTTCATTTACATACTAATATCTGATCAGGGAAGAATTTCTGATGCAATAAACCTTAGAAAAGTAATACAAGACAAAAGTTCAGCTTCTACACAAAATGGGTTGAATTTTTCACCTCAAGTTGGTAACCAGGCAAGTGCAAAATAAGTGTAAATGCATACCACTAAGGTAAGTTATAGATGAGAGAGAGAATTTATTTTAATATGCTCTTGTACTACCCTGTCAATTAGAATGATGTTAAAAAATATAATTTTGAGTCTATGCATTGCCAGATAAATAAGAGTGAAACCCCTGAGTTTTGAACCCATACAGCACAGGTGCAAGTGATTACTCCAAGTTATGTGAACAGAGGCAGCACATGCTGACATTTGGGCACGAGAGGCTTGACATTTGCACATACATCTTCTCTGGGTGCAGCCTAAGAACAGGGGCAGATTTTCTACTTTCCATATCTGCAAGCCAGAACTTGATGAGACAATAATGGTCAGGAGAGGCAGTAACAATCAGATGGTAGAATGGATTAGGTAAGGATAATGAAAAGGTTTCAGGAACCCATGTAATAGGAAAGGATCTCAATTCTATTTATCTTACTTTGATTCCTAAAAGAACACAAGCTACAAAGTATTGGCCTGTGTATGCACTTAAGACGTTGGAACTCTGGATTAGGATGTATTCCTTCAAATCCATTTTATCATAAAAGAAGGTCATGCATTTCACATTACTCTCACCATTGGAGTTTAAAGAATACAGTCATGGCCATGATTTGGCTGATGGACCATACTGGTGTGGATCCATGATATTGCCTTGCATTAACAGTCACCTGCATTTTTAGGGGTAGTTTTAAATTTTGGTGAACAAAGAATGAGTGAAAGCAGAACAAAAGAAAAACCAAAGCCCAGCTGACTGGAAGCTCCTGGAGTAGACCAAATGAAAACTGATTCCTGTGCTGTTTCATGACACATCTAAGCAAAACTCAGCAGAACAAAACCTCTTTGAAGCTCTGAAATGCTTGGTGTTTGCTGAGGTGCGTTGCCTTGCACCTGTGTTCGTGAAATAAGATGTATTTTGAAGGGGGCAGAGTTGATTTTGGAAGGTGAGATGGCTCACTTTGTTGTGCAAGTCAAGTGTAATGGCAGCACACCACAGATGTCTGCCACATGTTGCACACATTCTAATATTCAGTAGCAAATGTTCTCATTATATGAGAGCAAGAAGAATAAGGTTCATTTCATGAAAGCAGGTAAAGTAAAACCCATTGAGATGTGTGTCATATGGAATGCATAATGGATGATGGTCCAGAGGCATCCAAAAAAGAAACGTGCTTTGCGTGCAGCTGAGATAGGGAGGCTTGTGGTAAATTCTGCCCTTTGTCTATGAGGCTTTGGCTCTGGACAGGGATTCTTGTCATGTGTTTCTGCCAAATATTTTAGTATTTAACTCATAAGTTTTACCAAATATGGGTATCTACTTCAGCACTTTTGTGTTTACCATTTGCATATTTTTTCTTCTTGTTCTTGTAAAACTGCTTAGTTAAAAATTCAGGGGGCCTAGTGATTACTGATTTTACATTAACTCAAGAGAAGACTCACACTTTTATTTTGTAATAAGTAAAAGGAAGAAAACAAAGCGAAAAAAACCTCAACCAAATTTAAAAAAAAAACTTTAAAAAAAAGGAACAAATTGAAATTCTCAGCAAGAGAGCATTACAAGAAAATTCTGACCTCAAAAGTATACTCATCTACAAGACCCACTTTGGGATAAGTTGCATGTGTAACTGGACAAGCTGAATTTTTGGCCAGTGAGAGGTATGGTTCCATTTTAAAATAGTCATTTAGAAGATGAGAGACTTAAATAAAATATTGTCTGTCCAATTCTAATGTTCTCAGGGATCTTATTCCAGTCTAATTGCCTTAATAGTGGCTCTAACTGTTATAGTACACAGGTCCCTCCTACGTGGATTTCTAATTCTTAATAAGTCTGACTGAATTCAGATGACAGGGGTCAGGAAACAAAACATAGGTTTTTACCAAAATGTTAATGTGTCAAATCAGACTGCTTATTTAGGTGCCTAAATATGGATTTATGGCCTGATGTTTGTGTTTTACATTAGATTTGCATGAATAACATTTGAAGCCTTACATTCTTGGCCTGAACAAATGAGTAATGTTTCTTTAAGGAAAAAATAAATAAAGCCAAAAAAGCTAAAACCCTAGAGCCTTCATTAGTTTTTGCGCTAACCAACATTCTTATGTTTTATATTCAAACCAACGTATTAACATGAAACAATCATTCCAGATGGAAGTAAATATCACTTCTAGGGTCAGGAAAGGGGTACATAAAATTCTGGCAAATTAGAAGGAAAAATCTGCAGGGGCTAAAAAGCTCATTAATATATGCTTTAATCCCCTTGTGGATCGTTGTGGTTTGGACCTGCAAAAAGTGAAATGAGAAAATGCTACCATAAGCTGACCAGCTTTAGTGCTGAAAGGCAATATCCAAAATGTTCCTCAGGCTTCCAGGGAATGAAAGGCCTTGAATGGATATTTCTACATTGTTCTTCTGAACAGCTGACTGAGTAGACGCCTACCCTGAATTAATGTGTCCCAGGCTATGGTGTGAACTTCAGCAGAAAGCAGAAAAAGCAGCATAATATACAGGGCACAACACTTTATAAGGAAGATATTTTTAAAGATCTGTTTAACAACAGAAGCAACAAACAACAAAAAAAGCCCTCAACCATTGAACATTTTTGTTTTGCCTTGGGGATAGACTTTCAAGAAACTACAGTTTATGCCATGGTTTAGCTAATCTACCTGAATACAGCATCTGTAACTCCTTTATGTGGTATTTAGTATTTTGACAAAAATTTTTTACTGGTTTTCGGTCACAAAACATTACAAAACTATGTTAATATATGCTCTAAATTTGAGTTTTAAAGCAGACTCAGATGCTCCTTCCTTTTACATATTTCACCTGGTAAGACAAGCAAACAAGTCACAAGCCCTTCTACTTAGTCTTTCTTCCAACTATGAGTCTGGTTCTTTGCAGCTGCAGGAGCCACGTCGAGGGGCACCAACTCATAGAACCAGAGGCAACATTTTTAAACCATATTCAGCTACAACACTTGATTCTTGCCTCCTTTTGATGTGAGCCAGACATTAATTATCTCCATGTTGAGAAGTGGGACTCATTTCACATGAGTTTTGATTGAATTTGACCAAAACCCAAGAGTTGAAGTCCCAACATGAGGCTGCAAAGCCAAGCACGTGACCAAGTAGTTCTGCATGAGTTTCACCAGCTGGCTGTACACGAGAAAACTGAATATCCATGGCCAAGACCTGCAGGCATCTGAGGGTGCTACTTGAAATGCAGCCCATCTGTTTCATACCTTCTGAAGCAAAACGTGATTTATAACTGGCTCAGGATGGGCCTCTTGGATTCAAACCTCTTACTAGAGAATGTACTTACACAGAAACTGCTACTTCTGCTTTCCTCTCATTCCTTCTATACCTCTCTCACCTACATACACAACATTTGCATGTGTGTTACTCTAATAGTACATATAACTGTTGATTACTTCAAGCTTTTGGATCAACAGAAGATCAGCAGAAAGTGATGCAATTCTACCAGACAGGAACCTGAAACATTTCTGAAACATTTCCTAAACATTAACAGGAGCCAGGAGGTATTTTGATAGGCTTATAAATTTAAACTCATTTATAACAAATACTGAATTTATTGGTTTATTATGCAAGCAGAAATTACATATTGTATTATAAAATCAAAGGCCAACAGAGTTCAGATATCTTCAGCTATAATTAAGATTTCCATGTATTTTACAAGATTGGAGAGAGAGGAATACTATAAAATATATAGACCTTATTCATTAAAAAAGCTGCTTATGTAATCAATTCACATTTTTTTCTGTGTGCTTTATGGCATCCTGGAATATCTGTAGTCAATATACATTGGGCAATTTCAGCTATATTTATATAGCTGAAATGTTTATGGCTGTGGATCTACAAATATAGATGGGATATGGCTGCTAAAAGGTAGGTCTGGTTTTATGCTATTATTTATTATGCACCCACAGTAGCACCCAAACTGTATGCACATGTTTAATGTCAGTCATGTGAGTCCCCATCCTGGCAGCAAGATCTGTCCTTGATTTATAGCTGAGCATCCATAGGACAGGTGCTCTGGTTTGCTTACAAGTGGTGGGAGGAAGCCTATGAAATAAACCAGGTATTTTTTAAATGGAGCTTGTTTGAAGATTGCCCTCAGAAGCAGCTCCTGGTCTCCTGTCTTCTGACCTCCATATCTTCTTTATGGTCCCCAAAGGATCCAATCCCATGTCCCTCACCTGGCTGATCTTTCTGTCAAACCCATTTAAGCCTCTAACGCACACATATCCCTTTTTTTAGCTCTATTCGCCCATCCTGAAAAACTACCCCAGGATTCTAACATCCTCCTGGTGTGCAGGAGTGCTGCTGTCCCTGTCCCATGCACTTTGCTTTGTCCTGCTGCACACTTGTGCTAGTGTTGGTCTGAAAAAAAGCAGTTCTTGCAGGCTTTAGAATAGTGCATCAGTGCCAGCAGCCCAGAGAGTCACAGCCAGTTTTATGCCTAAGCCAGGGCAATGTCAGCCACAGCTTCTTACTCTGATAGGGTAATTCTTTCTCACCCTATCAGTGAGGCACTTACATGAAAGAAAGGAGAACTACATGTTAATATTGGCAAAAAAATTTAAAGGGTCACATATGATGACCTCTTGTTTGAATAATGTAGTTAAAATTAGCATCATTGCTATGATTGAAGTGAATGGTTTCTGAGCTGTTGATTAAGATACTAATTTTGAAGGATTTCTATGGCATTATCATCCCAAAATTGTCTGATCCATTAGTATGGATGCCCATATATTCGGTAAAAAGGCATCTGGAGCAGAAGAGGAGAAGGGAAGTGTATGAGGCCTCTACCTCATATTTAGGCAAGCCTAGAGAGATTTTAACCCATTGTATCACTTCATGGTTTTCTTGCTTTAAACCGAGCAGTGTCATCTTAACAGTTTAAAGGGATCTGCTCAGTTGAGAGGGTGGTGGTGGCCTCCAGTCATGCCTGGGAAGTGCCTGTATATTTGCTGCCTGTATCTGTTATTAATTTGTGTCTTAAAATAAACTTGTAGGCATTCCCACAGGAACTTGAAAATATATGAAGGGTTGGCAAGATCAGATTCATAATGATGCATTGTTCACATTTGTGATCATTTTTTTGATGCTAAATATGTACTGTACTGTTTCATGACAGATTTTTTCTCTAATAATCAGCCTTACTGCTAAACACCTAAAGCAGGATAATGTAAAGAAGAAACCACTGCACAGTTCACTACAGTAGGGGAAGATTTATTTATCCAGGGAGATTTCAAGTGGACATTTAGATACTGCCACAGTGGCAGATAAATTAACATGGGAAAGTGTTGCTGATTCTATTTTCCAATAGATCTATCTAGCACATTAGTAGAACACCATGGGCTGGAAAAAATTATAATCTACAAATGGAAAATTGCAATATACTGAAATCTAACCAGGGAGTCAGAGGAACATGTCTCCTGGAATGGCTCCTGTGCTGGCAGAAGTGACTGGGCAGTGATCCCAGAGTGTATTAATCTCCAGTCATGAAGCTAACACAGGAAGGTCATTTAGTTATTAGGAAAATAAAACAGGTTTTATAAACTGAAGTGTGGTGATCATGAAAGGATTACACTCCTGCCAGTTTTGCTCAGGACTGTCCACTGGCTATGGTCAGGGCAGCAGGACTGCCTGTTACAGATTGTCTCAAACCTGCAGGACAGCACAGCTTGCAATCACACAGTTTGGCTTTCTGTCATTGCCCAAAAAAGGTAGTCCCCAAATGCAGACAAGATTTGTGTTAGAGAGTGGCATCTGGCAGGAGCTACAGCCATGACAGAGAGGGTGCTAACAGCTAAAGAGTACAGGCAATTGCTGTTCACTGCTTTAGCAAGCACCTTATTCTCATTTTATTTGGTAATACAAGCATTACCCAAGTACCTTACAACAGCTCTCTGCACAAGGTATCCTCTGGATGTCCCTTGGCCTCCAGGAGCATCCCAGGACATGATCACTGTAAAATTTGAATCTCAGTAGGCAAAAGAAAGGACAGAATACAAGAGTGCAATACTTCTCACTATTTATATGTATACAGTGATTTATATGAGTTGATTAAATTACTTACTCTATTTACAGATTGAAACAAAAACTTTCACAGAAAAGCCACTGCAGCTCTCCACCTCACAGAGGGCAGGTTTAGTTTAGATTTGAGGAAAAGTTCTTTTCTGTGAGGGCAATGAGGCGTGTGGACAGCTTACACACAGGAGCTGTGAATGCCCCATCCCTGGAAATGTTCAAGGCCAGGTTGGGTGGGGTTCTAAACAACCTACTCTAGTCAAAGGTCTCCCTGCCTATGTCAGGAGGTTGGAACAAGATGGTCTTTAAGGTCCCTTTCAAGACAAACAATTATATGATTCTGTGATAGGATCAAAACTTCCAAGAATGGATACTGCACAACTTAGCAACCTGCTCCAAAACCTAGCTGACCTAAGGTTTTTAGCACGTGCTAATTTGTGAGCTGTCCCTAGCCATCTGACAGCAGCCTTATGCACCAAAGACCACTCACTGGTCTTCATTTATCAGCACAGACACAAGCTCTCAGATCGCCAGCTGGGACCCCTAACAGCTGGGGTAGGACCATGAGTGAAACAAGGAATGCAGCCTCTCTCCCCCATCCTGGCCTTAGACTCACACCTCATAGAGAGAGCTGAAGAGAGATCAGAAAGAAAAAGAACATTGTTTTCACTACCTCTATGTTTTCATTTGTTTCATATTTTAGGAGCCATGAGACAAAAGGGCAAGAAAGGAAGCCACAAATCCTTTTCAAAAGGCAGAGAAAAGAAATGAGCAGCAACAACAGGAAGAAAAAAAAAGGGAAAAGGTAATTTTGAAATATAACTTTAACTTCTAAGCTGTAGAGCCAGGCCTTGGATATTGTTAATGAACCATTAGCCCTGTCTTAATCACAACATCTCTTTCTTTTGTTCTCACACCCCACTGCTTTTTCGCAGCCGGACACACTTGGGTTTTCAGAAGTGACAGCACTCCTCATGAGCATGGCTCACGCTGGTTGTAATGGACACATCTGTGCTTGCAGTGTTTGTCTGTCATATCCACTGTTTGCTTTTAGCAGCACGAGAGGAGAGTGTGGCAGCCTGTGTGTGTGTGCATGTGTGGGAGCAGCAGCAAGAATGCAGAGACTACTTAAAACCCTGCTAAGCTGCTCTGTTTCTCAATACTGTATTTATTGCAACTCACTTTGTAGTCAGATGAATGGAGTATTTTTTTAAAGGAATTTTACTCCCAATTGTTTTTACTACAACATAAATTTGCTGACTCTTTATTAGTCAGTAAGAGCTTGGGCAACCCTTTGTGAGACTTGATCTTCTATTGAAATGTGTTCAGCTTTGCCCTGGAAGTTGGCCTTTCAGCTGAGTAACAAAAATTCACAGGCAAAACTCCCCATACAGTCACAGCATTGGTTTTCTCTACACAAGCCTTCCTCCAACGCTCCTCCTCAAATGAGTTCCCTGTGGCAGTGTCAGTACTGGTGAGTGAAACATGGCCAGGGCATGCTGTTAAATTGTGAGCAGAATTTTGGGCATGGTTTTGGGCATGGTTTCAGCCCTGGCCAGCAAGCAGCTCCTGTGCGGTGCCTGGCAAGGTCAGGGGAGCTGCCTGAGTGATCTGGCTGCAGCAATGCTGATGTGGTGGGAGTGTGAGTCATGCCACATCCTTTTGGCCCCCTGCCACAGACGGGCCTCCAATTTTTACTCAGTGAGATGCAATCACACTATCTGCCCTTTTTTCCCTTTCTTATTTTTTAAAATTATTTTTCTTTTTTTTCATTCTGTTTATTTTTTTTTCCTTCTTGTTTTTCCTTCTCTCTTTTTTATTAATTGCTTTACCTCTTCTTTTTTTTTTTCAATTTATTTCCCCTCCCCAGCAACAACTTAGATTACCATTGTTTTAAGCTCTGATCCTGCACTGAAGATTGCATGAGTGATTCTGCATCTTTGTGCATCTTTCGAGTCTTTCTAATCTGCCTGCAACTATTTTTTACTGTTTTTACCCTACAGCAGTTTCACTGACCCTGTGTTTATACTGAGTGAGGTGAGGGAACACCCTACAGTGCTCTACATAAGTTTGACTGTTGTTCTTGAAACTATAGAAAGAAACCCAACTATAGTCTTACACAGGGAAAGGATAAAAAACCTTGTTGTTTTGCTCTCCTTGATAATTATTTTTTTGCTTCCATATTTTTTAAAAACAGTTTTTATTTTTTTTATATTTTATCTAGAATTTATATTTCACATAATCATAGAAACAGAGAATATTTTGGGTTGTAAGGAACCTTAACGACCATCTAATTTCAATTCTGCTGCTATGGGCAGGGAATATGTGGAAGTGCATTTCATGTTTTTTTACCTTCAAGTTAATGCCATAAATTAGAATGTAAGATACAAAGGGATTAAAAGTTAGCCTTAAAACACATTAAGATTTCATTTTTCCTTTTGTGAATCTTCCTGATACAGTTTATTCAATCTGCTGCTATGTCTACTTTTGTGCATTGTATCCTAATAATCCTTTGATACATTTCCAGAATGTTTATTAACCAAAATGGATATTGTGACTCTAATGATGCTAAATATTAAATTAATTTCCTGATTGGCTCAATATTCTTGGATTAGTAACATGCTACTTTGAAATAACCAATATTTCAGACACTGATTCTTCTATATTTATTATTTACATCACTGAGCCAAAGAGTAATAATGTGAAGCAATAATAAAAATTAATGTTATAAATGTTCATAATTTACTTTTACTTAGGGATGCTGATAGCTGGAAGAGCAATGTCAAATATAATTAAAGTTGCATAACTCTTCCATTCTCTCCATTCTTTAATTCACTCATAGTTTTCTTAATTGATCATTATCCATTCCCAACATTTGTATTCATAGTTCCTGTCTGTAAGTGATTTTTTTTGGTGAAAATCTATGTAAAAAATGTTCCAGCAATTCTTGAGAATAACAAAACTCAAAACTCAAAACAATCCCACAAAAAAGCCATTATTTTCCCCATAAAAAGCGTAACTCAAAAAGTCTGTCTTTTAAGAACTGCCTTCATTAAGATAGCTTGAGGAGGAGGATGAAGAGCCAAATACTTTGTTGCTACAAATGGGGAAATGTTGATAGGAAAAAGGGGATTTGTGGTCATTTTCATGTGCAGAAAATCTGGCTCATAACTTGCTATGGAAATGGCCTCTCTTGAGATGAAGTTTTTTGGTGAACATTGGCTACATTTTGACTAAAATGGAGAAACTTTGGCAACTCAGCTCTGGTTGTGTGGAGTATATTTGTATATGAGCTGCTACTCAGGGAAGTAATTGTGGAGTGGGTGAGAAACAGTTCAAAAAATTTGGGTTAAAGAATCGTTTTTCCTTCCTAAAGCTTGAAAGGCAAACAAGTCTGTGACATACAGAGTAACTAATATCACTAAAACGCCTCTCTGAAAAGAATGGATGGATTCATCTTAGTAGGCCACATTTTAGGCCTTTAAGAGTTTAATTACTGCATGGATTTTGCATATCCTCTAAATTAAGAAGAGAAATTTTGCTGAAGTCTTGACTGAATGGTCAATGATCACCACCAGCAGAATTTTCCACTTCTGCTGCCTTTTTCTTCTTCACTCTATATTTGGGCATTTATTGACATCTAGATTCAATTAGACCAAATATGTAATTGTAAATACAGCACAAATAATCAGATCCCTTTTTTGAGAGAAATGTTAAGCAAGCAAACCAAATAGTTTGATTTTGCCCCAGATACATTCTCAGCATTACGTATTTTAGAAAAATGAAGATTTTCAGAAAAGCTGTTCCTTTCCATGCATTTGCAGTTGAGCAAAATTGTACTGGTTTTCTGTAGACTGAAGAGATCAGGGTTCATCCATCAAGTAGACTGTGGGCTTTTCTAGCCACCTGTCAGCTAAGGACCAGCACAGTAAAGAACAGGTTTGGAAGAGAAGCTGAAAAACACCTCAAAGAAACTTGTCACTGCTATAAATTCTGACCCAATAATATTATTGACAGTGGAATCCTTAACACCTGATTTTAACCATTCAAATATTAGTAATTTGGTTTAAATTGGTTACTAAAGTCCATTGTGTAGTGGAGAAATAGATATAAATGGTGATTTTGGGTGGTGATCTGAGATTTCAGACAATGGAACAGGATAGAGTGTCCTCTGTCCTTGAGATTTGGAGAGATGTTCATATATGGCTGCAGGCACCTAACTCTTAACCTGCTAAAGTCAGTGAGACTTTATCAAATCCCTGAGTAGATTCTCTAATATCATCAACAGTCAGACATGAACTATTGGTTGCATTCAACAGTTTATTAAATGATCCTTTTTCAATTGCAACAATATCAACATTTGGACATGCCACTTAGCAGAAGTGAGAGGGGACAGGTTACTTGTGAGGAAGCTGTATATGCTTCACACAATTAGAAGCAGCTTCTTTGAGTACTGAGTCTCAGAGACATTTACTTCTAATTTCTGCCACATTCCAGGTGGAAATTGCTGTGGTCCTGTTAGTGCTATTTATTGTTTACCCAAAAGTACCCTAGTTGGCACAGAAGACAATTTGTGACCTTTCATAAAATATGGAATATTATCTTTAAAAAGTGGTTAATTTTTACCTTCACCCCCACCTTCACTTCCTTAGGCAATATGAAATCAGTTTTTAATTTCAGTTTTGCTTCTATCCCTGAAATTAATATTTTCAGGTGTTTAATATGATTAATCCAGTACAAGACCTTTCCCTTGTACACAGAAAATTTTATTTAATTTTTACTTATCTTTAAGTAAACATCATGCTATATATAAAAACAAAACGTCTTCTGAATTAGTAAGCACACACATAAAAGGAAGGTATGAAAAGGAAACCATAACTCTGAAACCAGTAATCACTGTTTTACGTGAGACCACCCCACAGAAAGTAAGAAATTAGAAATGTCGGGGGCTGCTGAACACCAAATTTTCACAGCAGACTGGCACAAAGTTGTTTAACACAGATGTTTCTGTAATTGTGATACACTGGGAAAATTCTCAGTGTTCCAACTTCAATGGCTCCCAGACTCACACTTCCACCTGTGTGGTGTGGTGGTCTGCTCTGGACACACTGGCCTGTAATGTGAACCATGTGCTTACATGTGCATTGCTCAAAAACCTGTTAAATCCTCCCCTTTCTCCCTCTGTTCTCACATCTTTAGGCTTGTTTCTTCATTTCTATTTTTATGTTTAAAGGATTTACAAAATGGAAAAAATAAGACAGCAGAAAACTCATGAGACTGGAGATGTGGGAGGCAGTTGGTCAGGTTCTTTCACTTTGGTAGAGAATTAAATTTGCCTGCAGTTCTGTGCATGGCAAGGATCTTTGGAAAGACATGTGGTGGTGCTCTTTGTAATTGGATGACCAACTTGTGGCAAAAAAAAAATAAATTGATGCATTGCTTCTTTTCTTCAGGTTAAAATACTACTTTAAAAAAATTAGGCATGAAAATACATTTCAAGCCATTTATTTTTCTTGTGACCTGTTTTTTTTTTTTTTGACCAACATTGCTATGATTCCTATTAGCTCTCACATAGAACTTTGCCTAAATAAATCTTAGTGTGCTTTCAGTTTTCATTGTATACTTGTCAGAGGTTCAGTGCTGAACTCACCATTGTGCACGTGTGTGTTTGTGTGAACAGAGGAGTCTCAACCTCATAACACAGGAAATGTGGACCAATGTTTTGATAATGCTTTTATAAACAAGCAGCAGAACATGGGTCCCAGAAATGCATAAATAATTTTTATTAAGAAAAGGTGTATGTAAAAATGTTAGTAGATAACAAAATATAATGTAAGTGAATACAGCACATATTCTTTATTTAAAAAAAAAGAGCAACATACACATTTTCTCTCAAAATCTTGGTTAAAGCAAGACAAGTAAATTGTATATTACTTATGTTTATACACATACTCTCACTTACTGCTTGCTGTTTTGTACAGGTGCCATAAAATTGACATATATTTACAGCCAGAGCTTTTTGGAATTTTTCCCACAGAATGTATTCGCACTGGAAAAACTTTTTCTAGGGAGAAAAGCTTTAGCAAAGTGGTTTTTAAAGGAAAAATACAGAGCTATTTCGCTAAGACCAAACCTATTAATTTTGTTATTTTCCAAAAGACTTTTAAAAAAATGTTACTTATTTTATTTTTTTAAACTATAAAATCTTGTTAAAATTATTCTTTGGATGGCATACTTAACTGGCCTAGAAAATTTCCTTCCTTCCTTCCTTCCTTCCTTCCTTCCTTCCTTCCTTCCTTCCTTCCTTCCTTCCTTCCTTCCTTCCTTCCTTCCTTCCTTCCTTCCTTCCTTCCTTCCTTCCTTCCTTCCTCCCTCCCTCCCTCCCTCCCCTTCTTTCTTTTTTTTCCTCACTATCTTGTTTCAATATTGAGAAATGGTGAAGTTAGAGAATTTGAGCTATTCCAGCTGGGGTTTTTTTGGTGGCATACTTAAAAAGGCAAAAAACTGTACCTTTCTAAAATGACAGTTTTACCATGGAAAAGTCCTTATACTGATAATAAATTTTTCAATATAAATATTTTTATATAGGTTGAACAGTATCTAATAATATCTAACCGACCTAGAAAGGTCAGTTTTGTTGTACTAAGATGGTACAGTTTGAACTTATGTATCAGTTAGAAAAGGAGTGCCACGTTTGTCATCCAAAACATCACTGTGCCACCTAGAAAACCCTTTTGAGCAGGCAGGAGTGAAGCCCCCAAAAACTTAAGCATCCCTCTTTTCCTTGCTGTTGGTAATAAAATAACTAAGGCAGAGATGGAAACCTGGAAAAAAACAGAACTATCTTTGTTCCTGACAAGCAGGGCTGCCTCTCTGGGTGCTTCCCACATCCCAGGAAAAATGGCTGAGCTCTTGGCAGCCCTCCTGGTCCCCACTGACCTTGGGCTAACGCTTCACCACGGGGTCACTGGACAACAGATTGATCATCCTGAAAGTGCCAGTTTCTCAAGGGTTACACAAACAACCTCCAGTCATTAAAACTAACTATAAAATAAGCCCATTCTCCTTTTTTTAGAGTGGTTGAGTCACAGTTTGAGAATGGAAAGTGGACAAAACCACTGAATAAAGTCATCTTAATAAATACTTTCTTTACTTCTATTTAGCCGGTCTTGTAGATGGCAACAGAAGTGGAGATGGATGTGAATAGCCTCTGTTTAGAGCTATTGCAACGACTATTTTTTTCATATTCAAATTACAGCTAACTCTAATTAACCCTGCAGAACAAAGAAAAGTGATTTTCTTCTACAAATGATGCACTAAACTTGTTTTATTCTGATGGTGATAGAAGAGACGTGGCTGAAAGAATAATGACCTCACATGTATTATGAAACACATTCTAGCTCAAGAAGGAGCAGATTTAAGCTGGCTGAAATAGCAGTGATTTATATGATATGTTCATTAAAATGTCCCTTTATACTGAAATTCAGTTTTTAATTGAACAGAATATTAGAACTTTGACTAGCTTTGCAAGTGTTCAGACAGAAGGACATGTCAGTTTCTAAGAGGCACAGAATTTCTATATAAACACAAATATTTGAGAAATAATGGTCTGAAATATTTTAATTTAGAAGAATATTAAGACAAAAAGCATTTATATTTTTCACTGAAATTTGGTGCGTTGACAAAAAAAACCCCATCAAACCAACAAAATAAAACTAAAGTCAAGAATTTAAATGTGGATTGTAAAGAGAACTGAGAATTCACCCAAAATAATAACACTGAAAAAGTAGAAATAATTCTTACTTTCCTTTTTTTGAGCACTGTAGGAAAAACAAAATTAGTAAAATTATTCTTTCTTTCTTTTCTTTTTCTTTCTTTCTTTCTTTCTTTCTTTCTTTCTTTCTTTCTTTCTTTTTCTTTCTTTCTCTTTCTTTCTTTCTTTCTTTCTTTCTTTCTCTTTCTTTCTTTCTTTCTTTCTTTCTTTCTTTCTTCTCTTTCTTTCTTTCTTTCTTTCTTTCTTTCTCTTTCTTTCTTTCTTTCTTTCTTTCTCTTTCTTTCTTTCTTTCTTTCTTTCTTTCTTTCTTTCTTTCTTTCTTTCTTTCTTTCTTTCTTTCTTTCTTTCTTTCTTTCTTCAAAACCTAAGGTATTTGTAAGGAACTTTCAGAAGACTGTTCTTCTGTAGTGGATATTCCCAGTGTCATAAACTACATCCCTGATTATCCAGGATCCTGGTCCTTTGCATTTTATTAAGAGGAGGGATGTGAAGCCTGTGTAATGCTAGAAAAAATGATGAGTTACAATGGTGGTTTTTAAACCTTCTGGAATGTTCACCTGTTCATGAAAAGTAATCATGACAGTATAAAATGTTATCTCTTTGTAGATGATAATTCTGTTCTGCTGAAAGTTTAATATAATTAATGTAATAAAATTAATTAATTGTTAATGCAATTAAACAGATTTCAGAGTGTCTATCTCAAGTGCTCCAGAGACCTATAAAATAAGTTACATAAATTAAAAGAAAACTGTGTTTATGACAAGTATTGAAAAGTTCCAGTGTCTACATGAGGGGTTAAGCAGAAGGATGCCCCAGTTTCTGTAGTGTTGCAGTCTAAGATGCATCACATTTGCTTAAAGTTACTCGTTCTCTGGGATCATGAAAAGAAGATAAATTCAGAGTTTGTCACAGTTACAGATATGCCTCTTTTTTTAGTTACTTTTTCTCTGCAAATGACCTCTTTCACTGCAGGATATGAAAATGCAACTTATTTACAATAATGAATTAGCTCTTAAGATTTCTGGACTTGATTTATTACTCCTTCATGTATCACAGGCTGAAGCTGACCCCAGATTTAAGTTCCTAGCTGACTTTTAATAATTGTTGCATCCTTTTAAAAGGAAAAATAAACTTTCCAATAGTTGTGAAACAGCTTTTCTTGCAAGAAGCAATGGGCCTATTGCAGCACTTGAATGCTTAGGTTAAAATTCATATACTTTGACTTTGAAATTTAGATTCTCTTCCACATCTTGTAAAGGACTCTTGGGAGCTTGAATAAACAGTTTTGAAGAAAATACTTTGCTTTAATGATGTTTGTGTTTTCTTTGTAAACTGCAATGGAACCTGGTAACCCGTGGAGGACATTTGCAGCTCCAGAGTTTTCAGCTGTAGCTGAGAGAGAGGAGATTATACTGAATTCAACACTTAGAACCTGAGATTGATGCTTTCATATGAAATTTGAAATTAATAAAAAGCATAATTGGACCTTCTTTCCTTCACCTTAAATTGCAGCAGATATGGTGATCAAAACTATTTGCTGAAGGAGTATCTGTGGAGAAATACAAAGGCTTCAGCTAGTTTTTTTCTGGAAAGGAGCTGAGCTTTCCTGTCCTCTCAGACCTTGAAGAAAACAGTTAGAAACTTGATACATTAGGACTAAGGGGAAGTAAAATAAAATCTTTTTTTTTTTTTTTATTGGAAAGACCTTTTATATCAGTTTATGTTTAGCTGGAAAAAAATAAAAAAGCAAGAAGAGCTTGGTAGGCAGCTGGGTTAACAGTAGGCAAGCACTTGCAGCCTGGTGACATTTGTGAAAATAACAATATTTTTCATTTGTAGACTCTTCATTTATGCAGCCAAGCTTTACAAGCAAGTGAGATCCCTGCAGAGTGAGATCCTTTCAAAGGGTAAACCAATGTGCCTTCATTCCAGATGCCTTTTTCCTTGCTCACTTATGTCACTTTCTTGCTACCCTGTATACTTTTTTGAGCTTTTCTGAACTAGTGCATTTTTTTAAATGACTGACAGATGTTGTGGATTGAATGTCTATGGCATCAATTTATAAGCCAGTCAGTTCTGCAGAGGAAAAATAAAAACCTAAAAAGCCAAAACCATAGAAGACAAAGCAGAAAACAAAGACAAAACCTAGGTCAAAATCCTTGCCTTTATGCTCTTTGCTTTCTCCAGCTCCTGCAATCTGACTTAATTTCACTGTCTCCTTCAATACTTATAAAAGTAGTGCTCACCTCAGACCTGACCTGCAGCAGCTCTTCCTGCTGCCAACTTGCAGTAAAATTTATTGCCTTGTTTTATCAGATGACATGAAGCAATGCCAGCAATTTCTCCAGTGTTATCTATATGTGATCAAGCAGCACTTAAGTTACCCACACTGAGGAAAAATATGTTGTTTTCTCTTGAATATTTTTAACCTGTAAAGTCTACTGGAAGCATACTTGCTAGACAACAGAACTTTTAGGCGGAAGCTTGTCAAAAGGAATACTTGACAAGCCAACATTCAAAAGTGCTGGGAAAAGGAATCTTATTTTATACTGCAGAACTTTGCAGTATCATTTGCTTTAGAGGTCAGCCAGCTAAAGTTATTTATTGTTCAAAAGGTGTTTTTAATCAATTTGAAAAAGTATGGCTTCTCTCCAACTATGCCTCCCTTCTCCACAAGCACCAGTAATCAGGATTAAAGAAGTTTAAATAACAACAAACCAAGCTTTGTATTTGTGCCTTGTGTCAACTCGCACTGCTGTAGGAAAAGGAACGTTTATTTTTCTTTTGTTACAATGCACTTAAAGTGAAGTAGGAAAAAAATCATCTTGCAGTATTTACAAATACCCTCCAATATCTTCCAAGCCCTTAGTGCTTTACACCTAGAATCTCTGATCAACTCGTTCCTTAAACCTAAGGACATGTCAACATTTGCAGTGAAGTGAGGCAAATTAGCCTGTGCTCATGGAAATGGAAGTCAGTAAAGTCTCCGTGTGTATCAGCACCCTGCAGACAGACTGACAGGAATCCATAAAGAGGACAGTCATGTTCATGCTTTGCTGTGACCATGCCTCTTTGAAGCTGCTTGAGACCTTTTTCACTCCATGCAGCCCTGCACAAATGCACTGATGTGCTTTGCAAACCAGTGGGGCTGTCCCTGCATCACACTCTTGCGCATCTCCACCAATATGAGTAGGACTCTTTTGTATCTACAATAAACTATCCTGCATTTTTCTTTTCTTTTCTTTTCTTTTCTTTTCTTTTCTTTTCTTTTCTTTTCTTTTCTTTTCTTTTCTTTTCTTTTCTTTTCTTTTCTTTTCTTTTCTTTTCTTTTCTTTTCTTTTCTTTTCTTTTCTTTTCTTTTCTTTTCTTTTATTTTCTTTTTTCTTTTCCTTTTTCTTTTCTTTTCATCTTTCTTTCTTTCTTTCTTTCTTTCTTTCTTTCTTTCTTTCTTTCTTTCTTTCTTTCTTTCTTTCTTTCTTTCTTTCTTTCTTTTCTTTCTTTCTTCCTTTCTTTCTTCCTTTCTTTCTTCCCTTTCTTTCCTTTCTTTCCTTTCTTTCTTTTCTGAAAACCTCACACATTTTGTTACATTTACACTAACCCAACTTCCCATTTAGGCAGAGAATACTATTAGTATCTAAAAATGAGTAATTGAGCACAAAAAGGTTAAGTGTTGCACGTATGGTCACAGAGAAAGTCCAGGGAAGGTGTAATCACCTTGGTAACTTGAAGCATCTACCTCCATCTAGCTCAAACCTCTCTAGCTTCCAATTTCCTTTCACTAATATACTGAACAGCAGTGCCAAAATAATTTAAGTAACATCCCAGGATGAATTAAATGCTTCAAATGCCTTGCCCCATCTTCAGATTAGCACTCCCTTTCTTTACTTCTGCCAGGTTATAAAGATGTGTCAGCATACAGGCCAAATTCTATACTTGTTCTAAACATGAGCAAACCTTGAGATTGCCCAGTTGCAGTTCTTGGCAGAGATTGTTTAAACTCAGAGAATGTTGGTCAACTGGTGAATCTTCATGTGTTGCACACTTTTTTATAACACTTTGTCTAAGTTACCATTCAACATAAAATCTAAGTTTTCATAATGACAAACCATATGAAAGAAAAAAGGTGTAAAAGGCAAAAGGGAATAAAGGCTAGCTTATGTACTTCAGGTCAGTGGGAGTTTATATGTATAGAGAAAACTCCAGCACTGCTACAGCCAATAGCAATTTTGCCTTTGACTTCAGAGAAGCCAGATTTTCACCCACAAACCTTCTGCGTGATGTGTTCTCATCTTCCAAAAATCTACATTGCTTATTTTATTTGCTTATTTTTTTTTTATTTTGATGGTAGAAAGTAGGTTAAAAAAATGAATTGCAAATCACAGTGCAGTTATTTAGATGTATGACCCTTCATTTTCATAACTTGGTCTATTATGTTTATTTTTATCTAAGTTCTTTCTTCCTTGCTTCCCTTTTTTCTTTTCCATAGTGGCTTTAGTGACCTCTGCAGAGCTTTATAAACTTATCTTCTTTCAGTAAACTATTTGAAAAGAACCATAATTTTATAATTAAAATTTTTCTTGCTCCCTTCCCACAAACATGTTGTCAGCTGTGCAAAAGTTAATCAATCAAATGGTTTATGATTTTAGGTAGTTATTTAAGAGGGTTTATTAGGCTTGTTTAAAAAAATATGCACTGTACAGAATTATATCAAATTTGTATAGTCCATGATACATAGAATACTGTATCAGCATTTTGGTTCTGTATCAATATTTCAGGGATTTTTATTTATGGTGAAGACAAAGACATCTTCATAGAGAAATCCCAATAACTTTAACAATACACTATGTGTAGAATGTGCGTCTTACTGAATAAAGTAACCAAATGCAATATGACTCTGAATATTATGTCCTTAATATTGTCTGTACGTTGTTGATCTCATTTCAGTCCTTCTGCATTCAAAAGTGTGTGGGGAATTGTCCTCATGAACTCAGAGAGGCTGGAATACAGTTCATAACTCAGGCAGAAAGGACTCAGAAGTTATCTCTTGCAAGGACTATACATATACTTCACACGGTTGTGCCAGGGAAATCACCTTCTGTGGTGTTGGTCCTGGTCCATGTAAATGGGACTGCTCTGAGTTTTGCATCTGATTCCCATGCTGCCCCAGCCAGCAGAACTGAGCTGGCACGTGGGAGTGGAAATAACCTGAGCCAGGTACAGGGGTCCTGTGCATCAGAGCAGAGGAGCAGGAGCTGCATCACAACTCAGTCTAGTAAACTGCCTCTGGGGCAGTGCAAGTGCCTGTGCTTGGAGTGAGGCCATGGCTGACTCCTAAATAAGCTGGTGGTGTTTGCTGCAGTTTTTTAGGATATTCCACGTGATCTACCCCCACTGGCCTGGAGGAGAATGAAAACCAGAAAACTTGCAATTTACAGATACAGAGAACTATTTACAGATAGAGTAGCTGAAACTCTGGTATTGTCTGCAATGAAAAACTGCTGGTTGTGGGTGTAGAAACCACTACTAGTAGTGTATTCAAATTATTCTAATGATAGTAGAAAGCAATTTCATTTGCATTCTCAGAACTTTGTTGAAGAGTTCTTTAAGAAAAAGGGGGGGATTAAAGAAAAAATGTGGGAAGGACAGAGGAATTTTAATGTTTTTCTATCCTGAGTTTTTATAGGAATGGTGCTATTAATGGCTTAGTGAATGCTTGTTTGTCTCCACGTGAAGGAAGATGGATGTGTGAAGAGTCACCCAAGTTCCAGGGAGAAACTGAGCAAGACAGATTAGTCCCACCTCAGCCTGACACCTGGGGCACATCCTTATCTAGGGGGGTAAATGGATCAGAATGTTACCACCCGTTTATTTATTCTCCTTCTGTTTGGAGACTTTCCCTGATTAATTACTCTCTAGTAATTGCTGCTGTTAACTAATGTCAAATCTAATTAACCTGGAGTCCCTTCACCCAGTACCTTCAGCATCCCTTTGCAAAGACGAGGAGGTCATCAGCAAGGAGGTTCTGAGGATGGCCACACTTTACCCATTCGTTTATTTGCTTTGGGCCTTGTTTGCTATTCCTGCTGCAATGCCTGGCGACAGCTTTCTAGAATTCCCATCAAGTCTAATTGGCCTGCTGAAGCAGCAGTGAACACAAGATTTAAGAAATGTTTTCTTTAAAAACTTCTGGTCCTACAGACACTTTGAGATCAAGTTTCACTCTGCTGAAATCACACACGATTCCCTGTGATTTTCATGAGAAATACTGCAAGAAAGTATTAAAAGAGAAACATGTCTCTGTGGTTTGGAGGGACTGATGGCCAGGGGGGTTGAAGAGTGGGTGGTGGTAACATAGCAAGGCATCTACAGAATCTTTAAAGGTTGCCAAAATTAACACATACAAGGTATTCAGTATCAAAGTTTTCAATATTTGGCTCCATAAACACAATACCGGTTGCAAAAACAAAGCTAAGGATTTCATGCTGATTACTTAAATAAAAACTGTTTAATTATGAACATTTGGGAAATGAAGTTATGAAGGACTGACCAATATTGCTATGGCTTCCTAGTGTTCATAGCATACTGTGAACACTGAGCCAGCATCTTACTGTGTAAAGCATTGTAGATCCATCTATGCTAAACAGTCCTAAGGCTCAGTGTGCCTCGGGCAGATGGCTCCATGCAGAAGGAGGTCTCCCATCATTAAAGCCTATGGTTTTTAGCTTCACTAGGGAGTGGACTTTCCAGTCCAAAAAAAGCTACCAGCATTGGCTGTGGAGAGGCTGATCAGGGATGTCAAGATTTTATCTGCTTTTAGGTATTTTCATAGATCAGCACTAGGAGATTTATTTCAGAAAATGAATAGGAATAATTCAAGCCATGTTAGTATTCAGGAAATACTGGATAACACTTCAGATTAGTCACAAAGATCTGTTTTTTCTTTATGATTTTCTAAGATTAATACTGAAAATATGCATCTCTTGGAAATTTTGGTACTGGATTACCCCAGTCTGTGTCTGACTTTCCAGCCTCGCCTGTCCATCCGTCTGACTGGCTGCAAACAATTTTACTGACTCAATTTCTTTATCTCACCATTTGCAGATCTTACAGATACAGCTTCCAGTTGAAGCTTTGGAAGCATAAATGAGTTATAGAATGACCATGGTATTACAGTAATGACTTCTACGTTCTCAAAAACAAATTTTGAGGTAACATGATTTAATTAGAGTATTAGTGGAGCATATTCCCAGTCAATCACCACTTACCAACTGATGAGCTCTCAGTATGACTACCATGTACCACCTGTTAAGGCTTTTCACTCATAAGTAGGATAGTAGAAAATCTCATGAAGCTAATACATTGAATGCTCTGTCCTGCCCTGTTATATGAGATAAAGAATTGTTTATGAAGTAAATTCTTCAATGTAGAGTCTAGCATTACAAGGCAAACTAGCTTTAGTTTAATTTGCTGTAAAAAAATTAGATTGCAGCAGTTCAGTTGTTGTTTCACAAAAAATTCAATATTTCTTCTGAGGAGAAAAGGAAGGTGTGAACAACAGGGATCTGGAGTTTGAAGACTTTTAAAGCATTGGTTAAACCTTAGTGGTTTAATGTTGTGTATAAGTCACTCCAATTAGGAATCCAAGATGTAGCATTAATCATCTGATTAAATGAGTTTACTGTAATTACTTACTGGGTTGAAGGCTGGTATGTTTTATCATTATACTCCTTGTGTTACCAGCTCTCTCACCTTATTTACATCTTTGAACACTGCTGCTTTGCTTCACTGCAACTCTTGTGTTATGAAAATTTTAAACCATATCACTATTAATGGCCATGCCTGACTACTAAATTAAACCATGACAGATGGTGTTTCCAGGACACAAATTTATTTGCCACTCATATTTGATTGCTAGTGTGGCGCTCGATGTATTTTCCTGGGTAATTTCATATTTTCCCTAAATGATCAATGGGAGTGCTCTTGGAGTTTGAAAATATCAGGGACTACTTTCACTAACTGGTTTGTGCACAGCCATCCCACTTTAAAAGCTAGGAGTCCTCAGAAATACACAAGTAGTTTTTTCCCATCCCCCTGAGATTCTTGTCTATAGATTGTCTTGGATGGGTCACTTTGCACTCCTTTCTTCTCTCAGAAGTCTATTAGGAGTCATTCAGAATTAGATAATGTTATTCAATGTTAATTTTTAAATAGCTAACATTAGGATTGCTTGGCTTTGGTTGCCTATGAAGGCAAAGCCAGAGGAAGATACGAAACTGAAGAAAAAAAGTATTTCTGAGTGAAACACATCACCACCAGCAGCAGAACATTAAACCTTCTTGATGTAACAACCAAACTTCCTACATTTCCTGTGAACAATGAGGAAGATGAAATTTCTGCCACCATCTAAAGCAAGAAAGGAACACTCGTTCCAGCTTTACACAACTGAGTGTACAAAAGATTCTATTATTATTAATTTTAGCCAATCATATAAAATATTGACAGTTTGTTAACAAAAATAAAAGTTTTCATTTATATGATACAAAAGCCTTAAGAATACTTACCACCTTGAAGAAAGACAGTCTTTTGTCCTATTATTCTCTTACCTTTCCTGTGTAATTACTAATATGAACAGGTGGAAAATGGCAGAATTCCCTCAACTGTGCTGTACACAAAGTAATGACAACAAAGCGAATAAATTTGAAGAAAAAGCTTATTCCCCTCCCTTGTCCTTTCTCTTTCCTCCCCCTCTCCTCCCAGCAGTACAGAACAAACCACACTAGAGAAGGAAATATGGCAGGAGGTGTAGCCAGATAACATCTGGCTGAGGAGCTCAACTTCTGGAGCTCTGAAACTGCTTCTATAATGGCAAGTTAAAGACTACCTGGAAACATTCCCAGACACTGAAACTCTGCACTGTAAAATTGTTAGCACAGACCCTGGAATCACTTCGACCCTCTCCAGCTAACCCCTTCCCAGGCATTCCTAGATAATGTGCAGGAGTCAACATTGCTGGGAGATCACTGCCAGGAGGCAGTCTGGATGGAGTTACAATTTAAGCTAAAAAACCTTAATTTCACAGATGTGTCCAAACTGTGCCACTTGGCCAGCCCAGGGATCTTGGCACTGTTTAGTTTACAGATGTTACCTGGAACTTCTAAGATCTGTCCACACGTACAGTTGGTTCTGCTATGGGTTAGATTCTGGTTTTCTGGAAATATTTCTAGGTGGTCTATTGCAAGTGCTCATGAGGTTGCTATTGTGAAGGTATTTTGAAATGTATTTATAATTTCTGGTATATCTGAGTGTTTCACAGACACTTTAAACTTACCTGACTACACTACACAAGATGCATAAACAGACCAGGATTATGAAGATATTCTGGAAGACATACACAGATCTGGAATAAGAAGATATTTTCAAGGCCACGTCCTCCCACACACACTCAGAAACACCCAACCCCCTTCTACCTACATTTTTTTTTATTCTCAAAATATAGCAAACTCCATGCTGAAATCCTCTGCAGTCATACTGAGTTTACAATTTAAGAGCTCAAAAAAAAAAAAAAATTAAGCAGCATTTTCCATCTCTATTTTACCTCTTCCATAAAAATGAAATGGCTTGTTACTGTGACTCCCTCATAAAGATAACTCTTGCCAGAATTCCAGCATCTCTGAAAACATGACTCAACAACAGATACCAGTTCTAAGTGCCCAGATTTTATACTGATGTATCTGAGAACAGAAATACTCCCTTCGTAGTCATTCTTTTACTTTTAACCAGTATTGTCTATACGTAAATGCGACAACAGTCTGATACATATATATATACATATATGTATACATATATACATATATACATACTTATATGTATAGGTATGCATTTGTTTGTTTACTTTCCAGCTGCAGTTATACTGACAAACACTTCCTTTTTCTTTATGATCTTAATCTAAGAAGAAAATAAATGAGTTAAGGTGTTAAAAAATACCTTTACTGCAAAAGGCTTTCTGGTATGTTCATACCGGTTGATTTATACCAAAAATTCTCATTAAATATAGATAAATGTTAATGTTCATACTTGATGAGTAAAGAGAAAAACTTGCAAATATACTCCAGAGGAGGGCAGTTTTATGAAAGAGAAAAAAGGAGACAGGAAGAGGAGAAATGAAGCAATGGATAGATTTATAACTGAGATTCAGCTGTAAAAATCTTGGGAACTCACAGCCCAGTAGAACTGTGACTTGCATCCTTGGGTGTTTCTTTGACTTATGGCAGACATGAAGTCAAGGACAATTGTGGGTATTCACTGAATGTTTAAATCTTGTACACGGTTTGTTCTTTTTTTTCTCTTTCAAATATCAAATCTAACAGAAATCTTGCTATCCACATATAAAACACTTCACCCCCACCAAACTTTCAATTTTCATGTTGTCCAAGAAGGTGAATGAAATTCCTTTACACACTTTTTAGGGTAACTTATCAATAACTTATTTTAGCGTAAAATTTAATTCACTGGTCAAAATTTCTGAGGGGATTGATTGCAAAAAAAGGGTGTTTTATTTTAATAGAGCTCACTGAACTACATTGAGCTGAATGATAGCAACAATATATCCAGAAAGTCTGAAATTAAAAACAGCAGTAATATTTAAAGTAGAAACTATTTTTCACAACTGGTTTGTGATCAGAAACCATTTTATTACAGGGAAAATTTGTGAAAGATATGGGAAAAAATTAAGAATAAATATTAATTAAAAGTGGAAAAAATAAATAAATAAGTCAATAAATTAGCAATCACACTTTAGCTTGAGTTAACTTTGTTAGGCAAAGCAGTGTGTTGAGAATTTTACAAAGAGTATAAAAGCTGTTCTCCATATCTGGACTTAATAACATGCTGTGTCTTGTGGTACTATTTAAGCAATTAATTCACTCCTAATTCTGTTTTTAAAGAATTGTGCCTCAGAAGTCCTATAGCCAAATCAAGCTATAAATGAGGCAAACTTAACAATGAAGGCAGTTAATAACTGAAAAAAAAAATTGCAAATAAATATCATCAATTCTCCATTTATATAAGAACTGTGCGGCTATGAGAGAGAGACTAACAGAAACAGAAGTTATCAAAAGATAATGCAGAGTAAAAATTCCCTACAGCCTTAAAAATCTGAATATTTCCACTGGTAATCATCCACACGCGCTTCATCCGTCAAGAGAAGTTCAGCAGTGAAACAGAGAAACAGAAATTGTCAACTTTGTTTTGCATTCACATGGATGAATTTGACTCTTAAAGGACTGCAGAAAAGTATATGTGAAGTAGATACTTAATCTGTAATTGAACTTTGTTGATTTCTGTCAACCAATATAATGAAATGCTCTACAGCTGACAAGGTTAGAGCAGAACCCAGAAAGTATCTAACAGTTTACAATATTTATTAGGAAAACAAGCAAAAAATTCTTAAAATATTTGTCATCACACAACAGCATATGTTATCAGGTCTCTTGTACTGTGTGACTTGATCAGAATTTCCCCCTGCTTTAGACTGCTATGTACACTTGCTCACATTTCTTGTCAACTACTGAAAGCACAATTTGGATATTTTTGTTCTCAGAACATGTAACCTCAATTGGATTGTCTTTCCTTCCTTTGTAATGAATACATTCTTTTGTTTTTCTCCACACCTATATTTTTTATATTTCTTTGAACACTTTGAAATATATTCATGATGTTTCTAGTGCTTTGCTGAGAAATTTCAACAGCTTCCTCAGTATCTCTGAGAAGCTGGTCTGAGGACATGCAAAAAAGGATATATTTTAGCAAAACCCCTTGTGCCATGTAGGACAGAAAATAAAAAGGTTGTATTTTTGGCTTCACTCTTGTAGGAGTAATTTTGCCTTTGCTTTTAAAGGGTTTATTCATCATTTGATCTATAGTCCACCCAGTTTGGAGACTGCATGTTACATGCATTTGTCTGAGCCTGCAAATTTGACAGGCAATCCATTTTTAGGTATTGTGAGACATTTTTTAACACTTCAGCTGTATGTCCCAGCTGGAAGCAAATATGCCAAATTGGTTATTCTTAACACACACAGACAGAATTTTTTTCTATTTGTCCTTGGCAGATTTCTTTCAGGGACATCAATTTCCTTCCGTATCAGTTTATTAGTAAAATCTAAGTAGTTTTATTTAGTGTCACCAGCTAATTTCAAGTACAGCCTGAGATATCTAAATAAAACATCATTGTTTTAAATGGCATCTCAGCAATCTCCTCTTGCTCTGCCTTCTCCTACCAACTACAAAAAGCAAAAAAACCCATCCAGAATGTAACAAGTTCCCTACCGTATTCTTAGCATGATCTGGTATTTTCTAGATAACTCAGAAGCCAAAGTTAGTTATCGTAGAATGGCCTTAGATGTATGTTCTCTGAATTATACCATCATTTGTATGAAGTAAGCTCTAATGTAATTTCTTTCTTGCCTCTAATTTGTGGTAAAGAAAAGTTTCACAGTTAAATACACTTGCCATAGGGACAGGAAAGTAAATCAGATCCCACTGGCAAAAATGTGTCCTGAACAGATCCCTTTGATGTCACAATTTTAAAACCTTGACTTCTTTTTGATATGTCCAGATCCCTCCTCCTGTGGCATTTCCAAATGTCCCTGCTGGTTCTCTCTTTCTTACAGATCTAACAAAGAAATAATCTTGGGCATTGACTGGTCTCAAGAGATAGTTTAAAATTTAGCATCCCTTTCCCTAAAGGACACTGTTTTGGGATTCTTACTACTTCATCCATCTTTCTCTTCCCCCCGGGTGGCTGGGAAGGACCATCCCATCTTGGCTCTGACCCTCCACTCCTGCTACTGTTGTTGATACTGCTGCTGACTCTCTGTAGCCATGATTGATGTCTTGCTGACAGGCACATAAATCATGCCTGTTCATAATGGTTAATGTTGGTATTTGCATGTATTAAGCATGTTTTAGCTCTGAGACACTTAGCACCATGTGTGCTGCATTCATTCTGCCACCTCAGGGCCTTGGAGGGAGAGGAAGGGAGTTTTCCATTTATAGATAGTTTTGTTTGGGCAGTGGGGAGAGCAGAGACCATTGTTAAAAACCCATCCAGATGAACAGGAATGAACTTTGCAGCTGCAGCACAATTTGCTCAGACTACAAGACCCTACAGGATATATTGTCTGGCCGACAGCGTATCAACAGCTGCAAACAAAGATGCATCTGCAATATCACTGGATTTTGTACCATAGGCTGAGATATGACTGCAAAAGAAAGATGTTTCTTAAATCCTGAGGCTTTTAATGTTTCACACAAACTTTTGTGGATACCTGGCCTTTTACAGATTATTTTTGAAGAAGATGCAATTCCAATTTCATAGATTTTATCACCACAATTTCTTCTCCCCCTGTTGGCCCAAAACCCCCAAGAAACTATTCTTATTATTTCATAATATAATTATCAGGCCTATGTTTCTGTCCTCTCCAAAAGTTCTCTGAAGGGAACAATTTGTCCCAGAATTTGGCAGCCTGGACAGCCTGAAGTTTTTACGAATCCTCCTGATGGGAATGAAGTTTTGGCAGCTGATGGAATCACAGAGGTATGTGAAAGTGAAGACTGAAGAAAATCCAGGCTCAAACCTCCAAATCTGCAGAGAGATTGCCCCTTTGGGGATCTCCAGTTCTTCGATAGCCCAGGTCATGAAGGCAGCCTGTGACCCTCCCCATGCAGTAGTAGAAAAGAAAGGTAATGTCATGAATCCTTTCCTCCTTTGTAGACAAGGCTGCTTGTTTTGCAAAACTAGAATTGGAGAGCAGATGTCCTACATGGCATTATCCATTTGTGATGATAATTGCTAGTTTTACTTTTTACTATTAAATTGTTAGCACAGTTGCAAGTATAGTTTTGGGCTTTGCACTATTCCAAGAGATACTCTGCATAGTTTGCAGTTACAGCAGGTCAGATATCATTTTCACAAGATTAAATTTTCATGATGTAGTTTCTAGCTTCCCTTTAGACAATATTAAGGAATCTGCATATGTTTTCACTCTTCTAGAGGCCATCTTAGTATTAAGAGAAAAAAAATGTAATGCAATGCTGCAAAACATTGCAGGATGGACCCCAGTTTAAATGGGCATGCTTCAAACTTTACAGCAGGAGTTGTAATACCAGTTCAGAAGAGGCACACACAGTAAAAAAAAAAAAAAGTTTAAAAAATAGTTTTGTGGACATTTACAATCTATAGAAAGAATTTTCAGAGGGTTACATTTTTCTATTATTTTGTAAACATACTCATTGCTCTATAGTGTTTTTCCATTAAAAAATGGGCTACATGACAAAGAAAAGTAGTCATAAGAAGTCCTTATGATGAAATAGGTCCCAATCCCCTGCTCCTGGGAGTTGAACCCAAGCCCTTTGGCATAGCAGAGTGCAGTGATTCTTGTAAATGTCAGCGCTGATTAATTAGGGGCCTGGCCTGAACATACCTATTGAAGTAAAGCTGTCATTTGTTACGGAGGGGATTTTGCTCGATCGAAAAGAAATGTTCAAATATTATGTAGCTAAAACTAACATAGAATTTAGAAAATACTAGCTTCTAAAATAATGGAGGGCCGTCCCCCAAAGAATGCTTTCCCAGGACAAAACAGCACAAGATCCACACTCCAGAGGTTAAGACTATGGATTATTCATTAGGCTCATTTAGACTGAATGCATTCCTGTTTCACAGAAGTTCTTCAGGTGTGGGATATTGAGGTCTAAGACCTTCTGGTTTGTAAAAGCAACATGCTCAGCTGCCAGAGGGGGTATTGTTGTTCTTTTACCTTCTATTCTTTTCCAGGGTGCTTCCAGAGAGTATAGAGGCTTTTTTCTAGGGAGCATGACACATTTAATATTAAATGACAACTAAGGAATAGGAGACAATCTTGGTCACATGGAAGAAGAAGTGAGAAACCTACAGTGTGAATTCTTAGACAACAAATAAATTATTGGAGGAAATCCTAAGTTAATATTTTTAAAAAGGGAGATAGAGAAAGAGAGTAGGCAAATGAAGAAATATTATTAAATTAATTTTACATGTAAATGTATGCATCTTAAAAATTATGCTGTTGCTATGATTGCAATAGTAAAAGGTGATCTAAGGAAAAGATGCTTGCTTGTCCTTTTTTTGCTATATGAACTCTGACTCTTTCTTGACTTACAAGTTTTAGAGACCCCAAGGATCAAATTTTGTGTGCTCCTGTGGTCAACTAAACATGGTAAAGTTTAGACACTAGCCCTCCATCAGGATGAGACTTCCTGACACATCTGTAAGGGTTAATAAGAAAGTTTGCAGATGATACAGAATTGGGAGTTACTGAGAGATCCTGCAGAGAGACCTCGACAAATCAGGGCACTGGGGAATGAGAGGCTGGAGAGCAGTGCCATGGAAAGGGACCTGGGATCCTGGTCCATGGCAAGCTGAACATGAGCCAGCAGTGCCCTGGCAGCCAGGAGGGACAACCCTGTCCTGGGGACATCAGGGACAGCATCACCAGCCAGGAAAGGGAGGGATTGTCCTGCTCTGCTCTGGGCTGGGGCAGCCTCACCTTGAGTGCTGGGGGCAGTTTTGGGTGCCACAATGTAAAATAAGTGTTAAGCAATTAGAGAGTGTCCAAGGGAGGGCAATGGAAATGGTGCAGGGCCCTGAGGGGAAGCCGTGTGAGGAGTGACTGAGGTCACTTGGTCTGTTCAGCCTGGAGGAGACTGAGGGGAGACCTCACTGCAGTTACAACTTCCCTGAGAGGGGGAGAGAGGGACAGACACTGATCTCTGCTCTGTGGTGACAGTGACAGGACCCGAGGGAATGGACTGAAGCTGTGTCAGGGGAGGTTTAGGTTGGATATTGGCAAAAGGCTAAAACACCAGAGGGTGTTTGGGCACCGGAGCAGCTCCCCAGGGAAGTGGTCACAGCATCAATCCTGACAGAGCTCAAGAAGTGTTTAGACGATGCTCTCAGGTACATGGTGTGATTGTTATTGCTGTCCTTTGTAAGGCAAAGAGTTGGATTTGATGATCCTTGTGGGTCCCTTACAACTCAAAATATTCTGCAATTCTGTGGTCTTTTCTTTAAATCTAAGGAATTTTTTTTTTTTAAATATTTTATTTCTTAGTATTTTAAGCTGGTTTCTCTCTCCCTGAAAGCATTTGTATACTTGCCCTTACATAAAACATTTCTGCAGAGGTGTGGAATATTTTAAGAGACACCTCAGAAACATTCTTCCCTGGATTTGCCAATAGCAGAAGGATTCAGCAGATGGCAGGATGTGGCCACTTCAAGACAGCCAAGAATCTGGGCCCCCACCCTCCTTTCTGAGCATGTGTAACCAAGCTGTCTGTCTGTCAGACAGTGGGAGAGAGACCAGTGTGGGAACTGCATGTACTATTGGAAAGCTTTTTAATGAATATCACTGCCATAATTAAGAAATTATCTTTATGCATTTAAACAGAGGCCCCACTTATGTGCTGTATGAAATTCTTACTTTGCATCTCTGGAAATCATAGAATATTTCTTTGCATTGGCTAGGAACCCACAACTTAGCACATGTATTATGGCAAATATGAAAGGATTTTTTTATGATCCATTAAGATTAACAAGTACATGCACCCATTGCCAACAAGCACACCATCTAATCAATCTTGCATTCCATTATTCTGTTTCATACTATTTTTGATGGGAAAATTCCACTGGGTGGGCCGTCATCCCTTTTATAAATAAGGAATAAAATAAACAAACAAATAACCCACTCACAACCCAGACTGATTCTAAGGCTCACAAGGTTCTCATGTATTGACTGACTGCATCCCAAAGTAGCATCTATTTTACATTTGAGTCCAAATAATTTCAATGCAAATTAATGGCAGTTGTGTGCATTTGGGAAAATAGGGATAGACCCTGAAATACAACACTACTGCCTGGTTTTGATGGATTTGGAAGGCTTGCAACCCAGCTTTCTATCAGGGGAGAAATAATTGATACAGAATATCTTAGAGTAATTTATTTATACTGTGTACAACAGTCACTGAACATAGGTGGTTATAGACTGCATGCAGGCTAAACCTTATTTGAAACTCTTAACCCAAAAGCCACTTTCAGGTTCTCAGGAAATAATTTTCACCAAGAACTAAATCTAATCAGAGACCAAAAGATAGGTTGAACTCCCTGGTTGTTTATGAAAGCTCCCCCATAAACCTGAACACCAAAACCTAACAGCACAACATTCCTTGAAAGTGCATGTATTCCTCATAGACTAAGAAAAGGAATGTGTAAAATTATATTTAACATGACCACCTGGTGACTCTTCTCCTACCATAACATAAGAAAGCTAATATTTTAAAAGGTGCTTAAGACTCTCTGACTTTAGTGTAACTTTTATGTTCCATAAAGGATTAAGCACCCAAGTCCACTCACAGATAGGATCCAAAAGTGGCCAGAATGTAGCTCCCAGCTGCAGTATTGTTGACATGAATATTCTTTAGGTGTGGAGCTGGAGTTCACATGCCCATGTTCAGTCATGTGCACTGCAGGGATCTCTGTTTGAGTTTACTGCCAACACTCCCTTTTTCACCTGTAAAGAGAAACAGATGCTTCTAACGTGACAGTCTCATTCTGAAGTAAGTACCTGAACTAGATGTGATAAAACTCTACTAACAATAAAAAAAATCTGGCTAAGTGTACTGGCTAAGGCATGGTTTTCTACAGGTCTATATTTGGGTAAGATGAATCCCACTGTTTGTGTTTGGGCAGTTTTCACATAGAGAACCAGCCCAGTTTTGACACTGAGTGGCTCATCACCTAGTTTGTTCTTGGACTCAAATAAGCTCTAAAAGAAAGATGTCTCTCAACTCCTCAGGGAATTACAGTGCTGGAGGCCTCTCAGGGAGTAACAACATGCTCCAACAAGAGAAGAATCTTGAAAAAATGTTGCTATGGCATCTTTCTTTCAAAACTCCAGGCAAAGGCTCCTATTGTGACCAAGTCTCCCTGGTAGACAGAGGGTTGTGCTCCCCTTTACCCTGTGAGATTCTGGAATGACATCTCCCACTCTCTCCAGGAGAATTGTAACCCTGTTCACAGGGTCTGACCTTCTTCCAGGAGATTTCTATCAGGCCAAAAAATTAAAACATTTCTTGAGCCAGAAAGAAAAAGCAGGTGTGACTCTGATATTTGATTGCTAGTGATTAAAGACTTAAGGGCATAAGCAAAGGGAGAATTGGGTGAACTGGGTTACAGGCAGTGCTGTGAGAACTGTTTTACTGTTTGGCATGAGATAAATCTGGCTAAAGTGTAAGAAATGCAAAAACAAGAAAAGATATGTCTCACAGGAGGAAAAGTATTTCATTTAAGTAAAGGAAATCAGAGGTAATATTGTAGTTTCACAGCCCATGTCATTTTTAATAAAATCTGCAGGTGGCTTGCTTCTTGTGTAGCCTAATGCTACAGAAAGCAGCCAACTGTGGAAGTGTAAAATTGGAATAAACCAATAGCAAATAAGCCCAAAGTTTAGACATTTAACTGACTCTACATTCATAGAGCAAAGAAGAGATTGCTGTGAACACAGCCTACATAGTTGGGAAATCTTTGCATGGGTCCTTTGAATTTCAACAGCAGAAAGTAGGAGTCAAGTTTATTGAAGCTGATAAGGGAGGTGGAAGATTTTGTAGGAGTGTGCTTGAGCATGCTGACCTCTCCCAGACTTCCTTCAGTTAACTTTCTTGTGAGTCTCCAAATCCCAGAGGCTTTGGAGCTCAATTCTTAGGCTCTAGTAAAGTATTTAAGCAAATATTTTAAAAGCTTTTCAACTCTTGTTCAAACACATGCATTGCTCAGCAGCAGTTCAAGGGTTAATAAAAACACACAAACATAATTTATTATAAGTTTTTCCTTAATGTGCAGCATGAAGACATTTCCAGCAACATTTTAGCCATTTTGCAGCTCATACAACACAAAAAAGGAGCAGTTTAGGCTGCATATCAATTATGAAATTGGATTTTTCTGCTGCCTTGCACGGGAGGATCTCAGTTCACTTTCTGCCAGGAAGAACAACATTCCCAGAGGTGCCCCTTCATCTTAGGGGGTTTTTTTACTCCATACCTGGAGAGTGTGTAGAGCTGATTTTCACAGCAAAGGAGACTTTTATATTCTCCTTGGACATATAGATCTTTCTCTGGAAAAAGGAGTTCTATCCATACCAAAATTTGACATCCAGAAATGAAAACACTCAAAATCTACAGTGAATACATATTCCTAATACGTTACCTAGAAATCAGATCAGTGAAGCACATGTGACTCTTCCATCAGTTTCAGCAAGCACTGAAAAGCTGCATGGAGGTTTCTGGAAGGAATTTTAAATTCTGCTGCATGGGAATACAGCTGCTTGGGGAATAAGGCACAGTGCTTTGTCCCAAGTTTGAATTTGTTCAGGACAGACAGATAAGTATTACAAAATTCCCTTAGGGGGATTTAATTTGTTCCATCTACCCTCACAAGCTGGTGACTACTCATCAGGTAGTCCACTGTTAGTCACTTCAATAAGATCCCACACATGGCTACTGAAGTAAATGGAAGGGATCTCCAAATATGGGAGAAGTAGGTGAACTTCAAAAACACTCCAAAAGTTCATGTGGGCCATTTCAATACCTTTGGTGTTTTTTGGGGGGTTGGCATCTCATGGGAGCATTCTTACGAGAGATCAGGATGGCTAGAAAAATGTATTAGCAGCTGCTCTTGTAATATTCCAGAAATTCAGTTTATTTTCTCCCAATTCTGGAACTTGAGAAAGATTATGGTTTGAGTTTAAAAACAAAATGAAAGTTCAGAAGTATCTTTTCTTTCAGCCAATTTGGCTTGGCAATAATCTCCAATGGGTGTTTATTGCTTAATTTTGTTTGGGTTGGTGGCACTTGTACTAGTTAAAGATTCCTGTTTGTTAGCTCCCTGTGATGGAGATATTCCCAAACTAAAAGACAGAGGCAATTTTGATATAGCTTAAATTTGTACAGCTCTCATTATATTCTTTCAATAGGTTAAACCCAGAACTTTAGATTAAAATAAGCCTCAGATTGGGACAAATGTGGGCAGAATTTTAGACTCAGTTTTATTCACTGTAATTTTTTATTTAGTTTCTAATTTGCAACCTAAAAAAAGTGGTTTGCCATTTTATGTGTATAAAAGCTGCTGTGTTACAATGGCTTAAGTACATATCACACCTTATTCAGGTATATCCCCTATATTTTCTCTGTAAAGTTTCTCACATACTGATTGTTTATACTCAACTCTGTTAGCAACAGAAAGTTTACCAATATAAAAAGGACCTTTATTCAGATAGCTTAGACCAGGGATTTTTAAATGAAACTAAACTCCAATTCAGAATTCCTTTACCTTTATACTGGAACACTATGGCTAAATCTGGGCAAATAAAAATGATGTAATGTTTCTGTTTAACTTCCTTGGTAGTAGAGATGAAAATTCTAGTCTGAAATGATATTGTATGACATGAACCAACAGTCTGGCTAAATAGTCTTTGCTTTTGGCTGTCTGGAAAAACTCTTTGATGAGTTCAGGAAAAAAGTACACAATTGTAATCATCTCTATATCAATTTTACATGAGTGAAATTTTGCTGGCTTTGATTATTTTATTTCTGAGTTACCCCAGTTCAAGATTACTGAGGAGCTGAAGATGTCAGTCCTTGTTGGTGTAAACAGGTGCAGCTTTAATGAAAGGGTCATAGTCATGTACCTGTAAAAAAGAGAGAAATAAAACTTTGTTTCTAATCTCAGAGTTACTGCTTTCACTGTCTATTTAAATAAGAAAGTTGATGTATAATTCCATAAATAATAAACAGACATTCCAGGTACTTTGCCAGGAGGAGTATACTTAGCAAAATGAAGGAATTTTGAAGTCCACCTGTAAAATTATTTGTCCTTATAAGCAATAACAGGCATATGTTCTACATCATATTTGGGCCCAGTCTCTGTGGCCCAGAACCAAAGTAAACACATTTTTCTGATGTAATTGTTTATTCTAGTTGAATTAGTGCAACACAGTCATAGCTGTGAGAAACATTTTATTTGGATCAGCTCTCAACCAGACCTCAGAAAGGTTGCCTACCTGGCAAATCAGCAACAGTAGCGTGTTTTCACAAAGTCCTCCAAGTTTTTTACTCAGAGGAGCATATAAAAACATTTTAAAGCATGGGTTGTGGTCCTTCTCCAGCTGACACTTGAGTAAATCAGAAGTAACTGCAGTGAAGTCAAATGCAGCCCTCCCAGTATATGTGAGATGGGCTTTATGCTTCACTTCCTTGCCGTTTCCCACTCTGACGTACTTGGCACTCAGAAGAATGTACTCACACACTGGTCACACACACCACAGCTTTTTTCTCCTCCCTTTATTTCCTTGTGCAAGTGCTGGCCACCAGGTGAATGTGCAGCAGTAGTGACAGTAACTGGAGCCCTCTACCTGCGAGCTTCACTGGAAATGCCTGCATTTCCCTGACTACTCCTTTGGAGAGGTGCAACTACTTTCACCCTTAACTATCCTCACTCACACGCTAAAAAGGGAGGGAAAGTATGAAAAGAAGGTAAACATTTTCACCCAGCACACGAATACTGTGTGCTTTACACATGATAGACTTTTGAAGAGAAAAAGTGTAAAGTTACAATGGGAAGATTTTTTTTTTCCCGAAGTTTTAAAAGTTCGGCATAAGCTTCTAGAAGTATTAAATTCAAAGGAGCCCTCTGTTTTGACTTTGGGAGGTTCACTCTGTTTTAGGTAGATTTAAACCACATATACCTCTGTAGATAAGTACATTAAGAAATCTATAAGCCACAAGTAAGCAACTGAGGTTGGGAAACATGGGAGTAAATATATAAAATGCTGGTTGACTACAGCTATTTTCAAAATTAAGGTGTTATTTTGTACACATTTTCAGGTATGAAAGGGATTGCACAGTTTAATTTATTCATATTTCTGTGGGGCTTAAATATGGAAGTTCCATCTTTTTATGTATAACTTCTGGAAAAAAAACAAACAAACACACACACATTTTATCCTTTTTGAGGGGCAGTCAAAAGTGAAATAGAAGAGTTTTAAGTAAGTAAAATTTTCCAAGCCATTTTTTTATCAGATTCCTGGAAATGTTACACTTTAATTCTAAAATGAATTATTACTATTCACTCCTTCCCCATTATACATATAGATCTGTTACTCACACAACTAAAGTAATCAAGAAAAGATTCAGATTATTTCTTACTTACAATGGAAGGGTTGAATAGAGAATGAAGTTAGGAAAGGAAGCAACAGGAAAGAAGGGGGCAATTGTAAGTCTGAGGCTCTTTCAATGTGCTTTTGCTGTACTTTAGGAATGATCAAGTAATGTCACAGTAATGAGCAGTTAGTCACAGGAGTTTTGGGCATGATTGCCTGATGACTGAATTTAACATTTTATCACAGAACATCTAATTGAGAAATCTCAATCTTTGCATATGGAAAGGAACTGATGTAGCATTTCTCTACAGAGTATTCCCAAGCGATCCTCAGAAAGTCACCCAGTTATTTAACAGATAAACTCTTTTTCTTTGCATGTATACAAATAACTAATGCTGAAAGCTATCTTTCTTCTGTTTCTTATATTGTTACACAGGTGGTTCATTCATTGAAAACACCCTCTGCTGTTCCAGATAAATTATTGTACAAACAAACAATGTAAACCTCTGCCCTGGCAACTGAAAAGAAAGATCCCAGCCATTGCATTTGTAAGGTTTCTCCAGCTTTATTCACTCTTTTCAATCAAATCCTTCTGTGAATCAAAAAGAATTAGCCATAAGCCATTTTAAACAAAAGATGTACATCTGGAATGAGATTACCTAAGCACAAATGTACAACAGAAATCTGCGAGTCACAAAATTATAATCTTTCTGCATTCTTAAAGTCTTATGCCAGAATGCTTTGCTTACATTGTAAGTTTTCTGTTTGGTGCTATTCTGTCTATACTCTCTCATTAAATGGATTTTTCAACATGAAGAAGGAAATCTGGTTGTTTAGCTAGATGGAGCAGCCTGTTAACTTTCATCCTCTGGGCCACGCTGATATTCTGTAGTGTAGATGTGGCATTAGCTAGCATCAAACCAATCTTTGTGTTTGCAATTTCTCTTTTAAATCATCTTATTAGTTTTTTTCACTCAGCCAATTAAAGCTACTTATGCATGGAGCATAAGGCTTTCAGTACTACTTTTAACTTGGTTTTCTTAGGGGATTAATGGCAGAATTCAGTGTATTCAACTTCTTCCTAAAACTCAGGCATCTAAAAGTAGTTCCTAGCTGGAAGTGTTTCACAGGTGCTTTGCAAATTTTACTGGTCATGCAATGCCAGAAATGTCTGCTCTTGGGAAACAGTGCTTGACTCTTCCCAGCATCCTGAGAGAGCACAGTACAGTATAAAATCTGCCCCACTTCTCAGAAACTGTCGTTAGTGTGCTCAGAACTAGAACTTCCTCTTGATTTTGATGACTGGTTTCAGCCACACTTGATGCATTTTCCAGAGATGAAGTTCCATCATGCACTGTGAAAACAGACATCCAGGTATAGGTAGGAGACCTTATAATTGCTGCTGAAGAAAAAGAAATTTCACAAACTTCACTTTCACTAGAAACCAGAGAAAAACTTCATGTGACCTGTGCTCATAATTAGTCACTCGAGGCTGCAGAATACTCTTCTCTACAGACTATGTGATATCTAATAATTTATTTTCTCTCGCTTTTGAATATTCACCACATCTCTCCCCTATGTCTAATGGCCATCAAGAATTAATGCTGTACAAAAGACTTTATTTTCTTGACTATCATGATATTATCTCTCTTAAGTAGTTCAATTACACTTCTTATTAAAGTCTATGAAAAATAAAACATTTTTTATTTTTTCCTGATATGAAATAATTCACTAAAAATGTATTGATTTTTAAAAAAACTAAAATGAGAATGTATGTAACTGGAGAGATTGTCTTGTGGGTAGGCAATAACAAAGAAAGCCATAACACATTGATGGAAGTGTTCTACTGGGACTGACATGCTCAGCATTGGTAAAACTGTTTTCCTAGTAGAAACTAGAATATTTCACCCTTTGCTATGCTGTATTTAGCAGCCATAAACTGGACTTTTCTCACATGAAGGGTGTAATGCAGGATGCCCACATAAACTATAGGTTGCAGTCAGTCAGAAATTCCTGAAGAGTAGGAAGGGCTGTGGTTCTCCATGCCTCTCAAACATCTCAGTATTTCATTCTATGATTAACACTCCTCAAACTCAACTGTTTCAATGGTGAGAAGAACTTAGGAGAGGACATATCTTTCATTTTAAATAGAATGAAATAAAAACTAGCTTAAGAAGAATCAGAGAATTGCTGCTAAAATAGCTGAGAAGCCATTGGAAAAAATACCAGGAATAAAAATATGTTCGCAAATGTTATATATGTTTTATGATGGACTCCTGCTAAAATGGGCAACGGGACCGAATCTAATTTTCTTTGCATTTTGTTGGACAGGGTAGCCAGAAGTACTCCCACATGCTCTAGAATATAGATAAAAGCCAAGGCTGGAGTAGCACCAATGTTAGATATTAGACTGGAAATCAGTTGGAGTCTTTGATTTTCCACAGGCCAAGTGTACAAATTTTACAGGAGCGCAAAATGAGTTTCATTCCATTTTTCCTAAAGGTCCCAAAAGGCCTTTGAAAAGAGTTAGGAAATATTTGCAAGGTGGTGTGCAGTGTCACCTTTCATGAAGAGGAAACAGAAAGCAAACCACTGCTTGTGCAATAAAATAGCATTTTACCTCTTTGGGAGCATGCTGCTGAATTTTTTTTGACCTCTGACAGCTTCCACTTTGAGATAGCCAGGTCTTCTAATGGAAGTGCCCAATTATCCAGCACGATCTGTGGTAAAAATGGATGCAACTGAGTGCCTGCAGAGAAGTTCTGCCTGTGTGACATACACCCACAGGAGAAATAAGAATTCAACCTAGAAACTCTAGTTGACTACATCCAGGACATTTAGACAGAAGTTCAAGACTCCTTTTAGGTGAACTGTTTGAGCTTACACATTCATCAAAGGCCCATACTTTCACATATTTAGTTAGAGTTACTTGACTTCTTAATACCCATTCACAGTCAGAGCACTGAAATCTTCAAAGACCTGGATGGATTCATTTACTCAAGGGAACAAATAATCCAGTGACTGGTTTTGTGTTTAGTGTTTGTTTTTATAGTAGAATCTAATGAATAAATATGATTACTGTTATATTTTCTTGGATTAATTAAAATGGATTAGTGTCTTTTCCACAATATTCTTGATTTTGTAGAAAGTCGCAAGACTTAGACTACTGCACCCATCTCTTTTTTATGCATATGAGATATATCATCTGCAGAGAGCCATTGTTTTAAAATGCAATCACTTCACTGATCTTAAACTTCATTATGTATATATCAGGTGGATAAGTGCTTTTAAGAAACTATTTTTGCAGTTGTGTTTTTAGGTGATTGTTTTCCTTCCACATTTATATTCCACATACGTTTTTTATTAATAGAGAAAAATGCAAAAATGTGAAGATCCTGCCATTTCCTTAGTGTTCTTTTTGGAGCTGTATCAGGGGTACAATGAACAGCCTTGTTTCAATCCATGAACTTATGAACTGATGCTTTTATGAAATAAAACTCTGACTTCTATTATAATATAATCCTCATTCCCTTCATGACACAATTTTTCTGCAGATTTAGACCTCGCTTTATTTTCCTGTAGGGAGCCAGGGATGTACATGCCCTCTTCCATCCACTGTATGATGTGGCATCCACCAGGTGATCAGAGTAGGAGTTACTGAGTGCAATTGGCTCCCGAAATCAGTGCCTGAATGCTTGGCAACAGTTTGTTTGGTCTTCTCATCTGTCTCCTGACAACTGACTAAATCTGGTATCAAACTTCTTCCCTTTCCATGTTAGAAAGGGAACTGGGCAGCCATTTGAAGCTCTTTTTCTGCACCAGGAGGAAAGGTAAGCTGCGATTAATTTATCAGGGTCTTGTCTATGAAATTAATTAATTTCCATTAACTATTCCTTTAGTTGGTTTAGAGGTAAAACTCTATTTCCCCCAGGAAAACTTAGCAAGAAAAGGTACAAAAAACCCCACCCCGTAGCAGAGACAGATCCAGCGGCCAGCCAGCTTTTGTTGTTTAGGTCCACTACAGAAACTGAACTAACTCGCTGTATTTAAGTCTATACTCAGTTCCATCAGGGCGATGTAGAAAAGCGCCTGGAAAAACTCATCCGTGCCTTGGGACAGGGAGGAGAGCGGGGATGGGGATCACCAGGTGGCGCTGGAAGATGCTGCGAGCCGGGCCGATCCGAGCCGATCCGATCCGAGCCGGGCCGAGCCGGGCCGAGCCGATCCGATCCGATCCGATCCGATCCGATCCGAGCCGAGCCGGGCCGAGCCGAGCCGAGCCGAGCCGAGCCGAGCCGAGCCGGGCCGGGCCGAGCCGAGCCGAGCCGGGCCGAGCCGATCCGATCCGATCCGATCCGATCCGATCCGATCCGATCCGAGCTGGTCCGAGCCGAGCCGAGCCGAGCCGAGCCGGGCCGAGCCGAGCCGAGCTGGTCCGAGCCGGGCCGGGCCGGACCGTCGGGCTGTGGGCACCGCGCAGCTCTTGCTTGCCTCTGATTGTTTGAAAAGCTGTCCGGAGAAACATCAACAGTGGCCTTCTTGCTGGAATTTCCCCTGAAGGGCTGTTCTGCCTCCTGGACACTTTCCCCCGGGAAGTTGGGTTGGAGTGAAGGTTTCAGAGAATAGTAGAATCGTAGGGAACATGGGTTGGAAGGGACATGAAAGATCATCTAGCTCCCATCCCCTTGATCTGGGCAGGAACCTTCCATTAGACCAGGTTGCTCAAATCCCCAGCCTGTCCTTGAATGCTGCACGGGATGGGGCATCCCCAGCTTCTCTGGGCAACCTGTGCCAGAGTCTCACTACCACTCCCCCCAGTAAAGAGTTTTTTCCTAAAATCTGATCTCAACCTAGTCTCAGTTTGAAACTATTCTCCTGTGTTATATCACTACATGCCCTTGCAAACAGTTCCTCTCCAAACTTCTCGTAGGTCCCCTTTGGGTGCTGCAATAAGGTCACCCAAGGGACCATTCTTGCTTGGGTGTTCAGCATCTCATACCATTACCATCTGATGGAAAAGGCCTGGGGCAGGAAACCTGCAGCCCTCTTGCTTCAGCAAAAACACAGAGTGGGTCAGCAGGGAGCAATAAACCTTGGGGTCTGAGCCTTGGACCTCCCTGCTTGAACCTGCCTATCTTGCTGGTTAACTTACCTAACAATTAAATATAAATGGCTGAAAATACTGGCTCCTGTGTGGCTGAAAAAATTCTGCTCAACTTTGTGATTGGACTGTATTGTACTGGATAATGTGCTATGCATTAATGTTTTTCAGTTGGTGGTGTCCCCATACACCTTGCAGCCTGATAACCACAGGTGAGACTTCAACTTGTGTGCATTGAAATATTTCAATTTCAGAATTATAATAAGAAAGAAAGAAAAAAAAAACAACATGAAACCTCCAAACGTCATCAGCAATTGAACTTTCTCCCCCCAAAATACAATAGAGTTGTGCATATTGTTTGGGATCAAGAGGTGAGAAAACTCTTTATATATCTGAAACTATTTGAGAATCACCAGAGTTGAGATGACCTTCCTTGTGATTTCTGAGTACTTGAGAATATTTTTCATGCTTAGTTTTCAATTAAAAATGTAATTTAAAGAAACTTCTTGTTGTTGTTCACAGAAGCACAGAATATACTGAGTTGGAAGGGACCCATCAGGATCAATGAGTCCAGCTCCTGGCCCTGCACAGGACACCCCAAGAGTCACACCATGTGCCTGACAGTGTTGTCCAAACACTTCTTGAGCTCTGTCAGGATTGATGCTGTGACCACTTCCCTGGGGAGCCTGTTCTGGTGCCCAAACACCCTCTGGTGTTTTAGCCTTTTGCCAATATCCAACCTAAACCTCCCCTGTCACAGCTTCAGTCCATTCCCTCGGGTCCTGTCACTGTCACCACAGAGCAGAGATCAGTGTCTGTCCCTCTCTTCCCCTCTCAGGGAAGCTGTAACTGCAGTGAGGTCTCCCCTCCGTCTCCTCCAGGCTGAACAGACCAAGTGACCTCAGTCACTCCTCACACGGCTTCCCCTCAGGGCCCTGCACCATCTTTGTTGCCTTCCTTGGACACTCTCTGATAGTTCAATATCTTAAACTGTAGCACAAAACTGCACACAGTATTCAAGACACAGCCTCACCAGTTGTTTAGAAAAATAATTTGGGGAAAAGTCAAAGAAAAATTTAAAAGCATCCTCTTTTTCTTCTGTTTGAGAAAACTGAGAGCATCCACTTATTTTTAACCTTTCATAGCAAGTATTTATGCTTTTGGCTATCTGTAGCAGTGAACTATAACAGGACTATAGCAGTCTGCTGCCAGGACTTTAAAATGAACATATTTCTCTGCTTTCTTTCCTGTTTCCTAACAGTTTGTGCATTCTTTTCTAGTCACAGTTGGTTGGGGAGTCTGATTTGTGTTTAGTTTTACTGCACTGAGAAAAAGTGCCACCTCTCACATTATTAAAATCACCTCCTGGAGCCTCAGGGGAACTCTGTATGTCTCTGCTTCTAGTATGACCCCTCTTGATGCTGTTTACCTTGTAAAATTTGACTGGATCACAGCTCAAAGGTCTGTACTAGAGGTACTGTCTGATTTTAACTCCTTGATGACCTCAGAGAAGTTCCTGTACACAGATATGCACGTGCTCTTCGGGGGCCGCATCCGGCGAGGTGCAGAGCAGCGTGGCTCTGCTCCAGCAAAGCACTTAAACCTGCTGCTCACATGGAGCCACTGGGCTCCAGCCAAGAGGGACGTGCTGTGACTGACCTGCCCTCTGAATTGCACTCAGATTTATGGCTGGAGCTGGCCTGCGAATGGGGATAGGTAATCCAAACAGGGTGTTTATTTTACATTGGAATGGGTTATTCATAGAGGTTTGCTCAGTCTGATAGAGTCACTCCCAAAGACTCCTCGGGGAAGCCCACCTTGCTTCTCTCCCTGTAGAGGATATGTCTAGAGAGATCAAGCTTGTGATGATCAAATGAAGCTTTATGAATACTCTCAAAAATGTCATGCATATTTTATTTTTCTAATCTGCTTCAGTTCTTGAACTCTGGGTAATGCTTCTGAAATGTTCTAAGGCATTCCAGCATTTTCTAAAGTGTTGCTGTTTCACTTAATCCTCGGGTAGATAGTGTAGCGTGTATTGTTGTGTATTGCTGAAACTTCCTTTCAATGCTGGTGCTAAAGACAGCTTTATCCTTGCAGGTTTTCAATTGTTCCTCCAGTTCACTGAGTGAGAGGTGTGACTGTCATCTCTGTATATCATATGAAGTTGATTCTTTCAGGAACAATTTGAGCAAAGATGATGCAGGTTTCCAAGATGTTAAAGTAGCTTTATGCCTTTCATCAATGTTTACCTCAGCCGAATACAGTGACAAACTTGTGTTGAGCAAGTGAAGAGTAAAATATTAAGATGGACAGTGGGTTTGCAGCAAAGGTGAAATCTAGATGCTAAAACATTAAAAGGGTGATGCATGACCCTAGGATATTTTTTACTATAAATTCATTCAAAGGGTGTTACAGAATTTATTTTTGTACATTTTATATGCTGCATATTCTTGATTTAAAGTCTAGTCTCTCCAAAGTGTTCTTAATTTTGTTAAATCTGCAGAATTAAACTGGGGATTAATCCTTTTGGCATTCATAATCCTATGGTATGAAGAGTATACAAAAGGAGAGGACAGGATTTTGGTGGACTGAAGAGCTGAAGATGATTGGCAGCAATTTGCTCCCTAATAGTTTAGATGTGATACATGAATGTGCTGTGATAAGTGGAGAAGCTCAAGGGGATAAATTTAGGAGACTGCAACCATCTCCTAGTCCTGTGGGTGGATTTTGATAATTTGTTGTAGTTGTGCCTAGTTCTTTTCTAGACAGCTTTCCAGTGCTCCATCTGATCAGTTCCTCCAGCATAATGCATATTCCTTCCATGAGATGATACCTCTGGCATCTGGGCATTGCTTCAAATATTTTATTTGGTAATACTTGTCCCTTACACTCAGATTAGTTGGTGGTCTTTGTCCTGTGAGATTTAGTCTTATTTTAGTAAATTCAGCTAGAAGCGTTAAATATTCTTCATCTTGCCTGAGCTCAAGTCTAATCAAAGCAAAAAACATGCAGATAGTCAAAGTACTCATTTCCTATTTCTGTGCAAAATATTAAACTACTGACTTTTGTCTGATGAAATGTGAAAAGTACATCTTATACTTATTTTGACCTTGATTTTAGAACCAACGGACATTTTTTAAAAAGTCAAATGATACACAAGCATAAAAAACAACTTCAGACTGACAGAAAATTTCTGTATATTTTCTCTCCAATGCATAATTATAGCATCTAAATTTCTGTCAGAGAAGATTTTGTGTCATTTGGACTGCACAGCTGTGAAAGTTACTCTCTATCCAGAGGGAAGGTTTTGACTGAACATCACAGAAAGGGAATGGTTTCCTAGGGAAAAGGAATCTACTGGCATAAAGTTCATGTACTCCTATACATCTGCTGATTCACACATGCAAGAAAAAAAAAATCTGGGAATGAAGGTCCTTGAAACACCTTTTGTGAATGATCATTTCACATGGTGTTGTAGAAAATGGAGGAGGATAAAATTCTTTCTTCAGCTCATGTCTGCCATTGTCTTTTCAAGTACAGCATCAGTATAGAGAAGACTCCTGTTTTGATCCATAATCAAGGCCTGCATTTTTAATCCTCCAAAACCTAGAGATTTTTTTTGCTTTTGGATAAAAAGACAAATTTAAAAACACATGCTGAAGCTGTACAGACTCTGAGATGGAATGACTCCTGAAGGATGCTGGGCCTGATGGGAATTAAAATGCCTGACCTGCTTCCCAGCTTCAAGCTTCCTCTCCCAGGCATGCAACAAATGTGTTATTCACTCCCTGACCCTTTGCACAATGGGCTGACCTTCCTCTCAAATAAGTCAGCCCAGCATGAGAGCAACATATGGAGCCTTTGGGGCCTTCCTCTGTCCAAAAAAATTGTGTCATTTTTAGGCAGCATAGGACTCCCAGTTATATGGACCTTCCTCCTGCTGAAGTAAGCGTCAAGACTCTAATTGACTTCTGTGTAAAGGGGACTGGGCATTAAGCTTGGCTCTGGGAAAACAGAATCTAAATAAGGAAAGTTATGTGGATCCCTAAGAGTCCATAATATAGGAATTACTCATGCAAATGCAATATTTAGACTATTAAAAATGCATACTAGATGGAACATGAAGAGTGACATTTTGCAGTTTCCCTGCAAATAGAGCTTCTGTGTGCAAAGTAGCTGGTGATGCTGCAGTGCCACAGGGCAGGGAATAGCAGTCCCTAGAGTAGGACAGCAGAGAAGGGTTTAGAAAGGCTGAGGCAAAGAAGTTCTCTACTTTGGAGAAGAAGACCCTTGTATAATAAATTGTGATATTAAGCTTTCCCTTTGAGCGTCTTAGAATTGCTGTCAGATCACGAACATAATGATTTATGAGAATTTTACCTGTGCTGTCTTGGGAAAGAGTTTGCTATACATTTTTGCGGAAGGAAAAATACAAGTTTTTTGTAGGGAGAGGAAAACATGGTATGGATTTTCCAGCTTCTCCTGTCCTCCACTAAGGCATTTAAGATTGATTTTATAAACTTCAGTTCTTCTCTCAGCTTTGCTAATGAATAAACATAGGTGTTGGTGATACCCTATCCAAGTTACCCCCAAAAGGAGAAGAGAATCTGGATTCTCTTTTGTAAAACAAAACAAAGCAAAACCAAACAAATATCCAAAATGCTATATAAAATCCTGAGGTTATCCTAATGATCGAATCCTAGAACCAGATACACTGTGATAGGGGGAGGCAGATATATACAACTGTAGAGCTAAAACTATGTACATGCTTCTCTGCATGGCACACACTGGTGGAAATGTTTGTCCTGCTTGTAACTCCATATCTCACCATCCCTATGTATTAGTTATGAGCAAACTATAATCATGGATCTGTCAGATAACCGATCCAAATACCTTCCTCTTACTAGAAACTGTACCAGAGACTGTGAAAAATTGTAACACCAACAGGAGCTTTCAAAGTACAAAAAAATCTCCATTGTTTTGATCATTCCAAAATGCTGTTCATGCAAAGGTTACTGGGCAAAACCGAACTTAAAGCAAAACAGATTCATCCCCATGTTTATGTACCACTATATGTGCTCTCTACAAATCAGGCTCTGTAATGATGGGACTGACCTCGGAGTGTGGGAAGTAAATAGGTACAACAGGTCACCATCTTCCTGCAGGAGAAACCTTCTCCTGGAAACAGACAAGCCAGGCAGTGTACATTTTAATTAAAATCACATCACGGGCATTTAAGTTTTCAAAAATTATTAGTGTGACAGAAACTTTTCTAGTGACTACTATTATTACTGTCAGACTGACTGCTCCAAGTGAGGGGCTGAAGGTTACATATGGGATGGGGGAATGTAAAGTTAGCTGGAAGGGGTTAGTACATGGGGCCATAGCCTTGGAATGCTCTTTGTTGGCCGGAGCTCTCTTCTGTCTTGTCTACATCTGTGCAAAAGACCCCTCAGGACATCATGTACAGCCCTCAGCAGTGACTGCAGTGCTGTGAACTGCAGGTGACTCTGGTCAAATCCAATTTCTCTTCCTGAACAGAGTGCATGCTATCACTGCTGCATATTACTTGCTGAGGTGAACAGGGGTAAAAACCTTACAGATTATTCTAGAGAATTTCATTCAAACGTATGCTTGGTATTGTTGCATTTCTTTAAATAATTTTGAACTCTTCGAATTCTAACACTTGTAATTCAGGATAATGGGCCATGACGAAATAAGATGATGTTTGGGTGTATGTAAATAGATTTACAGATGCAAAAATGAGCTGCTCAGCTTAGTAAAGGACACACTTTCCTGTAGGAAACTTAGGACTCACAAAGAGTCTTTCTAGGAATGCCTTAATTTTTTTACTATTCATACTGACATTCCTGTGATTCATCGATGTGCATTTTGCCAATTAAGCTGTGCAAAGGAGGATGAAATGACCTACCCAAGGCTGTGCAAAAACTTGTGGTGCAGTCAGCAGCTGAGTTATGCTCTAAATCTCTGTTTCATTCTACTATATTATTCTTTGGCACCCAGCAAAATCTTGTGCCTAGAAAAGTCTTCCCTTCTTAAGCCAGGTTTCATTTCAGCTCTGAGGAGCAAAGCCACTTTAAAAACAGAGACACAAACAGCATACATCTTTGGGGAAAAGTTTAAAAAAAGCACAAGAAAAACAAATTATTTCATAGGTTAAAATTCCTCTTTGAAGTGTATTTTGGTGATTATCAGATAAATCCCTAAGAACAGAATTGGAATGACACTGTATATGTTCTTGAAACAGTTCTCTCTTTAATGGATCTTTTGGAGCTTGCCTAAGTTGCCATAAGAAGCCCGTTTTTATCATGCTGTACTGTAAATATTTTAGTACTGAAATTGGCTTTTAATAAAATTAACTGCAAGTTCAGAATGTTTAATGGACTCCATGGCAGTACAATTAAGAAGAATGTCATTTTGTCTCTTTAATGTGCCCCGAAACATTCTTGCATTGAGTTAGAACGCTGATTGTTATTTTTCAGCTCAGGACTTGGCAGGTGTGTAATGTGACTCCTGATAGCAGGACAGCAGATTACATTCTCCTATAAAACCATTTCTAAGGGACTTGGCACAAAAACTGTTATTGCATGTCTGCAGGTGTTTAGTAATTGGATTAATGCAGAGCAGAAGGAATGTCTGATGCCCCAGCAGTGAGAAATGTTGAGGAAAGACACATTCATTTCTACGAGTAACCTGGAATGCATGATGACAGCCTGTTCACACACACAGAGCCAGATCTAAGCCTGCAAGTTTAAAATTAACTGCTGTGAGCAATCACCTTCCAGAGGAAAGTTTATCCAAACCTAAATACAATAACAGGAGCTCTGTAAGTAAGGAGGTAGGGAGCTTTGGGCTATGTTTTGATCCTATTCCAAAAGCAACTTGCATAACCTTAGAAAAAGTTCTTATATCATGCATATCACAGATCCCTAAAATCCTATGTGTCTGATAAAAATGTCCTTGATAAACATATAGACCCTCAAAATTCTGGAAAGGTATAGACACTATAATATAATCTCAGATGAAGGGCTTTCAGGACAAAATGATGTTCTTTTGAATATCTTGATCATGAATTAGAAAGGTTTTTGTAGTGGCCAGGGTCTTAAATATTTCTATATTGATGAAAATAGCTTAGGTCCTAACAGTATTCAGAAAAACATTTGCATGAAATCTTTTGATTCTCTAAGTTTTGATGCACAACTGATATGTTGTCCTGAAAAATTAACTTCAACATGGGTATTGTTTTAAAAAGCATCTTTTACACATATGGTTTATACATTAATTTTAGCAGCAGAGGGATTTAGGAATAAAAACAATTCTTTGTTTTATCTTGTGCTGGGAAAGCCAGACCCATGAGAGAAAGCTCTCTGCTGCTCGGCCTCCTGGGAGGACAGAAGTGATGTAAATCCAGTGAGGACACTTCAGGAAGTATTGCCTTTCCTATCTGTCAGGAAATAAAGGTACTGAGGTGACTGAGCACTCTGCTTTTTGGCTGTCTGTTTCCTCTGGAAGCAGTCCTAGCTTGCTGCGGGTAGGACTGGCCAAAGCCAGGTAACAGGCTCCTGGCTAATTAAAAAAGTCACTATGTTTGAATAAAATTCATGACTCACACTCCTCGGGGTTTCTGCAGTACTATTTCCAGACCATGGAGATGTCTCAGGTGAGGATTTCAGTCCTTTTGGCTTTTGCCACATCTCTCATAACCTTATGGATAAGATGAGGAGTGAGTAAAACTCCACATCACTTTGTTATGTTTGTTGATCAGAGCTACAATTTACTGAAATGAGTGGGGGACTGATTTCAAGAATAAGTTATATTTGCATTATTTATATTCTCTCTATGAATTTATTAGAAAATAAGAATCATAAGAGAAGAGAATATATTCTTAAGACTAAAATAGGTGTAGAAAATTTGTATTGCACCACATTGCCTACAGAAAAGGGCTTTCCTTGGGGAATTTAATCAAAATATCCCTAATTTTTGGGAATGAGACTTGGAAATTTTACCAGAATCTGAAAAGCTTTGCCCTATGCAATGGATACCATTTCATTGGGGATCAGGTGTTTAATGACCATGGAGCAAATAGAAGCCTCATGGAGACTGTTGAGAGCTCTGCACTGACTTCCAGACACAAGTCACAGACCACCCCCACTGCAATTACAGTTGTCAAACAACTTCTGTTATGGCTTTGTTTTTTACAGGCACAGAGCCCTCCCAGGCTTGATCTCGATCAGAGAGGACATGGACCGGGGGGGGTTGGCTGCACGTAGAACAGAGCTCACATTGCACAGAGAAGTGCACATGCACAACCTACTGCTTGGAGAGCTCTTCAGAAGAAAGGTTCAGCTTCTGTGAAGCTCAGGAAATGCTGCATCACCATTCCTTTCACAGAGGTGGCTGTGCCTCAGTTTAGATTATTTTTGTGCATTGCACAAGTCAGTCTTTAGTGTGGGGGATGTGGTATGGGGAATACTCCGTTTGGATTTTCCCAGTTTTCAGAAGTTTGACTTTGGAGCTTTAAAACTGCTCCCCCATCAACTTCTATGACTGTAACTGACAATTTTTTTTTTTTAAGAACATGAAAATTTAAAAAAGTCTGTGGTGAAAACACAAACTGTTGTGCTGCATGATGATTCTGACCATACAGATTGACCACAGACTGTTCTAACAGGGAAATGAATATTGCTGGAATGACTCAGGGAATAATAAAAATAACCAGTTCTGCATCTAACCACCCATCCCCCAGGAAGATGGTGGTGTTTTCATCTAACCTTTTCCAGTTTTACTACTCAAAATTGTATTATCCCCTGAAAAACAACTTTGAACATTTCTGAAAAAGTTTCTGAAACCCTGAAACAGATTTCCCTGCAGGTGGAGGAATGACTGTGTACTAAAAAACATCCCAACAGCAGTAACTAAAAGGAAGTAAAGGGACAAGTTTGCAGATGTTTGTGCTATTTTTACACTTGCTATGAATTCACTCAGTCTATTGCTGAATGCAGGAAAATAAGTTTCTGGACCTTTAATTGGACTCAATACATGCTGCTGTCTTCTTAAGTCTGAAAGTTGTAGAGTTCAGACAAAACCATTTGCCTCCACTCCCTTTATTGTCAGTGGAGACAAAGTGATTTATATCACACCTGACTTTGGAGTTGCATTCTAGGGGTACCTGCACTTCTTTCTCCACTGACTAAAAGAGGACTGTGCATAAGTCTTAAGTCTGCCTAAGACTTGAATTTCAGATCATTGGATTAACTTATCTGAATCTCATTCCAGCCCTCATTATCAGGAAGGATTCATTATGTGTTGTTGCACTGAAACACCGCTTTGTTCTGCAAACAAAATTACACTATACTGTAAAAATTTTACATTACTGAAACAACAGTTGACACAGCTATATTAGGCAAGGTTAACATCTTGCCACATAGCTATGCAAGAAAATTCTTCAGCATCCTGAGCAGCTCCTGATATTTTTATTCTCTGTTAATAGGGGTGTTGTCTGTCTTAGTTTCACTGATTTCAGGGAGTATCCTCTGGGAGAAGACTGTGTAGCAGGGCTGATTCACTTACTCTGTGTGTTTACTGATGGGAGTTACAGACAGTTTTACTCAAGAAAATAAGCATTCATCACCCTTACCAAAGCAGTTTGTTAATTCTCCTTTCACATTAATATTACTACTGAAATAGAAAGACTTCACTAGAAAATCCTAGAAATATTGCAGACAGTTCATTGTCCAACTCTATATCTTCATTGATTTTTTTTATAGATGTCATGGTTATTGTTTAACTGCATATATGTTTTCTAGGAAGAAATGTGTGAAAGGATTGTCTTCTTGAAGTATTGAGTATTCAAAGAATCATTAACTGTGCTATGGATTACATATCTGTGGAGTTTCTTTAAGAAGTTTGAAATTTCTATCATGTCATAGTTTGTTTTAGTTTCTTTCTTATATTTTACATTTAAAAAATGCAGAAGATCAAGAGACGTGCCAAGTGGGGGTGGAGATGTGTTCAGACCTGTAACCTTACAGGTTCAAGAAGACTTCAAAGTTGAGACTGGTAGGATCCAGTTACATTTCATCACAAAGGATAAATTTATGCCTGTAAGCTGTAACCTTTGGCCAGTCTCTGTTTCTTCCTATTGGCTGAGAGACATACTTGTGTTATTCATCTGTCATGTATTCACACTGCATAAAATTCTCTTTCCTTTGTTTTTCATTTGTTTTCCTGGCTACTTACATCTTCAACAAAATGGAAACTATCCAAATTGGTGGTGTGCCTATCCACAGAAGGCAAATCAAATTTTTGGAAAATGTTATCCACTGTTCTAATGCAAAGGATGGAAATTTCTGGGGCTGCTGTAGAAACTAAAAAGTAGAATAGCTGTTCCTTACATAGAAGTTGAATTGAGAAAACCCTGAGTAGTTATTAACACTATGTTGTTGTAGCCACAACACAGTACACTGAGGCTGCATTTGTACCAGTAAATAAAATGGACCATAGCTCTGCTCTGGCTCTGTGACCAGTTGACGAGTGACCTCATGATCAGCCAGCTGAACTCTTCTGCTTTACAAAAACCACCTGACTGCCTCCAAACAGGCTGCTGGGTTTTGAGTCAGCTAAGACTTGAAATCTGTGTCCAGACATTATCTGGAAGAGTATTACTTTGGATCAAAACAGTGCCAAGAGGTGTTCTAGTAATTAAAGGTCATGCCCTGCCTGTTTATTATGCTTATATAAAGGTAGGTGCTATAGACAGCCAGAAACCAGTCCAATGCCAGTCAGACAATGATACAAGCAGCATATTGAGAAGAGATGTAAAAACCTGGGTTCTGCAAAGATATACATAATGTTCCTTCTGCACTGCAGAATGGAAAAGGACACTAAGTTTCTTCTAAATTTTATGAAGAGATGTATGCTCTTGTGGCCACTCTTAAGAGTCTGGGAAGGGGAATACACTTCCTGTCATTAAAAAATGTTCCTTTTATCAAAGGAAGGTACTATGTGAACAATATAATACAAACTTGTCATGAAAATCCAGCTTCACAAAACTAAAACAATATGAAGTATTCTCTTCATCCCAAATTATGAAGGTTTCAAATGTCAGCCTGAATGAATAGTTCTGTTTTCCACCCAAACACATTTTTTGGACAACTCCTGGAAACCTGATGCCTGAACACAGCTGTTTGTATGAGCTCTTCTGAGTTTCCATGCCAATCTGCACCTGAGGGTACACTGGAATACATGGCTGATCATAGCTGGAACCGTAAAGCCATGTGTGTACATCTGCTATGCCTTCATTATGGAGTGGACTTGGATATTACATCTAACTCCTGCATTTAACACATACTCACCACTGAATTCTGGTGGCGTGTGTAGTGTGCACCAGCTGGGGAAGGAGCTGAAGCTCGGGTTTGTATTTCATCTTCATTGTGAAATGAGGACAGAACCCTCGACTGAATACAGCTTTTCTGTAGACAAGAAGATAATTGTGGGTAGATACCAAAGAAGAGGCTAGAGCCTCAATTTGTTGTGAAATCATTAGTACCTTAAGCAGCTTCAGGACAAAATGCCTCCAGATTTTTTACTGTGAATAAGTGCAGCCCTAAGGAGGACTCAGTAATGAAGCTATACTTTTCTTTAATCGCTGGCTAAGCTAACCTGGCCCCAAAGGTGCTACTGCTGATTATATTAATTAATTTTGCAACAAAGACATCCTGTTCAGATTTAATTTCAGAAACCAGTTATTGACTGTAAGATGAAAAAGAATTGGAGTGTTGGTCTTTTGAAGGATAAAAGAAAAGATGAGGTGCTGTGCTTAAGAAGATTCTTTAATAAAACAGAGGATATTACTACTGAAATTAATGTCTCCAGTTCTCTCCCACTTGGAGAAATCTGATTGCTAGTGGATAATATTTATCTAAGGTGATATTTAAATTTCTTAGCATTCTTACTTGTGTGGTGTTCCATCCTAACCAAAATGAGTGTGGTGGTAAAAGTACAGCTATACTGTCAAGCAGGGCTTAAAGAAATGCAGGGTGCAGCTGGTGTTGAAAAAGGCTCTTTCACATTTCTGCATAACACAGACTAGCCCAAGACATAGACCAGGATGAAGCCACTAAAAAACCTCAGCACAAGCAAGATACACAAGACTGTACAGCCAATGATAACAGGAAAGTTTAGCACTAGATCAACACAAGTATAATTAGCTGTTTCAAGTGTAGACATTATTCTTCATTTCCTGCCCTCAACTTTTTGCTCTGAACTGTTAAACAATAGCTGTGTTTCATGCAAGGAGGGTTGAGTTTCAGAGGCTGGTGAAATGGTTCCTCTGTGGGACCAGATCCAGGGGTGCATGGATTCACTGGGAGTGTCTCCGGGTTGCTTCAAGTTGGCCAAGACAGCTTTACAAACACAGAAATAGTGGGGAGAGATAGCTTGCTTAACAACAAAAAGCCATTAGGGTTAATTCAGCAGTATTTTCATCCAGTTGATTTCAGTCCTTTTGACTCACATAGGCTTTGTACCCACTGTACTAAAACACAATCCAGACATTCCTTTTGTTTTTTCTGGTAAACTCCATATTTTCAATATAATGAAAGAGTTCCCGATTTTTTTCCTTACCTCTCTGTGCACAACTCTTCTTTTTTCTCCCCACTTTGCCAGCCTCCTTCATCCACATCCCACCCTTCTGTCATATTTTTTCAATCATACCTTTTCTGTTTCAGCATTCTCTTTGCTGCCTACTATTAACTTCCAGATGCACTAAGCTGTGTTTCCATGGATCCAGACTTCTTCGTGTCCCAGTGGGATTTGCCCTTGCCAAAGATCACTAGACTGTGGAGGCAGGCTGGACACCACCTGAGTCAAATTCCTGGGTTACAGGTAATGAGAAGCAGCTAGATCCAGGGACGAGCTGCCCTCTTGCTTATCCTGCAAATTTTGTAACACCTGAACTCAGTATTACATAGTGAGTCTAAAGTGAATGTGGTCTTTTACCAAATTCATAACTACCCTGCAATATCAGCAGAGCCTGTCATCATCCTGTGGGATAAGAAAAGCTTTTAGAAGTGTCTAGTTGAAAAGTTTGTATAATTATATCAATCATTAAATCTTTTCTATATGTGCAGTTTATAGTTACATGCATATATGCCTTATCCTTTTTGTCCAACATAATAAACATTTAATGATTTTTAAAAAATATTCTGCCATTTAAAAATGGTAAACTACAAAAAATATAGGCTATATAGTGCTCCAAACAGTTAGAAGTTTTCTGAATGCACACATGCTATTGCTGAGACTTATTCTGACTATCTGCAGATGCAAAAAACATGACATGCAAAGGGGATTACACATAATTGGAAGATGTGATGCAGAAAATTATTTCTTTCACTGTCACTCTATTTGTTCTTGAATCTGTTATTAAAAAAGCCCAACACCACACACAAAGAAACAAACATGTACAGTGTACATCAGAACCTGGAAATCTTCCAAGCCACATTCTAAGAATTGGCCAAACTCTCAGATAAGATTCAACAGAAAAGCTACAATGTGATGATGGGCTGATTTTAGAGACAAGAGACAAGACATAAACTTCTGGTAGGGTTCCTAGATAAAAAGGTTCCATTCCTGCTCCTGGTATAGGTTTCCTATATTACCTTAAGTAAGTAATATATTATTTCTGCTCCCTTGTTTCTGGGATCTGAAAATGAACAAAAACCCACCACCTTTCTCTTTTCCCCCCACAATTTGTCTGACTTCACTTTTAAAAATATAATAAAATGTTTGCAAATAAATGAACAGATTGAACATTAGACCTAACAAGAGTCTTTTGGCTCATGACTAATATCAAGTTCATGAATTTAGATAGTATAAAAACCATAACAAAGCCTTTTTCTGCAATATGGTTTTGTTGTTGGTTACATAAAACAGTGACTCATTCCTTTCTTGTAGCAAACATTTTTTCTTCTCCTCATTTAAAAAGTACAGGAGAAGCAAAAGGAAAGTTTGCCTGGATGGTGTGAGATGGGATAGATAGAAAGATTGGAAAGAATCTGTGGAAGACACATAAATGGTTTCAGAGTGTGTATAAAGACTTTCTCTGCAATCTGTGATCTTTAAGTAACATTAAACTGCCTGCATTAGGTCTTCTTCAGCTGTATCATTCTATACAACAGATGTTGATCCCATGAATCGTTCAAGTGAAAACATTCCGTGATTCACGGAAAATTTATGATTAAAAGATGGTATAAAGATGAGAAGCCACCCGCCATTATGAACCATGATGAACATGTGTGCTAAGTTATTGCAAAAGACACTGTGCATTCTACTCCCAGAAAAGGGTAAAAATGTTCCCGTTGGTTGAATAAAACATAGAAATTAAGTAAAGATGGTCCTCTCCTACTGTTTAAGTCTTTCATATCAGTTTTACAAGCAGTAAAATCAGAAGCAATAAGTACAACATTACTTCTACTGGTCTGTCAATTTCAAGAAATCAGAGTATATAATTTGTTGAGTAATCCTTTGTATTCCCATCTGAATATTAAAAATGAAATGTGGTATCACTTCATGAACCTGTCTGTGACTTTTCAGACTGTAAACAACTCTCAGTGCATAGCTGAATTTGTCTGTCTGAAGCCATGAGGCAGGCATTTGTATCAACAAAAGGTTAGTTCAGATTTGCTGGTTTTATCTAACAAATTCAGTTATTCTTTCCCCTCCCGAGAGCATATAGAAAAGGCAATGGAGACAGTAGAATTTGCATGGTGTTGTAACCATTTTTTCCAATTAGGGAGAAGGAAAAAAAGGCCATTTGAATTAAGTGACTGTGAAACTGGAAATAAATGCAAGAATATGAAAGTTCATTTCCTAGAACATGAAAACCTAAAAAGGTATACTGTGAGTAAGAAAAATAGAGTTGAAATATGAGTTTGCAAATGGGCTGCCCACCTTCCTGGAGGTCCCCTGCAAACCATGGTTGCATTTCTGAGCTGGGAGTGGTGCAGGTCCTCCGAGCCAGCAGGTGCCAGAGAGCCAGAGGGGTTTGGTGTCACCATGGAATAGGGAAGATGAGACTCCAGTGCTGTTCTGCTGGTACTGTAATAGTCAGAGGGAAGAGCAGATAAATGGCCCTGAGGGCACCATGTCTCCTTCTTACTATGCAGTGGGGTGGGTCCTTCTTCAAACTCTCTGCCTCTCCTTTTAAAGATCATCTGGATGGCATGGAGATGACCTAAAAGCCCTGGGATGGTGGTAGAATCACAGCCTTGAGCTCTGGAGTTTGCTAGAAGCTACTTTTGCTTGGGGCAGATGATGCTCTGAAAAAAGCCCTTTGCTCTTCCTGAGCCTGAGCACATCCTGGCACGGGAACAAGACCAAGGAGGAGGAGGAGGTGAGCAGGGTCTCCCAACAAACATACAAGAGTTAGAGAGGGCTGGCAGAAGGGAGTGGGAGGAAAGAGGTCTCATAAGTCCCACTGAAACTCTGTATGGCTTCTGACTAATTTGTTTTCTGAAATAAATTGATTTACTGCATCTGAAGTCAGCTACCTACAGACTATATATCTAGTTTGCTCATCTTCACAGTCAATGCTAAAAGATAGGCACATTCAAGCTGAGGATAGCAAGCTGTTGACAGTAAAAGAGCAACATTCATTTACTGTGTAGTGTACTAATAAACAAGGATGAAAACAAGAGGAACACTTTCGTCTACAAAACCTTTCTGCAATTAACCTGCTGTATCCATCTTGGGGTTCATAGGGTTGATATTCTTATAAAGGATGTCCTGGAACAAGGCACTTTAGACTATGCCTGGTTTTTTATTCTGTTTGGTATGATATGTTTTTAATAGTAGTACTACTAATAGTAGTTTGTATTATGCCCTTGAATGAAAAGAGAAAATCGAGGTACAGATCTTGGAATGTTAAAATGTTGTAAGACCTTGACAGGGTCCTATGGCAAAGGAAGATTATCTTGGAGGCGAGGAATCATCATGATATCTTCTGTTCTGCTGATAAGCTTCTGTGTGATTTTTGGATACAGCTGCAATGTGAAAAGTATGACTGTTGATCAGTTAAGGGAGGAGGTACTCTTGGGTTTTTATAATCAGATACTCTAGAAGATTTTCTCAGGTATCCTTGTCAGGAATTTTTGAGATAATGCAGAATTTGCTTGATCGTGTTCCAACATGGTTGTTAAAAGAATGTCTGCCTTCCTCAGTTATGCTATCCTGAGAGTTGTGAACTGTTCTCTTCAATCTGGGATGGTTCCAAAATAATTTGAAATGGATTACAATCATTCTTTTGTTAGAGAAGATGTCTTATCCATGGATGCTTTCTTTAACAGCCAAACAGTTCATAATTTACACATTTCAGTTAACAAGGAGAATAGTTTAAAGTTCAGTGCAGATTTTATTATATATGTTATAATACACATCTGGGAGACCTAGACTTTGTGATTGTCCCTTGGTTGTTAATACTGTAACTTTTTTACATCAAGCTCTGTTCTTTGTGGCAATTTATTTTTTGGCAGCAATCTGACAAATAAATACCTGATTAGTGTTATGCACATGCCTTTTCTTATAGCTATTATCATGCTTGCCCTTGTACGTAAAGCAAGATAATAGTCATGTCTTCTTGAGGGGAGGTTAGCTGAAATTCTGAATGCAAAATAAAGTCCTACCAATTCAGCTCCAATAAATTATGAACATGATTGGCAGGAAATAAACAAATAAAAATATAAGTGAAACTTTGCAACAGAAACCCCAAGGATATCTATTAAGCCTGGCCCATTTTGCATGAAAATCAATGACAGTGAGATTCATAAACACATCCTAGGTTTTTCTAGGAATGTTTTTTTAGGTGCAGAGGGAGAAGAAGGCACTTTCAGGGCATTATTCACCTGTAGATGAGTTCATACTCTGGAAATGCACATTTCTTCTGTTGTTTCATGAAGGGACAAAGTTCCCTAATAGAGAGCAGACTTTTGCTTTTAGGTGTTGAGGTTCAGTGAAATTAGTCTTGAAGACCTTCCCTGGACACGAACTCTTAAGTGAAGCCACTGAGGGCTCTTAGGACTTATGAAGGCCAACCTGTTGAACAGCAGTGTCAAAATCAGGATTTCATTTACCATCTTTCCTTGATAAGGCACAGTGATCTTTTATAGTAAGGCTTTTATAGTTTCTTAGAGAATGGCACAGAACTGCCAGTTTATAGATCTTTTTTATGGTTATTTGGTAATCTTTGATAGTTTCTCTTCCCTCAATGAGTTATATAATATGTGAATATGCCAGAATTCACTTGAAAAAGTTTCTTCTAGCCCTCAGGGCAGCATAAAAGAAGCTGTAAAATAGAAACCATATATAAGTAGTAAAGTTGTGATATTTAATGTTTCTGAAGAGTTGTGGGGCCTGAATTATTAGAGCCCAATCATGGTTTGAATCATCTGTGAAATACTCCTACTCTTAAGATAAACACATATTTTTGTAATACAATCTCTCTTCTACCAATAAATTTCATTACTCAACTATTTGTCAGGGAAAAGTTTAGCTAAGTGTCAGAGACCAAAAAAAAAAAAAAAAAAATCCTATTTTTTGTAGAGGAATCCAAGAAGTTATCTTTCCAATATTCTTTGTACCAACAGTGAGGAGAGTTTCACTGAGAATATAAAGCTTTGTGAGAACTTGCTGTTAGAGACTGTGAACTGCCTTCCAGCTTTTTCTGAATCAGTTGGAAATGAAAAATAAAACCATATGAAACATTAAATAAGCATATTGATGTCTTATTTTTTCAGATATCACACCAGTCTTTCTAGCAATGGGAGAAAAAAAAAATTGTCAGTATTTTCCAAAATCATAAAATGTTTTAAAATACTATAAACCAATTTCCAAAATTGTAAAAATTATTTATACTTCTTCACTCTCTTAAAGGAAATTATTTTGGCAAGGATAAGGAAAAAAAAGAGAACTACAGCATGAACAAAACCCACTTCATTTAAAAAGGTGTGTACCCCTAACGCGGATTATTTGCTTTTGTAAGCCTGAATAAAACCATGATATGGTAAAATTGTGAACATCTGGAATACTCAAAATCAGTAGGAAATTATTTTAACACAGAGTATGGGATTAATTTGCCTAAATTTAGACATCTACAAAGTAGACATCTAAGTTTGAACTGGTTTTCCAGGCCCTAGGTAATCAGTAAAAAGAAACAGGCTTTTGCACAGAACAATTCATCTGGATTCTAAAGCACATCGGAAATGGTCCAGATAAATTGCTCCCAGAAAATGTTTATTTTTCTCTGTTGAACACAAAGACAGACATGATTGACTACCTTGGATGTAAACATCTGCAATATAGTCTACAGTTAGGCAAGACACCTTCATTATTTTTGGAGCTATAGTATAGCAATAGCATGCAGAGTCTTTGCTCCAAGTTTGGGTACAGAAATCACATATATGGTAGAATTTTCTTAGGTTTAGATTAGTTACCTCAAAATCTATGCATGCAAGTGCACACATGCATGAATCTACTTGTGTTTGTGCAGGATATATGACCTCTATCAAGGTTTATATCAGAAATATTAATCTTGATAACTTGCCTCTGCAATATCACATACAAAACCAACTCATATTACTCAGAAAAAAAGTTCAAATTAATGCTATGCATCTGAGCAAGGATATCAACAACACTGGGGTGGAAAGTTCCTTCACTTATTTTGTAAGCTCAGCTCCAGATGAATGCCACATTATCTTCCTTAACTCATTCATACATTTTGGAAATCAAAAGATGAGTTCTGCACCAGAAGGTTATTAAGGCTGACTTTACTATAAGTATTATCTTACATTACACAATACAGAAGGTATAGAATTATTTAATCAGTTTAATCTTCAGATCCTAAAATCCTAAGAAACATTGTATGAGAAACAGAGCTAAGGAGTTGCTTAAATGTTAGGCAGTGCTTAACAGAAGGTGAAATATTTGCAGTTCTAAAGCCTCTATGAAAATCTTTAGGAAGCAGGGAAATGCTTAATTTCTACTTTGTTTGCACGAAGCCTGTTGTGTAATGGTTAAGGCATTGATAAATGTCATAGTGGTCACATGACAAAGATAAAGCTTGGGTTGTGTCTTTTGTGATAGATGGAAAATTGTTATCATCATTTCTGCTTAAGAACATCAATTTATGAATTTACGTACCAAGTGCTGAATACTTTCCCATAACGGGACCTGATGTGATCCTTTGCCATGTCCTCCAGTTCCTTCTTCAATATTCTCTCACACTTCAGCCAGTAACCCTAATTAATTTCAACCTTTTTTTTTTTTTTAAATTTCTGTTGCACTCAGTAAGACAAATGCCAATTCAGTATAAAATTACCTTCATGTCTGCTTCTTGGCTTGGTGGCTCACATGGCAGGATTCAATTTAAGGTGCTTTTAGATGTCAGGAAGTATGGATCTTAGAAACAGGAAACTCAGATAAAAGTATGTGAGTATCTGAGATCCCATTAGAGCTAATCGAGAGCTGAAGCTCAACTCATTCCTCTAAACCTAGGCCTCTAGTGGAATTTAAAATGCACTAAAATATCTTAAGACAACTGGACAGGACTGGAAGTTTTGAGGCTTTTATGGAGCAGAACTGTCTTGGTTCAACCACTGGGGGCTTAGCAGGAGGCTAAAGCAGATCAGTGGGCACCAGATACCTATTTGTTGGCAACTGCACCTGAGCCCTTGTGGTCTGGGATGTCATTCCCAAATCTCACACACAGGCTATCTGCATTGGCCACCATTCACATGTATCAGCTGAAGGGATTGATGAAGGGATCGATCTGGCATGGAGTTGGTGCTGAAATCAATTAACCTGGACCTCTGGGTATGGCCCAGAGGTACAAAGTTTAAGAAAATTATTTACCCTAGCCATGCTACATGGAGGATCAGGCCAACTGTGCATGAAATAGCTTCCAGGATCAGATCTATCATGTATTGAACATTCACTACAGATTTAATAAAACTGCTTCAGCAGTATAAAATTGGTTGTAAAATAAAGAATTTAAATCAGCATTCTGCCTTTGCAGTGTTTTATGCATATGATCCACTTACAAACTTTCATTAAGGAAGCTGGGTTAAAGTCATGAGGCATAGTTTTTATAAGCTTTGTCTCCTTCAAATCTTATAAAAATAAATTTGCGTAACTTACATATCCTTAAATAAGCTGCAACAATAGTATAGCACAGTTAAGTTAATTTCGTGTGTTAGAAAAAGTTTTCTTGCTGGTTTTCAAAATGTTATAGTTTTGCCGGATATATCATTACCACCAAGTTGGTACTGACTTGTGGAGGCTATAAAACAAATAAAGTCATTAAAAATAATTTGAACAAAAGGAGTAACTTGATATCATAATGCCATCCACATTTGGTTAAAATGACTAATTTTAAAGCTCCCTTTCATCTTACTAAACAGATTTCCAGAGTTTAAAAAAATGTGATTAATAAATTATCCCCCATAAATCTTATGATAACTATGATAGTCTTTGGAGAATTATGAAGCCACATCTGGAAAAAGTATTTTACTGCCTGTAAAACAGCATGCCATGAATTTTACTAGTTCATATTAGTAAGTGAAATACGGTATATAATTTTGCATTCATCAGTGTGAGTGCAAAACACATAATTTTATTCTCCCCAAAACCATTAGATTTATTTCAAAAAGAATGTTTCTTGTAAAGTTTATAAGGAACTTGTTTTCTTTTATTCATATAGAGATATTTCTCCCTTATATTAGCTGTAATTTACAAGATGAACTGGAGAGTACCTAACATTAGAACAGAAGTAAGCAAGCAGTAAGAGTAATAGGGTTCATTTGTTATTATTATTACACCAAGGCTAAAATGAGCAAGGCCATGACACTGAATAAATGCCAGAGCACTAATCAAGAGAGAAAGCAAAGAAGTTCATTTTCTGCTACGTAATCCAACAATAGCTATTACGTTATTCTTTTTCATTAAGGACATTTTAAATATATAGATTAGAGTTCCAAGTCATTCAAGATGAGTGGCTGTAATATTTCTGGAATTAAAAACTTGATTAAACTTAAGTATTTCTTAAATAAAATGAGCAATGTTCTTGTAGAGCCAAGTATGTCCCGGGGAAATATAAAACCCTTTTTATTTCCAAGCAGATGTTTGCAATAAGAAATGGATGGTGAGTGAAAGGGAAGAACACCATTAAGCTAAGGTAACCCCCTAAAGATTTTTATATAGTTCTGCAATCATAAGCTCCATCAGTGATAAATATCACAATAGTGCTTGTAATGTACCTGGTTTTATTTATGTGTAGATCCTTGAATATGCTTACTTCAAGTAATATAATTTGCTTAATGACCACAGAGAAGTTATATTTTAATATAAATGAAAGCGACATAATTTTTGTAACCTGAAAAGGTTCTTTCTCTAAAGATACTATAAATACACACAATAACATCTGTAAACATGCTTTGTTTTTATAACAGAAATAAATAAAAAGCCCAGAGAAATGGTTACTAATAAAATGTATGTGGACTAGACCACTTTATTGCAAACGACACTCACACAATTTCAACACAAATTATTCGTGTAACATGTTGGTCAGACTGATAATGTGGATGACATTCTGGCCATAAAACTGCTATTGCAGTAATTACAGCTCTGTTCTGTTCTAGTTTTAAATGGCCATTATGTCACTGCATTGTTATGCCTATTGTTGCTGATTTATTAAATATTCTAAACTTAATTTGGTTTGTACCTATTGATACTTTGTGCCCTTTCTGAAAGCAAAGACATTATTTTCTTTTAGCTTTCCTTACCCCCTTCTCTTGATTTTGGCAGAGCTTTATGAGAAAGGCTGGGGCCTTTGCACAGCTGTTGAGATGCTGTTGTAGGAAGGGTAGGTTAACATCAAAACTGCATGTCACCAGACAGGAGAAGGTGAGGATCACAGGGACATTCAGAGATGTGCTGGGTGGCTGCAGGGAGAGGCCAGTGCTTGTCACAGCCACTCCGGCCACCTCTGCAGCAGACTCAGAGTGCCAGAGCTCACCCACATGGGGAACTGGTGGTGCCTCTGGAGAATCAGTGATGCTGCTGAGAAAACATATTCAAGAAAGGGTAAAATAACACAAGAGGGAGATAGGAGGGAGCAGAATCAGGTGGGAAACGAGTGGGTGTACCAGGGTCCAAGAAGGAGGCTCTAAGCTCCAGAGCAGTCGTTCTCTGCAGCCCATGAAGAACCCATGCTCTGCTGAGGTTCTCTGCAACCCTGAAGGGCTGCAGCTATTGTAAAGGAGTTGTGCTGGAATGGGAAAAAAGCATGAGGGAAAAGATGTGGAAGAGAGAATGTGTTATGCATTGATCACCACCCCCATCTTCTATCCTTCCTGTGCTGCTGGGGAGGGTGCAAATGAAGTTGGACTTTTGAAATGAAGTTGAGTCTGGTAGAGGAGGAGGAAAGGTGCTGAGTTGAGTGTTTGCCTTTTTGATCCTCACCACCAAAGTCTATTGCAATTGACAATAAGTTATTCTTTCCTCTCCCCACCACCTCAACTTTCAGTATTGCCTGTGATGATAATTAGGAAGAAATCTCCCTGTCTTTTTCTTGATCCATGAACTTTTTAATCCAATTTCCTCCTTCTCTGTCCCAGTGAGGGGTGGTGGTGACAGTGACATGTGAGTGAGCAGCTGGATGGGTGTTGGGCTGTTAGCCAAGGTTGAATCATCACAAAATAACAACACCCAAAAAATTAGTTGACAAATCCATAATCAGACTGGTACAGTGCAAATCGCATGCAACTAATTAATACTTTTCAGTTTTATTGAGTTATTCCACACTTAGTGTGACACATTTTGAAAGATAACTACAAAACTTGCAAAAGTTCATCAAACATTTTTCTCTATGAATTCCAGCATATAAATTGTCTTGAATAAACCTCAGTGTGAAAGATTTCTGTGTATAAACCAGTCTTCCTCTTATCATTAAGGGGCACTCTACAAACTCTGGATCATTAAGAAAGAGAAAAACCCAACTGCACAGACTTGTCAGAAAGTACCAGTGTGAAAAATTCTCCAAGAATTTTAGAGCAGCACAAAATTAATCCATTGCTCTTTGAAACTACTGCAAAAAAGACAACTCTCATTTGGGAGTTTAATAACGGAAGTTTTGCCTCTGAGAGGAAGCAGACTGTTCTTCCATCCTACTCAGTAGCAGGGAGCCTTCAGATGGAATACTCTTCCCTGTGTGTCACATTTCAAGAAACATATAGACTTATTGGAAAGAGTGCAAAGATGAGCAAAATCCAAGAGACTAAGAAAATATTACTTCTCTGAAAATTCAAAAAGAACTACTATTTTGAAGGGAAGATTGCAGTTGAATGGAGTGGGACATGAACTGGTGGCACAAGAATATATGTAAAATATCTAGGTTGAGAAATGTTAATGAGATTCTTTTTTTTTGTGCCTTTCATAAGCAGGCTAAGAATAAATTGACAATTTTGAAAAGAAGAAATAACTAGACAACAGAAAAACTTTCAAAGTAAAATAGAAGCCAAGTTCTTGTATATGTTTAGCTAATAAAATTATTGAAAGCCAGAAAACTTGTAATTATCATTGCATGGGAACAAGACTGCAGTGATTCATGGCACTATTCCCGCCGTAAGTTTCAATAATGCCTAAATTTTTCTCTTTGAAAACTAGTGCAATGTACTATAGGTATGAACTCTCATTTGGAATTTGACTAGGGATAAAATCTGTGCCATTGCCTTATTCCAGAATATTAAGTTCTTTAAATCTGGTATGCAGTGATTGGATTTATATTAATGATTTACTGAACTGAATGGGTCCTTAGCTGCAAATTTGCCATTCCAGTTGCTGCCTTATGGTGCACACTCAATTGCACAACTGAAGCACTTAAAGTTGTTCTTGGTGCAGGAACCTGAACTTGAAGCCATTCTCAGAGACACTGTTGAAAGTATCCACTTGTGATGTGGATGCCTGATCCTTCAGGATGTAGCTCTGCATGACTGTGGGACTGGTACCTGTAGCTGCCATGAGCTCCATTGCTGGAAAAAACATGTCCTGCTAGACATGGACAGCAGCAAAGCAAACCATTGTTATTCTGTATTTGTGAGGAAAGCACGACTTAAAGTGGATGCCTCCAATGTCCAGAATTTAATATGAAGCCTTACTTATGTAAGTTCAGGCTGTCAACTGACAAACAAGTACCAGAACTTACTCAGAAATAATATTCAGTTACACTCAGAAGGTGGTTGCTGAATAACCCTACCATAATTCTATTGTGAGGGTGATTTTTTTTCCTTTTTACCTAAATGTCTCTTAAAAATCCAATCTAAAACTGAGTCTGTGTTTCTTTTTTTCTGAAACTGTTGTGTGAGGAGTGACCAACTTTTACAACTTTGTTATGTTTTTAGTGTAAAAACCCCCATGAATGTGGGAAATTATTATTGTGATATTTGCTTCTGATTTTTCTAACCAGTTCTAAACTGGATTAATGAATTTTGAAATATTTTAAATATTCCAATATTTAAATATACCAGATATTTAAATATAACAAATATTCCTTTCTAACAGGCCCTGTTCATTTAACAAATTAACTCCAGTTGTGTGATGCTGTTTCAAGCTGTAATAAAGATGCTTTATTCTTTCCTTGGTCATTCTGCATTTGAGTGAAGCAGTAAATGATTCCATACATATGTGCACTGTCCATCTTTTTGCAGGCAGAGTCTTGCAGTAAAGTGAAACCACAGAAAAATGAGTCTGCTTGAAATGATGATCCTCTCAGCACCAGAGAAACATATCTGTTCTCGCTATAGATCACGACATCTTTAAAATAAGGAGAAACTGTGCATGGAATATATGTTTTGCCTATTTCTTGTAAATAGGCTAGTAAATTAAACATAATTCAGCAACAAAATGTTCTTTCATTTTCTTTGACTTTCTTTTATAATTGCAAAGAAACTCTCTGCTATTTGTAATTTATAGACGAATTTCAGGCAACACTATTAATGGAGGGCAAAAATTTAGATTCCCCTCTGAAAACAGTTCTTTTTCCAAACACTAAAGTAAGTGCAAAACAACCATGGGTTACATTTGCAGCCAGTAAAGAAAGATGTGTGCTTCCATATGGCAAGTTATGTCTGTGGTTGGGCTGAATGGGTTTTCCTAGTGATGCTTACACTCATAGAATTGCAGAATGTTTATTAGAGGAAAGAGATCTTTAAAAATTACTTCTTCTACCCCCTCACATGGGCAAATACATTTTCACTAGATCAGGTTGCTCAGAGGACCTTCCAACCTAGCCTTGAACATGTCCAATCAGTCATGGAATTATTATAAGGTTTGAAAAGTCCTTTAAGTTCATCAAGTCCAACTGTCAAACTGGCACCACTACCCTGCTCACCATTAAACCATGTCCTCAGTTGCCATCTGCACGTATTTTTGGTACACTTCCAAGTATGATGACTCCACCACTTGCATGGGAAGTCTGTTCTAAAGATTTACAATCCTTTCTGGGGAAAAAAAAATCCTAATATCTAATCTAAACTTCTCTGAGTGCAACTTGAGGCCATTTCCATTCAATTCCTTCCATTTTCAAGGGCAGGGTATTTAAAACTTGTGGGCAACCTGATCAGACCTGGTGCTCGCTCTGATATTAAACAAGTAACAGCCCATCACATAGTCAGGTGGTGTTGTGAAGTTTTCCATAAGAGCTAAGACAGGGACACTGTGAGATATCAGCACTTCAAATAAACATGGATTCATATAAATGTCTCTTGTTTGGAAAGCCACTGTTAACATGGACAGCTTTTTACATCTAGGAAGATTTAAGGGAATTAAGGCTTCTTATTTTTTTGTTTCTTTTAAGCAACATAATTTAACTTTTCCTCTGTCATTTTTGGTTGAAATGAAGGTATTACCATGTTCCTTGTAAAAGATGCATTAAATGATTCACTTCCAGTACCAGTACGTTTTAAAGTCTCTGCATTCTGTATTCTCAGGTTGCGAGGAGTTCTGATCTAAATACATTAAATAAAATATTGTTTTGTTTCTGCTGTTGCTCAGCCATAAAAAAGGGCTCTAAAAGGCAGGAGACATGAAACTGAAAAATACTGGTGATACTGATCCTCCAGTGATTCTAAAAAAGTTTTCTTGTGCTTAAATTTCCCATATCTTTGCACAGAAGATCATAACATGTATCCTGGCTTGTAAAACTCCTAGAATTCGAGACAGCTAGTCCCACTGATTTGATGATGTGTGAGACTCAAAACCTGACATTTTTCTAGGATAGCAAGATGGATAATTTAGGATTTTTGTTCTCAATTTCCACCATGTTATAAACACAAAAATGATTTGTTTAAATGGTATTGTTACAAAGTACACTGCAAGTCCTTTCAAAGTGTATTTTTTTTGGAGAAGTCATGTAGGACAATTGATTCTGTCAGAAATACCTCTTTAATTTGGAATGTAAAACACCAAGAACTGTAAGGACTGTATGTTCCAACCAGAGGTGGAACTGAAGGGAGAGGCATAGGTCAGCACTGCTACACAGAGTCCAACCACATTAATTCATGCAGGAAAATGTGCTCACCTGTCCCTTGATCACCTGGAAAACAAGAGAGGTGAGTTTGCCATTTTATAAACCTACTATTAGTTCAATGAACATGAAATAGGAACTCCAAAAGAATGAAGAACCCAAATGAAGTATATAATTCCAGGCTTTCATCCTGATACTGGAATTGTTTCTTTAAGCTCACTTTTAAAAACAACTGCAAGATTTTTTTGTCTTGAATTGACTACAAGTCTGGGCTAAAACATGTAAAGACATGCACAGACACTTCCAGATTGTTTCTTCTGTTCAGAGCTTCAGAAGAATGACTTTTATGTTGGAACATAGAAGTCTTAGATCTAATTCCTTCACTGCACCAGTAAAACCAACACATATAAAAGGAAAGCGATATAAAGCGCACTGCATTTTAATATTTAGGAATTATAATAGTGAGATTAATTTTATGAATTATGTTTAGAATATGTATTTACTTATTTCATATATATAGTGATAAAATAGACCCTATGTAGAATTGCTGGAAAATATTAGACAAATTTGAAGGAAAAAAGAGTATTTCCTTCTAAATTCCTTCTGTGGTCTTTGTTTTTTGATGAAATGTTTCCAGTTGTTTTGTCTTTCTTCATATAAGAAAAATATATTTCGCTCATTTACACATTTCTTTTTTTACTGCCAAGATGAAATGAAAGGTGATGAAAAGAAGCATATTAAGAAAAAGAGTGAGAATGTAGGAAAACAGGAATAAAAATCTTAAAAAGCTGAAGGTGAATATTAACCCAAACTAGCAAAAGCTATTGAGAAAATGCTAACTACCCAACTCAAAAACATGGCCATCTACATTGCCACAGTTCATACAAGACAGAACAGGAGTGGCATTAGTGACTCTAAAAGGTGCCTCCTCACAGGTGTGGCCACAAGAAATATCTCCATGGTGTGCTGGACCTCTTGTGCTTTGTCACAGTGAGTACTGGGATTCCCTCAGGACCCAGGAGAAATGGCTCCACCTGCTTCTTACTGACTCCCCAGAATTGTTCTCCTTTCCTTTTTCAAAGATCAAAGGCAGAAGATTAATGGAATCCAATCTGATTTTCCTTGGTTTGATGAATCAAAGAAACTGGTTAGGCTGGCTGGTTCAGCTGCAGTATTATCACTTGTAGCCTTAAATTCTGTGCCCACAGGTGCTATGTCCCACACATATATTCTTTCCTAATGAAGTGGCCCAGCTGAAAATATCGATATCATTATCTTAAGTAACACTTAATGTAAGATTTATTGCCACTGCTTGGAGGTTCTGTGTCACATCTTTCCAAGGCAGAGTAGTCAGTGATTCGCTGAAAATTAAGGTTCTTTCTCTTCCAATCTCATGAGAAATGGCATCCTTTTCTTCTATGGAGATAAGGAGGAAAGGTGGTAGTGTTCTGTATGTTTGCAACATCATTAAAAGCTTCATCTCACACTGAGTAGGGTAAAATTTCCAGCTGGCATAGCATACAGCTGCCACCTTCCTGGCATCAGGCAGAGCATGAGAGTCTTGGCTTAACGGTGTGAATCCTCTAGTGACATCTAGCCAAATTCAGAGCTGGGCTAGTCATTGATTTAGATTTTTGAATCACTTTTCAGCTGCATAAAAAATATTTAGCTGCAGTCCATCAGCACACACTAGCTCATACAAGGTATCTGTGTCAAAGATGCTGTCACAGACCAGAATGAAAGAGTTAAAGCAACTCTCAAAGTTTTCCTCATGTCATCTTCTCACCAAGAAGGCTATAATCATGTGAGTATCTTTCCTTATTTCTAAATCCCATATCATCTCTCCTCTCCTCTCCTCTCCTCTCCTCTCCTCTCCTCTCCTCTCCTCTCCTCTCCTCTCCTCTCCTCTCCTCTCCTCTCCTCTCCTCTCCTCTCCTCTCCTCTCCTCTCCTCTCCTCTCCTCTCCTCTCCTCTCCTCTCCTCTCCTCTCCTCTCCTCTCCTCTCCTCTCCTCTCCTCTCCTCTCCTCTCCTCTCCTCCATAAAAAAAATAGCTCCATGCCTGTGGATAGTTGACAAATTAGCACATGTTTTTGTCCCCAGGAGAGAAAGGAATGTGTTTGTCCTATTTTTTTTAATTTATTTTTAACTTCCCTCCATTTAGAGTGCTTTGACCCAATCACATTACTAAATATCTGAGCTCTTAGTTTCCTAACTTAGTTTTTGCTTTAAATTTATACTGTGTTTTGGATAGTTTTAAGTGTTTAGAAATATAAATCGGTGTCTGATGAGTCTGTGTGCAATCATGTCACATGAAGAAGAAAATACATATCTTAGGAGCAGAATTCTTTTATGGATGGAGAAATGCACTGGAGACTAGAACCAAACTTGATTGGAATAAAATGAGAGCTGACATTTCCTTTAATTTCAAACTTTTTTGTGTTTCTGATTTTCCATTTTTATGAGGGTTTTTTCCTTTTTGTTCTGTCTTGCATTTCCTGGTTTTGCTTTCAAAACAGAAATAGCAGATTAACAAGGGACAAGGCTGTTTTCAAGATTTATAGTCTTAACTGAAGCCAAACTAGTTTTCCATTTTGTATGTTCCTGACAATGTTCAAATTGACTTTCAATTTGTTTAAACATCTGAATAATTGTTCATTAATATCCTGCTTACAGCAAACACTTTTCCTTCACCTTTAAGTTGAAATTAGCATCTTTGTTTCATAAATTGTCTAATGCCTGATTGGAGTCTTTATGTAAAATTAAAGCTTATTTGTACGACTAAAGCAATAAAACAATTAATGTTTTTGTGATCAGAGATGATTAGCACAGGGTGAAGTGTTAATTCACCACCAGAGGGCATCCACATAGGAAGGAATATGATTCTAATGAAGTTGCAATAGAAGAATTAATAACAATTATTAAATGAGGTCAGCAGATGTCAAACAAAGCACGTTCTCTAGTTCCTGCCAAATTCTACATGTGTAGAAAATTAAAACAATGCCTTAGAATTAAACAATCTTCAAACAAATTATCAATCCCATACTCAGGTTTTACTTAGGAAATAATCTTTGGTTTGCCAGAATCCAAAGTCCTCATGTTTTTAACCACTGCAGTTTCAAGAAGGCTCCAATTGATATTCTCCTGAGTAAGAACTGACAGAATATTGACCAGCTACTATATCACTCAACTCACAGACCTGTCTGCAGCTACAAGATGAATGGACTTTTAATTTTTGGCCCCAGACAATGCATTATGAGGCTGCTAGGATGTTGACAGAACCCTTTGTAAAAAAGGGAAAAAACAGAATATGGGAAAATTATTTTCAACATATCACACAGCTGAAAGTAATAGCTTTTTACACTCTGTATTCCATGCACTATATGTTTAAGAGATCAGGAAAGGAATGAAAGGGCATTGGGTTTGGGCCCAGAATGCCAGTTTTCCAAAAATAATTTTGAGGATAGCATTAGTTACCTCAAATGTAATGAAATCTCAAGATTTTGAAAACTTCTGATTTCTAAGGAATTTCAGGAAGAAGCAGGCCCAGGATTGTTGTGTTTTCTACTCTTTGAAGAGTGTGTCTCAGTACAATGATGAGACATCAATAAACTGTGCTATATTTCTTACTAGATTCTGTCTACCACATAACCTGCTCCCAGGCATATTAATATTTGGAACATTTGGTAAATGGTTTTGTATTTGCATGATTGCATTCTAAGCACTAAGAGTAAGAAAGAATTCTTTAATCTCCCATTGATTGTGTAGACAGTCACCAATGCTATCAGTATTCTCAGTGAAGCCATGCTAATGTGTGATGTCTGGATTATTTGTCCTTTTTTATCCTACATAATCAGCAGATGATGAGCTATTAAACTGAAAGCAACACTCAAACCCACTCTATGCATATTGTTTATGACCTGCTTATATTCTTTTTATTTTACAAATTAGTCCAAATTTTTGGGCTATTTATGAAACTTCTTTTGGGAGTCAGTGCTTTCAAATCTGAATTTGTGCTTTAAGGAAGGGGATTTAACTTCAGGGCAGTGGTGCACCAGAGGCAGAAAGGAGTTATTGGCTTTTTTGAGTGCCAAATAACCCTCAGTTGTTAGACTAATGGTAAATAACTTTGCAGAAGATTGCAAGCAAACTTGCAGTCGGAGATAAAGAATGAATAATTCTCTTCTGTTCTGTATATGAAAAGATTGTACATTACTGCAGAAATTCTTACTAGCAGCCAAGTCTAATGATATGTCTTAGAAGAATTAGTTTAACTGATGTGGAATCACTATAACCTCAAGGCTTCAATAATTGTTTAAAGATTTTAGTTTCACAGTTGGTTTCATAAGCCAAAAGAGTCAGCATCCAGGTTTGTGGCTGAGTTGTGAAAGTTAACAGAACACTGTCAGAGCTCACTCTGATATATTAAATTAAAGTCATGGGACTGGCAGTGAAGATTTTTAAGCAGGATGCAAAATTTTACCTGTCACAGTTTAACTAGTGAGGAAACATGCAGGCTCTACAGGAAACATATTTCAACTTAAACACAAATTTCTCCCTGTCTGAGTGTGTTGGTACAGGCATAAATGGGCACAGGTGCTGACTGTGATAAACCTGGGCAAATAAGTGCACACTAGGAACAGTGCTTGAAGCAAACACAGGTTTTGCATGACAACATATAAGCTTGAAGAGCATATGCAAGCTTGAAGAGCATACAGCACCTATGAACTAAGGAGCATATCTCTGTTCTTTAATTTGATAGCCTTAAAATAGCCTTTTTAAAATGAAGTATGACTTCATTCATTTAGGAAGATCCAGAAGGTTCTCTTGTCTCAATAGCAGCTCTGAGATGTAATTAACCATGCATAACCCAGAAGCTACTTTGTCAGCCTCCTGTTTGACTGAGAAAGCAGGTTCTCACTAACAATCATATTTCTGTATCAGTAAATAAAATTCTCAGTCATTTAACTGAGCTGGAATCAGTTAAATTGATTTATTGATGTAGATTTTCTTTCTGACTGCAAAGGTTCAACATTAAAGGCTAAACTGCTGAGAGCAGAGGAAACTTTGTGGCAGCACAGTTCAAATACTTCTTTCCTCCACCCTGATGGACCAAACTTTAGGATTCAGATTGTCAGACTTTTGACAAGCTTAAGATTGAGTGAGAGCTGTCATTAGTCAGCAGAGGGAACACACATGGTTAGCTTCAGCTAAGTATCTGTTTCAAACAGCTAAAGTTAGATGAGAGAAACCTCAGCCTTGCCTTACAGCACAGAGTTTTGTCAGGTACAGTAAAACAATAGTTCCCTAGTCCGATTATTCCTGGAGCCTAAAAAGATAGGATATAAAATCTGTTTTTTAATGTAAAGCAGTTTCTATTAAGTAAATAAATAAATAAATAAAATAAAATACTCTATATTGGGATTCTGTAAAGTTAGTTTGTGTCTGAAATAAAATAAAACAAACACTGGATGTTTCTTACAATGGTGCTCACATTCCATGCTAAGTTCTACAGGCCCTAAACCAGATGGTGATGCCTTTCATAGTCAGATATGCCACACATCAAGATGAGGAAAATGTTTTAATTTTCAACAGACAGAGCTGATGACAAAGAAATAAACTACTGTAACAGTTGCTCTATAGGTCTGATGTTTTGAGGAGGCACAAGAACTACCAGATTTAACAAAATTTGAATTGTTTCACTACTGGGACATTTCATCTGATATAATGAAGAATTGATTCAAAAGAGTCAAAAAAAATCAGGAAAAAAAAAGGAGAATGAAACAAAAATCTTCTCCTCAACATTTTCACACTTTCAGAACCGAACTGCAACTAAATACTTTTGAAGTTCTGGTGCAAGTAGAGAGAGAGCTTTTATTATGACAATAGTAATTGCCATCAAGGTCTGAAACTGTAACACCACAAAAAATGATGTTTCTGGCCAGCACCTGAAAGCTAAGTGTCAGAAATCTCACACGAAATCCTGGTTTTCAGGAGAATGCCAATTCAAACTGGAGATTTGATAGGTTCAGATAATTTCATAATAAACATTCAGAATTTTGGATGGTTATCTGAACACAACTTGCACTCTGAACATTTTCATTCAATGTTCAGAATAGAAAATCACATTTATAGGCTGTAGATAATAACATTACCTGGGGTGCTGTTATTGCATGAGTATAGTTGTTGAAGAAGAACAATTAGACAGCAACATCTGAGATTTATTTACCAGTACATTATTTTTTCTCCCACTTATAGTCTCCATATTTTGCAGAATGTCTGGATTTGGAAGACATTATTATATTTGAAATTTGTTTACAAGAAGCAGGATATGAAGATAAAGACTTTAGTGAGGTGTGAAAACACAACAGTTAGCCATACAGACAAAAAATACTTGGAATTTTTGCTCAGGCATGTCACCTGAAGTCTTATATACCAGAAAATTTGATTTTAGTTCCAGATTTGCCCCAATAGTACTTTTTCCTTTCAGCTGATGGAAATCTCTGAAATGAAGAGCTCAGGCAGGTTTCCTCGGCATAAAATAACATCAGTTTTCTGGACACTCAGAGCATATGTCAAACTACCAACCTCCATTATATCACAACTTCAGATTTGTTTAAACAAGTTTCCACCTGCACAACAACTCCTTTTACTGCCAGTGAAACACACTCTTCCCCAAGGAGCCCAGTATTATAAATCACCAAAGTTCATATGCTGCTGCTGCCAGCATGAGAGGGGTCTGGCATGATGAATCTGAGGAGTAATGAGGGGCATGGAATAGCCCACACACATAAGGAAAGGAGAAACCAGAGCACAGCCTTAGAGTGTAGAAGGCAGTGTATCTAAAGCTTTTAAACACAGCATATTGGATTCAGATAAGTGGCTTTTATCTATGAGCCGTGACCATGGCGAGAGCAACCAGTCTCCAAACAAAGACAAAGCAAAGAGCCTAGCATTCATGTGTCCATACACCTGTGCATTATGAAACAAGAATAAACTATAGCATCAGACTGCTCTGTGTGCATTTCATCATAACAAGAAGATACAATTTTCAAATGGCTGGACAAAAACTCTACTAAATTGGGTAGACTAGAATCTAAAAGATCATCCTGCCCAAGCTGCACATTTTCATCTCTTGCCAAGTTTACTGGTTTGTGTTTCTTTCTCAATAAGGTCTCAGGAGCTAGTTTCAAGGGAAAAAAAAAAAAAAAAAAAAAAAAAAAAAAGCAGTTCCCAGCTGCAGTTCCCATTGGTAATAGTAAATTGCTTTCTGTTGCAAGAAACTGTAATGCCTGTAGTCTCCATTTCCCCCTGCCTCCTTCACTGTTCTGAAGGAAACTGGTGGTCTTACAGCATCCTGGGGGTGGTCTGCAGACCTCCTCTTAGCTGCAGTTGCTCTGGTTCCTGTCTATGCTCCAATCCATTCATACCCAGTTCAATGCCACCCACAGTGAACAGTTGCATGTGAATATCAGAAAATCCTCTGAAAGATGCCAGCTCTATCTCCCTTTGATGTGCCATATTAGGTCCTAATGGGCCAATTTCTTCCCTTGCATGCATGCAGCTCCTGCTGACTTCAACTGAGGCTGCAGAGTCACTACACACAGTGTTATGCTAAGCTGAGACTAACCACAGTTTCTGAATAGAACTCCCTTCAGTAGAGGAACTCATGTTCTTCAGTACTGCAACTATACCCATTTCTGGAATCTTTGTGCCCAGAAGAGATCCATATCCATGTGTAAATATATTTTCATTGTATTAATGCAAAAGACTAATTGTGTCAAATACTTCTCACTGTCTGGGGATTTTTCTGTACTGTGTTTACAAATTATACATGTAGACACAAGGCTTTTCTAAATAAACTAGCCTGGACACCTATCAGAAATATAGCTATAAATGCAGGAAGGAATTCAAGATGCAAAGCTCACAAGAAGATTGGGTAAAGATTCATTGAATTTATCCATACTATGTTCTGCACTAGGATAGTTGTACTCTTAGCAGTACCTAACGAGATAGTTTCAAGACAAATCAGCTTCAGCAAGTGGTATGAATTGCAGACATTGTACAGACCTCAGCAGAGCCATCCCTCAAACAGTGACTGTTAGGCTTATGAAGTTATTTGCAGGATTGAATCTTAATTATACCATAGCTATTCAACTCCTCCATGCACCATATGTGTAGATGGCAAAGCCAGGTTAGCAGAACATGACATCCACATGCCTGTGGATTTTTTGTTCATTTTTTAATAACTGACATATATTTTATGGTAGGATTACAGTGATGAGCTGGGTGCAGTTCTGAAAGCAATCAGAAGCAGTTCTTTACATATACTTCAGAAAAAAAGCACCATATGTTGAACGCAAGGCAGTTTATAAAGTACACAGTGTAGCAGGAGTACTTCAGAACAATCCTTTCTATAACTTCTCAAGTTTTTTGAAAATATTGTAAATATTCAACTGTTAATACTGACCTGGAAGTTTCTCGTGTTGTGTGCATGCATGCTGTACTTTATGCCAAGTATATTGGCACAGGATTATCCCAACAGCAAAGGCTATATTGAATTTTATATAGCAGACACTTACAGAATTTGTACCCACATCACTCATTCTGTAACAGTCTGCAATTAATATATTGCAGAAGGATAACAGATTATTCATCCATGAGTGGTAAATTTAATACAGGCTGGAAAAATTAGGATTGGGCTTTCTCAGCTAGTTCAGACAGTGGTATTTTGAGATGATAAAGCAAGGCAAGAAAAACTGAGACAATATAAAGCAAGGACGGGCAAGGTGCAAAGCTAGGCAGAGTCTGGTGGTTTGCAAAATCCCTTATTACATTCCAGGTAGGGAGAGGTTATTGTACTACCATCACTGAATTTCTTTTGTATTGCTGTATTCAGATTATCAGCTCGGATAGCCTCTGCTCAGATGAAATAGAGTCAGTAATAGTCCAGTGCAAGCTAAATGGGGGGATTAATTGCTCTGTAGCTCCTCGCTCCTTCCTTCCATGTCTTTTTTTTCTCCTCTGATGTCGGGACTTCTCCCTTTTGCACGGTCACATAATTCTGCAAAGCTTGTGAAGTGTGCAGCTTTCCCAGCACGCTGATTGCCTTGGCGTTTGTCCCTGAGAGTCATAAGGCCTAAAGCTGTGACAGTCCAACAGGCATTTTACTCTGCCATGTTTTCTGGCAACAGGATGGGAGAGACACTCTGCCAGAACCATCAGTGACATGAACTGACTTAATAGAGCTGGTTATTTTAGATTTCATTAAATTTAGGGACAGAAGTGATAAGCAAAAACTGTTTCATCTGTTTGTCCCAAAACTTTAAATATCTGCAGCCCTAATCCAAGGATCTATTTCTCTAAGAATTGCTCCATATAATATTTCAATCCTAACTCCATTGGTTAACTTCAAACAGGTAGTGAGGAGCTCAAAACAGGACAGAACAGGGTGGGAAATGGATGGTGACAGTGAGTCCCTAAAACCCTTAACTGGTTTCCTAATGCAGCCAAATGTGGGAGTTGGCTTGACCGACATCCCTGGCCAAACCAATATTCCTGCTGTAGAATTGTCCCTCAACCCCAAGCCTTGGGAGGCATTTGTTTAAGTTCATAGTAGTCCCTGAGGAAAAAGGTTATTAAGAGTTTTGAACTGTTTATAAAAATGTTTTATAATCCTCGATTTGTATTGGTTACCCTTAGTCCCAGTTATGTCATCCCTTTTCTCCTCCCAGTTCTAGAAAGTTCTTGCATCTTTGTACCCCCATTGGTTCATGTTTACTGCATTATTCCACCCCATCCTACCCTGTTGGCTCCTACCCTACATTGCTTCTCCTTTGCACCACTTTTCCCTTTACCCATTGGATTCTAACCCTGGAGCCACCTCTCACCATCCCATATATATACCCTGGATTTTCCCTCACCCTTGTCTTCAACCTTTGACTCTCACAGTGTGTGTACGTGTTTTAGGCCTTGTCCCACGTTTTCTTTTGTAACTATTGAAGTGCTTATTTCCAGAGCTTTGTCATGGACCCCTTTCCTCTTTTCACCACCCTTGCCCTGTTATCAGGGAACCTTTAGAGATTGATCTGGGAGACTACCTTTGTGTCTCACACCCAAAAACCCCAACAGCCAAACACGTGCTATTCACAATAAGAGTGCTGTCTGGGCTCAGGGTCAATCTGGAGCTCACCGTCCCACCAGGTCTACTATTGAGACAGTTTCAGTCTGTGCTAAAGCATGGACTTTGCTGCCTCAGGTACAGTCTTTGCACTTGTCTCTGTTGTACTTATGAGTTTTCTGTTGGCCCTGTCCTCAAGTTTACCCAGTTTCCTCTGAACTGTATCTCAGCAACTCAGCTTTTCACTGACTTCCCCTCATTTATTATAATCCTCAAATTCCCTGAAGGTATGTTCTGCCTCATTATCTTATTATGGAGTAGCAAACATTGCAGCAATGTTCATGGCAGAAAAGGTAAGGGATGAACAGAGGACTCCAGATTCTGAGATTCCCATGCCAGGAAGACACATTCCACAATGTTCAGCCAGATCTTCTTCCCTCTTTGCACACAGGCTTTGAGCCATCTCCTGTCTTTTCTTACAGATAGGCCAGTATGAGTAAGTCATTCCAATATTTAATCATTCTCACTGCTAGGAAATTCTAACTCATTAAAGTTTTTCTTAGGATTTTTTGCTGCCCTTTTGCAACTGTTTCAGATTTCAGTCTGAAGCCTTAATACAGTATTACATGAATTGATGTGGGAAACCTCAGATACAGACTATTAAGACGTTTTTCTTCCCCACGTTTTTGAATTGATATTTAATTTTTTTATTTGTCTGAAGAAGAGGAAGAAATTCTTGAAAAGGTTGCGTATCTTTTCTTACTTTATTTATACTTTTTGAAATTTTTCATTTAAGAAAAATTTAGATCGATTCCATTGTATGATATTTAGACTATACCTAGATAGCAAGAAATTGTTTTCCAAGTGTGTTTTATGGATCTATATGATTTTCAAATTGTGATAATTGTGCACAATGAAATTGCCTGTGTCTGATACACATGAGAGACAACAGATGTGAAATCTTTGGAAATTGTTTCAATAAGTTCAGTGAAGTTTACTCTCAGCCTGCTCTAGACCTCATGTATTGCTTGTCAAAGGCTCTTGGTTTCAGAGTTTTGGAGTATGGTGTGGTGCTAATAAAAGCCAACTCAGTATTGCTATCTCTTCCTGCAAATAAATCTGGTTATACTGAGTTTTTAAACCACATTAGTGAAAATTTGCTTGCATATTAACTTAAGAAACAGAAATAATAACCTGTTTGAGTTACTGCTTTTAAATGCTTGGTTTTTCTTTCTTCCAGTATTTATTTTCCATATATTTTCACAGCATCTGGAATTGGTACTAATCTTTGATGAGAAAGTCAGAAAAGTGAGAAGGTAGGAATGGTAAAACACTGCAATATAGATTTCCTATATATGTTGCAGCTGCTCTGTAGTTTTCTGGTGACACACAGCAGCCTTAAATTACTTAATCTAGTTTTATAGCTGTCTTATATCACAGGGGTAACATAAAACCACTGGAACATACTGGTGAATTTGGTTCTGTGACTATGCTTTTGGACAGCTTTAACTTTTATTTTTACCTGCGTCATGCAGTAAAAATAATTCCTTTCCATCAGTGGAGTAGTACCTTGTACATGCATGAGAAATTTAGAGCATACTTCCGAGAAGAAAATGCTTGCATTTGTAGCTTTAGAATGAGACTTGAGAATGCTGCATGCAGTTCCTTATTATCACAACCTTTTTGTGAGAACTTCTGCAAGACATCATTTTCCAGATCATGACATGTGAAATGACTGTGGAACTTTTTTCTTTCATCCTTTGTATGTCCCATTTACTTGCATTAAATTCTGACATACAGCACCTGTTTCCTGGCATGTCTCTGAAAAGCACCCAGCACAACACAGCCTTAATTTGTGATGAATTTGAAAAAAAAAAAAGCAAAAAAAAAAGTTACCTGTCCTTAATTCATGCTTAATGATGCTTTAGATGAGACACTGAAAAGTTCATATTCACTCTCTTTTTTGCAGTTACTGTGTTGAACAGTTTGACTAGAGCTGTTCTTATTTCCTCTAACATGCTGGTAGCATTTTCTATTCCACCAGCCAAAGAAACTGAGCCTCTGATAGAATCCTGAAACTGCAACACTTGGCTTTTTTGCCAAAATATTTTCAAAGTGTTGCAGGGTGGTGAAAAGCAAATTTTGAAAATTGTTTTTCCCCCCACTGCTAGAACTCATCCATTCCCAACAAAAACATTGCTCACGTCTCAGGCATTCTCTGCCTCACAGGCTATTTTCTGAAGAAAAGAAAGCAGGAGGCAACATTCTCCATAATTCCTCACAGTCCCTGGCCAGCACCTACCTCATCAGTGGAGTTAAGTCTGAGAGGTAGTGTTAAATCCTTATTTCATGCTTCTGAGGCTTGGATCCAATTTAGTCTCCCTTTGCATGCAATTCCAGGTCTACTGGGATTGCTTCAGCATCAATTTAAAAAAAAAAACTAAAAAAAAAAATGACAAAAGGCAAGAAAAAAAAATAAATCTCCAAATTTGGGAGAGGTCTTAGTTTTTCCAGTAGGGCTCTGAGATGTTGAGCATGCTCATTCAGACAAATTTTGGCAGTCACTAAAGGACAACATAGGCTCCTGAGCTGTGTACCACCACTGTGTACCACCACTGTCACTCTGCAAGTGTTTGAGATGGGACAGTTGTTAGAATAGGTGGTGGGATTTCAAGCCTATGTGTATTGTAGAATGACATGATGCTTTCCTCTCTCCTGTCCTGTTTGGGTGTGCCCCGGTTTGTGAGCAAAGGTGGAGAGCTGCCTTGGTTCTCTCTTCTCTTTAGACAAGAAGGCCAGGTGGGCCAGATATTTCTTTCCAAAATTTCCAGTTTCACTATATGCCTTCAGCCAGGTATGAGTCTAAGTTGTGTACACAACATTTCCATTTATTTGTCATCACCTCTCTCTGAAACTACTCATTTAAGAAACATATTATTGATTGATTGCACCAGCTCTGCTTGCCTATCTCTCTTTATTAAAATGTTCCACCTTAATCCGTTGTTTATTCTCAATTCACCTATGAACTGACTCACCTGTTGTATGCTGAAAAGTCTGAGTTGATGATGAATACCTGTTCTGTAAAGCTGTTCAGGAGAGGCAAATTACATGGCCATTATAAGCCAGTTGCATGAAAATCCTTGCGTAAACATCATGTAAGTCAATGAACAGAGCTCCAAGTTGGCACACTTTCCTTTTAGGTAATGGATAACCCTGCATACAACTACTAGAGTGTTCCCTGTGAACTAATAATGAGAAGGAAGCAAAGATCATATTTGGATTTAGTACAGCCAAGTGTGAGGGCAAGAGTTTTATTAAAGGAGTTCAAACAAAAGGGCAGGCATGACCAAGATGTTATGCCTAAGGATTTAAATTTAGTTTCCTGTATGAGCATGCAACGTCTGCCAAGACGCAAATTGTTTCCAGGGTAACACTTGAAAAGAGTGATCATATATCCCTTGGAGTCAGGCTGTTGAACATTTGTAGAGCAGGACACCACCATGACTTTGTGCTTCAAGTTTTATGAAGGAGCTCTGCTAACTGAAATGGTACTGGGGGGTATGTCATGCACAGAACTTTTTCTCTTCCCTGTCATTTCCCAGGAGAAGGGCCACCATCAAAGGATTTCCACCTAGAAGTTTATTGTTGTGGATACGCTGAGTGAAAATACAAATGTGTGTATAAGAGCTTGAATTTTCAGAGGAGTGGTGGAATTAGGCATTCAGTTCCCATGCAACTATATTAGAATTTGCATACTTTCTGTGCAAGTTTTTTTTTTTTTTTTAAATCCCAGACTGAGAGTCCATGGCATTGTGAAATGGCTGAAAGACTGATCATTTTGTAAATCTGCTATCTAGTCACTGAAACTGTGATCTGATAACAGGAATCCCTTCTTGGTTTCCTATATGATAACAAGTACAATAAATATTGCATTGCAACATTGTTTTTGAAACTAATGTGGACATATCTATCCGAAGGGCAGCTCAGAGGAGTCCCAGTGGTGGCTTGTTTTATTTCTAATTCATCCTGCTCTTTGATTTGAAAATACTGTACTGACAACTTCATGTTCATTTTCTGGAAAAAGGAAAATAAATGTTAAAATATCTTTTCACTCAAGGTGTATCCTACTTTTTAACTGGGGTCAGGTTTCTGATATTTGAGGTAGTTGAGATATTTCCTGATTTTTTTTTCATTTTTTGATAGTTTCAAAAAAAGAAGGAATTTGGAGTCACTTTATGTTTGTTTGGTTAAAGCGATTTCCAGCCTTTTATAAACTGCAAAGTTACATGTATCTGAATAAATTAATTCTGAAAATATCAAAATTAAGTCCTTGAGTTAAAAACCAAAACAATTCACTATCCCAAACTGGCATAAACTAGGAAATATTTTGGTTTATTAAATTGAAAAAAAAAAAAGTGCTATTCTATTTTATTGATCTGGAATGGGTTAGAATATAAAAAAAGGAGAGTGGCAGGGCATTGTACTGTATTGCAGATATCCTGTTGTAAATACACCGATATCAATTTTCAAGGTTACCTTTTTCTTCTGTTAGCACGGAATCATTTCTCTCTTGGGTGGCTGGAAGAACAGTGAGCAGTTCCTAAATGTCAGCTCATGCTTTTCTGCTCAGTGGAGCATACCTACTTCTGCCTTCCAAGGTTGATTTAGACTTTATTAAGAGAAATTTTTGTTTCAAAAGCTAAGAAGTTTGGCTTCCTTCTGCTCAAAGCTGAAATACTCAAGATTGTGCTCTCCGGTAAATACTGAGGTAACTTCTGCTCTGGAGAGCAAAAGTGTTTAAAGGACATAGTTGGCTTAAAAAATTCTCCTTTCTCAGGCATTTGATTGAGAGAAAGGGATGTGGGGGAAGGAAGGTTTTGATTGTTTGTAGTTTTACGTCAGGAAGTCTAGCAGAAGCCACTGCAACATCTCATAAAACATTGTGCAGCTGTGTGCAGACCTCAGGGTGCACAGATGCTTGTGTATTATATTACCTTGGAAGGGGCACAAGCTGAACTTTTAGATTTTGACACCCGACAGCATCCAGCAAAGGTGAGGTCTGCTACTTGTGCCTTAGGTTTTCAAATTAAAACCGTGTGTGCTGCAGTGCTCACATGACATGTATAAATGTATAAATGAGGGCCATTAAGTAAATGCGTTTACACATCATTTAAATGAAACAACACACCTAACCAGATGGATTCCTAAAATGAGTAATTGTGTACTGCTATTTCCATAACTTTTGCCTTTGCTGGTATACCCTCACTTCTCTGGTATGTCCATCACTTTGATTTGAGCTTCCAGGTTGAGGGGGCAGGACCTTGCTTCTCTGTGTTTTCTGTGAAGATTTTCACATTATTATGTGCAACCAGGAGTGGGGTTTTTCTCACCTAAGTCTCACCAAGCCATCAAACACGGAAGCCTCTAGTTTGAGCCTGCCTTTTGGGCATTCTTATAGCCAATGGAAAGAATAAATATTTAACCTGTCTAAAGACATATATGACACAGATCCACATAGTCCTCTAGATGTGCTTGTCCCCGATTTTTTATGATAAAAGGGATCTTGACAACCCACTTGGCCAAAGTGGCTACCTTTTGATGTAAACTGTGAGATTAAAAAATAGTAAAGAATTAAAAGAAATACAGAAAGGTAGAAAAAGGACAACATTCAGGGATTTTTAGGAGACACTGAAAGCTGTTACAGCATCTCTACATATAGCAATTTCTATAGCATTTTGTTCAACTTTCCATGAGAAAGTCTGTCAGCAGTGCTGCATTTTATTATGGTTTCCAGGATGGTTGCCCAATTTAAAACAGGAAAACCAGGGCTCAAATCTGGACATGCATGGAGGAGGATTTCAGAAGCAAAATTCTAGCTACATGTCTGCCACAGCTGGATAAAACTACCAAACAAAAATAGAATATTAACTGGTCTACAATCCCTCTTTTAAGTCAGACCCAAAACATGCTGGTGGTGTGCAGTATAAATTCTTTGTTTTTAGTTTTTGTTGTCTTTGTTCTTGAAAACTGGTGAAGGTCTCAGGCAAATATCACCCTCCACCCAGATAATCAAAAAACATAGTTTTTATTTCTGTTATATCAATTTTCATTCTTTTTTTTACCTCCACAGGTGGTAAGAGAAAAATAAAAATAATGTTAGCTTTTCTTGAAACTTTTTTTTTTTTGCTTTGCATTTCAAAGTGCTCTACCAAGGTCAATATGATTATTCCCCATTTTTCATATGTGGAAGTTGAAGCATTTAGCTGTGAAAAGGTTAAATTAGTTTCCAGTTAAAAACAGAAGATGATGGTCTTTTCAGTATCATCTCCAGCAGCTGAAGTGGATCTTAAGGAGTACTGGTATGCTAATAGTAGTGCATTTAGGAGTTCTGGCACAAGGAAAAAATTTCTGCCAATGTCATTCATTATTTTGACCCATTTTGATGTCATGGTCATTTCTCTTTGTCACTTGGACATTCCAGACAGTTTCACAGAGAAGCGTCGCATCTTCTGGTCTGTTCATCAATTGCTTTTTTTGTGTGATAAAGTGAAAGCTGAACAACTGAAAATACAGGATATGTGTTCATGTGTACATGCAATGTGTGTAATATAGGTGTATATCTGTGTGCCATGAGCAGTTGTTTGGCTGTGGTTTGGGCTGCATCTGTTAGCAATGAAAAATACGTGTTTTCTCATAGACATAAAATTCTGGGCTGCTTAAAGGTGAATATTTTCATCAGATCTCTCCCCATCCTGTAATTTATAATCAGTGGAACTAGTGAGCAGAGCTCTAAAACCATAAAAAAAGATAGAAAATAATAATGAAGGGAGAAGTTTGTAATGTTTGCCAGATGAAAATCCAGAGTCTGCATGCTTGGAATTTATATTGGTGACCCCTGTTACCTTCTTCAACAACCCAAGAAGGAAGAAGATAATAAGCTTATGTATTGGAGAGTAAGTAATCAGGAGCGTAATGGGTCATAATTCTATTAAAGTGTGTGGAAAAGATTTTATAATCAATGGCCAAGTTTATACACATCCTACACATGTGTGATACAGCAAAGGGACTGGGTCAGGGGAGGAAAGTTTGGTTTGAAAGCATGTCAGAGGACAGATGTGAAGAGCAAAGGGAAGGTAGCAAAACAATACCACCCAGTCATCCATCTGTGAAAAGGGAAAAAATCTTAAATGAAGGATCCTTTCTAGGCTTTAAATATGTCTGATATAACATACAGGTTTGTACTTCCTGTTTATGCTTTGTTTTATGACCTCAGAAGGATGAGTCAGCCAATGTGAAAATGGAAATGTTTTGCTGGAAACATTTCTGCTCTTTTCATGTGATATGAATTCTGAAATATTAATTTCTTCTGCCTTTTATTCCTAATAGGACTGCGGAGCACTTACAGCTCTTGAAGGCACTTCCCAGTACTCCCTGGCTGTATCTGTACAAGCTCTACACAGGCTGTTCTCTGGCTTTGGGGTGGGTGGCAAAGAGGTAAACAAAGAGGTATCAAAGTCCCTCAGTCTGCAGAGGGTTCAGAGGAAAACACCTGCACTTATTCTGGGGAATCCCTGGTCCATGCATCCCATGTGTACTTCCAAAAAGTGCCCAGGAACTGCTTATGGAAGGGCCAATAGTATTCACAGTTTAATTTATTTCCTTAATATATGTACAATGTTTTGCTCTATCATCTGGAATGCAAATATTCCCCCAATCCTTGAAGCAGAAAGAAAAAGTGGTGAAAAAAAGTCTATTATTTAGAGAATCTATCTGTACTCTTGTTAATGGTAGTGAGATAATGGTGATGCTTATCATCAAAATGGAGTCCTGCTCTATCTTGGCAATACATTACTAACTTAAAGGAGATTATCAGTTCTGATTCTTACCAGTATTTCTGTGCTTCTAGGTGTAGATTTGGAGGCTTTTGAGCTCTATAGCTCTGCAGAATTTTCTCTAATGATTTACCTAAGTTGACTCTCAGATGTTATGTTTCTTCTCATTCATTTATTGAGCAGCTTTATTTTTTTCAGAGGTCACTATGCAAGACTAATAATGAAGATACAAGGTTGAAGTTTTGGAGTCTGAATTTTTAGAGATCAAGCTAAGTAAAATGGACTGTTTTCATTAAATTGTGCAGTAGCTTAGTGGGTTTTTTGTTTGTTTTTTGTTTTTTTTTTTTTTTTTTTGTTTTGTTTTGTTTTTGTTTTTTTTTTTGGTAGTTGTTTTTGTTTTTGGTTTTTTTTGTCCTGGACCTAGGTGATGAAAAGTTAAAAGAATTTCTTTTGAAATTGATAGACTTTGTACTGATTCAGTTGCATTTTATATTGTGAGTCTTTCTAGTAAAGCTAAAAGGTCAATAGTGACAGAGATTCTGAAGCACAAAATTCTCCAATGTTCATGTAGATTGTGATTTTCACAGGCACTTCAGTGAGCTTCTGACCTGACCTCTACCTGAAGCACACAAAGCTTGAGGGCTTTACATCCAGTGTTTGTACTCATCATGCCTTCTGGAGCTCTTCCAGAAGTGCCCAGGACTTCCTCCTGCCCCCGGATGTATTGTCTTCATCTCCTGGCAGCAGCCCAGGAGAATGTGCAGGTAGAAACAAAACAGAAAGATTCTAGCCCACGGCACATTGTGTTCAGCAAATCAATTGTATTGACATACAGGTAACCAGATATGAATGAACAAGTTCAGTTCAAATAACAACCAGCCCCAACCTTTGCCCACTCAAAAAGTGACTCTAACCCAAATCTTTTTCCAATTTGGATTGGTTCAGAGAGATCGGCTGTCAGGTCTGTCAGCTGGTAGCCAGACATCAGAGCAGACATGGCTAGTTAGAATATATTCCATCACCTAGAGTTTAGATGTATTTTTTTTTTTCTCTTTATACATTCCCATAGTTTCAGCTTGCATTAAAACCTCTTGGTCTGAAAGCAACATCTTCAGAATCAAAGCAAGCTTTTTTCCAGAGAAACATATAGGAGTTGTATTTGTCTTAAATAAATGTTTTCTCCCTCAACAAATTTCAGTCTGCAGAGTTACCAGCATCCTATCACAGAACATCTGACTGAGTTTCAAAGCAACTTATTTCTCAGCTCTTTTAGTCAAACTTAGCCCACCTCTTCTCAAAATTTGTCCAACAATCATATGATTTTCTCACTCATGTCATGAGTGTAGATGCTGCAAATCCAAAATTTAGAAGCATGCATAAGTGCTATAATTGCAGCTTTGTTTGGTTCTACCACTTACTTCTTTCTGACCAGATTTCAGTCTGGTTCTACAGTAGTCAGACGTTGTGCTAATGTATTCAAGTCAGAGTATATTTGCCCTGCACTTTGATGCCAGCAATAACCAGAATTTGGAAAAATGTTAATACAATGGAGATCAGGACATCAGTAGATTTTGAAATCAGGATTAAATATGCTTATGGCTAGAGACTAAAGGACAAATTTTTGACAGGGTGACTATAAACTCACATGTACCACATGTATCAGCAAGTGATGGGGAAAAATCCTGAAATACAGGATTTCAGAGAAACTAAGCATCATATATTCAATTTGGATTGTCATTCTGAAAAAGTTTTACACCTTGTGTATGTATTGCCAGAAAATATATAGCCATGCTGTTGAGTAGGATAGCGCTGTGGTCTCCAAACTTAGGAATGATTGCATGCAAATGACAGTTTTAAATAACTGGATCAGGAAATGTATTTCTGCAATCTATGTGTCAAAGCTTTAAGACAACTGGAATGGTGTTCTAGAAACTCCACTTTCTGACAGCCCGTGACTATTTATTTTTTTGTGCAAATCCAGCTCAAACTTCCCTTTGCTGAGTCAGTCATTGTTCGTAAAAGAAATGGCCTGCTGTTGAGTCTCACTCCTTAAGTATTCAATGGAATAATAGTCAGGATTTATTTGGCATAGTGAAACTCAAAAAAATCTGTACCACAGCAGCCACAAGAGTTGAATGGGGCCTATTTTCACTGTCATTTAGAACTTCTGGTACATTTAGTACAATTAACAATTATTAGAAGCATCTTCTAAATTTTTTCTTCCAACATGGAGAAATAGAAGTTACGACTGATTTCATCTGCTTCAGCTGCGTGTGCAGACATGCACATACCAAAGCATGATGTTTGTGTGGACACCTTGCTTGCTACCACCCAGAAGCCAGTCTAGGGAGGGAAAATGTCACATAACGTGGCATTGGGTCTGTCAGGTATCATACAGTGCTTCAAAAGGAGCCAGAAACTTGTGTTTAGTCAAGTGAGTCTGGCTCTTGCCTGTAGGATGCTGAATCACTCTGGGCACCTTTGAATTTGTTAACTGCACCCTCATTGACCACTCAGGGTGCTTAGGTCCCTGGCCCATGCAATGTATGACTAAGGGGAGAATTAAATTAAGGTGACTGCATTCCTTGCTGAATTCTGACCTTGTCTTGTTCAGTCATTTCTTCTTGAAGGTAAGAGACAGGTATTCCTACCCATCTCCACTGCAGCCTAAGACCAAGGGATGACTTGTGTCTCCTCTTGAAGGTGCAGTCTCCACTGATGCAAGATGACATGAGTCCTTGCTGAAACTCTTTCCAGGAGCTTTGGTGTAAACCTTCAGGCTTGGGAACACAAGTTTCTGCTGTCTGTCTATGTTTCCCACAGGCAAGGCTGGGGCTGAACAGGCAGCTTAGAAGTCAGAGGAGCTTTGCTTTGATGTCAGTGGAAAAGCTTAGGAACCTAAGATTTCAAGCTTAGGTAAAGCTTGAAGTACTGCAAGCTCAAAACACCTCTTCCTGGATCAAAAATGGGATTTATTTTCAAAAGAGTACCCCTCTGAACTGAAGTGAGGCAGAAGATGTCCTACTGAATATGTATTTTCACTTGCTATATGTATTTAACTAGAGATAATATGAAAGCATTGACCTTGAAAACATTGGAAGCAGATATTTTCTCTTTCTGTGAGTGTCAGGTACACTGTGACCTCACACTGAGTGACGGACTTTGTGCACCTCACCTCTAGTGCACAGGTCAGTGGAACCTCCCTGATGTTACCTTTATTGGACATTTGTCCTTGAAAGGTAAATATTGCATATATCAAACCAGAAATACGTATGACAGTGCTTTCTGTGTGCAGCATATCTTGTCTATGTCTCTGCTTATTTTTAAGAATAGAAAAAGCTTGATATTTTCCAGGTATTGTGACTGCTCTTCATCTGTGAATCTCAAAGCATTTTAGAAAGTTTAAAATTAACCCTCACTCTGTGTGTATATTCTGTGTAAGTTTTATTACAGACAGTTTACAATACTGTCATATAGAACATACAGAGAATCAGTTAGGAGGTGGAAAGGTGAAGTAGGGTCCAGTTATCCAATATCCTAATTTTGCCATTAGAAATCTCAGACGGATATACAAGCAATTCTTGTGGACAGGGTTAAAGGTGCCAGGACCTTCATGGAAGGGCTCAGTGCTAGTCAGCAGCTGCTACACTGTGGAATGATTAGTGGAGACCACTAATATTATTTTATATATGGGATTATTGGAGCTGAACCTCTGGATTGATATGAACATATTGCCAGGCTGATAAAACAATCCTTTTTACCAGTCTAATTGGTCCAACACCCCTTTCAATATAAAGCTTTCTTTTGGTATGTATTAACAAATCACAGTCTATATACCAAGCAAAACTGGAATTTGAAGCATAGTAAAGCAGCATATGTTCAGCAATTTTAGAGCCACTCTGTGACACCTTCCAATTCTGTTGATCAGCAAAACTGTACGAAGAGTGAACATTTGCTTTGACATAATATTCCCTATGGCCAGTAAAGAGGATTTAAATCTGTTTTAGTCACATTTCATTACTGCTATTCAAAAAACTGTCAATTTAATGAAATAAAGGGTAAGACAACTTTACCATGAAGATCTAACAGTCTAGGGCCAAGTTATATAATTCTTATTCTGACACAATGCCAATTGTCTTTGATATCATTGTTGAATTATTAGCCTTGGGCTGAGAAATACAAAACTTCAAATGGGCACTTGACTCTCTGCAACAGTCTTAGTAAGGTGGATGGCAGAAGCAAATAAGATGTGGACTACCATGTTTAAATGATGTGATGCACAGGTCATTTCAAAGTTAACAGATTTTCAAGACCAGAGGTAACACTGTAAACATCTAGCTCTTATTTCCTGCATAACACAAGCCAGAGTTCTTCAGATTAACTCAGGCTGTGGAGGGAGAGAATATTTTTCCCTTTTTCAAAGTCAAGAATACTGAGCTCAAAAAGCTTATGTCAAACTAGACATGGAGGTGATGGTTTTGAGCTTATCCATTTCCTGGGCAACCTGCACAAGAAAAGGTACAGAAATCAATTATATCTTTCCAAATCTTCTTCCTCAATTGTCTTATTATAGCAGTGTTTATGATCTGGCCTATATTTATTGCATTCTTCACTAGCATAGGCCTTGCATTCCTCACTTGATGTTTGCCATGTGTTGGGCATTTCTTGAAATACATAGTTCTGGTTTCATTTTTCCACAGTCACTGGACAATTAATTGATTTAATATAGGCAGTTTTATGAAATTTCATTTCAAGTTATCATTTAAAAAGATAATATATTGTTAGAATACTGGTATCAAGAAGATGTCAGTGAAGAAAAGAAAGGGGTAATAAAGTATAAAACTGGTACTGAAATCCAGCTAGATTAGTAAAATGACATAAGCTGAAACCTGCATTCGTGTTTCTATCCTTTCCTCTACACACATACACGCATACATACATACATACATACATACATATATATATATATATATATATATATGGTCTTGTGGGTCTATATGCATATAAATGGATTCCTGTATCTGATGTAGAACATAAAGGGCTGCGTTGATTTTTTCCAAGATGTGAGAGCCAAGTTTCACAGGTTTGATTTTGTGTGTCCAGGTTTTTCCTGTGGCTATTATTTCTCAGCACCTGTACTTCCACTGCTTCTTGTCTCCTGTAGCAAAGTAGGTCTGTTCAGTATCAGAGCAGGTAAAGTGAAGGCTCTGTCTGAAGCCACTGCTTTCTATTTGTACAAGCAATAGGTACAAAGTGGATATTAAACAGGCATCCTGCTGTGTACCTGAGCAGTGTCTGTTTCATGTCTGTGGCTTCGGAATATTTATCTTATACCTGCTCCAGGAACTGTTTTTTCTTTTTCTTTTTCTTTTTCTTTTTCTTTTTCTTTTTCTTTTTCTTTTTCTTTTTCTTTTTCTTTTTCTTTTTCTTTTTCTTTTTCTTTTTCTTTTTCTTTTTCTTTTTCTTTTTCTTTTTCTTTTTCTTTTTCTTTCTTTTTCCCTTTTTTTTTTTCTTATTTCTCAAACACACATTTCTTTTTTCTTTTCTTTTCTTAAAGAATAGTGATGAGGGATTAATTTGGGACATCCTAACTTCCTGGTCATGCTACAAGTGCTCTAGTCTGGAAGGATGCAAAACAAGCCTGTATTTCAGTTCCATTGAAATTTAGATGCCATCCCAACAGATGTCTGAGCACCTCTAAAAGCTGAAGAGTGAGGTTGAGGTGATGGTGCCAGAGATGATGCTTACCTACCTTTCATATGAGGGGATCTCTGTGGGTAGGGCATCCAGAAAAAAGGAAAGCTTTTCTTCTGTCTGTTCTTGTTATGTCATTTGTTGAAAGGGTTTCTATCATAAAATACAGAATTTTTGAGCTGTGGTCAGTAGAATCAGATTTTTTTTTCTACGTTGAATGGCTGAATACTAAACTCATGAAAACATAGTGGTCTGCTTGCCTTTCCTCACAGAAAGAAACTTTCAGCACAGAACCTAAACATTTCCTGATGCAGATCAAGCTTGTTCATCTGAATAGACACATCTGAAAATTCTTTTGGTCTGGATTGGACTCAGTTTCCCTAATTTAGGCACATGATTTTCACTCAAATTAAAGATTCCAAATGAAGACATTTGCATAAAACAAGTGACTAATTTCCCTATGTAGTTAAGGAGGAGAGATAGGTGCCTTGGAGGACCCATGGATGATGATTTTTGTGCCTGATTCAACTGATATATGTGGATGAACATACCAGGGAAAGAGGAGATCCAGATGGGCAAGATTATTTGCTAATATTTTTCATATTGCAACTTGTGACTTCTCTGTTGTGATCATTGGAAAGTCTCTTGCAAGTTTTGTATTCTCTTGCAATATTCCCAAGGGTAACAACACTTTTAAATATGTCTTTTTAAATTATATTGTCACCTTTGTACTGGATACTAAGCTGAATAAACCAAAATGTTCCATCTTTGGTTCCAAACATAGTGTTCAGTCATTACTGATCTGTACTGGATTTAATCAGTGACCTAGGAACTTTACCAACAGGCTCCTCAGCCATTCCAGCTAGGTCTGGTTTGAGACAAGTTTTATTAATACTAATTGGGGATACTATTTAAGTATCAAGATAGGATGCTAATTAAAAAAGCATTCTGCTGGCTGATCTTATGGCAAATTTTATTATTTCTGACTCAGCTTACATTTCTCTCAGATTGTCACTTAAAATATTTCAAGATGCATCTTCTGCAGTATGTCAGATCCATATAATGATAATGAAGTTGTTCCAACACACAAGAAGTTGGTGGGAAAACCCAACTTCATTACACTACTTCAGAAAGTCCAAATATTGATTCCAATATAGGCATCACTCTTCCAAAAGATCATTCAGCTTCAAAAATGTTTACTGCCATAGAATTAATTAGATTGTAGAAAGAGAATTTTTGTTTCTAATAAATTTATATATATATATATATATATATATATATATATATATATATACACACATATATATTTATTCCTGTAAGTAAAATGGGAGTTCAGTTTTTAATATTTTTTATTATAAATTCAGCCCACACTTCAGAGATTCAGAAAATACTTGCTTAATGTTTTGGCACAATCATATTATCTATCTACTGAAATAAAAGTTTGCAATATGCTCACAGAAAATGCAGAGAACAGATATACTAATTTACAAATTACAGATTATTTTAAAACAGAACTCAAAATCTGTAATCGAGAAGAAAGACCAGATTCTTTCATACATTGCTATGTAATCCCACTGACATCAAGCAGTATGGGTATGAATAACAGGGGAAGAGTTTGGCCCAGGCTATGGAAACTAGTTGATAGAAAATACTGAATTAATTTAAATTTTCTAGGGCATGAGCACTATCTTGTGGAATGAAAAGTGGCTGAAAGACTATAAACAAAAGCAGGAGACAAAATATTAAAGTATAGATCTGTGGGAAGGTCTTTTCCTAGTGAGGCGCTTTCGGGATCTGTATTCAGTATGGTTTTATTTAACGTTTTCTCTAATGATCTAGAAGAAGTAAGTCACCCATTAATGAAAGTCCCCTATGATGAAGAAGAGGGTGGAGATGCAAAAGGTGATGAAAGACAGATAGCAAAAAGGAACCTGGATATGGATCCAAGGTTCACACTGACTTCAATAAATTTTGGAACAGATCAGCAGAAATATTAGAAAGATGAACAGGAAGAATGACAAAATGAGATTCGTCTTGGAAAATACACAAAGGCATCACGTGAAAAATTACATTAAACCTAATAATCAAAGGGAGCCAGAATCATGGAAAGCAGCATTGTAAGTGAGTTTGCCATGTGTTGGAGCAAGGAAAATAATGTGAATACGATTTGAGGTTTATGTGCTGCAAAAGGGAGGCACCATTTTCTGTGCTGCTCAGCACTGTGGAATATTACCACGAAGAGTGACAAGGGAACCGAGGGCTAGCTCACAAAAGATGAACAATGTGCATAAGCAGGAAGCAGTGATAGAGGCACCGCTACTCCGATGAGATACTGAGGAACAGAGACCTACTCGAGCAGTTCCTCACCCTGGGCTGCCTCCCCAGCAGCGTGGGCAGCAGGGAGGGAGGGAGGGGATCCTGCCCCTCTGCTCTGCATCCGTGACTTCCCACCTGCAGTGCTGCATCCAGCCCTGGGGTCCCAGCACAGGGGGACACGGAGCTGTTGGAGCCAGTCCAGAGAGGGGCATGGAGATGATCCCAGGGCTGGAGCACTTCTGTTGTGGAGATGGGCTGGGAGAGCTGGGGCTGGGTCCATACTGCACCTTCCAGGACTGAGAAGGGATTTATAAAATGGAGGGAGAGGGAATTTTTTCTAAGGGCAGGTTGTGACAGGACAAGGGGAAAAGATTTTAAACTGGAAGAGGGCAGGTTTTGACTACATTTTAGGAAGAAATTATTTATTGTGAGGGTCATGAAGTGCTGCAATAGGTTGCCCAGAGAAGCTGTGGATGCCCCATCCCTGGAAGTGTTCAAGGCCAGGCTGGATGGGGCTTTAAGCAGCCTGGTCTAGTGATTGTCATCCCTGCCCATGGCAGGGGGTTTTGAAGAAGATAATCTTCGAAGTCCCACTCAACCCAAACCATTTTAATATTTTGCGATTCCCTAACACATACCCCACAATGAAGCAAGAGCAAACAGGTCCCCAAAATCCCTTGGAAACTGTTCTCATGTTGACACTATCTCTTGCATGAGGTGCCACTGGCCTCCACAAATCCCTTTCAGGATAAAATATTCAACTGTTCTAAATATTGGACTCTGAATGTCACTGTGCAATCACAAAGATATTACCGTGACAATTATTTTAACTATTATTTCAGATAGTTATGCCACATCTATTTTCTGTGTTTTTAAAAATATTATGCCCAATCTCATGAAAATTTGGTAGTGATTAATGATGTTAATGATACTTGGTCAAAATTATCAATGGGATAATGTTACTTAGGTTATACCTACAAGTGTCATAACAATTTTAGCCCAGGAAATGAGCTAAATATATTGGGATAGATCTTTAAAGAGCACAAATAAGACTAAAATATCTTTAGGGGTGTTCATCTTGAAAAGGAATTTTTTAAAATCCTGTTAGATGCCTTTGGAAATTGATCTTCAATGGCTCTCTAAAACTCACACAAGAAATTCATGATAGGAAAACAGGGGAAACTAAAAATGGATAAAATTCTACAGCTCTGTAGGCCATTAAAAGTATCAAAGATCTCTAAATAAAATTTTACCAGTCATCTGAAACCTGCTACTATACCCCAGCTTACACCCAGAGAATAAAAACTTGAAAATCTTGCAGATCTTGCTGGTTACCTGCTCAGATTGCATTTTTCTGAGTGCTAGAAGTAAGAAAAGCACTTAACCACATGCTTAAGTTTAATTTTAAGCAAATGCTTGAGTGTTTTACTGATCTGGGATGCAAAATTCATGATTTCTTATTATGCAGACTCAACACTGTGCATAGCAATGTAAGCATTCTTTTCAAATAAAAGACACTTGCTATTCCAGTTCAGTTCTGAGCATTGTTCTACATTTGCCGGAAACAAAATAAGTCTGGGGAAATACTGTGTTTTGGAAACCTTTTACTCCCTCCAACATCGAGTGGAATTTCTTTTTAAGAAAAACAAATATTTTTAAAGGTACAAAGATGTGTGAGAGAGATTGGGAAGCACAGCTTTATCTTGATTCCTTTTGTTAATGCACCCTTGCAAATCAGAAGCAGCTCCAGTGGAATTTAACTATTAGGAAACCAAAAGATCAAAATCACAGCACCAATTTCTTTAAATAGATTTAGAACATCTGTGATGCTGGCTCAAATATGCTAAAATAAAGGCAATTTTATATAACTCGGGCACTGTTAAATAAGCTAGTCTTTGTGTCAGGGTTGTGCCAAGTCAGCCGAGGTGACACCACACCCCTGGTAGGATGACCAGCCACCCTTAGCTCTGCCTGTCAGCAGGGTGCAGGTAGTGCTGCCCAGGTGTCCCTGTCCTGTGCCTGAAGGACTGTGCTCCCTCAGCCTTGCCTGTCAGGGAAGCTCTCTTCCCCTCCAGCTGATTTCTTGAGGATCTCTGCCCCATGTGCCACCATTTCCTGAGGCTGCGTCTCCAGTGCTAAGAATATTGGTGCAAAACAAATGTAAATGAACATACATTAGTAAAATAAGATGAAGTCATTCAGTGATGTGGGAAGGAAATTGCTTGGTGATGTTTCCATTGGTATTGGAAGAGTTTCTTCTCTCAGCCCATTGCAATTGCAACCATGTGGGTTAACAATAGTGGAAAACAGTATTTTACATTGACTGTGCAGAATCCCAGGCGTGCATGCAGGCCCTTCTCAGCAAGAACTCCTGAAGGAAAGGATTTCAGACAGAACAAAAATTCTTTTTTTTTTTTTGCCAGGACTTCTAATTTCCGCTGTGACTAGAGGTGTATTATTCAACCAGCTGACTGAACAAGAAATGATATTTTTGTGACATAGTCAAAGTTACAAAGTATTAGTGATGTAGGCGTACCATTAGTGACTTTCTTTGTGCACCAAATGAACCAAAAAATCTTCAGAAAGAAAAGGCTGTGCATAGTGATTAATAAGACTCTTTCTCTTACAAGTGAAGCAACATGTCAGAGATGTTGCTAGGTTCTTTATGGTTTGTTTTGAAGCTAAGTGAATATATCAGAATTAAAATTTTCAAATTATTTTAGTTTCTTTCTTTTGGCTTCAGAGATGTCAATAAACAGATTTTTCTCCACTTAAATTATATGTTATGAGGCTTTTCCTAGGTAAAGTCACATTTTCTTGTACTGCTAAGCTGTAATTGATTGGAATCCTCTCATCTGTTTTTATTCCTTAAATATTTCTATTCAGAGATTAATCCACAACATTTTAAAATTAAATTTCTATGAGTGCTCACTTTAATTGATCACTGATGATACCAAAATCTAACAATTTGAAGATACACTTGAAATGTGTGATTTGATAGCAAAATAAAAATTATTTTGTGGCTAAATAAGTTTAGGGAAAAAAACCATACAAAGGTAGCAAACACTACTGCCAGTGTTACAGTGATGAGGACATCACAGGTGGCTTGACTACCCAGGCAGACAAGAATTAATTTATTCCATACCTCTGAAGTAAGAATTGGCTCTGTCATACCATATATGATCCTTTATTTGAATGATCAAACACTGTAATGAGTCAGAGCTATAAAAATGTGACTTTCTAGTCTACACCCAAACATAGAATTCTTTTCTTCCCAGACCAAATCAATTTGTGATGATTGCTTTTTTCACTTGGCCATGATGGTAGTGTGCAAGAAGTAAAAAAGCATCTTTATTTTTGAAATAACAATTTCAACACCTGGTGAAAGCTGGGCAGCATTGCATAGAAATGAAGTCCAGCTATCTTGCTGTTAAACATCCAACAGTGGGTTTTTTTTACAGGACAGGTTATTTATCCTAATAGTTTTAATATTTTGGGAGATTACATACACATTTTCTAAAATCAACCCTGAGTTTTCATCTGGTTTCAGTATTGTTCCTTCTCTACTTTATATCAAAGCTCTTATACGGTTTTCCTGTTCACTGTTAAAACAGTTATTGCTGTGCACCTCAAAGCCTGATGCTCTGGGTCAATAGATTAATAGCAAACCAGCCTTCTAAGCGAAATGCCTTATCCTGCCAGATAATACAGCTCAGCCTGTAATGCTGAACAGATATTATTCATATATGAACCAGTTCATGATTTATTAAATTATATATTTAATTGTCTCAAATAAATCAGTGTGAGTTCCTATATGGTCAATGTCAGCATACCGAACTCAATGAAGGAAAAAGTGCTATTCTCATGTCTACCTAAATCCAGAGTATTTCTAATACGTGTATCATTATCACCAGTCCATCTGCATCACATGCACACAGGATGGTCAGCATATTCTCTCTCAGACTAAATTTTATTCTTTACATGTGAAGATTCTTCACCTAACTGAATGTTGCTCTCAAAGACAGCATAGAGTCTCTCACAGATATGATCCCCTTTCCATATTCTCCTGAAAAAGGTTATAATACAAATATAACTTTTGAAAGGCCCAATGGCTGATTTAGGTTTCAGCTAAGAAATTGTCTTAAGAATAGTGCCAGAATTACAGGATTCTGAAATGCTAGAAATATTTCAGACCTTCATTATTTGTTATATATTCTATGATGACAAATGACTTTAGAAAATACCATAAATTCTTAATACACTGGTGATATTAGCCAATTTATAATAAATACTAGGAGTGGAGTTATTTTATAGATGATTTAGAGTAATCTCTTTAGCAGCCAAACAAACTGGAAGATGTTTTACATACAGCTCTGTTAATACATAATATGGCTTACTACATGATTAATAACCTGGTGCTTCTCATTGAGATACATAAAAAGCAGTAAAAATAAATAAAACCATAAAACAATTAAGGGGATTTGTACTCACTGATTCATTCCTGTTTATGAATATACAGTGTTAGTATAAACAGACAGGGGGTCCTCACTTTATCCTTTTATCATTTCCAAATGTTGTTATAAGATGGTAGCCCCACTGAAAACAAACAAAACAGCATGTCATGTAAATGTAACTTCAGTCTAACATTGGGTTAGGTCAGCCTGGCTTTGAGAAATATGTGGCTTTTTCAACTGTTACTTCTGCTGGAAAGTTCTGTTTGCAACTGTCAAGGACATCACTTAAAATCAAAACAAGAAAACCTTACATGCAAAAGTTGCAGAAATGGTATTCAGTAAATGCAGTTTTCAGTTAAATTTTTTGTAAGACTAAGCATTTTACATATTTTTTTGAATATTCCTATGAAGAAAACTTGAATTCATAAAAAGATTCTCTGCATATTCTCATGTAAACTCCCCAAACCACACTCTTTGCATTAAGAAAAGTATGTTCACAGTAACATTTGCTATCTTTAAGATGCAAGGTTGCATGCCAATGGTGCTCTACTTCTTCACTTCCTAATTTATGAAAAACAAGAAACATTTCCATGAAGATGGCCGAGAGTATAGCTGCCAAACAGGCAGGAAGCACATCTGCATGGGCAAAACAACCATAGCAAGGGCAGAAATCAGCCTGCAAGGAAATGGCAAAGTAATCAGAAAATCTCTCCTCTGTCATGGGCAGGGACAATTTTCTCTAGGTCATGTCACTCCGGAATGACACCTCATTAGAGAAATGGGCCCCTTTGTGGTAGAAATCTTGCTATGTCAGACAGTTGCAATATTATAAAAGTGAGAGATTTTATTAATGTTTTTCTGAAAACATAATGCATGGGCGTTTTTTATCAGAAAGCTGCAGTGATGGCAAACAAGAATATGTCCTGCTTTCATATAATGAGCTTGTAAAACAGGCTGCCAAAGAAAGATTTTCCCTGTAACATGGAACTTATTGTTGCATATAAATATTACAGAAAAATAAAAAGTGTAGAGGGATTTAAAAATTCATGGAAGAATTAGATTTGCAGCTACAGACGGTTCTCTGTTGAAGCCTTTAAGCTATTGATTGTTGGAAAATGGAATTAACATGAAGTAAAAGAAATATTCCTGCAGGTTGCTCTTGTCACACTCCTTCCCCCAGTTTCCCCTGCTAGCAGGGGTGCAGGCAGGTGATGCTTTGGCAAGTGCAGGGCTGGGCCCAAACAGCTGACATAAAAGAAAGGGCTGCACTGCCCCATATACAAAATGTAGGTCTGGAAGGCCTTTACTTGAGAACTGTAACCATAGTTGTGGCACTTATTTTGTGGACTTAAACCCACAAAGGTTTTAAACCAGTTTTAAATATTTTCACAATTTCTAGAACTACTAGTTTGGTAATGACCAGGTGATCTGTTAAATTAATTAATAAATCTCAGGGCTTGAATAATAAATTATTTTCTTTCTGTTATAAAAAACACTTTAAAGTGTTTGCAGAATTCTTGTGTTCTTCGTTAAATCTTCATTTTCTTTTCATAAACATGATCAATAAGCTCTGTGACGTTAAAATTAATAAGTTTTACTTTTGATAATCTTTACTCACAAAATATATTTATTGCTCTATCTATTCAGTTTTTTAGTTAGTAAAATTGTGATGACCATACTCACAGGAGAAGAAATTTGCTGCTTGAGGAAACACACTGTTCACCATAAGTGTCACAATCTGGTATTACTTTTTGAAGATGTTCTCAAAATAGCTTGTTTTGTGATTGTTAGGAAAAAGAAAAAGACCACAACAACAAAAGAATTGTTTTTATGGTGTGAATAAATTATGCTTTTTCAGTCTGCATAGCCCCCTGAGAATCTGTACTGCAAGATGAGTGTGTGTGGCTCCATGTGTATTTGCATATATTGAAGGTGTTTTTCATTTCTACGATGTAATAAGGCTTGGGCTGGTGCAAGAAGAGGACGTTTCGTTCTACAATCTGTTCTGCTACAGGAAGAGCTTAAGAAAAACAAAAATAAATTCAAATGCTCTCAGTTCTGTTCAATAATGATATTTTGCAGGACAGTCAAGTTTCCCACAGAGTAAATACAATCCATATTATGTAAATATGGTCCTGTGTACATTTGTTTAATTTAACGTTGCCATCAGAATAGCACATTTCACACGTGGGAATGCAAAGCCCAGCAAGGGAGCAAATTAACTGCCCACAAATTGTTTGCTAACGATGAAGTTTTCCAAAAGAAATCTCCAAGGTATATCTTTACCAAGGGCACAGTATTAGTGCTCGACTACCACATGTTTCCATTTGAACAGATGGCAGTGAAACGTTTGGTTTCAATGTGTTATTAGTTAACAGAAAAAAAGACTTGCTGATAGAGATCAAGGGTACTGCTTAAATTTACTTAGAGAAATGGGGGTTTGTAATCCATTCATACTTGCAATTAATAATCGCTTTATAATTATAAGTGGATAGAACCTCAAAAGTCTAGTGTATTTTCTGCTCTAGAAACATTATCTTATTTGCTTTTCTAATTGTCTCTTTAATATGTCAAGAGAGGTTTTAATTCAGATGCATCTGCTGTTGAACTGGGACTAGTTAACACCATTTCTGTAATTTCATTCCTAAAAATTCAGAGAAAGCAACAGGCTTTATAAATCCTGTGATTTTAAGAAACAAGAAATCCGTGTTTCTTGTTGATAGTTTGCATTAAGTGACTAAAAAGCAAAGAAAAGAAAAGCACAGGTTTACATTATCCTTGTTAGTTATCTGTGCTTCGGTGCAGACTGCTGGGTGCTGGAATTGTTATACCCAGAGCAGTGACTCCTGACTGAGAGTCTGAGACTCAGCTGCAGAAACACAACCTACCCCCACTTTCTGCTTGACCAGGATGTGTTCAGCACGTGGCAGGTTCATTCCTCAATCCTCCCTGTCAGATCCATAATGCTTCCCAGTGACAGGCAGGATTGAATTAAGTGACATCAGGGCCTCTGAAAGTCCTGTCTGAAGTTAGTGGGACCACTCATATGGACATAGTTAGCCATATGTATCAGTGTCTGAAGGACAAGGATGAGGGCTGCTGGCTAAGCTTGCCATTTCACATTAAAATAGTTGTGGAAAGATGTCTTGAGTCAAATTCTTTTGTATTCATTCTATGTGTATAGATTAAGGTTAAAGGTATCTGCAGTTAAGCAGGAGCCCTGAATAGTCCTGCTTACATGTCAGAGAGAAGAGTTTGCAGCAAGCACGCAGTAGAAATTTGTTGCATTTCAGTTTTGCACAATGGCCAAAATAACAAATGAACACACATGGAGCAGGTGAATGAGTCACCTTTCTTTCCATACAGAATTTCCCTTTCTCAATGTGCAAATTTCCTTAATTTTAATTTCCTTTTTTTTTTTTTTTTTTTAGGAAAAAGATTGAGATTTAAGAAATAAATTTATTTCTTAACATCATTCAAGATGAATGCTATTGCAATCACCTAAATATCTTCAGAGGTCAAGTGTTTTAAAAATTAATACATTTTTTGTTTTAAAGTGTTTAAAGTGTTTTGAAAAGTAACACAATACTTTTTTTCTATCTTCTACCTTTCATTTCTGTTTTTTCTTGTCATACCAAGCTTTAGTACCATGGCAAAGCAGAAATCCTGTGGACACTTAATATGAAAAATTATTTTATTATTATGTATTATTTTTTTACTTGAAGATTATTTTCTTTTGATAGAAAACCAGAATATATCATAAAAGATATAACTGCAATACTAAGAGAAATGTTCAGGGTCTTGTATGTGATTCAACTCTACAATAGTGCCAAATACTAATAAAAATTCTCAGCTGGCATTTTACTCCTTCTTAAAATATTTTTACAGTCTGGTTTTGGCCATCTCCTGTAGGAGATGCTGGGAACATGATGTCATAGTCTCCTGAAAAAAAAAAAAGGCAAAATTCATATATAAAGAATACACAGAAGATAAGTTCAGTGTGAGACTGGTAATCCCTTTACTGCACACTGTTAATCCTTTTCTAAAGCTTTTCTGGGTTTTAGGAACCCACACATCAGGAAGAACATTTAGCCATTAGACAGTGTCCAGCACAGAGATCTGAGGTCTAGAAAATGTGACCTCAGAGGAGAGATTGAGAGAAGATGGTTTGTTTAGTCTAGAGAAGAGAAGATGAAGGGGAGACATGATAACAGTGTTCAAATATGTATAATTGTGCTTTAAAGAATTGGGTAATAATTTGTCCTCTTTGTCCATTTAGGACAGTGCAAGAAATAGTGGTCTTGAAATGAACCAAGACAGAAACATGAAATAAAAACCCCTGTATTTGTTGGCAATGAAAGCTTTGAGTGCCAAGAATATTTGCAGAAATGTAGGTAAATCAAAGTAATAAATCTTTAATCTTCCAGATCTAAGACTTTGATCATTTTCCTACTGAAGCTGAGCTATCGAGACAACAGGAGAAGAATCCCAGCTGTAAAAATGTGAGTCTATGTCAGAAGGTACTTATGGGAGCAGAACCTTTTGGTCAAGCCCTTGCTGAGCTGTAGCCTGGAAACAAAGGCTGTTTTCACACACGTGACACACATAATAATACAGGTATGGCACATTATGGTAATTCTGCAGGCAATACTTGCAAAGCTTTCAATATTTCTTGAGCTTGGGTCCATTCCCTAGGAAGAGGAACCTATTGGCTTTTGAGCCAGGAATACCTGGTGTATCTAAGATGTCCATGCAGGAGTAGCAGATGTAGTCCTAGGTCTAAAGGAGACTTCTTTTCTTCTGGAAATGCAGCTTAAGGCCAGGCGTGATTGTTAAAACTTTTATGGGAGTAAAAACCAAAATTAATCAAGTTCCTATTGCCAGGATCTTAAAGACTTGTCAGATGGAAAAAGTCTATAAAAATAGGGTTAAAATAATTCAAAGTTTGGAAAGCATGCTTTTTAACAACACTGAAGAAGCTGAAACAATTAAATTGGAGTGAGGACTATGACTGTAAAGTATTTTCAAAGACTCTGATTTTTAATATGGAACAATTTATCAAATATTTTTTATACTCAACTCAAGTTCAGAGTAGAAAGTTAACAGATATTTTGACAGTGAAAATCATTAAGCTGGTATAATTTAAATAAAGGTATGATAAATTGTCATACCTTTTAGAAATTTGATAAGTTCAGAATAGCTTGTTCAAAAAATACACTATGCCTAAAATAGAAATTATGAACTGGAAAAGAAATGAATTTTTGGGTCTATGTTATGCACAATGCTAAATGAAATTATATCAGCAAGACTTAAGCAACAATATTATCCTTGACTGATAATAAAATTTGAAATAATCCTACTGCCTTCTGTACATTTGCTGTAGTTGAAAATATCAACAGCAACAAATAACCTAAAATCACTATGGTAGATGTTGATAAGCATTGCTCTTGGCTGTAAAACAGATGAACTTGTGAATTAACACCTCTCGCATTAATTCAACCTCATTTCCAACATTCTGGCTACTTATCTATGACAGCACCAACTTCAGGGCAAGGTCAATTTGGGTAAATTTGTGAATTTTGTATGTATGTGGATGGACTTGAGCTTCTTTTCTGCTGCAGGTTAAAGTCTCAAACCTCCAGGCCTTCATATGCTTAAGCACAAGGACCCTGTTGTCAGTCACAGGAGTAGTTTTCAGAGAGCTCACAAAGTTTCCCAGGACAAGATCCAGTTTGAGGCTGAGGTGCCACTTTGTAAGAGTTTGTAGATGAGTCAGGGACTTGAGGATCTCTTATTGCTTGTGGAGGAAGGGATTGCATTCCACACCATTTGAAATGCCCTGTGACAATCTCCAAGTCTGCCATTCAAGTACTCTGTCAGCTCCATGAGCTATCTGCCAGCCTTGGCTAGGTCACATATGTTGCGTACTTAAAAAAACCTTGCAGATCTTAAATTCTGCTTGTTGTTTGCGTTTAGGCAGCTGAATTTTACTCTTGCACAAGTATAAAAATAGCATACATTCAAATTAATGACAAATGATAAGTAATTAGACTGAAATATGAATATTTAAACTTCTTATTTTCATCTAAGTTCAGTGTTTTAGCAATTTTTATCCTCCTTGTGAGGCAGAGGGTGATTCTTACTCTCCATTTGCAGGAAAAAAACAAACATGAGCAAAACAATTCCTCAGTGGGAAGTCCCTAGTAAAACAGAAAAACTGGCCTTAGCCTTCCATTCTCTGGCAGTGAAGAAATATTGCATATTCCAACTACATAATAGTAAATTCATTACAATTTTAGTCTAAAATGAATGTTTTTGTGGAGAAAAATTCAAGTAAATTGACATAGCTAAAAATGTCTTTGACTGTCATATAGAAAATGTATGACAGAGAAATAGGTCTTTCTAGTCCCAGATCTTTCTTACCTTTCAGTTCTAGCTATCTGCCAGGGTTGAGTGCAGCACTATTAAGGATATTTTCACATAAACTTAAAGACCCACTGGTACTGACCTATTCTCATATAAGCAATGTCTCTCCAGACAATATTTTTCTCTTACTTTTATGTCACAAATCTCCATTTATTGTTTAGAAAGAGTGCAAGAATAAAGGATAGGATATGAATATGCAAACAGTTATTTTTCTGTTCTCTGCCTCCTTTTCTTTGGCCATGCTACGAAGATTTTAATAATGTATATCCTCAGCACAATTTTTGGATAACTGGAGGACTTCTGCTGCACCAGACTTCTGCTGCACTTCTAAGATACCCTTTCCTGGATAGTGAAAAGTCTAAAGCAAGTAAGAACTAAAAGAACATATATGAGTTACTTTATAAATAAAGTCCAGATGAAATAGTGTACAATACAATGGAATCTTTCAATCAATTGCTGCAAAAATGACAAAATACAAAAAAAAAAAAAATGAATAATCCAAACCCTCTCATAAAACACTAAAATGAAGCTTCTGTGTTATTCCTTAAACACATATTTTTAAAAGAAACAGCAGCTACAGAAATATTTTGTCTTTAATTCCAGTCTGTTTTCATTCATTCTTCCACCCTGGCTTGATGTCCTGTGTTTGATAGCCTGGAGAAATGAAAGATTAAGATAATGATCCTGGATCTTCAATTGGATTAATTTATCTTTAAAGCCAGGTGTTTTTACGTGGGTTTTTGGACAGAAAGTGCAAACTTTGAGTTGGACCACAGTGATATGGTTGTTGTTCAGTCCCTTGGGCAGACAAGGTCCAGCCTACACCAGCCAAGACTGAGACTGTGAGCTGGAGACTCTTGTGTCCGCAGGGCCCACGGTGGAGTGAGTCTGGGAGAAGGCAGCAAAAGGCTTGGTCTAAATAGAAGCCACAGCACAAAGCAGTGCCCAGGAATGTCCAGCCCAGAGACTGGGCTCCAGAGCAGCTTCTGATGATGCAGATGTAGTCTGGAAGACCATGGAGATAAATGGTCTTAGGAATCATAGGAGAATCATAGGTGGATTCTCTAGTGCATTTAATTTCTGGGAGGACCATAATATCTGCTGATTTCATTCTTCCCTTAATGCACAGTATAAGACCATTCACCTGCCATGGCCTGCTGTACAATTGACCAAATATTTGTGGTACCCTTCTGCTTCCAATAGCCACTTGCTGATCTGTCGCGGATAGCCACAATAACAGTAGAATAACATAGTCTAGGTGAAACAGAAGAAGATTGTCTTCTTTTAAAAGATATATTTTATCGCCTCAGGAAATTGCTGTAAACTATTGCACCTTGGGAAAAGAACATGGGTTTCTATTTAAAGCTGCCTTTGCAAACAGCCCCTTGACTTGCTGTGTAGCTTTTGCGATCACATAAATGGGACTGGATGAAACTTATTATTTTTAGTAGAATCAGAGAAGACCTGCAAAGCTGGCAAACTAGGTGGGCTTTCCTGATGGCTTGCTGATCTCAAGGCATGTGTGGATATCTCATAGCTTACACAGCTGTAATGTTCTTTCACACACTCTGGCTGGACTATCACATGTTGCCACAAAATGTTAAGACATCAAGACTCAAATGTTCTTTTGTTCCCTTTTTCTTCCCTGTGTATGTTTTACTCAGTAGCTTTGTTTATTTTCTTAAAATATTTCCTTTTTGTTTGCATTTCTTGGTAAAGGCCTCCTTGTGTTTTTATAACTGTAATCTTATTTTGGTTCCTCTGCTAGCTATATTACCCAAGATTAGCCAAAAGTGTGCTTCAAGGGCTTAGGTTCCTCGTGGTCTTAACAAGAAAATCAAAAATAGCTTTTCATTTGCCTCAAATTTATTCAGTTCAGGTACAATGTTAAAGTACAAAACTCTCATATAGTATTGTTTTCTCCTTTTTTTGTTTTTTTGTCTTCTCTCAATCAATAGAAAAGGTCATTTTAAGTTGAAGAAATTCTGCAAAAAGCAGATAGTTGTCTTTGGTATGAAATAATTTATATGGATTTCTTTATATGGCAGTGAAATGGCTATTGTAGAGCTGAACAAATTCCCTCAAATGCCATTTCTGTATCAGAATTGCCTTAACAGCTACTGGTGTTTCATTACGAATGTAGCAGTAGATGCCTGGTTTTGGAGCAGATAAAAGGAATGCTGTTCTTGTTCCAGCTAGGATTGTCCTGTGAGACAGATATCAACTTCCAGGTGCTCCTGGAGCATTTGTAAAGATGTTACAATGTGGCTTTTGTAGGAAAAGAGTAAATATTAATTTATTAATCAGGCCAAATGAAATAAAAAAATTCACTTTATGTTCAACATTTCCATATAGTTATGTTCAACATTTACATATAGCTAGTGTTGCTTATGGGGAGGGACCAGAAGTTGTCTCTTTTTATGGATATTAGAATTCCTAAATAGTTAACCTGCAGACATTTTGTAAAAAGCTGCATTTCTAAGCTTGTACAATTTTAAACATTTTGTTTTACTAGCAGGCTGAGAGTTTTTGGCTTGTCAGAAGCCTCCTTCAAAGAGCTAAATACCAGCACCTCCTGAACTAACAATAAGACATGTTTTACTACTAGTGATGAAACATCTTCTATAAACACTCCCTACCTTACTGACCATCCTTTCCCAGTATTGATTCACCACTGAAATATTTGTGTCACTTGAGTTCAAGTACATGAAACCAAACTGTTCGGTGCTTGGAGTTGTATGAGTGCCACTAAAAGCAGCATGCACTTCAGCAGTTAGTGAATTAAATAAGCAAAAGCATGCTAATGGTCTCTGGGAGACCAGCACCGCTGACCTTAGAGAGAGAATGATAATAAAATGAAGAATACAAACAAGAGATGGAACCATGGGCCTTTTATAGGTCAGATCAATAGAGCATGCAGGGATCCAGAGCTACATGTTGTCATTGTCAGACCATCAAAAGAAATGTATCTTCTGTTTCTACAGGGCTATGCTATCAGAAACTACTCAAAATAATTTCCCCGAAATATTTGCAGGATCTGATCTACATTGTATTCCTTCTCAATTCAGCAGCTGGTAAGAATTGTAGACAACTTGAATTAATCTCTTAAACCAGGAAATATTCCACCGTTGTGGGAAGTTTTGTTTTTCTTTCACGGGAGCCACAAGTTGACCAATAAAACATGGAATGAAAAGGAATTATGGAATTAGTTTTATTGACAGGGTATTTTAGATTTGACTGGAATTTGACCCTTCTCTTACCTGGAATTATTTAATATAGTGTGTCCTTATAAGGACTAAAATAAGTGGTGATCAAAATGTGTTATCTTTAGATAACAGATATTTGAAACTGAAGAATATTGCATTCAGGTCAAGAGCCAGCAATATTTAAATATTATTTCCCTTTACAATTTCCCTTACATTTACCTACAGGAACATAGTCAGAAAATTTATGAAAGACAGAATAATTAGGATAGGAATTTTTTTTCCTCCTAATGTACCTACATTAACCAAAGGGCTTCCACATAAATTGCATTTTAGCTTTTTTCTCTTATTTATTATGTTATGTATACTGCATCTCATGGTGAAGAATAAAAATGTGAACAGCCTTTTAGATCCCCAAAATGGAGTGAGGCCAAACTTTTGGAAGTTTTTTGTCAGTTTGAATAATATTCTTTCTCCTGTGCTGTGATTATGTTGCAGAAATAGGTGTAGAACTATTACCCACTTACTCAGGCTTTATAAATCAAAGAAATATTTGGGCCAAAGCTGGGAAAGAAAAAGAGATTACCTCTATCAAAATATGAAAGTATCCTGAGATGTTTTGTCTTTTCATGGGCAGATGTTGGCAGTCAAGCTATTTGACCCTGACACCATTTCACTGAGTACTTGTTTTCAACCACATGAGAAGAGGAAAGAATCCTTGATGTAGTTGAATTCTGGACTTAATATTTTAAAAATAATTTTATTTAGGATAGCATAAAAAATTGTAACAGTGAATAGGAGAAGTTACTTTCTAGGGAATGCCAGGAAAAATAAAAAGGAGGGAAGTGAGGAACTTTCCCTCCTCCCTGCCACTCCAAAAAACATTAAAATTGTGTATCCCAACTCTATGAACATTTATCCAGAAAGATAATTTTGCTGTCAAGAAAATTATCTTGTGAATGATCATAGAGGTACTATGTTTGGATCACAGTTTGTGTATCATCCAGCAGAATGGAATTGTGACAGCAGTAAGGTAGTATCATGATATTTCTATGGTTTTAATCCATGTCACTTGAACATTCAAATTGGTTTTAGATTTTTTTTTTCTATTTCTGACTCAGTGATGTAAATTACCCTGTTTTTTCTAATGAACAAGTGTAAGTAAGAAAGGTAAGATGAGGACCAAACTTGTTGGTGCTTGACTTCTTCAGCCATACATTGGCTAAATGAGAGGCAAAGCCTTGTTTCTTTGGAGTATCACCTGCATACACTTGCTGACAAAGTCTATGAAGAAAAACAAGAAAAGGAAAATAAAAGGTATTTCAAAGCTGAGGCTTGTTAAATGCAGAAAACTTGCACCTTTGCAGACAGATAGGAATATTTACCTTTTAAATATTAATCTAGATATAAAATATCACTAAATTTATATTAACAAAATATTATATATCACAATATTTATATCATATTAATAATAATTTAATTTGAAATGTTAATTTGAATATTGACAATGTACATTTAAAATTTTGTCTTGAATATATAGTTGAAATGTAATAAATATATAATTTATTTAATGTATCTTTAAAATTTCATCAAACTTTAAAGAAGGCAATAAATTTCATTTTCTGAAAAGTTAACTATGACTGCTTCTATGTATTGCTAGTCTTCATCCAAGATAGCTTGGCTAACACTCCTGTCAGTTTATCTCCTGTGTCATCTTCTTTTACACAGATACTTAGTTCTATCTGTTCCTTCCAATTCCACCTTCTTAATTTTCTAGCCTCAATCTACCTTCTTATTGGAGACCTGCTCACTTTCAAAATGTTATGGACCAAAAATACATCCTTGTCATTTTTCTTGTAGAATAAAACCAAGGAATTCCAAAGTCCTGTCTGTATCTTTTTCTTACTGCTGTGGCAACTGACATGAAATGTTCCCTTCCATCTGTATGCAAAGGAAGTGTTGCTCAGAGCTTACTGGAGGCATCTCACAGTGTGTCTTCCCATATACGTTCTTGTATGTTTTATACCCGTTGCTTAATTAATGATTTAATTACTGATATATTACAGCATCATGCTGCCACAAAGGGAATGGTTATTCCCAAGGTTATTTAAAGCTAAAATCAAAAGTGCTGGAGTTTAGATGTAAAACTCAGTGGCACACAGAGCAATTGGTATCTTGCACAGTGTGGAGAGCAGGCAGTTTGAGTGACATTCTTACCAGTGCACATTCCTCTACTTACACTTGATTTATGACTCAGTCACATCTTAGCACAAACCTCCATGTATGCTCTTTACAACACCTCCTCTATCTAACTCAGTGTTTTCAGCAGACATTAACCATATCTACATTCCACTTTCACACCTGCAATTAGTAGGCTAAAGAAATCCCTGTAATGAAAGCACTGGTGTGGCTGAGAGACACACCAGACAGGTGTGCCCACAAAATACACAACAAATTTTACTTGTGTTTACCTTCCTTGCCCACTAGCAACAGTTACACAATGTTTTGGCTACTTGAGTTTTGAGAAGGAATGTAAAAACACTAGGAAATGAGGGAAATTAAGGTTTTTGCAAGAATAAATCCAAGTATACATTGCTAATTGTTCTCTCTTTAAAAGTAATGATTCAAGAACCAGTTCTACACAGCAAAGATACAATATCACACTTTTCTAAATAGAGTAACAGTAAGAAGAGCTGCTAGTGGAGCTGACTTTTCCTTTAACTACTGTTCTTTAAAAGTGATTCCGTTCAACAACGTACAAGGTCGACAAGTCAATGCAAGACCACCCTGCTTGGGGATTTGCTCTCAACACAGGCTTGTGTCGAATCCCTCAGCTGAGAAATGTCAACCAGCACCTTTCATATTTATGGTGACTCATAAACAGGAAACTCAGCCCTGTCCACGACACTGGAGCTTTTTCATATCTTAGATCCTTTTACGAAAGAAAAAAGAAAAGGGTAAGGAAAAAAAAATAGAAAGAAAAAAGAAACCTCTCAAAACAAAACAAAGAACTTAGCAGGACATTTAAAGCAGCTGCCTTCTATTTTATGTGCCAAAATAAATATTGCCAAATTAGTAAGGCATATTGAACAAATTATAAGTTAAATGCAAATTTATCAACTGAAATTCAATGGTAGAGTAGCCAAGGAGCTTGCAATGGTATAGTTCATCTTTTTAAGTAGGTGTTTTGGTTGGCCAGTTGCTGTAGAGTGACGTGGGAACAGTAATATAAAAGAGAGCATTTCTGTTACACCCAAGATGAACAGTTTGTTTTAGAGAGTTCAAGTAAACATTTTCTAACATACATTCACTAGTTTCAGAGTGTCTTTTGCTACCAAGAGGGAGATAAAAACTGGTTTTAAAAGTCTTTTACAAAAATAAAACATTTCAGAAATGGTAATGTCAGCATGATAAATTATCCAACAAAATTTTTGGTGGAGTTTCTCATTTCAAAATAATGAGAAAGCTTTGTTTCTCTTCCCTTTTATTCTTATAAGGACACACATGGCTTTTTTGTCTCTGATGCGTTTTAACATTCTATAATTAGAAAATGTATAACAAGATCTGATATATACATACATATAATACATTCCTCCAAATTTCAGGGGAATATAGCTAGTCTTATGCAGTAAATCCAGTGCCTGGGTAGTTCATACACAAGAGAGCTCAAGAATCATTATTGTTAGTGTACTGTTCACTTTTCCGTAAGTAAATTTCAGTGTTTCAGGGAAAAAAAAATATTTTTCATTGGGAAAGCCAAAGCTCAGAATTTTGTTTCAGGTCTGTTCAACCCAGACTTTCTTGAGATTTGGCATTAGTAGTTTGTTGGCTTGACACAAAACATTCACATTTAAATTAAATGTTTATGGTCGCCCTTTGATAAATCTGATAATACATTGCAGGAAACATACTGTGGCCTAAAAGTCTGATCCACATGTTAAAACCAGATTTTTTTAAACAAAGAAGCTTGAATGGATCAACAGGGTTCTGGGAGTGATACAGTTGATGTGGAACTGGTTTGGAATACTAGGCATACCTCTTTGTTCAATAAACCAAGCTGAAGCAATGAGTTTCGGAGATAGAAATTTATTTAAAAAAAAAAGTGTCATAACATAAGAACATTATAGTGATCAATTATTGACTCACAGCAAGTTGGTGCCTCTCCCTTGGAGAACAATTTCAATGTTTAAAATTTTAACACCAAGTTCAAGGTGAAATAATATGAAATCTTAGAATGCTTCTTGGAAAAAAAACCTCTGTTTTTGTCCTGTTGCAATTTTCCCTTTATAGCTAAGAGTTCCCAGTTAATAATCACATCTTTACAGTTTAAGGAAGCTATACTGAAATAATTTTCATTTAAAAAACTAAAAGCAAACTAACAAGACCTCTCCCCAGCCTTTTACCTTTCCACCAGACAAAAAAAATAAAAAATCCCATTGCAGCCTAAAGTGTTTTAATAATCTTTTTTAAAAGAAGATAGTCAATACCTGCATTTCCATCCTGTAAGGGCAGCTGCCATTGGCCTCATCTGCAATCATTGCCTCATTGTGGTCCCCAGCCATGCAGAGCTGGGGTGTGGGACCAGAATGTTTGAGATCAAGTGGCACCTGCTCCTGATAGATGAGAATTTCAGCTTCAGATTTGCTTTCTTATGCTCAGATATATACTTCGGTTGAGTATCTACAGATTTGCAGTGGAAAATGGCCCTGGCAGATTCCAAGGCGAGATCTCTGCTTTGATTATCAGCAAGAACATTTGGCAAAACATGTGCAACACAATTAAGAAAAAACAAAGTTGTGAAGTTTACTGTTTGAGTCAGCGCAGTTCAAAACAAACAAACTTAGTCCAGCAAAATGTTATTGGTTTCCTTGGCTATAGAGCCTTTCTGGAAGAGAAAAAACCCCACAAAAATCCCAGTGCAATTTTAAATTCTGACGCACTTCGGGGCTTAGATTTTCCTTACAGAACACTGAAAACACGTTTTTTCACATTAGTTTAAGATCAGAGTAGATATTTTACAGAAGGCTGACTTTCTGTGCTCTGGAGAGGCCTGCACATTTCCTGATTCATCATGAAACTTTGGTTGGAGTGAAAAACAGAATATTTCCATATGCTGAAATCTTAGGTGAGTCTTGACAAAGCTGAAACACAGAAAAGAGAGAAAATAAAAGCTGTTTCAGGAGTTTTCTCATAACTTAAAATGAAACAAAATCCTACTCCCTTACTGGACCAAGAGGGTGACTTCGCATCACCACAGCTTTACATCCCCCAGTGACTTTTAGAATATAATCTCTAGCCCACTGCTCCTGTTGAGGGAGATGCCTTTCTCCCCATCTCAGGAGGTCAGTCTTGCAAGACAAAATACCAAATTATTTTTTTTTCTCAGATTTATACATGTTTATCTCTTTTAGAATTCATCTGAAGTAAAATGGATCCAGCTTTTTCTCAAATAATGCAAAACATATGGGAACAGAGTTGTGTAAGTCACAAGTTGACAGGAACCAAAGCCGTTCGATGATTGTCTCAGACCCACATGATATGCTCCAATCTGACAGACCTGTTATGTGAGCAAATACTTGTAGTCTGCCAGCCAGTTTTGCAGCAGCTCCACAACATAGACAGACTTTGTCCTCTTGCTCTTCACTCTGAGTTGTGTTACAACATTTTGGAGGACAGAAATGGCTCAGTCTCATCTGGTGTCATAACACTTTTGTTGTGACACAAGTTCTATGCTTCTGAAAAGCTAATGTCCTATAAAGGGCCTACATCAAACTCATTGTACACAGGAACAAGCTCTCGAAACTTTCTGATATCAGTGTTCTCTAATGCTGAATTGATTGATATATTTTGCATTGCAAATTACCATTACAGAGGCAGCCATTGCTCGGATAAAAATGGAGAAGACGTTTCTCCTTTCTTGAGATTTTTGCTCATATGTGAATTATAATTCAGAAAGTGCAGAACTAAGAAAATTTGCTTTCTGCCTGATAGAAGACAAACAGTTTTTGTAAGAGTTTGCCAGAGTGGGGCTGCCTTCATATTCGTCACTGAATTTGGCTACTGGGGATGCTGGAGATGTTTACTTCACCACGGCTTAGATGTGCCTCTGCAGTGGTTTGACCCCAGCCCCACACAACCACTCACTCATTCCCCAGTGGTGGAATAGGGGAGAGAATCTGAAGGTTAAGAGTGAGAAATCTTGTGGGTTCAGACAGTTTAATAGGGAAACAAAAAACTACACACATAAACAAAGAGGAACAAGGAATTAATTCAACACTGGGCAAGCAGGTGTTCATCCATCCCCAGGAAAGCAGGGCTTCATCATGAGTAACAGTAACTTTGGAAGACAAATGCCATTACTCAGAACATCTCCCACTTCCTTCTTCTTCCCCCAGCTCTATATGTTCAGTTTGAAGCCATGTGGTCTGAGATATCCCATGGCTCAGCTGGGGTCATCTGTTCTGGCTTTGTCCTCTCCCAGATCCTTGCATCCCTGCTGCTGGAGGGGTGGGGTGAGGACCAGAAAAAGCCTTAACTCCATGTGAGGCCTCCTCAGCAAGTACAAAAACATCTCTGTGTTATCAGCGCTGTTTCCAGCACAATTCCAAAACACAACCCCTTACCAGCTGCCATGAAGAAAATTAGCTCTACCCCAGCACACTTCAGCACAGCCTCACAGAACCTGCAGCCCAGCAGGACATCCTCCTGATGTCAGGGGTCTGTCTGTGCCTGCTGTTCTGTGCATCACTCTAGTGCAGATGCAACACACAGGTGGCAGGCAGGGAAAGCTGTATTTAGGCAACACGGAGAGTACCACCCATGGTATTCAGATACTGGAAGAGCTGAAAACTTTTGTCTGGCAGAGGCCATCAGCACGATGATGTTGATGCCTGTACTAGAGCACACGTACCTTGCAGGCTTCAGAGAGCAGCTCAGAGAGGATGAATACACACACCCTGCCCTCCAAAACCTGCAGGACACTGTGTCCAGGACAAGTGTTTGCTTTCCACAAGCAGCTTGGCATCATCAGAGCTGTAGGCCATCCTGATGTTATGGCAAGGAGCAGTTGGAAGTGACCCATGTGCTGCATGGAGGGCAGGTCCCAGGCAGGAAGCACCATGGGTGTGACAAAGCTGGAGCTGGAAGCAGGCAGAAATGTCACAGTATACATACAAGTAGCTCAAACCATGCAACAGCGTAAGTTCTACACATGTCACAGACAGAGCAGAGACAATTACATTTTATCAGTCTCAGACTGCTGTATTGTCCCCTTCACTTTTTGACATTGATCTAGTGGAACTAATGCATATTAAGAAACATTTTAATATTCTTTCTCTCTCTTTTTTTTTTTTTAAGCAAAAGTATTTCAAAGAACCCTTCTCATCCGTACTGTCATATGGTTCTATTTTACTTAATTGTTGCTCTACATAAAGACTGGAGATAAAAGTTATTTTCTGCAAAGTCACAGCTGTATTGCCAGCTGCATTACTGGCAAAAGCAGTTATTGTAACATGATTTTTTTTTTCTTTTTATATTCTTGATGCATAGCTTAGATTTATATTGTCTACCTTCATTTGTGTAAACTGCAATAATCTAATACCAGCTATCTGTATCAGAATCACTAGTTCAATGAAAATGTATTTGTGTACTACGCTTTCTAAAGCCATATGGAAAAATATCCTTCAATGTACATATATACAGCTTTGGGAAGATAATAAAGGATTATCAGAGACAAAATGTGGACACTTGGTCTTTTGAAAGGCAAAAAAAAAAGGTAGAACTGTACCTATTCCTCCATCCCCCATATTACCAAGAGCCAATTTTTAACAAAGTGTGATTGTGTTAAGTACAATTTGAAGAATACACTGTATTCTTTAAAATGCTTCAGGATTAGTCTCTTCAGCTACAGGGACAATCTATCTATTGTCTCCAAAGCTCACAGTCTTGTTTTATCTTACAGGAAGTTTATTCCTAGATAGAGATCTTCATAACACAGAGTTGAGAATAGAGACATTGACAGTTAGTGGATATAGTTTATTGCTTCTTTATAAAAGCACTATTTAGTAGCAGGAGTGAATATTTGAGTCAGCAGAGACATGTATTTGCTGCTCTCAGCTAATCTGTCAGGTTTTGCTTATTTATAGATCTTAGGAGCTTCTTTCTAACTGTTGGCCATAGCCAATGCTTTGTCTGATTGTTAAGTCTCCACATGGGTTTTGGAAACTTCAGTTTAAACTTTAACTTTTATAGTTGCACAGGACATTTAAAATGCTTGCACAGTGTGGTTTGTATGCTGAAAGTTGCACAGATCAGACAAGATAACTGGCACCAAGAAATTCAAGACACATTCACAAACCTGTTCTTGTGCCAATACATCCCTGAAGTTTTCAGAAATCCCTTTGTTGTGCTTCATTGGCAGTCCCAATGCTTTCTCTGACTCTAAAATAATCTTTTCAGCTAGAATACCATCAAAACAGCTACAATTTCTAATTAGACATTGAAGTTGTTATTATTTTGTTGTTTTCTATGAAACTTTATTTACTCTTCTGTTTTTAGAAGAATTGCAGTGGTTGTTTGTTATTTTTTTTAATTGACTTGCCAAATGGATGTTACCAGAAATAAATAAATAGAATTTCTGAAGTGTTCTTCTTGCCCAGAAGAAACGCCTCTCTTTCTTTCATGGCCACTGGGCAGAATATTTTGAAATTCTTCGGAAAAAAAATTCTAGTTCTGTTGTCTAAGTTGATTTTGATTGACATTTTAAAGACATTTATCGTTCTGGAAATAAATTAATTTCAAAAAAATCAGTGATGTTGCCCCTTATTCCTGATTATTATTCAAATTTTTTATCAAGGTTGACTAATTTAGTTTATTAAACAAGAATAGGTTGGGAAACTTTATGGTTTCAGATCAAGTGACTTTCATCACCTGACTTCTCAGAGTCTCAGGACTTCCTGAAGAATTGAAGCACTTCACATGCAGTTTCCCCTAATGCAATGTTTTGCTCTGAAGGCCCCCAGCTCCAGCTGCAGTCACAACTGAGCACTGTTGCTCTCTGATGAAATTACCTTAATAATGCCAGTTGACAGTTTTCTACTAGCAAAGATAAAGCTTGTGGGTTGAGAACTGAGAGGAGGGCAGGTTGCTCTGTGCCTCTGCCTCTAAATCAAAGCCCTGAGTTTGAGTTTTTGCTACTCTCTCCTTCGCATCCCAAACCCCCAGTGACCTTTGCTGCTCAAAGCAACACATCTACCACAGACTCTTCTGGCTCCCCATCGGACATCTCTGCATTTCTGCCAGCCCACCCCCGTGTCCCTTCTGCCCAGGTCCCTGCCAGCTGACACTTCTTGTGTCACATCCACATCCATCCATCTTGTCCATATCTACCCTCCTCCCTTCTGCTACATGTGCTCTGAAAGCCAAACCTCCAAAGTGCTTCACACCGCAATGGACAACCAGCAGCAGCTGTTTCTACCAGCCACAGTCCCTTGTCAACATTGCTGACAGATTTGGAGGAATGCACCTAGACAGAGGATGGATTTAAATAAAACTGAAATGGCCTCATGGGGACAGGATCTGCCTGGGGTAGATGAAACCCTACAGCAATTACCTGTTAATACTGCAGAAGTGCTTCTCAATAGCAGATAAGAAGTATCCCTTCTTCCTGCAGGCATATTTGAAGTGGTTTTTTTTTTGCAGTTTCCCATATTTTTTTAGAAATGACACTTCCAGTAAATTGCTGAAAATGTGCATCTGTCTTCAATAAAGAAGAGACTTAATTAACACATCTTCCCTTCTGTTGAATAAGAAAAAAAGGCAGAAGCAGGAGGAAGAGATTTATTTTGGTGCCATATGAATCACAAGTAGCCTAGCATGCAAAGCCTGAAATAAAGTTGAAGTTTGAAAGAAATGATGTATAAATGGAAAAGTCATCCCCCGTGTTTAACAGCAAACGGTAGATACAATACACCATGTTCTGGTGCAGAAGAGCAGCTTTCCAGTGGAATTATTCCAGATTTACACTGCGGTGGCTGAAATGAGAAACTGTCCCACAGAGCATATGTAACTGGAGAAGTAACATGATATTCTTTTTCCTTGGATCATCTTGTTCAAGCTCTGCTTCCTGTGTTTCAAGCTCTGCTTGAACTGCTACCCGCAGCTGGCAGTCAGTAAGATTGTGTTAAGTGCTGTACAACCACATAGTGAAACATAGGCCCATACCTGAAAAGCTTAAAATGCAGGAAGGCATGAGTTTGTTAATGACAGTATGAAAAGAATACTTTTGACTTTTAAGCCAGCCATTATCATGTTGTTTGAGGGTGTTATGGAGGAGAAGCTGTTTGAAGAGAATACTGATATGTCCTGTCACGTGTGGATGCTTCTTCCACACAAAAGTAACAAGAAAAAAGCCTAAAGCTGATTTTGGAAAAATTGGATTGGCAGATGGTGTAGGTAAGGACCATTTAGGACAGAAAAGTGCTGTTTGGGGGTTGAAGCACTGATGTCAGTTTTGGTCCCACATCAGCTGATGTTGGAACATGGATCAGAGTGGGTGGGGAATCACATTGGTCACAGGCTTCCAACCCCTCAGCTGAGTGTCATGAAGATGGACATGGCAGGTAATGTTTTGTTGTTGGGGAAAGATGATGAACAAAAGAACAGCAGGACATGAAAGAAAATAAGTTGAAGTCTTAAAAGAGGAAAATTTTGGTCAGAAATAATCAACAAAATTATGTTTGGAACACTCTTCTGAAAGTTTTTTTGAGTAAAACGACAGATTTATATCAAAATTACAGAAGGGAAAGGAACAGAAACTAGAAAGTCCTAGTTTGCATTGATATCCAACTTGTTTTTGATTCTATATATATATTTATTTCTCTCTATATATATTTATATATATTGTTTATGGGAAAAAAAACCAAAACAACTCTTACAGAAGAGAATGTAATGCATGCTAGAGTTATCTGAAATATCTGTAAATTAATTAATGACACAAAAAGATTAATTGTAAACTGAGAAGCAGGGTAAATGAGTGCATTTAGAGTTATTGGTGTGCTACCAGAAGCTACAAGCTTTAAAATATTCAATATGGGCAAATGCTGCATCCAGAAAAAATTCCAGCTCAGCTATGACTGTTGTTTCACAATAAGTAGATAGTGCCAAGCTGCTTTCTGTAGAAACTAAAAATAAAACTAAACATGTTTTGTGGGGATTTCTGCTTTAGACATATTAAATTTAAGCTCACACTGGACTCTTTTTGGGTACTTTGAAAAACGTCCTGAGATTTGAGTTCATGCAGATGGAAACAGTGCAAGGCAAGGATGTGTGGGTTACTAATAAAAATACAAAGACTGAAAATGTGTCTCAGTTTATTTAAGCAACTCTCTTCATTGCCATATGTTCCAAGGACACTGTGAGGTTTTCAGAAGACAGGTTCATCCTCTGCCTCAGCACCAAGTTGAGGAGTAGCACTCATGGTTTTCTTTGTAACTTGTGGTAAAGCCAGTTTAACTGAGACACAACCTGAGTCGTGTTCAGTAATGGGGGGAGGGGGTGTGGGGGTGTGTGGAAATTAGGGGTTCTTATCTAAAGCTCCCCCAAACACATATTACCTCCTTTCAAATATTCTTCTGCATCTACTGTCAGACTGTGCCATTTCACTGCATGAGCGACATCGTATCCATGTCCTGGGAATGTTTTCCTCCACAGCTATCCGTGTGCAGCACTCCAGTGTCAAATCCAGACAACAGAATTAAAGCCATTTTCATTCAATATAAAACTTTCAGAAATTATTAGCAGCTATAGGTTATCCCCATTTATGCCATTCAGTTACTGCCAATATTTTAAATTACTGTTAGTGATTTTATCAGAATTGCCCATGTTAGATATTTGATACAATTTTTCTTTTTATTAAAAAGCACTTAAAGAAAGAACAGCCTTGACTTATAGGCATGTCAATGCAATGCCCCCCATTCAAGTGGGTCCTTATTTTCTGGTCTAGAGTAAATGTTGAAAAATGCTATACAATAACATCTGTTATTACACAATAGTTCTCTATTTGCTTCCAAGGAGCTTCCAACCCAGCCTTGCGTAATTTTTTCTTCACATAAAACAATGAGAGCGTATGCTGGCCTGTAAAAACTCTATGGCCTCAAGTAATAAATACCTCTCAAAGACACCCAGCACAAAACCTCATTGTTAGAGCAATTTTGACAGAGAAGTTGCACTGTGGCTCTGTCCAATTAGGAGTAGCTCTCTTGATGCTGAAAGATTTAAATTGTCTCAGAAAGATTTTAAAAGAATTCACATATCAGGCAAGTGACTCAAGACAGACATGAGCAGTTTATGAGGTTTGAGAGTACAGGTGTGGTGCTGGCTGCTCAATGAAAGCTTGGAGCTGGGGCTGGGATTGCATCCCCACTATTGCTAAAAAAATCATCCTGTCCTGGGGGGAGTGGTCTTTGCTCAGTTTGCACAGACTAGTTTTGGAGTTTGTGTGCCAATGTGATCATCTGCTCTTTACTTCCAGATAACACATGACACAGAGTATATTGCCAGAGCAGTTGTAACTGTTTCTTTAACCATTAAAAATGTGATAAGTGGGGGTATGTTAGTGAAAGGGGAAAAAATAAATGAAGCATTTTGATTTCTTACAGAGTTTTCATTTGTCAATGAACATTTAAAGAGGAAAAAACTTCATTTGACTTTCCAGGAACTCATACAGGCTTAAATATTTTTTGTGAGTAGAGACTCATGGCCAGTGTCAACACACATCACTGTCCAAAAGAGCCTGTTGTTGCTATATTCTCTGTAAAGAATTTGTTACTATTGTTAGTTGTTTAACATCAGAAATTAGATGCCTTCTGGACAATACATAGAAATAATGAGAGCCAGACGGATACCATCTGGCCAAATATAGATGTTTACATCTAAACTGGTCCTTATAAGCTCTCACTGTATTCAGTGGAAAGAAAAAGGGCACTTCTAGAGTTCAGTTTATCCCAGGATAAGTTAGATACCTAGAAATAGCTAGCTGAATAGCCATTCTCATAGTCCTGTTTCTGCCCACAGATTTCACCTGCAGATTTCAAAGGAGGGTTTAGTGAATCATCCACACTGTAGAAACCAAAGTAGAAAGTTCAAGGCAGGAAGTCCTACCCCTCTCACCATAAAAATAATGTCATAGCTAAAGCAGTTCCTCTTGTCCTATCAGAGATCTGTCTATAACTCTTAAAAATAGATAACAATCAAAAATACGAAAGAAAGAAGAAAATAGGTGGGACACATTTATGTACTTCACTGGTTTATGTGTGGGAGTGCATGAAAATTCACACATTTCAACAGTCCATTGTACGCTCAGGTAACAAAATCAAGCATGAAGCTATATTTTTTCATAGTGTAAAAAGTAGCAAAAATCAGTACAGAAGAAGCCTTGACAGTATCAGAAGTGAAAGATATGGTTTATTACACCTGTCTGCCCTCTCACTCTTTCTGTTAATGACTATTGGTGTAGCATACTTTGTATGGAGCAAACAGTTGCTCTCTGTGGTTCTTCCTTCCTCCAGGTGTGAATACTGGCCTCACACAGATTACTCTTGATCAAGACCAACAATCCTCTGTTAACGATTTTAATGAGAAACAGAAAAAGGGAGATTTTTTTCTCTATTTTTTTTAAATAAATGACCCCAAAAGAATACTATGTAACATCACTCAACTCCAAAGTGAGTAATTCCAGTTGTTTGACAAGAGTATCCTAGTCCAGCTTTCAGAGGATGGCCTCTTAGTCAAAAAAGTAGTAATGCTACAAAGCAATGAGGGTTTTTACTAAACATTTGGAAGAGTTAGACCATTAGGAAATTTTTGTTATGTTTTGTTTACCTTTGGAAATGTTAATCCACTCTTTACTCACTTGTAGGAACGCACCTAGCTGAAGTCTGAAGCACACTGCTGTAATTCTTTGCTATTTCATCTATTACCTGTAGTATATGCTGAGCCACAGAAAAAGAAAATTTACTGTTCTTATTTATTCTGCATATTCATCATTGACTTCATAAATGAAAGCAATACCATCACCCCGATTATGTCACTCCAAGCATACTACAAGTGCCATATGATTATAAAATAAACCCTTCTGTGAAAACTGAGCTTGATATCTGAGGTGAAAGGAATATCAACAGTTGATGATCCACATAGTAATAAGACTTTTTCTAATGAAGTAGCACTCTAAAAGAATGATAAAATCGCAGAAAAAAGAGTTATATCTAATATTTAAAAACAGTCGTGATCATCAATCAAAGATAGAAGGATGACAAAAGTGACCAAAGGCTAGCAAGTTTTAGATATGACAAAGTTGATATGGTGATGTTTCTTCAGAAGATTTCTAGCTCTCTTGTGTGGAAACAAAAATCATAGAATGATCTTTGAAGATCATAGAAGATCAAAGATCATAGAATGGGTTGGAAAGATCATCTACTTCTAACTGCCTGTCATTGCCAGGGACACCTTCCAGTAAAGCAGGTTGCTCAGAGCCTCATCCAGCCTGGCCTCAAACATTTCCAGGGATGGGGCATCCAGCTTCTCTGGTCAGTCTGTTCCAGGCCCTCACCACTCTCTGAGTAAGGAATTATTCTCTAACATTTAATCTAAATGTATTCACTTTTCATTTAAAGCCATTCCCCCTTGTCCAAGCACTGTCTGCACATGTAAAATGTGCACTCCTTCTTCCTTATAAGCCCTCTTTAGGTACTGAGAAGCCACACTAGTAAGTGAGTCTAAGAAGTTCCTTTACAAAGTCTATGATTAACTTGCTTTAGCAGTTATGGTTTGTCTCGAGCTAGTATGTAGAGTGATTATAAGGATGGAAATCTGGAGACTTTGTGCATATGTTACTGAGATATTCAAACAGAGGTGGGAGATGTGGCAGCAAAGGGAAACATTAGACCTCCACTGTTTGTGGTGTGTGTGCTTTAGGCACAATCTCTTTTCTTGCTCACAAACCCTGGCTGTGGCCCTGCTAATCATTTCTCTCCTGTCAATTGTAACTTTTCCCTTGTGAAACCATATTCCTTAAAAATGAAGGAAAGGCCAAATATTTGGTGCCATTGAGGTCGGAAAGAGACATGAGAGATCTGACCTGGAATTAAGTTGGTTTTCAGAAAGATAGAATCCAAAGACTGAGTTAAACTCTATAGTTTGATGATCATTTAACTGTCAAATCTGTAAGATACTGTGGCACCAGAGTTTATCTTGGGAGGATGAGCTACATATTCCAGAGATGGGGAAGTATCATAAGATATATTCAATATACAGAATATGACATACCTGTAACTAGGGAATTGGCCAACTTACCCTTTGAACCTCTGCAGGTCATTGTTTCCTTGAGGAAGTTAGTGTAAGAAGGATAGAGGAGCATGAAGGAAAATGAAAATACGATTCAATTATGTTTTTTCAAAGAGAAATTTGATGGGACTTATTAAAAAAAAACCAAAACCCAAAACTGTGTGGGCTCTTATTTCCAATTTATCCTTTTTTTAAAACAAAAGATTGATTTAATATGATTTAAAGAAAGAAATTGTCTTCTTAGAGAGGTCCAGAAACATTATTGGGAAAGCATATCACAGAATGAAGGCCATGTGACAATAAAGGGCACCCTGAAGTTCTTTTTGTACTGGACAATCTCCACAATGGTGTATTGAAATATTTTAAGGGGGCAATCTTATGGGGAATCATTGTAGTAATTACTTTCCCAGAATTGCCTTGTAAATTTTCTTATGCATTTTTATATACATGATTTTGAGCAGCCAAAAAAACCTGGGAGCTTTGGAAGGGTACAGAAAGGTACCATAAATAAAAAAAAAAAAAAAAAAAAAAGAAAGAAAACCAAGAAAACAAACCAAAACCATGAATAGCAATCTTTGCTCCTGACAGTTCATAGTTCCAGAGCAGCACTATATAGAGAACAGTGTGAGGGATGAAAAAAATGTCACAAACAGAAAGGATGAAACCAATTCCCCATATCATTTCAGTGAAATTTTTCTTGATTCCTGCAGCAGAACAGCAGACAGGATGAGTTGCTCTCATTTTTTATATCCAAGCAGTGTAAAGAGATGAAGCATAAAAGGCAAAGTACTCAAATAATATTAAGAAAAGGACAGGATTTAAGTCTTCCAATTCCCTTCCTATACCTGCTTTGAAGATAAGAAAAAGGGTAGTCTTAACAGAAAAGTCATATCCTATAGGACGAGGTGTCATATTCCCAATGTTGTGTTGTGGACAACTTGCACTCACAACTACAGAGAAAATAGGTGTTTCCTTAATAGCAGGAAGCCAGCAATTACCACAGCCCCTACCCACACTGTGTTCTGAAGTTGAGTTCAATGGGCTCCTCTTTTGGTCCTAGCATGGGCCACCCCACCTGAGCTGTTCCCTGTTTGCTGCATGGCTGCTTGCCAGGTGCTGTGCAGGTCACATTTTTTTGGCCATGGAGGTCTCTAACCCACACAGGAAAAGGGTGACCACAACACGGACTTAATTCCTGCCTCCCAATATCACTTAAAGCATTCAATATTGTTTTAACTAAAGATTCTATCTAGCTGAAAGATTCAGAAGCAGATGATGGCCTGATTGCAAATTTCCTGCTTATACTTTTCTCTTGGGATTTGGTTCAGGCTCATTTCTCATTTTCATACAAGCTTGACTGTCAGTTTTTTTATTTTTATGAAAATGGACTAATATAGCCAAGAAAAAATAATAAAGACATTGCTCACTGTAAATTTAATTTAGAATGAAAAATTGTCTGCTACAATTAAAAAAAAATATTCCTTTCAAAGATAGATTCTGTAGACACAAATTTCAAACCACATTATATTGCTGGAAATATTTTTTTCAATGGAAGTGATGACACAACTTTAAAAGGCAATATCCTGAATAAAACATTGTAATGAATACTCCAAAATAGCTACTAAGGGAGGAAAAAGACATATTACAACATGTGGCCTTTTGTCCCCTAATCTCAGCCTTATCCAATCTTGAAAGATTTATAATTTGCTAATTCTATAAGGCAAAAGAACATTCTTCTACCTAGAAAGGTCAGGCAAATCCACTCCAGGCACTGATCAGTGGATTAAAACATGTCACTGAACCCTGTATAATTTTATTGCTTTCAGGACATTTCAATTACAGACCACAGCACTGTTGATGTTGGAATGGACAGCTGGTATTACCTTCTGGTTGCTGAAGATATAATTAAGTTAAAAACCCTTGTCAAGATGTTTCTTTGGTATATGCCTGTTTAACAGGGAGTCTTCACTTATCTGCTTGTTAAAAACATGGAAATACTGCTAAGTAAAGAAATATATGTTATGAATGCGCAACATATATATAGTTGGAGACTTTCAAACTCTGGAAAATTATCTCCTCAAAGTATTTGCAAAAAGGTTGGACACAAGTATAGAGCCTTGATCCAACTCTACTCAAGTTGAATTTTTCCCACTGACTTTTATGGGACTAAATCACAGTCCTAGGGTGGATGGTTCCTTCAGCCTGCAGAGTAAGCCAAATCATCCCCCGATTATAGCTCACTATATGCTGTAGTTTTTATTCACTGCTTCTTCCAAATTTCAGGTTTGGCTGAGCTGTTCAGTGGAAGGAGCAAAACAAAGGATGGGTTCTTCACAGACTGATAATTTTTTCTTCCCAGCTTGCCCGGGCACAATTTGGAACATCCTAAGGTGATAAAATATAACAATTATGAGCAGAATGAATCGGTATTAAAGGGCAACACTGGCAGGTGGAAATCACTGAAATCGGGTAGCAGTTACTCATACCCATTCCCTGGCCATTTAGTCACCTTTGATGGGTTAGTAACAGCTCAAGAAACCCCCAGCCATCTCTTCAGCTGGCCTGTAGAAACAGTAGAAAATTACAAGCAGACTGGAACTGAACTGAGTTGTCTGCCTTCTGCCATGGTTCTTGATTTTTTCAGATGTGAGTAATATCTCCACTCAAGACTAACAATATTTTGAGTGACTGATAATCGTTGGTGGTCCAAAAGAACAACTAAAGCAAGCAACACCATCCTTCAGTACTCGGAAAAATTTCTTTTCCTTTTCATGTTTCAGCACAAGTTAGCTGTTGTCCTTTACTTGGCCAAGTGAAGGTATGCTGAAATCACGGGGCTATAAAAATTACAGAAGCTGAAAGCTGGATCCAATATTTTTTCTTGCTTGCTGTAGAGTAACTTCATAACCTGTACGCAATAACATATTAAAAGTACAATATCTTTTTTCAGATTCATAAGAATAGTAAACTTCCATGACACCTTTGAATTCCTGGAACAATACTGCACCTCTTTCAACCCCTCATATACCTGATATTACTTTAAAAATTGTGTTGAAACATCTGCATACAGTTAAGCTCTAAAGAACAAATTTCAAGGTACATATGATTTAACATACTGCACATTTATAAATATTACCTGTTGCCGAATTATCCTGATCTTTCCAGGGCTGGAAGACAGTCTAGGTTTACTACAGGGTCGGTATTTGAAATATAAACAGCTGCTGACATCTACAACTTGAGAACTTCAAGCAAGGTACACAGACTTCTTTGTACTATGCTTTAGCAGACACTTCTGTGATGCAGCGTCCTTGCAACTAGCATCTTGTGCAAAAAAAAAAAAAAAAAAAAAGTGGAAAATTACATCATTAGTTTATATTTGGAAGACACCATACCTGGTTTACTTTTTTGGTCTATATTCCTCCCTCTGTTTTAATTTTTCAGTTTTGAATCCACAACTGAACCCCACACTCACACCATTCCGCCCACTCCATTCCTCATAACCATCTACCTCATATTGCTGGCTGTTTCTGGGATTTCTTTAACAGCAATTTGAATTTGAACTTTCTGTATTTCTCACTGCTAAGAGTGTTTTACCAAACCTAGTACATAACTAATAACATGGTGAATATATGCAAGCAATCATGTTTTTGTTACTTCTTTGTCTTTTGCCTTGGTGTTTCATAATCATTAGAAAAATTTTGTGAAGGATAGGACATCCAGCTATGGAAACACAATGTCATTTTGATGAATTATTGTATTAATTTTCAGTGTCTTATGCTTTTTTTCCACATTAAAATCTGAAAAAGCTTTAATGTTGCAAATTAATATTTTGCACTTCTCTACACCATTTGAAATTTGGTTTAACATTGGAAAATATCTTTCCCTTTCATTGTGCCAGTTCTCAGTGTACCATAAGAAAGAATTCGGTAGGCCTCTATTCCCTGCCTCAGGTGATGAACTTGCCAAATGATGAGGAAAATACCAAAAATATTCTGAAGGCTAGTTTTACCAGGGTTCCAGAGTGCTCAGTACTAATTAAAGTTTATATCAGACTGTGCAGAATGTATTATATGCAAAGAATGACATTAAAGTGCAATACATTATCTAAAACCAGCATTTATTGCATGCTACATTTCTGTGTGATGTTAGAAACTGCAATGGAACAGTTAATGAGATCAACTTTGAAATAACACTCTGAGGGCCACATTATTAGGCAATATTTGTCCAAATGTTTTTTATTTAAAAAAATCTGACCATTTCCTCTCTGAAATCTCATCAAAAAACTTGAAACTTCAACTTTTCAAAACTTAAATACAGCTTTAATTTTTCGCATTTTTTAATATAAGAGGTACCAGAGCTGTTATCGGAATTCTTCCTCTGCAAGTAATAGCAAAAGTCATGATGAGGAGCTTAATCTCTGTCTCTTGCAGAGTCCAAGGAGTGCTCTGTTTGGAAATATGTCAATTAGGGACAAATAAAAACAAATATATACATATGTGCAGAATTTTTCTTTTACTTCAGGTCAAGTCACAAGTGAGGCCCTGCCAAAGGAATTGTCCTTATTTCAGGTGAAAATTTACGTGAAGAAGAATCCACTGGAATAGCAATACTTGGAAAATCATGTTATTTTTGCCTCATCAGAAGAAACTCAGATTTGGGATATCATTGTTTTCACACTTTCAACCCAAAGAACCTCTATGTCTTTCAGAAAGATGACAAATCCTAGGTATTAAACTGTGTTTGTGTAGTTTACTTACAATGTAAATCCATAATAGGAAAATATTTTTATGATGCACTTACACAATGTGGAGTGGATGTGTGGAAAACAGCAGTTTTTAGTGCTGAATAAAATGTGAACACTTCTGAATAAAAATGAAAGTTTTGGTTTGATATTCTTGAGAAGCAGCTCTGGTCTCTGCAAGATTTCCCCCTTTATAATTTGAAACACAATTCAGAAGACAATTCTAGCAGAAAACAATATATCCTGCTCTGCCTCTAGTCACTGGGAAGGTTGGCACCTTCTCACACTCGGCACTCTTGGCACAGTTTGACACCGAGACCTCTGTTCAGGGTGTGGAGGGGAATGGATCCCCCTGCTGACCCAGCACACCTGTCCTAAGCACCTGTGGGGATGGGCATGGGGTGAGAGACTCCCTCAGACACCTCTTGCTCTAAGCTGTGCTTGCAGGCTACACTACACAGTGACCTTCAGTTGACACCTCACTACCAAACATCCCCTCCACTGACAAATTTAGTGCTCACACCAACTCCTAAGGCGCTGCTTTATTATCACTGAGAGTCTAAAATCCAAATTAGAGCTGTAGCACTATGCAGTATATTTCAGCAAATCAAAGAAATTAGCAGAATTTCTCCTGGACAGTTTTGGAAATTGCTATCAAGTTGAGGTTTTGCTGTTTTGACTTTTCCTTTGTTTTTTTGTTTGGGTTTTTTAATTTTGTTTTGTTTTTGTTTTTCTTTTTCTTTGTTTTTTTTTTTTTTTTGGCCTGGGTTTCTCTTTCTTTCTACTGAGTGGCAGAGAGAAAAAACAAAACAGAACAAAACAAAACAAAGATCTCTTATCTTGAAATTCTTAATTTCTCATTGGAAAATACGTAAAAAAGTCAGTAGCACAGTTAATACTGAAGTAATTGCACTAGGCTTCATTATTATTTAAAATACTCAAAAGGCTAATAGTTTTTTCTAAAAAAAATTTTTAAATAAAAACTTAATGGCATTTGGAGTATTTTTCTTCACTCTCAATCATCTATTCAATATCTAGTAGAGATTAATTCCTACCAGAAAACCTGTTTCCAAAATCCATTATGTGTCAGACTCCATGTAAAGCCTCATAAACATTTCTGTGTCTTTTGAATTGCATGTTTAAAAGAAGAAAACAAAAAAAGATGAAAACTGAATAAAGTGAACCTGAAAAGTGGATATATGACCATTACAGGACAAGAGACCATATTTTGCTCAAGAATGACCCCCCTGTTTTGATGTCATAAAATTTGAGTAGCTCAAGTAAAACGATATTTGCTTTTTTTTTCTGACATAATAAAGTTGTTTTTAAAAATATTTATTAAAATATTTATATAAACTCTTTTCCTGAAGTATATTAAGCTCATAATATCAATAGCTTTCAGTAACAGCACTTTTCAAAAGAAAATAGACTATTACATTCAATTATCTCTCAGTTTCAAATTGTGGCGTTTGCTATAACTCTGATGTAGTCTGTTGGTCACTACACAAACTACATTTTAAACTAATTTTCTCCAATTTCCTTTCTTCCATTCACCTTGACCCAGAATGAATGATTTTCCAATCTCTTCCCTCTAACCCTGGTAATCTGGATTGGCTTTTACAAGATATAAAAACCAAAGCACACATGGTGAAAAATTGTCATTGCCTTTAGTGTTCACAAAATGAGTGGAATGAATGTTACTTTTTAACATCTCAGTTCTCTGTGGACCTACATTCTCTTAACTCCCTTTCCGTTTAATAGCTATGGCAGATTAAAGCAGGAGGAGTTTTTACATTGGTGGATAATAATCAGGAGGATGTTGTGAGCAGAGGAGATTTCCCCTTCCTCTCCTGAGTGAGTCCTTAGTTATACATCTGCTTCCCCTTCCTCTAATCTCCAATCCACTTTAAGGGTAGCTGAGGATTTTCATCACAAAGCTGAAAATGTTTATGCCCTGCAATCTTAGCTTTAGCTTCTGAGTTGCCAGTCATTGGGGACTGAAGCTTATGGCTGTTATTTTATTGACCTTAGGAGAAAATCGTGGGATTTTAATGACAAAACCAGATTAGTTTGAGGTTGCTACAATGATGCCTATTGCCAACAATGATGACCATAATATGTGCATCTCTAGCTACCACTACTTTTGCACCTGATGCAGGATTTCACAGGGATTTTAATTTGGTGTGTTTACCCTTTTCAGCTTGAAACTTTCTATGGAGAAAGTTCACTTGAAATTACTTTTTACACTTGGACAACAATCAGATTTTTTAAAGTACTTTTGAAACTATTGAATTTAAATATTTCCAAATGGAAAATAACAGCTTTTTTTCAGTTTCACAAGCCTTTTGTTTCATAATTTCAGCTACTATTAGGTCATAATTAAAATAAACTGTTTAGAGATTATCAGAACAATAAAATCTTTCTACAGATTGGGTGGGACATTCTGAATATTGTTTGCAGTTGTGCTTTTTCATCCTAATTCTCCAAAGGAAAGTTTTCAATATCCCATTTTTGCCTGAAGGATGGTAATGTGGTTTCCTGAGTAGCTGTATCCTTTTTCAAGCTGGTTTCTAAAAGGTGGTTAGATTTTCAGATTCAGATTTGGCTTTGGTTATTTATGTTGGAATATTTCTAGAAGGAAACAATTCTTGCCTGTTGTTTTGTCTGTCACCAGTTTCTTTTGAGAGCCCCATTCCTGGACAAAAAGTTAATTGTTTCTATAAAATCATATCTTAGTTACTCCTTGGCATCTAGGATTCTTTCTGGATATTAAGAAAACAGCACGATTTTGAGTTAAATGCCACTGGTTTTCATTAACTTGAAATGTCAGGATGAAGAGACAGAGCAGACAAACCACTGTGCTCAGACAGGCAGAGGTTTGCTCTGAGTCCTCTAGGCCTTCCTCAATATGAGACCCAGGACTGGTTGCTCATTCCTTGCTCTTGGGTAAGACATTTTCCCATTTTATGTCTATGGGGAAATTAGTCTGGCTTGAAAATCGTTTTGAGCAAAATTTGGTAAAATTTCTGTTATTCTTCCCATTAATGAAGCTGATATTTGTTGGTATTTTGCCAGATTTCCTTCCTCAGGAGGCTGCACTGCCACAATTCAGTGTTGTCAGCTGTGTCCACCCCAACTGCTCTGGCCTTAGCTACTTCATCACAGAAGAAATGAAGGAGAGAAAACAACCTCAAGTTGCATCAGAGGAAGTTTACAGTGATCAAGCACTGAACAGGCTGCCCGGAGAAGTGTCTGAGTCACCATCCATGGAGGTATTTAAAAGATGTGTAGGTGTGTCTCTTAGGCACATCTTAGTGGGGGTCTTGGCAGTGTAAGCTTAACAGGTGAGTAAATTGTCTTCAGGGTTCTTTTGAACTTATGTGATTCTGTGCTTCTATGTAGCCAGGCAGTTGAACTAGGTGACTTCTTGTAGGTCCCTTCCAACTGGAATTATTCTATTCTATTCTATTCTATTCTATTCTATTCTATTCTATTCTATTCTATTCTATTCTATTCTATTCTATTCTTAGCCATTATCCTCAAAATTTCCAACGTTCAATGCAGCACTGTTTTTTCTTTTCCTCTGCTCCTGATTTCTGAGAAGTGGATTAAGTCTCTTCAAGTAGATGATGACCATGGTCTAAGTTTATACAGGATATTCTCACCTCCCATCTGGAATTCAGTAATGTGATCTACCTGGGCCTTGAGCCATCTGTCCCAGGAACCTGCAACTAAATGCAGTAGCATAACCCACCAACACAAGCTTTATAACTATCACAGAATATCCTCTCCCTCCACTGTCTCCCTCTAAGAAGGGAAAAAGGTGAGTTGAAGGTCTTTCTGCTTTCCTTAAAATGATTGATGGCCCAGGCTCAGCATAGCTAAGGGCAAAATAGACCACAGTCCAGAATTCCAACTTAGTGAATGCAAGTGGAGATTAGGACTTTGTGGACTCACCAGTTTGCATCTGGAAGCAGTATAGCTGCATGTTCTTGGCACCATGCCCAAGATAATATACCCTGCCCTTTGTGTGTGAACGTGACTATTCTCCTTCCAGGCCTGATTTGGCAGCTTATCCAGAACCACCCTTCTAGTCCTGGGGTTAACACAGGAGGAGCGAATCTGTCTGCAGCTGACAGTGTGGACAGGCTTTCCAAGAATCTCTCTGGAACCAGGGTGGGAACCTGGGATGCAAAATCCCCTCCCCAGGCTTTCTACCCAGAAGGTAACACTTGTCTGAGCAAAGGAGAAAACATTCCTTTCAAGAGGTTTGTCCAAGTTTCTGGAACTAATTCTCACAGGAAAAGAAACGTTGAAAACCCCCTAACAGCTCGTGTTGTCCTGCCTATCACATGCCGTTCATCCAACCCACTTTTCCTCTAGATAGACACAGCACATTTATCACTCAGCTCTCCCACTCCTCCTCCCCAAAACTGTTACCCAAATGCAATGAAATGCATGGAGTATCTCCTCACCCTGCAGAGAGATAAACTGCATATGACAGCTATTAGTTACATGACATCATGCTCTTTAGAAAGGCATTGGGACATGAAGAGGAATAAGATTCTCCCTAGGACTGAAGGGTATAGAAAGTGTCTATTTTTTAGTGTGGTTCTTTAGGACATGCAAAAATTGAGTTTCCTAAGCTTGTTTCCAGCCAGATCAACCTGGACACATTAAACTCTTATTTAAAATAGTTATGTTAGTTCATGTTCCAAGTTACTGGTTGGAGTTTACAAATCCTTGTGCCTTGTACTGTTCTGAGCAGGCCATGCTAAACACAAAACAAATAATAACTGCAGGCAAATACTGACTTTCTGTTGGGAAGCATCTTTTTCAATTTCAAAATTGCTGATGCATTTCACAGCAGGCTAGTGACGACACAGGAGTAGCATTCTGGTGTTAAAAATACTTGAGGCTGCCCCTACTATTTCTTGCTCATTATCTGTCATCTTAGCCAGATCAAGCAGCCCTTGAGGAATATAGAAATGGGATCCTTGCCTGAGGTGAGGTCTTCAAAACTATTCCAGTTGATCACATTTTTGGCAGACAGAGAAAAGCTGGGTGAAAGTTCGAGGAGAAGGAAAAGTTTTATTTCAAATTTGGAGCCTGAATAAGCTGAGCCAGTAGAGAACAAAACTGAATTAAAAAGAAAAAACTGAAGAGGTTCCTTTGACTTCACATGCCCTCTGGGCTTTGGATAGCTAAAACAGCGAGCTATACCTTAGCCAGGTGTATTGGAAAGATTTGTGAACTTTGTACAATGTTTGATGAAACTGGGCTGAATTTCATCTCCATAGTGGAACATGGAAGCAGGTGAGTTCATGTGTTTTGGACGACTTCTCATAGTTTGCATTGCTCTAATAGCGAAAAATTTTGAAAACTACTTTACCAGATGTACACAGAAAAAAAAAGATGTAATACGAGGACCAGATAGGAAGCCTGAACACTGAGCTGACTTGTGTGTTTCTGATCTTCTGAACTGAAACACTTGCATAAGGCTGTGTCCAAGCTCAATGCTGACAAAATATGGTTTCAGCATTAAAGAACTCCAGAAAGGGAAAGGGAAAGGGAAAGGGAAAGGGAAAGGGAAAGGGAAAGGGAAAGGGAAAGGGAAAGGGAAAGGGAAAGGGAAAGGGAAAGGGAAAGGGAAAGGGAAAGGGAAAGGGAAAGGAAAGTTTCAGGAAGGGAAGGGAAGGAAAGTTTCAGGAAGGGAAGGGAAGGGAAGGGAAGGGAAGGGAAGGGAAGGGAAGGGAAGGGAAGGGAAGGGAAGGGAAGGGAAGGAAAGGAAAGGAAAGGAAAGGAAAGGAAAGGAAAGGAAAGGAAAGGAAAGGAAAGGAAAGGAAAGGAAAGGAAAGGAAAGGAAAGGAAAGGAAAGGAAAGGAAAGGAAAGGAAAGGAAAGGAAAGGAAAGGAAAGGAAAGGAAAGGAAAGGAAAGGAAAGGAAAGGAAAGGAAAGGAAAGGAAAGGAAAGGAAAAGGAAAGGAAAGGAAAGGAAAGGAAAGGAAAGGAAAGGAAAGGAAAGGAAAGGAAAGGAAAGGAAAGGAAAGGAAAGGAAAGAAGAAAGAAAGAAAAAGAAAGAAAGAAAGAAAGAAAGAAAGAAAGAACAATGTGAGGTTTTGAGTAATCATTTTTGCAGAATTTTAACAACCAGAGTAATAAGAAGTCACAGTGAAAGCATTTGTAAAACGAGGTCCCTTTCCTGAGAGAATTGAAATGGCTGCATCTCAAATGGCTCACAGCAGCTGAGTATCTGGGCCATGACTTTGATATTTTAATTAACAGCATTTTGTGTTGCAACCAGGTTTACCCAAAGCGAACTGGTGATTCAAACTAACACAGTAAGAGGTTTCATACTTCGCAGACCTCTCAGTTCATAGTTAGTGTTGGTATGTCATGCTTATTCTGTTTGATAGGTTTTAATGTGTAATGTGGGAAAAAGCCAAATCTCCTATTTGTTTATTTATAGAGAGAGATGAAAAAAATATTCCCAGAAGAAATTTTGGATTAATGTCTTTTGAATTTTCACTGCAAATATAAAAAAAAAAAAACAAAAATAAAACAAAACAGAAAAAAAACAAAATAAACCAAAAAACCAAAAAACAAACAAACAAAAAAAACCCAAAACAACAACAACAACAACAAAAAAAAAAAGAAAAACAAAAAAAAAGGCTCCCCTCACTGAAACAAAACAAAATTAAACAAAAAAAGGCCCTTTGGGTGAGCATTTCTATACAGAAAATCCTGCATGCTTTGGAGACCTAAACCATACTGTTTGTATGACTCTCAGGTTCCTGAACAGAAAGCATCTTGTGTGACAAACCATTAAAGCTTTATTTTGATGAGCTGACATAGTAAATTATGGAAATACTTAGGTGTAATTTAAAAAGATGATGACACTTTCTGAAGTGGTAGTTTTGTATGTCTATAAATATCAGGATCTGTAAGCACAGACATTTCAAGTGTAAATAAAATTTGGGTTCACTTTGGTTGCAATTCATCCCAGAAAATTTAAATACTTATGGCAGAAATGGAATAATTCTAATCCCCTTCTACAGTCAATGGAGAGATTGAGCACCTCCAGGGGTCAGTCCCAGGAATATATTGACTTTGAAGTGCTATTCTGCTGTCAGTGAAGAATATTAGATGAGGTAAGTCAGTAAGTCATAATCTTTCAGTTTGGTTGCAAAAATCAAAATAGCTCTAAAAAAGCTTTCCCCCATTAACTCAACATTTAGGTTTTCAGTACTAAAAACTTTAAAGCTTGACACTGACACTTATTTCACAGATGAAAAGGATACATATTTTTTAGAAGTCTGTCAATGGAACATCAGTAGTCAGAAAAAAAAAATTAAATATATTTAATACATTATTTACCCCAAAGAACTTATCAAGAAGTGCTTCAACATTGCTACCAGCTCACAACAAGGATCGAATTCAATTCAAGGTCAATGTAGGCACTATATACAAATGCTATGTATTCAAAACATGGGCTTTTGGGAAAAGAGAGGCTTTGGGTAGAGCAGGCTATTATGATAAAACAGGAGTAAGTCATGACTCATGACTGCTCTTTGTGAGCTGCAAAAAATGTCTCTGCACTGTTTAAAATCACTGTTCAGTACAGATTTCATCTTTACTGTAGGTATTGTTCATGAGAAGTCTGATGTTTTTGTGATTCACTTCACATTGAATCCATAGCCCTGCGTCACAACTAAAATATTTGCAGAAAGAATGTGAACAGCCTGTAGGAGCATATTTTGAATAAATAGCAACCTTATGCAAAAAGACCCACATTCTTTTACTCTTATTTGCACTGGTGACCATCCAGAAAATAAGCCTACTGAAAAGCTATACAGTATACAGACTCCAGATTTACCCAAACACTACTGAGCAGAGTTTAGCCCATTACCATAAATTAATGGCTAAATTATGCTTATTTAGAGTGAAAACGGGCCAAGACCTACCTGAATAACTAATATAATTTTTTCTAGTAATCTTAAAAGTAATTCTGCCTGATTAAGGCTGGATTTGATTTTATGTCCATTCTCTGGAGGGTAGCTTCTCTGAACCTGTCACCTTCTTGCTGCATTAGCAATTCTGAAATTTTAGGTATGACAAAAACCTTCTAATTTTGTGGTAAATGCATTTATGTGGTAACAAATTTGCTGATGTATTAGCATTTTGCAGAATATTAACTGCAAAGAAATTGTGTTCTGGTATTAAAAATATTTTGAAATTGTCCCTGATATTTGTTGCTTATAATCAGTATTCATTGCCAGTTCCTCATTCCTCAAAAAAATTTAAATACTACCTCGGGAAAATGAGGTAGGGAATGTGTGCAACAGGTGATAACATCATCTGTAAGTAATGACTATAAATCTTGAGTGAATTTGTAAGTACAAATGTGCAAAGCTTGGAAGGTGCCAGATTTCACGCCTGCACACTTAGAGCCTGCAAATTCATCTCATGAACTTGGGAACATCATTTTCAGCCAGAATATGTTCAGCTACACCTTGATGAAGCCAGACCAGAAAAATTAAACCTCTACTGGAAAAAAAATAATATTTTATAGAAAAATAATTTATATTTTGTTTCAGATTATTTAGTTATGTCAAAGGCAACATTTATGTCTTCATCCAAGCAACAGTTTAATTTTGGAGACATTTTAGAAGTTAGACTCATGATATAGTGGCAAGATTTTCTTTGCATGTCAAGTGCAGTGTAAGTGAGTGTTAACAAAGCACTAATGCCATTTGGATGGGATAAGACCAGCTAGTGTTTCCAAACCTCTTAAAAGCACATTCTAAACTATTATATTGCCAATTAAGCGTCAAGGTGGAAAATTCTTCTTTCTTTTGGCATTGAAAGAGTCTAAGTTGGTTTTCTTTCCTTATAACTTTAAAAAAAGTAAGAGAAAATTTGATCTTTACCTCAAAAGGTTTGTATTTCTTATACAATTCTGTGTGCATTTAAAGAGGTGCTTCTTAAATAACTTGAACATTGGGGCAAAACTATATCACTTAGGAGAAAATTGTCATAAAACCTGGATCAAAAAAGGTTGGATGGCTCAAGGAATTGGCAATGAAATCCTTAGATTTTACCAATCTACTTTGTTCTGATTCTTATCCAGCTTTGGTCATAGCCATTAAGCATTTCTGCTGCAGCATTTCTACTGCAGCCAAGCAACTGAGGCTCAAGTCCACTTCTGAGTCCCTCACTAAACACGGGTGCAGTTTGGATACGGGGAGAAAGTGGAAGTTTAATCAGATTAATGCTGTCTAATATCTCTCAAGTTGCACATATGAAGTCTCTGACGCTAATCTCAGTGTTGTTCCCAGTGGACAGGTACCCATCTCCCCACTGCTGTTCAACAAATAAACTGATGATTTTTGAATGCTCAGTTTCCACAAAGTGCTTCAAAGGTCAAGTAGGGTCCTAAATTTCTGCTGACCCTTCAGTCCCTGACTTTCTTTTGAGCCAATGAGGTTGCATAGAAGCTCTTGTGGACTTGTGACCAGTCCATATTATTGTAGCACGCTGCCCCTCCACTGTGGCATCACCAGGATGTTCACATGTTTACATGAGAAATTCCTCCTGTTTGAGATGTGATGTGGGCAGTAAAGCTCAACTCAGATGCTCTGTTACAACTAATTTTTTGTTCAGAACTCAGATCCAGGAACAAGTAACTAGGTTCTTGAAGCCCCAGGCCTTGCTACACCAAAAGTTATTGAATTTTGGAAAAAAAAAAAAAAAATAAAAAATCTCCTTGGATGAAATAATAAATTCACAGTCACATCCCAAACCTGCTGGCAAAAGGCATTACAGACTTCTTCTTGCCTCTCCCCTCTTTCTGCCCGTGAAGCAGTGTGGAAACATCAGCATATGTAGCTGTCCTTGTCTCCAAATTGCTGATCCAGATAAATAACAGCCCACCAAAATGACCAACCAAACATTTGACTTTTCTCTTACAATGACTTCTGTGTTCAGACACAACAACAAAGCACTAGAGATCTGTCAGTGGACTACCATTTTTGGACCATAATTTGATTTTGAGTACTTATATTGATCAGAAGACACCAACTCAGAATATTCTGGGATTCTGTGAAATATTTAAAAGAGCTTATTCTTTTACTGTGTGTACTCAAATAATAGCTCAGAGTATATAGACATATTGAATGAGAAACTTTGGGTAGATGAAATAAAAACATTCTATAGAAATCTGAATTAATTAATAAGGTCAATTAGAGTTCCAATTCCTACCTGCTAAAACTTATAAATTAAGTATTCAAATATATATTGCATGCATATTTCACTCCAGTGTGCAATTTTATTTTCTATAACACATCTGCTCACTACTACAGTTTCTTCAGCTACAGTCCTGTGCTGATGTATGACATAGAAAGTCCTGTTCTTGGTACAGAACTTTGAAAATCTGCACTTGGAACAAGTAGGATAGAGAACATATAGTAGGAGAGCACATGAATAAATTAATTCTGACAATGGAAGTCAGGAACAAACCAAGAAGGCATAAACACATTTATTTTGAAACTTAAATGAATATTTTCAACAATTATAAATAAAATAATTCACATCTTATACCACATCTTGTGCCGCAAACAGTCAACATCCATGAATACTGGGTTATGGAAATTCATCCTAAAAACCATGCCACATTGTTTTAGTCATTCCATTATATTTTATGCCTTTGTGTTGGCCTTCCTCCCACTGTTAGTAATCTGGATCCAAGGAATAATCTCCAGGGAACCATGAGTTTGTTTGGAGGGAACTGTTTTTTTCCTTACATGTGGACTCTGAATGTTAAAACTCCAAACAAACCCTCTCAGCACTTGTGAGTCTGAGCTAAAAATGAACAGCAGCAGTTCTTCTCAAGGGAAAAAGGTATTTCAGCTGAATGAACAGCTTGAGGTAAGACTGATCCAGTTCTGCCCAATTCCAGAACATTATAATGAAAATGAAGTAAAAAAGCTGATTTTTATCACCCCATCGGAACTATCATTCACTGACTAATTTTCCCAAAGTGTAGAACATTATTTTTAGCAGTTTTCAGAAATATCTGATGGCTGTCATATTTCCTATTATCCTTGCTGTTGACCTCCTAGGCCATCCATAATATTTTCTTTAGGAATACCAATGAGCCCTGCACAGTGAGAAACCTTTTCCATCTATTGGTAGGCATTATTAAATAAGGATAAACCCACTATCAACAATTGTGCAGCACAGGAAATGAGGCAGTATTCAGGAAAAGTAAGGGAAAGTAAACTTTCTTGAAGTATTCAGGAAAAAATAAATATTATTGTGGGGCCTTACAACAGTTTTCAACCAAATTTTTGGGAAATCCCACCACTGTACCTGGAGAAGAACTGCAAGAGGGCTCATAGATCTCAGTTTTTTGGGTTAATTTTTCCCAGATAATTTTGCAATGATGTTATTTTTTAAAGTGTTGCCAAAAGTACTATTTGTATTACCTTTTTTTAGCAGACAATTCATGCACACCTGTAATTGTCCCTTATATCTATTGTTTCATATAGTTATTTCCACCAGAACATAGGCTACATTGCAATATCTTCTTTGATACAATAATTTTATTTCCACATATGATGGATTTAAAAGAAATTAAAGCATTTCTATTTCTAAAGTTCCCATAAAATTAAAATATTATTTTTGCCTGAAAAATTTAATTTTAAGAAAAATGCTATTCTTTTTCTGCACTATATGAATGTCTGTGGAAGCATATAGCTATGAGAGAATTTAGTAGCTTCTGTTTATATGAATAAAATCTATTTTCACTGACTCACGTTGAAGCACTGAATTAAATATTTTATCTATTAATACTCAAATTATAAAATAAAAATGCAACAATGAAAACATTTTAAATTATGCATTTCAATGTAATTTTATGCACTCACGTTTAAGTGTTTCTGCAGGTTTGTGCATTCAAAAAATTATGCTGGCAAGAGTTTGCATAGATTTTCCACTGCTCACTTGCAGCCACCAGCAGCCTGAATACACAGAATCAAAGAATCATTTTAGTCTGGAAAAGACCATCTCATATTTCAGAAGTCCTTGTAGCATTTGCCACTTATTCCACTGAGAATGTCCATGTGGTCTACCAAGGTAAAAATGTTAAATTGCTACACATTACAAAAATTCCAATGTAAAATATTCTAAACAGAATTCTAGAGGATAGAGAAAGTAGTTACCTTCTCTCTTGTAAATGGATTATCATATCCAATAAGCCCTTTTCCCTCCTTACACTTCATTGGAAAGTTCTACAGTACAGTGTGCTTCCAGCTGGCTGTTGGGCACTGCTGGCTGATGGCAGCATCACAAACTCCCTAGCCTGTTGGTTTGCAGCCTAGTGAGGTATGGACTTATCCAGCCTAGCCTTGATATCACTGGAGCTACAGCAGGACAGAGTTGTTTGTCCTGTCTCCCTCAGAGGGATTTCAGTCAACCTGACAGTTTTAGACCATGTATCTGGGCACAGACTCCCTGTGTTGTTGAGCTCCCATGGACATGAGATGCCCAACCCCTCTACAGCTTGTACTTTTAGAATGTGATGGCACAAAATCAGCATCAGCAAGGAATTAATTTGTCATAAAAATATATGTGGGGAAGGTTTTTTATATAGAGTTTTGGGAGCCACCCAACTTTTATTGTTTGCTGTAGCATGGCATACATGTCACTATGCCAGATCACTCCTATGACTTGCTCATCAAACAGACATGTCATCTGAGATTCTTGTCAAATGTCAGTTTTTGCCATCTAAATTGTTTTATACAAAGCAAATAAGAGATCTATTACTTGTAATGAAATTTTCAATGTCACACGTGATTGACTATATTCAGATATGGGCTTGAGATGGGTAAAGAAAGGACTGATACGTAGATGCAAGCTTGTATTCTAACCTCCATGCTTTCCCAGGCAAAGAAGGCAAGTCTTGAAGCAGTCTGACCACCCTGGGGGTTCAGGTTACTTGGAGAGAAGGTGGGACAAGAAAATTCCATGTTGTGAGGAAATCTGTCCATTCAGGGTATTCACAGACATCAAAAGCTCTTGTAAAGCTACCATAAATGTATGAAAAAAGCAGATCAGCACACTCCCACAGTCCTGCCATCTAAGGATGTTCCAATAAAATAGGATGCTGAACTAGAACTGTTTCATTTTAATTTTGAAAACTCCAAGTTTTGTCTTATTTCCATAATGAAATGACTTAAATTTAAGTTTTTAAAAACACTGTTTCAGTAAAAAGATTCAGATGGCATAATACCAAATAACGTTTGAAACCTCAAGTGAAAGTCACCTGACAAAACCTAAAAGCTTTCTCTCTATATCTTCCCCAAGATCCCTTCAGATTCAATGGAGCAAAAGAGATGGTTTAGTACAATTCATCTTAGGTATTTTAGATATTGACTTCAGGATAAACTGAGTTGCACTTTAGCAGGGTCTATTTCTCCCCACTGACTATAAGGGGCCTAAAATGATAAGGTCAGATGTTCATGTCTAGACTGGGGATGTTTATAGTTAGGTGATTGAATCCCATTTGTTCAATCTACTACAGTTAGCAAAGTACAAAATTTATTTACCCCACATGTCATTGTTTCAGTGAGACTGGATAAAGCCAAACCTTGTATTATTTTTTGATCTATCTGCTTTTGGACACTCTTGGAGACAAATGCTTGAAGAGATGGACCCTAGGTATGTATTGTGTCCCTCTGGTACTAATCTCAACATTGCAAAAACAAAAGGTGAAAAGAAGGAAAAATAACTTAAACTTTGAAATGTAACAAAGTGACCATCAAAAGAAAGGGCTCTAGACTTAGAGCTAGAGAAAAGACAGGCTTACAAGATAAGGAAAAACTAAACAATTTAGACTGAGACTCTTATGACCCAGTTCAAATATTTCTGGTGGGTTACACAAAGCTGATCTACTGTGTACTACAGAAAGCATGAAGTTTAAAAGGTATGATGAAAATGCAGTTAAAAGAGCTCATAAATGACCAAAGATTTGCAAAGCACACTAGAACCATAAAAAAGTAGGTTTTAGAAATGCAGTATTTCTAGTTATTATCTACAGTTGCCTGCCATAGCAAAAGGGATTATTCTCTCCTTAATGAGAGAGCATACCAAGTGTTTAAGAAATTTAATTTGAACTTGGAATAAGTCCAGCGCTTAGGTGACTGAATCTTTATATTGAAAACTACAAGGAAAGAGGAAACAATGAGGAATAGAATAATTTTATATGATATGCCAAGTAGTTTATAGCACATTAAGTGGTCATGTAAATGTCAGAGACAGCTCTCGTGGTCATAGGAAGACATAACTTATCCTTTCTGTGTCTGAGGTGGGAAGGATGGGAAAACTCATGTTTCATCCAGGAACTGCGTAGACATTTTATATTGAAACACTGACCTCCCTTGTGCTCCTGGATCTTTGTTGTGAAATTTTGTGTGACTGGGTAAGCCACATTATGTTCTGTACCGAGGCCTGGGAAATACGAAAGGACTGTTGTTTCTGAAAACAGAAAAATGCTGTAAATTTTTTTTATTCTGTTCAACAGAGCAAACACATTTTTAAACCTCCCTGTAAAATGTTACAGCACAAATATTTTCACAAGTAACCCACATGCCAGGTAAATAATTATAAGTCTCTGTCCAGTTTTACATGGTTCACTCTTTCTTTTGAAAATAGAAGATATGAAGCTGTATCTTACAATCCATTTAAGGGCTTTAGAGTGAAGAAAAATTCTGTAACCCCATGTGGAACAACTTCCATTAAAAAAAAAAAAAAAAAGCAAAAGCAGAGCAGAGCCTGTATTGTGTCCATTAGCACAAATCTCACTGGCAAAGATCTCTCCTGGAATTAAAATCCCATAACTTAACCTAGAGATCATCCATCCTTTTTAGGTGTTACAGTCCATCTCATTTCTGACTGCCACATTTGGAAAGCAATTTGAAGCAAAACTTCTTCCACTACTACAATATTATTTTCTCTAATGAGCTGTCTCTGTTTTGTGCCAGTAACAGCTCAGCTTTGTGGTCAGCTCACATACTATTCATAGCTACTATATATCCCTCCTGGGATCCATTTCTATATTCCCAGTCCTTCTACTGACAAAAGAATTTTAGGTTGTCCTAGGAGCACTAGATATGGCCTTGTTCCTAAAGGAGCCCTGACAAATGGTCGATGCACTGCATTTAGGTTTTATGCACAAATATATAATGCAGATTGAGGAACTGGTAAATAAAAAGGAGATAAAAATCCAGTACAGATGGTTTAAAAAAAATCATTAATTATTCCTTTACATTATGAGTGTCTAAATGTTTTAAGTTATTTTACAGTGAGGGCAGCTGAGTGAAGCAAAGATCAAAAAAGAAAAGAAATCTAAGATTATTCCATGCGGACGTACTTTTTTTGAATAAAAATCCTTTAAAATTTATATTTACAATTTTAAATAATAATTAAGCACCTGTAAAAAACAGCATAATTTAGATACTTAGGGAATCAAAGTAACAAAATGCCACTTTAACAACTTCCCATGTCTCTCTTAGTCTTTCATAACATCATCTTAAGTTTCACCTGAATCTTGTCAGGCAAACAGCTTCTGCAGCATAAAACTAGAAAACCATAAATTAAGCCTATTTTATACAAAGACATGGTTTTTAGTGCTATATCTGCTTATTGATTTGACTGCTATAGTTAAAATAAGATATCCTTTGTGATTTTTTTTTTGCAAGAAATAGTACTTTAAAGTGAATTTTTCATTAATATCTAGAGCCTTAAAATCATCAAGTTAACCCACTACTGGCTTTGCTCTAAAAAGTCTTCATACAAATGGCTGTACTTGCATTGAAAAGTAAACTACATGCTGGAATTTGGAGAAAAATTAACATTTACATTTAATTTTTGAAGAGAATGCAGTCACCTTTGACTGAACGGTGAGAAAACAGTCTTGTTACTGCAAACTCAAGTGAACAAATCAGTGAGCACTTTGGGACAAGGACATTTTGGTATACAAATGTACATAAAATGTAGTAAAGACAAGAAACCTATTCCCTCATCTCCAGAAACAAACCTCGAAGTAAAGCAGTGGTACCAGTGACTAAGTTGTAACATGCAGTAAATAACAGCAAGACCTTATTTTTATTAAATCAAAGGCTATGGTTTTACTGGCAAGCATTGCAGGCTTCTAATCCTCTCTACAGGCACAGTTCTTCAGATATTTCTCCAAGTTAGGCAGCATCAGCTGTTCGCCTTTCCCCCATTTGGATCTGATAGTCGAGTGTTAATCTGTAACAAATTCCTATATTGTAGAAGGTCGACATGATTATTTCATAAATCATGGAGATCAAGCTAAAAAAGGCAACAAAACCCACAAACTGTCTCTTAGAGATTCAGAAGTAGGTGACCCCTTTTCCCTGCAGACCAGCTGGGTGGCCGCCAGCACGCACTGTTGGTCGGGGATCTTCTCTGTCCCCTGAGATAAGAAGGGTTTTGTGGAGAAAGAAGAAAAGTTTTATTAAAAAAAAAAAGGTAGCACGTGCACAAAAGTGCTCACAGTCTGCACTTGAGTGAGGATGGTATCAGTACTCAACATTATAATAATAATTCATTAAAAGCAAGGAAGTTAATCTCCTTTCCGTGTCTGAATTAATCAGCCAAAATAGGAAACAAAACTGGCAGGACACTGGCTGTTTGTGTGCCACTTCATGGGGCCTCCCTAAAACAACACCAAGAGAACATGGCTAACAATTTTGTTAATTAAAACAGTAATAACTGTTCGGATTTTGCATATTTAGCAACTGAAGTTACTAATGTGGGATCCAGCCTGCAGAACCAAATATGAAGTTAATTAAATATCTAACAAATGTTTGTCAAGCTACAGAAAGAAAAGCATTCAGTTTTTCATTTCCTTTTTATGTCCCCACCCTATGAATCTCCCCCAGGCCCGTTTCCTTTTCTTGTTCAGTTTGAACAGCAACTTTCCCAAGAAACTTAAAGAGTTGGGTTTTCAAAGGAGCTTAAGAGATTTGATCACTCAATTGAATATCAATTCCAAAGAGATGTAAACAACTCATCTAACACATTTTAACTTGCCTAAATAAGTCATTGATTAGATATAAAGTAGCTGATAATATAAATAATACATATGAATTATATGTATTAAAGTTAAAAAAACAAAACAAAACAAAAACCTTCTTCAAACTGCTTACTTCAGGGGATCTTTCTCTCCCTTTCATACCACAAAAACCAAAACAGATTGCAGTTTTTGTCCAAGCTTGGCCAGACCTCCAACTGGAGACCCAATCTATATTTCTTTTGCACTTGTCCCAGGGACAGAGAGCGGCCGCTTTTCATTAATGAAGCCACTATTGAGATACCCCTGGGCAATCAAATGGAGGTCTGGTTATAATTACAGGCAAGACACTGGACTGATTACTCCAATGTAGGAGCAGGGGCAACAGTTGCAATGAAACCATTGCTGTGACAAGGGTTAGCAGTGCAGGTGCTTTTTGGGAATCTCTGCCGGGTTCATACTAACTGGGTTACAGCTGTCAGGGATCTGCCAGCTCCCACCTACACAAGCTCTTCACTTGCTTCTGCTATGCTGATGGTACTTTCTTTTAAAATTAGAAGATGATGCTGTAGAAGCATGAAGAAGGAGCCTTTAATGTATTTATCAAGATTGTTTTATAGGACAGTGAAGTAGGAAAGACACAGTCTTGAAGTATCATGGCACTATCACCATCTTCTAATCCTCTCTCCTGTGCAATACAGGAATCCAAATGTCTATTATTTTCAATTCTTTTATTGTGTACTATTTAACTCATCCTTTTCTCTCTATGAAAGAGGAGTTATTTTTCCATGTATAATTTGTGGACATCTTATCTACTATGAAATTTTAAAGTAATAGGTACTTGCATATTTTAAGTTCATTTTACCATATTTCTAATTTCAAAAGACTTCTCTTGGTTTAGCACCACTTTTATCAAACAGCGTGTAAATATTTTTCAGAATAAAACTTGGAGTCAAGTAGTAGCATCAGATGAATATCAACATAGCTAATATGAAAAGCAGTTTGTGATTTTCAGACCTCAATTGCAGTGGCTGTAGTGCCACAATAAAATAGCATGATTAAATGATTAAATAAAACACATTATGAGGAGTTATTTCCTTTACTAAAGTCATTTGACAGCCTAAATAATTTCATTTCAGGTGACTAACAAATTTTTGCAAGCACTGAGTGCTGGTATCTGATTCAGTTTTCTGGAAATCAGTGGGCTTGGTGAATATTTCTGAAAATCACATCTTATCAACCTGGCATGAACGAGACTAAATTTCAAAGAGAGAAAAGTAAAATTGATAAATGGAAGACCAAAAGTCAGACTCAAATAGGGGGCTGGTTCATTAGTTTAAGGTTTGAAAGCAAGGTTTTATCCATCTGTGGCCATTCTATGACAGAGATCACTACACAAAGAGCTGCACAAGACAGGAGGATGGCAATTCTTACGTAGGTGGTTTAGCTCTCACCATACACTGCAAAGTTTATTGAAGAGTTAGCTTAGAATCTGTGGCTTTCAAAACAGCAGCATTTTAAACAGCTGCGTGTTATGGAGTTTTGTTTGCTTTTTGTCTATTTTTTTTTTTTTTACTCAGCCAGTTATTAGGCACAAAGGAGTAGATCTTGCTGGAAAATCCTATTATATGTGAAGCTGGTTTATGTGTCTATTTCAAAGCTGCATATACATATATACATATATACATATATATACATATATATATACATATATATACATATATAGATATAAAGGGTTAATCGTGTCCCTGTGTTCTTTTCCTTACTTCAGTAAGGAAGGCTCTCTCTCCAGAACAAAAGCTAAAAAGTGCTGCTCTCTGTACCAGAAATCATTATTCAAATGCAGTAGAAGTTAGTGAACAAGAAGGGAAGATAAGGGATGGTATTTGATTTCCCATATATCCCTGCCGTTTGAACAAGGATCCTGCCTTCCAGAACCACAGAGGCAGCAAAGTTTCCCTAAATTGCCTCCCAGGAGTTAATAAACACTTCTGCCAAATTCATGACCCTTTTGCAGGAGGCCCTGTGCAGGCATGTAGTAAAGAGAACAAAATCCAGAGGAATCACATTCTAAATAGACCAGAAAATGCATTGGAGGCCTCTAAAAAGGTCAGCTCAGTGACAAAACCAGGAATAAAATGTGGATCTGTTGACTTCCAGCAACCTCTGTGCTGCTACTAGCACCAAATGAATTGCTTTGGTCTATCCATTCCCATATGAGCCAGTCAGCTGAAAAAAGTATGAAGGACAGAAAGAAATAAGCCTAGAAAGTACTCTGGGATAATTTAACTCATTGTAGAAAACTGTTTCATTTACCATTTAATTGAAGTGAGCAAGCTAGAGACTGAGTAGTTCTGCAGCTAAACAGAGGGGCATAAAGTAGAACAGTTACAACTTTAGAACAAAAAACAACTTATTTGGAGCAAACCCCCATGAAATTCTTGCTTGCCATGGATCCTGAAGGTCCACACGTTGCCCTGAATGAAACATCAATGGCTTTGACAGAGCCCCGTGACGTCTGTCCCTGTAGGGCTGGACAGACGCCGTCCTGCTGGATGTACATCGAGTTCCGTGGACACACTCACTCTGTGTTCTCAGCGCTCACATGTGACTCACAAGGAAAGTATTGATAGTGGATGTGGCAGCAGATTGCACATGGCATTGAACTTCACACATCAGGCTCGCTGGGAGATATTGCCACCTATTGTTTTTGGTGTTGATTGCATTGCTTTCTAAATAACTAATTGGGCTTGCTGCATTTTAACAATATTCCAGATGGAAACTTTACAAGATGGAAATCTGTGTTTTGTTATTGCGATTAAATAGTGAGATGATTTTCAAGCAACTCATCTTTACTTATATTCATGTGGTATTTTAGCAGATGTCACTTTAATATTCAAATTTTGAACCAGACATGTAGAGACAAACTTCTGTCACATTTCACAGTATTTTCCCTTCTGAAGTTCTAGACAGCTTTGCATATTTTATCTTTCATATGAAAAGCTTCCCAGTTAGTTAGGAGAGTGTACGGAAATGTATGTTTCTACCATTCCAGAAAAAAATCAGAATCTGTCGTAATTAACTCCTTTGTTTGCTCTAGAGGAAAAAAAAAATAAAAATACCTTTTTAATACATATAAGTATTTGTTTTTCTTTTGGCCAGTTTATTTCAATACAGGTCCCCAATGATTAAAACTTTCAATGAGTTTATCTTGATTTTGTTGAATTGCTTTTGTTAGAAAGAAGCTAGTAAGATGTTTGACGACCCAATATATTAGTTTAAAATTATACCTATATTATTTTAAAGCCATTCAAAAAGGAAATTACCTAAGGATTCACTGAAATTTAAATGATATTTTATAACTATGAAATATGAAAGGCTAACAATTTTGTTCTCAAACAATCTCACAACTATTCTTCACAGTGCTTCTTTTTCCTGTTAATGAAAAATTTAATTATGTGTCTGATTTAATGACCTACTTTCTCTGATCCTTGTTGCATGATTAGCTGTTATTAAACTGAATCTGTCTTAAAGTGGTTTGAAGGCTTAAACTCAGAAATATCAGGGTATGGAAAATCTAAATAAAAATCCTGATGAAACTTGGACACTACTGGTTGAACAGGAATTTTACCCACAGGGGAATTTGTCTATCAGTTATTCAAGCCACTGTCCCAGTCTCTGGAGTGGCACTTTGGTCTGCACAGTTCCCAAAGAAGGGGAGGTTATATCAGGACTACTTCATCAAGACATGAGACCCAGACTATCAGAAGAAAATGTGGCAGTGGGTAGCACAGGCTGTTCCAGCAGAGCAGCCTGTTTTGTGTCACCAGGAAGCCATGCTGTGGCACTGAGAAAGGCCAGGAGTCCCGAGGGTCATCACAGAAAATAAGTTTTGGAAAATGGCACAGTGGGAAGAAGTTTTTTAAAAAAAAAATCCCAAACAACAACAAAACCAAAAATGTTATATGCAGAAAGAGACAGAAAAAGACCAAACAATTGTTCACTGTGTTCCTGATAAAAATGTTGAGTGCAGTTGTTGCTATAGCCAAATACAACAGCAGAGCTTGAGACACATAAGTTCAGGAAGATACAGAGCATTGTCAGACTTGACTGGACAAATTAATTCTGAGGGTTAGACAGAGACCAAATGGTATTTATTATCTCAAAATTCAGTTTCATCTTGACGCTATTCAAAATCCTGTTCAAGCTCATTCATTACCATTACCGACACTGTAGTTCATCCTCTAATAGATTTATTATTTCAACTTGCAGTAACTTTCTTTCAAGGGCAGTTGATCCTGAGCTCTGTTGATTACCAGTTTAAAGAAAACTGTTATAAGATTTTAGAATCACTTACAGATGAACTGCATAACCTTACATTAAATTAATAGGAAAGTCAAGATTTGTAATTTTTATATAGAAGAAAGATACTAAACAATGGAATTGTATTGCTTGTGGGGAAAAAATTGGAAAAGAAATTTGGATTAAAATAATGCAGAATCACCAATCAGCTTTTTATAGATCCACAGAAGCAGTGGATGCTTTAACTCACAGGATCTTCAGAACATGTATTTCTGGAAAGAGTGCATTAGTTAAACATTAAAAATTAGTTATAATTTAGTTATATAGCAAAGTTAGAATAGCTGATTTGTTTCTCTGCCACAAACTTTTCAGAACAAAATAGCATCCCATAAAAGGAAGAAAACCTTGTAGAAGGTTTTCCTTACTTTTGTCATATTCATCTCAGAACACTTTGAAAGTGTAACATAATAGTATCTGAAATCAGAGGCAATAAACTTGTATGACTTCATATCACTTGGGAATGGCATTCAGCCATTTTCCTACAGCCTTCCATGGTAAATGTCCTAAGGCTTTCTTTTTAAAAGATGCAAATGGGTGCATACTTGGGTGAGTTTTATATTAAAAAAAAAATAAAACAAACCAAAAAAAACCAAAAACAAAACAAAAGAACAACTATATGTATAATCAATTTTTGGAAGGTAAAAAGAAAATTAAACCTCATTAGACTTATCTTTTTATGCTTATAGGGACACCATGTGAAAATGTATCATTTAACAGGCTTTACAGAGCAAAGCAAATGTAACAGGTTTTACATATCTTACATTATTGAGAAAATAAATAGTTTGTTTAGTGTAGCGCATTTATTTTAGTCCATGATTAACATTTTTAAATTTCCAACAGAAAATAGAAGGTGGGAGTTAAATTAATCAAACTCAATGGGAGGAGGCAGCACTACTTCTCTCCTACCCAGTAGCAGAGGTTTGCAGAACACAGCCAAGAAATTTGCAACTGCCTCAATTCTCTAATTTGTTTCAGGGTGTCAGAAGCCATTTCTTACCTGTTCCAGAAAAATGCCTTTTCTCATACAACTGCAGGGCAGTGGGGTGGGAGGGAGACAAGGTGTTCTGAAGTGGAGAGTGGGTGGACTCCAACCAAAGTCACCAGCCAGCAGCTGGGTATCTTCACTACTGAGTCAACTTCACAGGGGCTGAAAACACTCAAGGTGGAGTTAGATCACTGTGTGCATTTCAATGATCCCTAAGAGAGAGTACAGGAGAGTGAAAGTAACTTCTTGGCCCAGCAATTATCCTTGTACCCAGGAAATGCTGATCTGTGCTTTGGGATGCATATTATTATCCTTGGTGAGCTAGAACTGTCTTATCTTCAGGAGGAATTTGTCTTTTCAGTAATGTATTAGATGGTATGATAAAACTATAAAAATTTCCTGGCTCAGGGAACTGAAAAAAGATTTTTTGTGACCAGGCCAGAATATCGGTTTTGGACAAAAATGTGGCATCTTATTCTCCTCTGACAATGCCACTCTTCCATGTATGTGTACTACTGATATATGATGGGATTTGCAGTTTCCAGTGAATTTATAGCAAATTAAATTTATTATATAAATTAAAGAAATCCTACAATGCTGCAGTCTGAGCTATTTCCCACTCTCTTCACAAACACTTGGCCTTGGCTTATCCTTGGAAAAGCCCCTATCAAATCTAATGTCGGATTGTTCAGTCAACTTTCACCATCACTTCACTAATGGGGCCAGTTCTTATCATCATCACAGACGCCTCTGCACCCTCTCCCACTTCCCCTTGTGCTTGGGAAGAAGTTCTCAACTGCATTTTCAGTCAGGCTAGTGTTGCTTTTTCTATCCTTAAAGCCTGTTTCCGGTGAGATACCAGCATTGTAGATATTAATGTGTACCAAGATTATACTCTAATGCTCTTTGGGATTTGCAACACATAACTGCAATGGAATTAATAAGTACTAATAGATCTTATCTTGAGAAGGGTAAGACTTCTCTTATGGAAAGCTGAATCCCTGCTTATTTCTAGAATTGTGTATCACAATTTTAGCTAAATAGGTAAAGGATGATTTAAGTCCAGAACTCTCTGATTTTTTTTTTTTCCCAGGGGAGAATAACTTATAGAAACTGCACAAAAACGTCAAAGCATGCATATTGTCAGAAATACAGTTTAGACAGCTAGGTTAAAACATAAGAATGTGACAATGAATAAAATTATAGCTCTTTTAACACACTTCACTGATTCAGATGAATATTGTTTAAAGACAAATTGATTTCAGACACTTTGATATCTCTATATGATTTTATTTAGAAAGAAATCTGTATGCAAAAATATATACAAAAATATATTTTGAAATGTTTATATAATTTAGGTGGAAGTGGAACATTGAAAAATCTAGGTTTTCTTAAAACGCTTACTTTCTAGTTTCTTAAGGTTAGAACTACCTGGCATGTTTCATAGGAGCTGAAGAGGTCTGGGAAGAGGATGTGGAAACATGGCCAGAAAGCCTTGAGATTCTGCCACACATAATATAATAGATATTAACAAGGATGTTCTTGCAGGTTCAAATCTGTTCTTGTAAGTCTGGATGAAAAAGTACAATGCAAATGGATGAATGAAATGCAGAGCGGTGATGCAGTTCCTATGTCTGGCCTCAATCATGTAGAAACCATGAGCCATGCATTAAAAAAAAAAAAAAAAAAGCCATCTGTTTTCTTAGTCATTATGTCAGACTGGTGTCACATTTTATTACCACTCTTCATAATCTGAAACTTGACATGTCCTTTCTTCTCTCTCCCTTTTAAATTAAAACACCTTTTCACAAGTCCAGGAGCTGGACCCTGAGAAGGAACACAACAAAAACCAAACACTCAAGATCTAGGCAGTCTTGTAGGAACAATAGAGTCACCCCTTCAGCAAGTGAGAAAGACACCTAACAAGATCATCACACACTTGCTGTTCTTCAGAGACGATTTTCTGCCTCATGCATCTCCAGCTGCCAGCTGCTTTAGAGGCGATGTCTTTTGCTCTGAAACATTGGACATTAATAAGGAAGACCAGCAGGGAAAGCTCAGATTTTCTTGAGTCTTCTTCACTGTCTCTCTTCTTTTATCACCGCTAAGCAACTGGAGAATTGGCAAAAGCTGAGGTTTATTGTATGGATGTCTCAAATGACCTTTGGTGATGGAAAATGATTAAGATTTAGATTTTCTGTGTCAGATCAAAGAATAAACATTGGTGGCTATGCAAATACTGAAGTCAGTTTAAAATAAGTTTTAAAATATGTCTTCAATATGGTTTTGTTCTTTAGCAAATATTTTAAAATATTTATAAAGGATGCTTGTATCTGCTCTGTAGGAAAACTGTTAAACAGCATAGATCGAGACAGTCTATGGCACAAATATCCCAATAATAGTAGAACAGACTTCTTGAGGGTTTTTTACTGCTACTCTTATAATTATCCTAATTTGAGCCAGGATTTTACCAGTTAGATAAAGTAAATTATTCTTATTTACTCCATTTTAAGCATTTCTGTCTCTATGAGACCTGAAAATTGACTTGTTTATGAGGCATGGATCCCATTCCTTCTAATTAGATGAAACGTTTGGTTTTCTAAGTGAGAAGAAAAAGGCAAGTGTCTTTCCTGTTAGAATTATGGAAACAATGATAGACTTCAACAGAAAACATAGTTTTAGAGAGAATGTCCTTAACAGAGTTTTTATCAAAGCAATCATCACACAGAACCCCTCTGCTACATGATTTAGAGATATTTTAAATATATGATTTTTCATAATGTTTTGCTTCAAACAACTTTTACAGAAACTTAGTCTATCTCTGTAGAACACTTGCTTTTAAAAGCTGCAGGACCATTTCATTAGGAAACTATTCATCTTACAGAGTACAAAATGTCTTCATTTAAAATTGTACTGTAGGAAAACAGATTTAAACTATCTGTGCCTCATTGCTCTCAAAACTATAAAGAATTTTGAAGTCTCAATTAATTTTGCCTTTTAATCATTCTTCATAATTTTTACATTTTTTTTAAACAGGCAAATTCTGTTATAATGTAAGGGTCTATTAAAATAAAGAATGCCCAGTCACACAGGTTGCTCTAGACCTGACCAGAAATTACTTTATTAGAACCAGCCAAGCAAATGTGTTAATTCATTTTCTAAGTGCTAGAAAATTTAATTCCAGAACTTGCAGGTGGGTGTTGCAGCTGCCCGGCTGCCTCAGAGTGGCAAGATTTAGAGTCATCAGAGGAATAAATAAAGGGACATAGTTTTTATCCATATTACACTGAGGTCTCTAGAAGCACCCAAGATAATATTTATGTTTAGTTATTAATGATTTAATACATGCTTATTTCGGCACTTTTTTGTCATCAGTCATTTCAGTACTTGTTCCTGAAAAGACCATGTTAATGGAACTTACCAGAAGATTAATGCTTCATCCCTGTGTAATGGGCATGGCTGAAAAGCAGAGGAGGTTTTCTGACACCACCTTTGGTAACCATGCACTGCAGACTTAACTGTACTGAGAACTAGAAAAGTTGAGCTCTAGATCCAAACTTTACCAGAATTCAAGTATGTGGGTTTGATCCAGCCTCTCCGAAATGCAAGCTCTCTCATCAACATTGCATTTTCAACAGCATTTCTCCAAAGCTCAGAGCAGTTTAGGTGCCAGGATTGATTTCTGTCCCATTTTCATTCAGTTGCAGTTTATGGATCGTTATTTTAAACATTGGTGTACATTTATGATACTACATAAATAATAACAGTGACACAATAAACTGCAAAAACATGTTGTTAATAATGATACTGTGAGTCAAAGATAAAATATAAAAACTGGGCTTGAACTACAGTATTCTTATCCAAATTGAGATTCTCTACTCTTTTAGTGGTTTTCATTGTCCGCACGCACAAAACAAATGGGTAAATTAACTATTGGCTTGCTGTTTCATCCAAGCATGTGTCATCTTGTAAAATGCAAGAAAAAATACAAAGAGGGGGAAGTGGTCTACATGATCTAGTAACTGCACATCAGCATGTGCTATTTGAAATTTATGATTTGTGGCCAAACACTGCAACAACAATGACCACAGATATAGACATTATCCCCCTAAAACTATCAGATGTTTGTAATTTGTTTTCAAGATTACATAGCAGTTATAAAAAATGTAATAAAAGGATACAAGTTTTTAGATATTGTGTATGTGCAAGTCCATTGGTTTAATCAATCCTCAGTTAATTGTTTAATTATATAGAATCAGTATTTTTTAAAAAATAAAATAAATTACTGATCAACTTTGATTTCCTATGACAACTTGAATCATTTCAAGCCCCTCTTCTACCTGATGTAAATGTTAGTGCATGACTGTTTCTGTTTGGTAGGGTTTCAATGCAGACACCCAGTGCACGCATCCTTCCCAAAGTTACTAAGATGATGTTTGCATGGTTTTGTTTAGCTGGTATTCACTGGCATAATTCAGTGGTGACACTGATCCCAAGTAATGTGTCTGCATTCAGGGCAGTCTCATTGGCAAAATCAGGTAAATATACTGAAGTCTCTGCAAGGGGATCCACAACTGAATTATCTCCCTTGTTACTCCAAAACATGGTGCCTTTCTGCTAAACCCAAGGCTCACTGGGAGGACCAGTTCAGAGGATAGTTCAGAGGTGGATGGAGTTATAATTTGCAAAGGTAAGTAATGAGTGTGAGCTCTTCCATTTTACTGCAAGAAAATAGATGCCTTTCATGGTGGGTAAGTGCTCACTTTGTGACAAAATGAATCAAAACCACACTCCTTTTTCATATTTTTGCCATGCTATCAAATGCAGAATATAACTTCTGAATTCTCTTTATAACATGTACAGAAATTTTTGATAAATGAATTTACACACATTTGTAATAATTGCAATATATTAAATATTGGATAATATAAAATCATACTTTCTTTTTAATTTTATTCAGCATGTTCTGGATGCTATTATTTTCCATACGACACTATATTAAAATTCCATATATATGTTCTAATATGCACAGCACTCCCAGTTTTGAGAAATTAGCTATTCAGAAAGAAGGGATATTACCTACTGGCAGCCATTTTTTCAGTGCTGGGAACAACACTGTGAGCTATAAATTTTGACGTCTCTCAGCCAAACACTTTTCACATTATTCAATTTGTGTTCAACTTCCTCTAAAGAAATGACCACTGAAATGATGGAAGAGTGTTGCTATTTATTATTATATGGCACTCATGGAAAATTTTTCAGGTGTGAGTCAAATTTCTCCATTTTTGTACTTGTGTTTCCTACATCCTATGTCCTTAGGCCTCAAACAACTACAAATTCTTTTGCTGGAAAACTGAAGTATTTTTTTCTACCTGAAAATATTAGCTGCCAGTTATCAAACTGTCCTTCCTTTGGATAGGCACCCAAACAAAATTTCTGCCATTCCTCCTCAATTTCTAGGACTTCTAGTATTTTTGTACTTTTCCTGGGTACTATTTTTCTCTCAAGATGTGCTTGAACTACTCACTAGGGTTTCTAGAATAGCTTTCAAGATCATGAAAATATCTCAGCCAGAAGCAGCTCATATAAGTGTAAATAAAATTTTAAATTGTGTTTTCATTTCCATCCTTCATATTCACACTTCAGCATTCAGGAAGTTCTTGGGCACTGGTCTTGATGTACTTAAATGACTGTGTGTTTAAAATTATTTTGTGTTGATTTTTATTCTTTCTGTCCCTCTCTGCTTCATTTTTTCTGTTATTTTAGTGGCGTGCAATGCTTCATTCTCCATGCCATGTATACTGTTGGATAAATGTTTGCATATTACTTATTTGTGATCCTGGTATTACACAAGAAACAGATAAAAAGTGCCACAGCCTATGTGCTGGGGAACCAGGTATCATGTCCTCTGATGTGGCAGGGAGCACACAAGGGAGATGTTCACTTTAGGGTGAACAACACCAGCCTGAAGTAGTTCCCACAGACATAAAACAAAGTGGCTTATTTCTATTTCACTTATAATATTTTTGGTTCATTTTGTAGTCATGTACTTCAGTTATGTCTCACCTTACACTGATGGAAGACAACAGACTTATGGGCTTTAAGACTCTATTTGACCCCATTTTTATGAACTGAAACTAGAGATTTCTTTCCTCTTTAATTTTGTAGAATGTTAAAATTATCCACATTGGAAAGAACTTCCTGAGGTTCCACTCAGTGTTCTACTCAGAGCAAGGTTAGATGTGAGGTCAGGTGTCTCAGTACTTTTCCCTGCTATATCTAGAAAACCTATAAGAGTGGATACTGCACCACCTCTCTGGGAAGATAGTTCCAGTGCTGGACCATCCTCATGGTAAAAAGGCTTTTTTTCATTGTTGGTCAAAATTTACCGTGTTTCAGTTTATGACCATTGTCGTTCATCCTCCCACCACGCACTTCAGGGAGGTGCTTGATCTTCCTGTAGGTATGGGTAGGATAGTCTTAGGTCCTCAAAGTAATTTAGTCTCCAGTAGGAACAGCCTCGATTCCCTCCCTTTTCTCCCAGGTCATGCACTCCAGCCATGACCACCACAGTTTTAGATAACTTTTAATCTGGGTTTGGGAGTGAAGGGTGGTACAAAAACAAATGTAATATAGCAGATGGGGTCTAATGAATGCCAAATAAGAGAATAATCACTTCCCTCACCCTTTTGGCTATGCTTCTGTTGGTACAGACCAGTAAAGTCTTCATCACTGCTGTGGTGCATTGATTTCCACTAAGAAACTTTATGGATTTACATCCCACTGAGCTACATACACCAAATTGCTCTATAGAGAGGTCTAGCTCTCCCCATTTCTTATTTAAGGAGCCTAAAGGGATTATCACTTTTTGCCTAAAGCTAGATCATGTGAATTGGTTCTGTAGGCTTGATAAAGCAGGTGTCCTGTGAAACCTTCTCAGATAAGGTTTATAAAATTTAACAACCACCTGTAAATTGATGCATACTACGTATAGGCCACTGAAGCAACAATAGGTTAGCTAAGGGTATAACTTTGAATAAATATAATTTCAGAGCAAACTGCCAAGGAAGAGGAAAATCCCAGTCCAAGATGAAAGAATTGGAAAAGGACACATACAGTAAATATGTCTTCACAGTGGAACTAAATTCCTACTAAATAAAAGGTCATAAAAGCATATTCTAGTGAAAGAAAAGATGAAGAAAGAAGCAGTAACACTGCCCTTAGGAAAGGAAGAATATAGGCTGCAAAAGAATCTCAGATAGTGGAGAAGTTATAGTTATTTTTAAATTATGGGACAAGGCTTTTTGTTTCTATGCTTTTGTAGATGTTTCCACATCTGTCATAAAGAACATAACATTTTTCTTTGGTTAAAAACCTCTTTTTTTTTTTTTTTTTTCTGTTTTAAACTTGTCTTAGATATAAAATTATTTGGGGGCAATTTCAAAGACATGAAGAATAAAATTTTAAGATGCCAGTTCAGACAAAATGGATGTTTCAGGCAAGTCCATTTTCATATCCACTGCCCAAGGAAAGGCTGGTAAATCTTAACTTTCACCTTGTGTTCACTACATGTGTGACAGAACCATGAAGTTCTAATGAAAAGGCAGAAGATCCTCCTAGCAAGTGTTGTCTCATGTTTCTCTTGGAATAACAGAAAGTGACAAGGCAATACACAATGTGAGGAAAATTCTTTCTTGATATTTGTTCATTCTTGAGAATGTTAAACTTTTATTTAGGATTCCATATAGTGTCCCCCTCTCTTCAGGTCCAAACAGAAGTCTACTGATGTCAGGAATATTATTATTGTTTTCAATAGATTGAGAAACAACTTTTCCTAATCCAATTATTACCCTGAAGTTTTAGAGAAATTATTTATTAATCTACTGGCAAACAGAATATTGAAGGCACCTTTAAATCAGAAACCTAAATGAAATGGGAGGCATTTTGCTTTGGGTTTATATGAAGATGAAAATATTTCAAGATGGAGTGTTCCTTCTTTTTGAAGTTTCTCTCTGATTTTCTTGCAACACATCAGTCTGCCTAAAAATTACCTATGCACAATTTTTGGCTGGTTCTGTTATTTTCATAAATGTTTTGAAGAAATGGGATGTTATGTAGCAGTGATTTGCTGTCCAATTCAAGCAGATTGTGACAGGAGAAACTCCATATGGATTTTCTCCTTCAGCAACAACTAAAAATGAAGTTCCTATGCAATTCTTTCTTCTGGTTCAAGTTTCAGAACCATGGTGATGGGAGCTAGCAGCAGTGATGTTACTTCAAATGCTTTCTTAAGAAAAATAGCACAGTATGTGAGACTGAACAGAGAAGGAGGAGCTGGGTTTTCAGCTTTCATGTCTGTATTTGGTTGGCTGGCTTCAATTAACACATCAAACTTTGTAATGCCTTCATGTCTTCATTTTTTAAATGGCAATAATTATGAGTTCTTCATCATATCTATGAAGATCTCTGAAGATCTGTTAATGAGAGAATGTCTTATCAGTGTAAGGTATTATTTTGACACAGCTGATTAATGGTAATATGCCTGCAGGGGAGGGGGTAGGAGAGGAGGAAGAGGGTGAAAATAGAAACCATACTTTTGTCAGATTCAAGGAGCTGTTGAAGAATGAGGACAAAATGCTGCAATGCTTTGTAGAAAATTAAGGATCACAGCTACATCTATCACCATAAATGGCTTGCTTGAATTGCTTGCATTCTCAGTCTGAGCTGCAATATTTCATTCAACTAACCATTTGTTAAACACACATCCTGAAAGCAAATAACTTCAATGTAAATAATTTGTGAAGCATTGTTCCATCTGTTGAAAATGTGCAGTAGTAGTTTCGACCCTTGTCTAAACCAGGCAAGCTACTTTCAGGCAAGTTTGGGAGGTAAATGAACTGTCTGGCTGCTTTTCTTGGCAACATCTCTTATTAGTGGGAGGTGGCAGTAAAGAGAACATGAGGAAGACTGAAAGTGTTTACTTAAAACTTTAGCCAAATGGCTAGGGAGAGTTAAGATAAATCATAACTGTCAATGATGACAACTTTAGACTGCTACTAGTTCACTCCTGTTTATGCAGTTTTAAATGTTGCACTTGGAAATGTTTTGGAGCAGACCAATTTTTTATTGACAGATGCCATAAGTTGTTTAGATGTAAATATTTTGGACTTGGTTCTAACAGTGACATAGAAGATTTGCAGGAAGAAGTCTGTAAAGCTTCACACAACACTTGAGAGATAATATTTTTAAGAGTGTCTCCAAACTATGCATCTGTGACTCATATTTCCCCAAAGAATAAGGTCCATAGATCAATGCAGGCTTATTACACTTTCTCACACACAAAAAAAGCCAAAATAAAATGTTGCAGCTAATGACCATGTGGGATTATGGAACAGAGTCAGTTTTTCCTCTTTTCTCAGTCTTGTCTTGAGTAACTTTCCCCTACCTTTTCTTTCCTTTTATGTTTTTTTTTTGTTTGTTTGTTTGGTTGGTTTGGTTTTTATTTTTTTTTATTTTTTTGTTGGTATTTTTACTGTTGTTTTGGTTTTTTGTTTTTGTTTTTCTTTGGTCTGGTTCCCTTTGGTGTGGTGGTTTCTTTGTGGTTTATTTTTTGTTTGTTTGTTTTGTTTTTTTGAATTTTGTTTGGGGTTTTTGTTTGTTTATTTAGTTTAGTTTAGTTTAGTTTAGTTTAGTTTAGTTCAGTTCAGTTCAGTTTTGTTTTGTTTTCCTTGTGGATGGTGGCTTGCATGCTAGAATTTAAATAGCAGTTTAAATGTCATAGCAAGCTAGCAAAAGGCCAGTAGTTCAGGTGGTAACCTCAAGATTTTTTAAAATACTGAGTCATGGTGACCACTGCCATAAAATACAGTACTACAGGAAAGATGAGGGTGAATTGATTGGGGTTTAGATCAATTTATATTTTGCTTTTAAGTGTTACAGCTGCTGCTTCTTTGAATGCATTTAAAGTAAACAGCACATCTAGATGGTCCTTTGTTTATACAGCTCTCTAAAATTTTCTTTGAAGATTGTAATATTGCAGTGCTAGTTTCAGGAGGAAACATAGCCCAAGAATTAGAGTAGTCTAACCCTGGGCTGAAACCCCTTCTCTGTTTTGAAATGGAAGTATCACTAAGAGACTTGTCCTCCTAATAACTTTGTTATGGAAAATATTTTTTTTTACGTAAAGGAGTTTAGTACAATAGTACCTCCCCATGAGTTTTTAATGTACTCCTGTGTGGCTGGATGTCCTCAGTGGAGTTTTTACCTTGTACCTTGACTGAAGAATGCATGGACATAAGCATGTTTTTTTCCCAGTTCTGCATGTTGTATTCTTTCACACTGAAGTGAGGCACCCATCAGCTCACTGGAGCAATAGGGATTCAGTCCCATTTGTGTTTCATGTCTTGCATTGATGATGGACTTCGTTATTTTGCTGGAACTAGGGCATGCTACACATGCAGGGCAGCAAAACCTGAACCATAGATCTACACAGAATCCAAGAGACAAGTAAGGGAGGGAAAAGAAGATTCCTGGATATGATTGATTTCTCCTCAATGATTCCTACAGTAAGTTAAGTTGGGTTGTACACTAGAAGGGCCCATTTCTCAGTAGACCATAAACAATGGATAAATGATAGGTATATGTATAGATGATAGATAGATAGATAGATAGATAGATAGATAGATAGATAGATAGACAGAAAGACAGACAGATAGATACCATCTAAGGTGACTAGACCAGACAAAACATCTTCAGTAAGTGTATCTAAAGATAGGAGCCTTTAAGACTTTGTTGTGAATTCAGTTATCTCATGCCATTTTTGACACAGCAGATTGCCTAAGACATCTGCAAAAGACTAGTAGGCATGGCCCAAAAACTACAAGTAATTTATATCCTTTGTTGGGGGACTTTTTCTAGAGAATATCCTGAATCTTCTCAAATGATGCTGGAAACCTACATCTCGCAACTGATTTGAACCCTCTAAGCAAACGCAAATGTCCTTTATTTAAAAAGAGCCTTCTGCTGGCTTCTGAGAGCTAACAGAAGCGTGGCTTCAGGCTCATTTTCTCTTGACACATTAATATCACTGATAATAATGATTTGACAAAACCAAATTTATTCTGACCATCATGTGTACAGCTGGTTTATAATAAGAGAAAATCTGCTAAATCTGAAAGTAGTTCCAATGATTCAAAAAAACAGAGATGTAGTTGTTTGTCATCCTTACCTTAGCTTTGAAGTAAAATAAAGCCTAAAGAACCTTACAGTTTCAAAGTTAAAAACATAAAAATCCATTAGTATTTTTGAAATTGAGCTCTGCTAAGGGATTTTTAAGAACAAAAATTTTCCACTGATATATATTTGGAAAACTGAATTGTTCCAGTATTCTTCAAAACTTGGCTTCATATGAAGTCACTGAGATTCACAAAGTAGCCAGTTTTAAACATTAGAAAAATAATTTTTATCCCAGCAAGACCTCACTTTATAAATGATAGCAAATCAAAAATCATTACAAAATTTGGTAATCCATGTTGTAATGAATACTCATTTGACTCACAGCATAGAGGTTCTCTGACAACAAAACCATAGCCTACAATATTTCAATTATCTTTCAAAGGTTTTATACATTGCTGAGCACATTTAGAAATATTCTGCTGTAAAAACTTTATTGGCTTCACCATATTCAGTATAAATCTGCAAAGATGAATCTGTACAATCTTTATGGAGCAGCAGTGGAAATCTCTGTGGAACTGTGGAACATTAAATAGAAATTTGAGGGGGAGAAAAGGCACTAGGATTCATGAAGCACTTGGGGTTGCCTTGCAGTAGAGTACTGTAAAGCTTGTTTTATTCAGTTAACATACCATAAATGAAATGAATGGATAATACACTACAGCTCTGCACAAAGTTGAAAAGGGCATTCTCAAGGAACTGCAGTCCCATCACTATGGTATTTAATACAGACTATAGTAAAGGACACATTATAAAAGTAAATACATAGTGCTAAACTAACAGAGATAACAAGAATGATTTAGAAAGAAAAGGTCTTGGCTAACTTGATGCTTCAGGAGGCTGCAGACAAAGCTGATAAAACACAGCATAATTTATTTGGATCTTCAGAACATTTTGACAAAGTTCCATACTACTGGTCTCTGTTTAAGCTAAAAGTTGCCAGGATCTAGGGAAGTACATGGGAGTGGATAAAGTGCTGATGGAAAAACAGAAAACAGAGAAGCTATGTTAGATTGTGGAAAACTAGATTTACTGGGGCCCGACAGGGGTCAAAATTTAGGCCTCTACTGTTCATGATCTATAAAAATGATATAGGCTAGTAAAATACGCTGACAGTACAACGTGGAAGGAGCCGTGAACCTACAACGTAAACCTAGAAAAATTCAAAAGTGATTTTTGCTTAGTTTGCTTGTTTTCATTGCTCAAAAAGCACTAATAATCTCCTTTGCGCTAGCTCGTCAACACAAATGCATTTTAAGAATGCCTAAGCTATAAGGTAAATAAAGACAGGCCAGAGACCAAAAAAAAAAAGGCTTTTGGCTCATACGCAAATACTACATTAACGTGCCTTAAAGTCCTGCATTGCTTGGGGTGATGCCAAATATTAAAGATAGAACCCTAGGTATGACATGAGTGAATTCCCTGGGTTTATGCCCTTGTTCTTAAAGAGTTCATGACTCAGTGGTGTTAATATAGGAGTGGCAAACAGAGCTCTCCAGTTCTAGAGAAAACCTGACAAAAACAAAAATGAAAACTGTATTACTGTTTTGTAGGCATTCTTTAAGGATCCTTTAAAAATGTGAAGACTTTACTGTAACCCTATGTTTGATTTCTGTGGTGGGCTACTGACAAGAGTTTTGCAAAAGGTGAGTTCAGTGCTACTTCTGATTGATCCCCATCAGGCAAAGTAGTAGGACAAGACAGACTTACATGGAGTCAACAATACAAATTTCTCATCTTCGTAGACACAGAAATATGGTTCATGTAAAGGTAAGGACAAGGTTGTATTTTTCCACCCCACAATTTATTTATTATTTATTTATTTATTTATTTTTGGGGCATAGATCACCTCTTCTGGAATGTGTATTTTTAAGTTAGGGAAGATCCCTACATTTGTGGATCCATAAAGTGTGGTTCAGGATTTGGGTGCTTCTAGCTGATAAATGGAACTTCTTTAACAAAAGGAATTGGAAACAGTGCTGGTTTCAATGGAAAAATTGGTGGTTTCTGCATTTTTGTAGGCATAATTTTATCATCTGGAGCTGAGAGTTACCATGTTATAAACTAATTACATTTATCAAAATATTCATAGCAAAATGAGAAACCATCAAGCAACTAGATGGGAAATAGAAATATATCAGGGACTGTACACAAGTTTTTCTTTCAAATGTGTTTGAGTGAAGCATCTAGATTTTCCTGGCTGCCTTTTAAAAAATTATATTTTGCAAAGCATACATTTTTCTAGCAATGACATTTGCTGAAAAGAGTCTTCAATACCGGGGCACTGTTTTTCACAAGCTCCCACACTCTGTGGCTCCTCAGACTGTCATGTGTTGCAAAATCCCACAGTTGTGTGGGTGATCATGTTGAATACAGCAGCATTTGACATCTAGGAAGGGAACCCAACCTATATGTGAAAAGAGGGATGTATGGCAGTGATTTAACATTTTAACATGGAGGTATTTTAAAATTTCAACCAAAATACATTAGTCATGCTTTTCATTAAATGTTCTCATGGAAAACAACATTTCCTGAATAACTCTATACCTTAGTCTTTGCTGAGATTGATCTGACTATTATGGTTCCTAGGATAAGCATCAGGGGCAGCATCTTCATATTCAAATTAAGAAATTTATCTACAACCCAAAGTAAATGCAGTTTTCTTAGGCTAAGGTGCTGAAGCTCAATAAAATAAAGTGGGACAACATGTGTACAAAAAAATGTGAAAATAAACCCTAATACTATATTTGATAAGAGAGCTATTGGGTCAGGCCTACTGGTTGGACCTGCCTAACTTCTGTCCTCAAACTTTTGTTTCTGCACTCACATTATGGTTTTCTAATGTTCAAGCCAGTATCCCCCTACAGTTTATCCCTACAGAGGTAACTCACTGGAACATGATATTCCCATGTACTCACAGTCAGTAATGTCTTGATTAAGAAGTCCTATGAAAATGGAAATATCAGGGAGAAAAAGTCTATTATTTTGCTAATAGTGAGAAGAAATCAATAGAACTACTTCTGAATAAATGCAGAATTAAAATATATATTTAAAGAATGCACTTCACATGAAAATTATTAATTTCTTCAGCCTAGCTATGATCCCCTCTGAAATACTGTGCTGAAGTGATGTGTATAATATTTTCAAATGAGAAGCATACATTTGAGATTGTGAAATACCACAACAAAGAGCCATCTAATAATATTTTTACTGGGTATGGAGAACAGAAAAAGATTCAGACCATGATTAGCAGAGCCAAATCCAGATCCAGAAAGAAAATCAAATAAGGTCTTAATTAAATTTAAAAGACTCAGTATTATCTTGTAAAAGCTTGTGATGAAGGAAAATAGCACAAACAGAATAGACAGAAAGCCCATCAGGTGCCATAGATGCCAAATCATTCAACATCTTAATGTAATCCAGAATAAATCTACTTTTAATAGAAAATTTTGATCCTCATATACCTGCCAATATTTTGGGGAAAGGGAGGCACATTCTCTCCTGAACTTTACATAGATGAAAGAAGAACAGCTGAGGTGTACGTGAATTACGTGACCTTGTTTGGATGATAAAAAAAACCTAATATTGGTGTAAGGGTTGGCCAGTTGGATCCATTAGCTTTATAATATTTGATAATTTCTTGCACCTTTAATTGGCATGATTTTCCAAACCAATACTTTCTAAACCTTTTCTGTTACAAGCCAAGAACCCTAATTTTTTAATTTCATTAATCAGTGCAATGTTTCAGACTCTGGTCTGGGATCTGCTAACCTAACATAATCTCAGGAAAACCTGATATTTTTCATTTCATTACAAGAATAATAACTAGGACCTCTGGAAAGATCAGAGCAGTCAGACTGCGGGGCATGGAAAGGCTTATTCATGCCTAAACTGGGGTTTTACATCTTAGACCTAATAAGGAGCCTGTGTACCTAAGGTTTTTGTGGTTTTACAGCTATAACAATTAGTCTAAGAAAAGGCAATTTATGAATGCTACCTTGTTTATATCCTGTGATTCATTTTATTAGCATTAATTTATCCCAATCTATTAATATCTGGCTGTTATCCTGTCCGTCATTGTCACTCATGTCTGGTAAAGATGTCATATTTGAAAAAGGAATCCAGGTGAGTATGTGCAGGATCTTACTCTTATGCCATGTTTCTTCATTACTTTGATTCCTTAATCTTATCCAAATTCAGTGTGCCACAAAATTTTGCAGTGGGAAGAATGATGTAATAACTATTACATAATTTTAATTTTTAAGGGACTGGATGGGTCAGTGATATTCAGATTCTGAAAGGCTGAAGTCTTAAGTTTGAACAAATCTGCTTCAAGTTTCATGTTACAGGATTTGCAATTTTCTTTTGACATATTAAGAATGCAGAAGGAAACCTGTATAACTTTTTAAAGAAGAATGTTAAAAAGGGAATAAACTTGCTCTCAAGAGCAAAGATTGAGTTATACACAAATCCTCTGCCAAATCAAAGCAACTTTCCAAGCTTTCTTCCTGCAGCTGTGTTTTTGAGTACCTCTTCTCTGCTAACCAATATTTTCTTTTCCTTGGCATGAAATAGCTCCAGATTTTGATGTCATTTCTTTTGTAACACAGGAGAATTCTTTCTATTGGTGGTACCCTTTCCCAAGGGAACCCTTCTAGCCACAGTTTTGATTGATGACAAAAAGTATCAATTTAATCTTGATGTAGATGGAGCAGACAATCTTGAACTTCTAACTAATATTCACATTTATTAGTTTAGACCAGCTTAGGTGGTAAATCCCTTTCTCCAACCAGTGAAAATGAAATAAAACTCAATCAAAGAAAGAAATCAGAAAAAAAATTGACCACCAAGCTGAAAACCTCACTCAGAGGCTTTAACAGCATATTTTCCACCAATTCATATGTGATTCTTTCATCTCAGTTATGACGGGCAGAACAATAGAAGAATTATATGTTTTGTTTGAAAATACCTTCAAATATTTCAAACAGAAATGGTAGTTAGTTGAAATCTAAGATCATAAAGCAATAATTCTGAAGAATACTCTGTGTGGGATTCTCTGTGTGATTATGTGTGTGACTATTATCTTAAAGACTTTTTTTAAATTATATCAGCATAAAAAATAATAAGGTGGAGAGTTTTGTTCACCACTTGTCTCCCATCTGAGCAGACAATTTTCTCAAGTAATATCTACTTCTGTCCTCATGCATTATGTAGTATTCATAGAGCTCAGACTGGAATGAATACTTTGGTATACAACTCGATGGCAAATGTCTGCATAAAGGTAACAGTGACACAACACTCCCTTCGAAGAAAAAGGGACCATACGCCCTCCACCCTTTAAAAATTGGCATTAAATACCCTTTACTAACTTCCTGTGGTAAATCACTGAACCTGTCTTCAGTCTAAGTAATCTGTCATAAGTGCTCATATCTGTAGGTTAAAACTAACATTAACTGAACATCCAGTCCTGGGGCAGCTGAGATGTTTATTCATCTACACTAAGGCTGTGGAAAATAGATAAGAAAAGCAGTCCTTGTTCTCCACAAGAAAAGCCCTTCAGCTGTCTGTTGAGACTAGTCTCAAACTCATGAGTTTGGGGATGTTCATATTTGTCTTATAGATAAACAGACGTAATGAGGCCAACATGGTCTTAGGCAGTGTCTCATGGAGGTGTTAGTTTTTTGGTGTTACTAAATCAAAAAAGTAAAATAACAGCTTAAAAATGTTCTGTGTTGTTTGCTTTAGGACTCTAACCTGAGCTCAATAACCAAAATTTATGAGCATAAATTCAGTGTCTGGTCACAAGCAAAAGTAGGGTACACCCCCAGGAGAATTCACAGCAATAACTTAGATGGATGAAGTTAAGGTAGAGTGAATGTCACCCCTTGAAGCAAAACATAGTCCTTTATGGAGCATTTGAGACATTCAATCCTTCCTAAAGAACAGTAAAATAGAAATATGAGCTCTTTAAGATGTTGTTTATTTATTTGGGCCTGACAATAGATTTTTCAAATGTTGTATTTCTTAAGATGTGACACTTGAGGTAGGTTACCTTATGGCACAGAAGAAATCACAATTCTTTCTTTCCTAAGAAAAACACCTGTATGATCTGACTACAACAGCCATAGTGATGCTGGGATTCATAAGTGATCGTCTGTTATTTCTGATGACTTGAACATACAAACGTGCAAGGAATATATTAGAGTGATATATCTTTAATATCAGTGGCATGAGATAGTCAAAATCAAATGCCACAAAATCAATGGATATTTTTATACAAGCTTAGGATCCTATAAAAGTCAATTCAGAGAAGTGAACAGGTTATAACAGTTAATTGATCTGTTGGTCTTCACTTCCAAAGGGGAAGAAAAATGTACCCTTTAAGACAAAATTTACTTAAAAGCAAAACTTCTTTTAGCAGCATTTAAGGAATGCAATTAACAACATTAATTATTTTATATAGATTGTGTTTAATCAATATTTAAAATAAACCTTCTCAGTATATGTTCCTTTGGCAAAATTATAGCAGTTTTGTTATTTTGATAACAGACTAAAAAAAAAAATCAATATATATAGTAGCACTGAAGGAAGTCTCAGAGTTTCTGAGATCTCTTAGCTTCTCTTTTCAGCCTAAAACCCAAACTTTTTCTTGCGCTTGTCTTTGTAATATAAGCTGAAGAGATAGCTTTTCTTCTTTATGATGTAAATATTTCTGGTGAAGATTAAATACTGTGAATATCTGCAGAAGCACCATATGTTCATTCCTCTTGGAAAGTATTCTAGGATCTGTTCATGAATACTTCACTCTTGTCTAAGTACATTGCAATTTGAGTCTTTATTCTTAATTGGTGTATATTGTTTAGCATCCTTTTTGGGACTCTTAAAGCTCCTTACAGTGTTTTGTTTTAATTTTATAAAGGCCCAAACCATAACTTGTTGATTATGTGACATTTTTTTCGTTTGTTTGGGGTATTTTTAACTTTTGAGATTTGTGTTATAACTGATCAGTCTGTTGACACCTGAGGCATGGGCAATGACTCCCACAAAAGGAACAAAAAAGAAAATTTTACTCCCTGATAAGCACATATTATTGAATCATTATTAGAAAGGGGTTGTGTTTGTTGAAACTTGAGGCCCAGATCACATTCAGGACCCATTCCATTTTTTCTCCACTGCTCCTGTGATCAGCCTGGACTCATATCCCATGCTACATTGCAGTGTGTAATGCCAGATATTTGCACTTTTGGAAAGGTCACTGAGCTGTCATACAACTCTGCAACAATAGAAGATACAGAAGAAATGGTTGAGCCAGGCATAATGTAAGGAACCATCCATTCTGACAATAAGCATGAGTTATGGTGAGCCTTGAAGTGCAGAGAGACTTGAGGCTTTCTCTTCACGATGCTGGCTGGGTTACCTCAAAGATTTCTTTGATAGTACTCCAATGTGTGCAGCCAGTGAATTTTGCCTCAAGCTGCCTTTGATGGCTTCTTCCTACTTGGATCAAGATGTCAAAATGTCTTCAGCTCCTTTGACTCAGCTCCTGATTTAAGCAGAGCTTGGCATATCTCCAGAATGAGATTAACTCCTGCTTCTTTTCTGACTGCATTTTGCTCAGGGTTACCAGTACCTGGGCAACTGTCTCTATTTTTAGAGTAATGTGCAAGTACAGCAAGCAGTGAAAACATCAGGAAGCCAGCTTCATTGACAGATGGATTTTACTGGATTCTGTAGGCACTGAGATCAAGTTTCAAAAAACCTAATTTTCACATCTTTAGCTTCAAATCAAAACTCACATCATACCTGCAGTTTAGACACAATTCCAGATATGAAATGAGTCAAAGATGTCGTTGTGCCCTGTCTTGTCAAGGGAACTTCCCTGTGGCACCCTGCCTAATTGTTGCACATATCCAGTCTCTTTCTTCCTGAAGCCTTATCAGGTGAGTGAAGCTACATCCTGATCCCATCTCAGTCACAAAATTACTTCATTTTATCACAGGATAACACAAAAGTAACCTTCTTGTTCAGCAGACTGTCACGAGCCACCATGCTTACAGCTCTATTAAGCTTACCAAGCTCTGCTTTAAAAATAACTGAATTTGGTGTCTCCCTGGACTCTTCCTGAAACATAATGCATGGAAAGGTGAGGGAAGAATGCCTCAGTTAGGCCTGTAGTTCACTGCAATTTTGCATCTCTTTCCCTCTGGACAAATACTGTCAGAGTCATCAAATGCTAAAATTTAGAGGAAAGATTGTAAAAGCAGGATTTTTCAAAACCCTCAGAGTTACTCACTGAGGGCGTGTCTGTTCTTCTGCTGACTGAGCAGCACACCACAATGCCATAGTCTGCTACTGTAAGGGCTGTTCTCCTGATGAGATACAAAATCAGATTTTTTTACCAGCTATGGTCATTAACACAGCCTTGTCACTGCTGGAAGATAATTCCAGTTTGGACAGTTACATTCCTTTTGGGTATGGGGTAAATTAAGCCAGTCTCAAACTAGGATTATTCTTTGCTGATCTGTTTATTTTATGTTTCATGTCACAAATCAAACAAGATAAAATGTAGCCTTGAATAGTGCTTGGAACATGATACCATCCATAAGTCTCTTGGGAAGCCCTCTGAGGAGTATTCCTTTACACAAAGCCTTGCTGGGGACAAAGCTTGCATAGAAATTTATCCTACACATAAAGGTTTTGCTATCTCTGTCTTTCTGAGATACCAGGAATTTCTCCAGTCATGAACACATCGATGAAACAGCATCTTTTTCTGGATCATGAAAAGTACACCCCTTTAAGAAACTTGTCTATGTTTTCTCAGTTACTCTGATTCTACTTTGCTTTCCTAAAATATCTCTTATCATGTGCAGGCAAATTTTGCTTGCACAAAGCATCTTGCAGTCCTCCCAGAATGCATTTCAATAGTGAATGAGGGCTCTCTGTGTGTTTAAAGCCAGATTCCCTCAGCTACATTTGGAATTTCCTCCCAAACCACAAAAAGAGAAACAACTAACAAATGACATTTATGGCACAATGTATAACACACACCAGATATATATGACATTTTTTATTTGGACTTTTCTAGCTAAACAGAAGCAAACAAATCTTTTATGAAATTCTCTATGGTTGCTATGGTTATTTCTATCTTAATATCCACAGCCAAAAGGATTATCTCAGGTCAAAACCTTAGCTCAGTGAATGCCCTTATTTAAACAGTAAGGTCATTTAGGAAAAAGTAAAGACTAAAAGACACAATAATATTTAATAATAATTGCTGTATTCTTGGCTGAACTGCTCTGCAGCTGAACACCATGCTTCTGCTCCCAGTACTATTTTCCTTTAACCTTCCAGAATGATGGTTGTACCAGTTCCAGATGCACTCCTTGTGCAGAAATTTGCATTCTAGCTGTTCCGTTTTTCAAGAAATTTTGACCCAGGTTCTACCTGGAACTTCATCACCTTTTCTCCATATCTGAATATTTGCAGACATATAGGGCAACAATTTAAGTACTCAGAAAATACCTTGTAACAACAGTGCAAAATGGAGACTAAATCCATTACAAAAGATGTCAGAAATGGAAAGCAGGAAACAAAAGGCATTTATAAATGTATACAGGCAGTTTTCCATACAATCAAGGTACTTTTGCCATAATCTGTATCATTATTTGTAGCTGACATCAAAATCCCCTTTCTGTATTCTAATCAACAATGTCTTATTGCTTGAATGGACATAAGAACTTAAAATCAGTCAAAAGTCTGGTAGTGACTTCCATAACTTGTTCCAAGTTCTGCTAATTAGCTAAAGATTAAGTCAAATTTTAACTGTTCAAAATGAAGCAAGAATGTGCTTCTGAAATTTCTATTAAGGTTCTTTTGTTTTGTTCTTTTAGTTGTGTTTTGTACCCAAAAGTACTCCAGAAAAATCTTTATTTGTGTAATAAAAAATTAGTCATAATCCAGCTGCCACTTGCACCATAGGCAATTATTTTAGTTGGAAATGTAAAAGAATGGAAAACCTGAAACCAAAATCCAGTTAAATAAACTTTCTAATGTAGGGAAATTCCCTTCCTGCCACTTTGATATCAGCCATATGTGTGATAGTTTGTTGTACCTGTAAAAGAAAAATATCAAGAAAAACAAGAAGAGTGAGATGGCAACTAGCTGATATAAAAACTCTGAAGGACTACTGGGGAATGGAAAGGGGGTTTTGTTATTTTCTTTTAAAGGAAAAAGACAAATGAGGAACAGATAGTGCAAAATTATTTAGTCCTGCACGGTGTAATCTCTCAGTGAGTTCATCTTTGTTCTATGTCACTTGAGTGAAGCAGAGCCCTTGTATAAGAGCTTCCAAGGCGAGAAGCAGAGGGACAAGGAGGAGTAACACTTGTGTTCAAACTGAATCCAGTGGCATTTCAGGGAAAAGAAAAAACATAGAGCACAGTTGTGGCAGTGATTAAGAAAATAATAACCCCTGCCCCAAATCATGACACATGCTTCCCATATGTTTGTCCTGGGAATTTGCCAGATACAGCAGGATCTGGTGACATTGCTGTAGAACGATTCAAGGCCTGAAGAAGCCTTCCTGCCCTCGATACAGCTGGGGTAGTGTGGGGTAGGGTACTGAAATGGGTGCCTGCTTCTTGTTTGATTTCCCACTGAAAGAAGAACCATTAAATAAAGCTGGCAAAAAGAACTCCCAACAGCGCTCTGTCAAAGAGTATTTCTGCTAGAGTTGAAAAACTGGTGGAAAAAATGTCCTCTTCTCCAAAATTTGGCCTTAAAAAGATAGAAAAAGGGAGAGTCTGGTTCAGCATGTTCATTCAGCTCTGGAGTGCAGTTTTGAAACGAATCCCCCGTTTGTTCCCACTTACCACACTCCGGTTCACATCACGGAGCGGTCTCTGAGCGACTGAACTGGATTCCTTTCAGATTAAATTCAACTGGAAGATGTGCTCCAGAAGCACAGCTAATACACTCCAAACAGTTTCAAATGTTTAAACCATGGGAACAGACTGGAGCTAGTGTGAATCAAAACCCCTGAAAGCGTGTCTAGTACAGATGTCAGGTCCTCAACACCAACAGCTTCTCACTGCAGACCCACTCCTGGGCTGCACGACTTGCTCATGTGGACACAGCCAGAGCCTCCCACTACAGCTTTCCAGAACAAGCTGTTTTGATTTTAGAATGACTCTTTTCTTGATTTGTTTTTAATATATAGTATATTATATAATACAAAACTCAAAACTGTAATACAATGCTTTGACTGACCTCAAACCATTTTCATTGTCTTTCATAGAGTCCTTTGAAATAACTAGGTTTCTTTCCAAATGTGAATGAGGACAAATTGTGAAATCTGAAAATCCTTCTGAATTCTAAATTCCTGTATTCTATACAGCTGCACAAGAGATCAGGATTTCCCTGTAAATGAGTGCTTATGTATTTTAAACCTCTGAACCATTCAGGTCTATTCAATCCAATGGTCAGACTTCCACTATGAAATTATAAATGATGGGAAGAATCTGCTCTTCCCTCTGGTATTCCCTACAGGACAGACCATACTTTATAGATTTCTTCTCCTCTCCAGTCCCCAATCTGTCTTGTTTCCATAGAGTGAACAGCTTTTGCACATTTAAACTCTGTGGGTTACTGCCTATAAGGTGGCAGTCTGAGCTGAGTATTTATGAAGGGAAATGCCTTCTCACACCTATAAGAGATGACTACTTCAGCCATGAACCCAACTCTTCACTAGGCAGCATGTTCCCAAAACTGCCTTAATAAAGGAAAAAAAAAGGTTTCTTACAATGGCAAAAACAATGCTTTAAAGATTTGAGAGTGCTCTAATTGCCTACACTGCTGTCTCTTTAAGCCAAGGAATGGACCCACGCTCACATCTGGTAGTCAAAACTAAATGAAACCAGCTGAGAGAATACCCTCTAGAAATTAAATTGTACAGAAGATGGCTAAGCCAGAAGGACTTAAGTGAAAGGCTCTTTTTAATAACTCCCTTGCTTTGCACTCATGCCTTTTGTTTACTTTGTTTATTTTTGTAATAAGCAAAAACAAATTAAAATGTCCCAGTTGTTAGCATTTAGCAAAATGTGTCCACTGTGCATTTAGGAGAGCATTTTCCATCCCATTTCACAATCAGGACGTCATTCATGGCTAGTAGTACTTCTCTGGAATGTTGGCCTGCAGCTTTATGAATTGATTTTAAAATGCAATGGAAATATACTGTATGTGCACAGTAGCCAACTCCTCCAATGTTAATAACTGGGACATTTTCATTTGGTTTCTGTTTATTAAAAAAGGCCTAGTCCTAGAATAGCCATTTGACTCCTTGTGTTGAAACTGCCTGTAACTGCCTGCTTATGTCTTTAGCATGGTTCAGGCCACACGCAGCTTCCTTTGGCTTGTTTCATAAACTGCCAAACCATGTGGAGAGATGGGATGATGTCTTGCTTTCATTTTGCTAACAAACACATCCTCTGCACAAAGCTTTTTGTCAAGTTGGTAGTTTTTCTCCTTTCTGCCTGAATTTAGAAACCAGACTTTTTACTCAGTCAAAAGCTGCAAGCAACAGCCCAATCCAGCCCCTTTTCAACTCCAGAACAATTCTAACCAAACTCAACAGATACTACATAACATAGTGTCCAAAGTTAGAACCTTGTTGTACAGATAAATTAGGAAATTTTTAATCAACAAAACCTCTGGAAGATGTCAGCATTCATTAGTAATTCAGGTACTTAATAATGCAAAATATTTGACCAAAATAACGTATTTTGAGCATTTATCACCAATAACAGACAGATATGCAGTTGGAAATAGCAAATGAATCCTTTCTGACTCTTATGCAAAGGAAGTTTAAAGAAAGAAATTTACCATTGATATTACTTCTGGAAAGGGAACTGATTATAACTGATACATAAAAGTATCCTGCCACAGTGTTCACAGCCTACATCACAGCTAAATTTTCTTTGAAAGACATACAAGAACTACAGAGAAGTGGAAAATTAAATATTCCTACTGTGAATTTGGTGTGAGCTCCCACTTTCTTGAATAGAAACAGCACCATCCAGAGAACCAATGACTTTAATGCAATTTTTCCAAATGTTTACACTGTTCAGGTGTTCGTTCATATTGAGGTAAAACTTTTCTAAACTTCAAACCATCTAAAAAACATATCCTGATCAGCTGTTATTCACCACTGAGCATTTTTTTTTTTTGTGCATGGTAATTATTGACATTGAGAGAAGACTCTTGCTTATATTTTTTCCTTATAACTGATGTTTATTTATACACTGCTTCTGCTCAAAGACATGATGGATATAGGTCATGACTGGCTTGCACTATGCCCCTGTACAGACTAGGCAAACATTGAGGTCCTGTCCTTGTGAATTCAATTTGACTGCAACAGAAGTGGAAAAGTGTTTTGAATGAACAGGTTACTGATTACTGTGCTTTTGGTGTATCAGATTTATTGTGCTGAATATTCTACCAGTTTTCACAGAATCACAGAATGGTTAAGTTTGGAAGGAACCTAAAGGGTCCTCGAGTTCCAGCTCCTCTGCCATGGGCAGGGACAATTTTCAAGAGACCAGGTTCCTCAAAGACTCATCCAGTTTGGTCTGGAACATCTCCAGGGATGTGGCATCCATACCTTCTCTGGTCAACCGGTTCCAGTCCTTCACCACCTTCAGAGTAAAGAATGTCTTCTTAATATCCAATCTGAACCTACACTCAGTTTAAAATCCATTCCCACTTTTCCTGTCACTAGTGCCCTTCAAGTTTCAGCAAGGTTCTAGTGCAAAATCTTAGCTCTTTTCAACTAATTTTAATTGGGCTACAGCTAGGACAAAGTAGCAAGTAGTATAATAATATAAATAATTATTTTTATTGGTGGATTTTGATAGAATCTTTTTTAAAATAAAAAATTGTATGCATTGCAGGAAAAAAAAAAGATAAAATATCGACCTAATAAATAAGGACATCCGGCTGCAAGGGATCTCTTGGTGACCCTTGAGTGTCACAGGACTCTAACACACATATATATAACACATAACCCTTTCCCTTTATAAGATACTGGTAGTTGCACTGAGAGTACCCAGTGAACAACATACATGTCCTTTGCAGAACGTTTATCTCTTCTTCTTAAAAAAAAAAAAAAAATCCAAACAAACAAAACTCCATGTTTCAATCGGGTGGAAGGACTTCATAGGAAATCCTGGCTGTGGAGCAGCAGCTCTCAACCTCTGGAGAGCTTGCAAAAGTTCACTTTGAGCTACCACACTCCAGGCCTTTCAGTCTTGAGACTGACATAAAATAAAACCTCTGATGGAGACATACATAAGTCCAAATCTCTAAATCCCAAAAACTCAGCTCTCCCAGAGCAGCACCATGTTGTATGGTGCTGTGCAGCTTGAAGAGAAGGAGAAAATAACACAAGCTGCCAGCCCAAGAGGGAGCAGTTACAAAATAAGATTCTAAAACCTTGCATGCAGCAGTGCTTGAAACATAGTGTTTCATACACAGATGGGGGACAAAATCCCCTCGCCCTACGGGCAAAGTCTTGAAGGAACTAGGACATACTGCTGAGGGAAGACAATCAACTATCACATGTTTGTATTGCTGGTGATGCTTTCTGTTGCTCAAAGCAGAATACTTGCCCTACTGACCTTGCAGTCTTAATGAGATTAATTCCCTTGGGCTGCAAGTGGGGAATTTGCAACTCCTAAGCATTGTTCCATTCTTTTATTAAAAAAAAAAAACCAAACCAAACAAAACAAAACAAAACACCTACAGATATCTCAGAGAACTTCTCTGTCCTATTCCTTACCATTACTGTGGCTCTGTGCCAGCAAAAAAATAAAAAATGCTACAGCCTCTCATTGTGATCCTGTGCCAAGTACAGCAATATGAAGGAAGCATCAACATAATCAGCACAATGTAGTGTCTCTGAGCCAGCAGGGATATGTCACAGCTTTATGTAGAATTCCCTATCTTTTTATTTTATTATAGAGACCACAGGCTGGGATAATATGGGTCACTCAAATGTCATGTTACAAAAAGCAGCTTCTTTTTGGAAACATGATCCCTTTTTAGTATGCCATCAGATTATTTTCCTTTTCTCAGTTGACTGCATGAAGGTGCAGAATGAATGTTTTCTAAATTTCTTAAAAATAATTTCTTCTTCCTGCATTTTTTCCTTTTGTCACCTGTTTAGAAAGAGGAACTTCTGCAGTTTAGACAAAGATTTATGTCCCCCTATCTACCAGCGTAGCAGTCTTAGGCTGCCCTGTTAACCAGCAACCTCAGTGAAAAACAGTACGTCTTGGATCCTTATGTGCCTAAATTACATGTATAGATAAGATTTGTGCTTTAAAGTCATGCCTGTATGTGTGATACTTTTATATTTACTGTAACATTTAAATTCCAATTAAAAGGATTTCTTATCTCAGTAGTTCCCTCTTGCTTTTCTCTCAAGAATATTGACACTAATACAACATGAAAGCATACCCATAAGTCTCTTGTCTCTACCAAAAGTTACTGGAATTTTTGTATTAATAGAATTCTCCGTGTAAGTTGTGGCACTACAATCACTAGGGTTTGAGTTAATTACCAGGATTTCTGTCTCAGCTGCACAATCTGCAGTGAAAGTCAGAGATATCATGATGTTCTGTGTTTCTCAGCTAATGGTGGATGACATAGTCGCATCACTGCTATGGTTCTAATTTTACTCTGTATGAAATAATAATGCAGCTACCTACATCTGGAGAACTAGTCCTGTGAGGAGAAGCTGAGGGACTTGGAATTGTTCAGTCTGGAGAAAACCAGCCTCAGATTAGATCTTGCTGGTCTCTATCAACTTCCTGAAAGGGGAGTGTAGTGGGATGGGGTCAGCATCTCCTTCAATGTGATAGGACAAGAGGAAATGTACTCAGCTTGCACTAGGGGATGTCTAGTTTGGATATTAAGAAAATTTTCTTCACTGAAAGAATTGTCACATATTGGAACAGCCTGCCCAGGGAAGTGCTGGACTCACCAGTCCTGGTGGTATTTTAAAAGCATGCAGATGTGATGCTTACTGTCATGGTTTAGGGGTGGATAGGGCAGATTCAGGTTTACAGTTGACAAATGAAGCTAAGTGTCTTTCCCAATCCAAACAGTCCCTGATTCTACTTGTGGTGTGGCTATATCACTCATACTTCTCTTGAAGTATGAGTGAAGTATTTTTACATCTCTGTGCTCCTCCTAGCCCAGGCTTCTCCCCTATCTGCTGCCTGGACAAGTGGCTCTAACAGTTTCCTTCTTCACTTTTGCTCCTCTCTTTAGAATTGGGACAATGCTATCTGGTGACATTTTTGTTCTAACAGTGCAGAAGAACAGCAATAGTGGAAACTTATCAAAGGTGAAATTATATTTGATTGCCCAAATTTCCTTCAGTGGCTTTGTGGACAAAACCAGAAAATTGGACGTTGTTTAGATTGAATCCAGGAGTGACTTTGACATAGACTTCTAGAGCATCACAATAACCAAACCAGTGAAAGATGGGCTGTGTAAATGGATGATCATGTTAGGTGAAAAATTGGTTGTACGACCTCTCAGGGTGTTGTGATTAGTGAAGTCCAGCTGGTGGTAATTATTAGTGGTGCCCCACAATGATTTATATTGGGCCCAGAAATTTTTAATGCTTTAATTGTTGAGCTGATCACTATGATGGGATACATCTTTAGGTAATTTACAGTCTATATTAAATTGTCAGGAGCAGAGCTGCCCGTCAGGATTTCAACAGAGAATGCTCTGACTAGACCCTCAAGAATTTAAAAATAAGCAAATGGAAAATCCTGCATTTGGGATGAGTTCACACCATGCAACGGTGCAGCCTGAGGGCCAATAAGAGACAAAGCAACTTCACAGAAAAAAGGCTTGGAGGTCTTGATGGACAGTAGGTTGGGCATGAGCCAGCAGTGCTCATGTGCTCATTCCCTACTGGGAATATTCCCTGGATCATGGTAACTTCTGAACCATGTTAGGACATTGTTTGAGAGAACACTGGTTGGCAAGTACCTTAAACATGCCAAGGGCACTTCAGAGTGTAACTGTACAGAGATTTGTATGTGCCAGTGCCTGGGAGTGATGCCTGTGAGCATTTAGTTCATTAGTGTACAAATAACCTGTGCACTAAAATCTGTAAGTAGAGAGAGAGAGAGGGATAGTGTCAGCATGAGGCTCCCATCCAACAAGTGAAAATACAAGAGAGAAGTGTATTTCAAGGGTATTTCATCCATGTCCAAAAAGTTTAAGTGTAATGCTCACACCGTGATAGCTTACTTGGCTTTGGCATCACGGAAAAGTCAGGCAGTACCACCCAGTACCAATATGAACCATGGGCAGGCTAACACCTCCTCAAAGTTTCACTCCTGCATTTTTGCTGACTTTAAATATCACATCTTCCCTTTGCTTTAGTCTATTCCTGTCCCAGTACATGTTGTGTCCCTTTTTTTAGTCCAACCAACAAATAATGTTTGGGTGTGTTTTGAGAAACTGCTTGGTTTGTTCAAAATTTTCAGAAGTGTAACATTCCTCTTATGAATGAGACGTCCTGGAACTACTGTGCAAGGCTTGCATACGGGTCATGAGTGGTGAGAGAATTGCAGCACTGTCCATCAGGGATCAGTGCATGCCTGGAGGTCTTGGATATGGATGTTTGCACCATGAAACTCAGCCATGGGACAGTCAAGGTCTAAACAGCCTCAGACTTCACATATTTTCACAGCAAACTTAGTGGTTTTTTGTTTCATTGAATTTTGCCTATATATGGCAAAATCTGGTGTCATGTGGGAAATGGCCCTGCTGCCCAAGGACCTCTTCTTCTTCTGCCCAAGGAGGCAGCTGGGACAAACTGCCCCTCTTGCTCCCGCTCAGGTGGGCCTCACTTTTCCCTTCTGATTCTTGGGATTAAGGCTGCTCTGTTCTGAAACATATGACTGATCATGCACAAGTGCCCCTAAACTACTACAGTATATATTAATTTAAACAGGAATGAGATTAGGTTTACAGGCTACCCCATCCCCCATCACATATTTGTTACAATTTCCTGCTATTGTTGTACATTTCTTTTACAAAGCAATAGAAAACTTTGATGTAGAATTAACAGAACCTGTTTTACATATTCAGTTTTTGTTGGCAGTGATTTTATGCTCTTGGCTTTGGTCTCAATGCACTACATACACCAAATGGGAATTTTCAAATATTAATATATACATTTTAAATAAGGAAGAAAATATAAACTCTAAGGCCACCTACTGCTGGTATGGCAACACTTAATAGGGTGATTTCTTAACATGCAGGAGCATGGACTTAATTATAAAAGTACTGTAAATCCACTAGTGATCTACAGCTAGTTTTACATGAACAGACACACGCACACACACACACACACACATTTATGTATGTACAGAAGCTTCTATAGTGAGTGAGAAAGAGCTAAATTTAGGCCAGATGCTTGCCCTCAGGAAAAAAAAAAAGATAAGCAAACTCTGTATAAATGTTCGAAATTGAGATGATTAGAAAGATTTTTATCTTTAGGAATCACTGAAATATAGAAATTTCAAAAATCCTTAGTTTAAAAAGTCAAACCTTTCCATTTTGCCAACTGAACAAGGGAAAATGGGGATAATAAAACAAAACAGGTTCCAAGGCAAAAAAAAGAAACTACCAAGACTGCATTTTCTTTCCTTTCCTTCACTTTCATTAATTATTTATTGTTGTTCTTGTGCTTCCTTTAAGAATGACAGATAAATCAAACCACAAAAAATATATAGAAAATAGGTTTATAACTTTTTTTTGCCTTATTTTTTTTTCTAGTAGAAAACATCCATCACAACATCATTATGAAAATAGTAATTCTGAAGATTTTCAGAGTGACATGTAATATTGCATTGGTTCCATTCACTCTAAATATAACCACTTATTTGATACTTCTGCATCAGTGTTTTAGCCTTCCTAAACTACCTTTGTAATAAATAAAGATGAGTACTAACATAAATTGCTACAAATCTGAGATGAACTGAGTTTTTCTGTCATAGTAATTAATATATTTATTAGAACTTTTATTTAGCATCTTTGCAACCAAAAAACCCGAACCAACTAACAATCCTCCCAAGAATTTAATATAATTGTATTTCTTTTAGAAAAGAAGAGCTAAATTAATGTGGAGTTGGTTAAAATATCTGAATTGATTAAAATAGCTGAATTAATTAAAAAAGTTGTGTTGCAGGTACTGATTATCAACTATTTTTGCAACCCAAAATTTACTTATGCCACATCATGCTCTAGACAAGTTGTTCTGAAGAAAGAGATCTCGAAGTTAATTCTGTCAGTAACTATTTTTACCTTAGTAGGTGTTAAAATGCATTGAACAGTAAAAAAATTTTGGAAAATTATCTGAGACTGAAGTAGAAAAAAGTCATAATGTAAGATGATATTCCCACATCTTCTTGTTCTAATCCCAGAAAGGTCGGAGAAGGCCTGTAATATACACAGAGAAGGAGAATAAGGGTGATCATGTCTATGAATGATCTGACCTATGGTCAATATTTAGGCACAAATTAATTTCTTCAAAACAGCATAAGTTAAAGTGGTTGGAAGACATTTTGCAACACTTTGCTTTTTTTCCAAGAAATTCTCAAAGTAATTAAGAAAAAATGTCGAAATGGGGTTTTCCTCTTTTTTTTTTTTTTTTTTTTTTTTTTTTGAAACGCAATATGCTGAAATTGCATTAAGAAGGGACTTAGGAGAATAGAAGTATTTTTCCTTTTTTTTTTTTGGGGGGGGGGGGGCGTTATTCCAAAAAGCTTTTTAAAATGGGAAGTTTTAAAATATTTTACTTGGAAATGTTTCACATATTTTAAAAAATATGTAACATTTCTTACATAATGCAAAAAAGGTTTGTATCAATTTGTTTCAGGTTCTCACATCTCTGCACATTGCAGTTTTAAAGCTGGGTAACACCAAAGTAAAATTTCACATAAAAGTCTACTAATATTCTTGTGTTCTATTCCTTGTTCTGTTGGCAGAGGTGGGGGAAGGAGGTTTGGTTGTTTAATGAAGACTGGGTTGGAGGGAAAGGAAAAGGAAAAACAGAGGAGTTCCCCTTATCCCAACCTGGCATGCAGAATAGCACACTGCCAGTAGTGGCCACTTCTTTCTGCTGGCTATGAAGGGAGCTGAATGACAAATCCAGAGTACAGGTCTGAACCACTGATATCCCAAGGTGAGCTGAGTCCTACTCATTGTTCCTGTGATATGGGAACAGGAGGAAGCCCATGCTTCCTGTCACACTTCCATTTGTAGCACCACAGTTCAGAATGGCAGAGCAAAACCCTGCAGGGCACAGGCCTAATCGTTTCCATAACAATTATCAAATCAGAGGATTTGACAACCGGACGGTTTGGGTTGGAAGGGATCCAAAAATCACCCAGTTCCAACCCGTCTGCCATGGGCAGAGAGACCTTCCATTAGACCAAGTCACTCAGAGCCCCCATCCAACCCAGCCTTGAACACTGCCAGGAATGGGACATTCACAATTTCTCTACACACGGCTAATATTTCAAATGGGAAATTTCTTCCACTCAGGTATAGAACTTGAACAATTGTGATGAAGTGTGCCAAAGGCGAGGACCCACCCGTCCTTTCCTCAGAGGAAAGTCAGGGGAGCACTCAAGGACAGACTGAACCCAGAGCCCAGCACAGGTTAGCCCTGTGTGTTACTGCTCTCTCTGGAACCTGAGATCAGTAACTGCGAGGTGGTTGAGCTGGATTGTGTCTCTGTAAAGCTATGGAAATGTTGCTTTATGGGCCTCTTGTTCCCTGAATAAGCATGCAGCTGACATGCCTTTGAAGTACATGCAGCTGCACATATTTACCCCTTTTCTGCCTGATATGCAACAGGAGATTTATATTTCTCTGCTAACTCTATGCTTTTCTTCTGCCACAGCTCTCATCTCTAATTGTTTGGCTATTAATTAATAATATACTACATAGGATTAGGTAATCAGGAAAACTGGCATCATTTACAGCAGTATTTACTACATTTATCTTTGTTTTTATACTTAAATTTCATGTTTCATTCCAAAGTTTTACAGCCACATTTTTATTTCCATGCATTTGCTAATGAAGACTGTTTGTGGCCAAAATACAGGATAAAATAAAACTTTATGATCTTAACTGTGAGTTAGTGTAGGGTCATTAGATTTGGCAGTCAAACTATACTTACTTGGAGTTCAATATCCAGTGATTGTTTCCAATTTGATCCGCTTGGGCATTTGTAACAATAAATGTTAAGCTTTCCTATTTTACAATATTGTAAGTTCCAGGGAAGCATTAAGATTAAATATATGTTCAGTTTTGCCTCCCTTGAATTAATTTTTGGTAGGCTTTTTTCTTGGGGGGAGTTTTGTTTTTTGGGTTTTTTTTTGTTTTGTTTTGTTTTGTTTGGCTAATTTGTTTGTTTATTTGTTTGCTTGTTTTTTGTTTCTCTCACTGCTAGTAAAGCTACCTTCCTCAGGGATAAGGAAGAAAACTGATTTCATGGAAACACACCATTCTGAGCTCCACAGTTAAACAGAGCTGATTCAGATTGGCATGAACATACCATCTATATAAAAAAACTTGTGCACTTCCAAACTAGGTTTAACAATTCAAGAAGTGACATTACTATCCTCAAGAAAGCATTGAAAACCATTACATCTACATGATTATAGGAAATGAAGAATGGTATAATCTTTCAGAGCAGTAAGAATCTGATCACTTTTGTTTTCTAACAAATATGTTTGGCCTTTTTTATGAAATGAGGGAATTTGTTTGGCTTCCTGTCTTCTATGCTTTTCTTTACCAGTCCCCGTATTTACGGCTTTTTCCTTCCACTATATAACCAGATAACCTTTTTTAAAAATTTGGATTTAAAGCCCTGGCATTTTCTTATGATTTTTACTACCACCCTGCTATTTAAGATTCATTTAGGATTGATAATTTACAAATTTTAAGATTTGTAACATCTGAAGATTCTGTTTCTTGTTTATTGTACCATTGTATAGAATTTCCCTATCTTGTTTTCTATCAGTCCACAAAAAAACCTTGGGAAAAACAGCTGTCAGTATTTAGCTGGCTGTCTAAATACACTTGTCATCTCAATTCATGGTAAGAATTAGAGATCTTAAACATAGTTTTTGTGTTTTTGAGTTTTTGTGCGTGTAGGTGCAGCTGTTTTTATACTACTATTTTCAAACAAAATATTTCAAATTTAAATTAGTGACCGTGGAGTTCAGATGAATTAGAACTAGAGGTCAACAACTCCTAACACAACTCTTTTAACACAGGAAGCACTTCTTTCACGTCCAGCTCAATTGTCTCTATTGGGCAGTAGTAGAACCAAAATACTGCTTTCTCCTTATGTTACTCCAGTGCCTCTTATCTCTGTGTCCAAATTTAGAAGAATTTCTCTAAGAAAGTATGTGGATTTACTAATAAGCTGATCATTTAATATTCTGCAAAATCTGCCATAGAATTCATACGTGATCTATTCTTGCAGGCAGTGTCTTGTCACCAGCAATAGTTAGCATGGCTTACATATGGTAAAAGTAGTTCATTAATGAGCAATCTGACAGTAAACTTCTAAAAGTTACCTGTGGTACAATTAAAAAAGATAATTTAGATCTCCCAGCTGAGAAAATGAGCTGAGACTGAAACCAACAAGGAACATGTGTGTATGAAAGTCTTGACCTGGTTGTATAGTCATGGTCAAATTGTCACATGTCACCTTCTCAGACAAATGATCATGCAAGCCTGAAAATATAGTCAGCTACTTCAATCTGTTTTCAGTAACTACCTTCCAATTCAGTATTTAATGCACATATTTATTTAAGGCAAATCCTGCCTAGGTTTAGGCCAGAAAAAATCCTGTAGAAGTGCTGGGAAAGTTCTAAAAAAAAAAAAAAAAAAAATTAAATCCTTGCTTTGATGTGAGGATGAGGCCATCCTGCAGGGATCAGATCAGCTTGCCAACTGACCACAGCTTTGAAGGCCACTGGAGTGCTTTGTACATACTGTGAGACATTGACTTCATCAGATAAAAGTTTAGTAGTTCTGAATAAAGTTAAAAACTGAATCATGAGCTCTGTGTTGACGTGAGCTCTTTCCTCTAAACAAATGATAAAGCTCCTAACCAGGCTTTTTCTTTTGAGAAACGGTATTTTGGGGCAATTCCAGAAGTTGCTCATCCATTATTCTCCACTTCATTAGTATAAAGTATTTCTGATAATCTAAGATACTTCAAGGTTCAGTGAGGATGCTGAAGCACAGGCACGACTCTGAGTTTAATGATTAGGGATTTTGTGGTGTTAAAGGGAGATATTAGAGCAAATCAGCTTTTTAAAGGGGTGGGTAAAATATAGACATATCCTTGGCATCAACACAGGGAATGAGGTGGGTCCTCAAACCATTAAATTATGTGATTGCATATCAGCCTATTGTGTCTTTTCATCCTAACGACCCTTTGTATGAAGAGCTCAAGAAACAGAAGATGAGAGAACTCCCTTCACCCACCACAGATTCATTTCCATCCTTTTCAGCTTCCTTACTTTGAATCTTCTGACGGGAGACAAGAACCAAGAATTCAGAGGTTCAAAAGACTAAAGAGCTTGAATGGCATCTATAACAACCTAGCTGAATGTTGATGTTGCAGTGCATGACCAAGTAAAGAATTTTATGCTGTGAACCTCAAGAACAAATGTAATGCATGTTTCTATTTTCTTTGAAGAGCCTAATGCACACTTTCTCTGAATTGAAATGTGCTTCCTAAAAATGCCTTTATTATTTTTTATGTCCTCGATGGAGGCTGGGCCAACTGAAGGAAGAAGGCCATTGAGGCTTTAACCCAGTCTGATACCTTAGGACACTGGTAGTCTTTAAGGGCATGTGAACTGCCTGTCAGGAGACAGTGGTGGCCACCAACTGCATCCTTGACACCTCCTTGACATCTCAGATTCCTCTAACCTCACTACTGTCAGGGTAAAATCCTTCTTGACTTTAGCTGGGCCAGGATTTTATACATATTTTATCTGCCAAAAGCCAGAGCTGTACATGGCCTTTACCCCTGTGTACACAACACTGCAGTGAAGGCGTTAGGCTAAAACTCAAGGGATGTGGGGTCAGTTCTCAGTTCTGCAGAACTTTTCCCCCTACAGATGGTTTCCCTTGATGTTTCTGGCAAGGCTATTAATCTACACTGTGTTTTCTCCCCTTTTTACATAGTTTATCTGTTCTCATAAATTCTCTAGAATGAGTCTCTGTATATATTCACATATTTGTCTCTTGTTTTTGTTGACATTTTCATTTGCAATACAAATAACATTTATCTAAAATTCAACTTTACTAAGTCATCCATGCCAATACTATAATACATTAACAATATCTATTTTCAGGTCACCAGAGCATCTTGTGTTGCCTAACTTTTGACATTTAGTCTGATCAGCTAGGCCTGAGAAAGCCAAAATGTGAGCAACTGCTTCTGCTTTCCTGATTCGTGTGAAGCCACTTAGATGTCTTTTAACCTTGCTACCACCATGGAAAGATACTCATGAAACTCCTGTTTTGTTTGAGACATTCCTAAATTTTGTGAAGACAAGCTAAAAATATGCATATATATATTTTTAAAAAAATAATGGTTGATGACTGTGCTTCCTAAACAAAGCTCTTTGTGGGATAAGAAGATCAAGGTTCACACCGTGTCATTTTTGTAGGTGCCAATAAGCCAGTTTCAGGCTTTGCTTGCACAACAAGATTAATCTATGGACTGGAGAAAAAAAATCCCCAACTAGTTATAAATAATTAAGTCAACTATACCTATCCCAAGGTACAATGATAGTCACATAGACACATCTCAAGACAGATGCTTCACCTGTTGAATACAGGTGAAATTTGACCTATTTTTCCTACCTGAGAAGTCCCATTGCTGTGTATCTGATGATAGTTAGTGTGCACGGTTGCCTTCCCCTGCAGTCTAAATTCTTCCATTAGGTTCAGCATGAAGAGCAACACTGAAGACAACAATGAAATCTGAGCTACGTAGACAGCAGGAAGTGTTTGCAAGCTGTGCTAGGTCCAGCAGTGATGCTTAAACATAACATCACGTTTTACAGGAGAACACTGCATGCTGATCACTTATGAACTAGACCCCCTCCCCTTCCTCTCAGGGAAGGGAGAGGAGAGGAGACAGTGCTCTTCTCAAAGTACACAGACAACTAAACTACAAAAAGAAAAAAAGAAAAGCATTTTGAGAAGCTTCCCTCTACTAAAAGGACAGATAGAGGCATCTGAGAAAGAATGTCAGAGAGGAAGGAGCAGAGATCGAAGAGGAGGTGGCTCACACTGCCTGACTACAGGCATCCATTACAGGCTTCTTACAGACCACTGAGACAGCAAGGCTCCTGCAGAGCTCCCTTTGGGCTCTGTGATTAATTTAGAGAAGCTGGCTTCCTACTTAAGGATATCTGTGCTATCCTAAAATAAATCTCTCCCAAACGATTACATTTTAACAACTTTGTATTGTCTGTGATATTTACTTGCTTCATAAACCAAAAAAGCAGCAGTGGGTTTAAAAATAAACAAACCAGGAATAAAAAAGTAACAATGTGTTATTTAATAACAGATTAGGTCCTTGTATATAATTTTAACCTTATTGATGATCATCCTCCTTATTTCTGTAGGATAATAAAAGTAATTTTGCACTTTTTCAGGCTTGTCCCTGAGAGATAAAAGCCAAGTTGAGACACTGAAAGGTGCGGAGTAGTCTTGAAAATGGGTCTGAGCTGCTGAGCCAGATGATGTACACTGTCTGTCCACTCCTTTGGCTGTTTCCTCAGCTTCAGTCTGAGCTGGAATGTTCAAGCTGTTTAAGCAAGGATGAGCTGACCGAAGGGGCTGGGGACCCACCAGCTGAGGCTGTGTGCTTGAGAACCTGCCTGAAGTTTGTGTCTTGAACGTTTGGTGTTCATGGTGAAGGCTGAAGTTTAACAGCTTTTTGTTGGACAGTTCTGGTCTGCAGAAAGGGCTGAAATCCCCCCTGAAGAGGCACTGCAGATGTGTCCACAGAACCTCAGTGCCAGTGCAGCTCTCCCTCTGCTGCACTCAAACACGGGGACTGGGGGAAGTGGCAGAGTGTCCCAAGAAACAGACTTTGAATGAAGTGTTCTGTTGAGAGTGGAAGCTTTCCTGCACTGTTCGTCCCACAGGATCCAACTGTGGTCTCAGATCCTTATCCTTTCTTTTCACTCCTCTTCCTGCCAGCAATTACTCCACACTCAGGCCAAATTTAGTTTTTCAAAATCAGCTCAAATATAGTGGATATTTGCTACGTCCTTCAGACTCAGGGAGGGCATTTGAAACATGTCCCTTGCTTCTTCCTTGGTCCATCAGTTTTTTTAATACTACTTCCTATTGAACAAGCTGTTCAAACACTCTACTGCCTGTGGGACAACCATTATATTCTTTCTGTCTTGTTTCTGCCAGTAAGGCCCAGATTTGATCCCTACATTAGCAACGTGGTTAGACAACAAGCCATATTGAAATAAGAGTATCACAGGTTTATATCAATCAGGAGATGGCTACTATTTTTTTAGTGAAAAAACTTTGTGTGGGAGTTTACTGGACCAATATGAAATCAAATGGAGCATTTAAAAGAGTAATTTATTACTTCAAGCATGTTGCAAAAATATGTCAGTAAAGATAAAAAAGGGACTAATTCAAGATGGTGCAATAGCTTTCATCATTCAGTCTCATAAATGTCTAATCCCACTCACTGGGGGTAATTCCACTCTCAGAGAAAATGAACAGACCATGTTAATTTTAATATAAAATCCTTTAAATTGTAGTGTTGCTCTTTTCTTGTACATGACTAATTGTTCTGTGTTACCCCTCTGAGCCCAGCTTTCACCATAGCATGTTTTCATATCATATGACCCAGTTAAATGACTATTTCATCCATTAAAGAAACAGATATTGTAATACATTTCTAAGGCTTCTGTATGTTTCCATGAGATACCCATTCCCCACATTTCCCAATTTTCTTTAGTACAGGACACTATTCTCCATTTGGCTTCACTTTCTGAGGGTCACATTTTCTGCTTGATTCATACCAGAGTTTTGGCTATTTGAGCAAAAGGAAATAATTTAATGGACAGCAATCGTGATCCTGGCCCTCTGTCTGGACATGAGGTGTTTCACACAGTTTAAAACTGAGCAGAGTACTTTCATGCCAGTTGCAACTAAAGTTTTAAGAGCTTCTGTTATAAAATGGTTCCCAGCCTGGACAATATAATAGGATGTAGCTGTGGTTTCCTAGATCCAGCCCAGGAGGATTAGGTTTAGAGGTAAACATTTTGCCTCTCAGTAATCTCTTAACTTAGAAAGCCTGCCATAACCTGCAAGTGGTTACGGTGGGTACATCACAGGAAATCACTCACTTCGTCCAGCTTCATGGATTATTTTTTGGAATATGGTGCTAGGATTGCAGATTTCTGCTTCTCTCGTCTTTTATATCTTTCATCTTTCAAATAAAGCCATTATCAATTGAAAAATAAAAAGAGAAAAAAAAAACAGGCATTGTTTAGAGCAAATATAATGAAACAGAAAACAGGAACGTCCCTTTCTCTATGCTGACAGAGAAAAGGCACAATTTAGTACAAAATTTGCATCTCTTAGACAAGGAGTTAACTTTTCCCATTCCAAAATACAAGTATTGTGATTACACCTCTTTTTTTTAAAAAAAAAAAAAAGTTTTGTACCCCTTAGTTTTGATCATACAGCTCAAAATCTTTCAAAATATGCTCCGATAATATCATAAATATGATAAACTAAAAGAAAACAGTCTTGCATTCCTCTCAGGCTCCTTTCAGTTCTTCACTGCGGTTGCATTTAAGCATGATTTTACACAGAATATGTCAGGAAGATATCTGCTGTTCATAAAACTGTGTGGATATACATGGGCTTGGGGAAGGAAGCACAGGACTGATCTCTTAGAGTTCTCCATAATTCCAAAGGGCATGCCTCAAATTCATGCATAGATATATATATATATATATATATATATATATATGTGTGTGTGTGTGTGTGTGTGTGTGTGCTTAGATCTCTGTGTGTGTACAATGACATGCAACTGTGTATAAATAACAGGCAAAACATAATAAACTAAGCTATAAAATTCTGTACACCATGATGGGATGAACACTAAATTGTGTACTATCTTATCAGAACTCAACAGGAAGTACATTTTAATCACTTTTTTTCTGAGGGCCTTATATTTCCCATACAACATTCAAAGGATATCACCAGATTTTAGTAAGAAATTTGAATGTTTTTATTACATTCATATGGGAAACATAACTTTGCATTCTTATATGTTTACTCCCCTTGCATAATACCCCAATTGTCAGGAAAAAACAGAAAATTCTGAAAGAAAAACAATTTTGATTAAAAGTCTGAGCCCCCTATGGATATTCTCAGATCCATGAAGTTCTTTCTTCTCAGGATTTCTCTGATGGACATGCAGGCTCATTGCCTGGCCATAGCACAGACAGGAAGCCCCACACCTTGAACAGGATGACCTCAGAGAAGCTGCTGAGTTTTCAGGCTCCTTTTTCAGACCTTTTCTGCTGAGGCCAGTGATGCACTCTATGAACATTAAAGATTTCACAGTGCTCTTCAAAAGAGAGCCAGCCCTGAACTCCTTAACAGCAGTTGTCTTTGCCTCAGGAATTAAAGACAGTAGGAATTGACCTCAAAACAGAACTTTACCCCAGAGCTGATGAGAATTTTCATTCCTCAGTCCCTGTTATTTTACATGACATGTACTAGCTGCTTCCCCCTCCCCCCATGACTTCAAATGCAATTCCATTTTTTGGTGTGTTTTACACTTGCAGTTTACCAGCATTTTGGGTTCCTTAATAGGCAACTCATAGTAGTTACACTGGGTTCAGTAACCAGTTACATTCAGGCATCTTTGCATTTCGTTTATAAGAGCTCTTTACAGTGCTGGAATAACGTAAATGGACCTCACTGTAAGTGAAGATCATCTCGTTGTTTTTACATTCTCCATCAAAAGTTCTGTGTTTTTTCCCCTACAAAAAATGAAACAGAAAAGTCATGACAGAAAATGTGATCCATCTGTCTTCTCCCTTAGGAAGGAATGCATTGAGAACTTGTGCTACCAAAATTTTATTATTGCTCACAAACTAGATCTTAGAAGCATTTACTGGATACACTAGAGCATCATTAAAAAATTAAACTAAACTACAGTTGTCCAAATAAATACACAAAGTACATTTTGTGATCCATTACCTCATTTTTATTGTATTTATCCACTTTATTGCTACTTTGCAGTTCAGTAATTTTTCATGGGTTTTCCAGGCATTAGTGACAATTAACAAAAATGAACCACAAAAATGATAAAACCACAATAAAATGGGAAATCTGTTTTAAACCTCTTTTACCCAAAAGAGTGCTCAGTGTTCCTGGTCAAGGTGTTCAGGCTGTTACTGACAATCCATGCTTTTGTAATAATGATGTCCTCTAGATGTTATAACTGTACATATCCAACTCTGTCTAGAAAGAAAAAGGGAAAAAAACAAAAAAAAAAAAAAAAAGGAAAGCAGATGTCACAGTTATTCAACTTGCCAATGAGAAAAACTTACTGTTTAATTTTTTTTTTTTCCTATGGAAAATTTAGTGGTTCTTTCCTTTGCTTCCTAAGAATTGGGGGGATTGGGGGAGGGGGGCGTTGTGGGGGTTTTCTGGGTTTGTGTGTGTGTGTTTGTGTGTGTTTTGCATTTGTTTTGTTTTAAAGAGGATACACAAAATTGTAAATATGTTTTTAAAAAATCTGAAATACTTTTCAAGTGAGATTTTGTGTCCTTTGTAACTGGAGTTCCCAGGTGTCTGATATTACCCTTGTTAATTTTTAATGGTATTTGTCTGAAATCTTTCAGAAGAGACACCAGTACACCCTGTCACTAATAACATGAAGAGAACTGCCTTGAGGGAAGTTTAGACTGCCCAAATGATCTGAAATGGTGAGGGAAGAAAAGTGACTTCTTGTACATTAGATGCATTCTCCCTAGTATTCTAATTTCCACTAATTTCTCATAAAAGCTGGTATTCAACTAAAAAAGTAATGTTTTAAAAAATAAAAATATTTGAAATTATGTAGATTTTAAAATGTGCAGACTGGCTTTCATTTTTAAGGATTCAAACATATTTTACAGCCATTCTGCTTCATAGTTGCTACCTATCAACTGGAAATCAATAGTGATTTTAAGGGAGGAATTAATTGAGATTGAGGACTAGAACTTAAGGGATGCCCCTTGTTTTTTGTGAAAATCAGCAAGGACTTTTCAAACTCTTTGCTTGCTCCTGGTGTTACTGTCTTGAAAAAAAACAAAACAACAACAACAAAACCAAAGAACAGCAGAAGACCTACATTTGTAGTTTTAATTCAGGTGTAAATTCAAGATTCATCCCACTTCAGGTATGCAGCTGTGCCATTTAAACAAGAACCAAGGCTTGCTTTGTGCGTAAAGGTAAGAGATGGACTTGTCTAGAAGAGTGTTCATTTTCAAGTTATTTGATTTAGCCTTTGCAGGTTTCTGAATCTTTCTTTTGATATCTAATTTAAATACCTTCTGCAAGTGTCTAAAGCTAAGTGTGTAAAATATCTGTATCTTTGTTATAACAGGAATGCAGTTTCTGAAACTATTATTTTTTTTTAAATTGGATATTCTGATACTACTCCAAATCAGAATGTTCCATGTTTTATTTTTCACAATTAATGCATTCTTTGCTCTAGAGTGTCAAGTAAGATTGGAGTCTTTGGACCACTAACTTCATCCCTTTAGAAAACAAAAAATCCACTCTGAGCAGGTGGCTGCTGCAAGTGAACCAGTTGTGTATGAGCAGCACATCAGATGAGCACAGGGTGTGTTGGAATGGAGGTGGAGGCTCAGCAGAAAATGTTAAATCTGTGGACCACTCATGTCCCATTTGAATCTCTTCAGACAGGTACAAATCATGCATCTCCATCTTTAAAAATGGCATTTAAAAGTTTCATGACAATGATTTGAAAAACTCATTGACAGCATGTATGACTTAGTTGTGGTAGGTTTTTGCAAGATTACAGTTTATGCTGTCATTTGTGGCACTGCCTATGCTTTTTATTGTTCTCTTTTTTTGTGTTTTCAATAGTGCATTCTCTTTAATTATGGTATAGTATCCCCTTTGAGAAAGAGAAAAATTTAAATGAACACTGAAAAAAGCAAAGGACTGGAAAATAAGAGACCAAGGCAATTGTTCTCAGCTCTGACACAATCCTTCATGAAACTTTAGAAGTTTCCATTCTTTATCTCTGGAACTCATCTTCCCTTTCTGTAAAACTAAAGTAGTACTTCTTCCTCAGTATATTCTCCCACCGAAGAAAGGATAAGAAAAAGAATTTAGCACTCATCAAATTTTATTTCTCTTACTGCCTGTGTCACAGGAGTGCATTCTGATATACCAAATATATTTCAGCTTAATCAATACATCATATTAATGAAATAAATAATAAATAGTAAGTGTCAAAGCTCAGTCCTTGTCCCAAGAACCAACTCATGAAGACTGTCCAGAAGATTTAAATTATTTTTGCCTCCACAATAAGTTGACTGGATCCTACCGTTTACTGGGATAATCCCTGGTCCAGGCTAGACTGTAAATTCTGCAAGAGTCACTCAGGAAAGTGTTCATTTTCTTGGGCTGTACAAACCACTCAAATGCAGAGATGGCCAAGATCCAGCTCCATTGACTTCACTTGTGCTTTGATGCCATTTAATGTACTAGTATTGACAAAGCCATGGGATGGGATGGGATGGGATGGGATGGGATGGGATGGGATGGGATGGGATGGGATGGGATGGGATGGGATGGGATGGGATGGGATGGGATGGGATGGGATGGGATGGGATGGGATGGGATGGGATGGGATGGGAAACAAAAGGAACCTGGAGGATACAAATCACTGCAGAGACGCTCAGGACTCCAGCAAATCCAATTTATTGATAAATAAGAAAAGATACATTGTGATATTAAGTGTTTTCCTTCAGCAGTGATTGCTGCTACTGAGAAAACATTGTTTACTTTCAGAGATCACTGTGCTTAAATGAAATTGAGGATACATACTTGAACTGGGGTAAGTTTTACATAGCTGTAAAATGAGTTTCAGCATACAAGTTACTGTCTTTTCCTTTACAATAATAATCTCTTCACTTTTACAAGCTCTATATTATTTTTAGGTAAGAAAACACTATAAAGTTCACGTTTTATTGTTCCTTGCAGTTATATAAATTACAGTTGGCCAAAATAAATGCAATTCCTACTGTGCGAACTGAGAACCTAGAATGTTGATTTTCCTCAAGTTATAAACAATGTGAAGATATCTTATACTGGGTCACAATTTTTCACTGTACAGCAAAATATATAACTCACTTTTAATAACAAAACTGCATATATCATTAAAGTTTCCTACTCCATGGAGCACATATTATGTTTCTCTGCACAGCAAGGGATATCCTTCCTATGTACCACAATTTCTAAAATATTGTTTGACTGAATGAAAAATATTTTAGTGATTCATTAGTATAACAGCTGACATTTTGAAAAATTATTCAAATTAATCTGCATCTTTATCAATAGTATAAAATTCTTTGGCAGGTCCTTTTCTTTTTTTTTTTTTTTTTTGGTTTGTAGATTTAATATTTTTTGTACTGCTTTCGTTTTGTTTTGATGTGGTTTTTGGAAAGAGAGCTTTGGAGAATGTTTTTACTTAACTAGGAAATCTGCAATGTTCATTATGATAGTTTGATTCATTAAGTTTCTAATTATGGGGTTTCCAAACCATTGACTATCCCAAAATACAGATTTTCTAAAGCACAAGGCTTTTCCCTTACACTGCCACCATTCACATCCATGTTTAAATACCTGATTATGTCAGTGGAATTATTTAGGGCAATACTGAGTGCTTTTGAGTATCCTCTCTTAGAAGTGCTAAGTGAGGATGTCAAAAACTTTCATCTAAATCATTCTTCAAACCATAGCACCTCTGTCTAATCGTTGAGGCATTAAAAGTCTGTGAGAAGAAATGGTCATTGCAGCATGCCTGGAAGGTTTGTCATCTCAGGCTCTGAGATGACAAGAAAGAAAACTCTAGAACCCTGTATTCTTCCCAAATAACATTCTTGCAGCAGCTAAATAGCATAAATAAGCTCTACCATAGAATAATAGGGAAAAAAAATATTGTGGAAGGGAGCTCTAGAGGCCAAGAATCTAACTTCCTGCTCAAAACACATTCTAACTCCTCAGACCACATTTCTAAGATTTATTCTATTAGGCTTTTGAAGTCTCCGGAGCTGGAGATTCCATTGTCTCTCTGGTCAAGTTCTTCCAGTCCTTAACTCCTCTTACGAACATTTTTTTTCCAAATCACCCAGAGTTTTCTTTTAATGACTCTCTCTTGCCCTTTAACTGAGTAGCCCCTATCCTGAACACATAGAGAAGAATAAGTAAACTGCAGAATACCTCAAATAAACTCCAAAATATTTAGGGAATAAAAGCTTAGCAACAACATATTGACTCCCTTAAGACCCTATTGGTGCCAAATGTAGCATCTAAAGTGTTGACAGTAAACTGACTGCACAATGTAACATTCAACAATGCCCTTAGCCCTTGTGTGGCCATCTGTGGGCAAACCAACAAACTTGGAGTCGCTGCATTAGTATGGGATTAGGCACTGAGGATCCCCCCTAGATGGGAAAGGAGAAAAAAAAAGAGCCCCTCACATAATTGTGACAAAACCAACCTTTTCTCTTAAGCCTCCTGTCAAACACATAACTTTTATCTCCAGGGGAATTTAAAAGTGAAGTGTTATTGGGAAATGAAGGAGCATATCAATGAGACAGGTGATTCAGTTACATCCAGTTCTGTGTGTGTAACTCAGGCAGTCATAAAGACAGGTTAAAAATGGAAGTGAATGTCTCGTAATTGTTGTGAGAAAACTTTATGATGCATATTAAGCATCTGTGGGTGCAGCTCTGGTGGAGTTGAGAGGAAAATAGCATTTGTAGATCAGGAAACTTCAATTTGAGATAAATTAGTATTTGATAGTTAGCAAAGGTAATTCAAAACATGGAAAAATGAAGGGATCAATCCTTTAGTATCCTGCTTACAGGAAGGAGATAGTGGGGGAAAGCCATTGCCAAGTTGAGCTAAGAAGTAACTAGAACCAAATAAAAACTGGGGAGGTGGTGAGAAAAAATATTTTTTCTTTTCATTGTTAAATATTTTTGTTGCATGAAATAGAAAAACACTGATACATATAAACCTAATTCCCTACTGTCTGTCAGCATATGTCTGTCTTTAAATTAGAAAAGTTAAATTTCATTATTTCTTGGCACAGATGACAATCATATTTGAAGAAACACAGAAAAGAGAATCCCTTAAAAGTGATTGGTTTTCATGCTTGTCTTTCAGGCTTGATGTATAAATGGCAGAATTATTTTTTCTTCAGTCCAGTAGTATAAGAGCTTGAGAAATGTGTAATGTAAGGACAGTTTACTATAGACCTTCTCCAAAGCTCAGATGAGCTTCATTACTCCTCCCTTGGAACTCTGTTCCCTGCTGAGGAGAAAGATTGAAGGAAATGCTTGTGTTTCTTGAATTACTATGGGTTACAACAACTTGCTGCTTTCTGAAAAAGAAAGATTTTTCACTGCATGTTGGGATTTTATTACCTCTATATATCATAATCACAAAGCTATTAGAAAAAGAAATATTTTCCTTTTTTAGCACAGTGGTTTTCAGGAGGAAAGATGATTTCCTATTTAGTAATTTGCAATTATTTTTTTCTTTTAGTACAACATTTCTCTGTCTTACTACTCTGCTAGTCCCCAAATATGGCAGGACTGATGCAACTTGAGTGAGATCATGGCTTATTGAAAGGTATTTCAGTGCTCACAAAGTTGGAGCAGAGTAACTGAGATGGGAAGAAACCTCTGTAAAAAACCTTCTCTTCCTCTCTGATCCAAAGCAGGATCCACTTCACTTCATTTCAACAGTCTCTTAGGGAGCCTATTAAAATATTTTTGTACCTTTTGATTGATTACTACTATCGTGCATCTTCATTCAATAAACACATTGAATCTGCACATCTTTTATTGCTATTCAGTGAGAGACTTGAGGCTGAATGAAGGAACCTGTGAAGAGCAATCCTGAGCTTGAGGGGATCTGCCAAGACAAGGGTAGTCTGAGGGGCTTCAATTGGAAACTCCTCAGGGAATGCAGATCTTGTTGTAGGTACAAGTGGTTATTGCATTTAGAGCCATCACACAATATGATATTATAAGCAATAATGCTAAGTTCTAACGTGGATGCATTTCACACATAAATATTTTTTAACCCAACTTCATATTTTAGTGCATTGCCTCTGTAATAAAGCTGCAGTAAGGTCTGGTTTGGAGAAGCATAGCCAGGTCCCCTCCTATTGCACAAACATCATCTAAAAGTTGTGGAGCATTTTACTCTCATTGTGGTTCCTGAGGGATTATCCACTAACTCTTCTGATGCTCAGAAACAATCAGTCTGAATTCTTTGCCGATCTTAATCTATTTTTTTATTGGGTTGTGGTAGTTTTCTTTAAAAGAGCCGAGCAGCTATTAGTTGCTATAAAGTTGTTTATTGTAAAGGCAAATCAGTCTTGAAAGGCAGAGTCACAGGTGTTACAAGTTTATGCTAAAAGTTTTCAGCATAGACTCCTAAATAGAAGTAAAGTCCCAATTAGAAGCTGCTCCTCTCAAGGCCCTGGGAGGGCCAATGCTGCTGCTGCAGCCCCTATCTTTGGGCCATGATGATGGAGGTGAGGGGAGCAAAGAGAGGGCAAGAGCAAGCAAGAGCAAGAGCACATCTCTCCTCAGTGCATAGATTCTTATAGAAAAATTACCCAATAAGTTAAAAACCTGAACCATTTCTTCTTAAACTGTTAGAACAAGATAGACCATGTGTGTAGTTTACATGTAACCTGGCGTTCTAGAAACTAGAATTCTATTTTAAAAATGTAAGCAATATTCTTACTATATTTTTATTATGTCTAAAACTATGTTCTTGTCTAGAACTATGTTTATATCTAGGACTATGTTTTTCAGCCCTCACTAGAACTTGTTCTTCTACACTGGTATCTAAGACCTTTACTCTTTAAAGCACTTAACATTCATTCTTACTTACTTAAACTTACTTACTTACTTATCTAAAACTTAAGCTTACACCTCTACTTCATGTATGAGTGGCTTAATATACTTTAATTCATCCAAAGGTTTTAATTCAGTCCCTGAACTCTGATTTCTCTCTGAAGAATTCAGAGAGGCCTCTGATTTACGGACTCCAACATTTTTATCTCTCAATTATTGTATATGGCTGGGTTTTCCATTCACACATGTTAATAGACAGATATAATTTCTATTTTCAGCTTTCAATTTATGAGCAATATGGGATACTTTCTGTTAGAATGGGCTCTACCAGTCCTGTGGTATCCCAGAACAGTTTGACTTCAGGGATGGCAATTCTACAGGACTATACACAGTGACAGAAACTGAGAATTGTTCAGTTTAAAGCTATCATCTCTATTACATTGTCTGGTGCAATTTGAGCAAAATTTGCATAAGACAAGGCTCATATGAGACCTTTGCAAGAATCTCTGTGGTACTGAGGACACTGCAACACAAACCTGGCAGAATCAAGGCGCTCTCGCTCTGAGATCTGCAGCAAAGAATTTTGTTATATCATGCCAGTGGTGAGCTGAGCAGTTCCCAATGCAAACTGGCCATTGGTAGAGGGGTGAGGGAACATAGAGAAACTGATGCACTGTTGCCTGCAGTAAAACTCCTGATAGAAACAACCATTAAGTGAAAAAGAGAGACAACAGTACTAATGGTAACTTGTTTTTTGGCACCCAGCTCAAAGACAGCTTTAGATTACAGGTTAAAAATGACAGAAATTTATGCTATCTGGTTGTGCTCTGAGAAAAGATTTGTTCCTTCCACAAAGACATTTTACAGCCTTGCTATGTAGCATCACTCTGTCCAGACATTTTTCCAAGAGATATTTTGGAGAGGGATGATTGTAGGCTTCCCACAATGATAAAGGAGTAGGAAGGAGTTTCAGAAGGCAGCAGGCTGACTCAGTGCATGTGGAAATAATTACTTTAATGATGCTTTTATTTTATAGAATTATTAACAATGTTGGGGGGCGGGGGGAGGCTAGATGCCTTGGAAAGGCGTCTTTTCAAATTATCGTAAATGTAAATGAAGAAATTAAATAATCCATATATTTGTCATCTCCCTTACCAGATCAGATAGCAGCACAGAAGACAAAGCCACACCAATCACAGCATAGACACATGATCAAGTCGCTGCTACTTAACCAGTATCATGCATTAACTCAGCTGTGGTACAAACTGTAACCACAGCTCCGGCCCTAGTAACTCATACCTTCATCACATTCATGGTGTAGGGCTGCAGGCAGCATGAGAAAGGTCCACCCAGGTTGCAGGATGATGGCTTTTCTCTGAAGCCTCTTGCTACTGCAGCCCTGCCTGAGCTCCCTATTCCACACCGGCATTTCTCCTGGTTCTGCTGCCTGCTCATGTACTGGTTTAGGAATAACCACGGAGCTGCTGCAGTTCTGCCAAGACAAGAAGCAGGTTAAGCTCACATACTTGTTGCACTATGTCACGCTGCCACAAAATGCAGTGCAGGTGCTGTCCAAGATTTTTTGTCTTTAGAGGCCGTTCTCTGGGTAACCAGACAAGGGATTAAGGAGTATCCTGCACTGGCAATACTTCAGCTTGACTTCTGCATGCTCTAAAATTCTGTTCTTTCCAGCTCTGTCCTATGTTTGTAAGCCTAGCAAGAGATGCTGTGGTTGAGAAAGCTCTGCAGGCCAAGCTCTCATGCTACAGTCTTTCAACAAGAATAGGTCTTGACACACAGAACTAGAAAGTGGTTTTCTATGTACTATCAAAGTGCACCACAGGTATCTTGATTTTTATGCCTAAGCCAGTATGTGACTTCAAGTTTTAGTGTTATAAATGAAAAGTAAAATAAAGAAAGGGAGAGACATTCAGGTTGAAGGTACTCATTAATTCAGCATCACTGAAATAGAAAACAATTGTATGCTAGTCAAAATCAATTGCTGTTGACAGAAACAAAGCCAGATTATAAATCCTACATAAACATCCACTCCAAATATTACTTGGATTGTCATTACATCACTGCCAGACACTCCTGTTTGCAAAAAAGTTATTTTAAAATAATATATGCCAATGTGCATTCAACTGAACAGTTTTAACCAAGAATGGGAAAAAACTTCCTTTACACAGACATACTTTCTTTTATGAAGTGGAGCTCATAAATAAAAAAGAATAAAGTCTTTTGTGGGTTTTTTTTTGTTTTTTTTTTTGTTTGGTTGGTTGGTTTTTGTTTGTTTGTTTGTTTGTTTTTTGGTTTTTTTTCAGTCATGGAATGATCAGATAGAATAAAAGGAAAAAGGCAGGGTTGTTTCTGGCTTTTGACTTTCTTTTCTGTTTTCTGACCTATGGCTCTGTTCCTGCTCAGGCGTAAGTTTTTTCACAGCATGTACACCCACTGTCATCTATATTCATACTGCAGAGATGAAAGTAAGTTCAGCTACTAGAAGAAGAAAGTTTCCCATGAGGCAGGTCAATCAGTTCTTCACTGGATAGGATTTTTGTAGCTTGGCTCTGAAGCACAAGGCCATAGTCAGCACCAACCCTTTTTGTGTGGTACAGAAGAACCCAAGTTTTTTATTTTCATCTTTGACATATCTGTGTAAGCACAGCAGGAGAAGTTTCAATGTAAAGTGAGAAGAGCTAGTCATGTAAAAACACCTCAAAGTTATTTCTACCCCTCAACTTTTGTGTTATAAAATGAAATCTAATTCCCAAACCCACCTAAACAGAAAAGTTGTTGTTGATGAGCAAGAGGAGATATGAAGGGCATTTTGTTTGTCCAGCTGGGCTAAAGGACTTTCCACAGCCCTTCCTTTTAGAAAAAAAATATTTTCAGGATTCAATCATGACTGATTCTGGGAGAATGAAGAACAGAATCCCCATTCTCCTACCACAGAAGATCTCCATTTCCAAGACCATCTAAGGACATGTAAGTGCAAAAGCCCAAAGGAGCTGATCAGATGCATCCACAGGTCCTGAAAGAATTGGCAGATGAAGGAATTAAGCCACTAACCATCCTGTTTTAAAAGAGGAAACTGAAATATCAAACTGGCAGCTTGATGAAGTTCCCACTGACTGGAAAAGGTGAAACATACCCTATCTTTCCATAAAGAAAAAAGGAAGACTTTGGAAACTACAGGCCTGTCAGTATCACCTCTTTGGCTGGTAAGATCATAGGACAGATCTTCCTAGAAATTATGCCAAGACATGTGGGAAATAAGGAGGTGACTCGTGACAGCCAACAGGGCTTCACTAAGGGAAATCATGCCTGAAAAATTTGGTGGCTTTCTATGACAGGGTTACAGTGTTGGTGAATAAAGAAAAAGTAGCTGATATCATCCACCTGGAGTTCTGAAAAGCATTTGATACTGTCCTGCACGATATCCTTATCTCTAAACTGAAGACATGGATTTGACAAATAGACCACCTGGGGAAAAGGAATTGGCTGGATTGTTAACATCTCAATGTCCAAGTGGAAACTAGTGACAAATGGTGATCCTCAGGGCTTTATATTGGGATTGGATCTGTTTAAAATCTTTGTTAACATCATGAGCAGTGGACTCCTCAGCCAGTTTGCTGGCAACACCAAGAAATGTGATGGAGTCAACACGCTGGAGGGAAGGGATGTCATCCAGAGGAACCTTGGCAGGCTTGAGGAGAATGTCTGTGTGAACTTCATGAAGATCAACAAGGCCAAGTGCGAGATCCAGCAATCTAGTTGGGGCAAGCCCAAGCACAAGTACAGTCTGGGCAGAGAATGGATTGAGAGCAGTCATGAGGAGGATTTGGGAGTGCTGGTGGACATGGAGCTCAACATGACCTGACAATGTGCACTTATAACCCAGAAAGCCAGCCTGCATCAAGAGAAACCTTGACCAGCAGGTGAAGAGAGGGGATTCTTCCCCTTTACTCTGCTCTTCTTGTACCCCACCTAGAGCACTGCATCCAGCTCTGGAGTGCTCAACATCCTCTGTACTTGTTGGATCAAGTCCAGAGAAGCCATGAAGATGATCAGAGGATGGAACACCTCTCCTGGGAGGCTGAGAGAGTTGGGGCTGTTCAGAATGGAGAAGAGAATACTCCAGGAAGAATTATATCACCTTCCAGTGCCTAAAAATGTACTGGAAAGGTAGGGACACTGTTCCTTAGCATGACCTGTAGCAACAGGACAAGGCATAATGTCTGTAAACAAAAGGAGGGGCAATTTAGCTATACGGAAGAAGTTTTTTACAATGAGGCTGATAAAACACTGGTGTAGGTTGCCCAGAGGTAGTAGATGTCCCATCCTTGGAAATTTTCAAGGCTGGGTTGGATGGGGTTTGAAGCAACTTGGACTAGTAGATGTCCAAGTAGAGGGGTTGGAACCAGATGATCTCTAACATTCCTTCCAACTCAGAGCACTCTATGATTTTATGATTGTTATAGCAAGAAAAAATTTTATTTAGTAACCTGTGTGCACTGTGATGTCTCAGAAATTAAGAGACAAATGCATTAGTTTGTTTGCTTGTGTTTTAGTGTTCTATATTTCAGTTACTGTGGGGCTTTCTCAGGCTATCCTGATATATTTGTTTGGCAATACCAGTTCCAGTTCTCTGCCACCATGGCAGCAAAGCAAAAGCCCCTTTCCATTATTAAGCTTATATTAGTATGAAGTACAACAAAGTATTTCCCTTTCAAAGAATACCCATCAAAAGGCAATTCCCAATCCAAATTCTGCTGTTAAACACTCAGAATTACCTCAGGAAAATATTTCAGAAATAATTTCTGAGATAAATGAAATTACATACTTGATAGAAAGCTAATTGAAAACTTAGTGAGAATAACAATTCCAGTAATACCAGAATCAATTTTAAAGTTTTTTTCATTTAACTATAATTGGAAGTTATTCTCTAGATGCTGCAGCTGATTATGCACCAGTTTCTTGGTACTTGCAATAGGAATAATTTTAAATTGAGAGATATGTCTCAGGAGAGAAAGGAGGAAGAAGGAAAAAAAATGGAAGAAGGAAGGGTGAAAAGGGTGAAAAGATTTATTAAACTGATTTATTAAGACTTGCAGATTTTTCTCTCAGACCCTTTTCTGTGTGAGTTTTAAGCAAAACTGGTGAGGCAGAGAGTAAAGTAATATGAAATAGTGCTTCAGTGGACAAACTCATCAATCTTACATAACTGATTTATCTTATTTTTATCTATGTCTTCTTTGGAAAAAAAAATACTTTAAACCTCCAGGATATCTCTTGTCCTTTTGCTTGGAAAGGTTTCCACTTTAAACCCCCAAAAATATCTTGGAGTGCCATTATAACTTTCAGTCATATTGTGCATTTTCACTATATTACAGATCCCTGTTGTTCTTATTTAATTATGTGCTTTAAAATGCTGTCAGCTTCCTGAAGAAACTTGCAAGGACTGGTCTAGAAAAGTCACCATGAAATATGTTTCTTCATTATATTTGATAGTGAAACCATGAATAATGACTTACTCTTGATTTCAGTAGCCAATTACCATATTTACTGGCAACAACTCCGTAAAACTTGTTGCTATAGTGACTTAATCTTGGGCTTAATGCAAGTCCCAGAGGAGGTGTCCGTTATCACAAAAGCCTCAACTGGAGCAAGCATCTGTAGCTGCAGTCTTGGAAGAGAGGGACCAGGGACTACAGAGGCTGAGTTTCTAAACTACTGTCTCACCCCCTCAGGCCACTTGAGACCACTAGTAAGGTTGCATTGCCTTGTAATAAGCATGCACTGGAAATCTTTCAATCTCTCTGTGCTTTCTACAGAAGGTAAAAATTTCTCACTGCTCCCTCTAGTTAACAAAACCACTCAGAAAAGAAGAACCCATCTGCAAAACTGGAGCTGAAGAGAAATATCCCAACCACCACCTTCTTTTGTCTCTCTTTTCCTGAATCATTCTCAAATCTACAATTTGACATTATTTTATTGATTCATTAGTAATAAATAGACACAAGTGTTTCAGGTAATTTTTTGTTTTTATTCCACACAATGTTTCCAGGAAGCTTTCCTTAAAAATAGAAGTGGAGTAGTACTTTTCTCCCCCTACTTGCCAGATCTGGGGAAAGATTGCCAGGTGTACTTGAGGATCTGACCAGGGTCTTCCACACACATGTGAGAAACCATTTGCTCCATTTCTGGCCCAGGTCCTGCAGAAGTATCTAGATGGAGGCACAACATGGGGAATGCTGGAGTTGACTCATTCACCCTGGATTTTCCATCCTGCCTGGGATTGCAGGTCAGCTGAACTGTCTTTGTGCAGGCATCCTGAGGTGGGTAATAAGAAATGTATTGTTTCAGTTTTTGCCCCCCAAAAAATAAGTTTTTATTTTAGCAAAATCCCAGGTTCCCCAAGAGATATGCTGACTTTATGAAGTGGGACTTTCCAACAGAAAAGATGACTGACTGACTGACTGACACCCAGATTTACAAGTCTGCATGAGAAAAAGGCCACTGAATTCCAGCTGTAGTGCATACCAAACAGGCTGTGTATATAAAGGACCTAATTCCAAAATTTTGCTAAGTTTGATGGTTTTACACCATATTTTCCTTCTTGCTACAATCCTGCAGGTGCTTGAGGGAGGATATTCATTTTGGGTTGAGAAGTCCTGAGAGGCTGTCACCAAGGATTGTTGCAGTAGCAAGCACTTCTGAATACACAAGAAAACTGGCCAGAGTTCCTTTTCCTCATCTTTTTTTTCATCTTTTTGTAGGACTTTCCTCCTCTCCAATCTCCTAAGCAAGCACTTCAGCTCATCTTGATATTTAAATGGCATTGTCCTACAAGTGCAACATGATGTAATAGAAGTGTTAGTGTGATTCCAGATTTTTTTTTTTTTTACTTGATATTGTCTAATCTGGAAGCTTTGGACTGTGTTGGAAATATTCTTTCTCATGAGCAGGAGTGTTTGCTCTGATTCCTGGGCTACAACCTATACTTGGCTTCAAAGGGACAAAGCTGACCTTCTGCATAGCTCCAATCAGAGACTGCCAAATCACCCTGAAGACACTAAAACAATTTGCAGTTAGCTTAGAGTGACAAGTTTAACATTCACTTATCAAGTGCAGCAATTTATTTTTACAGTGTTGCAAAATGGCTTGGGCCCAGCTAATTTCACTTGGAGGAACAAATACTGCCACAGCCAGAAGGCACAAAATGTGCAACAATAATCCTTAAGGCAACACACTGTAATTTGCCTTCTTCTGTTTAATGCCATGTCAAACAGAAGGATTTCTACACATTTCAGATGGTGGCTGTGTTGCCTTCTCTTGGTTCAAGTTAAAAAAAAAATTGATTTACTTCAGAGAGCAGTGATAGATGAAGGATATGACATGCACTGAGCATGCTTAGTTCCTTGCTCATGCCAAAAAAATCCCAGAAGGATAAATCTCGTTTCCTGCCTTACTTCACAGAATTTAACTTTTTAAACAAGTCATGTTCTGTGGTTTGGATTCTGTGTTTATATCAGGGTTTGTTTCCAGGCTCATGGACAATAATAGTACACGGGTCTGAAAAATCTGAACATTTTCATGTGGAGGGAAATCTTTGTGATTTAATCATATTTTACCTCTTATTATTTGTATTAATTCTCATAAACCAGACCTTACAGATAAGTTGCAATAAAAGCTGATATTTTCCAGGTATAGACTATAGGAAAATATGTGAACTTGAGCTTTCATTCAAGTCAAACTTATTTCCATGATGTCAGGCTGTACTTATATATTCGTACTGTAGACTTTATTTATTTTAGTAAATATGAGGCTGGAAATTAGGACTTAATTTTAAAAATATGTTCTGTGTTTAAACTGACTCGTACATTTTATACATACCCCCACACACATGCATATATAAAACCTTTGTGATCTACTTATTATAGCTGAATTCAAATTGAATTAGAAGCAGAACATGAACCTGTTTGTCGACTGCATTTAGAAGATTGCAAGAATATACATTTCTTTCTGGATTTCCATTAATAACAAAATCCTTTGAAAATACACTTATATGTGGTTTGATTATATCTTTCAAGAATATGCAGTGTTATCCAAACATCTAGCATGAACAAATTTAAAAAGGCATGTGTATAGAATGTATACATATAAGAGGATACATAAATGCACACACAGGCAAAGGGAAGCCAAGATAAGATCAAACCTGAGACTTAACTTGGCTTGCTAGGTTTGAAACTTTAATAATGCTCTGAATTATCTCCATAACAAGTACCTAAAACTTTATTCATACTCACAAGAGCAGTTCTGCCTAGTAGGCTAGTGACATTCTGGAAATGACCAGTCATACTGTAAAGAAAAGCAAAACAACACCTGAAAGAAATATAAGAATTGATGATACAGAATCTTTTCTAGGCTTGATGGAAACCTGAAAAATAGGTAGCTTCTGGTGCACTTGGCTTTGTCTGTAGCGGTCTTTGTCTAACACACTTTTTTTTCAAACCTCAGCTAATTCTAAACTATAACTTAACCTCCTCACATTCTGAATTATTATAAAAATGAATAATTTCTACCTACTTAACACATATCTCAGTAAGCTTAATTTACACAGTAAGTACTCCTAGATAGGTAGTTGTAAAAATATCTATATGTCTGTGTCTGTGTCTGTGCTGGAATCTAACTATAAATATATGTATATATGTATCTAGATGAATTTATATATGCTCATGAAAAATATGCAAAATTATTGTACTTCAGATTATTTGAACATAAAAACTTCTTGGGCAATAGAGGGAAGAATACCCCTTGGTGCTTGGCTGAAGTCTAAGCAGAGCAGCTGCTGCTTGTCCAAAGTGGCAGTTCTATGTGTTGCTGTTTGCTTCTACTGAATAATCTTCTTATCACTATTCCTTTAGCAACAGTGTTATTTTTTTTCCATGACAGTATGCCATTTCATTCCTTCTTCTCAGTGTAGGAATAAAATTGAAAAATTTAGGAAACAGTAGTAAAATGAAGTTCACATGATGAATTTGTACAATACGACTCCTTTGTGTTTCCATTTAACCAATGCCTATGAGACAAGTTTTCAGAGCTCCAGCTTTATTTCTTGACACTCAAAACAAGTAGTAAATATCAATCTCTGCTTTAATGTTAATACTCAGATACACATCCATAAACTCTGGTTCTTCTGCTTTCTGTGCAAGAATGAATGACCTTTATGTAGGAACTCAAAAAGGAGTTCAAAGAATAATTCCTTCAAAGAGGGATTCCTTCAAACTAATGCAGACATCATTCATTCTTTGGCCCAATGAGTAGTAACATAAACAGCTGCTTCCACAGTATTGCTGAGGAGGAGGGGTGAAATAAATGGGAAAGAAAGAGACTGCCATGCTCTTTGCTTCATGTGGAGCCATGTGGTCCCTGTTACACAAGACCAAGACATGTGCACCTTGGACATAATCCATGTATGAATCAGGATGTTCCCCAGCTGCTGCTCCAGCACACAACATCATAAGAGCAGTTATACTGTCTGTAACAGTGGACAAGGGAACACCTAAAGAGATGCAAAATAAACCCCAAATACTCTCTGAGATTCCAACCCTTTTTAGTGGTTTTGACATGATTTGTTGAGTCACTAATCCTCAGTGTATTTATATTCTGTGTTCTTGTCCAGTCTATCCTTGAGCCCATGCAAGATTTTGCATCTATGTCATCCTTTGGGGAGATATTTCATAGGTCTGCTGACTGGTGGATAAACACAACAAACCTTCTTTGGAAGTTTCTGTTTGATTCTTATTGGGATCTTCACATCATGGCCTTGCAAGAGATGGTACCTAGCTCAAAGCACCAGTAATAAATTTCCAGTCATGTGTGGTGGTCATATTCTTGTTTCAAAGAATTAAATGCTTCCAGCATCTCATGTTCTAATGGCTAAGAGAATGTACATTTGAGTTTGAGACATTGCTCTGTCCCAAGGCTAAGGCAAACTCAGGTTGATGAACCTCTGTGGTTCTGTTTCAGCTTCCTGTCATGCTGACATCACTTTTCCAGCTGAATCTAAACCTCCTACCCCATTTGAATGGTCTGTTTGTTTCCTGGGGTATGGGCAGCCTCATCAGTGCCCAGAACACAGAGACCAAAGCTTGTCTGGGTAGTCATGGCACTGTAAATAAATAAAATGTGTATCAATCATTTCTGCCATACAGTACTCCCTAAAACAAAACTGTCTCTATAAATGGGTAATTCCTTGTGATTACACTCCAGGGGCCTTTTCTCCCTTACAACTGTCCTGGGAACACTGCCTATACAGTCATAACACCAAGTTCTCAGCCTGGTACCTCTTGCTGTCTTTATATCTTGTTGCCTTAGTTCCTACTGTAGCCAAATACAAATAGTCCAATTTGATTTGTTTTTTTCCTATTGTCCTTTAACTCTCTTTCTGTCGTAAATGAACCATTTAGATATCCTTCACTTTGTTTCTGTGCCAGAAAGTATCTGATAAGTAAATGCTTTTCTAGTTTCTTAAATTTACTAAATAATTCCCCTAAATATTAAATTGAATTCTTGGAATAGTTTTACATTTAATTACTCTTTCTGTATCAGTTTCCTAGATGCTTCTCTTTTGACTCATCCCCTAATGACTGTGAGACTCTGCAGTGTTTACCTGAGGAGCAGGTATCTCCTGAAGATCTGCCTGTTTTTATGTGAATTCTTTTATTTGAACACCCTCCTGATGTACTGAAGAAAGATTTGGAAGTACGTTTCTCAGATAAACTTGGGGGTTATGCCCCTGGAATTCACCGTGGCACAGATAATCTATCTGAGAAAAAGAAAATTTCAGTGCTTATGCAATTTTAACAAGATTTTTATGACTGGACCAAGATTATCTTTACAGCTGCATCTGCAGGAATTTATCAGTCTTAGAACCTTCCTCCCTATGTACTCAACTGCCTCCTGCAAAGACCCTTATCACTGAGGTGCACACTGATGAGTCTGTTCTTGAAAGCTACAGAGAGTATCTTCAGTTTACCAAAACAGTTCAATATTGTCCAAACACATGAAGCCATAGGAACGGAAATGAAGGATAAAGTATTTTTCATATCTGGATTCCATTTGACTTACTGTGTCTGGCTCTGGAGCCCCCAACACAAGAAAGACACAGACCCATTGGAATGAGTCCAGAGGGGATCACTGAGTTGATCTCAGGGCTGAAGAACCTCTCCTGTGAAGGCTGTGAAAGATGGGACTCTTCAGCCTGGAGAAGAAAAGGCTCCTGGGAGACCTTATGTCGCCTTCCAGTACCTAAAGGGGCTACAGGAGAGCTGAAGATGGACTTTTTTCTAGGGTATGAATTGCTAGGACAAGGAAGAATGGCAGCTGAAAGACAGCAGGTTTAGATTAGGTATTAAGAAGAAGCTCTTTACTAGGAGGGTGGTGAAGCACTGGAACAGGTTGAACAGGGAGATTGTGGACTCCCTATCCCTGGAATTGTACAAGGCCAGGTTGGATGGGGCTCTGAATAAACTGATCTAGGGGAAGGTGTCCCTACCTATGACAGGGGATTGGAACTAGATGATCTTTAAGGTCCCTTCCAACCTAAATCATTCTGTGATTCTGTGATTCTGTGATTCTGTGATTCTGTATTAAAATATTCTGATTCTCTATGTGCTCAGCACACTTCATGGTGGAATTCAATCTATCTATGCAGATTTTACCACATTTTTTAGCCATTATGTGCCCTCCACACTAGTATCTTAAATGCAATTAGTAAATACTCCCAGCCACTGAAATTTCAGCAGCTACACAATTAATTCTTTGGTTTGATTTTTCAACAAGGTCAATCAACACATTTCAGAACAATTTTTACTACAACTCAGGATTTTGCAGGAACTCTTACAAAAGGTGTTTTGTAGGGTTATGTAATTTAATAGTGTGGAGGAAGCCTGGCCTTAACTTTTGATTTGGAGGCCAGAGAGCAGCCCCTGGCATATTTAATTTACTACGGCTGTTGAAGATTAGGGAAAAGCTGCTCCTGAAATAACAAGTTCTTGAACTTGCCAGCAGAAACTGTTCTTTGATAAGTACTTTAGAAAGCCTCTAGAGGAAGACACCATATGCTTAACTGAAGTATTTGGGCTTAGATACCATCTTCACTGACTACTTTGGGACAGAAGTCTGTAAATAAGAGAGAGCAGTAATGTCATAATACTTCTGAAAGGTTTCCATCTGGAGAATCACAGTCATTAGTTCCATGAAAGAATTATACTCATTAGGAAGAAGGAAAATGAAGCACAAGAATCTGAAGTTCTCTTCCTCTCACAGGCACAACTCATCCCTGCATCCTATGACTCAATCTCTGCTCCCAGTAAAGCCCTGTGTGATGAAATCAGGCAAATCAGGCTTAGGTTGCATAAAAAACAAGCTAATATTTCTTTTGGATAGTGACTCTTTCCTTAACTTCTGCTTATCATGTAATGTGACAGGGCGTGGATTAACAGCTTGTTGAAGCCAATCATGCAGTCACAGAAAATGGAGCTGAAACAGGATTTTGAGAGGTCATGTGGTACTTTGCATTGCCCCAAGGCAGAACCAGCTCTGCTAAGGACATTGTGGACAGCTGTTGGAAAAACAGCTGCTTAAAAGACTTGTAATGATGGTAATTCCACACTCTCTTTAAGAAATGTGTTCCAGTCCTTCACTATCTGTACTTTTGGAATGATTTCCTAGTATTTAACTTTAATCACCTTTGCAGCAATGTAAGCCCAGTATTTTTTGTTCTATCCCCTTCTGGCGCAGAGAGCAGATTCCTTTCTTCCCTGCAGAAGCCTGTATTAGGGTATGAGATTTGAATGCAGTTAGGTTCTTTTTTTTTTTTTTTTGTTGGGGTTTTTTTTTTTTTTTTTGGGGGGGGGGGGTGCATGTCCAGTGCTGTCAATTTTTCAGAAATGGTCATGTTTTTTGGCTTTTCTGCATGTGCAGTTACTCATGGGACTACACAGACTTTTGGATGAGCTCTGTAAGCCAAGTAACTGTGTACTGCCAAGAACAAGGAAGAGGACATGACCACATAATTGGGGAAAAGGTAGAAAAGAGCAGTAAAGCCTTTTATAACAGCATAGACTAAAATTTGCTTAATCAACCCTTGAAACCTAAATAAGAAAATCTAGTGATAGCTGCAGCAGCAGCAGAAAAAAATTGCTTTGAATAGCAGAGAAATAAAAAGTGAGTTTTTGCATACTTCCTTCTACATGATAGTGTATTAATTTTTGTGAATAGGTAGATATATATTCTTTCAGATGAAAACCTACTGTATTTGTCAGTTTTTTTCTTGCACTTTGCTGTCCAGTCACAGTGTTACTTCAAACACTGATAGAAATGGAGTCATCTAGGTAATCCCCACAATCCTGAAAGGTCAGGCTAGATATTCCTTCATCTGAGTTCCATGTGAACTGGATACATTTTAGAATGTCTGCTTAAAGTCTTGGTTGAAATTCCTTGTCTTTTTGGCTTGGGGACAAGATTTTATCAAGACTTTGTGGAGAAGAAGAGAGGACAGACAATCTGGGAGAGAAAATTCTTCATAAAATTCTACATTACTTGGAAGTGGAATTTTTTGGGGTGTCTCTGTTTAGTGAAATATAGGAGTGTTATTTCCTCTAATGTCTGTTATAGGCCCACACAATGTAGACATTCTGAGGTCTTCTATTTTGAAAATAGGTATGTAAAACATCTTGGACTCAGAATCTTTGACTATAATTGTATTAGTGAAGTGGACAGGACCAGGGCAGCAGCCCAAGAACAGTTATCTGGATGGTGAAATTGTTAATCCATTCCCTGGTGCCCTTTTGGCTCATGTCAAATTGCACTATCTGTCTGGGAACTAGAACATGCCAAAGGACCATTCCCAGGGGGAGGTTTGGATGCAGCCACCCTGTTCTGTAATGTAAATGAATTTATTAGTGTGATTGTGGCCAGGCCATGTCAATTGGCTTCCAGGCCAACAAATGGGCCTAGATATTGCTTTCCTTGTTATCCTCTGTTCAAACATTCTTGGAGTAACAATTTGAGGGGAGCAGGTAACTCTGCAGGCATGTTTCTGATATTTTTCACTATCTACTCTAATTTTTGGAATTCCTAAAAATCTTCCTATGGATTACCCTTTTTAACTGTGAAGTTTAAGAGTAAGCATTTCTGATAAGTAATTTTTTAACAATTTCAAATAAAATCAGGACTTTTATCCAATTATGACTCCTTAGTTTTCATTGGAAGTTCCCTGTTAATACACATTATGAAAACAACTTTCTATTAAAATCAAATTATAATTTTGATTGCAATGCAAACCACCATGAAGTATATAAACTAAGACTTGAGGTGAATCTCAGAGATCATGGGCTTTATTCTCTTCAGGTATTCAATTGCTTCCTTTTTATCATACCACACTTTCTGGTAAATACAGGTAGAATGAAAGAGTTAACTAAAGAACAAATTTCTCTAACAACAGTTTGTTTATATCATTTTCAGTCCTGGCCCCCAAATACAAACCAGTATTAACAGTTTATAATTACAGTGCTAACATTTTCTTTTTCTAAAGTAAGCTAAACATTTAGGAAAGCTGTATTGCAACACATCTCTGTTGACTTTAATGCACCAGAGACTTTTGTCAAGTTATGATACACTGAGTTTCCAAATTTTTCTGTTCTTGCAAGTATAGCATTTACATGAAGTTTCATGGATTCTCTCTCACTTATCCTACAATAAAACCACATGTTGGGGAGGTAATTTCTGGGAGGTAGTTTTGTAATTTCTTTTTCTGTTTTGTTATTAAATTTGTATAAACAAAGGATATACTCCGATTACTGCAACATTCACAAAATGAAAAGACATTGGAAATACCAGGATTTAATTTTTTAAAAGTCCACTCCAGAGAGCCAGAGGTAGTTAAAAAAAAAATAAAAGTTTATTTTGCTTCCAATTTGAAAACATTTTCATCCATGGCAGTTAGCTTGATCCCTACTGGGAAAACAGAGACCTAATTTTGTCCAGCTTAATACAAACAGAATTCCCAGTGACTTCACTGGGAGTTTTGCCTGAACTAGGAGCACAGAAGGCAACCTTCTAAACTTTCAAGAATATCCCTCTGTTTTCCTGTGGCCTAATCTACTCTCTGTAGTTTACCAAGTACTTATATTGTAGCTCTGTATCAAAGTGCTTTGCAAATTACCACAACCTTATGCACTACACCTGGACTTTTGATAAAGATCATCAATTTTTTTGGAAAATAACATAATTCAAAATTTCACACGCCCTGTGTTCCAAGATCTTCTCTATAGAGTTGACAACTCATGATGTTGATTCTGTATCAATGAAAATAACACCTCCTTTTCCAAGAGTTTACTGCTAACATGTTTGGTTAATAACAATAAATTGATATATTGGATTCACAGAATAGTAAATATAACATAGAAAAACAAACTATTTCCAAGAATGTGTTTTCTCTGTGGCTAGAGAAAATTATATTCTTCTACATTATTGAGGTACTTACTGTTTGGAGAGAAAAAAAAAGAGAAGTTTGAATGGGAGAGCCAACTTTCGCAGGAGCACTACTGCTGGTTTAAGGAATGAAAAACAGAAGTTAAAAAAAGAGAGTAGAAAGACATCAGAAAACTTGTTTTTCAAATATGTATCAGACAAAGGGTAGATTATGGTAAAGAAGTTTAAAAACAGAAGTTAAAAAAGAAAGGGTAAAAAAATGGTCGCTGTCTTTTTTTTAAAGATGGAGTGCAACTGGAAACAGCATGCAGCCAAAGGTCAGGGTCAAGAGTAATAGAATCCTGGCACTATGTGCTAGTTTATCTTCTACACGATGAACTCCTGCCAAACCATATACACAATGTCATACAGCAGGGAAAAGTGTCTGATGCATCTCCAGAGTATTTATGAGGGCTTCTGTTTTGAAGATAGTTTCTTAGGTAACAGAATAATAACATAATGGGGCTATTTCTCATTTATCAGGGCCTTTTTTTTTTTCTTTTTGGCTTATTCTGCAAATTAAACCATGATAACTTGTTTCCCGCTTTCTGAATTCCCTCTCCCAGTATTAAAAGGGTTGGGGGGGTTCTTTTACTTTTCAGATTTCCTTTAGGAGAAAGATATAGGTGGTACAAGAGTTGTTTCAAGTAAGACCAAGTCTTGCTCAGCACCTTGGGAAATAAATACTTCAGTTGGAATGATATGCATTTGCAAGATTTAAAGGAGATGAAAGAAGGTCTTGACTAAGTGGTTGCTTCTTGGACTGTGTGCCTTCCTGTGTCTCATATAGTCCAGTGGTTATGCTTTGTTTCTTTTAGGCCTGGTAGTATATTTGTACTCAGCCTGCAAAGCCTTCTCCCTTCAGTCTACAGTCAGAGCACAATTCAGTAGTTTGTTTTTACACAGCTATACTTATTTCACAGTAGTACAAATATTCCAAAATTAGTTTTAGAAAACAGTTTATCTAAAACATATCACGTATTTTTAACCAAAAACCTTGCAGGTGTAGAGCAAGGAATGAAAAAAACAATATGTCAGATTCCGATCCAGGACTAGAAGCAAAATGTCTTCATTAATGGAACGTGGATTAAACTCACAGCAGCTGCTCTGTAATATTTATATTCCAGCCTCTCATGAACTTTTATTAGGGGACAAGTGAGATCACATTAACTGCAGAAAAAAAATCCACATATTCACTTACCTCAGAGTAGCCTAGCTCTAATTTTCTGGCTCTCTTCTGGCTTCCCTCCAAGTAAATTATTCATGTGGCTGTGAACAGTGCTGAACAAGTAAGGTAGCACATGTGTTGCTACCTATATCAAAGCTTTGCCTTCAACAGAAGCATCCACTGTATTTAATTTTTCATAACCATTTGTAAGAAAAATATAGGTACAGGCCTGGTTCACTCTGGTAAATTAACTGTTTCAGTGAAATCAGTTGTCTCACATGGAGCAGAAACTACCCATGAAAACTGTAGGAATGCCAAAGGTGCTCCTTCTGGCCCAGAAGTCATCCTGGAGTCCCAACAATGGGCTTTAAGCTATTAAAAGATGAGAAGATAAATAAACTTCAAGAACTCAATATGGAACATAGGCTTCAACATCATGCATTAAACAGCACGGGAGCTTTGTAGTATGGGAGTTTCACAGCATAAAACAGAGTGTTGACTCCAAAGTCAGATGAAACTGTGCTGTCACTTCAGAGAGTCCCTTGCAATGAACAAGTTTGTCTTCTCTCCCTTACTAAGTGAGACTCCAGAATTGTGATGTGATTACTAAAAGGGGCATCAAAGCTCAGAAGGGACTGTGAAGCAGTACTGTGCAACACTGCTCTAAGAGCACAGCTTCAGTCCGTAGGGGTTTGCCTTGAGTGTGTTTTCCTGGAGATACTGGCTTTCAGCACGAGCCTGACAGCCCCGCAGGGACTCTACTCCCAGTGCTGCTCAAGGTTTTATCAAACTCTTTCCAACACTGTATGAGTTCTTAATTCCAGAGAACCACTCAAAGGGTATAATATACATGGTAGGTCAAATTCTGAAAAAACTCCTGCAGCTGCATTAGTCATGGGACTAATTTTTCTAGACCTATGGGCTGTTTAAAATTCAGATTGTTAGAAGTCAGCACTGATTTCTGAGAGGCAGGCACACAGCATGGAAAATGGTAAGCAAAAGGTGTTTACACACATCCAAAATGAGGCAGTAGTGCTGCTTGCACCAACAAAAATAACAAGTTTGTCCCTGTTTATGACCCTTCAGATTAAACATAGGTATAGCAGAGTTTTTAGCTACACTGACTGAGAGGCTGCAAATGAGTCCTTTCAGTGACATTCGCATTTAGACTCCTTCTGAAGGAGGATATCTTCTGATGCATGTTCTTCTTGCTGATGTACTTTTTCCCTGCTTCAGGATTTTCTGACCTTCTTAAGTGTTCTGCTAAGTATTCTCACTCTTAAATGTAAAACAACTTTCAGAAGAAAGGTATTCAACTCTTTCCTTCTACCACATGATTTTCTAAGTGAGAGGCTGCACTGAAAAAGAATTGATTCTTGCTTTAAAATACTCCTGACCAGTGGTGTCTAGCCTTGTTAACAGAAACAATTAACTCCTTATATCTTATATCTTATATCTTATATCTTATATCTTATATCTTATATCTTATATCTTATATCTTATATCTTATATCTATCTTATATCTTATATCAGGACCCACACTGAGATCTGCTAAGAATCTCAAACCCATCATTTTTGAGATGACTTTAAATTTTAAGAAATTCAACTTTCTTTGCTTGAAAGTGAAGTTGAATTGCATTACTAATGGAATATAAAGCATAATTAAATTAAAATGTTTCTGTCTTTGTATACAAACCAAAAAAGGGTTGTCTATGGAAGCTACTGCTGAGTAGCAGTGAGGGTTAATCTTGCTAGCTGTTGCAAAAGTCTGTATCCAAAATGTGCAGAGAGTCACAGAGTAATGCTGGCTCTAATTATTACACTGTATGGAGAGATCAGTCAACTTTATTCCTAGCAATTCAGTAACTTTTCTTTTGTGTAAACTTGGCACAGAAAGGCTTTTGCTATTGAACTAAATAAAACCCTCAGCACATGGCCACGGCCCAAGGGGACACTTTATCATTTGTATATAGAAAGACATTTGATTATGGCTTAATTATACAATATGCTGCTATTTATTTTCAATCAGTCTGTAAACTCCATAATTGTGGATTATTTACTGATGAACTACTTACAATCCATTATTCTATTATGTTAATGTATTCAAATCCAAAAACATACAAATGTTTAATAACCTAGTTTAAATCAGTTGGGCTTTTATTGGTCTTCAGGAAGAAAAATATGTGGAAACTGACAATTTGGAAAATCAGAGTTACACAACATTGAAAACAAACTTTTTTTCCTTTCATTTTTCAGTTTCTAAAAAATGCATAATTTATCATATCAGTATTATTTGCTACTGTATTCATGATTGTCATCTTCTCTGGATGATATTTAATCCCTTGAAGAAATCAAATATGATGGTGGACAACATTTTCCAAAGTTCCAAACAATGCAATTTTCCAATCATAAAATTTCTTCCCTTTGGACTCCAAATTTTAAAATTATAAATTACAGCTTTCTTTTTATTTCATTTCTCCATCCAGCTTCTCCCTTGCCATAGAGGGAATTAGAATATTTGGATTTGAGACAAAATCAGAGGTTTTTCTGAGTTCTAGTAGGACTCAAACTGCATTTTTCTTTGTCTCCTGCAGAAGTACCTCAGCCAAGGGGCTACAGATTCTTCTGAAGTGACATTTTACTGCTATGCAAAGATTTTATTCAGTCTCTGGGTCACAGGGAAAAGGCTAGAACCGCTCAATACACTGAGGTTACAGGGTTGCATGAAGAGGCTGAAGTCACAGCCCCTGCTTCTGTTCATGCAAAAGCTTATGGATTTTCTCCAAAAGAGATCAGAGGAAAGCTAAATGAGAGTATTTTATATACCAGACAATTTTGTAACCTTCATTTTTGCTGCAGAAAGGAGGCAGAAAGAAGCAGGAAATAGGTGATCCAATTTTGAATTATTTTGTCAGCATGTAGTGATTTGTTGCACCAAGAAATCACAGCAGGTGCACCAAAAGGAAGAGCCAAAGATGTGAAGCAAGATGGGTGCTGAAAATGCATCTAGAAGCACATTTTGACTTCAGTGTCACAAACAAAATTTCTGACTTTTGCAGCCCCTTTCTCGAGCCCCAGTTGAGATCTTTGGCAAATACATTAAGGACATGCCAATGTATTTGAACTTACAAACTCTTTTCCTTACTTTTTAAAAATCAGGTTCACTTGATTTGGAAATTTGTTTGCAGCCTTCCAAGTCTCCTCAAATCAGAAAAAGTAATTTTCTTCTCAGAATTACCCACCAGCCTGTTGCTTATTAGTGACTTCATGGCAGTTGGCACTGGAAGTGACACAAAACCAGGACTCCAGCTTCTCCAGCGTGCGAGGACCATGAAGAGCCAGCACTGCCTTCATTCGTCTGCTTCTGAAGGGCAATTCCTAACTTTCAGGATAGTTTCCCACACAATCTCTTTAAAATGTCAACCTGCTGAAAAAGATAGAAATTGCATGTTAAACATTTCAGGTAGGAAAATAAGAGACCCAACCCAACAATTGCCTCTCTTGGTAACTTTTTTATGGCTTCTCAGAGGATTCCTCTATAATGTAAGGCAGTAAGATCAGATGCAAGATTTATACAGTAAATTAACTGCATGAGCATGACAAAGTAAATCACTAATAAAACATTATTTTAAGCTTTCAAATAAATGGTTTGTACAGAGGTTGGTAATTGAATACTAGATATTAGAAATCTGTTATATACTTTAGTAGCATATGTTATGGATGGTTACAGGCACATTAGTAGGTGTTTTTGATCTGGCCAGTACATAATAACTTCTAATAAATGATCTAGCTTTTACTAAAAGGTTATTATTTAAGTATCAGTTTTTCGGACATTATTTATAGATATTCCATAATTCTAAGCCTGATGACTATATCAGGTTTAATAAAGCATTACTGTAGTTTTTCTGCCATTAGGTTTACTGAAATAATTTCATCAACATCTGTACAAACTTTTAAGACCTTTTTGGTCATGGATAAAGTTATACTGTGCATATGAAAATAAAAATAGTTACAATAATGATATCCATATTCAAAGACACCGAAATCAAGGAGAACACAATTTCAGTGCTTGTTGTACTTTGAACTGTTTCTCTTAAGTTATAAATCTGAGTCTCATAGGGCCTCACATTGCCAGTTTGGTTTGCAAGGGGGGAAAAAAAGCAGTTCATTTTGCATTTTCAACGCTAACATTGTTCACACCAGGATGTGCAAAGTAGATCTACCTGGTCATGAGTGTGAGCATCAGGCAAACAGCCCATAAATGTCCCTTCAAGGGCACATGGGCTCATCTCCAGCTCTGCTTGCAGGATTTTCATAATGAACAGAACTTCTGAAAGCAAAAGTGAAAAATGCTCTGGAGATCAGAAAATAGGAGAAATTATAATGGAATTTCTGCCTGAACTTCTGTGCAACTTCATGTATCAGGTTACATATATACATATATGCTTACGCACACACATAATTTGTTATAATATATATTTGTAAAATATATTGTTATATATATATTTGTATATTCAGATAATTTAAAATATTTTCTGATAATTTCTAATATTTTTCATATCAGAAAAGAAAAAAACATAATATTTTTCATTAAGGAAAAATGTGTTCATTAATTAAGAAAAAACAAAGCTGTCAACAGTCTTAAACAGGGATTTGTTTGGTTACTGAAATATGATCAGGACCCTTATTTGCAGTTTAATACTTTCAGGACCTCATCATGCAACCAAACAGTGATTTCTTTCTATTTCTTGAAGTTCCAGTTCTTCAAATCTACTTATTTTGTGAGAATTCATAATGGAAATATCTTTCAGGCCTCAGAAATGAAAATGCACTTCAAAAATGATACCCTGAAATGCCTATTGAGGTGTTTGGGTTTTTTTCGGCAGGACTTTTTCAGGCATTCATACTATAGGATGTTTTTCATCCTTCAAAAACAGATTAATTTATTTTCTGCAGAAATCCCTATCACTCCTCATTTTCAGGAAATAATTTCAGAAATCTTAAAATAGGCATTGAAATTTTAGATGGCAGTAACTCTGTGACATTAATTCTGTTACTTCAATTACCTTTTTACTGAATTTTTTAGGTTTGTTTCTAGTAAATATCATTAGAATGTGAATTAGAGATGTTGTTGAGTCCTTTCCTGATTAAATGCAAAGGTAATATACTTTCAAGTATATTTTTATGTAATATATTTATATAAATATTTATATAAATTTATATAATGTATTTATATTAATATAATTTTTTCACCTCTATTACTTCTTGTCTAATTTTACTGTTTCTTTAATCCCTAAAGTATGTAATTTTATCAAGTATTTTATCATTAATACTTTTTCATTCTCCTCAATAATGTATTGTTTGTGCTTTATCTTTCTAATTTATGAATTTTTCACTGTCTTTTCCCCAGACATTACATTTCCATTTCAATACGTATTTTTGGTTTTTTTGAATGTTTTGAGGCTGAATTTTCTATTTAAATACCCCTTTTATACCTCACCACTGATGTCCTGCATGTAACAGATCTTGTGGCCCATTGCATTTTTTGGGTTATATCTTGGCCATTAATCTTTCTTCATTTCAGTATGCTTAACAAACTGTTAAAAATAATGGTAGCTGGCAATGAAAAAGTGTGGTGCCCTTTAAGAGGCATTGTTTGAACTGATATTTAAAGATTTCTAATTCTCTGGGGTCAGGAAAGTAACATTTTTATGTTTTTACAAGTCATTTTAGAGCAAGTCTTATATTGTCCAGAAATTATGTTTAAAATTTCAATAGCTTCTGGTTCTCTGTGCCACATCACCTTGCAATTGCCCCCAAATTGTTTCTGAATCATGTTTCCTCTGGCAAGGAATGGTAGCCCTCATTTTATATTACATTGTACAATGTACAGTGCTCTTACCCCACTCATAACTGTGTTAATGTCAGAATGAAAAATGATAAAGCATAAATTAAATAGCAACCATATGTTTTCTGTAATATGTCTTCTTTTGTTTTTTGACCCAGGTAAACAATTTCCTTATATCTCCTATTTAGATCTGCATTTTCTTCCTCCCAATTTGCCTCATGAACACCAGAGAGCAGGCCTGTGTCCAGACAGCTGAGCTTGAACTACACTTAATACAATATGATAGTGCTCACTGCTGCTAAACAGCTTCTTATTTTAACCAGTGAGCTTGTTAAATAATGTCTTCCTTCAGACTAAGGTCACTTTAGAGCTTTACAAACAAATATAAGCTTCCAGTCTATGTTATAAGAAAGAACAGTGAATCTTTCCATGGGATAATTCTAGTAAATCCTTAGTAAATTATCTGAACAAATAAATGTTACAAAATTCTACTGTGGAACTCCCCAACCTCTTCCTCCCCAGCCTCTTCCAGCAAGCAGAACATGCTCTGAGTATATCACATTCTCTAAAAGGAGGCCATCCAAAAGCTACAGAAATCATTACAATAAAATACAAGCCACTAGTTTCCTCTGGTGCAGAAGGGAGACTCTATGGGCCAAGGACATCTCCATGTGTGGATCTTTGGTACATAACAGCCCAGCCCAGCTGATGGGTCAATTATTGAAAAAATTCCAGGATGCATTTTTATTCTTTTTTCCCTGAGAGATGGTTTCTGAACTGCAGACATTTTTTTGGTGTTTTGTTTGTTTGTTTTTCTTTTTTTCTTTTTTGTTTTGTTTTGGTTTGGTTTGGTTTGGTTTGTTTTTTTTTTGTTTTTTCCCCGGTGCCCAGGGACTTTGACAGGGGTGAGTCCCTGACAGCAGAGGCAACGTGTGCCTAAAGCAGAAAGTGGCATTCTCCAGGCAGCTTGAACAGCAACAATGAGCACTGTGCAGGGCTCTGGCTCTGTACATTTTGTGTAGTGAATATTCTCACCTCCATGCTGATGGAGCTGATGGAGCATCCCTGGCAGATTCTCTGTTCTGGTCTCACTTGGCTTCCAAAACCCACCCTCCCAGCCCTCTCTGCATAATCCTTCTTGCATATTTCACGTTGACATTTAATAAATTCCCAGGAAAAAAAGAAAACATTTTCAAAATCCTGTGTCAAGTTTCTCATATTTTTTGCTTCTTCTATTCTGTGTAACACTTTCAGCACCCTTTTTGATTATTTATTTCTCTTGCTTGCTGATGAGGGCAGCTTCTCCTGCCATCTCTATGTGACAAGGGTTTTTTGCTAGTGTGGTGATGGATAGAAAAACACAGCCAGACGTTTTGTCACCAGTGGTGTCACTGCACTACTGAAATGCATGCAGTGGTAATTTACTGGGAGGTAGAACATATTTACTGGTGGCAAGCTATGTTAGATCACTCATATTATCTCTGGTGAGCTGCACTAGTTCTGCTCCATTGGCTCTGGTGCACAGGCTTGTCCAGTTAGAAGAAAATTGAGGATAAAAATTCACAGGAGGTGAATAAAATTAAGCATTTTGTCTCTCTCTGTCCTGATGAAAAGAAAGAGAGACAGCTGAGGAGAAAATTTTAGGTAAAACATCTTCTACGTGTGTATATTTTTCACCTTTGATTACAGGTAGAGTTTAAAGAAACAGCCTGGTCTTTATGCTTGGCTTTCAGAGAACTAAAGGAGTCCATCCTGTGTGCCTAGTGTCAACCTGTGACATGGAACAGGTATTAATATTACTATTTTCTTTCATATAATTTCCCAATGATAATAGCTAAATAGCATTGAAGTGATGGTAAACTTTCAGTTTCAGCATTTTACTGGCAATGTAGATTTTTCAGAACTATAATGTTTTTACACCATCAGGCATTTTTTATCTGAATTCGGATCTCTGTATATACTGAACAGTAATCTGCTGGCTTTCCTGGTAATTATATGTCAGTGGTTAAGATTGCAAGGAAAACTGAAAAACCTGACTGATTAATCACTTAAGTCAACATTCTTTGTTTTTTGGCTGTGGATGGCAGGTAAGAGGTCTTAATTCTTTAACAGTTATATGAAAAATAATAGGCTAGATAGTGCAAGAATAATGAAGAGAAAGACTTGTAAAACAATCCTATATTAAATGTCATGTACTCAGCATGTTAGGCTGATTAGATCTAGTGACAATATTTGTAAGACTTGCATAGGAAAGCACAACCTTTCATACATTCTTTTTCTCTCTTTTTTTTTTTCTTTTTCTCCTGGAAGAAAAGGCTTTGACTAAACTCTGGAAATGTATTTTTAAAACCTGCACATGCAATAATAAAGAATGTTCTGCTATATGTACTACAATTGCGAATCTAGATTTGAAAGGCCATTTGGACTTCAAGTTATAATTCTGGCTATAAAGAAACAAATTTCAGAGAAAACGTTACTCAATTTGGCTGAAAATATCAAAGTGACATGGAAAAACAATAGGTACCAAGTTCTCTCTGGTTTTACTGAGTAACTCTGTGAAGTTCTTGGAAAGCTCTGCCCTTTTGAACCTGAAACTGGAATTTGGCAAGGCAAGGTTTGGCACTTTGGAATATCTTTTAATTCTTAAAACAGATTAAGAGAGACACAGACCTGCCTATTTGCAAATAAGTGCAGCACTCTGTTCAATAATACAATGGGATTTGATTCAAAATATTTTTTTCTTCCCCTTTCTGGGAATCCTTTATGTCAGCTTTCCAAACAGAAAGATCTTTCTTCCATGCACACAATTCTCTCAGGAGTCTCTCAAGGACTCCCTTATTTTACTGTTCCCTTTTGAATACTTTGTAGTTTTTACCTCCTTGCATTCTTCTCACAGCTCCTTGCTTTCTGCTTCATTTTGCCCTGTCGTCCCTCCCTCTGGTCATAGGATGGTCTGTGTGAAGTTCAGTCAGAAATCATTTTTCTCCACATGACCTGTCCACTCCTCAGACAGACAAGCTCCTGAGCTCTGTCGGAGCCAAGGCACCGCAGCACTGAATGACAGAGAGAGAGCCCGAGTCCAGGAAAGGCATAGGGCCATCAGATCATCCCTGTGCCTCAGTTCGTAATCAGGCCTTGTTCTCCAGGCACAGCCACCAGCTGTAGAAAACTCGTGGTCCTTGTGCTTTGGTCTGTATCCGATAAAGATTCTTCCGAGTCGGTCTCACAGCGTGTTATAGGATGGCATAGCACACAGCCTATGCTACAAGACATATGGCATATGTCCTCATCTAACTGCGGACTAACTCCAAAAATCACACACTGAAATAGACCAAAAGCTTCCAGCTTATTCTTCTACTTCTTATGTGAACTCTGAGTTCTTTCTTACTTGAGCCTGTCCTTGTAATAACATCTACAGAGACTCACTCAATGTTCACAGATAGCCAGGAAACTGTTTCTAGACTGTGCCTTAGACACTGAGGCGAGGGCTAGACAAAAGCACAGGGGATCCCAGTGCCTCCTTTTTCAGTCTTTGGATGCCCTCTGTGTCTTTGTCTTGCTGGAAAATGAAGCAGTGAGGCTTGTCTAGTGCTGCCAGGATGAGATTATTCCATGCCCCAAGTTAAAGGCGTAAGCGTTTGAAGGACGGAGGTCATCATTCCTAAAGCTTTAATAAACTTTACAGTAGAAATAAGTTTCCTTTAACCCCATTTATTTAAACAATCCATATTGTTTTATATAGAGGAAACTATCCAATGCAAATACAGC